>NC_133941.1:9042500-10292500 GCF_031877795.1 Strix aluco | reverse complement strand
TCTCAAAGCCTGCACTTCTGAATGCAGCATGGGAGTGCAAGAGAAGGAAAAAGTGTGGAGGAAAATACTGAAAATGAATAGTCTGCATCTGGGCAGATCTTGCAGGTACACGCCCTTGTTTTTTCTCCTCTATTTTTTTTTCTGTTTTTTCTCCACTTTTTCGCCCTATTATAGCAGGTCTAATGTTGCTGTTGCTGAATGTAACTAATTTGGCATCCACTAATTGCTCTCCACAATAACCAATGTTTTTTTTTTAAAGACAACAGCAACTTGTATAGACTTTGTAACTGCTAAACCTGAATGCACCGACTTATCAGAAAAATTGGAATTATGTATGTTCAGTGCAGAATCCTTAAACGCCTGCTTCCAGTTTAACTTCAAATGTGCATCTTCAAGTGCTATCCTCAGCTTACATAGTACAAATATATGATATCGCAAAATGATGTTTATTTCCATAGTCCCCAGTCTGCAAACACTTACAAATACGTTCAAGTCAGATCTATGACTACTCCCACTGGTTTGTAAAATTAAGCACGCGCATAAACGCTACCAACATCAGAGCCTTAATTTGTGTTCCTTTGAACTGGCAAGGGGCCCATCTTCTACGTAGCTTTAATTCCACTAGACAGTCTCTGTGCTCAGAGCAACACATTTTAAAAATGGAGTGTCTGTATTAACAAGCACTTCCATGAGCAATGAAACTAATGAAGCTTGCTTTCTTATGGTTTTGTCTCTCGTAGTTGGATTCTCTGGTGCCTAATAAAGTGAGAACTCCATCAGAAGTTTTTCACACAAAGGAGGCATTTGTAACATCTCCTTCCTGTATAGGAGGAAAGGGACAGGACAAATGAAGGTATTTTGCCTTTCTTTTTTTTCCTGTTTTCAGTACAAAAGCAGTGTGTGTTTCTGATGCAGACTTTTCATTTCTATTTTTGTGGAACTTGTAGAAATACCTTATTTTTGAGATAGATACACAATCACTGAAAATGGGTTAAAATTGGTCATGGAGCTCAGAAGTTATATGAACGAGGACAGGACGGCAAGATGAGGTAGCTTCAATAGAGTTGGGGGGTTTTAGGCAAACAGGATTATAGTTTTTAAATTCTTGTCCAATTTCAAGGTGTATTAGGATGACAAATGCACACGTGAAGAAAAGAGCAATTTTCATTACAGTATCAGTAGTTTACACATCCCTCCTAAGATAGGTGTAAGCAAAGTAAATAATTAATGGACTCCAGTAAGTATCATATGTAGATATTATACAGTTAGCAAGTATTCTTTGGGTCATACAAAACTAAACTGATGTCTGTTTTGTGGAAAACCTGGACTTCTCGGCCCCTTTCTCTAGTTAGTCTTACGGAGACAGCTGTATATTATGAAAACCCATAATTACAGAAAGCTGGGTAGGCATTTTCTAATGCAGAATGTCCATATCAGTTGAGATTTCTGTTTCAAAATGCTCAGCAACAAGCCAGGACTGTTTGAGTTTGAAAAATGCTATTAGGCATATTCAATATTAACATCTCAGGCTCCAGCAGGAAACCTACAGTTGATAAATAGACACTTCATTTGAACTTGGCACAACCTTCAGTCAGCTTTGCATAACTCTGGATGGTATTACAGATTGTGAACAGAGTAGAATACATTAAAGACAGACCAGGTGATATCAATTCAGCAACTTGCTAATTTCAACATAAAATATTTCCCCATATATATGGGAGTATGTTTACTTCAGGGATAAGTAGAACACTTGGAGGTTCTGTAATGTTTGGAGAGGCAATTGAAATGCAACCAAAAATCTCCCAGAAAAATATCTGGACCTTGTTTCTCCCCTTTCTGTAATATATATTAATAACACATTTCAAAATCTTCCACTGATTCTTAGCTGCCTCTTTACTTACAAGGATTCAGATGTCCCAGAAAAGTCTTCTTCTTGTATGATTTAAAATATATTAATTATTTCATTGGGGTAAATCAATTAGGGCTTAACCTATTATTATTATTTAATATGCATATTTTAATACTACTGCAAAAGCATTTGAGACAAAGTAATAGGAATTAATAGTTTAGATATCATTTCAAAACCCTGGAGTGAGGTAGTCTCTTAAATCAGATTCTTAAGACTAAACTATAAGTTTATATCAAACCCCAAGGCTGGTGGCTATAGTGTACTGCGCCCAGTATTCTTTCTGTATCATGAAAGCATCAGTCTCTGCCCAGCAATTTTTCTTCTTTGTGAAAAATGCTCACATCTGGATCTCACCTCTTTCTTTATTATTAAGATATTACCCGTTTGAAAAACTAGATTCATATCAAGTTATAGCATATGGAAAAAGTGAAGGAGACAGAGAGGAATACAAGTCAGTTAATAGATGTAGAGAGGAGAGGTTATAGAAGGTGATGTTATCTATTAGAAGAACAAAGAAGGAGTGATATTCCTGAAAAGGCTGATGGAAAATCAATTCCATAACATGCCATTAGTCTGTTAATATCAGACACCTTAAGCCTGGAATCCTTGCTGTGGACATAATGCAATATTCAGCATCTGGAATATGCCCTATACAGCAAGTAAATTGACTTTTTTTTTCTTTCTTTCTTTTATTTCTTTTACCCCCCAAAGAGAACGGCTATAGGAATTAGGTATTTTTGAGCCCTCATAGTCCATTTTTTCAGACAAGCAAGGAAGTGGCAAAGGGATGATTTCATAGCAGAAAGATCTGTTGATCCATCAAGAGATATTCAAATAAGGCTGGCAGTAGACTTTTTCCTGATATGGGGGACTGTAAATCTGAGTGTTAGTGAAAAAATTTTCTGGGTGGAAGAAATAAATCCTTCCAGACCTCTATAAACCATGCAAAAGAGGTTTCTACCACTACACACTTGCTGTTAAATTTACAGTTTTAACAGGGCTTAATATAATCTATGGATGATGGTGGCTATAACCACAAAATAAGTCAGCACTTGTAGCAGATGGGCACTGTTGTGTCTTGGCCGCACAGAAACGGGACCCTGCACCCTCCTGTGCACCAAGTGGACACTGATGGAGAAGGCGACCCCAAACCACCACCACGGAGTGACAAATGTTGCTACAAAGTGACCCCAGAACCCCAAAATCAGAAACTGCAGGTAAGTCTGAGTTTGAATTACGCCCCCAACAGACCAGCTGAAAGACCTGGCTCTTTCCTGATGGTCTTTCCAGTAAGCATATTTTTAACATAACCCGTGGCTTTCGAACCCAGGACGCCTTGATTTCATCTCTCACTGCCACCCCTGCATGTCTCTGTGTATTGTGGTAACTTTCATTTTTCCATCCTTCCCTGCGTCTCTCTGGAAAGGCAATTCATTTCCTAAGGACAAGTAATGGGTCTCAGAGTCCCTGCACACACCAGCTGCTTGCAAAAATAGTCAAAATCTTGACAAGTGCTCACCAAAAGGAATGAAAGGTGATGCATCTTCTTTACAACAGAGATTAACATTCAATGTATCCTGCATATGCAGATATTCAAAATGTTTAATGTATGCACCATCTCTATATGACCCTTTCAGATGCTTTTGCATGGCGCTGGACAGTATGCATGGCTCTTCCTTGTGGTAAGCAAATTCTACGGATTTCTCAGTAGAGTAGCAAATTCTTCTTAACATATCTTGCTGAGTCTCTGGGAAAAAAGTGCATAGTTTCTTAAGCTCCTCATATTTTAGCTAGAATTGTAAGTTCTTCATCCAGTGGTTACACTAGCAGATAGGGCCTTACCTGCAAGTTTCTCTTTTTTTTTTTTTTTTTCTGGGGGGAAGGGAAAAGTAATTATGTCTTAATGGCTGAAAATAATATTTTTTTCATACGTATTATAAGTTCATGGAGGCTCTCTGACAGGAGCAGGGATAGAGTGCATGGGAAAGGTCTGTCACAATTCCAAGGGGAGTCCATCAGGGTCTGTTTTTATTAAGTTTAACACCAACTATATTTCTTATGGAGTTATTTTCCTCTCCAAGGATAATTTGTCAGAATCAGACAGGCTATTCATTTCTCCCTGCTTGTAAATACCCAGTGTGTGCTCCATCACCAGCACACTCTTCTGAAGTACAGGGGGACTCATAAAAACAAGCAAAGGTCTCATTAATAACTAAAGAATATTAGACTTTTTTTCCCCCATACTAATGTTTAGAAATAAAATTATTGTCTCCCTCTTTATTTGCCATGCAACGCATTTTAATGCTCGGTCATCTACTTTGTACAACTTAATACCCTAATTCTGTATTACACCACTAGAATATTAGCACTATATGCTCTTCAGAGTAACCACCTCCAGTTTCTGGATCCTCAGTGATGCTCTGAAAAAGCCTAGCACTTGGCTTTCATTTTCTGTATCTGGATGGGTTTTACTTCCCAAGGGGTTTAGGCAACAGATTCTGGGGATGCCAAATGTTCCCTGCCCTCCAAGCAGGAATTAATTCACTCTTTAATTAAACAGATAACTAACATACACGTCTACCGCTGCGGCGTTTTACCTCTCATAGTTGTGGCTGTCAGCTTTCTGTCAGCATCTCGTGTTTAAAGACAATGTGCTTTCTGTGCTGACGTGAGACCACTGAGCTCCTCTCTTTTAATAGACTTACACTGATTTATGTTAGTCCAGACTGGCTGAACAAATTAACTGGTCCTTAGTTTGATGTAATACATGGGGTGAAACGCCGGTTTTGGATGAATAAGGAACAACATTAGTGAATGGGAGACTTTTTAAAAGTCTTTATAATTCAACATAATTTGTTTTTGCTGTTAATAAAAGGATAGGTTAGTCGTCATTTACAGAAGGCAAAGCTTAACAAAATCCCTTTTCCTCAAAATTCACTGAAAACATACAACTATGACTCTATAATTCAGCTTGCAATATAGAGCAACAATTTCCAAGGTTTCAATCCTGCAAAAATGTTGTCCTTTCCTAGCTTTGTATAATGAATTGTTTTCACCAGGAATGAAATGCTTGTCTCCATCAAAAGGAAATATTCCTTCACTTTGATTGAGACTAATATTCACCCCAATCTGCAAAGGGGGGAGGAGGGGGGGGTGTTGTGTGTACACACATCTTCAAGCTATCACCCTAAACCGAGTGGACAAAAGATCTAGATCTGTAGATCATTGCTCCTGTGACTAAAAGTCCTCATGTGAACAACATTGTAAGACCAAGGTGACTGTTAATTTGGACTACATGTAAATGAACATAACCTTAAATGTATGGGGTCAAATAACTCAAATTTTTATTCAAGACTTACTTTTAATTTTCCACTATCTCAATCCAAACTACTGTGTTAACACTTACCTACCCACTCTGTCCCCACTGGGAATGGGGAACAAGTTTTCCAGACAATGTTTTGAGAGTAAAAAATAATTTAAAATCCTCTGTATACAATATATCCTTCAAAAATACTGCTGAGTACAGGACCGTAAGACAGTTTGGAAGCCAGGAGGTTAATCTGGTTTGTAGAGATAGTCATGGGCTGGGATGGTAGGAATAAAGCTGATTAGAGAACCTTAGTTGGCTACTACCTTAATCATGGGGGAGATTTGCCATTGACTTGAGTGTCCCTTGAATGCTGCCCTAAATTTATGATACAACACTGGCTATAAATGATAACATAAGTTTGGTTTGAATACCCCGATCCTTTTGTTTGCTGATAAAGCTCTAGGTAAACTGTAGCACTGAGGAAATAAATAATAAATTATGACAATTAATAATTTATTACATTTCTTGATCTCACCATTTCACATTCAGTGACCTACCTGGCCTCCTCTAAAACTACAAAGATTACCCGCCAGCAAATGTCTTTTAATGGTTGCTTTTACCTCTTGTTTACCAGTATTGGTGACCCCGTTCACATCGTATAATGTAATTTTAATGGTGACTTTGTAATCAAGGAGCGTGTGTCAGACAGAACTGTAGCTAAGATTCAGAGCAACTCTGAAGCCTACAAAGCAGGCTTGCCTGAATACATCCCTTTTCCCTTACATGAGGGGTACAAGTGGATTTAATATCAGCTAAAGCAGTAAACATGTTAAGCATCCAGAGTCTGTTGATTAGAGTGGAATTCACAGAGATCCAAATGCACTCTGAAAAATTTACCCATATATGCCCAGAAAGTGGCTTACAGGAGAAGGGATGCTGTGATGGGCATGAGGAATGTAACAGAGCAGGCACCTGGGGCTTACAACCCCTAAGTCTGGATCTGCCAGTAGAATCTGGCTGAGGCACACAAACCAAATAACCGTGGCACAAGGGACTGAGTTTGTGGTGCTTTTTGAAGGCTGGCTGGGGCAGATGATGCCTGATGTCACCAGCTCTTCACGGTGAAGTCAGCCCTAAACATTTTCTAAGCAAATCTGAAGCGACAAGCTCTACTATACACCAAATCAGTACTTGGTGTCATCCAGCCATGGGGATTTTCATCTGAACACAGAAGCCCTAAAGCTGAATTGAAACCTATCTTTCTTGCTTTGAACTTTCAAAGCACAGGTAAAAAGGCTATTGCTTGGATATTTATTTTTTCCCCCACTATGCACATGCTCTGCATAGTTGCCATTACCTACAGTAGTGAAAAACAGAAAAATTAGGGCTGAGTACTATCTAAACATCAGGGTTTGTGTCATTCACAAATTTATAATAGGAATAATAGTCTCAACTGTAAATGTAATTATTTCTGTTGTATCGGTAGTTACTGCCATGTACACCTAGGACAGGCAATGTTATCTATATGGGAATTTCAGGAAAAAAGTTGATAAGTAGTGAAGATTTGAACAAGAAAACCTTATGTCCATTTTCTTTGAAATAGTTTACAAAATTATCTCTAAAGTCAGTGCACAGCAGCAATAAGTTATTCTGAAATTAAATTATAGTCACTAAGAGAGAAATCTGGAATAAATACTACCCAGAATGAAATTGATTCAGTATTTGAAAGGAAATTACATTTGTGGATTTATTTTTCTGATAAAAAATTATTATGCTTGACAACTTGCTGTGGTTATTATAAAAATATAGTTAAGGGAAAATTCATGAGAATACAAAATACTGTACACATTAGCAAACTGAAGAAAACTTTCTTTTGAAAGGACACGTGTATTCATATATGTGTGTGAGTATACATTGCTCATGTGACCCATGTGCATCCATGCATATTTAATTATGATTACTTATACATGTATATCCTGAACTTCTGCAGAGTTGGCAACAATCCTCTGTAAATGTGAAAGCCCAAGGATTTTAGCAACTTTCAGTGTGACTTACTGGCTTTCTCTGGTGAGAGAAAATGAGAAACCAGAAGGAGGCACCAGGGAGAAAATTACCCAAAGCCATGCAGTAGCATTGAGAAAGACATTAACAAAGCTGGCAAAAATTAGCAGAATTGGTTTCCAAATTCAGCTGGCATCACAGGCCTTGTAGAGCAATTTATACAGGTGTTTCCATGCTATCATCTCATAATCTTCAACAACGCACATTTCAACAGTTGTATGGGAAATGGTACTGGTATTTTGGGAAGTGAGAAAAGATTCCCTGGTATTTAACCCCAGAGAAGGAGCAGCAGGGGTGAAATAGGATGCTGAAATCAGGAAGCTCAGACTTCTCTTAGCACAGGAGTGTCTGAAATACAGTCGTAGCTCCCAGGACGTACTGATAGCAGCATCCACTTCTGCAATGCCTTGTAGGCTTTGCTGCAGATCTTCTAATGCGAACTTTTGCAATTTAAACTATTGAACTGCTGGCAATTAAAGTGAGTCAAAGTGAAAACAGCCATTTCCTTCTGCTACTTATTATGTTGACCATTACTGTCTCATGCTTCCTTGGTAAATTTGTCTGAATCCATCCCTGTGTCTGCCTGTGTTGAATGGTTTTCCTTTTTCTAGCACGGTGCAAATGAACAGTAACAAAGAAAACTGAGCAATGAGAGCATCACCACCTCTGGTAAGAAGGGAACAAGGAACCTTACCTGCTCAGCCCTTAGCAGGGTAAACTTGCCTTGCTCTCTTGGGCATTAAGCTACCAGTAACTTCTAGAGCTTTCTAGCTCAGCCTGCTCAAACCTGATAAAACAGTTTTCCCTCAGGAAGAAAGATCCAGGAGGCTCTGTAGTTCTCAGGGACCATAGTCTGCTTTTGGAGACCTGCTCTGGTCCTTCAGCAGTGTGATCTAGCACACTGTGACAAGCTGTTGGGAATGCTATGCACGTAATCTCAGCAATTTAATTACAATCAAATTAGTTATTTAATCAGGATATCAGCTTGAAACAGAAAAAAAAAAATCTGTTTTTTCCTCTGCTTCCCCACACCTCAAGAATCAACTGATGAATGCCTAAAGTAGCAAGGTGATAATAGCTGTTAGTTCCTGCTGTGCAGAAGCTCCATTAAGCTTTTGCTGAACTCTGTTGGTATATCCCTCCGTGTCATCCATCAACAGATAGCTTGAATCTGGTCTAGCTATTGATCAGCCTGATAGCTGAGCTAGTCAAAATCCCATATTTTCATTCTCACCATACCCCAACAAAGGGGACAAGTGCTTTTCTACCTTTTTCAGAGACTAGTTAGCTTCTAAATCTAAACTAGTTACCTGAATAACATTGGAGATGTAAGTGAAAACAATTTTCTAGAGTCACATGGGAAGCTTATGACAGGGGGAGAAACAAGATCTTTCTGGTCACAGACCTGCATCCTAACCAACAACCTATTCTTCCCTCTGACTCAGAAGGACAGAGCTTTAGCAGGAAGACAAAGCAATTCTTTTTTTTCAGTCTTAGGGTCATAAATCACTGAAGCATTTGGGAATACACCACTAACCCAAACAAAAATCAACATTGTATTTTTGATAACTTTATGGCTAAAGAAGCTGAGCTGCAACTCAGATATAGTACAAACTCCCACTGACTCATACCGTTCAGCTAATGCCTGTCCTCTACTTGCCTTCAGAGTCCCCAAAGGAAAGTCTTCTTCCCTTTTTCACTAATCGTCTCTGACGTGTAGCTGGCCAAGCGATCTGTGCGACCATGTCAGGGGTATTACTGAATTAGCCTCTTCACACACAGAGAAAAACAGATGGAGAAGCAAATACCTTGCTGCCCTGAGCAGTGGGTTGTCATTTGTGCCTGTGCGCAGTACGTACAAAATGCTGCCCTTCTGAGGCAGGTGTATTAATAAACACAGTTTTCACAGGTGCAAATGACTATACAAGGTGCAAAGCAGGGGCTGCATGAGCAGATGAATCTGCTCCTGCTTGCTGTAGCACAAAGAAGGTGGAGGGAATACTTGCTTTCTGCTTGACTTTATTAGCTAAATTGCTTTATCAGGTGAACTAAAACACAAAGGAGAGAAAAAAATAGAACAGGTCAAACTGATTTATTTTTTTCTTCACTCTCTCACCAAAGTGAAACACCCAGATGAATTCAGTTGTGTATGCTTTGGAGGGATAACATTTGCAGTCCTGCTCCAGGAAAAATAACTGGTCTTCTTTCCTCTCCTGTGTCTCTACTTAAGCAATAGTTCAGTAGTTCCTTATGCAGAATAATGAGAAGCAAATTTTCAATTTCTTCTCCTCTCTGAAGAAATTTAAACCCAATCTCATCTCTGAGAAGACTGCCCTAATCACCATCATCTGTGTGTCTCCACTGCTCCCCGCTCTGGCCCTGCTCTTGATGATAAGGCAAATGTACACCACAACAGTGATAAGAACCGGATGTTTCACTTTTAGTGGGGAGGCCAGTTGTTCTTAGACAGATGAAGAGAGAGTCTGACCACTAGTCTACTAGGCACTTCTATCTGGCCACTGCTTAATCTGGTCAAGAGAGAATTTTTGGTTTGTGGTTTGGTTTTTTTAATACCATCTAAGTGGGCTGCTGCTCCAATTCCATCTTCTTCAATGGCAAGGTCTGTAATCTCTCTTTCCTATTGACAGTACTCATAGTCCATCTTCTTTATTCCATCCCTGCTCACCTACTGTCTATCCTCACCTTCTGGAGGTAATACCTTGGCTCAACACAGAGGCTGTGTGTATTTGGGTGGAGATTGCAGGCAGCAGGAGCTGAAATGCCCTAGGATTAAGGAAAACTGAGGAATGATAAGGTGGAAATGAGATAAAGAACTGAACTAAGGGTTGAGGATAGCTGTTTTTAAAGTGAGTGATGGCCCTGCTGAGCCCTGTGGTAGATGAACAGTGTCCTTCAGCTCCCTGGCATGTAAGTCATTGAGACAGAACAAGGTACTGGGTTAAAGAGCCTGATTTACCTGTGCTGCCTTTGAAGAAGTGGTCACCTGCATAAACTCACATGTCTGGCAAAACGCAGAGTCAGTTATGAAACCGTGAGTCTGACTGCAGCAGTCCAGTTCTCCTGGGTTTTTTGTGGTTTTGGCCTTGTTTCAATAACTAACTGCACTGTGTGCTCCATTGATCTCAGGAACAATTTGCAACCAGATTAAATCTCTGCTAATGTAATTGGTGTAAATGCAAGCCTGGCCTAGCGTGTGTGGAAGGAAACGTGCTCAGCAGTGCTGCATGCAGGCTGCTGGAGAGCACCTGGAGAAACATCTGTGCAGCTGTGAGCCGTGTCTGGGGCACGTGGAGGTGGGAGCTAACGCAGGCGTGTTTGGCATCTTTCCTCATGCACTGGAAGGTGGAAGATGTTCAATGTTTTGGGTTTGTCTTACAGCTCTTATACTATTATGCCTTCTCATTTTGTATAACCTTTATGCCTGCCTTGACCACGGTGAAAGGTTTTGAGCAATGATAGCACTCAGAGGGCTTCCAGAAGCACAGGTGGATGACTTCTGCTAAGCTGAGGAGAATTTTAATTAGCACTTCTTTTTGATATTTCTGGTACTGTCTATGTAAATCTGTCTGTTGAATCACACTGAGATCTCTCTATGGTGACTGTGAACTCTGATCTTATGAGCACAAGATGTAAAGAGAGACACAGCAAAGCAAAAATCAGTTGTTTAGTATCAGGTTTTTTCCCAGCTCTCTGGTAAAAGTAAGATAAGCCCTACTTTGCTGTGTCACAGTGGGGTAGGAAGGACTGGTCACAGAAAGCAGAAGAAGCTGTGAAGTTTCTGTCCAGCAGGAATGCTTCCCACATGTCCCCTGGAAGGTGCCACTGGGGAGGAGAGCTAATTATCTCCTGAAAAATAGCCTAAGTTGCATTATCAGATATTATCTTAAAAAAAAAAAAAAAAAAGAATTTTTTTAAAGTCTAGTTCTGTGGTGCTCAACTATTCAGTAAATTCTGTCATCTTACCCATTTTTATGTATCATGTAGGCTTAGAAAAAGGTTATTACACTGCCATTGCAGGTGGCATGACAGCAGAAAGCATGCAAACTATCTGTCTCATAGAAAAGAGTTGCAATATTTGGAGGACATGAGTGAGGCATTGACACATGCAGAGCTATACTATTCCCTTTCTCTTTTTTTCTCCCTTTCTCCTCTTCACCTTCTGTTCAATCCTGAACTCTCTTTTGCTTGAGCAGAAGGCCCCCACCCAGTAACTTCCAAATTCAGTAGCGGGGGTGGTGACTGCATTCACGAGAGGAGCTGTGAAGCCCTGAGGTGAACCCTTGCTCAGGGTTGTGCATGGTGTCTGCATTTGTTTCTAACTGCAAATCCAGGAATACTCTGTTGTGATCCTCTGGGGCTTTAATCTGCTTTCTTTTAAAATTTTACTTTCAACCTCAGCTCATAGTTTTGTTTATTACTAACATGGTTATGGCTGTTTCCTCCTTTTATTTAATCTATTTCTGTCCCCTGGAGTAGTCCTTCAGGATAGTTTGCAATGAAGATGAAGCAAAAAAAGCTTTGTTCACATCACAATCCCCTGTACAAATAGCACAATTCCAGTGCAGGGATGTCCAACCCAACTCTCCAGCTCAGTGGCCCTGTCTGCTACCAGAGGGGTAGCTATGAAATATTGATATCTGGTTTAATTGACAAGATTAATCCTCTGCTTCAATCTAGCATTGTGTTTCATTTCAGAAGTATTATCCAGATTTTCCTACCATGCAAAAAACCTCCATGCGCAGAAACTAGATTGTATGTATGTATATTTTTCTAAATATAGTGACATACTATAGTATGAACTACTAGTAACTCCATCAGATAGATTTTCTATGATAACTTGTAGCATAGGTGTTTTGCTTGAGTAGCCATGTAAGTACAGTGATGGATAAAATCAAAACATTATCAACCATTTATGAAGTTATCTGGAAAACCTTTGTTGTGGGGATGGAACAATGAGGATAGGCATCTATACTGTCCATGTCACACCATGAGGCGCTCTATGTGCTGGTACAAGGCAAATAACACAGTTACAGGATTGAGAATTCAAGGCCAGTTGGCCCAATGTCACTAGATCTGCAGGGGATCTAATTCAGTGCAGGTCTTCTCCCTTGTACCTTTTTCAAAGGCACTGTCAGGATATCTTCTCTTTACCCAAACCCAGAAAATTACCTAGGAGGTGAAGACAGTTATGGGTCATATTACCTGGCCATACTATGGGGACACAGGTTCTCCATGTGAAAAAATCTTTCACAGCAGATTGTTCAGGGAATATGGATAAGTCATGTAGATGTTTTCCACCTGTTGGTCACCTGGATGGCAGCAGCCATATCCAGGCCTTATTCTTGTCCATTACCTTACATGGTACGTTAAAAATCTTTTGCAGTATATTTGGCATTTTTTGTAAATTTCCCCATATATCTTACAATGCAACATTTCCATTGGCTGGATGTTCACTGTAAACACATTAATCATCCTGAATTCTTCCCGCATCCAGTTGCAGGATATATGCTGTTCTGTAGAATTAATGTGTATTCAGACACAGAAGTGAAAAAATGTAAGAACATTTAACTTTGATTAATTAAACTGTATTAATTTAACAGATGGTGTGTTCTGACACCCACCAGGCTTAGGTTTAGATTTGTGATACTTTAAAGAGGGATCACTGCCTCCATTTTGATATAAATTTTGAATATCTACACAGTCCACAGATGTTCTACTTGGCTTTTTTTCCTGTTTTGTCTTCAACTCATGGTTGGTAAGGACTGCTTCAGTCCTGGGACTTGCAGAGGTTTGATACTACTGTCTTATATATCTGAATCCTTGATAAGGAACCATTATCTCATTGTATGCAAACAAATCTTGATCTTTAAGTATCAATACAGAAGGATTTACGTGGTGAATCTTCCTTCTACTAGTAAAGTATTAATTAGTATAGGGAACTCCTGCTATACTTCAGTTATTTTGAGAAGAACCTTCTGAGAGTTCGGATAGATTTATTATTACAAAATTAATTTAAAAAGAAGCAAGACATTACCTATACAGTCATTCTAGAGGGACTCTCATAACAGGTGTTTTCTTCTTGCTGCTCGCTCTGACCAACACCTATGCTTATATACTGGAATACTGTGGGGTAAATAATATCATAGGTATATTCGTTTGATTATGTCTGATACAGAAACAGCTGGTGTTGAACTTCTCTTGGGTACAACAATACCCCTTATTTCTGATGACTTCTGCAACACTATCAAAAATGAGCAGATTTTATTTATTTATTTAAGTGTCTCTCTCCTACTACTCCCACTGCTGTAGCATCATCTAGTAACCACCTATAATTAGGCTATTAGGACTATGCTTATGCAGCCTGAAACTTGCCAAAACACTTATGATCTCCATGAAGCAGGGTCTGTTCTTTGTTATTATTCCTGATTGTAATGACTGGCATGGAGTAGATTTCATTGGTGAGATTTCTTTTTTTTTTTTTTAGCCCTCTTCCTGTTCTATCAGAGTTTTCTAGATAATTTTTAGTATTTCTGTTTTGGCACAGAATTGGGACTAGCACTAGCTTGTGAGCGCATGTATTGGGTTACCTTGTAGGTCACCCAGTCTCACACTCCTCCACCACAGGTTTTCTGCTTGTCAAAAAAGACATCTCCAAAATCGGCAGTTTATGTTACTCATCTATAATCGCTATTATCCTGAGCACTCTTGGGAATCCAAGGCTCATAAGATGACATTTACCATCCACCTTTGAATAATGGATTCATTAACCACTTGTGTATATTTGATAGAAAAACAAAGTAAGAAAATAATGGTACACTAGGGAGAATGTACGGATAAAGTTTTTTAAGACTTTACTTAACAATTGCTTAAAACCATGGATTTGCAGTAAAGAATAATGTTATACAAAAAAAAAAATGCATCAGGGACCCTCTTGATCTGGTATTCATAAGCCTGTAAAACTTGCCTAGTTTTACCATGCCTGATCTTGCGACTCTTTCTTGCACCCCCTGTTCGAGGGGCTGGTGTGACCTGCTCCTCCAGTTGCCCAGGATGGCACGTCTCAGCCTTCTTCACTTGCCCTCTGCCTCTTACCTTGCCCATCCCATCTGACTGGGGCAGTCAGTGAACAACCTCTGCTCATGGAGAAACATCTATCATCCCCTTTAATTAGTCCATTTCTGGTTTTAGGCTCCAGGCTGCTTCCCCTTTCTTTTCAGCCTCTTAAAACTCAGTGGCACTACTCAATACCTCTCCTGATATATAAGTTATAAGCAGTACTAGCTTCTTTCAAGATTTATGACATTTAGCTTGCTTTGAGCTCTTCACAGAATTTACAAATGACATATAAACACAAGAAAAAACTGATTTGTGAGCTGGATTGTGCAGTGCTCTACACATGCTTTTTTATATTTAGGAGAACACTTCAGCCCCCCCCTTCTGTAGGCAGGAAAACTGCTGAAATTTCAACTAACTCTGGCCCCCGGAGTTGCTTAGTAACTATGAGTGGTTTCCCAGGCACAGCTTCCAAGTACCAACCTAGAAGTCAAGAACAGCCAAACTGTACCTCTAAAGCAGCACAGCTTGCAAATCGCTTCAGCTCAGTACCATACAATAAAGTAGCAAATGTCACTTCTGAATTTCAACCAATATTTAGTTTCCAACTTCTGTCCTGAAATGAAGATAGATATATAGATATATATATATATATATCTCACCATAAAAGGGTGTTTACTTGTTTTATGCTATATTGGAAGGCATGTTGTGGAATTAAAAACACTACCCTTATAAACTGGAATTACAGCGGGACAGTGGAACTTGAGTATATTAACATAGGTGTTTTCTTCTGGGTACCTTCAAAGGTTATTATCTTAAGACTTCAACCTGTCTAATCCTTCTGTACTTAAACCCCATTAAAGAAGAAGGGGAGAAACCCCAATGTGGGAACACTGCTGGGAACAGAGGAAAAAGCTACAACGGAGGAAAGGCAGAAGAGAAAACAGACGGTGCTTAGCTTTTGTGAGAATTAGAATTAGCATCTGAGGCAGATCTTATGTGAGTGAGAAATGGATCTCTCCATAGGATTACTGAAAATTATTAAGATTAATTAAATAAAATTAATAAGAAATTGTTGTGTAATGAAAAATTCACTTATGTACTTAGTGGCTTAAAACTTTAGGCAGGTGAGGCAACGACGCTGCTGAAGGTAGTTAGTCAGGAAGACCATAATAGAACTAATTTCAATTTTTTGTGCATTTTTCTCTAAATAAAGACAGAAAAGAGGAGCTAATAATTCAGACAGCTCTATCAGATAATCTTGGGAATTGTGTCATTTCTTAACTAAACTCCTCCCATGCACACAGCTAAACCATTCCGCATCGGTGCCAAAATCTGACAGCATCACATTGCTGTTCCTACTTTAAAATGCATCCTTCACAGGATACTAGACTGACAGGAGTGCTATGAAGGCACTGCAAGGGGGAGAAATGAAACTATAAAGACAAAATGCAACTCTTTAAATATGCTATCTTGCATTGTATACTTGTTTGAGCTTAGAAAATAAGTTTGAACCACATCAGTGTGTTTCTAACTTTTTACAAGAGGACCACTGTGGAATATTTTAAAATTTTTTTGTAGGAACCAAATCACTGATTCAGCATGTTCTTTGTGCCAAAAGTGACCATTTACCACCAAGTGATGCAGAACAGGACTAAGCGGCCCTAGTTGCGTGTAGTTATTTCTCTTATCAGCATTCTCAGGTGACTCTGCTCAAAGCAGTGGTGGGGAAAGCCAGGAGCTCCCTAAGGCAGCTGAACCTCGGGTATCTGCAGAAGGTTATGATACAGTACTATAGCTTGTTAGGTTGCTCTGGATTTATAAAGAACACATACTGTGTCCGCCTGATACGTGCACTGATCTTTAACAAGGACTGCGCTAAGGGTCTACAGTTATATATCAGGTTTTCAATATTAGTTAGATACCTCACGTCTTGATGAATGTGAACTGTCAGTGCATTCAGTTGTTGGGTTGAGGTTTTTTCGGTTTTGTTTGGGTTTTTTTAAAATCAGCAAAAAGCACGTTGAATGTTTCAGTCTCTATGCTATGGCAGCACAGTTTTAAACTAGGGAGATTTCATCATTGTGTCACTACACAAAAGCACAGTCTGAGCAGCTCTTTTAGTACAGCTTTTATTTTGTTTCTGATATTTCCACGGCATGGCTATGTAAGCCCATTAAACTTCCAAAATACAGATATAAAACCCTTGATGGCTTGGAGCCCAAGCCAAGTTCCTATTTAGGTAATTGCATTCTGTCTATTTAAAATCCACACGTCAATTTTCAGTTTGATATTCATTGGACTCTTCTTCACTTTCTTGTACTAAACCATCTGCGCGTTTTTAGACAGTAACTGCAGTTTATCTTCCAGGTAGTTGCATTTCAGTCCCTGATGCAGGGGCTGGACGGGAGATGTCCAGGCTGCTTCAGTGCCATCAGCAGTTAAAGTGGCTCCTCAGCTGCCTGATGAAGACTACCTCAGCCAGCTCTGCTCATGCTGCCACCCTGCCTGGGTACCAGCAGCTGCCCCTCTTCCTCAGCTGGGGCGGTCACCTCTGCCTCTGCAAAGAGACCTCATCTCTGCTAGTTCCACCCCAGGAAATGGTTGAGGATTTGGGGGTTTTTTTTTTGGCATCAAGTTCCTTTAGAAACATGGCCTGGAAGGAACCTCGTGCATTAAACTAAACTCTGCACCCTGCTACATTGGCAACCATAGCTTATAAAATTATGCTGTCCCATCCTAAGCCACGGTAGGTTGTATTGCTCCCATTACTCCTCTTGAAAAGCTGTTCCAGACTCTCACTATTTTAATGGTGTAAACTGACCTCAGAAGGCCTGAAACGGCAATTGCTTTGCTTGCCTTTGGACTGTCTCCATCTCTGTATTTTAATATTCCAAGAGAATACGCTTTACACGAATGTGAACTTTGCTGCAAAAACAATGCATAGCTGAAAGGTCCCAGATAGCCCAGCGGAAAGGTCCCCAAATACTTGGTTGGGGAGGGGAAAAGAAAAGATATATTTTTCCCTTTTATCCTGAACTTTCTGTGAAGCAGTCCAGTAAATGCTTTCCACCAGCTCCAGATAATTCATTACATGAAGGAGAAAAGTAAGATATAACATCTTTTTCTTGCAGAATATATTGCTGATGAACAGTTGCTGAAAAGCTCCAATGCACAATTACAGGGAGAGTGTCCTGGAGCCAAGTGTAATTAAAATTCTTTTGACATTATGGTAATTCCTTAGTAGTGGTGTTTTATTCCAGCTTTCTTTCACTTGCATGCCTGCAATGCCCACTGGGGATGGGGTAGGAACCCTCACATGTAAACTCTTTTGTATACTCTTCCTTTTTATAATTAGTGTGAGTCAACAATACTTGCAAGAATCTGCTTGAGCCACTCAATACATGCTTAACTTTGTTTGTGCTGTTGTTACTTGGAGTCCTTTTTAAACAGAAGATAAAGATCAAGAAAATAAATACAGCTACATATCAACACGCTGTGCCCCAGTTACATTTGGCCATCTGAAAGCTGTATCCATAGTCTGTCTAACCACTGAGATTTCTGCTGTAAAATGTGGTCACCTCTTTGTTCTGCCTCTCCAACAGCTTTCCTCATGTTGGATGAGTTGCCCTCAATAGAGGTCTTTCTCCTTTAGCTACAGAGATAACCAGACCCATATTCTTTGATTAAAGCTAGCTGAGATGTACAATAGAGTTAATAAGGATGTCATTCATCATATGTAAGCCTCATTTATGCTTAAAATTTGCTGCAAATCTTCTCTATTAGTAGACTGTGTCTAGCAATACAAGTGCTGTAGTGTTTAAAGCTTTAGGTGCATGTAATTTACTGGGTTTTAAACTGCTTTTTTTTTTCACAAGGTGTAAACCGAGGAGAGAAAACCATCTACCCCATTCACTCAGATAAGAAATTTAGAAATGTAGTCCAAACAGGACCACATATATTATTTTAATAATAACAGGTATGATGTTTTCAGTGTTCTGTTCTCTATGATACCTATTTACCTTGCAATAAATCTTGGTTCTTAAATATTAACAGTGGGTGTAAATACTGAAGATTTGCAGGCACTGAAATACCTGCAAAAGCAAGATACCTAGTGACATTAAGAGCAAACGGTCAACTCCCCTTTCCAGGCCAGATATTTGTTCCCCACTTTTATTGCATTTGTAAAAATAAACAAGTAACTATATATGAAAGAAACATGTAGTAAGATGCAAAAACATAAGAGCATTCAAGAGCAGAAAGGGAAGAAGGAATAGGAAGCAGCTCAGATAAAACTGCTGGGAACAGATTTAGCAACCCTTTTACTTCTGAAGGAAGTTCTTAACCGGTGCTCTCAACAACAGAGTTCAAAATAGGCATCACCCCTCGGGACATATGGCAAAGCAGTTCAAACAGTGCAAGGAATTAGGGCCAATTGTCTCTGTTCAAGCAATCGAGATAGCACGTATTTGTTTTTCTTTAATTCTTGGATTACCCCGGTATATACAACATATGCTTCTATAGAATTAAAAATTTATTCAAAGGTTGCCTGTAATGTCTTGAGGTGGTGGCCCTGATGGAGCAGCTGCCCTATGCTGGAATATAATCTGTCCCGTTGTAAACGAAGTGAACAGAAAAAGATCACAAGATTTTCTTTCTGGAAAAAACCAAAATTGTGTAATATGTGAAATTGTCCCTGAACTTTTGTTTTGTTTATTTGAGGTCCATTTAAAAAAAAAAAAAAAAAAAGACCCAATTAATGGCTATAGAATAGCTCATTTAAGCCCAGGCAAGCCAAGAAATACACTGATGAAGAGAAAATAAAGGTTGGATTATTGTATGAACATTGCTTTGCAGCAAGATAAAAATGTAGTTAACAATGCTATTGCTAACTATCTGAAGGCTCATTTTGTGCCTTTTGCTGTGAACAAAACCCTCGAAAGGCAATTCAAAAGCCTGATATAGGAGACAATCATATCATAATTTCAACCGTAGGCTCAGTTAATGGCTTGTGATGATTGTATGTATTTCCACAGTGATGAGGATGTTTGTGTAGCGTATACAGCCTTCACAAACCCCAGGCTGGAAGTGGATTGGCTTCCAGTTCCAAAACTGTAACTTTTATTTGCTGAGTTGGCAAGAGGGATACCATTTACAAAAACTGACCTGTCTTCAAAAATAGTCTCATGGTGGCTGTGTGCTGTTAGGAGCCTGAGTACAGCTCAGGTAAAAAGAAAAGAAGGTATTTGCTGTCACTGGCACATTGGAAGAAATTCTGTAATGTTTAAATGCTGTTACCACTTTTTAATGGGAATATTTCTCTAGAGAAATATAAGTAAAGAGGACAATCTGAAATATTTAGTCTGCCAAGGAGCTAAGAAAAAGAGGAATGACTTATTAAATAACTAATTTTGGTTATTTCTGAGTATTCTAAAAACATGCCAAAAAATTCTTAAAAATGAAAGCATCAACAAGATGTTGAAAATATGTTTTCAATATGCTCTATCTGAAAACTTTTCAGAGACAGGATGCTTTTAGGTAGGTTAAAATATTATTGAAGACAGTTATTCTGAGCTCCCCCATAAAACAAACACCTGAAATGGAAACAGACCACCAGTAGTGGACAGTAATTTTCCAGATAGACTTGGATTGGAGCAAAAATGGTGCAAATATCTAAACTACACCAGATGTTTCTGGATAACCCTAACCTAATGAGCATGAATAACTGCACTGATAGGTAAGCACAACGTACTTTGAAAAACTTCACTTTAATTTGCTTATTTTGGCAAGTAAAATACACTAATGAAACAAGTGTGTGCTCATCCCTTACTTAAAGTTAGCATTTCTTTTATTAAAATGTGGCATTGCATCTTCACACCACAGTCAGCTCTTTTCCTCCCATCTTCTTTTTTATGAAGCTGTTCTTTTATATATAGCTTTGAATTATTCCCTCCTTCACCATCAGAGTGGAGGCAATGAAATATGTCAAGACGATGACTGGAGCCCAATAGGTCCTAACATAAGTTGTTTTGCTCTGCTATAGCAATATAACTTAAATATTGAAGAAACTTTCCTTTTTAAAGAAGATTTTGATTAAGAGAAGTAGAGGATCAGAAATCCCTTGATATTGTCAGTGCTCAATCCCATTGAATAGACCCTACAGACTTCTCTAATTATTCACAAAACATTTTGAGCAGATGTCCACAAAATGAATTATCTGCTGTCTGCCAAAAACTACTTCTGGCAGGCAGTGTATCAGGTAAATAAAACAAGAGGTTGAAAACATGAATAAAACATGAATAGAACAGCTTAGGGCATTTTGATCCTCATAAATTCAGAAGCACCAATTGAATCCATAGAGGTGCAGAAGATAGGGTAGGGCTACCATATGAAAATATGGTGAAAGGAGTCAGCTTTGGAGGAAACACTCTTAACAAGCATTTCCTCATGTTAGTGACAGTATCTTGCCTGTGCAAAGTAACAGAAAACACTTTAGGGTATGGGATGGCAGCAGTTTTCAGCATCTACCACAGGAGACAGAGAATCTGGAATTCCAGCACCACTCTGAGCCCTGTAAGTCATATAGGCCAGCATCCTGGATTCTTAAATTTAGCAGAAGTTGCAAATACCTGTAACTCTTGCTATTCTGCCATTGGCAAGGACATCACTATATAATTTAGCCTTGGTTTGAGAATCCAGTGAAAAATATTTAAACTCTTGCCCTTCCTACTAGCAATGTGCATGATGCTTTCCTAATTAAGGCAGGCTGTTCTACACTATTAAGATCATGAAAACACAGCCCCTACAAAAAGGCTGAACATTGCAGTTAGTAAATTTGCAAATAGAAATGCTACTCAAGAAGCGAATTTTATGTTTTAAAACAATCAGCTTTATGTTAGCACATACAGTTCTGAGATCACATTTTTAAAAACTATCTGTATGGCATCATTTCAGACAGCCTGATATAGAATCAAACCAAAGAAAATGTCAATTATTCAAGTGGAAGGGGTCCTTTCCCAACGACTTAGTATTGAGTTAAAGTGTACTATGTTCTGTACTCTTTCACTGAACAAAAACTTTATAGTACTTTAGGAACAGGTCCTACATCCATACCAAAATTTTATCATGTTGGACAAAATGCACTAATTTACCATTTCAAAGAGAAAGAACCCATAAAGTAGGAACATTAGCAAGGATGGTAAATCTAAACATAAAGAAATATTAATGAATAATTTTGGCATATGGAAAAGGTTGCCACATAAGTGGTAGAGGAAAAGATGGGAGGACAGAATGATTTGAAAATTGTGATTAAAAGAAATGAATGGGTAGGTAGGTAACTTCATAAATAATGCACGAGGTTTATTCATGGTGGTTTCATTAAAAGCAGTGATAAATTAATGCCAAGCAGAAGTCTGTTTCTTTGCAATAGTTTTGACCTAGTCAGTGGAACCATTGTAGTTACTAATTCATACAGGATTATACATAATTGGGATGCCCAATTATAACAGTTGAGTTTCAGAAATGACAATGTTCTCTTTCCTTCAGGGATCTGTAATTTATTCCATTACCTTGAACTTGCGTTATGCAATATGCCAAAATAAAATTTGCAAATGTTCTCTTAAATCCTGCTATCTTTGGTTCATACTGTATAAGTGAAGGAAACATGTTGAGAGGATTAAAAATATGGGAAAGAATTACCATTTTAATACATTTGACTGGTCCACAACGAGACAATAGAAGGTTTTCAGCCTCAGTAAATCCACTTTAATATATGTAAAGAGTTCAGAAAAAATTATTCTATCCCGTTGTCTTCATTAAAGCAATAGCAGTGTGGCCTGTGCTAGAAAGGCCAAGATTAGTTTATTTACCAAAGAAATTTCATAGTTTATTTTGTTTTGTAGGGACAGCTTCCCTTACCATGTTTTATTCCACTAAAATATTTCCTTACTGCATTAATTCATATGAAGTCTTATGCATAAACTGTTGGCAGAAGTATTTACACTTTCAAAAGAATGGCTGATGCCATGTTTCCCTGTGCTTTGAAATTTTCAACATAGAAGCCAAACTTAAATTTGGTTAATGGTTTTTCTTTTTACATATTGACTCTTAAAGCTGCTGAGATATTAGGGTAGTAAGTGTGTGAAGAAAGGAATAATCTATTTATACAGAATCAATAAAGCGTTGCCATGGGAAACCTGAAGCCCTCAAAAGGAGGTTTCCTAGAATAGAGGATATTCTAGGGGAGAGAATGGCTCATACACATTTGGTTCTTTCTGACTGTTTGTTGTCTCATTGCCTTCATTCATGTGGTGCTCAACCTTGCCTGTTTCAAGGGAGGAATTCTCCTCATGTAGATCATCGAGCAGCAGAAACTGGGAAAACTACTTGCTAGGATGTCCGGTGAAGGTTACAAAGGTTGAATAAAAGAGAGCTGTGTGAGCAGCAACGCAACAATCCAACTTATGGAAAAAGATCTGTAGAGCGGTTGTCTTTGGAGGACCTTCAAGTATGCTGGAGAATTCTGTATGGGAGTATGCTAGCTATGGGCTTACACAGATAGCTTAAAGGGCAAAGATGACAATGATATGGTTAGCTGGCTGGAACTCAGAGGAGAAAGACTGTTTTTCCTCATAGCTTTGTTTTGCACACATTATTTCCTTTGTGCTTGGACAGTCTCAACTATAGAATGTGCATGAAAGTACATTTATACATTTTTCCAGGGTTTGGGGGGGATATTAATATCTGTAATATCTGACAGTATTGTCTTCTGTTGCTACAGTGAACAGTTCACCATCAACCTCTAAAAAATGACTGATGATAAATTAGAGCGCTTTCCTATTGAATCACGCAGGATTTTTCATAAGTGGTCAGCAAGCCTTTAGGCACCTAAGTGATACAGTAAGTAGTTTTGTTCTAACCCTTTCTGCCTTCCTACAAAGGCAACATAGCTCAATTGTAAGCCCAGTGCAAGGACATGGTTTGTGCTACTGTGCATTTCGTGTAATATGAACTGAAGGTGTCAGTCGTGATGTCGCTGGCTCACTACTCTTGCTGCCTCTCAATTCGGTTTACAATGAAATGAATTGGAACAAAGCCAGAGATAACCCTGAATGTCAGAAACGGTATCTTTAAACTGATTCTGGATGCACAGGCAGCCAAAGAAGTTCAGTCCCTCTTCAAAGTCATGATGCAAGTATTGTAATGCAGATTACATCGATTTGCTACCAGTTACTGACAGCTAGCAGGAATCTTTAAAAGATTCTCCACAGCACCCATAGAATAAAAAGCTCTCTGCATGAAAAGGAAGCTGTATTTTCATGCAGATGATCTATCGCAAAAATAGTATCAATGTTATCATATAAGGCAAAATTCAATTTTGTATAATATACTTTATGACAATGACAGGATTCAGCTTATAGCATAATCAATGCTTACATTTAGGTACATAAGTCATGCCACTGATGTGAATGCATGCTTAAGTACTTGCTGGCTATTTTTTAGTAATTAATTTATTGCAGAGAGGCAATAGAAATGCTGACTTGCAATATACCAACAGTAAGTTTGCTGTGGCTCCAAACTATCCTTGTGCAGGACTGGGATGCAGGTGTATGATGAATGCGAGTTGACAAGATTCTACAATAAATACTTGAAATACCAAAGCAATGACTACTGAAGCATAAAAGAAGTACTGTACCAAGCCATAATTCAAACCAGCATTCCATTTACAAATGTAATAAGAGTAATAGAAAAGATTAACTTTCACATGAAATTACAGTTTGTGTGCATAAGTACATGTTTTTATGAAGTTCAGTTTCCTACAGGCTTTATGTTTCTGCATCAAACTTACCAGAATAGTTTTAGATTGCAGCTCCATTCACTAATGTTATGGCACTCTGTATACAGTGCTCACAAGGACTGCTTCCCACTGGGGACTCAGTTTTTGCAAAGATGTCTATGTGTTTCAAGCTTAACCATAATGGGAGCACTGTAAACGGCGGTGTGTGCTCATATCTTTTATTTGCATGTAAAGGCTCCCGCAAGCCTTTGGGACTACGCCTGAACAATGGCCATTGCTTTATACACAGATCTGCATACAGGAGGAATGTTCTCCAAAATCTGGTTCTGTATGGAGGAGATGGAAGTGATTTAGACACAAGTCACTGTTCATCCAATGCCATAAAATATGCTGTGTCCTCTCTAGCTCCTCATTATATGAGGACTAAGAGATGCAACGTGCCACCTTCCTACAAATAGTGTGATTTGCTGCTGGAAAGAATTTCCCGAGTGGCCAAAGTTGCTTCACTTTCTGAAGTTACAGATAGTTCAATGCATGCTCACCGCTAGGATACGTTTTTTTCCTGTTACAGTGGATACAAATGGATATGAGTTTAAGAGGTTTGTCAGCAATCACAGCAGAGACTAAAATGTGTGTCTTCTGAGTCCCTGGACAATACTGCAGCCCTTGCGGTTTTCTTCCTTCCTGATGAAACCTCACAACCTAATAACACTATCTAAAAAAAAAAAAAAAGCCAAAAAACCCTGAAACCAAAACAAAAACAGTAAAGAAATCACATTACTCAAATGACATTTAATCCAAAATAAAAAAATAAAATGTGATTATGAAGGGAAAAGGAAGGAAACTAAATCATTGGTCTGCTTCTTCCTTCCTTTTCAGGAACTTCTGCTCAATGTCTGAGTTCCACAGAGTTGTTTTAAAAAAACTATCATAAAAAAGTTGCTATCATATTTCTGACAGTTTTATTTTTTTGTGTGTGCTCATAGCCTATCGAAGTTACAGCAAAGCACTGTGAGAAATCTCCTTGGTTTCCAGTTGCAGATCCAGGAGCAGAAAGTATAGCTTGCTGAAGCTGTAATTGCTGCCTTGGATTTCAACTGGCCACTTTCTTAGCATTATTCACAATAGCTTTATTGCATTTTGAGATCTGATTATTAACTGTCAAGAAAGCCTTGGCAGTAAGAAGGAGGAGTGACATCCCCAAAGCTAAACACAGAGAAGCTGTCATCTAGAAGATGACATAATTCTCATGCTCAAATATCACGGCTGTTTATAATGCCACTGTGGTGGTCTCTGGTCGCAGTAACGCTAAGAGATGTCAGAGACTTGACTGGTGCTGAAATGGAGGAACGTGGCACCAAGGTGCACGTACTGGCAAGGTGAAAGCGTGTTTTCTCCAAGTAGGTTTAACTAGCTGTTGACAGAAGAAATATTATGGTTGCATTCTACATCCAATTGGAGTACATGGAATAAATGAAAGCCACAAGAGGAAGAGCTCTGCTTATGAAGCAACATGTAGCAATGTGCATTGTCACCCTTTGTCAGTGATGAGGACTGTTTTGCCTTATACCTGTTAAGGTATCCTGTTAAGACCACAAAAATTACCAGTGCTACCTGTTGAAACAGCTTGGTATTTCCTCAGATTTTCAAATTATTTTGTACAAATCTTCCATTTTATAATTTTTCCTCTTGCAAGAAGCATTTGACTATCCAATGTTTTCTATTTTTTGTTAAAAATAATCAAATAATCTTTTTTTAATACATCTACTTTGTTAAATTGCATATAAAGCTGATAATTGCAATTTGGCTTAACTCCACTGAAAAGAGTGGGCACAAAAAAAATTTAATGTGACCAACGTAAGGCGCTCTATTCTGCATGGAGGGCTTTCTTCAATGGCTGTTCCTTGTACCATTTGTAATAGGCATTCCCCCTTTTCCCCAAATAACTGCTGAGATAATGACTCAGAGAACAACTTTGAGTGACAAAGACATTACAACAGGATTGGGGTCTCTAGCCTAATTGAAAGAAAGAATTTTCCTCTATATTTTGCTGCCACTTTGCTCCATTCTAAATTATTCCATGTACTCCAGGTAAACTCCATATAGTTAATCTGTTTTTCAAAATACATGGGTCTGAGCCTGTCAGGCTCCTGGCTCTGGAACACTGTAGAGTCCAAGTGTGTTTCTGTGTGCTGAGCACTTGCAGGACTTAAAATCCAAACAGGAGGTCCTTAATGTGATGGACCACATCTACAATTCTAATAGAGCTGTTCACTGTAATAGATTGGGGGAAATGAGGTAAAACATTGTCACTAATCTTCATGCTAACTGCATTAACTCTCAGGATATATTTATAAAGCCAAGGGAGGATATTACTAAAAAGATTTATCCAACAGTGAAGGTTTTTTTCCCCATTAACTAACTTCTAAGTTTCAAAGTTCTTGCAGTTTAATTGGGGATAGTGGAATCTAGGAGAAATAATTATAAACCTGACTACACAGGCAATATGCTACTATTTAGCACAAAATACAACAACTGTTTGAGGCTAGTAATTTCACCAACACAAAGAGAGAAAATTCAAATAAAATTAACTTTCATTGGCAAATGTGATAAAGATAATAAAGAAATTTTGAACAAGCTATCAAAGGTTTAATCTGAATACTATTGAAAAGAGCATAAATAAATGAAGCATGAACAGATTGCCAGCTAAAACCAAGTAGCCTTATAGAAGGTTAGAGGTTGTTATTTTCAGGAAAAAGAAAGAATTTAATGTCTGAAGTCAAAGTTAGACTCAATCAATACATTGAGGGCTCTTGAGAAATTTTGAAAATAGTTTCCTACTTGTAGTGATTTAGGGCAGTCAGACATGTAAAAAGATTGAATCGGTTGTGAGAAATCAATGACCAACCTCCCCCCCCCCTCCCCCAAGATGCCCACTGAAATGAAAACTTGCCAATTACAATGGGAGTTTTGATAAGGCCAGCAGGAGAAGGATGTTCCAGACTTGAAGAAACAGCATGTGAAATGTAATATCTATTATTTTTTGTGCCATTACGGTGTGAGACAGAGACCTGCTGAACATCTTATCTTAAAACTCCAGAATACCTCTCCTGTGGCAGATTAGCAGTGGTGATACAAAGCAAATAAGCAGAGCTTACACATGCATGTGATAATCACTCTCCATCTACTGCCAACGTCTGCAGACATTTACCTCTCTGCTCAGCAGGTAACTGCAATGCTACTTCACTGCAGCCTTTCAAACCTCTTGTCAAATCTCCCTTTGGATGTAGTGTGACAAAAAATATGATGATAGATATGTTTGCTTATGTTCTGAAATGACCATTTCACACGAGGATCGCCATTTTCTTATTCTTTCACCACAACAGTCTGCCTTCTGTCATGCTAAGCACTACGGGTACTGGTCCATGGCGCTGTGTCCCCCCCCAGCAGGTAGGGCAGATCCGTAGCTGGTGTGGGGGACCTGATACTGGCTCTACACATTCCCGGGGCTTTTTACTACAAAACAGGGCTAGTCTCATCCCATGGGCTGAATGTGTATTTCCTGAAGGTGTACATTAGGTGTGCCCCTGTGGGGACATTTTCCCATTTATTTTTATCTGAGAGGAACCAATTTGTGCAATGAGAGAGGGCTCTACAATGTGAAATGAGGCGTGATATGGAGGGCAAGGGAGGATTCACTGCGGTCAGCATAGAAGGTAGGTACTGGCTTACAGGGTGGAAAGCACCAGTGTGGTCAGGTGAAAACAAGGAATGGAGGTTACTGTAAGACTTTCCCAACCCTCCCCTCCTCTTCCACTCCCCTCTCCTTTCCAATTTAGAAATTTCAATTTGGGGTGGCATCCTTTCTTGGCTAGCTGCTATGGGCCACTTGCCAAAATATCTCTCATAGGGATGTGAAGAGCAACCAAGCTGTTACAAGGCTGGGGAAGAAGCTACAGGACCTCAACGTAACCAGAGGTAGAGTGGACTCCCACAAAAAACCTGATTGCTGTGGCTTTGTGCAAGCACTCAGTGATTCCTCCTAAAGGGAAAGCTCATTACTTTTTTCTCTTGCCTTCCAAGAGCAGTGTTTCAGAGAAAAGCCAAACAGCTGTGCTTACAGGATCTCACAGAGATTCCTAAAAGCTGATAATAAGGTTTGACAGTCATGTCATAATTGTTAACAATGGTATTGGAGATGTGCCAGCAGCCTCACACTCTCGCCACTTCTCTGGATGAGAAGAATTGCTCTATGACTCTATGTCTGCAAACCAAGTTTGACATAAAGGGACATTTTGTACAAGAGGAAATATAAAGCGATGTATTGTATTGTGCCAGATTACACAATGGCCTTGAAGGATGAAGTAATGAAAGAGAAGAAACTACAGTGACACCACATTAATATTTGCTATTTCTACTCTCCATGCATTCAAACTTATTATGCAATTACAGCTTTTAGGAGCCCGATGGAACAGCCTGGTGTAAAGGTTTGGCAGTGGGTGTTTGGTATGGTCCGCTTACTTACTGCTGGTAAAGCCAGGAGTGATTGATTCAAGTTTGCTGATGAAATCTTACCCTATGATAAGCCATTGCCTGTTCTCTGTTACCAGCATACTGCACAGAGAAAGTTTCTAAAAGTATACTTTGGAGCTCCTTGTACTCCTCCCCTGTACAGCTATTCGTCCTGGTTAACATGCACCCAATAATGTAACTGTCAGAATAAATCACAGCAAATGATACTTTTCTGTATGGGTGTCACGAATTTCAAAGCTCAAGGTTCTGGGATTTTTTCAGGCCAATGGAGAGGGCTAGTTCCTTCTGAAATTTGTTGACCCTCAGACAGCCATAATTCTTAGCAACCTTCACTGCAAAAGGAATCAAAATACAAATCAACACTATAAAAAGTGGCATATGAGAACTATGTCCTTTTTGTCTGTGTTTGTAATTCCTTTTCAATGGCTCTATTAGAACTCATATAAGCAAACCCATGCAGATTTCTGCACGATCTGTTAATGATTATAGACTGTTGTTTACCTTATCATGGAAGCTGTCAATAGACCAAGTTAATGAATAATTTTTTTTTCTTGTCATGCGTATTTTAATTAACAGTTTATTAACTCACAATCCAATTCCCCAGAGGTCTCAGTAGAATTCAGGAAGATATATTATGCATATGCTCATGCTTTCTCCTAAATTTAGATAATTTCTGGTCCAGAATTATTACATCAATTTCACAGCGATGCAGATACAACTCTGACCACTCCAATTATCTGTCTACTCCAGAATATAGCAGCCGTAACTTCAAGCCATCATAAAAAAGTTTATTAATTTAGCTCCACTGAGCACCAAGCATTTTACTGCAGTGCAACAGAAAGCTATCTGCCTCATAAGAAACCTTTAAGCTGTTTTTCTCTCAGCTTGGCTTTCTAAAAGACTTTTTAAAATTTGCAAGGATGAATAGTGGGTCCAATTCCGAATCTGCATAGAAGCTTCCCTAAATCCCTGCAAGAACAAACAAGTATTTAAGGCAAGAAGCTGCTATTTTCTGAGCCTCAGAAGAGTCAGGATTGGCTAGGGACTGCAGTAGCACTAGAGCTCTCTTTTTCTCATAATTTCTAAGGGCTGTGAGTTTGTTTGTTTACACACTTATTGGTGTGTGCTGTTTCCCCTTGAGCAAGTTTTTGCTGATAACTCTGATAGCAGTAACTGAATATAAACTTCTAAGTTTACTCAACCATATTCATCCCAAGATTTCTCAGGTTTTGCTACTCTGAACATTGGATTGACCTGATTTTGGTCAAAATAGGGTACTGGTGTTGTTGAACTTAAACTGACAGTTGTGCCCCAGGATCATACAGTCAGCTGGCATGCCCGACAGCCTGGCAGGAAGGATCAGAGGTGCAGTAAGAAGAGATGCCACAGAACAGATAAATGCTAGTATCTAATGACCAGTGTATCGTGGAGTCCCCTTCTGTGGAGGAGCTGGGGAGCACCGACCTGAGCTGCTGCAGGTCCAAACCTGAGGAGGGGGAAGGAAGGGGAGAGGAAGCCACTCACCCAGACAAAACGAGGTACCCACCCCAGGAAAGCAGGCACCAGAGGCAGGGAGAGCTCCCCTGGGGTCAGTCAGTCTGGGACTGCCTGGGATTGTAACACCTCGTTGTATGTAACCCGACCGATGTGCCTCCAGCACGGCTCTCATTCTCCATCTTTCATATGCCAGAAAATCCCACAGGGATTTCCTCTGGCAGAAAAGCTTGGGTCTGGAATGCAAATATCCTCTTTCAATAAGATTGCTTTGTCTGCAGCAAGAATGTTATTTTTCTGTGTTTGGGATAGATTCAATACTTACTAAAGTGCTGAAGTAAAACCAAATTCCCTGAGATCATGGTAAGTCTGGCTGCTCCAGCAAAATCAGCTATTAAAACTAAGCGTGCTTTGCAACTCTGATGCCCACTAGTTCTTTCGGATGTAAAGATTCTGATGTGCTCTTTGAAAATGTTAGTTGTCATGAGTGTTATGATACAATTATACCGATGGCTTGTCATTTTATATTACTGCTGGTCAAATATCTGAAACCCCAAATTCAAAGTCTGTCTTTGAATTACAGAAGACAGCTGCCAAAACTGGCAGCTTAAATATGATAACTTCATCAGCTGTGCATCAGCCGACAGCAGACGCCAAGGCTGGAGGAAGCACTCCCGCAGAGTCAGCTACAGCCAGGGTAGTGCTCTGGGGAGAAGTGGATCTCCCAAATACATCCCGCTGAGGGTGCGGAGCCCTGTATAGTGAAAGTTGACTAGCTGGGAGCAGGTTTGGGTTTCTTTACTACTTCGAGAAGTCACACACAAACCCTCAACAGTCACTGGAAAAGATGATGAAACCCACTGACCTAGATTATCTGCTGAACGGGTGGAGGAGAAAAAAAGACAGCTCCTGTGGATCGCTCCCAACACAGCCAAAACTGACTTTAGAGAGACAGGTACGTTGCCCAGGGTAAAGGCCACACTCCGTTTCATAGGAATATCAAATGTATTTTGAGAAGTCAGGTCTTTTTCTGAACTAAAAATGAACTGTTGCAGTTCATGGGCTGTTACTAGTGCAGATGCTCGAGGTAATAAAAGTGTTAAGACAGATTCCCGATCTTTAGGCAAAATACTGGTGACAAGGCAAAATGGAAGGTGGGGGAAAAATACAGCTTTTCCCAAGTGTAATAAGGAACCAATGTGATGTAACAATTTGAAAACTGCTTCAAAGTCACTTAAGGAGAGTTTTCATTTTCCACTCATTTCAGCAGGCTTTTAAATCAGGCTAATAAAGGACGTAAATTAGAGAGGTGTCATCAAAATGTATGTATCCATTTGGAAATGGGACATAAAATGGACTTTTTACACAATGTTTAATGTTCATACTTTTGAAGATACTTATTTAGAACAACAATCAGACTTTCATTGGCAGAGAACATAATAATCTAATAGGTTTTGCAGACTTCTATGGAATGCTAACTATAAAATACATCACCTATAAATTAAGGTTCAAAAGGTGACACAGAATCAGAATATTAAATAACAACATCCTTCCCTAAGTTGAGTTAACTGTTACAGTAAAATGCCAATCTGGCTACAACATCTGCACAACCGAAGGACTTGTTAAAGAAAAATGAAACTTGTCTTTCTGCCAAAGTTTGGAGATGCTTAAACAGAAATTAATATCCGTAAGAAATCCTGGAACGTTTTTGAAAAATTATCTGGCTGGAAATACCTGCTGCTTTTCAGAGAAAAAAAAAATAGTGTTTTAAAAGGCATATTTCACAGTGCAGCTGAAATTTGCTCCACAGAAATGATGGTGCTTCAAATTTTGTTACTGTTGTTAAGGTAAATTTATGCTAATCACACTTATTTCTAACAAAACAAATCTGATATATTCTTTACAGAAACAGACCATAGGCTCTTGTATTCTCACAAAATGTCACACATGTTGATGCTAAATATAAGGGATACAGAAGATAATGCAAAACCCCATTCTTACGTGCAAGTTCAAGGTGACAATTCAAAATAGCTCTCCCCTTTGGATCATAAATTCTCTCTCCAGTATGTGTTCTGCAGGAATACTGCCTGGGTAGGAATATTGCAGTTGAGATGGTCTGCAAATGCACACATGGTACCTAAACACTAATAATTTGAAAAATCAACCATGAAAATGTAGAAAGAGATACTGAGTTACTGTACATGCTCTTCTCTCTTGGTGTCCATGAGGAAAAAATGTGTTTGTGTGTGTACATGGCATATTTGTAATAGTGATTTCTGTGTAGCTCTTTGTTTTTCACAGCATCATTGTCCATATTCCACCTAAAACCAAAAAACTTTGCTGCAAGCCTCAAAGACAAAGGCATAGCTTTTATGAAGCATTCTAGACTTTAATTTCAAAGCTAACATAAAGGAAAAATCTAAACTGTACATTATTCACAGTAGAAGCTACATCAACAAGACAAACTAATTGTCCTTGATTCTCAACCCAATGTGAATTTATTTATTTCCGTAATTTATTTATTTCCTCATTTTAAAATAAAAAAACCAGTTTTCAGATTTACAGATTTATATTTGTTGACAACACAAAGTGAACAGCCAAATCCAAAAGACAGTCAAGTAGTGGAAAGATTAAGTTGGCTAAAATTCTGTGTGCACATGATGTCTTAATTTTCACTTCCTACATTTTCAATAAAATCACAAAGAAATTGCTTTTTAATCAGCCTGGTACCTGTTCAGGAAGATACCTGGGCTAGATATGTTTAAAAGTATTTAAAGTCCCATCTTGACATTTAACCACTTGCCCATTTTTTTCAATAAAATATCCAGCTGCTTACAGTTAAACATGCTAACTGTTATTTTCTTCAAATTCTGGAATCCTCCAGTTCCTTTTAATTAATAGATTATAAGAGATTAATACTACTAAGACATTTAGTCACTTGATGGCATGCTGTTTCTCTTTTTATCACTGAAGTCTGATGCCTACAGTATCTATTTTATATAATAGACCATGGAAGAGAAAATAATCTATACTGGTAAATTTTTAAATCTTAATTCACTATTCTTCTCTCAAGGCACCTCACAGAGAACTGGGGTCTCTGGGCTGGTTTTCATTAGCCAGCGGGAGGCAAGCATTTGATTACCAAGCAACATTAGACTTGCTAGGGGAGATGCCAGAAATCCTGGCTCAGGGTACAATGACAGCACTGCGTACATTGTTTGAAAATCTGAGCTTAAAATTGCAAGGTGCAGAGAAGAGAACGTCAGTTATAAGGGAGCAGTCAACGGTGCGAACTTAGATCCCAGCTGACAGTGCCGGGGATGGTTAGCTGCTGGGATGCCAAATTCATGACCTAGAAAAATAAACTTTGATTAGCCAGTAGCTGGTGGAGATACAGAAACCAGGAAGCTGAGCATCCTTTTATTCAATTAAATCATTTCATGGATTGTAAAAGATACAGCGAATAGATGGCATGAACTTCTCCAACAATGTACAGAGCACTCTCCTGTTCAATCAAACTGTGAGAAATTCACTCACAGCATTTGAGGATCGTCAGGACTGTGAATAATGCTATCTGTTCATAATGCTTTGGTTGTTATGACACCTTCTGGCTGTGGATTTTGGCTAATTAACAGTAATTATTTTATCCAGAGCATCTTTAGCTCTGGAGTGACATCACATTTTTGAGGCCAGTTAGTTCAACTGTAAAGGTACCATCACACTATTATTCCATAAGCACTTCTGCCCATGGCAATATCCAGTTCCACTGTGCCCATAGGGACTGACGTCTCCAGGATCTTTTCTTCGCATCAAACTGACATGGACAGAACTGAGGTGCTTCATGGTTCTGGGTTGTCGAACTTGCACAGTCCTCCAAGTGCCAGACATAAGTCCTTCATGCATATTTGATTGCTGCCTTGGGTGGTAATATCCTTGCCTTTAATGTATGTGCACATCGTGCAGTTGCTGTGGGAACTGTAACTTTCAGGTTTCAGGATTTAAAAAAAGAAATAATATATTTATAGACTTTATTTATTTTGCTTATGAATCAACATGTTAATATTGATGCAATGGAAGAAGAAAGGAAAACAAACTTCTAAACAGAAAGCACAACATCAAACACTGATCTGTTTATTTTTCTCTTCTGCAAAGTTCCCATAACAGGCAAAATTGCAGCAACAGAAAGGGAAAAAATTACAAAACAAAAACCAGACAAAAGAGGAAGAAATCTAGCTGCAGATAGCTGAGTAGTTGAATTAAGTTGTTGAGAGATTGAGTTTTACTAGTCATAGCTTACAACGTGCTAGGAGATGTCGTGACACATTTCAGGCTCTTGCCCTGGGGTCCCAGGTAGCTGCCTCAGGCGCTCTGAAGCTCACCAGAGCCACTAGGTCAATGTGACAGGCTGCTCTGGTAATTGCAACAGTGGATTCTAGGTTCATCCGTTGGGTTTTGGGTAGCCACAAATGGGGGGACTGGGTTTGCTTGTAGATTTTAGGCTCATCTGAGCTCCCTTGAGGGGTATGCACTCTGAGGAGCTGACCCAGCACCTCTGTCATACCCCAGCGCTGCCCTCACCACCCCATGAGTGTGGCTGATGTTGGAGGTGGTGCCACTACAGCTCCACCACAGTGCAAGATAAAATCATATATTATTAAGGAGCTAAGAAAAGAGGAGTCATCTCATAGGTGGCCCTATGGGGTGAGTCTGTTACTCGAAGTGAGATGCTTCTGAGTAAAGCACTGTGGTTAATTCACCAAGCCAGGTGACTGCAGAGAAGGATCCAGCATGGTCTCTCTCTTGTGCCCTACCTCTTAGGGCACAAGTGAGGTTTGGCCAGGCCGGTTTAGTGCTTCCCTCTCAGATGTGCTTTTTCTGCATTTCCACTGCATGAATTATGGCCACAGAAAATGCTTGCTTTCAATGAAATGTGAGAGGAAACTTCCTTCCCCTCACCGGGTGTGTGCCAGAGTGAAGGAGCCGGGCAGAGGGCTGGGGAAGCAGCTCTCAGTGTGTGGGTGAAGTGGCATGAATATGTATGAGACTGTACTTGGGTCACACACGTAACCAAGGTGTCTGAAGACTTAGGTGCCCTGGCTAATTGTTGTAAACGATTAATAAGCTGGAGTCTGCTAAGTCCACACTGTCCCATGCAGCTTATGACAAGAGCAAGGAATGAACTTGTCTGCAAAAGCTGCTCACAGATGGAGAGTGTTTGGGGTTCCTGGGCTCAGGGGAAGAGAAGGTCACAGCCAGGCTGGCACCATCCCCTGCTCTCCTCTGTGTAGGAGAGACACGTGCTGGGGCAGGCAGGGCTTCCCTGCTACCTGGGTTGGCTGGCATTGCTCTTGGTCCTGATCGTTTTATGCAGCAGCCTGAGCAACGATGGACCCTGGGTCTCAGAGTCTAATTCACTTTTCTCGTGTTTAATGCATGTGTCACAGCAGCGTTCACTGTGAGTGCCCAGGAGATGGCTGGTGGTCCAAGCTGCCACTTCGCGGGCAGCAGAGAGCACATTAGATCTGGCAGCTGCCAATTATTTGTGGCATTTGAACAGACAGCCCTTTTCACCACCTCTCTCTCTTCTCCACCTTTCCTGAATGTGGGATTACTGGGGTTTTAACTCACAGTCACAGTGGTTTTCTGTGCCTCTTGTTCCTGTTTTATCTCCTTCTTCTTTTTTTCACTTTACTTAAAATTTCCCCAATAGTTTCATGCAAAACATAATAAAGTTGTTCATCTGCAGCATTTCCATCCATCTTGCATGAGTTTTGTGGAGGAGTTTGTGGGTACGAGATGCATATTGTAGTTTTCCCCTTTTTTTCCACCCACAATTTAAAATCCCTTCATCTGTCTCTGATTTTGTTTCTTTCTGTCTAGTCCTGTTTTCTCCTTTGGGCCACTGTCCTTTGCTTTACTCACTCATACTGCTGGGTTTTTCCCTCTGAGCACATTTGAACTTCATGGCACCTGGAATATTAAAGGATTTTTTTTTTTTCTGGTCCAAAAAAGAAAGCTTTTGCAATAAAGCTAAATATGTTTGAAACACACAGCAATTCAAAGCAATAGTCATGCCTGAGACACTAATATTTACTTTTACTATAACACAGTTCTGTACAGAGAAGTTGGCAGAAAGAATTGGGTTGTAAGCACAAGTCTATCCTCTGTTTTCATGTATGATTACAGCACATTTTGGTGGTGTAGTTTCCTTTGGCAGTGGAGCACTTAATAGTGGACTGAGATTTCTGAAAGCTGACCCCATGCTCTTTGTACCTACCTCATTTCCAGATTCAGTTACTTATGAATAAAGCCAGTTATAAGGTACATTATAACTTAATTCTGTGATTAATGATTTTGCTTCCGCTGGTAAATAAACTCCCTTTCCACTACAGAAGGACAACGTTGGAGCCAAAGGAAGGGGCAAGAGTATGTTGGCCTCTTACTCTGCTGATTATTAAGTTTTCTGGAAGGCAATTATTTTTCTTCTGCTCTGATCACTGTAGTCTGGTAACCATTTAATCTGTAGTCTGTAGCTACCATATTTTATAAAAACTGAAAAATAAAGAACCTGAAATGTTCCTACTAGGCTAAAAGAAAAGTGTGGGGCTGACTTTCAGTCTGTCACTGTTCTCCATGTGGATGCTACAGCTATTTTAGATAAGAACATTATTGTCACTGTATTGAATGGATTTTATATGATGGTATAAATATGTCAATTAGTATTTCAATTAGGATCCATGACTAATCCTGCCCACGCTGGGAAGTTGCAGTATGCAAGTTTCTTACCAACGGGTATGTTTTTGTTTCTTTGTTATTCAAGTGTAATGCCAGTTGACAACTTCAACAGTGGGGGATAGGACAGAAAATTATAAGCTTTCTTTTTAATGGAAGGTGAAGGATTGGCTAGAAGCATTTCAGCAGAGGGTGAGGTCTTAATTCTGCTGTATTATATGAAATTCTATATTCTACTTCACATTATGCATCAACTCCTACAGACTTTCTTTTAAATAGTTGAATTCTCCAAAGTTTCTATGAACTTTGTAAGGGATTTTGTCATACAGCTTTGTTCTCATACTCTCTAGTTGATGGTATAGCTCCTTAAAAGTCTCATAAAAATAAAGTTATTCTTAGCTGTGTAACATACCATCCACACCATCATGTTCATCTGTGGTAAGGCCATTTTATACTGCCTTAACTGTGTAAATGGTTGTCTTCGTAAAAAAAAAATTAAAAATCTGTAAGCAATTAATGTGCTAAGATTTAATGTTGAAAATAATCTATCCTTCAAATGTGGCTAAAGCATACTACCAAAAAAAAGCCCAACAAAAAGTTGATTTTGGCACTCGGTTTTGATACAACATCTGGAAATAAGGTATTTCTTTCTCTTTTTTCATTATTTCCTTTATGCCAGTAGAGGGCACAACTGTTTAAATCACCTTCATTTCATACACAGCATACCATAATAAATGCAATTTTAAAATTCATAGGGAAAAAACAATATACATCTATTTCCAATAATGAACATTTTGTGGAGTTTGACTGCATTATCCCGGAACCGCTAATAGCACAGAGAAGGCCATTTAATGGCTTTGAATTCCAGAACTGCACCTGTTTGAGTGTTTCTGTAGAGTTCGCTATCAGAAAGCCATGTTTTGGGCAATAGGATTAACGGAACAAAAGATAAGGAGATGGCAGTGCATGATTAGAATAAAACCAATACTAATGTAAAACCAGAAAATATTAATTAGCTGCTTTTGAATAATAGGGATTGCAAGGTTTGGGATTTTTATATTAAAATTTTATATATAAACTTGGTAAACTTTATATAAAAAAGCCTCTGCAATGGGAAACCAAATCTTGGGGTAATTTCTCATTGTATTATTCCATCTGACATCTATGTAATGGGAATGAGAGAGGACTCAGTATAAACCATGGTCTTGAAATGACAAAACAGTTCTACTTGTCATGCATATCTTATGATAGTTTCATTCAGTGTTTATTTCTGGAAAGGCTTTGAAAAATCCTCACTTCAATAGATTAATAGCTTACCTGAAATTGTAAAGGAAAAATGAATTAACAGAAAGAGTATACAGTAGGACAGAGTTTAACAAAATACAGAAAAAACAGTAACTTATTTTCTTCCCCTTTCTGACCAATGTCTGTAAATTTTTGAAGATAGCTATGTGCAAGATTTCAGTGAGTAGCAAAACCTAATATTGGATTTATTCTAACCCTGAAGTTAGAGATGTTATCTTCTAGCCAACCAGCACATTGCTGTCAAAAAAAAAAATTGGACAAAATTATTGAAGAATGTGGGAAACTGCCAGCCATGGATACAATCATTATTTGTGATAAGGTCACAAGAAGGATCAACATAGCTAAAAGTATCAAGACCCCACCAAACCATCCTAAGGAAGGTTCTGGCTGAATCATTCAGCATGATGCCAGCAGCCAGAGACCCTTGGCTCTGCAGTGAGTTTAGAAAGGATAATAAGAATATATAGATGGAGAGTGAGTAATGCACGTACTAGAAAAGAGCCAGCTTTAGCAGGGACTGTGCAAACTTTTCAAAGTAATTTTTGAATTTGTGGACCTTTTCCCTTCACAATTTAAAAATGATCCCTTTTGTCTTGTCACTCGTTTTTGCTGATGTGCTGCAGATGAAGAGCAGGTTTCCTAGTGCAGGCAGTTACTCTAACTATATTCTGTGTAGCTAATTGAGCAGCAGGGTAAGTTAAGAGCAACAGCATCCTTAATAAATGCAAGTTCCAACATCTCCAAATTCCCTCAATTTTGAGATGTCTTTACAAGATAGAGCTACAATGACTTTCCAAGTGTTAGCTTGAAAACAGTAAGAAACAGCCATCTGGGCACCTCTTCCCTCCTGGAAACGCTATTTATCAGTACAGTGCCTGGCTTAAGCAGCGGAGTAGTCAGTCCTCCAGCCTCTAAGGATCAGCAGAGCATCCTCCTCTACCAGCTCCTTACAGACTTTGGGAAACAGGGACCAGCTGGGAAGATGATGGAACAGTCAAGGAATGGTTTTATTCAGAGAGTCGTGGACTATGGGAATGGTCTCCCTGTATCTCAAAGCAGCTCTCTACTTACAGAGAGGATCTTGTCCAATTCCATAAGAATCATTCCTTTAGATTCAAGCCATAAAATCCCACGTGCCCTGCAGGACTGACAGGACTTTCTCCTTAAACAAGCATAATGGCTTACATCCAAGCTACAGCCCTTTTTACTGTTCCTTAAACATCCACATTATAGAACTGCTCATTTGAAACTAGTAAAATTGTAAAGCACTGAAGGTAGAGCAACTGGCAATTTGAAAAGTTATAATTGTGTGCTCATTAGAGAGTGCAACTTCCATTTGTATTTGGAGGTGCGTTAGCTGGATGGCAATGCCATCCTTAAGGATTTCCAACACAATTCCCACAGTTTGGAGGGGGGGATTTGGAGTCGATAATATTAGTAACTTGAATGCTCTCAGACTCTTCCTTTTTAATTTAGAATTCTCTAAAGATTTTAAAATTTGCTTTCACTACGTTAAGGTCCACAACTACTCTCATGTTGAGATGCAATAACATTTTGATTGGAGGTCACTAACATACTGTTTTCCTTATTGTTTCTCTTCAAAGTGCATTTGCATAGGGTCATTTGTACTCGTTACAGATGCAGAGTTTTCAGATCAGGGTATTTATAGATACCAGAATTATTAGTGCTTGATTTAGGAAAGCATTCTTAACCTAAACAGGAATGAAAGCGTATGTTTTCATAGAGACAAACAAATACTGGCTGAAATACTTCACCCAATTGAAGCTCTTGGGGCACTTGTCTTGTTTATCTTTCAGGTATGCTGGTTTTCATTTTGTTTCTTCATAGGTCAGTGTTATTTATGCTCGTTGTTTTATCTGGCTGCATCTGATCCTACTGACAAAGTTTAGGATTAAATGCACTTACCTTTTATTCCCCCCAGACATGTTTGGAACGTCTGAGCTAACTCATGAATGAAACTGCATGGTATTAAAACCTGAACCTACTTCATCATATTAAAATTTAAAATGTCAGATGATTTTTAAAGTTCTACATACAGAACTATGTTGCTGGAGCACCACTCCATGGATGCAAGGAGGGTGCTGTGTAAGAAATACTAGTTGATGGCTGATATGATGAAGTCAGTTCCTGATGGGTGTCATGACTGCCATGAATTTCCCAGCTAGAACTGAAAGCTTTGGAGATGACTAAAATACAGCATCACATTTGGAAACAAATATTGTAGCATTATAGAAATAACTTTTAAAATATGGATTCTTTTAATTTGTTTTGAGTAGAATGAAAAATAGCTGTCACGCTAAGAAGAAGGGAAGGAGGAGTAGCTTGCTGTTTCCTCCTCCCCCCCTTAGCATGATAGTGATGGGGATCACATTTCAGAGTAAGAAGTACTTCTTTGCTGGTCAAAAATTTACTAACTGCATCTTTATTGGCAACAGCTGCCTACGTTTTGGTTTCTGTCTTCTAACCCTTAACAGCAAACTCACAGTCATGCTTTGGATGCATTTATCCTCCGGGTGTTCACCTCTTCAAAAGTCAGTTTGAGCCCAGGAGGGAAAGCATTTCTCATCCTGAGAGAGCCCTCGTGCCATGTGAGAGCTCCTCAGTACTCCAAACAAAATACCTCATTTCTCTAATAAACTGAGGTTTTGGTAGAATTAAAGCCTCTAGTCTAGAAAATGTTCTATATTTAGTAAACTGTTGAACAGTACATCAGGCAATATGTTTGAACAAAGGGTGGCAGAGGTGGGGGGAATATAATTTTGTATTTAATTCTATTTGATTAGGAAAGTTACACAGCCCGTCATTTAGCTTTCAGGACAGCCATAAAACGTCTTTGCCTTCTGCTGAATTGCTAGCCAGGCCTCCAGGCATCAGGCTTGTTTCTGCTTAACACTTCAGCTCAAGGTTGCCAGTTAATAGGTAATGATAAGAGCCGATCCATTGCATTTTAATAGATATGACAAAATCAGGCAGAAGTACTGTGAAAATAACTTGATATATAGTGAAGTAATCGTGTTTTAATGCCTAGTAGCTGCAGATGTTCAGATTACTGTAATGCTATTAAAATGAGCATCTATTAATACACAAATATTTCAATGACACACAAAAAGCAGAGCCAAAAAAACCACCAAAATAAAAACAAAAATAAAATTGCCTGTTTATTTGAATTAGCCTTCAATCACGTACTCATTTCTAATAGGTGAAAGGCTGTACATCTGAAAATATCATGCGCTCACCCTGTCCTCCCCCCCAGAGTTCACAGATTGCTTTTATGCCTCCATCTACCTATATGTGAAATCATTTCACCATTTTAATTTTCTCTCTCTGTGATTTCAAGATATTGTATATCAGTTTGCACTCACTGGGCACTTAACCTTCCTATTATCATTTTCTTTTCTGTATCATGCTCTCCAGTACGATTGCACATAATTCACTTTCTTTTATCAGTTTTGTATTAGTCACTGCGGTCTGAGCTGGGTTCTGCCTGCATTAAGGAAATTTGTATCCATATAACAACACCACTGTGGTTATTACAGTGGTGTAAACCTTTAATGCATATAGTCTGTGTCAGGGCAAAGTGAGACTTTTGGTGCCGCAGTTTAAACCAGTCACATAATTAATTTCCTTAATACAGACAGGGCCTCTCATTAGCCTACCCCTCCTGGTCCTTCCCTCTTGCCACTCCAAACACCAGTTACACTCTCCATTTATTAGCACAAGCAGGAGCTCATGGAGACAATGAAATGGAAATTTTAAGATGCTGGTGATTTAATCAATTGCCTTTGATGCCAATAGAAGTGTTACTATTGACTTCAGTGAAATTGGACTAGACTGTTGCTGGATGCTTCTCAGACCGCTATCCTTTTTAACATAATGCCTCCTAGGGCCTATGGAGAGCAGGATTATACAAAATGGTGACAAAGTACAGATGGCCATGGGCATGAGGAGCATGGCTGATATTGGTGTCAGCCCCGGGAACATCAACGATGTGAGATGACTGTGGACCAAGCACAAGAGTGAATGCAGCTTATCCCCTGACACCGCCACAATAGGGAGTCTCCCTGTGCTTTGAAGAACTGGCATGATATCTTGTGATATACATATTCAAAATACCATCTAGTTACCACAGTTGACCTCGGTCTTGAAAAAAATGCATAATCTATTAACTGTGCCTGCAGATCAAGGCCTCAGATAAGCTGATATCAGTGTTGGCTTAAGGAGAGAAGCACATTTGAAAAATGAGAAAGATTAAATTTACATTAAACACTTATCTTTAAATAAGATTTCCGTAAGTATTACTGGAAAAACTAGATTTTCTACTCATTTAACTGCATCCAAAGCATCATACATTTTGTCCATATATTTTCATCATTGCCACTATTATACCTGAAAGTGTGATTGGAAAAGGTGGGTTACTATAACCCTTACACATAGAAAGAAAAGTAAATTTTCAACAGTTTTTCTTCAATTTATCTTTAATAGTCTACTGTCTAGTGGCTGTTTCAGATTAAATTAATTGATTTATCTACCTCCAAAGAAACTGATAGCAGTGACTGTCAGTGGTAAGACCAGACTAATGGTCCATCGAGTCCCATTGGCTATATCCCATTTTGACAACATCCTAGAGATCTTTTGCAAAACCAGTTCAATTTAAGCTTGAGGTGAGTTAGTTGGTATTTCTGTCAGTGGTAAGAGAAAGTCTTTGGAAGTTAAAGCATCTAGGAGACAAGTGGTGATTTTTTTTTTTTTGAGAAATTATGGTGGATCTGCGTCTACTTGATACTGGTTGTTAAATTCCCATCTAAAATTTGAAAAAATAAGGTTTTTCAAAGCAGACAGCGACAACAGCACTGCAAAAAAAAGTTATATAGGCAATCCGTGTGCTGAAAATGTGTGTGGCAAGGGAAACACTACTTGAAAGTAGACATAGCAACTGTGGTGGTTGGCAGAGAGCAGTGAGGGGGGTGTAGTTAATGGGAGCAAGTGCTCGGTTGATGGCTTAGGTCTACACCAGCAGGCATCAGGATGGACAGGGTTAAGCTGGGTCTTCCAGCTAAATTATTTATTAAATGAAAAGTTTAAATATCATATTCATTTACCTGCTTACACCCATGCTCATAAATTAAAGTGGGGTTTTTTTCCACTTTAATCCTTAGGAAGCATTAATTAGACAACATTAGAGTAGAAGCATGCCTGTTCTTCCTGTATAATTTCTGAGACATGTCGACAGTGATGTTTGAATGACAAGTGGAAATGAAAAAAAATCATTAAGCTGGAAGTAGCATGAGACTTGCAATTAAGTTCTTATTATTGAACATGTATATTACAGTTGGTCCAGAAGCCCCAGATGGCAGAAGGGCATCACAGTATCAGGTACTGTGTGAAAACATGCCATCTAGCCTCAGAGAATTTATCATCTACAAATTGATTATCTTCCATAAGTATACAGTGATACTGCATGTGTGCTGTGTTTTTTGAAATGAATACAGGAAAAGCACGTACAAAATCACTATTTCTACATGTCTGGGTTGCTATAAAACAAGCAAGGAAAAGAGTGCTTTTGGTCTCTTTTTACTTGTCATCTCAAAGATTGGAGTCATCTTTTTGACCTCACAATCTCATAAAGTGCCAAACAAACTTTAAAAAAAAAAAAAAAGCAGCATCTTTTACATGGTGTAACTTGATACCTATGACAGGAATTTGAAGTCTTCGACTTAACTGAAACTGAAAAAATATATTACTTGGCCAAAGTAGTCAAAATGTGGGTCTAGGCTGGAGGTGACAAAGGACATCAGGGAAGGCAAACTGCAGAATGCATTTTCAAAATCTTAACAGCTCCTGTGGTCTGTCAAGCATAAAAGTACAGGCTATCCTTCTCATGCTGGTCTTGCACAGCTGAAGCTAATATTTCCAAGTGGAGAACTATGCCATAAGCCCAAGTGAATCAGGTGTAGAGAATATGTGAATGGCGGACCTCTGAGGAAGCCACATCTGCATTTTGGGCTTTGCTCAGGGGTCTGGGCTCAGTCAATGCCCTGCAGAGGTGTCCACAGCCACCATGCTCCTACCTGTGCTAGAGTCTGCTGTAAAACTAAGGTTCGACCCTAGTCCTATCATAAGACTTTGTGTAATAGTAACAAAAAGTTAATATTATCTTCTAGGTAGAAGCCCAAAGTGGAATTTTAGAGATGTGATGGAGTTGCCATGCTGTAATACATCAGCTGAGCTACAGTAACAGGCTGAGTGCATACGCCTGCTCCATGCCAAAGCCGAGCTGAAGCATATTAGTATGAATCTCAGTGCTCAGCTCATGAACAGTAACTCGTTAAATCTCAGTTATTCTATCATCTCTATGAGTCCTATGTGATTGCACGCTGCCAATTAAAAATGCATCTTGTTTTTCTGAGATAATTTATTTTTTGACATCCCTTCCTCAGACCAGTGTCACATTTCATTACAGAAGTGCTGGACATTTCAGTGCTGGACATTCCTTAATTATAGATTTGCACATGCATAGAAAAGTAAAGATGTCTCTTCAGGTCCGGTCTCCTACACTAAGTCTGGGTCAACAGATGCTGTGTCGAGTTTCTACTAGTCCCCAGGGGAGATGTCACCATGTCCCAGCCAGCACATTTCAATAATTCATCACAAAAACAGACAGAAAGGGAAACAGAGGTGGCAGCAACTTAAATCTTCTTCACTGAAGGAGCAAACTGTTTTCTTCTTGTCCTTTCTCCCGATGCCCGGAGAGCCATGCATCACCAGCCCTGTCCAAGAGTCCTCTGCGCAGCAGAGGACACTCGCCAAGTCCTTCCCTTCTCTTGCCATCAACAACCTCCCCATGGCCGCAAAGCCAAATCCATCCCTTGTCTAACTGGCAAAGCAGAGTAGGCTAATGTTGCACTTTATTATCATGCATACTTCACTGTGCTTTGGGATCCCACAAGATAATAGAGGTTTCAGGAAACTTATTACTATTTGTTATATAACCTGTGAAAGAAAGGGACTTATAGGAATTCTGCTCAGCCTTAATTACAGCAACACAGCTATAATACTGGGATCAGCTGAAGCCAGATTCAATAAAATCTCCATCCGGCTCCTGCACAGAGACCTCGGTGAACCTGATTCTTTCCCTGGGCTTGCAGCCCAGAAGCTAGATGGGAGTTTTCATTTAAGCTCTTAGGTGTCAACTTTCTTCGTCAACACCAGGCTCGCCCAGCCTGAGCAGGAAGGGGCAGGCGGACACCGCACCTTCTCGCCGCGGGAGAACATTTTACCCGTTTTTCCCCCTCCCGCCCCAGGTACCGCAGCGAGTTCACGCCGCCTCGGGGTAAATTCTAGCGGAGATTTCCCGGGCCCTCAGGGAAGCCGCCGCCTTCCCTCTCCGCTCCGTGCCGGCGTCGTCGGACCTGCCCGGCACGGCGGCTGGACTGGGCTGGGCTGGGCTGAGCTGAGCTGAGCTGAGCTGAGCTAGGCTGGGCTGGGCTGGGCTGGGCTCGGCCCCCGGGCGGTGGGGGAGCGGGTGGGCGGGAGGCCGGGCCGTGCCCGCCCCGCCCCGCCGCCTGAAGCGCGGCGCTCGCCGCTCCAGAAGAGGCGCCGGGCGCCGCGGGAGCGGCAGGATTACGGCGCGTGGCTCGGCGGGAAGGGCTCCGGCGAGGCTCGGTGGCGGCGGCGGCGGAGGAAGCGGCTCGGCTTGAGGTGGGCAACTTCGGGCAACAAAGTTGGGCTGGGTGCCCGGCGGCCGCCGGGGTCGCGGCTGAGGGGAGCGGTGTGGCTGAGGGCTTTCCCGCCCGCGCGTGCCTGGCTGCCCTCAGCGCTCTCGCGCCGCTGCCGCCCTGCGGGAGGAACCGTGGCCACGCGTGGGGCCGCTTCGTGGGCGCCCAGGTGTGAGGTGGGGGGAGCGGGGCTGCGCCCCGGGCACTGTCGGCGGCGAGCGCGGGGGAAGCGGCTCCGGCTGGGGGCTCGCAGCCGGCGTCAGCCCACGGGGACACGCCGCTGACGGGGAGGGGTCCCTGCCTGCTTTGGGGGGACTAATAGCGAGGGTTGGGGTGTTGCCTCGCTGAACATCTACAGTCCGGTGAGGAAAATAAAAGCTCCTTCAGGTCAGGTGCAGCCCGGGCGCTTGGTACGTGCTTCTGCAGTGCCGGTGCAAACGCACCGCTGCTGTTCGCCTGATTGATTTCTACTAATTGCATTAGCGAGGCACCTCTCCCTGCGTGCGCGGTGGGGAGCCGCTGCGCGACTTTCCATCCCCCTCCTGAAGCATCTCCTCCTCGGTTGCGAACGCTCAACAAAATTCGTCCGTGGTTCCCGAGCCGCTTTCTGCGGGGGTAGGAGAGCGCCCGGGGGCGGCGGGGCTGGGCGCTGCCGGGCTCTGTCGGCTCGGCCTGGACCGGCGGCTGCACTGGTGCGTCAAAACTACCGAAAATGTGAATGTTAGCATCCTTCCCCGAAAATTTTTTTAAGTCAATTTGGAGTTACTCAAGTTCTAGAGTGGTGCTCCTCTGGCTTTGCTTTTAATTAAGTCCTAATAATTGCCTTAAATTCAAGAACGTGGGTATATGAGCTTTTTATCATCTCTCTCTGATGTCGGTGGGAACGCCAGCGTGTTTGTTCAAAAAAAACCCAAACCCCACACCACTCCAGTGAAGGCGTTTGGAAAAGCTTTTCCTTTTTCCTCTTGAATAATCGTTTTGCGCTTTCTGCGCGTCATCTGGGACTGTTCAGTTTCCACTGAATTTCGACAAAACCAGAACTTTCCCATCAGGCAGAGGGGATAAAGATTGAGCTAGACACGAAGTTTCAGTGATACCTCTCTCGGTGTAGTCGGTGGTAATGTGGCTCGGCATAGCTCATGGCTCTGCTCTCCCTCTGTTCCTGTAGCTCTCTGCAATAGCCTCTCTGCAGGTTTTGTCTGCTCTGGTGTTCGTTCCTTCACGAGTGGTTTGCCTTCTCTTTTGGAACTTTTTGATTTTTATTTGTGATTCATATCTTACTGGGTATGAGCTGCTGGTGTCCCCAGTATCACTGTGTGACCTTGTTGCCAATTAAGTATGGTGCCTGGCTGCAATTAACCTAAATCCAAGCACCATTTTGTTGTATGTGTCGGAGAGAGATCAGTCCATTTCTGATGTGAAATGAGCCAGCAGTAGCTTTGGGTGCTAACTGGTTAGTCGTGATTACCTTACTGATGACATTGACACACACACAAAATCAATAGCATACTGATTTTTAGCTGTCCTCAAAGTGCTTGTTTTACATCAGGGGAAATAATGTCAGTATTTTTATTGTGAGTGCAAAAATATTCAAGACCTTATGAAGGACAAGCAAACTCTTCAAACTATTGACTGTGGTATTTTGCAAGAGAAACTTGAACGATAGCTTAAGCTGCATGCCAGCTTTATTCAGTGATGTAATTTTTTTAATGTATATGGTAAGTTATGAACAAATTATTAAAATTAATAATGGAAAGACTGAACTGACTTCTAAGCATTGAAAGTGTATCGCTACTCCATGTGGAATTATTCCAGAAAGTTATTTATTATGCAAGAGATTTCCCATACTAATCTGGCAAATGAATTTGTGAAAGCATTTGAAGAAAATGGTTTAGTGAAGGTGTGTAACTCTTGCTAAAAATGCTGCCGACTTGTTGGGGCTGCAATTTAGAGGCATGTTGATGCCCTGTGATTCTTCCCTGTGCTGTGAGCTCGCTGTCCAGCTGCAAAGGCACTTCCCTTGCTCATCAGGGCTCCTACAGGCTTTATAGTGTTTTTACTTCTGTATTACTTGTAGCGTTGTCTTGCCCTGGGAATGAACTGCAGGCTTTTGAACTGCAGGCGTTGGTGTTTTCTGCTTATGTAAAGCAGTAGGAGGTGCCATTCGGGTCTGTGTTGTCAGAGCAGAGGATCTGCAGGTTGGCACTGGCATCTGCTAGGGGATTTTTCCAAAGTTGGTTTTGCCGACGGTTGCTTAATGAATAGAATATCAGGTAAGGTTGCCTAATTAATCTGCGACTTGGTACCTTTTATGTTAAGGGAAGTAACACTACTAGACTTCTTGAGAGAGCCTATGGGGTTCGGAGCTGCTGCGGAGTAGTGGCAAGCTCTGGCCCTGCACGTAACTCCTGTAGCTCTGGCAGTCATTCAGCTCCCGTGCCGGTGACCTTGGTTAGGGTCTTGCACAGAAATCTGTGCATGTATCCAGTTGGGTGCCCAGTCTGCAAATCACTGGGCTTGGGGACTTAGGGACGTGTGACTTACAGACCTACTAAAAGAACGTGTTCTTTAAATTCCTAAAGAGCTAGTCACTGTAGGTACCTAGGAATGCCATATTTTCATGTTACTTTTCTATAATGTTTGAATCGGAGTTTCCCCCTGCAAATGAACATTTCTAACTGCTTGTGCAGGGGGGATGGTTTTGGGGTTGGGTTTTTTTTTTTTTGAGCAAGAGTCATTGTCTTTTCATTTTGTGCCACATCTTCATATTCTTATGTAATGGGAAACTTCTGCAAATAGGTTCAAATCTTTTTACTTTTTTCCTGGAAGAGACTGATTCTTATAAATGACATAAGCCAGTGGTTTTATATGACTGTAAGTGATTATCAGGGTTTACTTTGATGCTAGAAAACACAGATTAACTACAATCTGCAAGCAAGATTTTTCATGTGTTTGAAACAATGAAGGGCATGGTGGTGTGATGCTGCTGTCTGATGAGCCAGCGAGCGTCCAGAGAGAGGGAAGAAGTTATTAGTGATGAGGCATGGCTATGGCTGGTGGTAAGCATACTTCCTGAGTATAGAGAAGACTTTGAATGGCTTGAGAAATAAATTAGAAGATGTGGTTTGATATACTAGAAGATGCAAGGAAAATGGGAAGTGTGTTCATCTGTAAAGTGACTTTTTGCATGTATTGGTTTTCATCCTTCTTGGTGCTGACTTCTGGCAGCTAGGTCTGTCTTGTTCTGGTATCAAATATTTAGCCTTCTAGTTCATATTTGAAACTAGTGAATGCTAGATCATAGTCACCTGAGATGCATGCATGTGTTAAAGTTGAACACTACTACAGTTACGGGTGATGGGAAATTACTTATTCGGGGGATTTCTGTGATGGATGCATTACTTAAGGTCATGTACATGAGTGATGTCAAGATGGCTTAAGTGACAAAATACTTTGAAAATCGACTTTTGTTTAAAGAAGTCAAAAGTTACTGTTTTGGTTCTTCAAAACTGAATGTGCCACAGAAACTGTCTCTGGAAATGGAGGAGCAGATGATGTGCCTTCATGCTCATGCTCTGAAGTGGTCGCTCTTGCTGCAGTCCTTAACAAAACACACCTGCAGTGACAGCAAGTCCTTTCCTAGGTCTGTTTGTTTGGTTTGGGTTGGTTTTTTTTTGTTTTGCAGCTCTACAGCTTAAGTTTCCCTCAGAGGCAGCCTCTTTCAGCCAAACCAGAGAAAGATCAGTCAGTGATATCCCAATTAAAAACGATTAAAATGCAGAAGGATGAAGTTGATAGAGCTGCAGTCTTCTCTTATGCTAACATCTCCTTTGATTTAGCGAAGCTATTTAGAGTCATAGCCCTAACTTCTCGATGTAGATTTGAATATCCACGTTTTATAGCATGTGGTGTAGGAGAACACGAGAGGAAGAAAATTAAAAAATGATCAGTAATGCCTTGTCACATGCCTTAACATAGGAAAGGATTAGGTAGAGGCTGCAGGTTTGCATAAACTGAGAAGTACTTACCTCTTTACAGGTACTGATTCAGTGCTCAAAAGGCCCATATTGTTCTCATGTCCATTGAAACAGATGAAAACCAGATCAAAGTTGATGGCCTTTTAAATGAAAGTGTATCCAGGAGGGTACTGTTTGATAACAAAAATGGGAGGGGGGGCAAGCTTTGACTACAGTCAACTTAAATTTACTATAGATAGGGTTTGAGTTTTTCTTTTTTTTTTAGTGTGATGCCTAATACAAAGAAAAGGGGAGCTAATACAGAATGGAGGGAAGTGGCAGGAGTTCATAAAATCTTAAGGATGCTTAGTCTCATACTTGGTTGATTGAAGAGAGAACATGGTGGGCAGCTGGTAGAATAATGCAGATACTTTGTGTTGATCTAAAACATGTGTGTTGAAATTCAGTCTGAGAAAAGATCAATTAAAATACAGCTTGTAATGTATGTAGCATTTGAAAGAGCAGTTTTTATACTCTTAAAGTTTCACTTTTTAAATAAAGTATAATATTCCTTAAAGTCAATGATACTTTAATTTTGCATAGCTGATATGGGATTTTTCCCAAACTATATAACTTTTAAGTATTTTTCAAGAGAAAAATGTATCTATTGATCAGTGTAAAGAATAATTAACTGGCAAAGTTGCTGCATTTCCAGCTGGGTAAAACAGCAGTCAATGCTACTGAAGTTGTGCTCAGCCCTGAACAGTCATGTCTGCAGCCTACTTGTGTTCTCCTGGAGAAAATTACCTAGTGAGAATGGACAGCATTTGAAAGCAGGACATGTGTTTTAGTGTCTTATTAATCCTGATTGCACACAGGAGAAACTTTGTCTGTTTGCAGTGTTTGTGAATCATGAAGCATTTAAAATATGTACTGTAGAGCTATCAATATGGTGGGCCCCCAGAAAATGAGACACAGCAACATGGGCTGTAAAAGGCTTTTGAACAAGTGCTTCAGATAATAGGAAGAGAAAACCAGAGATGACCAGACTTGTCTGAGAGGTTCTTATTGATCAGTTATTTATTGGGTGCTGGAAAATACAAGAATAAACCTCATGGTTTTTCCATTAGAGAGTTACACTGCTGACTTGCACCCCAATGCACCAAACTCGGGCAAGTATTTATTCTAACTGGTTTGTTTTGAGGTACTTTAACAGCAATAGGTTAGACTTTTTTTTTTTTCTTCTCTTTAAATATTGGAAACAAGCATTTGTTGTCAGGCTAATTCCAGAGAGTCAGGGTGACATTTATGCTTATGAAGAGCATGCTTTTGAAATGTAACAGTTGACTGAACTGTCTTTTATTTTCCCTGACCTGTTATCTGCTTTGTTTCTTGTGTCTGGAAGTCTTGTAGCTGAACCCAAACAAACTCAAAAAAACAAAACCAACAAAATAACAAACCAAAAACCGACCTCAAACAAAACCCAAATACGACCACCCCAAAACAAAACCCAAAAGAGAAAAAACACAACCCCAAAAATGGTCCCTCAACATCATTGCATAGTAAATGATCTGCTAATATGACTTTAGATGTATATGCACTGTTGCTTCACCCATCTGTATGCAAAGATACAGTGGAAGCTGTTTTCATTTAAAGGCTTGTTCCTTCTGGTGCGCTGCTGTCATGGGCGGAGGTTGGGCATGAGGATCTCTGTAATACAGTGCATATTATTTAAATTTCTGACCTGCAGCTTGAGGGGGGAACACATAATATGATGACAAGGAGCTAATAAGTGTAAGCATGAAGGAGTTTATAAAATCTTTGTGCAAGTGAAGTCTTGGCTTACAAGACAGTACCACCGATGTCCCTGTCACCTTGGAGGCCCGTGTGCTGCCTAATAGGTTGCAATTCCAACAGCTGAGGATGGAGCAAGGCTCTGTGCTGCACCCCTCCCCAGGTGTGTGTCTGGTGGTGGCAGGTGTCCCTGATCTTCTGATTGCAGCTTATTTGCAGCAAAACTCCAGAATGATTAAACTGATCCAGCTGTTACAAATTAGTCCAAACTGTGTTTCAATAAAAAAAACCTTAATAAAGCATTTTTTTAGCCATAGCAAGTCACTTGTGTATCACAGTGCCAGGGACACCGTGGAGTTGAGACCTGCTCTGCTCGAGTGAGGTGTGGTGGACACAGCGCAAGAAGCACCAGGGGCATCGGGTATGGGCAGGTTTCCTATCTATTACTATAGATCTATTCCTGTATGATGTTTCTTTAATTTTGAGATGTACTTGTACGTTCAATTGTAATGGAGAAGTGAGAAATCTTGCATTTTACTGTAGTTTTAAAACAGTAGTTTGAGCTTCATTGAAAATTTATGGTTAAATCCAGATTACTTTGCCATCTACACTTTTATCCAAGCAGTGATGGGCCACCCTGGCATTAATTGATTTAGAAAATGCTGCTCTTATTCCTGTTTTTTGTGTACTGGCTCATTTTTAAAAAATACTGTACTATTTCTCTAGCACTGCTGAAATCACAGTACCATGTTTGTAATTTGGGGAGTGCGTTTCAGTTCAATAGGCCTTGACAATTCTGAAGAGTATTATCGCTCAACATATTTAGGTCTCTTATGAAATTTAAAATATAATAAATTACAGCTGTTTGTAGCTGTAAACTTCTCTTTGGAGTAAATTGGTGGGGAAAATCAACTGGTTTTCCACAATCTGACTTAATGTAAAGCATGGCCAGCATCCCTTTTGCTTGTACAGAGGTCAGGACAATCATTTTCAGCATATTGCACTACTTGACTACATAAGGAGCAATCCCGTCTAATCCAATCCAGAGTGGGTCAGTAAATGATAAATTTTGTTTAGCTTGCAAGCATACTGATTTTCACAGTTCATTTACGGAAGAACCATGCATCTCTGCTTTTGAAGATGCTCCATTTGTTGAAGTCCTTGTCTCTTAGCATTCCCAGTAAAATGTGTGAGATGAAAAATACCGTTTTAATGACATATTATTGTGCAGATATTTTACATGGAGAAAGTGGGAAATAGGACTTGCATGGTTGATATAGAAACCATTGTTTAATTTTCCTGAATATAATCAAATGTTTTGATTTCCTCCTGGCTTCATAAGGCTTATTGCAGTTGCCTGGATGTGATTCTGTCCTGCTGGTTGAGGATAGTTGTTTCTAAAACCATAAAAACGGGGTCTTTATTTGTTATCACCCAACTACTTACTGGTACCCTCACCGAGGAGGGGGACAGACATCAGGGTGAGCTTGATGCTTATTAGATGCTGGAGCAGGTAGTAACCCTTGGTGGTCCTGATCTTGCAGGTGCAGGACAGTAGCGCTCTCCTGGGTGGTGGGACTGGGTGCTGGTAGAACATACACGTGCAGGATCATGTGCAGTTTTTACATCAAAAACTTACGACTAAAATGTCAGCATTTACTGTGACTTTTCCTTTATTTAAATGTTAATTTTTTTGGTGCTTGCTGCTACAAGTGTTGTGCAGGTTCCTGTGTGTGCAAAGCTGAGGTTATGAGTGGGAGGAAAGCTCTCTTCAGCATCCTGGGTTATTTAACATCTTGGCCAAGTGTATTGATGTAGGTTGTAAATGGCAATGAATAGAAAAGGCTGTATATGCATGTATGTTTTACTAGGGTAATCTATAAAGCAGAGTATACGTTGATAGCATTTCTGCTAGGTCACTGCTTGACTACCAGTACCTCTTTCCCACTGCAGCATGTTATGCTCTGGGAACATGCTGCTGGACAATTGTTTGTTTTTAAAAAGTGCTGCAAATGCTCTAAAAAAACTTAGCACAGTGATCAAGAGCTATTGGCATATATACTATTGCATGTGTGTGTGCACTTTGAGTCTTTTACATTATTAAGATTAGTAGAAGACCCTCTGTGTTCTTACCTTCAGTATTTGAAATCTGAGCATTCAAATGCTGTGGAAAATAGTGGTGAATATTAATTCAGCCCTTCAAAAGTGTTAAGGAAAAATACATTTATCTTTCAGGTTATTCTACTGAGTTTTCTGTCTGCAGTTAAATATTTTGTTGCAGGAAATTATATTGTTCATTGCAATAAGAGAGACCAGAGGGTGTTTTTTAATAATTCTAAATAATTGCTGCAATCAATATACAATTTTAAAACAGCAGGATTTATAAATGTAATGGCATGAGTAGTGTAGGATAATGATTACATTGCATATTACTGAAATGCTGCAGGTTTGAAGGTGGGATGTTTCTGGCATTTCCACAGTTATGGGAGAGCACTGTGTTGAGTAAGGATCTTCCCTAACTCATGTTGGCGGTGGTTGTCTCCTTGACCATATGTTTCTGTTTGGAAGCTTGTGGTTGGCTGGTGAGGAGGATTTCTCTAGGCTGTGATGTAGTTCAAGCCCTGGAGTAGGTGCTTAGCAGTGATACCAGGAGGAAACCTTACTTCTGCAGGTGGGACAGGATCTTGGGGCTATAATAGGAGCATTTCTCTCTTGCTGTAAAGCAATTAAATCACATTGTACAGTTTCTTAGTGTTGCTTATCTAGCAGAAAATAGGGCTTTTTAAAACTGCTTCATTAAAGAGATCAGTACTATATTAACTATAAGCATTTTTTGAGGTGGTAGAACTGGACTTTGTTCCAGCAATGCTTTGGCTATTCTCCATCCCATCTCCTCTAAAATTTGACCACTTCGAATACTCAAGGAGGTGACAGTTGTGGAGAAATCAGAAGTGTATTAGAAGGAACAGCTGGTGCTCCTCATTTCTTCTCCTGCTGCCAACCATGACTGGGGAGAAGGGCGAATCAAGGGCATGGTCACAGAGGGGAGGCTGTTCTAGTTGAAGGCTGCCCTTTGTTGCAGCCTTTGGACTGCCCTGACCATCCAGAATGATGTGAAAAAAGCCCATTGCCAATCCACTGTGGTGCTGGGATGCCCCATTTCAGGCCATGTGCTCACATCTGCTTGTGTGGAATTGAGACTGAAGGGAAGGGGCAGATCTGAGTTCAGACTGAAAGCAACCTTTTAATTTTTACGGTGTGGGGGTTTTTTTTGTTGTGTTTTTTAAATTATTTTTTTTTTTACAATGGAGTATATGCCTGAATTATTGGTAGGCCACTGTTCCCATTTTGAATTACAAGGGCACATTATTATAAATACTTGCCCTTGAAACATATGTGAACTTATTAAGCACTAAATTTCTCTGTCACGTTGTTCTGTACTAAATTTAAGTTTCACTTCATTGGTCCATACAGTGGAACTGCTAATGATATCAGTTGTTTCCTTTTAACCTTGGGATTTAAAATATATTGCCTTAGAGTTATTAAAAGGCAATTGAAAACATTTGTGCTACGTCACAGGGGGATATATTTAAACATTGATTGATTGAAGTTGCAAGAGAGTAGCCTTGCCACTTTGGAAGTTGCCTGTTAAGTAAGCCCTGGTTTTGAGCATTGGTACCAGCTTCTGGACTATTCAGACCTGCATCCGGCTTTTTAGGAAAACTCCTGATGCTTTTGTACATGAATTGGCATTCGTTATACACTAGTGCTGGCTCCAACTCCTTCCTTTCCATCTGTCCTAGTTTTTGCTTGTGTTGACTAAATACAGTGTTTTTTCACTGTGCAGAGAAATGTATGAATGTGAGTATCTGCTTTGGGTAGTCTAGGTGGAAAGGATAGGGTTTTTAACTTTTCTCTCCTCTTTTTTATATGAGAGTGCATGTAAATATGTGAATTGAATCATCTGTTAGCGTAATGACTTGTAAAAAGTAGTGGGTGTAACTTACTGAGGGATTCCAAGTGCTTTCATGTAACTGTCCAATGAAGCTGAAACCACAAGATAGAAGGAACTGAAGTTTTCCCTGAGACCACAGATAAGCCAGTAAGTGAATATCAGATTATCTTTTTCAAGCATGTTTTCCTATGTCCAGATCTTATGAATTGGACACTGCATATAGTGGTTTAAATCAATGGGAAATGCTGTTAAGCAATGCTTCCAGAAAGTTCAGTGGAAGCCCATTGAAGGCTGTCCATAGTAAGTTGATCATCATACAGCAGAGGGAAGGGAATCCACAACTAAGTTAAGACAGACTCCTAACTTGATTTTTTTTTTTTTCTCATGTTTGCTCTCCTGTTCATGAGCAGAAATACTTGCCTTAGTAACTAATGTGTGGAATAACTGCAAGATTAAATTTTATGGAAGCTCTGTTAAGTCACATGGAATATTATCTGTACACTTGATTATGTCGTCCCTTGTGTTTTCTTCTGTGGCCAACATCTTTAGTTTTTGTAACTAGAAAACACTAAAAGTTAAAGGTGATGAGTCAGATGCTTTGGAATCTTCAGGGATCCCAGTCCAGCTCTTCAGGTAGATATGCTTTGAACGGAGTGGGTGACTGCCTACTACCCTAAATTGGGGTATGATTGGGGTAATGTTTGCTATTCCATAAAAATTAGATTTTGAGTATTAAGTTGAGTGTAACTACTGTAGTGGGAGTGAGTACCAGTGAATGGAAAGGGGGGAGAAATCTGTTACTGTGTCTATGAAAGAAGTGAATGCTTAAAAGATAATGCAAATGAGCAAATATGAAGAACTGCATAGTTAGAATCCCTTTAAACCTTGAGTACTGAAATATGCAGAAATGTTGGCAATGTGCAAAATGGGTGTATAGGGTTGATAAATGTTTATCTTGTGGTTTGTGTGATGCTACTTACGGCAGATTACTTCAAACGCATTCAGATCTACAATGACGACACTAAATTTTTTAACTCTTAAAAGAACTCACACATAGCTCACTTTGCAAAGAGCTCTTTGGGACGTTATTTCATCTGTGCAGATGTGGAGACTTGGAGAGGTGAAGGAAAGCGCCAATCATCGGTGACATAGTAGGGGCGTTGTAAATTCCTGAGGTTCGCTGCAATTTATCACCCATCCTGCCTCCCAGGGGAAAACGGTGTGTTAATTAGTCTCTCCATTATGAATTGGTACCTGTAGGTAGAACAGGGACCACTGCAGCACTTGATTTTTAGAGCTGACTCTCTTCTACCCTCTTGCCTTCTGGCCAGACAGATCTGCTCACCAGGCAGGACATCCGCACTTCCCTACGGATGGAGGAGGAGGTGAGGAAGGTGGCCAGGGGCGGCTTTTGGGTCTCCTGCAAGGGAGAGGTACAATACAATGCTGAGCCTCTCTGCTGAACCATCTGCTGGGATTTTTCCATCTTTCCTTTTTTTGTGTTTTTTTTTTTATAAAGCCTCGTAACATTAAAATGGAGAAGTGTTTAATTTCTTCACTTGAAGTGAATTGATTCACTTGTTTTATCTGTTCTGTAAACTGATTTTTAAACCAGACAAACTAAAACAACTTTAACAGGGAGAGGTTTTGTGTTTATCAGCCTTATTATTATATCGGCCTTCTAGTGTATCAGTTTCTAGCTCTCACGTTTTATCTTTTAGGATTTTTCTTACCTCTTTTTCCATTAAATTCTGAAGCAAGTTGCTGAGGTCAGGAGGTTGCAGATGATGCTGCCATACTAAAAAGGGGAGGGGGAAGAGTTTAAAGTAGAAATGAGAGTTTTACCTAAAAATTTGCAGAATTCATTAGTTCAGGCTGAGTTGTGGTGGAAAATAAGCATTGCTACATGTGTCTTGGGAGTTTTTGCCACTTCCGAGTGATGTGCAAGACAAGGTTTTGAGTCTCCTTTATGTGCAGTCATTGGTTTACAGGATAAAAAGCAAAGCTAAAGCTTGCAGAAGAGGAGGAGGATAAATCTAATTTAGCAGTCGGGAAGGAAATACGGTTAAGAATAGAGGTAATTTAAATAAATTGTTTAATCCCTCCTAAGTTTGAAAGATTTGGGGGATAATGAGTAAAAACAAAGAGATGCCTAAGTGACTTGGCTGTTTCTGAGCTATAATCCTTGAGTCAAGGGAGACATACAGAGGATCAAGTCACCTATCCCCTTAGTAACCCTTTAATTTAGCCTGCAACAGCTCTTTGACTTTGTTCATTGCAGGTCTGACAAACGGCTATGCTGGCATCACCTAAGGAGTGAATAAGTAGGCAAGGGTACAGGCAAAATCAACACTGCTGCTGAAAAAGCATCTGTGTAACCCAACCCTTGAATTTGAAAGTAATTAAGTCTTTTGGGAAAAAAACAGAACTTGAGTTCCTAAGGCTTGTAGTCCTTCACGTGAGGTTTTCAACTGTGCAGTCCCTAGTGTCTGTTTGAGCATTTAAGCATACGTTTTTAGCAATGTGTGCCTCCTCTGGATAAAGATTTATTGATTATACAGAGATATTCTAGGTACTTGGTAGGTTTGTGTGCATGTCATTAGTGACATCTGAAAAGCTTCTATTTGTATACCAAGCTTTTTACACCACAGAAAATACATGTTTTCCTCTTGTAGACTAAAGATCTCATCATTAATACTGAAAGAAGAAGGATGTATATATGTTTCCTTGACCAAACAGCTCCCTGTTAAAACTGATGGAAAAACTGGTAGAAGTTAGAAGAAGGTGGCTGGCTCAATTCATGACAAAAACCTTTTTTCTTCGATTAGGGTTGGGTGCCAGTTTACCTGGACCTGTAGCCTGCAGAAGCTGTGGAGCCCAGTGCTGCTGTGTGCAGCCCTGAGGAGCTCTGTTGCCATCACTGCTCAGCTGCAATGGAAGTGCACTCAAGTATCATTCTCTTCTTGACAAGATAAAGGGCAGCAGCTGCTCATGTGTAACACTTCTCCCATTCTTGAACATTTACTTGTTTGTCTATTTTCTCCTCTTGACTAAGCTGTTGTCCCAGAAGTAGCTAAATTAATGTAAACCCGAGTTATTTTCCTCCTCTTCCCCCGCTTTTGAGGGTCTGCCTTCTCACATAGCGTTGTTCCTCTTGTTGCTTGTCTCGCATCTTTTCTGTTCTAAAAATTCTGTTGAAATTATAGTGGAAAAAGCAATGAAGCCTTACAGAGAGCTGGCAAACAATTTGTGGAATCAAATACAATTACTGAAGTAGTTGCATATATACGGTAGTTTTCCTTTTATATGTTTAGCTTAATCTGTTTATAGATCTTGCAGTTTATCAATTTCTCACTATAATTGTTGTAGCTATTGGATTTTGAATCTCATGTTGACTATCTTTGCTATTGTATTGCTAAAGAAGCTAAAAATCTGTATGGCTCTGGTAAAGAGCTGTGTTTGTAATGCTTTAAAAGCTGTAGTTTAGTCTATTTGAGCATCCTTTTTCCTTGATAAGCTTCAAATGCAAACTGAACAGGTGTTATGTCAAACCACGCTATTCATCTGTGACTTATGTGAAGAACAAGTAGCGTTTCCTCCCTCTTCCTTGGAGAATAGCAAAAGATTGTGGGTTTTGCTTGGCATTTTGTTTTGTGGTAAGTTCTCCCCTGCCATGTAACTGGTTCACACACCAAAATCCAGATACTGGAAAGTTCCAGTATTTCATCAGGTACACTTGTAGACCAGAAAACTCTTCTGCAGATCTGTCCTACAAAACAGCTGAAATAAGTGAGTCTTCATCAAGAAACACACCATCCTCTTCAAAAGCACAGCCCCCAGGAGCCCCTGGGTGGGGAGACGAGTGGTCCCAGCCTCTCCGAGAACCGGCCCCCATGTATCCACCGTGGAGAGTGCGGTGTCCTGACATGATGTTTGACTCTGCTGTTGGGTTTCCTCTGGAAGTGGTGATGGTGGCATTTGGTGCCTCTCTATAAGGCCCTGGGGTTCAGAAAAGGATCATGGACTTTTCTCAGCTTTTTCCATTTTTTCTTCAACAACTTCCAGGAGGAGCATAGTGTCTCTTTCATGTTCATTATTCCTTCAAGTCCCAGTTTTGCTGCAACTTAATCAAGACTGTTGTAAGACTGTAAGGTTTTGACCTTGTCCTTATTCTGTCCCAAGAATATTCTTGACTGGCCCCATTGTGGGTTGATTCATTTATTTTAAAAGTTAAAAGATCCGAACAACTCATCGTAAATCTGCTATTCTGACTAGAGTAACTGCAGTATTTATACTCATTTCTACAAGTATTTCCAGATGACTGCAAAGCAGCTTCTTCATAGTCAGGCTCCACTTAAAAACTGTAAAACAATTTCTTGCTCATACTGCCAAAGCTCAACAGCTGGGCTTACTGTGCAGATGTTGCATGTCGTGCAAGGGAAATGTCAAGGAAAACAAGTATGACAGTTACATTCTCTAGTAAACTGTACTTAGCTTCTAGTGGGTGGGTGGTTTGGGGGGCGGGAGGGGAAACGGGGACGGGACAACAGGATGATGATGACACATGACAGACACGAACTTGGGTTTTTTTGGCTTCTTTCATTGGTAAGAGAGCAGAATGGCAGTACTTGAGAGGCATCTGTCCCAAGTGTAACTTAACTTGAAAACTGTTTTGATATCACTTGTTGAATGTACTCCAGAGTTAAGAAAGTTGTATAAGCTCCTTATCTGAAGCTAAGCAGCTTAAGGCAGTTGCAAAGCTCCACCACCTCGTGTTTCCTGCTGGTGAGCTATTTTGACATACAAGCTTCTCTCCCACCAGCACCTGAACATCCTAATGTTACAGATTTTGATAACTTGCATAGTTAACTGCTCATGCCTGTATGTTATTCTGAAAGAACAAAATCTTCCAGACTTTTCACATAGTTGTGATTTAAAAAAAAAGTAGAACTTGTGAAACTGATAGAAAACAGTAGTAAAGTTTGGTGAGATTAAACCTGAAGTTTTCTCTCTGCTTTCATTCCAAGATGGACTCTCTATCACTTAATGCAGAGTAGGCGTGAGTTGTGGTCTGGGTCGTTTCATCCCCTTAACTCCTCATCGGGTATCCACTTCTTTCCTGGGAACCTCGGATACTCTCAAGGTAGAAGTTGCCAGCTGCTCCCTGAAGCTTTCCACACAGTGTGAAAAGAATTATGTGGAAGCCTCAAACATATAAATCGCTAATAACCTAGACGTATTTTCCCTTTTGTGTCCAAGGATGCTCTCTTTCCCGCAGATAAGTCTGCAGTGACATTTTTAAGAGAACTAGGCTTGGAATTTGTAATTGATGCATACAACATCATCTGGAAGGGGAAATTAATATTTTTTTTTCTCTCCAGGTATCTCAGCAGAATAAGCAGAAGAAAATAATCTCCTTTATCCTTATGCCCTTTGCAATACTGTAACAAAGGGAATCTTTTCCCAGCCCTTGGTTCCTTGCAGCAGGGAGGGAAGAATCAACATTTCCACCATATTTTCAGAAAAATTTAAAGTACATCAGCCTGGGTAATAAGCACTGCGGAAAGTTAACTGTCTGCAATTCTAATTTAAGTTTTCTCAAATTTTAAATTTGTAAGAATCCACACTTTTCCTTTCCAAAAGTCTCAGCAATTTATCCAGTCAGACTAATTAATGTGGTAATGAGCATGCTGTTCTCAGATTAATTTATCCCTATACTTCCTGGGAAGTAGTATTACATAGTGATTTGAACTAGCTAAGTGGCACATGTGAGAAGAAGTTGAGATACAAACAGGTATTGCAGCAGAGAGCTGACTTATTACTTTATTTGCACAAAATGAATGTTAATGTTCCAGTGATGCAACACACATTTACACTTTACATATGTTAATTTTTACACATAGTGGAATTACGGAAATATGCTGTGCTACTTTTATGAACTGGAGGGATAGAAAAGTGCAAGTGTGTATATATATTTTTTTTTTCTTTTTGTCCCTAAGCAGGTCAGGTTTGGCAACAGAAATAACAATTTTTTCCAAGTCATCCTAGAACTGCCTTTTGCCATCACTTACTGTCAATGTCTCAGAGTTATGCGAAGTCACACTGAATATTTGGGTGGTTGTTGCCAGCAAACAGCCAATGCCGGTTACCTGGAGGAGGGTGCAACAAGCCTGATGGGATGTGTGTCTCTACAGCTGCTGCTTGTCAGAGCTGGTTCCCCCTCTGTCTCTGGCAGCTACAGGCTGTGTCCTGCAGCACTGGCTGCAGCCCCTGTTTACTTAGAAATGTAGAAAACTCTAATTCTGGGCACGCTTGTTATTTGTGTTATTTATCTGGTTCCTTTGCGAATCCTCCTGAGCGATTTATTATTCTGATAAATTCCACAGGTTTTCTCTGCATTGTGTGGAGGACTTCTGAAAAATACAACCCTTCTTTGCTTCACTGGGATATATTCTACATACCTTAGACTTTTCTAACTGAAAGACACTGGTACTTCTAGAAACAAAATCCCGGCAAGGCTTTATCATCAATTGACAAAGTTCTATTACGGTATTCTTCCTCTCCACTATGACAAGGATATGTAGATCCGATTATTATTATAGGAATGTGAAAGAAGTCTTGAAAGCCCTCTTTAACATTAGGCTTTGAAAAATCCTGCTTCTTTGTGTATGGTCAGGTGAACTTAATGGTCTTGTTAGTCAAAAAAGGCTCCAAAAGCCTTTGTAGAATTAAAATTATTTTTTATGATTTAAAAATATATGCATTGTAGACACAGCTTCAAGTACTCTTGTACAAGGTTTTTTGTAGGTGAGTTTATACTTTGTTGTTTTGCTTTAACGATACCACTTAAAGCCAGGCATAATATGTTCTTTAAGGCTCTGTTTCAGCATAAGTTCCAATCTTCACCTTCCCCCTCGGTTACGATGGAGGATGCAGAGACGTCTCAAATATTTTAGTAATTGCAGTGTCTTTCATGTCTTAGGTCATAGGTCTGACTAATCAAATTTCATATTCAACTTAGGATAACTTCTCACTGCAAGGAGGAGTAAGAACCCATCTAATATATGTGAGACACACATGTACCTATTCTTCATAGAGGATCTTCCCTCTTGATAAGGATAACTCCAGAAAAATGTAATGTAGAAGATCTTGATTTCTGTAGGAACGTTTGGAAAGTGCTAAGGGATACTCCTCTTGGTCGTAGAGGTTTAGGAAAAAGTTTTATGTAGGACTGTCCAGGAGCCTTTGCTCCTTCGGCTGTAGCACGGAAAATACAAATTCAGTGAGAGAGTGAAGTAGCCTGTCTCTAGTGGAGCTGTTCATAAAGAGTTTCTGTTGTCTTTGGGCCTCTTGCTTCTTTTCCTGGCTCAAAACGCAGGTATGTTGTTAAACTGTATAAACCATTTCCACTCAGTACTTTAAATAAGAGGTGGTAGTGAATCTTGCTAAAGGGAGTAAGGCAGCTTGGCTGCTTGCAGCCCACTGCAGAAGGGCTGAGCTTTCTGGTTCAGTGGGTTTATTGGTTCTTAAAGAATTACGCATTTAGTTTGAGGTCACTTCTGGAAAAGCGCTTTCTCTTGGTCTGCAGTACATGATTAGTAGTGAGAGCATTGCCAAGTGCATTAAGACATAAAGTGAACCTTGGAGATTCAAAAGAAACAGCATCTTCTGGGGTCTGGGGCTTGTTGCTACTTTCCTCTTAGACACAGTGGAAAAGAATTTTTCTTTGAAGAAGATGTAAAGTATTTGGGAAGTGAAGCTTTTTGGTTAGCAAAGCTCTAAGTGTAAGTTTTCTGAAGCTGTTCTTCAGACTTGTTTTGGTGCCACGAGTGATTTCAGAACAATACTAGTAGTCGTAGTAGGATGAACTAAAACTCCTGAACCTCAAAAATTAAATTTGTGTTAGTTTCTGCATCCCCATCCCTGGTGCAAATTCCATGCACTCTCTCTCTGACTCTTCTGCAGGTTTGCTTTCCTGCCAGGGCATTTTGTATCAAGGTACTCTTAATACTTTACAAACCAATTGACCTCCCTCCCTATCTTTTTCTTCCATGGTTTTTGAACCTCTGTCAGAGATTTCCTGATTTGAATTTAGTTCCCAAGTCAAGAAATAGATTTTTTTTTTTTTTCAGTACTCTAGACATTCTTAGGTTCATCGCCACTGAATGTTATCTCAGTGTAGTGCTCTGCTCCTTCCAGTTTTGTTTGGGTTTTTTTAAACCAAAGCTGTCAAACTTACCCAGCAAAGCCTGTATAGTCCTTATCATGTCTAACCTTGTACTGATACTTGAAGAGATCTTGCTAAGTAATTAACACTGCTTTTTGTAAATTATTTTTTTTCCTGAAAGTGAGGCCTTATTACGTGGGAGGGATAAAAGGATAGCCAAACAACTATGAAACTCAAGTCTGGTACTTTTTTACTGCTTTTTATGGCCATAGATCAGCTGTGGTTGCATGCAGTAATCTTGGGATAGACGCTAATATTCCTCTTTTAGTATCAATGGAGGAAAAACAGTCAATTTAACAGCTAGTATTCTGCATTTTTTCAAATCGTGGTCTCATGTTGAGACTTGGTTTCCTGCCTGGAGACATGAGTAACAAGGATACACAATTAATAATTATCATCTCTAAATTATGCAAAACTGAGATTACCTGCTGTCATTTCATTGTTCATCATGTTTCCTCCTTTTCCCCTCTTACTTTCCATCGTAGGGATCTGGGTACTGTCCCCTTCCAGTGGTGAGTTAACAAAGCAAGTGTGTATTTAAACTAATGCTGGAATTAATTTTGCAGTAATGGAGGGGAGCAGCCATGTGTGGGGCAAAACAGAGGGGAAAATGAGGAGTGGAGGAAGAGGGGTAGTGTTCTATTAAAATAAAAATACTTTAAAAAAAATACCGTATTCTGTGGTCTTAATAGTAACCATAAAATGGTTTGGTGCTGTTAAACAGTGTACTGTCATGTGGAAGCTAATCAGCCGTACTAATCAACTGAACATCTGTAATGGCTTTATCATATTCTCCAATGGGTATTATTCTGCCAGCTAGTTCAGTTTAAGTGTTTTTTCTGTTATAATCTCACTTTGGAGTTAATATCTCTGCTAGTAGTTAGAAATTTGGCTGAAATGCAGTATTCAAGTTTTCAGGCAATATCTCATAGTTTCTCTTTTAAAAAAACTTTGCATAAAAATATTTGAGCATTTCTATTCATGAGAGAGGAAAGTCTCTCGGGCTGAATAACTTTTAAAGTGAAACTTCATAGACATCAATGCAGATTAAGCTGCCTTGGTTTCAAGTAAGAAGTAGAAGGGAAGAAAGTACTGAAATGGGTTCAGCTATAACCATTCAGCTGTGACTTTGAGCTTTTCTTTCCTTTCACATCAGTGCTCTATGCTGTGGGGGATTATTTTCTTGCATGTGACTTCGAGTGAGATAATCACAGACAGGATAAATTAAGGGTACCTGTGGCCATATCTCCTGAAACTCAGTTCCTTGCTAAAATTGGTGAATTCTTCTATCTAGCTCCTCCATTCCCAGGCTATAGATATTTTGAAAGAATAAGAAAAGGCAGGTAAGACTATATATATAATGTAAATGCCTCACATTTTTTAACTTTTTTTTCATCCTTTCTTGTTTAGCTATGTACTTGAAGCATTTATGCCATTTTGTCTTCTTGGTATCTTACTACTTGGGAATTAATTTTTCTTTTACAGTTAAGCAGAGACAATACATCACCTTACCTATTCCATGTCGGCTTTCAGGCTGTAAACAAGGGTTGTGGCTGAAGCATATGGGGAAAATGGGCTGGTCCTTCAGTTTGCAAGGTGAGGTCTCAGCTTGGGACTGCAATGGTGCATTCTCCCAGTGCTGTTTTGGTCCATTATCTTCAACCATGTAAGACGGTTTGATGTGACTTATTCCCTGTGAGTAGCTACCATGACGTAGGGCACCATGTGTGGCCCAGCACCACGTTTAGCTTCTCCATCACTGGAGGCAGTTTGAAGGATGCATTGAGCTTCAAAGCAGAAGGCCCTCCAGGGGAGCCTGTGGATGTTGGCTTCCCCACCCAAACTGCTCCGTATCACAACATCAAGTTGAGTTTTCAAGCAAATCTATCCAGTGCATGCGTATTGGTTGAAAGACTGTTGTACTAGAAGATGTGTGCTGACCTCAAAACCAAGGATTTTCTGCTAGTTCAGTGATATATATGACACTCACCTTTGCCTACTGTGGCAAAAACTGTAGATGTCTAATAGCCAAAGAAACAACAAAGGATCCCCTGTGTTCACCTGCAGGCTTCTTCCTCTGCTTGCCTGCCCAGGAGGCAGACAGCAAGCCTGTGGGGTCTGTCTCAGGTCATCTCTTCCTCTTGGCTTGCTTCTGCTCGGAGGGAGAAAAAAAGAAACCTCTGTGTGAGGCTTATGGAAAGAAGAGAAACTTGGCATTGCTGCTGATGTGGAGCAGTGTGTCTTGCCAACAAGTTTGCATCAATTCTATATCAGTTTTGGTCTAGAAAGTTTTGTTGATACTGGTCAAGAAGAAACAAATGTATAGTGTAATAGTAAAATACTAAATTCACACCTATGTGTAAGTGTATAAATGTGCCAGAGGACCCATGTAGGGGACAATCATCTGCCGTAGCGTCGCGAAATACAATTGTTTGGGGGTTTTTTATGTGTTGTCCTTTGTAATGACTCCATGCTGTTACGTAAAAAAAAAAACAAACAAACAAAAAAAAAAACACAAAACAACTGACAAATTAGTGGTTAAAAAAACCAAAACAACGCAGAAAACCTGGCCATCAGACTTCTGAAATATAATGCGGGAAAGACTGTCCTTTCTTACTCTGAGTAACTTGGCTGGAAGAGTCTGCACTAAAATATATTAATAAAGACTTCAAAATATGAAGTCTGGGAGACTTTTTCCATTTAAAAGCAAAATTGAGCCCAATCCTTTGCAGGAAGCCACAAGGCCTGTGGTGGCATTCAGACAAGGAGAGGTGCAGGTGGAGCCCAGGTGCTGAGAGGCTCTTGTCCTCAAATCTCTGTTAAGAATTTTTTTCCTTTTCCGTTGGAAACAAAGTTAAGTAACTATTGATTTTTTTTTTTTTTTTCTGGAAAATGCCTGGTTAATGCAATACACAGGTCATGTTTTAAGTTTTGGTTGGGTGTTGTAACTAAAGAGGTGGTCATGCATTGAAGATTTCTTGCCTGTATTGTGTTATGCATATGAAAAGAATGCCATTAAAATTGAATAAATGTTCTTGTAGGTACTTGAGCGTTAATGAGACTTGGAAGGAGGAAAGAGAGGGTGAGAAGGGAGGGATTTTTCTGCAATTGTCTGTTTGGTATACATTATTATATTGTTACATACACTTTTTTAATATATATCTAGCTGTAAATGTGTGTGTATATGTATATATACAGCTAGCAACACATTTACTGTTTAACCTACAAAGTCTCTTGTTTTTTTCAGGCCCAAAGTGCACTGACTGTTTAATTTGTCAGTTATATGAGTTAGACACAGAATGATCTTTCTGATATGTTACAGTTTAAACTTTTCCTTAAACTGAGAATTTAATGGGATAGAAATATTGAGCTTCTGTACTGTGTCCTGTAGTGAGACAGACCAGAAAGGCTAGAGTGTACATTTTTGATTATTTTTGGGACTAACAGCAGCAATATTTATTATAGGGAGCTTTGTAAATCAGTGTAACTTTTGTCAGGAAAAGTTAGTGAACACAGGGGCCTGTTGGTGTGTAATATTTGGTGTAGTCTGATATTGAGAGTATTTCTGTGTTGAGTTTTGTATGCTTTTGAGTTGCAGTGCCCTGACAGAGTAATATATTGTCAATGCTTTTAAAGTGGATGGACTAGACAGTCCATTATTACTCTGTGGCACTTTCCTGCTCCCTAGATGCCTCAGTTCAGGTAAATGGAACTGCCTGAATTTCAGTTACTGGGCTTTGAAGCCTGTCTCAAGGGTAGGATGAGTCTTGCTTGTCCTATACCCTGATTTTATGTAGATACTGCACTTCTGTATAGGAGAAATATGAGGGAGAAGGGCACATTCTATTTAAAAAAAATATTTGAACTGATGATATTACTGTGGGCACTAGGATTATTGGAAATTCAGGAGTCTTTAAATTTTTGATGAGGAGGGAACTACTGACAAATTGCTGTAGGTAACCCTTGGAGCCAGGTCAGCAAGCCCTGATCAGCATTCCTGGGGCTCCCTGGCCAGGTGAGGTGGTGCCCGGCGGGAGGTGGATGTTAATGCCGGCTGGGACAAGGCGAGATGTACAGATCAACTTTGTTCTCGCCAAGGAATATCAAAGCTAAATTATGTATGCAATAGAAAGTGATGAGTTATATTTGGGCAACCATGCAGGATAAAAGAAGCTTTTGAAGTTATGATATGTAGGAGATGGAACCAAAGATGTTGGGAAAGAAATACTCTGTTATTTGTACCTCATCAGAGACCACTCTCATATGCTAATACAAAGCCTCCTTATATGGGAATGAGGAATGGCTAATGAAAGTAATCCTAACTGCCAAAGTTTGGTCTTATTTTCAGAGACTAAGCTCATCAGTAACATCTCTTGCCGTCCCAAGGCTTGCTGTGCTAATGGTCAGCAAGCACTGGCAGCCTGGAGAGCTGGTAATGCAAATGCAGACTTCGTAGTCATCCAAGGTATGGAAATAGAAATCAGGTAGTCAGATTGCCCCCTTTCCGCCCACTGTGCCTACACAATGCATAGTTCAACCAACTTCAGATTTGATTTTTCCAATAGCTTTGATATATTTATCATAATTCTAGAACCTTAGGTTATTTTGAAGTGATTTGTGACATCTTGTCATCTGGGTTCAAAGAATTTCTGACCTCTGGAAGTACCTGTCTTGGAACTCCTGTTTGAAGGTGATGACCCATATGTATTACCAAAAGGGCGTCTGAAATTGGTAAGTTACAGGGGGAAAGCCTCAGGCATACAAATTATAGGAATAAGGGTCAGAAAATAATAGAGGAAATACTTTATTTGTGACAGGTCAGTCTTCTGGGGGAAAAAAAAGAAGCTTTTTGAAGTTGGTTATTGGTTTGAAATATTGTTATTCCAAGAAAGGAAGAATTAATGGACAGAGCTCAGGTCGTGTCACCAAGGGTGCATTGCAATTTTAACATAATCATAGCGTTTTGAAATGCAAGAGGTTGTTGGACTGATGTTGTGTAGCATGAGTTGGGAAGGCGTTTAGTAATCTGTTGAAGTATAGAGGAATGTATCTGTGTAACAGTAATAAATGGAGGTATTTGAAGTAACAGCAGAAGGTAACTTTTGGCAATGATTGGTGAATATGAATACGTTTGGGTTTTTAACTTTAACACTGGTAGGAAATTTCAAACTTTTCTTTGTGCTAAATAGACAAGATTCCTGATTACTACAGGTAAAGAATTTTTACCAAGAAGTTGCAGCCTGAAAGTTTTGGTATGCTGTAAAAACACTCTTTCCTTCCATGTGATTTGGAAGTACAGTTTTGTCACAGAAGAGACAATTTTACTTGGAAACTGGAAGTGAGCTTGATAGTAACTAGGGCACACAAAGTCTGTATGCAGATGAACACTGCAGCAAACCTACAAGTCTGCTCCTGAGGGCTTGAGAGCCATCCCTCAGCAGCAAGGACAGAATCCACACTTGCATCTGTATCAGGACCGTGCTCTTGCCATTTGAAATCAAATATCTTGGCTGATGCCAGTGCAGTTAATATTGTCAAAGCAGGTGTCTAATAGGTGTCTTAATTCTGTTTCTTGTGTGAGTAAAAGTCTTGGTTTTTAATACTAGCAGCTTCCGTAACTAGAAGTCTTCAAAATGTTATGGAAAGAAAATGTCTTATGTTTTGGTTTTTTTAAACTGGTTAATCACAAGTCATGACTCGTTGGCCAGAAAAGGCAGATAGTAACAAGATAAATTTTGAGGTCTCAAAAGTGAACTTCTTTGTGAATATGCTTTGTCTCATCAACTTTCATATTTACCAATGTGTCAGTGTTTCATGAAGTAATGCAGAAAAGAGCAATATAATTCTGATTTAATATCTATATTTTGAATTTGATAGGGTAGGTTAATTTTTCAGTGTAACACCTTCACTGTACCAACACCAAAAATAGGCATAATTTAGTTCTTAGTGACAGTAACTAAACATACCATTCAAACTTGATACACTGTTTGGCATAGGTCTTCCATGTATGTTGGGTCTAGAGTTGCTATTGCTTAAAAGACTTACTAATTTTAAATTGTATCATGTAATTGATTAAATTGAAAGAGTTAAAAGAGATTCCCCTGTAAACTTAAGGAAAAAAGCAAAGCTGGTTCTTTTGTGAAGTGTTCCCATCGGTGTCCCAAAATTGATTGAGGTGGGCTGTCTCTGCAGGTGGTGCAAGGTAAAGACTTCTGGCTAGATTTAAAGAGGTTCTCAAATTGTCGATACACAGAGTTGTGGAAGGTGGTGGTCTTAAAATAAAGTAGGATTCCTCGGGGCTTTAAGATAAATGTCATTCCTTAATTATCTTCCTTTTGCAACTTCACTGGTTCTGTTGACGTGGAATAAGTCCCTGTGGTAAAAGGCTCAGCTGAGTTAAACCTTTCTTTGGTGGTTATAGCTCTTAAATGGAAGAACTGCAGATACCAAGTTCAGTAAACCCTGTTGGTGTATTCAGAAAGGGTCATAACGTCGTGGTGAATAAGAGGTATAAAGCAGAGATGCTCTGTGATGCTGTTTGGAGAAAGATTCGTATACAGGGAGAGAGGGCATTCAGTTACTGCAAATGTTCTTTGTTCCACTTGGAAAAGGAGGGACTGAAATAAGTTTAGGGCTAGGGAAGATGCTCTGTAAACCAGAATCACCTATGTGGTCCGTGTACTGGAGAGATTTAGGTCAATTCCAAAGGATGGACAGGCAGGTGAAGCAGGCGTGGTGGCTGAAAGAGTCAATAAATGCAGTGAGACAGAGCAGCTGTAAAAAAACTATCCACAGAACAGTTGCTGGTTCTTCTATTTTAAGCTTTCATAAATTTTGTTTAAAATGACACTTTTAACTAAGTCTCTGCTAATGACACACTGGAGATGACTTCAATCCTGCTTAGGGCTTGGTAATGGTGAAGTTTCTCTAAAACTTTCTTCCTCTTTTTTGTGCCTAAGTCCAACTTCATCATCCTGATTTGTCTATTGTTGATATCCCTGTAGGGACAGGAAGGCCACAGGCAGCCTCACAATTGCTACCTGCAAAGGCTGCTGCCTAATGAGTGGTGCTACCATGTGCCTGTGGAGCAAAGATCTAATGAGACCCCAAAGGAGTCAGAGCAACCACGATTTTCCTTAGAGCACCTTTTTAAACTTTTCTTTGGAACAAGCCATGGTATTGCATAGTGGGTTTTTTAACCCTATCATGCTTCTTTAGCATTTAGCTGGTCAATTCTTATTTATTTGCAGTCTTTCAGGTGTATTAGATGCATTTTACATCTCTTTCAGAATACTGCCAGTGCTGGCTCTGTAATATTCTGTATTTCCTCTGTGTTTTGTTTTTTTCCCAAAGCCTTTCCAATCTCTAACATTACTCAGATACTTCACTCTCTAGACTTGCCTGTTGGAGGATATCAGAGTTGAATTAACTATTCCTTCAAGTGACAGAAATCCCTTCTGAGCTCTCATCTTGAGCTGGCACCACGTCTGCATCAATGGAACAAAGATATATTTGATTTTAAAAAAATTTTAAAACATAATAAAATTTGTGGATTGGATAGGCCTGCCCTTGACTTGATAATTCCATATACCTTTAGCACTTTTGAGTTGGATTCATTTCTGCAGTCAGATCCAAGTGAACTGGGCTATCTTGGTATCAAAGATTAGAGATTATCCAGTATTAGAGAAAGACTAGCTTGATAAATTAGGGGCAAACATAGTTTTATAGTGGTTTTGTTACAGTCTTTTGAAAATTCAAAGGAAATACAATATTAGCATTTTCCAATTTTTTTGCTGAGCATGGAAAAGTGTGTGGTTTCCATACAAAACTAGAATATCTTCATTATGGCACTGATTCCTTTCAGTCTTAGAGAAGGGACTGTAAGAGGCAGAAACTTAATTTGGTGATGTGTAAGTAACTAATTTTTCACAGCCAGTAATTTCATTTTGAGGGAAATGAGAAATGAATATTTCCCCCCAGCTCCCCAGAAAAAGGGTTACTTGAAGTTACTGAGGGGTATTCCACACTAATCAGTGCATTTTCTTTTTATGATGCCTTGTGGAGATGACTTTATCATTAACTAGAGTATTAATCTCATAATTTATCAAGATGAGATTCTAATAAATCTTTCCCTTTGCAAAGATATGGTGACCTCTAGTGTCAGGTACATTAGTTTATTTTCTGTTTTGTGGTTTGTGACCAATACAGAAAAGTAAGTTCTAGGTCTCTGTAGCTCTCCTAAGTTCCAGGAGTTTCTGGTTAATTTAGACTCAGTGACGTCAGAAATTCCTCCAGCTCAAATTCAAAGTTTAACTTGAACATGTCAGCCAGATCTGACAAGTTGCATTTCTATATATAGAAATAAAAATTCCACCTTTGGGGAACTATTGCTTTTACACCTGACTCTGGGTAGTGAAAATTAAGGTCACTGAATAAAATTACTGACTCTTGAACCTTTCCCAAACTTTCTATTTCTTTCAGATGTTCTTGTCCATCGCTTGCTATATTATATGATCTGAAAGTGCATGGTTTCTGAAAAGCTAATTTTGAAGGAAGGAGAATCAAGTTGAATTTCTTGTGTGTGTGTGTGTATGCTTTCATCCTATGTAATTTGTTTGGCTGGTGTCTTTTTTTCTTGCTATCCTGTGGTTGTCTTCAGACTTCTTGGAGGAACTCCTAAGAATTTACTTATTTCTGAAAGCCAACGAAAAGTATAATAAATATGTTATTTTTTCCTGGTGTGTTTGCACCAATTCAGGTTTGCTTTCTTACTGTTTTGAAATACCTTCAACTTCTGAAACCAGAGCACTATCTAACACTAAGAAGCTTTCTAATTTTAAAAATATATTTGTATTTCCTTTTACATATTCTGTGGGTATTACTCTTTTCTTTACCATCTTTTCCAACCACAGCAGGTGCTACTTGTCTGTATTCTTTCGGGTCTTTACATACCAAGTGCTGAATTTCTGTGGAGGTAATTTAAGTCCAGTTATTTCCAAAAAGACCAAAATGGTTATATGGATCTGCCCCTCTGCTTCTGCAAAATGAGGGGGAGGTAAAATTATTCTTTGCTATTAATAGTACATTGTTCTCCGTTTGTAAGATGTGACATATTTGAAACATTGCAATCAAATGGCAAGGAGCTGGGACCTTTATTTGTACTTTTCCTCGCCTCTTTCTGAGTGTGGGTGATCCAAAAAACAACCAGGGTTATCTAGGAGCTTTGAAGGTGACAAAGATGCTCAGCATTGTCATCTGACTTTGAATCCCTGCATTGGCAGCGAATAGTTCTGATGCAGGTTACTTCCATGTGCTAGATAATTCAAATATGTACATTATAAAAAGTAACTGACTGCAACCTTTCTAATATAGTGGATTTCTGTTACGTCTGATGGGAACCTAATTTTTAGATTTATACAATTAATACAATATCTATAGAAGTGATACAGTAAGTTACTGTAAAGCTGAGCTGCAGTGGTACTCAATACTTTTTTTGGGGGTTTTTTGGAGCAGTTTCAAAGCAACAAGCTTTCTCCACTGCCAGTATTCACCGAGGGTCTATAAACAGCCTAATACCATCCTCTGACTTGTCAAAGGCGACCTCGGTGCGGAAGGGGAGGGCAGGGAGCTCAAGGTGGGTCTTAGGCTCTTACAACCCTTCATGTACCTATGGGCAGCAGACTGGGATGGCATTGGCAGAGAAAACCTCCTTTTAGCTTCCCTTCTTTAATGGGAAGGCTGTTGCTCAACAAGGAACTGAGCAGAAACTTCAAGGATTTTATGCTTTGGTGTCTGCTTGGTGTTAAATGGGTATGCGTATGAATTTGCATCTTCCATTTTAAAGAACTGACCTGTTATTGAGCATAAGGATATATTTACCTGTCTTAAAGCTATAAATCTGAACACTAGAATGAAATTTTGGGTATTTCGGAATTAGATCCTAGATTAGCAAAATCTTATAGAACAGAAAAAATGAAGTGTTTAAATCTCAGAATGTTAACTAGCTGGTAACTACCATGCTCTCTTTTAGATAATAAAGTACAATACAGGCAAAGATTGGGATGTATTTTTATGATTTTTATACCCACATATAAAACTTTTCAGTTTTTTAGCTTCTGCCAAAGCACTTTTTTTCTGGTCTCAGATGGATCTATCATGTTCTACTTTGCCCAGAGCTCTTAAAGAACAAAATCAAATTAATTTAGCTTTTCCACCTTTTTTTTTTTTTCTTCCTTGTAGGACTGCAAGAATGCTGACATATAAGAGTGACCTACTTAGTATTCCTACTCCCCCTCCTCCCCTTTCTGCCCTTCTGGCTATCCTCACTGCTCAGGGCAAACATTGCAGCTATAAAATTGCTAGTTTCCGTAGACAAGGATGGCGATGCTTAGGCAGGATTGTAGCCTAAAACTGGGGGTGTCCCAAGATGCTCCTGCACCAGGCTGGCGTGGCACTAGTGCGGCCATGGCTTCTGATGACTGTGGGAGCAACTGGTCCTCAAGCAGCACAGCTGGGGCTGAGTCCCCGGACAAGTGTTTGGTTGTCCAGCCCCTGGTCTTTGGCTGCCTGCCAATAACCTTGGGGGAAGGCTCTGCACTTGGCCCTTGGAAACAGGGTGGGGGATGACCAAACCCAAGTTTTGAGTTTGTTTTCCTCATTTTGTATCTGGTTTTTGTTTTTTCCTTAAAAAAAAAAAACAAACCACCAACAACAACAAACCCAAACCCACTGCAGATCTGACACAAAAGGAGTGTCTACCTTCCTTTATGTGATCTCCTCAGTATGTGCATCTGACCTCAGTTTTTTTTCTGACTCCAGGAAAGGAAGAATTCTAATGTTGCCAAAACACTGTTGTGGGGTTTTTAACATGCAAACTTACCAGATTTTGTTGTACTTACATGACTTATTTTAGAAACCAATAATGTTTTAGTTGCATCTGATAAACTACTCAATTCTTAGTCTGAGAACTGGGTGTGGTTCCTCAAACTGTCTGATCTAAAGAGCTGCCTGGGGGTGGGATATTCCCACCACCACCACTTTTTTAGGTACTTAGGAATTGCTGTACCCCTGCAGTAAGCTTCCCTATTGTACTAGTTTTGCTGGCAGCAGATACTTGCTGAGCGATCAATACCTGTTACTTGATAGAAATGTGAGTGTTGGGGTTTGCTTATTTTCTGTTTTAGAAAAATGAAAAAATCAGAAAGCAATACCTCTGATAGTACAGAGGAGAGGATGCTGCTGTCTGTGCCACGTGGCTTGCTGTGAAAGCTGATAACAAACCCTTCGTGAGCCAGCATCCCAGGATTCAAAAAGATACAGTTCTTGTGATGACGGGCCATGTGGTGTTTTTCTGGGGAGCTGCAGTTCTAGCAAGTCATTGGGTGGGGATGTATCAGAATGTGATCTCTCTTTCTGGGGTGCTTGACTTGAAATTCAGACACCTGATTTACAGAAGTAGTAGAAATTTTCAACTATAATGTAAAATACAGTTCACATGGAAAAATCGAGTTCAGACATCTTGGATTTGGCTACTCAGAATTAGTTGTTGCTTTCTTGACCTTAATATTTCTGTGCATTGATCCGTATCCTAATTCCAAAAGGAACCATTTGGTCTGCTCTGTGTACTGCAGAAGCTCAAATTTTTCCCAGCTACCACAGCATCCTCTTTCTTCAGAAGAAGGGAAGTGACATACACAAAATATAAAAGCCACAGTTGTCATAGAACTTCAGAAAATTTACTTTGAAACTTTTTTAGGAAAAACTAAAATAGCAATGTCATTCCCAGGCTAGTAAACCTTGGCAAGCCATTTATCCTCTAGCCAGTAACAAAGGTAAAAATGGAAGCTAGCAAATTAGTTAATAACATGTCATTACACCTGACACACTTGAGTGCAGTGTGCTCACTGGTGTTTTTTTCAGTTGCTAGAGCTTTCTCTTCAGACTTCTACAATGCTGTTACGCATATTGAGTACAGATGTAGTATGGAAAACAACAACAAAAAAACCTGGGTTAGACATGGCTAGCACATATATATATTCTTCTGTTGAGGATTAAGTCATAAGAAAGAGGAACACTGGAGGATCTGTCAACATAGTATTTATAATAAAGTGTATTAACAAGGAAGCCAGTTCTTAGGGATTATCATGGGATTCAATTTTATGTTTGTTCTTTTAACAGGTTATTAAACCTTGCACCTGGAAGACTAGACATACAATTCACCTGAGACTGAACCAGAATTACTGAATTTAGGTGACTGAAGATGCTGCTGCTGTGGAAACAGCTGTTCCTGGTCTCATTTGTTGGCTGTCTTGGAGGTAACAATATACAATAATCTCTAATTTACAGTTTCAAGCTATGTATAAGTCTCCAGATTCCAGATTTGAACTGCACTTGAGGAATAGAACCACAGAGGCTTTGAAATGCAAATGTCACACAGAGTTTAGAGACCAAGCATGCAATACATATCTTAAATAATACAAAATATTAACAGTGAATGAATTAAAATAACCTCTTTTCTCCAAAGTTACTACTGAGGGCTATGCTTTCAAAGCAAGCAGAAGATATTTGGATGCATTAAGGATGTTACTAGTGTTGCATGCATCATAGGTATACTGATTTAATAGCTGCAATATGTGCTTTTTTTTAACTGGGAACTTCTAAATTCTTGCTGGAACTGGGGATGATTGCTGCAGCTCTTGTCAAAACTTTGTTTACTGTAGAATGGGTTTATTCATGAGAAGTAGAGCTATGTTATTGCTGCACCAATTCAGCAGTTCAGAGGTTTGCTTTTCCCACCCTGCTAGGCGATAACCCAGCTAATTCTCAGTGTTTGGAACTTGTGATGCTTTTCAGGTCTTCTCTCTCCTGTGACATTAGATCTTACGAATCTTTCTTTACCTCATTGAGGTCAATGCTCACAGCAGCAGAAGTCCCTTGCTTTTCTTGGTGATCTCTTTGTTCAGCATGTGTTCTGCTTGAGCGCCTCTAGTAACACCAAGGTGCTTGTGAGAGGGAGAGGAGAGGCCCCTGTTCTACCCTCAGGGGCTGACTCTTGGTGATTTCGGTGCACGCTGGCATCGCCAGGGTTGCAAAGAGCGGGCATAGCTGATGCTGCCCAAAGTACCTGTGTGTGCGCTCTTCACAAGTGTCAGTGCTACTTTGGGAAAGAGCGTAGTATATATGCATGTGCTTTAATTGAAACATGTAAATCCAAATGGTTTATAGTCTGGGTCTGTTGTGAGTAGACGTTTCCTTTGCAACAGCTCTAATGCGGGGATGGATGGAGAGAGACCTTGGTGCTTTGGCTGTCACCCATCTGTGATTGCTGATACTGTGGCACGTGCTGTGCCAGCCTCTTCTCTCATCTCCCTTCCTTCTGTAACCAGCGCTTATGTTCTGACTGCCCTCAGGAGGGTTGAATTCCTACATGAGGTGCACACAAACATAACTGAGTAGGGTATATGGATTTAGCTTTTTATGGGGACTTAGAAGGCCAGGATTTGGTTTTGGCTCAGTCAGAAATTTTGAAGAAAAAGAAGCCACATTGTTAAACCAATCTGTAAAGTGAAAGGTGCTAATATTTTTCTCTTATCAAATCCAAACATTTTTCTACAGAAAAAGAAAATCCCAAGAGACTTAGAAATATAAATTATATTTCCTACAGGACTACTTCACAGGTCACTTCCTGAAAGAGGTCTTGGGCATTTCTGACACTGAAACAATCACACAAGACTTGCACAGAATTACTGGTTGAAGTAGAGGGGCTTTCCTTTTCTCCTCTTTAAACTGCCTGGAGCAAAGCTACCTTTTTAATAACTTTAGAGTAGATACTGCTGTGCTGCTGGGTCCGTGCTTTCCCTGTGTCAGTCTGTCCTGTCCCGCTGCCATGGCATAATCCATGCAATAAGTGTGACTCCTTTTGAGCCTGTGAAAATCCCAAAATAGTGAGGGAGAAGGTGGCAGGGAGCTGTTTCCCTCCAGGAGGATTAGAGGTAGTGTTTTGTGCTGTTGCTTGATGCTGCTCTTGTACTTCCAGCTTTTCTCTTCTAGCAGCAAACGTATGCAGCAGTGGTGCTGCGCGAGGCAGGTTAGCGTGAAGTTGTGAGCATCCTGCGTTAGCTAGAAAGAGCTGTCCCAGCCAGGACTGTGCCTCTCTTTTGGGCTGCGTTTGGAAATACCTGAAGTTGAAAATGTGCTTGTACTCTTAAAATTACTTGGAGGATGTAAGTCTACTCTCTGCCTACTGCTACATCTCTGTTATTGCTGGGGAATTACTTATAAGGCCAGTTAGCCACTGCTATATCTGAATTGGCAAAATTTTGACACTGTGAATGTCAGCAAAACAACTTGTTGCAGAACGTATGTATGCGCTTCTGAATCTTATATGTAACTTTGGATTTCTGCTGACTGTTCAGTACAGCTGTTATTCAAAGGAGATACATTATTTGTTAATTTAAATACAGACTAACTGAAACCATTTTTTAAGAAGTGATTAGTTGATGTGATGAAGGATACCATGGGGGGGAAAAAAAAAAAACAGGCAAAATCCAAACATTAAAAGATTTTTTCAAAGTGTAGTCTTGCTGGTTTTTGATCTGCTGGATATTGGTTTTTAATATTTACATTGCAATACTTAAGTAAAATGTATGAATAACTTTCATGCAATACATCACTTCTGTTGGTGACTGGCATTATGTGTGTTATTTGTAGTAGAATGAACGATTTCATTACGTTTGTGGCTATGTTAGTGTTAGATGAGTATTGATGCTAAAAAGGCTTGGATTTTAGGCTGTTAAAAATTTCTAAGTTTTTCAGTTGATGTAAGGAAGATAAGGACTAAGAATTTTATCTTGCTGTAGCTTTTAGTTACATTTGTACAATTTAATAGTTATCCTTTGAATCATAACAAATATCTGAGATACAGGTAGTATAAGAGTAGAAGACCAAAACCCCCAATATTTCATTCATAGATAACATACAGTAAAACGTTGTTTTGAAAAATGACAATTGTTTTACCCTTATTGAAGCTGTATTGTTTTAAATTGCAAAGCATGCAAATCTTCTGGCTTGATGTGTTGAATTTAATTATGCTCTTTCTTTTAAATGGAAAAAAATCTTTGAGATAATATATGAAGTAGCATCCAGACCCAAGAAGGTAAGTCTAACTCTTAAACAACACAGGGTTCTCCTTCTCTCCCAGGTACTGCTGGTTTGTTACAAGCAGTAATATGGAGAAAGCTGTAAATATCACCTGTTGGAGAGTTGCAAACAAATATTTGGAGTGTGAGCTGCAACATCTGCAGAACTACAGGTGTGACACTGTCAAAGCATTGCTCAGATCACTTTGACCTTGGTAGTGGTTTGTGTGGAGAAGTACATAAATCTTTCATCCTTGTAGAAGGAGGTTTTCACCCATCTGTTGAAGGACTTTTTTTATCCTTTAATCTTTCTTACATTTTTATTTCATGTCATCTCAGTTCTTTTGGATCATATTTAAAAGCATCTTAGATGAAAGCAAGTTTTGTTTTTGCTGCCTATGAAGAAGGGTAGCCTTAAGGATACAGGATGAATGGGAACGTTTCTTATGTTAAACTGTATCAACACCAAGTGTACCAAATGGCTTCCTGAAAAAAAATCTAGTCATAAATGTGTGGTTCTATGCAAATGTAACTGCATAAAGACACACTATGAAAGGAATGATGTTAGCTGCAAATTCACCAATTCACATAAAGTTCAGTATTTTTAATAGCAAAGTTGGCATTGGCTATCACTGAGTTTGCTAATAGAGAAATGTTTGCTACTCAATTACTCTACTAGTAGAATACTTATTTCCAGTGACGATTGTAGTGACATGGAAAATGATGCTAATATTTTGAAGTGCAAATGGTGTTGTGTAAGACTGTCCTCCTCCCATGTTCATCCTGCTAGCCCTTCTTTGCATCTATTTCAGTTCATCTCCCTTCAATTAGGGTACTTCCCAAATGTCAGTTTAGTAGCCATGGGGAGTCGGTAGATTGGAGGACCAGCAAGAAGTCAAGCGAAAAGCTGTTTTTCACATTGCCAGAAGCCAGATGGCTTGATGGAGCAGGAATGCTTAGAAGCCTTGAGCACCCATAATTGATATATATCCCTGACTTAATTTTGTTATATTGCAGTCATTGAGAATGCTGCTTGGAGTTACAGTCAGCACTTGCAGAGATGAGAGTTTGAGCCAGATGTAATTTGTTGAACAGCCTGAATTGAGCATTTCCAGCTGCCTAACCCATCTCACTGGAAACTCCGCAGAAGGTCTCAATCCTGACGTACAGATCTTCTGCTGTTTGGAGACTTGGCGTGTGTTTAATGCTAACATTACCTGTTTGCTTCAATTGCTTCGGTATTCTTAGTGGACCTTTGGAACAGTATGCTTCTAAAATCCACTTGGGAATCCTGTAGTTGAATTTATTTCAAGACAGATTTTAGTAAGAGCACACTGTAAACATAAAACAAGTTGTTAAACAGTTTTGAGAATATTAGTTTTAACCAGCATTCTGACACTCTCTAGAAAACAGTTTTCCTTATGCTCTGCTTATAAGCAAAAAGGTGCTTCTTTCAAAGATGTCTGCAGTTCAATGTTATGAAATAACATCATAGCTACAGAAATGGAGATGCTGCTGATCTTGGCTTATAAACCTTGACATTCTCTGTCCTTAAAGATAATGTATTTCAAACTAGTTCCCTTATTGCAGTGTCCTATATTGAACTGCTTTTTGTTTATCCTATGTGAGTCTTCGCAGTTCATCAAAGTGGGGATGTGAGAGTATCTAATGGAAAAAAAAAAAGGCCCTTGGGTTTTTGTTTATTGATGTATGCTTATATCTGTATGACTAATGATCCTGCGGTCTTTTTGTCCATTCACCTAAGGGAGCAAAAAGATGATTATTTAGCATGGAGTTTCAAAACATTTACTTTGTTAAGAAAGGAACTGCAAAACACATACTTTAGTAGTATTGTGTTTAAATTACTCTGAAGAACAGCTTCAAAAGTAAAAATGAATAAAATATGCAAAACAACATGAACAGTTAAAGTGCAAAACTAAGCCATGATCAGTGGTGAAGTCATGAGTTGATTCCAGGTGTGTTACAACCTCTCCTGGCTCTTGTATAGCCCTCCACCCCTCCCCAGTGACCCAGCTGATTCCACTTACTCTTTGATCAACTGGGTAGCAGTTCCTTTGTTTCCAGAAAGCCAGGGGGGTAAGTGTGCTGCAGACTGGTGCGCTGCCACTGCAGTGAGTGGTGAATATGGTGAACATCCAAGGTAGTTAAGGTAAGCACCTGTCACCTAAGTGTGTAAACCGCTTCTCTGCAGTTTGTGTGACAGCTGGCTTTTCTTACCACTCTTGTTAATTTTGGTGTCATTGTACTTCTGCCATTTATTGTGTTGCTCAACTGGAGAGGAGGAGTAAGCTCCATAGGGAGTGCTGCCTCCATCAGCCCTGGCTGGCACAAGTGCTGTGTGTTTGCTCACCCAGCCTTTCACAGCAGCACTGGTGTAAACACAGGTGTTAGTTTCTTTTGCTTTCTCATTATTTTCTACTGTTTTCAGCTGGTTTATACTGCTAAAACTGACTGCTGTGTTCTCCCTGGAAAGTTATCTTTTTAAAGTTTCTCTTGAGAATTCAGAGGAAAAACAACTTTTGAAGGATGTTTGAAGGGGAAAGAAAGCTGTGAGCAAAGAGAAAGTTCAAAGAAATGAAACAAGGAGAACTGTGTGTAAATGTGTAAAATTTTTGTTCTTCAAGAGATTAAAGGGTACATTTCAAACAGCGTGTCCAGGGTGAGACCCGTAGAATCCACTTGGACTAACTTTCTCTGCTAAGTTTTTAACTTGTTGCCACCACAAATAGTGTAATCCAATACTATCTTGGCTGTGCTTTATCAGAATAGGGTGAAGCAAAAAAATCACCATTAAACTTTTCCCTCCAGCTGTTACAGTCTTGGCAAAAAAAACCCACAACAACAACAAAAAAAAACCCAAGAAACAAAGAAAAAACCTCAGACTCCAAAAAACAAGTATTGTAACATACAGAAACTATTTGGACACTGAAGCCTGATTGCTATTCTGTCCCTTTACACTGAAATGTCTCCTAATTCTGTATTTAATAGTCCATATGAGTTTAAAACTAGATCATGTTATATGTATTTCTTTGTCAATTCAGGTGTTTTCATTGTTTTCATTTTTTTTATTTTGTCTTTTCTGTATTAGATTGAAAAAAAACTTGTTTAAACCCTCAGGCTTAGCAATGTTGTGTGTTAGATCCACAGCCCTCTTCTTTATTAGTATTAAGGTTAGGAGACTTATGAAACTGGAAAGCATGATTCTTACTCTCCTTATTTTCCAAAGAGCATGAAAACAAACCTTCTGTGTTCTTACTGATTTATTGTTGCTATTAAATCATGCCACGAGGAAAGTAGAAATACCCTCTTCAGAGGAAAAGCTTGTTCTCCACACCTATTTTAATACCATTTTCTGAAGTGGTGAGTGATTTACTTGCTTGGGCATGTGCAAAGGATCTCAGTCAGGTTCCTGTGTTGACCCCATGTCTTCTGTCCCGTATTGATATGGAGAGGCAAAAAGGGGATCCTACTGTAAACAATGTGGTATGGGTCCACTCCTTAATATCACTGCACTTGCCCTGGATTCCAAATATCAGGGTCCTGTAAAATCAGTGAGATTAGTGAACAATATTCCTGTTCATTCTAGCATCCAGTATATTTGGAGACAGGCTTGAATGTTTGTCAAATCCATACTAGCCAGCTGATCTGGAAAGCCAGTACCTTGCTCCTGTACCAGGTTTACAGATGCACTAATACATATGTTTTCCCATCAATATATCTATTTTTTTGGAGTGCTGCTGTAGGATCTGACCACAGTAATGAATATGGTCTCAATCTGTGCTACCTTGCACTTATACATGTGGTCTAAGAGCTCAGTCTCTCACCCAGAATCCATGGGTGAGTCTTATCTTCCTCTTGGTATACGCTTATGTAGACAGATGCTGTTTCCTTGTGGCTAAACATCTTTTGAAGGCACAAAAGTGCTTTTTATTTCTTTTAGCTTCAGTATTTCTGGAAAACAAGGGGTGTACAACATGTTGATTTGATGTAGATGAGGAAATAACTTATGTGTTCCTGGAGAACTCTTGTATTGAAACTAATCCCATGTAGGAGTATATTTGCAGTCATAAATGTGTAATTCTTAGTGTAGGCTTCTTGGACATTGGCAGAATGCCAGCAATACCTTCCCCTGTGCAAAACAGATATAGCTCTTAGAAACTTGCAATAATTTTGATTTAGTCTTCAGTGAGGAGTTTCTGTATGGGTGAGAATCCATTTGTAGAAAAAAATAAATAGCTATCATCACTTACTACTATGACGCTGCTCTTGTTAAAATTCAGTTTTCATTAAGAGTTACAGCATTCAGACAGAGCCAGTCTGTATCTTAATGCATAATGGTTTTGCATATTAATAGTAATATCTTTTTTGTACATTATATATGTAGAGTCATAATGTTAAAATGCATCTATGCCAATAGTAACTGTCAGAATTGTTTAGCTTGGATTGCTTGTATATTGCTAACAAGATTCATTACACTGATAGAAAATTTTGTTTGCTTATTGAATTAGTTACAAAATGAGGAACTAATCTTGGAGTTCTGCTTTCCTGTGAATGTTTGATATCATGGGTGTTTAATACAGATCTGGTACCAGAAAAGAGGATTGCTGCTGTAAATCTGAAAAGGCACCCATTGTAGATATCCCTTTGCACTTACGCCCAACACACTAACAAGCCTAACTACTCCTCTGTTATGGTGAACAAAGGATACAGCAAACAGCCTGGTGTGTAAGCTCTGGGAGGCAAGAAATTTGTCCTGCTGCAGGCATCTTTTGCCTATAAACTGACAGACGGTGATAGTTACTGGAGACCCAGTTTCACCTCTTGCCATGAACTGGTGTTCATCTTGCCTCTGCCTTCCTGCTTCAAGTCTTGGTTTTAATACAGTTATAGTCATCTTGTACACTTGAGCCTTAGCGTCGCAAGCTTTTCTGTTTTTAGCCTACCAATGGAGCATACTCATTTCGAGAGGTTTTTTTAGGGCTTGTTTTCGTTCTTCATTAATATTGCAATAAGAAGGTGAGCAGCAATGGGGAGTGATGCTAATCCATTCATTTGGAATTAAGTGAGGAAAGTCTCCTTCATCAAGATTCTCTGTTTTTTCTTTTTAGTTATATATAAACCTAGGGAGGTCCAAGTCAATGAAAAGACTGTCATTGACTTAATGGACTTTCTTCAAGTTCAGTGGATTTATAGGAGTCTGTATTTGATGGGCACGCTCTTATCAGTTGCAGTACGTAATTCCTTAAGTGTGGAAAATGCTGTGATATTAAAACTCTTTTTGAAGAGAGACCTTAAATACTTCTGAAGAGTCTCCTCAGTTTCTGCTTCATCTTCTAAGCTGAAGAAAACCTCCTCTTGAAGAGCAGCTCCTTCTTGCTGCAGATACTGTCTAACCTTAAAGCTGAATCCTCACCTCCAAACAATTTAATGCTTCATTTCAACAAGACAAATGCTGTCTTTGTCTTTGTTAAACTCATCACAGACTTTATGACATTTAAATGGAGAAATTTTGGCTAGTGGCAATTCTAATTTTTACATAAACTACCAAGAAGAAATTTTCAAGTGCTTTATCCTGCAATAAAATTTTGTTACTGCAAATATTACTGAGCATGAAGGCTGTACATCGGTATTTATACAGTTCTTCTGCCTACTGCAGTTTAAAGTATGGTAGAATATAGCAAGTAATTCCAATACATTTTTTTGAAAAGGTTATGGAGCTTGGGTATGTTTAATAGTAACCCCTAAGAGAATACTTACTTAAATCCACAGTCTAATGATGATAACTCCCAGTGTCTTGAGACTTCTGTTTGCTGAGTTTCTTGGTAGGTGAATCATTGCCAGATACTTAGTATATGGCTACTTATTGTATGACTTGAGTCTCCTGTCTCCGAGAGAGTAGCTTTGGAAAGTACATAGCTGTTCCTTAGCACACAGCATGTCTGCCCTGTGATGAGGGTAGCACAGGAGCCTCTCCATAGCTGTTTTTTGGGTTAGTGTGGTCCAACATTGGCAATGCAGAGTTTCAGAAGCAGCAAGGTCCTGGAAGTTGCGGCAGGACAGCTGGCTTCACCCCAGCATCAGGCAGCCCTGTCCTCTCATCCCGAGGTGGTCAAGGGGACACTAGGACCAGCATCGAGGAGAGGCTGTCATCTCCTCTCTGCAAGCTGGGATCCCTCTTTTCTTCTTTCTTAAAGCATCAGCTTATCTCTTCTTCCCTGTCCCCTGGCAGCAGCTATTAAAGTCATTCTTCTTTACTTGCTAGGCTGTCCTTACTGAAGAGATAAAAGCTTAGAACTTGACTGTTTTGCCTTTCTTCTGCTGGTTTGTGTAACGAAATGAAGATAAAGCTTTCACTCATTACCTGAATAGCCATCCTATTGTTTCTTCTGCCTTTTGATAGCAAACTAGACAGAAGCATCCCAGGCTTGCTATTCAGCCATCTTCATTGATTAAACTACCTTCTGAAGCCTTAACTATCATTGGCAGAACAAATGATGACCAAGATGGATGAGTAATCTCATCTACTGTGATAATTCTCAGGGTCTTGAGTACTACCTTTAACCTTCTATTTCTTACCTACACAACGGATCTAGTGATGCTTGTTGCTTTATGAAGGCTGGAGGTCTGCAGGTGAGTCATGCTATGGAAATAATGAGGTGGTTGGGGGAAACCCTTTTCTCTGCCAGCAGAAAGGTAAAAGACATTGGGGAGGGGGAACACAAGGGAAAAGGGCTTTAGGAGAAGTTTGCTGTGCAGAACATAATCTGTGTTGGCCCCTTACTCGAGAAGTTCAGGACACTGCAGGGTGAAAAAAAAAACATATGAAAGTTGTTGTGAATGACAGTTGAAAAATAGGGGAGATACACTGCGGTTGAAATATAAAGCTGAATAATTTGGCAGATGTTCAGGAAGACAACAGAACTGAGAATAAATACTTTGTTTTGTATTCTAAAAAACCTTTCAGAAGAAACTGTTCTGATTTTGTTCTTAATGATCACGTTCAAAATGAATGCTTTAGCTTCTAAATTTTTGGTCATATTAAATACGCTGCTGCTAGCCTCTTGGACGAAAGCTTGATTTTTGCCATAATTAACCTTTCAGTTTCTTGTTTAATAACAAATGGGATAATTACTAGCCTTTAACTTTTTCAATCCAGGACGTACATATCAGTGATGAGACGTTGGGGATAAGTATTTATCAGGGATCAGAACACAATTTTCACACTTGATTTCCAGTAAAAAATTACACAAGGTTGTAAAGCAAAAGCTTCACCTCAACCATATTACTGTATATGTTTGAAAACTGAAGCAAATAAAAGCTCATTTATATTCTTGTCTGATTAGTACAATCAGAACTTATTGATGCTAAAAGGAACCAAATTTCCATAACTATAAACAGAATATTAAAATATAGCTGTTTAATGTAGCGTGATGTTTTTTCCTTCTTGGATGGAACAAATAGTTACGACTTTCTTGTCAACTCTTTAGGAGCCTTGTAGCAAAGTCAAAAGCATTTCAAGCACATGCCTTCTGGCAGGAATGTAGACCTTTTCCTAGACAAGTGCTGCATGCTCTCTTGGAAGAGAAAGCAGAAGAGGACATGTAGGTGAGTGGTTGTGTTTGGTTATCCTTTACTCTTGCATATTTGAAGGTCAGGTGTTCAGCGGCTGTGAACTCAGCAGAGAAACATTTGGACATAGAAACCAGTTTATTTGAACCGGTTACTGGAAGCGTTTGAAGTGTTTTAATCCAACAGAGGGGAACAGAAGCCTTAGTGGAGAAGGGGAGGTATGGAGTAACTTTATACAGTAGGGACCTCTGTATACTGAAGTTGTCTGGATGTTTCGCTGCAGTGTAAAATGAGAAAACTGGAATAGCCTAATGCAAATGGTACGGGGTTGTGGGTTTTAAGGAGACGTTGGTTTGAATTATGATGGCTGTGACTTTGGGCAGGTGACTTAGCAGTTTTCATTCAAATTGCTAGAAAAAAGCATAAAGACCCTTACAAGGGTCTGTGTGAGAAGTCACAAAACAGACTTTCTGTATTGTTCTAAATAAACATCAGGGTTTGCTCATAAGTGTCATTTTGTTAAGAAGTACCAAGTGCGAGGAATTGGCAGATTAAGATCGCTTTTGTTTAGTAGGCAATGGAGTATGTCAGGAGCTTATTTTTTAAATAAGCAGAAAATTTCACAACTCCTGTGCTGCCACTCCACCATCTCAGATTGCAGAGGCTCGAAATGCCACCTTGTCCCTGGTGAACTGCAAGTCACACCTTGCACATGAGGCATATACTTTGCAAAGTAAGGTGCTCTGCAGCAAGAGGCAAAGGACTGCAAAGAAAACCATAATGTTGATTTGCCTTTGGTTGTTGTGCAATGAGAACTTCAAAATGTTTTAAACCTGAATTAAAAACAGCTTAATTGGCATAGTTGAGGGTAATTACTGTATGTCTTATCCTATTCCTCATACAACTATCTATAACTGAAAGCAATATAGAAAAATCCACGAATAGTTCAGTGTTAGATTCAGTTAAGGGTTGTCCCATACTTGAGAGGTGGCAGATAAAGGTATTGCTATTGGTCAACAACTCAATGGCAGATTTTATGATACTGAAGATGGAGGGCAAATTGTGACACAGCCTTAGTACCACATACGGGGTTAGAGTCACACTGATGTGAATGTACCCCAACATAAATCCAGCAATGGCGTCTTAAAGGAGCTTCAGATCTGCGCCTTGGTCACCTAGGAGGCCTTTGCATAGCTTGGAAAAGCTGAAGTCAAGTAAGAACTGGTCTTTTAAAGCTCTGCTGTATGTTCAGAAAGTTTTTTTGCTAGTTCATTCCAGATCACTTTCTGGTCTCTATGTTGCAAGAGATCATCCATTGGTAGAGACTTTATGAACTGGGTCTTTTAAGGTTTCATCACATTTCTCATTTTTAAGGTTCACTGTGTAGGGAGATCATGTGGCATGTTATTTAATGAGTCAAGGCAGCTATGGAGATATGTAATGGAAAGAAATACATTTTCCCTACATTTTTCAAAATGTGAAGAAACATTTATCTTGTATCAACAGCTTACAGGACAGATTCATTCCTTCCCATGATGTTTTGTGCTAGCTGGGAAGTGATTCCAGCAAGCTCTGATAAGAGACAGTGGTTTTTGAGATAAACTACTGACACTAATGGTGCCTTGACTTTTTGGGGAGAGGAGGCAGTGTGACAGTTATTTCTGCCTTCAAAATTTCTAAGAATTGCCTTGATTGCAGCTGTGGAAAAAGCTAAATCTGAATTTACTTACTAGCCCATGCAAAACTTTATTGCAGATCACAGACTGTAATTTGAAGAAAGAAGATTACGTAGCTGAATATTTTTGTATATATTTTATATATAAAATCTAAAGATTCCTCTCAAATTCCAGATCTACATCCATAGCATTGATGCAGAGCGAAGATATTTCATATTTTACAAGAGTTTAATGTGAGTGACAGTAGTGAGCAACATATTGAAAAATACTAAGTCTAATTATTTTTTTTAAAGTTTTTTGGATCTTAACTTGAATTACTGAATTCTGTAAACAGTATCTGAAGAGACATAAAAGCATAGAGTAAATGAGGGAGAAAAAGCAGTTGTTGCAGATCATAACCTTATCAGTTGGGGTGACAGTTTCAATTCCATTTGAGTTCTCTCCAGTTCTCATCCTTTTATGTTGGATTAAGTAACAGTTTTTGTCTTCTTATTCCCATAGCAACCTTATCTCTTTTTTTGATGTAAATCTACTTGTCTCTCACTATCTTTCAAAGCTTGCACATGAATAGCTTGTGAAGGAGGGGAGTATGGTGAAGAGAGCGGGCAGACATTTTCTGGTGTAGGAAATAAGGAAAAGGCTATTTTGGAAGGAGATATATAAAAACATCTTATTTTCAGCCAAAGCTATTAGTTACATTGGTCTTTTAGTGTAGTTTTTTCATGAAGACTTAAAGTTTTATGCTGTCTTAGTAGGTTGCCTAGGCAAAACTTTTTCAAAAAGTTGAAGGCCAACCGACATGCGCAGCCAAAAATACCGACTTAATGACCTGCAACATTCTGTCTCATGATGTGTCGCTTTCAGTGAAGATAAGTCTTAACTTGCTGTGATTTTGCTCTTCATGTAACTTGAAATCTCTTAAAGGAAAGTTGGGCAGAAGCAGAGGGCTAGTTGGGTGTTGTGTTGACCCCCAGCTGTGTTTCCAGCCCTTCTGCCTGTTGGTCCGTGACTGGTGACCCACAGCTCCACAGCTGGGAATACCCTGACCTGGGGAGGGTCTGTGAACCTTCCATATCACAGGGATGAGGCCCCAGGTCAGAGTGGAAAACCAGCCTGTATGAAAGAGTTCATCCTCATTTGGTTGCATCTGCTTGCCATTTTAAGGCATTAAATGAGATTGACGAAAGCAGCAGTTACTTTGTCTCTGTACATCTTTTTCTCGTATTAAATATTTCACTTGATTAAACTTGCTTAACACAATATGTGTCTGAACTGAAGTGCAATGGAAGATAGTCATGTAAATATTGGTCTGAATCAAAATTTTTCTTCCATGGCTGTAATGGAGGTATTTTAACTGTCTCCTACCTCAGTCGTGATGGCTGCAGCTTGCTGTGAACCAGAGATTGAACCTGGTTGTGGCAGTGTTAGTACTGACACTAAGAAGTAGGGATCTTCTTGAACTGCAGTTTTGTATGCACCTTCTTGTTCACCTGCTTTTGGTTGTCCACCATCTTTGAGTGGAGTCCTGCTGAGAGCAGCTTTGCTAACAAACTTCCTGTGTGCATTCGAAGCATGTTTACTGTCAGTGGGGGAGGAATGCACTGTTTGTTTATTAGCCCATTTGTGTTTCATCCTCATAATCTTTCCTGTTCATTTCTCTAATAGCTATCTATGTTTTGACAATCATTATTTTTGACTTAATTTTGCTAACTTAAATATTCTTTGGAGGGCAGTAATTTACTTGCTGAAATGATCTAGCATGTGTAGTGTCTAGTACTTAGATCATAAGATTTTTTTGATGGTTTGGTGGTGGGGCTTGGGGGGAAGGTTTTTTAGGTTGGGGGGTTATTTGTGGTATAGGGTTTTTTAAGGCTTTTAAAACCTAAAAGTTTCCTTTCAATCACAGAATATACATAAAGATTAAACCAATGTGATTCATTATATGTTTAGATAATTAGACTTTACGCCTAAATTTTGAAGTCTTTTTAACAGGAGCCTTTTGCAGTGCTAGCTGCACTTCTGTAGGTGTAAGAATTTTTACAAATTACTAACAAGTTTGGCATTTTCTGCACACCCTCCACCACCCCCCATCCCCCCAACATGGTAAAAGCTCTAAACAAAAAATACTTCCATTTTAATTCCTGCAGGTTTTGGGGTTTGGTTTTTTTTTTTGGAAGAGGGGTGACTGTCCTCAGTATTTTTGCACTTCAGGACTGTTCTTAAACATCTGGAATGTGGCTTGTTTGGGTAAAGAGCTTATATTTGCCAAAAAATCAAGTAATTGCTAGGCAAAGGATTTCAGCCCTTGTTTTGTTTGCCAGAATTACCCTAATGGGGTCTTGTTAGCCCATTTAGCATACTGCAGATAAGATAATACTTAAAAACATGTAGATTACGTTAACACCACATTAAGGGCCTGATCTAAAGCCCATTGAAGTTGATAGGAATGTTCAGTAGGATTTTAATGCTTTGATCTTTCAGCTGCAGTTTTACAATTTACAAAATCAAACATAAAAAACATTTCAGTCAACATAAACACATCTGTGTTATCTGTGTTGTACTTCACCCTTCATGGCTAATGAAACTATTGGATTGTGAACCTCCTCAAACTGAAATATCTAAATAATAATTCTGAATGCATTTTATGGAGACAAGTTCTGAAATAGAAAAAATGGTATTGCGAAAAGGCACATAACAAGTGCAGTTGTCTCATGATGTACCAAATTATACTAATGCTCAATGAATATGTAAATATATAATAAATTTTAACTGTAAGAAACCAATGGCTGCAAGACAATAAATATCAGATTTAAGAGGGATTGAGAATAACTCTTTAAATGTCTTCACTGTGTATCTTCTTACTTTAAATACTTTCTCAGGGCTCCAGTTTGCTGCCAACCTGCCTACTTTGCTTCCTGATGTTTACTGTCAGTATTGCTACTTGCTAAGAAAAGTAGGTATCCTAATACCGAAGTGATGGAACTTGCAGAACTACTCCTATTACACTGCATTGCTTTTGTCTTTATTTTTGTATCGATAATGTATTTACATAAGTGTTTCTAGTAGAATATGGTAGTGAGCTGTGACAGAGCACAGGCTGTGAATTGTGGGGAGTCTCGTTTAATAACCAAGGAAATTCTCACTACTTACGAGAAGAGATGCAGTACCTGGTTTTTATTTTCTTGTTATTACCTCTCTCAGCCCTGTGCAGTGAGAGATCTTCTTTCTTTTTTATGAAACTGTATTTTTTTCAGCCCATGGCTTTTTATTAAATTGTAGTTAACGATATACTTCTGAGGATTACATCACCCTACAGCGGAGCAATTTGGCTTAGGCTGGAGATCAATCTGCACATAGAGCATCTGTCACTTAACGATTCTGCTAAGATACCAGCAAAAGGATTTGAGGTCCCACTGTGTTTTGGGGGTTTTCTCCTTATGTACATGTCTCAATCTATTAAACTCTCTTCAGTAACACTGGGATTGTATTTGTTTTTATAAACGGAGTAGCAGAAGACTGAGTAGGTATTTCAGGGCAGTTGTTTTTCTCCACTCCTGCAGCTTCTGTTGTTGAATGGTCGGATGCTGAATTTATAAATCTAAGCAGCCACTTGCTCAGGTGTAATCCCTTGTTCAGCCACATTTACTCACCTACTGAAGGATGTGCACATTGGTACATCGTGGCATATTAAAGGTTTACCGCTGCCTGCCACAGCTGTCATCTCTTTGACCCTTCAGTAAACTAACAGTCTTCCACATAATTTTGCTTTCATTCAAGTGTAATGCCATTACTGCGGAGGCAGACAGAATGCAATTCTCTAAAGATCTTGTATTGTTCCCTTCTCTTCCAGGGAGGTTAATATGCTCAAATGATCCCTGCGTTTTCTTGTTTTAGCTCTCTTGCTGCAAGAAGAGCAAAGAAAGTGCTCTGGATAATCTGTTTACGCTAGCTTTTGGGAGATGGAGCAAACTGGAAAGATGAACTCACCAGTTAGGTGGAAGCCCTCTTTACTGCTTGAATTTCAAATGCCTTCACTTGCTTCCTTAGCACTTCTAGTTTTGTAGCTTTTTACTAAGAGATTATACAGGCTTTTTTCTAATATCACTTACCATGGAAATAATCAAGTCAAAACCTCTTTACCCAAAAGCAGCTAAACCACTTTTAAATATTAATGTTGTATGGGAATAACTTAAGTCTTAAGTTTAATTGGTGTTTTGTCCATAGACATTTGTCATTTACAAGTAGTACCATTTCAGAGAACAAACATGCTCCCTCGATTCCATATTAATGTTTGCATTATATTAGCACTTTGGAGGCAGTGTGGGTAGCCTGTGATCTTGCAGAGCTGATGGAGAGAATGAGAGCTTGTAGATGATGGGCTGAAACTGGTGTCTGGGGATATCTATTCAAAATGCCAGTGTTTAAGGCAGCAGCTGTCATGTCATTGTGTGCAGTTTCTCTTTATGAACTTATCGTCATTGTAACAGCTAACGATTTGTATTTTCCTAGTGCTTTTATATTGATTGCTTCTACTGTATGTACTGCTATTTTACCCAGTAATGAAGTTAAACAATCAAATGAGTCAGTGATTTATTGGGTTTCTTGGTTTAGAGACTGGTTCTACACTGCCAATGCTTCTCATCGGCTGTCTGAACTCTTGTTCATGATCTGCCAGTAGACTTTCTCACTGGCTCCCCGAGTACCAAATAGGTGGGTTTGATTATTAATAAATCTGATATTAACAGTTGTGTTTTGCGTTTCCTTATCAATTGTTCACACCCTTTTGCATTCAGCTATTTTTGAACCTCTGATTTCTTAATAAGTATCTCTTTCTGGTTTTATTTCATATTCTTTTCAAAAGAATTTTTTGGAATGTTCAGCTGCTTTGGTTAACAAAATTAGCATTTTTCTCCATAGTATAACTTCAGCTCTTAATAACATGCTACTCTTACCCTTTCATCTTTGTATAACTCTTGTTTACTTGCATTTAAATGTAACTACAGCCTTTCTTTAAGCCAGTTCTGTCTTACCCATCCTTTATTTTTCTTTCTCCTAGGTTTTCTGATGGGGTTTCAGTGGAATTACTATCTTGTTTCTTCTAGAAACCTTTTTGGCTCATAATAAATCCTTCTTTGCTGAAAAAATTGTCCAGAGATTCCAGTTCTGAGCTTTGTGTTTAAACTGTGGAACCTAAACATACTTCTAGACTCCAGTATTTACTGACTCCATGGCAAGGAGGGACTCCAAGGGACAATTGCTTGTGTCCCAGTGTCTGTGAGGAGATGATGTTGGTCTAGAGGCTGGGAAAAGGCTGCTGTGCATTGCACCTGTTTTCACTTGAAAGCAAGACACTTAGCCACACTGAGGTACTTATCTGCCACACACCCCGAACGGCATTGATTTGTCACTGCATAGGGTGTTCAAGTAGATCAAGTTAGAGTGAGTTCTTATCACAAATCATTGTTTTGTGTAACTGTCCTGGTTTAGCCAGGATAGGGTTAAGTTTCCAGTAACAAATTTAATTGATTCCAAGTCATGCTTGCAAGGCTCTCTGTATCAGATACCTGTTTGTTCTTAGCAAGACCAAATGCAATTTGATCATCTATTTACCCCTCTGTTTAATTGTGTAATGATTATTGTTGCTGCTTTTATTATTGTTCCTGCTTTTATAAACCAAAACATGGGATTTGTTATCTGCGTGGGGATTATACTGATTGTTTTTTAAATGTGTCTCTATTATATCTGGGTCAGAGCAATGGTTAATGTTGGAAGAGGGGTTTTATAACCAGACTGAAGCCCTGGCACGTGTACTTAAAAAGGCCATTCTGATTTTATAGATAGATATCTCAATACAATTTTACTCGGTAACCCTTGTATTAAACCTTTATCCAGTATGCAGTAAGTTACTGCTTCTTCTGAACTGTCTGGAGTTTTAATTCTAACTTGAGTTTATCTGGCTCCAGCCATTGGGTTTCTCCTACTGAAGAAATGATACCAGGCAGAACTCCTGTGAAAATAGATAGGCAGGTGTGTGGGCAGTGTGCTGCTGAGAGCTGCTGCAAAGCCAGTGCCAGCCTTGCAGGTCATGGTGGTGTTTACTCCTCTGGTATGCCTTCACACTGCTCTAAATTATTTCTTTTATTGACTGCTGCAGGTGTGTTGATGGGAAGGTACAAGTATAAGAAAGTTGCTTACAATGAAAACATATTTCGGTGCAGATAAGTAGAACTGCTGCCGTGAGTCTTGGCTGTGCATGTTGGAGCAACTGCAAGTTGCAACTGCTCATCAGGTTTCTTTTAAACATCCTACCAGGGGCATGAAGTCAGTACTCAGCAAGAGCTTCTGTGCACTCAATACCTGCTGCAGCTTACCATAGGTGCAGAATAACTTGACACCTTCCACATTCAGGCTCTCAACTAATTGAATATACTCAGCAGAACTTGAGGATAGGAGAGGTTTCCAGATAAGACAAGAAACTGGCTGCTCTGATAGCAGGAAACTCTGGTACAAATCATCAACTCTCCATACTGAGCAGCTCCAAAATGAGACTGGATGGCCTGTAGGCTGTTCTAATTGAATTGATTCTTGGTCTTTGCTGTTTAAGAAACACATCATTCAGATTCTGCTTCCCAGCTTCACTGCAGCATGGCCTTCTCCCTGTACCTTAGGTATAGACAAGAAAATACCTTTCTAGGTGTTCCCCTACATATGAAGACTTCCCAAGAGTATGCCCAATCTCTTGATTGCTCCCTATGCTTGCTGTTTGTTGCTATTTCTCTGTAACACTCCCCTAATGGAGTCCAGCATTGCTGTTGAGATGAGATTGTCTGTCTTGAGTTCAGACCCTGGCAGCAAAAACTATGAAATCCCTCTGGATTAAAAATGAGGGAGGAGATAGAGGAATTGAATTGGTTTTAATGAATATCATGATCATAATTAAAGAGTAAGAGACTGGCAGGATGAGTTTTATGAGACTGGGGATAAAGGGATTTTAAGAATAGTTGGGGAACGTGCTGAGCCTGAGTGTTGGTAAGAGTTGAGGCACCTGGAACTGGTGGGGAAGGAAGGACTGAAGGGGAAGTTGTTGGCGAGAGGGGACAAGCACAAAGGTGTGTGAGGAATGACAGAAACATGTAGGAACTGCATCTCAAGCTAAAGAGATACCATGGCACTGGGACTAGGGCGCTCTGGAGCTGGGGATTTCAGTCTGCGTGGCTGCTCCATAGGACCTGTGTTCGTAACCTTCCTGGTGGCTTCTCTCCTGATAGCAGATATCCCTTGGTGCCTTTCCCATCTGCAGTGTGTCCCCAGCCAACAGGGACCAATACACACTCCCATCCCAAGTCTTTGGTACTGAAATCCTACTGGTTTGGCTTTTTTTCTTGGCCAATATTTGTGATCTTAGGCAACCTTAATTCTGGCATTTTCTAACTCCAAATAGTTGAGTTTACAACCTCAGTATGTTCTTTTAATTTTATTAAGGACTACAGAGTAATATGTTTGCACAAGAATACTGAATTAGATTATGCAGTGGTTTTTAGCTTGTGATCAAATAATCTTTATAAGAACTCGTGTTTGTGCACAGGTTGGAGTTATGGCTTCATGGGAAACTTTTCATCATTTGGCTTTCATTTTCAGCATTAAACAAATGATTCTGCTGCTTGGACTGCATAATGTCCTGTCTCCTAGAGATCAAGTTGTATTCTTTCATTTTTGTGTTTTTTCTGTGAACCTGGCAATTCTTTGTTGTTTTAAATATCTCCACTGTCAGCATCACAATGATGTTTTTTTTCTCTTATTTTGTCTGCCTTATCTGCAGTAGAAAATACCAGTTTTGCTTGTCAGCTGTAAATGACATCATGGCAAGGAGTGCATTTCACTGCATCCCTGTTCTGTGAAGTCTGTAAGAAAGTAACTACAGACCATCTGCTTTAGCCACTTTTGGCTACTGCAAAGGAAATGAACAAAATACATTCTGGCTTGCTTTGATGTGCTCCTGAACATCCATTAAGCTACAACTTTAGTGTTGCTGTACAGTGCCTGGATAGAAATAGATCACTTTTCTTATCTATCCTGTCCTCCTGAGCCTGTTAATATAGTCTAATCCTAGCTAGTAACCTAAGAGATTTATAGTCATAAATGTTTGCAGCAATTTTCTGGAAACTGTTTTATGCTGTGGAAACATCTTTGTACTCAGATAGTTACTGTTCCAGTTGTAGTGGAGCACCCAAGGAAGAGTGTATTATATCCTTGTTTCAGAAGCGTTAGATTTGAACATCACAGAGGCAATTAATGTCAGTAGCATATGCTATATTCAGGGCATGAAGTCTGAGTTATTTTATTTGTCAGATGTGAAAATTCACTTAACTATTCACATCACAATCTCTAGAAAGAGCTAATACAGTAAAATACAGTTCTTTCTCCACACAAGCCAGGCAAATGTGCTACCATAAAAATGTATTACTTTTATTTCTACCTCTGCATTTTTAATCTATCAGTAAATCCAATAATAAAATTAAAAGTTTTAATTTTCTCTGAATTTCTCTGTAAATATTGTTCTTGATACAGACTTAATTTCTGTGCTTGCACTCTATCCTCTCTATGGCTTACCTCAAGTAGGTTACTGAAATCACTTATGTAGAAATAGTCATCTTCTGAGTTCCCTTGTACTTGTTTTATTAAACTAAAGAGTTGAGGTGTAATGTACCTGACAAACTCATCTGGTTTTAGGCTGAGAAACAGTATACTGGAGAACTATTTAAAAAAAAAAAAAAAAAAAATCCATTGATGTTAGCTCTTCAGGATCCCCAACATGTCAAGTTAAAAATACTGAACAGCAGCTGGAGCTAAAGATAAAACTCAACTGATTCTGGAAAAGAAAATGGCACATGTGATTTTGACAAGGAAGGTCATGGTTTAAGGCTTCCTCTCTCTTTCTAGGCAAATTACTTAAGTATTTTAGATTGTGGGTAAGGAAGTGGCTTGTTTCACTACACATGCCTGCTGGCTACAAAGCTGGTGGTAGAGGGACAGACATAAACAGGTAAAGGTACTTCAGAGTTTTAATCACAGCAAGTAACGCAGTCTTGGGGTTGCAGAGCTTTGGAGAGCTGATCCCCAGAGAGGTTGTCTATGGGCTGTGAAAGCTGGAGGCTCACCCCGGAGAGCTGAAGCAGCTCCGTAAAGACGTACAGTTTCCTCCGGGGACCATGTTTTTAATTAGCTGTGTTGGATGGAGTTAAGGCATTCCTTATGTTGGCTGTTCTACATAAACTTGTGCATTTCATATTATTTTGCGTAACCCAGGTAGGACACATGTTTTGAGATGAGAATTACAAATATTTTGAAGATCTGTGAATGTTGGATTTTTATGCTGACTAGCAAGTCAGTGTATTTTTACATTTGCAGCAGCAGCTGTGGTAAGACATCTGTTGATAGGACACTTACTCATCTGCTATATCTGTTATTTGTCATCGTTACATCTGTTAGAGTCCACATGGCCCTAATCAAAGCAGTGGGGCTTTTTGCCAGGTGCTCCATACAAAGTGCGATGGGGAAGATGACAGATTTTGGTTACCCGTATCCTAGCAATACTTTCTGCTAACAACCCAGCTATGTTCTGTAATATTTGTGGGAGAATCTGTCTGTTTCTTTAAGGAAGGTGGCTGACTTTGGAAAGATAAAACAGTGAAGTCACTGGCAGAAAAAAAATCTCGTCGTAATCCGCATGTTCCCAGTGCTTCAAAAAATGAACTGTTGTAGGATGGTTTTCATTGATTTATTTATTGAGGAGAGTCTTCTTGGAAACACTGCCACTTAATAAACAAACCTTCAGGTGACTAGACCTAGATCTGGCAAAGAATTTAGCCATCCATTTATTAAAACGTGAATAGCCTGGTGTTCTTCAACACTGAACCTGCTTTGTGGTCACAAGCAGTTAGTGATGGAGGTGCTTTATAGACTGTCAGGATATTCTTAGGGTTTGCTTTAGGAAAGCTTTAGGGGAGGAAAATCTGTATTGCATCTGAGAACTCAGCTGTAGGATAATTTCCTTGAGCAAACATCCTTCTCTCCTGAGATATTTCTTAAATTACTTGAATTGCTTCGTTCAGTGCTGTGTTTGCTTGAGTTCAGTGATAATTCCCAGATAATATTGAATTTATGGAAGGCATATTTTTTAAAATATTTATTGGAGAATGTCTTTCCTTCAAAACATGCATTTCCCTTACAACACTGTTTTTCCAGTTCTATTGGTGCAGTTTTGCCAATGAAAGCATGTTTAAAAAAAAAAAAAATTCCTGCTCATCAGATGTTGACTCAAATTTTATGCTATTAATGTTCCTCTACTGCTTTTTTATTCTGCTGTTTCTGGTCTCTTCCTTCTGTTCCACACAGCCCACAAAAGCATCTCATCTCTCTGTGTCCCTCTTTCTCCCTCATTACTGCAGACACTTCTACCTCTTCCCATGCTGGCATCATGTTCACTACACTCTGATACATCACCGCCAAGTTCTTTTTAGTTTTTCCTATTTGTGGTTATATAACACAGACTTTGTATGACTCTTGAATGATTCTTATTTAATTGGTGTAAGAGTGTTTAATTCTTTCCAGTTTCATTTTTTTGCTGCACCCCAAGTGATTTAAGGGGAGGTGAAGAGTTTTAAAGTTTTGTAAGTTTTTTGGGTTTGTTTTTGTTTTTGGTGCTGTTGGTTGGTGCTGTCCACTGCAACTGGCTCCAGCAGCCTGTTAATCCCTGCATGACTCATTCAGTGTTCTGCTTTTCATGTAGTGGAAACAACCTGCAGGGTCCCTTCCCTTTCCTGCTCACTCAACATAAAAGTTTGCTGCATTTTATTAGCAATATTTCTATGGATGTGAGAGAGACTCGGGTGGGCTTTGCTGAATGAGACTAATGTAAGCAAAGACAGGAGCGGTATTTCAAACTGAAAACTCAGCTGTCTAAGTAGTGCATTGGGTTGTGAAGAAAAATACCTTGAGGGTGGGAGGTTGTTTCTGCTTGCTCTGTCCTGGAGCCTTGAAAGCCAGGGCATCAGTGAGTTTAGGCAGTGGGGCTGCGTTACTGCATCAGGGCTGGGGCTCAAGCTGGAGGAGCAGTGCCTCTGTCCTGGGCTGCAGGAGCACGCTAACAGTGCCAGAGCTGCTCTTCTCTTACCAAAATGGGGATTGAAAAATACTCCAGTGTGTGTGTGTAACCTGCTGTACTGTTACCTTCATACAGATAAATGTGGTACTACAAAATGAAAGTTCGGTAGTGTGTCAGAGCATTGAGAGATTTTTGTAAAGGTTGCTGTGAAATTACATGATTTCCCTGTAACACCAGCCTGACAAAAACGAAACTGTGGAGTTAATTCCCCAGTGGCCAGTGAATCTCTTCTCCAGTGAGAAATCACCCTGATTCTTTGCACGCTTTGAGTAATGTTCACTTCTGCACTGTTAATATTTTTCTCCTTTCTACCTCCAGCAATAATTGATGATTACATCTTGTCCCTCCCTCCCACCTCAGCATGATTCTCCCAGGCTTGATCCAAAGCCCAGGGAAGGCAGCAGAAGGTCTCACTTGCTCCGCGTGCAGCTCTGCTGTGCTATGTCCAAGTGCTGTATGCCTGCAGGCAGCATGCACGGGTTAACAGGCCATGCATCCAACTCTTCCGTTGAGTGGATACAAGTATTTTTAAGAAACTTAAAACTATGCCAAGTGTACACTCAGCTTCTGGTATCTGTCTGAAGTAGTATAAAATACATAGTCACAGAAATGCCTTGGTGTAGACAATTTTGGGGTATAGTGTGGTGGGGTTTGCTTATGCAAGTAGGTGATTTAGGTGATGGTCAAGATTTTTTTGTGTGGTTTGGATTTTTTTAAAGAAACGAATTTGTCTTATTCTATTTTCTCCAGAAGTTAACATTACCAATATAGCTATTACAACACGCTGAGGCTGCTATTTTTTTCTTAAGAGCTCAGACTGGTATCTCATTTCTTTTTGATAATGTGACTTTTACCAGGGTGAGCGGGTTGTGAATTAGTACTTCATTATGTGCTGACATCGAACAAAGTCCCCACTTCAGAATTACGTATTCGAGAAAACGGTTTAAGAATTGGTTGTCTGACTCATTTAAGGTACTTGAACATCCTATCAGTACAGAAGTATATATAAAATATATTTTAACAAGTTCTGCTGCTTTGAATAATAATGAGTCTAATGAAGTAATGGAATAAATATTTTTGTGGCTTTTAAGGGACAGTTATGTTTGTAGCACATGAACTCTTTTTCTGCAATTATCAAAACATGGTAGAATTGCTAATAAATGTGTATTGACAGTAAATATCAATTGATGTAAGTAATAAGATGCTTGGGTGTTACTGGACTTGGAGTTGGAAACCTACTGAATCTTGCTCTTCTCTAGGGAGTGAATGTATCCTGTGTATTACTTAAAACAAACAAAACCACTTAAATAATTAGAAGTTGGTATAATTTCTAGAAGCCTCTACTAATCTAATGAAGATCGTATGTACAGATACGTATGATTAGGGGTGAAACATCACACAGGTTTCCTGGCACAATGGAGACAAATCGGTGCTGTCACAAGCTAGGAGTCGTGTCTGGAGCAGCTTTGTCATCAAAAACTCTCTGGATTTTTCATAACATGTGCTCTATGTCTTTTCAAAGCATAGGCATAATGCTTGATCTGATCTTGTATGATCCATTTGCTTACCTTCCTTGGTTACACAATATTACAGAAACCAGAAACTTTTTAGGAAGTACTTGCAGTAACCTGCAATGAATGCAGTCAACAGGCGCACGTTCTGCAGGTAGAATAAGATTTAATCTTCTTGGGTGTTGACATCAGGAGTGAACAAGGTCTGTTTGACCTTCTATGGGTGCTTCAGGTAATGTATGCTCTCCCCCTCATGAATTCATAAATCCATATATTTTAATAACTGTGGATATACACAAACTTTTCTATGTTTCTGTTCCAAATGCATAAACAGTTCTTCCAAAGCAGAGGCAGTGAAAACGATGCTTGTGTTACTTTTACTCCATATTTAAAATCTTTCTTAACAACATGCTTGAGACGTAAAACTTAGCTTGTTAAATGGAAGGAGAGAACCCAGTGGAATATGCGGTTTTCATATCCTTGCTGTTTGTATGTGAAAGAACACGTTTCATTGTTCTTTTCAGGCAGAATAAGACTTTTCAATAAAGCTGGATTACATTTTCTTGCTCCATTTTATTGCAATGGCATGTGTATTTTCAGTTGATGTAACTTTATGTACTTGTTACTAAAGCAATGAGGCAACTATATGTATTGCATGGGAAAGGAGAAGAAAATGCTGTTTCAGGAGTCAGAAAAGTCTCAGTTGCTAATTTTAAACTTCTATACGGCAAACTATAAACAGGCAATAAAAACATTTAATTTGCAAATTACACACATCTAGATTGGTTTTAAGTTGAATTTTTTTTATTTTGTAGTCAGGTTTTTGTAACACTTTTACCAAAATATTTTCAGTGCTATGATTAGAGACTTTGCCTGCTAGACTTAAGTAGTAAAGTTGCTCATTTCCTACTGGAATGGTAGGATTTCAGATAAAAGGAGATAAGTGTGGCATAATAAATTGTAATAAATTCAAGTAAGAAGATGTAGGGAAGAGTAAGTAATTAAAACACTTTATTTTGGTGATGAGTTTGAGGAAGTAGATAGCTTTAAAAACCTGATGATGAATAGGACAATTCATAGATCCATAGGTAAAACACATAAATACTTCATATATGTTTCTGTCCTTTCAAATAAAACAATGGGATGTTGTCATCCTATGGGGTGCTGAAAAGTGAGCCCTGTTCTGACTCATCACTGCTCAAAGCCATCTTCTGTGCAGTTCTTATCTTTGATCTTAGTTTCCAGTTATATTTTATCTATTAAGACATTTCAGCAGGATAAGAGCCTCTGAATTCAGAGATACAAATCGATCTGTAAAAGTAAACACTCTTTTCCATTATTTGCCCACCTTTTACAGTATTTTATTTACCCTGACAGTTTTCTGAGAACTTAATGTTCCTTCCCAATGATTTCGTATAATAGCAAGTTTTGTTAGAAGATACTGCACTTCTCCCTATTGTTATTGCTGTTAGGATACTGGCTTTATAAAAAAACAAACAAAAAAAAACCACCCAAGCAAACAAAAAACCCTCCAAACCAATCTGTCCTGATATTCCACCAAACAGGACTGGCTTTGACCTTTAATACTCTGAATATGCTACAGAGAATCCTGAAAACCAGATTAGAATCTCATATAAGCAGGGAGTACTTCCCAAGGTCAGAGGTTTAGACTTCATTGTATAATGCTAATAGAGAACTCTATTACTATTTTGCATGATGATTTTTAATTATTTTCAAAGTGGTGCCAGACAATGTGTAAAGAGAATATATAAGTACATAAATGAACTAAGTGATGATATTTCTGCAGCTGTGTGATTAGTCTGGTACTTAAACCACTCTAAAAGGTAGGATGGAGAGCTTCCTGCTAATTAGTGAAAAATTATTCTTTCATTGTAGTATGGCTCATATTCTTCATTTTCTGATGGATTCTGCATTGCTTCTTGTTGCCCAAAAAACTATTCCCCTATGAGAGCAGTCTTCATCTGCAATCAGTGATTAATAACTTCTGCAGTACAACATTGCAACAGATCAGACTGCAGAGCTGCGGTGGGTCCCCGCTGGGTACCTGCAGGATAACGAGGATGTGCCTTTCTGAACACCTTGGCATGTCCCATAGGTCATGTCTCTTCCAAGGGGCTCCCAGTCCACTCACATCCTGCTCGTACGGTGTGTCGGACAGCACAAAGACAACCAAGTTTCTGAAGGTCTTTATTTTCAGTAAATGAATATACATGCTTAGAATGCAGTGATAAACCATTTCATTTTAATTACAGAAATCGTGTGTTACATAAGATACATGACTTGCAGAGGTGGTGATGTAAGAGGGTGAGATTTGGTCTGAATTCTATATGTAAAATAACTTTTTTAGTAAACTTTAAAATTTAAATTGCATAGCTGTTTTCATTGTAATGTCGAATAGTGTGTGTCATCTGGGATGCTATCAGCTCTTGGTTCTTCCTTTTGGTGACTCGGGGGAGTTGTTTTGGGGCAGCTAATGAATCTGTATTGTTGTGGAGGGAAGAGAAAAATGCTTAAAAGGCCTGAAATGAATTGCAGGGCGTGTTGTTTTAATCTCCTGGTGAAATCAGTTTGGCTGTGGTTGTGTATATGACCTCCCTAACACTTCCAGTGGAAGGATCCAAACTTGTTCTGTGCATGAAAACATAGGCCCTGAGATGTACCTGCACAGAAAATCAGTTGAAAAGCTGAAAACGGCCCTTTCAAGAAATCCTCCTATGAGCTTTATGTGCAGTAACAAAGAATAATACAATAATATCTTATTGCAGCATTAAATGGATTTTTTTTAAATGAAGCATTAAAATTCTAATCACCCTTGTTCAGTGTTCTGACTGTAACAGCTGTTGCTTTTCAATATTAAAAAATACTATATTCTGGGAAATAGCTACTCTTGGTCAACTAACTACTATTATTCTTAGTTATAAAGACAGCCTTATTTTAAAGACTGTGTGTTAGTACCCTTTACAAGGTTATAAACCAATGGGTTTTTTTTAAATTTTCTTCTGTTTGGTTTTATTATGGAAAAATATATGGTTTATTCACAGAAAAATATTTCTTAGTGTAGTACCTCAATCTTGGTTTGTATTGAATGTTGTATCTAGCTTAATTCAAGGACATAATGAGGCCATGCTTTCTTGGATCTTGAGTCACCAGGTAGAGGAAAGTTAATTTAGATTTATGATAAAATGCTGCTGCTCCACAAATTTGCATTTATTATATACTCGGTAGCATTTGCCTCCCCTCTTACACAACTTAAAGATCACAGAAGACCTGAAGCCAGGCAGAGCAGAGCGCTGAGTCGATGTGCCAAGGTGCAAAGTGCTTGCCTTCATTAGAGCTTAGCAATGTTACAAGGGATTCTGCCACAGGAAGATGGTCGATGGGTTTCTTTTCTGTTTGAAAAGATACGTATCCATTTTCTGAATAGCTGTGTTGTTAGCGTTATTTTACGGTTGGTTAGAGGAGCTCAGTAGGATCTTGATGCTATTTTCATCAGAGCCTTCATTTCAGAAGAAACAGTGTCTTAAAGACCTATTTTTAAGTTATGCTTATGATTCCTTTTTGGTTATCAAAATTAGGGTAGCATAAGCCTAGCATAAGAACAAAATTAGCCATAGGATCTGTTTAATTATGTTCTTGTAAATTAGTTCACTTCAGTCCTAATTCTGTCATCCTCCCTCATGTTGAACAGCCATTTCTTTTGCAACTGATTTACTGAAATCACTGAACTTACTTGCCTAGTAAGAGATTTGATATCAGGGTTTGAGAACTTGAAACTCCTGTATATTTAGTCTCTTCTCTTTCCTAATATCCAGCTCACCTTTCTTTCAAAAACAGATCTTGAAAACTCCCGGACAAAAATGAGAAGCGCGGTGTCAGTTCGAGAGGGGCAGGGAGTCGTGCTGCTCTGTGGACCACCCCCCCGGGCGGGAGGTAAGAGACCTTTCAGGCTTCGTGCTTCCACCAGAGCTGATTGACTGTAAAGGGTAACATCTCCCTGGAAATGCGGAAGAGAGCAAGAATGAAACCTGGTTTCTGAAGTAAATAGAGAGAGAGAAAACAAAACCAAATGGGGGTGGGAGGGGGGAAGTACTTGGGAGGATTTACTTTTATCTTGAAACAACTTGCTAGCTCCTAGTAATTTCTGTGCACTTAACATGTCTGATTTTTACTACATTTCCAGTAATTAATTGAGTATCTTCTGGAGTTAAATTCTGCCCAATTTCACAATTGCCAAGCCTCGATGAATCTGGTTTTCTCTACGACTAGACAATTGCAAAGGGTAGATTGCTGTCTTTAATTATGCTAGTATCTGCCTGTTGTCTTGCAATCAAGACATTTGATAGTGTAATGTAATGATGCTGGCATAATTTAAAACACTGCTGTCTTGAGGCAGGGGATAAGAAAACTGAATATATGGGTTCTTGGTGGACCAAAAGTTACAAGTACGTTTTATCATTCATTCTGCATCTTCAGTCTTTGACTAATTGCTATTGAGCCTCAAGTACGATTTGAAAGTAACTGGTTTTATTTGTTTTTAATTGATATGGAGTCTCATTATTGAAGGGCTGTGATGTTAAACATCAGGTTTGATTTCAAAGACAAAGTAATATAAGCTAAACACTGAATACAATAATAATAGGTATTGTGGCTTCTTAAATTTGGCAGAGACCAGGCAGACACAGGCATAAAGTGGCAATTTTACCACTGTCTGAGCTTGCAGAATTTTTCTCTCTAAACTGATACATATTCTTAAATCATCTTTATAGCTTACAACAGCTTTGTCTTTTCAGCTGCTGAGAAAATGGGTCATTCTCCTAGCTATCTATAAGAATTAGAATGATTAAATTTTGCTTCTATATGCAGTCCAAATTCTGAATTGCTCCAGTCATTCTTATACTCCCATCCCTCGCATGGGTATACACCCAGAGGTGATCACCAAACTGACTACAACTCTGCCTGACTCTTGCAATGTTTAAGTTTGAGGTGTTAAACAGGAGGTGATACAAAGCATGCTCATATTGCTACGAATGTTGGTTAAAATCAACACTTGAAAGAGGTGAGAATTTCTTTTGCAGTCAGCAGATGGATATGATTGACACCCCCCCACACTAATTGTGTTATTCATGCAAGAAAAAAAAGAGAACTGAGGGCTCCCTGAATTTATCAAATGGAATTGAGAATTGGTACCAGAATTATGTAAAATCCTTGGATTTGTCTGAGAGTTGGAGGATTAACCACTAAAGTTTTCAGAAGACATGGAACAAGGCGGGAAAAAATTCTTCCTTTTCTTTCTTCGCTAAAACAAACCTATAGCATGGTGACATCAAGCCTACAGTGCCTCTAGATCTGGCACGGTAGGATGCAGGTCGGTAAGTCTTAGATAAAATACCCATCTGTTAAGCAGAAGTAGTTTGTTAGGAATAGCAGGAATGGTTTAGGAACAGCTAACCTGGCCTGAGGGATCTGAGGCATCTCAGCCCTTTTCCAGATCAGTGATCTGATTATTTTTTTTCCCTGTTTCTTTGCTTCTGTATTTGTTGCACTGAGCTATCAAATACTTTCAGACAATACTAGTTCCAAAAACCTTCTCAAATACCTTGTTTTCTCTTCCCCTTAAGCCCCTGACATATTGTTCGTGTTCCGTCATGCCATGCAATTTCTAAGTTGTTGCTAGCTTAATTGCACTGATTTTTTTACATTCTTTGTAAGGAGTCTTCAAGAAGAGACTTGATTAAATTGTGATTATTCCTCCATATGCAGCATTCCAGTTACAATAGAAAACAATGTTGATCCCAAAAGAAATACCAGTTCATAGTATGGAAAAAGGATGCTTCCCTTCTACAATTTGGCATATTTTTTCTTTGTTTATCTTAGCAACATATAGTACATAAGTAATATGAATATCCCCTTTCAATGGGGAGCAAATTATTCCTTCAGTTAATGGTGCTTTTGTCCTTTTGAAGTTTGCAGTTCTAGTTCCATCAGGGTACGGACATCTACCACTTAAACCAACAATGAACTCCATTTAGCTTCATAAACATCAGGGCATAAACTGAGCTTGTACTTTAGCTTTGTTTCTGTGATGGCTGTTGGTGTATGGGGGGAAGAAGATGGTGCTTAATGCTTCCAGTTGAGGGTGCACAGATCAGTTTTATACTTCTGTCATTAAACATGAGCTGTACCACAAACCCCTCCAATATTTTCTTTAGAGTTAGCGCATTTCCCTTTGGCATTCTCTTCTATAGCAGTCTTGTTTGAGACTTACTGAATGGGAGATTTGATAAATGACTGGCTTTGTGTGTGCAGACTTTCTCCCAACTATTTTATTAATTCAACTGGTTCTTACATTAGGTGATGTAAATTGTATTATAATTGAGCAGTGATTTTTGGATAATTAAGATGGTCATCTGTCATTGTTCTGCATGACCATACTTCTGTACATAATTTTGATTCTGTTATAGGGAACCTGTTAAAATACCCTGGTTTTCCCACAAAGCAGTAAATCATCTCTCACATACTCAAAAGATAAAATTACATCTAAAATTGATTTATGTAGATCTTCTGCTGTCTTTTTCAGTTGTTATAACCATTAAATTGTACTGAACTCTCTACAGCTATTGTGACTTTTTACTGTCTTACTTGTTATGTCTTTGATGGCTTTAAGGGACTGTCGATGTAACAAACATTTCAACACACAAAATTTAATATTGGACGCACTTAACATACAGCCAGTTAAAAAACATTCATGTGATGCTAATTTTTTTCCATTCTGCCAAGAATGGAAAAGGCTAGACATACGGAGATCTAAAAATGATTTTTCTCTACTATTGATTTTGTTCCAAAATCAGTATCTAAGGAGTGACAAAGCCCCAAGTAAAGCAAATCTGCAAGTTCCTTTAGGGTTTTACCTACTGTTACTACTGTGTGTGTATCTTGATTATCATGTAGCTTGTCTTCAGCTATTATTTCTATTTGCTAGATATTGTGATTTATATTTGTTTAGTACAGTTGGTTTTACTAATCTGACATTGATTTTTTGGATTTATGAGGTATATTCTGCTCTACAGGAGAGGAAGCAGCAATGAGGCATAGACCTTTTATGTTCTCTATGGTGGTTTCAGGACTGCTCTAGACACAGAGAAAAAGATGATTTTTTAATGGTATAAGTGAAGATTTGCTTGAGGGTTATGCAGACATTTCAAAGAATTCAGGCTTGCCTGGAAAAACTAGGCATTAGTTCTGTGTTGGTGGTTATACTCCCTGTTACCTTGTTGGTGTGTGGAATATGACCATAACCCACAAGAATTTAGGTAAATGGCAAGAACATTGTAGAGGCAACAAACTGTTGCTTGGAAGTTGCAAGGAAATTCTACTTGTGTTATATTCATGACTAGCCTCGTGTGATATGTGTTCCTATTTCATGCAATATGGCAAGGATAGTTCTGCATCTCTAAAGTAGCAAGAATGTTCTCCATGTTACTATCATGCTCTGATAAATGTAGACTTAATCGATAAACAAGACTGTATTTGAAAGATAGGGATCAATTTAGCTTATAGCATATTATTTTAAAGTTGTGACATGCTGATATGAAATAATACTAGGTCATGGAAAAATTCATTCCCAATTTATTGCTCACTGTTTAATATGACAAATCATTCAGTGAATAGTGTCATGCTGTTGCAAATTAGTATTTAGACTTGCAAATTTTTGCTCGTGTCTCTTGTATTGCCATTTGGAGACCTGCAAGTTCCAGCAAGACTGTGCTTCACAAATAACATGGCATGGAAAGTATCTCATATGCCAGAAATATTTTGATGCTTTGATTATTTCTTTTCTGAAACTCTTGAATATCAACATGCTACTTTTCTGGGAACTGTAAATTGAATTGATTTTGCTTACTTCACTTTGGAAACATTTCATACCCTTAAAACAAAACCAGACTGATAGAACTCCAGAATACCGTTTCTTTTCTACTGCTCATCAGTGTGTTTTCAGGGGGTGGAAAGCATCCTGGTTTTGCATCTTTATCTTTTGCTTTTGTTGCAGATTGTGGATGATACTCATCTGGGCATGAGCAATAAATCATACTTGCAGTAGGCATATTATGAGGTTTTTGCACAAAAATGCATTCTAAGGAGAATAGTATGTTGAATATTGTAAAAGCAATGGCCTTAAAAACAGTTCCATAGTGTTCTCGAGCTGTTCTCAATCTGCCAAGGAGAAATGGTATTTTTATTTAAAAATATATTTTGCAATAGTCCTGCTGGTGTCATCATCATCTGCACAAATTTCAGCTGACAGTTTGAAATCAAATCCTAATGTACCCAAGAGACATTTATGTTTGCCCATATGAGGGACAATAATACATGTTCACAGCTGGATTTTACAATGATTTCTGTTTGTCAGAGCATTATTTTCACCACCAGGACCAAACCAATGCTGTAGAGACAGTCTCTGTGTTCTGCACTTTGTCAAATGCAGTCTTTCTAAAGCACTTCTTCTTTTGATAAACCTGTGTTCCAGACTGAGGTAAACCAGACTAAAATTACCATATCCTTACATACTTGTGCAACTTTTGCAGGTACTTTACAGTACATGGTTTTTAAGCTAGTATGGAGGTGTATAACTGGCCTAAAACTTTTAGCAAAAGATGCATGATTCCAGTCTGGGAAAGGGCAAACTGGACAAGCACGGTACCACTCCCAAGTTCATACAGAACTCTTTGTTAACTCCATGTTTCATTATGCACATCAGTGACACTGAACAGATGAATATATTAGTATTTCTATTTTATATCTTAGATATTTGGTCATCTTTTAGTCTTAAACTAAGAGATGTATCTAGATCATGAAGGATAGCTTCATAGCCAGGTAGTCAGTAGATCATAAAGCCTCGAAGCACCTGTGATCAGTAATATTAGCTCTCGTAAATTTTGCACTACATCTTGAATACCCATTACAAAATTATGAGAATATCGCAGCCTTTTATAATTTTTTTTTTAGGAAAGATTCTAGCCTTTGATTGTTCTTTTTTTTTTTTTAAAGTAGCATTCCCAAGTATACAAATCAAAAAACCAAACCAATATTCTTAAATCTCAGTATTTTAAAGCTAGATTATTCTTTTCATTAGTGGGGTGAGAGAGCGCATGTCAGAACCTACAGTCTAGGCAGTGAAGGATGTGATTTCACCTATAGCCCAGGAAGGAGTTTTTCATAAGACTGGATCAGCTCGTGCTGGCTGCAGAACATTTGGTTCCCACTAAGATTCACTGAGAGTTGAATACATACAGTAGTAGCACGTATAATGTAGGCTGTTGTGGAGAGAGCAAAGAGTAGAGCAGACTTTTGTGGGAATAATACAGCATAAGTTTCATCAGCAAAATGTGGGCACTCCAGAAGACCTCAAAAGGCTATGGGATGTGCACTATATTGCACTATATATAGCCCTCTTTCCCGAACCTGAATAAACTGAAAGAGGCAGCAATATGGGATAAGAGTTTTTTGATGAGAAACAATGCCTCGTGGTGGTGGGGTATTTGTTGTAAGAAGGGGGGATGGAAAGAAAGAGGGAGAGGTAGATTAAGCAGTACTAAATTGCAAGGAAAAAGATTCAGGTTGAGCCTTTTCACTTAGCTAGTCCCAGGTATCTCAGGTATGCCTTGGGAAAAAGAGGAGAAAATAACTGGGTTTAGCCCTCTACCAAGATTATCCCCAAATTGTTACTGTGGGGGTCTTTCTCCTCCAGCTCTTTATCTTCTCTACCAAAATATTTGAGTTTTTCTTTGAAAACAAGATAATGCATTAGAAAGAGGCAGGAGGGAGATGGCTGCAGTCCCAGCACACAGTCATAGCTGATCATTACACTCTTCTAACAAGAGTACTGAAAGTAATTTTTGTGTTTTCACAGGGGTTTACCAAGTACCTTCTCCTAAATTAGTGCAAGACTACCAAATGAAATTTGTCACTAATTACTACTTCCATCTATAAACATTAGTATGTTCCTTTGAAAATTCACTCTTGGGTATTTCCATTAGTTTCCTTTAGTTTATCTCCCTAATATTTAACATTCAGAAGAAATCAGATGTGTTTTAGTTGAGCAATAAACTAAACTATCATCTTTTTATCCTCAAAATTATTATAGGCAGGAAGCAATTTAAAATACTTTCAACTATTGAAAAAGCACAACAGAGTTGTTAAAAATGCTCTGAGCAATTAAATGTAAAGTTCTAGGGATGTGATTAAAAGAACAATTTGTCATTTGAAATGGATATGGCTAATGGGTATGTATTTAAATATTGCTTCCTAAAGCAGTTTCTTACTTTTCTGCATACTTCCAGAGTACGAACAATTTGATTGGAGCCAGTACACTTTGAATGACACAGTCTGAAACAATTAGTTCAAAAATGTGATAAAGAGAAACTAATCCATCATCCCGCACAGCTACAGGGGAAGTAAAATTGGGTTTTTATTCAGCACTGGAACACAAATGTCGTAAAGTGTTTTGTTAGACTCTCCTATAAGCATCTGGATTTCCTTCAGAGCACCAAGGAACATTTAACCTGCCAGTTAAGGAGCACTTTTATATTACAAGGTCATGTTCGGTTTGAAACTTAACACTAGTTAATGGTCAGATCCCACATGTGACAGGATGGGGGTGGCAGGAAGACAGACAGCAGGCAAGGCCATACTGCCAAGCTGCTTTTCCAGTGGATACACTGTTTGGAAATATACTTACCATGAGTTTTTCTGTGGTATTAATAAAGAAATAACGCTGCTACTCTTGAACATCCGTGTTTCCCAAGGATGAGCTTAGAAATGTTTGTGTTTTAATTACAATGGTGTGCTTTGCTTTTGATGCTGCTTTGAAAGACTTAAAAAAAGTCTGCAAATTGTTGAGTATAGAGAAAGACCAGAACTTCAGTGGGCTATTTGACATGCCCAGAGCTCTGTCACCTGTGGCAGCCACCAGACTAGTGTGTGCAATTACTACTTAGCTGGTTCTATGGTTGTGGTGTAGGTGAGGGAGCAGTAGAGAAAAATAGAATTTATGCTGCAACTGTTGAAAGAATTGCATCTTTTTTTACATCACACTAGCTTATTTCAAAATCAGAAAACAAGTGGACTCTTACCATATTCCATTTAAAAATGAAAATTAGGTGTTAGCCTGAAGTAGGAACCTTGCAATTTCAGCTAAAACATTTCAATATTCTCATTAAATGTCTAGATTGAAATTGCAGAATATTACATAGGTGTCTCACACTGCTCTCATTATTCTTGGTTATTTCATACACAGAAGTTGCATGCCTAATTACCTGCACAGCATGCTGAAAATTGATCTTTTGTATTTTATCTATAAAATAATTCACCTTTTATGCCAACATTACTAATAGCATACATTAGTTTCAAATCAGAGTGTTTCCATTATGCTCTGGAATAAAATGAGTTTCTCAGGATATGTTCTTCACTTCTTGTATCTGGACTCAGATTCCCATCATGCAGTTTACATTTTGTATAAACAAGAATATCTTCAGCCAAAAGAAGAGAGTTATTCTAAGAGTTCGGGGGGAATTTCAGAAGCATTTATAAATCTCCAAACATTTTTCCCCAAACTGGGAAAATGTTACAACTATTTTAACCAGGTATTCACTGTCTTGCCTTACTCCTGTTGACCACAGTTCAAGGACTGTTATAGAGGTTTGTTTCGTAATTGTCATTATTTTTCCATAGAAAACATCAACAAAAAGTAAACTACCAACCTACAGTTTATAGACAGTGCTCTGAAGTGTGACTGCAGTTAAAGACTTTTGTGTTATTAGTGGTATAACTACTTGCGTGCAAACAGTGCAATATCCCCCTCAGAAATACACAGTCTGAGTTCTGTTTTGGTTTGTTTTTCCCAGCTGAACATACTTAGGACAGTTTTTCAGTTTCTGGGCATTTAATGTGCTCAAGAATATACCCTAAAACCGTGAAATCATGTATAATTCCAATAAAATTCTGAAGAGTTTTTTCATTGTCAAAATGATCTCACTTTTGGCAGTGGCACCTGAAGACTTTATAATATCCAGTTTAGCCTATGTTAGGGGATCCCATATTGGAGTATGTAAACACCTTGCCTTACTCTTACAGTGCACAAGATTTTTATTTGTAAAACAGCCTTTAATGTTTGTCAAAAAACCGAGAAAGGTGTAACTTATTTTATGGCAAAGATAAAGTATTACCTCTTGGCAAAAGCGCAGGCACCAAGAATAGCCTTGCAGCAGGTTGTGCTGGCTTGCCAGAGGAAGGACGGAGTCACTCAAGGTGGTGGGCTAAGTGGAGTCAAGTAGCTAGAGTTTGCCCAAGTAAGAAAAAAAAGTCTGAAGGTAGTGGGTATAAAATGCATTATTGTACCCCCTGGGGGCACTCATATCCCCAAGTACAGTGACTTAAGCCCATAGCAGTGTAATCCTCTAAGGAATAGGCTGCAGTGAACTAAGGACAGTTTACATCTAGGCTAAGAGTGTCCTCTGGGAGTTTAATGCACTTCTACCTCATGCAGATTAATTTCCTAATTTTAAATAATTTGTTTGGACTTTCCTAGGGGTTCCTGCGCAGACAGATATACAGAGCTGTCCTCAGCAGTGTTGACAAATTGATATTTCTGTGTGTGACTGTCCCTCAAAACCATACCCGATTGCTTCATGTCTGTGCTGTGAGAGCTTGCTCCTTCCTGAGTGATGCTCATCCACAAAGCAAGAGGCTTTTCTCCATTTTCTGTGATTTCATCACAGTTTAAGCTGAAAGTGGGCCAAATGATGAACTAACTGGTTTCTTCCTTAATTACAGGTTCTGTCATTATCCTCTCAAAATTAGTGTTACTTCTCCATTACTTTCAACACCAAGGTAGATAATTCAAAATAGCTAGTTGTTACAGATTCCCATGTCTTTAATTGCTGTTTCTGTCATTGCTAAATTTTGTCTGATTACTTTCTTGCAAACAGTTTTTAAAAGCGATATGCCATCCTGGGGGTTAGGCAGAGCGCCAGTTGAAGACAGAAAATACCAAGATACTGCAGCTTCCCATTGTATTTCTGTTACAAAATATTGTAAAATCTGAATTGGAGAACTGTATGAAATAATATAGATTTGGGTGTCAGTGATTGACATGAACCTTCTTTTCTGTAAAAAAATAAAACAGAAAAATGCTAACTATTGTACAGTCAGCTTGATGAACTCAAAATCAAGTATTTTAATTTCTTTTCAGAATTATCAGCTTCACTAAATGAAATCCAGTTTTGAATATAGGTTTAAATCTGTTTCAGAACAGTATTGTTGACATAATTTACTTTTGGCTATTTTAGAAATCTTATTTAGGGTGAATTATGGGGCTAGCAGGTACATATTAAGCAGATGTAGAAGAGTGCTGGTCCTGCACAAAAGGAGCAAGAGATGATCTTCAGAATTCTTGCATTTAGTGGATAAAATAAACCTTATGAATTGTCCCTCTCCTTTTGGTCATAGGTCTATATGCCTTTCCACCTCCCACCAACCCCCCAGACTTGTAAAAAGCAGTTTTTTTCAAAAGCATGTACATGATCTTAAGGCCTAACTTTGAACCCAATTGAAAACTAGTAAATGTGGAGGGCTTACCCCCTTATGTTCCTTTAGCAGCCTTATTTTTTTTTTTTTTATAGAGGAAGTAAAGATATGTTTTTTTAAGGCTCATAGATGGCAGGAAATGACCATGGTAGACCTCAAAGGCCATGCTGATTTAATTGTTGAATTTTGTAAAAATTTTAAGTTTAAAAATGACAGACAATTTTATAAGCAATTTTTAATTGAACACTTACATGCACAAAGTGCCTAGAACAGTATGAGTGTGCTGAGTGTATTGTGGCTTGTCAACTGCACAGTAAATAATAATCAAATAATGCAAAATAAAGAGAAGAAGCCCACCAAGATGTAGTAAACAAATAAAAATTGAGTAATAACTGTAATTTCCAATACCTTATCCATGTACGGTTGCCAAATAAGGGAGAAATGCATCGGAAAGCAAAGGCTTAGCTCTCCGAGGAAGCCCAGGAGAGACATATTACTTCCATTTATAACACAAAATCAACTGAAAACTTGTAATTGACAGAGAGGGAGTGAGTTTATGTCCCTTGAGGTGCCCTAGGATCAGCAACAGGCAAATGGTGTAAACATAATAAATCACAGAACAAGTTGTTTAATATGAATTTTTTTGAAAGTAAGAATACAATTTTGTAAAGTACAATAAATATAAAATGAGATATTGGCTGTGGGGCACTGGTAGAGAAACACCCTGCTCCTTTCTTAAGAGAGTCGATGAAAATATATGTTGAATGGGAAATTAGGTTTCCAGGAGTGCTTATTCATAGGCTGTTGAAGGATCCAATTAAACTGGAATACACTTTGCATGGCTTTCATAATCATAATGACTGATTTCAATAAGTTTACTCTTGACTTAACCCAATATAGTAGGAACAAAATCAAGCTGCTTATTTTCCTGCTGCATATCCAGATCTGTCCATCCCCTCTCAATGTTTTGAATGTATTTTTTTCTTTTTTTCTTTTTTCTTTTTTTTTTAGAATTGAATAATATTTTGAGCTAAGGAAAACATGTAGGTCAATAAATACTAGAACCAATAAAGTCTGGCTTCCCACATTTTTGTGGATGTCTGAGTTTGATATAGGGCTGAAAATGTAATTTATTTTTTTCTTACTGTTCCTGAGTTGATACCTGTTTTGGTCTACAACCTCTCCCTCAGCCTTGTGATCACTTTCTTCATCCAGGTGCTCTGTAGAAATGAAATTATGCTTTAGTTTCTGGTCTTTCCCATTTAGCAAGACTATATAGTCTTTGCTCTCAAAGAGGTCATAGTCCCCTTCAAACTCTTTGGGTGTACTTTTTCTTTTCTACCTTCTTAAAAATTTTTATTTTATTTCTTCTATTTGAAGTCACTGATAGATATTGAATAGTGCCAGACCATAGCCAGATGCCACCTCCGTGCTGCACAGTGCTTACTCAACAAGCCCTCTCAATTCAACAGCAAACCACTGACACCTACGTCTTGGTATTTGTGTTGTAAAATGGGAGAAGAGCTGTACAGAATATTTTGTTGTTGACTGTATGAATATTCTTTGGCTTGTGTATGAGACTCTTGTGGCACATCTCAGAAGTCTTTCTGAAGTCAGGCTAGATCAGAGGGTTTTACTTCCCACTGCATCAACTACCCTATCTTTTCTTGGCAAATCTTTGTTGGTCTTCCTTATAAATTAATCACACCTATCCTGTTATGTAGGAAGGAACTTCTAGTGAAAGTCATTGTTTCACCTGAGGAGACATGCTGCAACTCCAGAAGAGTAGATAGCTGTTTTCAACAATAAATATTTCCAAATCTCACAAAAGTTTAACTCTTGAGAAAATTCCTGAGACTGTTAATTGTTCATACAAACTGCTCCTGCAAAATCAGGTTAATGGCAGGAGTTTAAATATTGATAGAAGAAAATTAAATGCAATTATGATAAGTCATTTCATTTGATGGCCTTTTTGCATTAGCCAGTCCATAAATATCTTAATAATTTCATTTATTGAATGTTTTTTCATTTGCACAATCTTACCTTGTGTTAAATTGGTCCTGTTGGCTTAGCGCTTTCCTGGGTGCATATTCATACTAAACTGTGAGGGTTATGGAAATGTGTACTCTTCCTTTCATGACTGCATCCAAATGTATGCACTTTCAAATTAAACCTGTGCAAAAAGGGATGATCTCCATTTTGTAGGGGCAGTGCAAATGCTACAAGATATTTTAACGTGAAGGCAGGTCAATCAAGCTATAATCGTCTCTAATTAGCTCTTGCAGAAGCTGTAATCTTTTTATAAACTTTCAGCTGAGCAGCACTTGGGTGAAAAATTATTTCTTGCCTGAAAAAAACATTAAAAATTCATTTCCTTTGATTCTGTAGGATATGAATGAGACAAGCACATGGTCTTGCACAGGAAGGGGCTTTTGCAATTAAAATTGGACACACACAGCTCAGAGTTGTGTTCCGAAAAAAACAAATTCTAATGCAGTTTTTGCCAAATCTCTTAGTTTATCTTTTGAAGTGTGGTTTTCCTTGCAAATGACCATAATGACTGGTAGTGAGGGCTACTCTGCCCTATCATATAGAGATTTTTTTTTAATGGAATATTTATGGATTTTTATATGAAAAAAATAGTTTTGCCATCTGGTGAGCCCTACTGCGAAATTATTCTTGCATAAACCACTTTGAATTCCTTTCACCTTTTTCTTCTGCTGGAAGAGATATGGCTTTAGTGAAAAAATTGTTCGTTTTGTGCTTCTTTGGTTTTGCTGGTTTATGGTGGTACTTAAAATTTATTGTTCTCAGTCATTGGCTCTCTGGTCCTGTTTGTTACATAATATAGTATTGTATATAATACAATATTGTAAAATACAATAATAAAATAAACTGATCTTTGAAGAAAAAAGCATGCAAAACCCTACTAAACATCTTTACTTCTTTTTTATTACCAACTAGAATTGTCATTTGCTTGGATCTTCAATGAATATCCATCATTTGTACAAGAGGACAGTCGGCGATTTGTGTCTCAAGAGACTGGTCACCTCTACATAGCCAAAGTTGAGCCATCGGATGTAGGAAATTACACCTGCGTTGTAACCAGCACTGTGACCAACACCCAAGTTCTTGGGTCGCCAACTCCTCTAGTGCTGCGCACGGATGGTATGACTTCCCTTCTGCACCATGAATAAATAACACACCTAGTCGTCAGTGAATGTTTTTGTCTCTTACAGTGTAACTTTTCAAGCATTCTCAGATATTGACTGCTTTATAAGGAGATAAACTGGTTTGTGTTGCATGCTCCTCTTCCTCCACTAAGTCTGACTGATTTCACTGGCAGGTCCCTACGCTTCACTTTATAAGCGGAGTGCAAGAGAAATAAACTTGATTTTGAATTTAATGTGATGTAATACTAAAGAGAAAAAAAAGGCTTTACTTATTAAAAATTTTATTTTTCAATTGTCTCATATAGGTGTGATGGGAGAATATGAACCGAAAATAGAAGTTCAGTTTCCTGAGACACTTCCTGCAGCTAAAGGCTCAACTGTGAAACTAGAATGTTTTGCACTAGGAAAGTAAGTTTTTGACTTCACCTATACTGAAAGTTGAAGCACATTAGGGTTCATCTGCACAAGAGATGTGGAGTTCTGGCAGTTGTTTTGGTGGTGTTTTCTAAAGACCCTATTTTGATCATCACAATTACTGCCTTGGAATAAGAGGGTAAAGAGTCTTGGAGTAATTTTTTTATTTTGTTTAGAAGTAAAATATATATATGTTGGCAACATAGGAATTTACATTTCATTTCAAATTATCTTGAATAGGATATGCAGTTTTGCATATGTCCTTTGACATAGCTCTGCTTTCTCTGTGTAGAAGGAAATGTTGAAGTCTTAGAATTTTGCCTAATTTTACTGCTAAATGTACTTGATGCTTTCATAATACTGTTCTTCCTTTATATCTGAAATATTCAGATTAAAATGCATTCCTTTTCTGAATGATATTTCACACACAGTTGATATCTTTTCTATTTCAGAAATGATCTGAGAATGCATTTATGTTTCTGTAAATGTATTTACTTACCACTTTGTGGTTTATTTGCAGACAGCTTTGTCAGGTGTTCATAATTTATAAGTGCCAGATTGATAACTTAATTGCATGCTATTGCTTTGGTTCCCCAGCTAGGTGAGTGAAAGTTCCAAAATTGGAGAATGAATGGCTGTTGTAGGATGGGAATTTCAGAAGCCTTGCCTTGATTCCCCTTCCATGGAAGTCACTGGTAAATCTCACCTGTTGTCAGGGCAGGCCAGTGGTGATTTACAAGAAATTTTACAGTCATTGGACATTCACACAGATATTAATGAAAAATACGGTACCACAAATTATAGCGTATGAAACAGAACTGTACATGCAAATCAGTTGCCATAGTGTCTGCTCATCTGTCATATACAATATGAATACCACTTTTAACACAAGCTTTTAGTCACTTCTGAGTTTTATTGTATATTAGTTTAAGTTCCTAATTTTGACGATCAAGTACTTTAACCAAAGCTGTTTAAAATCCCATTATTTTCTTTTTAGCCCCGTGCCTCAGATTAACTGGAGAAGAACTGATGGTCTGCCATTTCCAAGTAAAATAAAGCTGAGGAAGTCCAATGGCATGATTGAAATACCTAATTTCCAGCAGGAGGATGCAGGACTTTATGAATGTATTACTGAAAACTCAAGAGGAAAAAACATTGCAAGAGGACGTCTCACTTACTATGGTAGGAAACTTACTTTCTCCTTCTCTCTTACCCTTCTTTCCACATGAAATATAAACTATGGGGTACTTCTGGGTTTATAGCTTCTACAATACCATCAAGCATTTGTTCTTAAAAGTCTGTGGCATCTTAACTACTCGCAGAGAACGAGAACTTCTGCACCAGGTTTTTGCACAACACTTGTAGTAAATGTCCAGGCTGAAAAGGGTTGCTAAGAGTAGTGTAGAAAGTGCTTGTGCTTGTTTTACTATGATGGAAAGACTTTTTTCTAAACAATTCTTATTGGTGCATTGGTGAAACCTTATATTTTCAATCAATTGGATTTATTTGGGGGATCGTTTAGGCCTCACATTTACAGGAAATACAAGTTTTATCTTGCTTTAGGAAAAGATTACTGGTAGATATTGTCAATCCTTTGCTTTCAAAATGGACAATTTTATTTTAAAATGAGCACGTAAATGAGAGAATATAATCCAGCATAGGAAAGGGAATAATATGAAATTTAATAGCTGGAAACAGACAGAGTCTTTTGTGCATTTAAGGCTGTAGAGTGAAATGAATATCAGCAGAGCACATTGGTGGTGTTTTAAAGCTGGAGTGATTTGCAACAAAGTGGTAATTGACAATTTTTGTTAAAGCCAGATCTCAGCAAATACAATTTTCTTTAAGTAAATGGCAATTTAAAGAGTGTTTCACACTGTGCTTTAGAATGCTATTCCTCATATAGGAATATCTGAGCAAAGATATTTTTTTTAAAGTTATATAAAAAAGCATAGACTGTGTAGCTACTGTGCAACTTTGAGCAAACATTCTTTCTGTTTACTACTTCTGTATGGGAAGCTGCTGTTTACTAGAACACACAGAATGCTGCAAGTAGATTTTATTCAATGAAGATTTTAATTTAAGGCACAACAGATTTTACAAGGAGGAAGGAAAAGAGACATCTCCCCTCCGCCTCCAACTTCCCAATAAATAGCTACACTGCATCAATGCCCCATCATTGGAAATATTCAAGGTTAGGTTGGACAGGCGACTCTGAGGAACCTGAATTTTCCATCTACTAGTTGTAATTACAACTTTTTGGGAAATCCTATGAATAACATAGGGTAAAAGATCTAGGATGCTTCATCTGCCCATGTCATCTGTCATTCCAAACTTGGCACTATGCATTTGATTTTATAAAATGACTTTTATTTAGTACTTTAAAGTTTCAAACAAGTTGTGCTTTGTATATCAGTTTGGCTCAGTATTCCTACTCCAGTTTTAAATCAAGGCAGTTGTAAGACACATTAATGTAAACTACATACAAAATAGAGTAGATTTGTTCATTAGTTCTTGTAATGTAATTATGACAGTGGGCAATCTTGAGATATTTGACCTGCTTCCCAAGTTTTGTTTTGCTCGTTAAAGGGTGCAGAACCAACACAAAGGATGTCGCTAATCAATAAAAGCAAGTTCCAGTTTTGTGACAAGTAAATTAGTGTGAACATTTTCATTAAAAATCCAGGAAGGGATTCGAACCCTCAAATAGAGTTCATATTCCAATATAAATGTCTACCCATATTAGATTCATCCCTAATATGGATGTTTAGACTAAAAAGAATAATGAGACCTGTAATGGCATTAATGGCACTCCAACTGTTTCATTTCATTTGTTCTGCTTAATGAAACCCATTCTGCAGAATTAAGTAGACCTAAGTAATCTTTCTTTTTTTTCCTACTTGCTTTGTTGTCGCAAATAGAATGCCAACAAGTCTTTGTTCAGGATAGGATCATTTTAACACTTTTTGATACTTTGAAGGGTTTTCATTCTGTTGTGGATTAATAATGTTCTGTAACTGAAGATCTTATCTTCTGATGGCTTGCCGCTGCATCTGATACGAAATCCAGAAATCAAGAAATCTAACCATATGCAACTCGTCTTCAAATAAAAGATCGATATTTAAGGAAGTTGTTCTAAAAGCAGATGAGAGGAATTGGGGAAAATTAATGCAATATACTGAAGACTTAGAATAAAAAAACATCCATCTGCCAGAAAGTACCAGCTATGGCGAAGATGACTCAAATCTGGGTGGTAATGTTAGTGGATGTTGGCTGCTGTTAAAACATTTTATTGGTATAAGTGTAAGATGTGTCTGCTAATCATATACAGAAAAATATACACATTACAAATGGACAAATTCTTTTCTATTCCAACAGTGAAAACATTTATTTTTCTCTCCTCAAAAGAAGAGAGCATGTTGCTGGCTTACCCAAGAAAGTGTATAAGACGAATTGGGGTTAACAATTTCCAAGTTGTCTTACTGAAATAATGTGAAAAATAAATCTCTTCGGGGGGGGGGGGGGAATAGACAAAAGTTTTCCATTTGACTGAAAAATAGAAGGTTTTCCTTTCTTGGCAGATCTTAAAAATTCTTTGTAAATTAAGCATAAAGTAGTCCTAAACAAAAGCTTGAAACATTTCATTGCTTTGCCATGAAGCAAAACAGTCCTGTTCTCCTGATTTGTCCTATGAGCTGAAACTGTAAAATTTGCATTTTGAAAATTGGGTTTTTCAGTACGTAAATGGCTTGATTAAAAAAAAAAAAAAAAAAAAAAAATTCAGTTGTTTTCTCTGCTATCCTGCCTCTTCTTCCAATAACGAAGTATAGTCTTGAAACCACAAAGCACTTGAACTTTGTGGGGTTTTTTTGTGTACTTGAATTGTATCCATAGTCGTTTTCTCAAGAATTCTTATAAATTTGGTTTTAGAAGTTCTGTGCACATGTGGAACTCTCTTTATGAAAAATAAAATGAGTCTGTGTTTTCTAATTTCATTGTGGTTTTTAAATATGTCTCAACCCATAGTTGAAGTCAATAATTAATATAGATACTCTAAAATAGATATTTTGGGTTCTTTCATAATATTGCTACAGACTATTAATCTTCCTTTTTTCTCATGAAAAATTTAATCAAGAAAAGCCCAACATCAAATGTTCAGTTTTTTGTCCTTTGGACACTTCCAACATTTGTTTAATGCCAGTTTTCTCCTCGGGGGAGTTCAGAATATGCTAAAAATAGGACAAGATTATCTAACTTTGATTTAATATAAAACCTGAATATATAAATAATTTACTTTCATTTTATTAGTATATTCATTTGTCATCGCTATTAGCCCTTTCCATAAAGACATAATAGAAGAAGAATCAATACATGGAGACATTTCATGGCATGGAAAAATGAGAAGAGATAAAACAATTACATTTTTGTATTTTAAGATGCAATTAAACATGTAACATGGTAGAGATACATAAAGTAATTAATTTAAAGTATAATTAAAGAAAATACATTCTTAATTAGCACATGCTGATTTAATGCAACTCATGCTTGACAGTACCAAGGTAAAATGTTTAACAGGGAGAAAAAATTCTGCTGTTGTCCTCCTTTTGCTCTGCATTGGTGGTCTGTAATAGCAAAAGTGAACCCCCCAGTAATATATAAACTCTACATAATTTTTTAGTATATCAAAAAATACTTGTATATTTTGTTAATTATACTGAAACTACATTATTCATGCATGTGGAAGAACCTCATTGTTTAAAGTTTTTGTCTGATATCCTGACTATCTTGTTCATGGACATGTCTTCAAAGTATTAACTACAAGGCTATAAATTAATAAATAATATCAAGGAGTTGCTGAGTTTGATCAGCCTGGAATTTAGTTGTCAATGCTGTCTAATAATTCAATTGCCTTGTTACACAGACAAATTGTTCATCTTTTTTGTATATTAAAACTTTCCCCAGTGATGTAGCAATTACCTGTTGCTTGAGAACATTTTTATTTGTGAATGGAAGTCAAATAATGGACATTTTCAGGGACATGTTAGATGCTTCTCTAGGCCCAGTTGTTTTACCAGAAAAAAGTTAATCATGTGTACAGTCACTTGGCGTTTTGAGATAAAGTAAGGTTCATCACTGCTGTAGGCATCAGTATGAGTGTCATAGCCTGACTTTCACATACACTACATAGAAAACTGAAGGTTACATTTTTCTGGTTGTTTTTTTCCCCAGTATGCTTCATAGCTGCTTTCTCTTGAACTATGGAAAGTTTCTTTTGACTCTGGTTTATTGCCGAACTGCTGAACTATCCAAAGGTATTTTCAAAGGAGATTTCTAGCCCAGCTTTCATACTGTAAATTTCAAAGTAAAGATATGTGTACAAGCAGACCGCATCTTATGTGCGAGCCCCACTTAGGGACTGTTCTGGAAGACCTTCCCGTAGTCTTCTGCCTCCAAGCAGAGGCATGGCAGACCTTGTACTCTCTGGGAGAGCGCAGTGCCTAGGCAAAAGTCACAGGCCTGAAGCTGTGCCTTTCCTTCATGCTGTTCCTATGGCTTACAGAATTAAAAGGAGATTTTCATTGGAGTCTCCTACTCTGAAGGAAATCATATATAAAAGTACATGTTGACATGTATCATGCATGGTACTCCACAGATTATTTACAAATTAGATCTCAGCACAATTTCTGAAAAGTGTCAACTTCTTCAGCCATTGCTTCCAAGAGCTTTGTTGGAGTCACTCACTGCAGGTGGTCTTCGTTCACATCAACCCCCAGAACAGTCATCGCAAAGGGTTTCTTAAAAGTCTAAAAAAATGGTTCTTTCTTTCCTCATGGCATACAGGGATGCCCTAGAGTGTAATGAAACAGTTGTTTTCTTCAGGAAGACCTGCCTGGCCTAATTAGCTCTAAGAAAAGGGTGATTGTAGTCACCAAAAAAAAGATGACTTGAGTCTTCTCACTAGGATAAATTTTATGAATTACACAATTGTATCTCTTTTTGCCTGTGGGACCATGAGTATTGCAAGGAATATTTTAGGCAAAAGCAACTGAAGCAAAATACAGGCTGGTGCTTTTCCAGGTGACTGATGATGAGGCTGACAGCTAACCTTCTTTAGAAAATCAGTTACCTACAAGTATTTAATCCTAAGGGAACTTTATATGAATCTTTCATGAAGATTGCACAGCAAGTTCCTAAGAATTCTTAATACTATCTCACAATATGGATTCCTGTCACAGTCTCAAACCCTGCACTACAAACTCTATTAAAATTAACTTCCAACCTCTCAACTTACAGGACATCATCTTTTTTTTCATCTGAATGAAGATATGTTGCCTGCTTGCCTGTTCCTTGCTTAAGGAGAAGGGAGTGGTGTCTGCTCAGACAGAGCTAAGTTATACACCAAGCCAGTGCAGTAGCTCTATGAGAGAATGAGGCTTTGTTACCAAGTCTGTCTTCAGGAGCACAGATGTGGAAGTGGTGGTGGACCCAGATGTTCTAAGCAGATAGTATATGCCTAACAGTGACTAGACCTCAAGAGGAATAAAGCTGTATATTCAGAATCATTTAGGTACAGTCAGGCAGAGCTCAATAAAAAGAGAAGTGCTGGGCTTGGAAAGTCATGCTTATGTTTTGAGAGGGTATGTAGATGTACTGGTACATGACCTTCTGTCTGCGCTTTTCTCAGCTGCTGCAATGTGGACCATCTTTACCTTGGCCAAGATTCAGAGTATTCAGTGGAGTATTCCCAGCTGGAATTGCCCCTGTTTAGCTGCCTTTTCAATTTTGAACTGGTTAGTTGAATTGTTCTTTTTCAAAGAGTTCCTAATACTTTTACAGCCCTTTTTTTAAAGACTTTGAGATGTGGCAGATTGAAAAAGGGTATTTTTCTTTCTGCTGAATTCCTTCGTCAGTAATTTGAAGAGAAAAAGAGCCTTCCTCAAGAAAATCACTGAAGTCTACATCAATACTCTCTTGTGAATGAACAAGCACTATAAATTTCTCACATTGTGCCTCAGGAAGCTCTGTTCTGTTCATTTCTGGTTGGAGTGGTTGTTTTGCTCCCACACTTTCCAAGACAACCCAGTTTTATCATGTCTAACATGGAGACTTGGGAGACCCTCCTATGGAGATTGTCTGACATGAAGAGTCCTAAAATGAAGATTTATGGTGTAGACAATGTTTTTCTTATTAATGGAATTTAGTCTATTTTCAAGTTCAAGATCTTTGATTATACTTAACCTACTGTCAAGCAGAGATAGGCAGCAGACGTGAAATATTGCACATGTATGGATCCATCGGTGATTCAAGCACTGTTGCTTGTTGCATAAATATTTAGGTCAGGAAGCACACTGGCATGGAGCCCTGAGTTTTTATCCCCTTGACACATGTGGGGCAGATACACCAAATGACAGTATGAAATAAAGCAGTGACTCTTTCTTGAACTTAGTGTTGTAACATTAACCTTCGAGATTTAACTAAAATTAGTATCAGTAAGATAGTACTTGTCTGACATGGACATGAGGTTATTCTGTCTTTTAGAGCTGACCTTGATAAAGAGATTGTAAAAAATATGTCATCCCCAAATCAGTGAAGGGTGTTAATTCTCATGGGGTGTAAGGGATGTGCAAAATGAAAGAAGTAACAGAGGATTTCACTGTCAGCAAATACTGGTTGAATTCCAAAACCTCCTAAATTGATACCTTAATGAATACATTTTAGTAAGTTCTTCTGTGAGAAGTTAATCCTATGTATACATAAATTCTAAATTAAATATATTTAATGTGTCTACATATGTGTATATATATGTATACATGTCTACATATATACATAGATACATATATAATTATATATATTATGTATATATACATAAATTATAAATTAAAATCATTGATATCATAAAAGTATGGTAGTGTACATGGTCCTGTTGAGATCTTATTGCTGCATTGCAGAATATATGATGGAGGGAAAACGTGTACGCTGGAAAAGAATGAATCTTTTTAAATGAAGTTAATACCAACCCTCATCCAAACATTGGTTTGCTGGTCTTGTGCCTGTGGCAGTGGAACAGGTTCAGGTCTCTGCTGTGCTGCAGACTTCTCTTGTGGCTATAGGCAAGTCATTAATTTCCCTGGTCTGAATTAATTGCTGGTGTAACTCCATTGTAGTAGGAGGTTCAACTGGTATTAATCTGGTCTTCTATGCTTCCAAAACTCATCTATTAAATAATAATATTTTCCTGTATCACCAGGGACTTTTTTATTCCCTAGTTGTTTTGATATGAGATTGTTAATTTGTTACCTTTTAGGGTAATCAAATTGACTCTGGAAAATTCTTTTGCCCTTAGCTATATATTTGCAACCAAGTTTCATCCTCCTTTTTATCTGTTTTCTCCATATGTAATATTCAGAATTTATCTTTTCTGGGAGAAACATATACTGAGATTATAAACTCTCTAGTAAATTGAATAAATTCAAAGAAAATTCACATGAATTAACTATAAAACAGTGTTGTGCTGTTGTGTGAAATAGTACTAAAGAAATAAACTACTGTTGTCTTTCATATAGTGATGTTTATTTGCCAAGGGAGCTCTTTTTTTTTAATCCTATGAAAGCTGTAACAAATGTTTTAAACTCTATCTTTACAGTTTTAATTGTGGTTTTAGGTAATTCTGAAGGATGTATAGTATTAATACATCAAAACTTTATTTAAAAATTAGTGATTTTTATGGACTTTCTCAAGGCCATATTCTGGTTTGCATCACCCAAATGCTGTGCTAAGACTAATGCTTTCAAAAACAGTCTCTCATATCTAACTATTCATCCAGTTAAGTGCTGACTAGCATTAGAAAACAATTTTAATGGTATTTAGAACTAAGGCTGACATACCATTATGTTTTTTTAGGCGTTAAAGGATTCTCTTTAGTATTAATTTGGTGATTTAGCTACATCAATTATTTAATTCCAGTATCATCACTAATTTCTTTATCTTACGTTTACCTCAATTTCAAGTTGTGTTGTTTAATCATTAGTGATTTTAATACTGGTTTCAGCAGTTCAGCTTTAGTGATCTGTAATCCTCATTTTCCTTTGGTTTACTGCTTGTAATAAAAATTTATAAAAGGAACAGTGAGTAATTTGTTTCATTAGGTGACTTGAAGCAGAACCAGCGAGAACCTCTGTTGGTACAAACCAGTCTACGCAGAAAACTGATGAGTGCCTTGCAAATTAACCCTTTTATTCTCATATGGAAAAATAACTTGTTAGGGTCTTTGTTGTTGATGTGTATTTCATCTGCAGCAAAACCTCACTGGATCCAGACTATAAAAGATACTGAAGTTGCTGTAGAGGACACCTTATACTGGGATTGCAGAGCAAGTGGGAAGCCCAAACCATCATATAGGTGGCTGAAGAATGGAGACCAACTGTCAATAGAGGTAACATTATGTTTTGAAAACACGATGCTATGTGAAATTAACAATGCTTTGTATAAGTATGAGAATTTGCAAAAGTGCATGTAATTAGTCAAGACTGGTTTCTGTGTGTTTGTCAAGAGCATGCAGATGGAAACTTCAAAAGCTGCAATACCAGAAACACAAAGACGAATTATGTTGTACAAAAAATATCCCAGCTAAAAGCAGATTCTAAAGCAATGATAGAACCATAGAAATAAGTACGTAAGGAAAGTCTGGAAAAGGAAGTTTAATTAAAGTTATACATTAAGAACCGTAAATAAGGGATAGAGAACTCTAAATGATTTTGTTATTCTTGCTATTAGCATTTCATTAAAGGTAATAAAACATATTCAAGCTTCTTGACAAAAAAAAGACGAAAATCCTAAAAATTCATAGGGTCACTATTACTTGATGCAAAAAATGAAATATAAACAGAAACGTAACATAGGTATTTGCTTTAATACAGTTGTTAAAGTAAATTAATGAAAAGTAATGCATTTGGTGACAGGGAAAAGAGGTTGTACTTGGAAGGTGAGATACTTGGTCTCCCAGATCAGAAATGCAGAAAAGCATCTGATACCCACATTGATTTTAAATCTTACTGCTTCATTGAGAAAGCTGCCCAGTTCAGGTTATCAGGAATATAAACTGTGGGCACTAGCCCATCACAGGAAAGCATTTTGCCCTTGGCCAGTGTGTTGTTCTCAAAGTTGGGACTCACAGTTGAAGAAGAAAGAGCGACTGCTCAAGTGCATTCAGTGGATGGCTATGAAAAATGATCTAAGCACTGGAAAACATTTCTTACCATTGAGAGTGTTATAGTTATATGCTCACTAAAAGGAATGGTAGTGTTTTGCGGACAGGTTAAATGGGGGAGTACAAAATCTCATCTCAGTGATTTAAGAGCATTGTTACCGTATCATACAAAGTCACTGAGGTAATGTGCTTTTTTACCACAGTAAGTACAAAAATACCTTTCCTCATTCAGTTGTCCCATTTTTCCACTTTTGAGTGTTGGTGTCCAGGCTTTTGGCATGGTGTCATGGCGTAAGAGTGACTTACTCTGGAAATATCTAAGGACTGTAAACTATAGGACTAACTCTTTCAAAGCCGGCCCTGAGGAGACATCAGGAGTTCTCTGTATAGTGATCAGTTGTCTAAAGCTCCTTGACTGCAATAATCCTTCTTCATGCTGGGTCTCCTCCACAAAAATCTGCTGTGGTTGTTCTGCTTAGCTCCCCTTCTCCATAAACAAATCTTTTGTAAGGAAGAGTAAGAGCAGCTTGGGGTGCTAGTGAGAGGATCAAGACATGAAGACCCCGGCTTGTTCCTCTTTGGGATTGTTTTGTCCTTTGTCTAACTGGCTGAGCACCTTGCAATAAACTGGGAGGGGACCTGTCAAGGAAGGAGGTGAGCTGAGCTGTCCAGGCTGCCCGTATTTAGCCAGAGTCATCCTGCAGTGGGGCCAACTGTAAGTACATGCCTTTAGGAAAAGGCAGAGAGTGAGTATCATTGCATTAGGCCTGGTAAGCCATGTCCAGATCCAAAGAAAAATTAGAAAATATTTTTAAGCAAATTGTTCTTTTGTCAGTTACTGTTTCTCTGGTTTTCCCCAAAGGAGAAGCTTCTTTGGTTTTGTCTTTGTCACTGGTTCCTCTTCTCACCAGTTCCTGCAGCTCCGTCCTCAAAATAGTCAGTTCTTATTCGAGTTCATATAGCTTTCCAATAATAAGCAGGATGAGAAGATCCCTATACTTCAGTAGCTTTGTCGGCTCTAAGGCACTTAAATATGTATCTTCCGTTTAATGACTGTTGGAATTTTTTCTGCATAGTATTACAGAGAGCTCATTAGCAAATGGCATGTGTGAAATCTCTAAATAGTATGAAATGCCAGTGCCATCTGTATAGTTTGGATACTCTGGTCTGTCGTGAGGAGCCTAGTATGATTTTGTCCATATTTCTGGGGAAATACAAGGGTATTTGAGATTGCAAAGCCTCTGTGAAACTGAGCAAGTTTGAAGCATTGGTTTCATACACTGTGTTGCCAAGTCTTACTTGATCACTGTTGCGATACTATGATGTGGTCATGGAGCTTATTTTAGAACTGTTTTCATGACTATGCTGTTGCATTTACCCCATTTATTGTATTTATGCTGTCCTGTTTATATTTCTTACTTATTTTAAATTTTTCACAGGAAATATATCATCAGTAAAGATATTTTTCTTAATATTCAGGGAAGGATCCAAATTGAAAATGGTGCACTTACAATATCAAATCTAAATCTGACAGATTCTGGCAGATACCAGTGCATAGCTGAAAATAAACATGGTGTCATCTATTCGAGTGCAGAGCTCAGGGTTGTAGGTAAGATTTTCCTTTTTCACTAAAACACAAACCTCATTTTCCCTCTCCACACACCCTCCACCTGGCTTATATTCCACCTCATCACAATCTCAAATTTAACTCACTCAGATGCTATCACTAAAATAAACATTTTTGTTGACCTAATATCTTTTTATCGGCAGCGTCAAGGAGTTTGACTCATCTGCATCCAGAGGATTTGCAGTCCAATCATTCACTGCTTTAAAACAGAACACAGCTAAATTATTCATTGGGGGAAAAGCAGAGAGGGGGGTTTGGACACAGGCCCAAAGATTAAAACCGCTCATGTGGTCTGGAGGCAGCACTGGCTCTGCACATCAGTCAGCTGCACTCACCTTCTGCACCAAAGTTCCAGTGCTCCCAGGGGAGCTTGTGTCATTTAAAAGCAATAGGCTGCTCTTGTGTGCAACCTTTCTTGATTGAGGGGACAAGGGATTGTCATTCAGTCATTCAGATGGCATGTCCTTGAGTCTAAAGTAGTGACAACCATTTGTTTAAGGGAAACACTGAACTTGTGACTGCCTTATGCACTCATATTCTTGTGCTATTTCTACCTACAGCGTAGACTGATTGCAAAACTAAGCCTGTAAGAGCAGTGTTTTGGGGCATTGAGTTATTTCCTTTCTGTTGTTAAGGTTACAGTCGAGCAGCAAACTGCTTCCTCAGCCTTGGTCTCCTAATACCTGAATTTCCTTTTGAAGTTCAGTGTTAGTATAGGTAGAAGCCATGTGCCTTTTCTTAAGTGTTAATGAAAACTATACCCATTCAGAATGAGCTGTGCTGTAATTTATGTCATCTAACATATTTGATCTGACCTGCATTCTCACATGAAACTAGAAGCCAACCAGTTACTTGAGTTTTAATGAGACTGCTGGTGTTGACTGCCCTCCCTGGACTTAGACAAATCCTGTATGCTCACACTCAGTAAAGCGTAAAGTTAGGCATGTGCTTAACGCTCGTTAGGTTCGCTCAGCTTCAGCTCAGATGAAGTGGGTGTGATCTTCTGTGCATGTTTCATTAGGTGATGTATTCTACATGACTGAAACCTTTACTTTTGTACCAGTATAAAGAGGAGAAATGCATAATTGTCGAATAGAAGATCTGTTTAATTATGTTTGGAATGTGAGAAGTGTCATCTAAGTGCTAAAAAGTGGTATGATTGATATAATTAAAGGTGCTTTATTTCACTACTGCTATCCCTTCTTTTTTAGCTTCTGCTCCAGATTTTTCCAAGAATCCAATGAAGAAACTGATCCAGGTTCAAATAGGCAGGACAGTTGATTTTGAATGCAAACCCAAAGCTTCCCCTAAGGCCAAATGTTCCTGGAAGAAGGGAGGTGAGCAGCTACACGAAAATGAAAGGTATCAAGTTACATTGGTTTATTTGTTTTAATCTTATAAAAAGCTTGTTTATGTCTTTTATGCAGTGGTATCATCTGTAGATCGAAGTAGTTGTAAAATTTATATGAAGTCTGTCTAGCTGGGGTGGCATTTGGTTGTTTTTTGTCATTGTATCTGAGCACTGAGAGTGCATGTACATTTCTCTCTTTAAAGTCAAGGGCCAGATTTTATTTTCAGTTTAATGTAGAATTTGGCCCAATTTAGAGAGAACCAGGTACTGATAGAACACTGGAAAGGCAAAGCCTATAAAACAGTACTAAAAGCCTTCAACAAAATACTCTGAAAATGCTGTCTGATGAGGCATATTAGCCATGGTGATAATGTGGGTGAGCGAGGAAAGAAAAAAGTTAATAATTGGGAGGTCCAGAATAGCAGATGAAAACAAGAAAAGAAAATGAAAATACGCTTCCAGGTTCTTTTCAAGCAACCATGAATTTTATCTACCAAGGATAACATATGTCACCATTGCTTTAGTGTTTACATGAGTGAATGTGTTTTGGTGTTAGTAATTCTCAGAGGAGAGCTTGTGATTCACCTATAGCCCTGGCTATTGACTTCCAACAACATGTAAACATTTTTTCCAGCGATAACTGTTAAAGCATTATTGAATTAGTCATAAACTAAAATTGCACAAGTCTACTGACTAAATTGTATAATCACATTGTACAGAAGTGTACCTCTCTCTGCTCTGGAGCAGCCATTTGCTTTGCATCTCTCCAGTATTGGGGATTACTGCCTTTTCAAGCTTTCTGTTTTACGTTTCAATATTTGCATAGACTGAGAGTTTCAGGTGGTAAACTGGGACAGGAAAAAAACTCTGTGGGTGCAAGGATAGTAAGATAGTTACATATCTGATTTAGCATGAAACTAGGCAGTTTGGTACTTAGGACGTCCCAGCTGCAGCACTTTAGCACTCAGTACAGTCTGTAAAAACTCAAGAGGAGCAGAATAACTATTTGGTTTAGTCTGCCCTGAGGTCAGCCTTTTTGCAGCACCTTTCTGGGCTATCTGAGTTAGATACAGACTGTAGTTGCAGCAACAGCCGCAGCAAGTCATAGGGTTTGCCTGGGAGCAGTGAGGACAGGATGACTGCAGGTGTTTCTCTTGCAATGTTCTGGTATCACCCTGTACATAGCAGGATAATTCAGGGATATCGCTGAAGAGTCGAAAGTCCAGACAGGAGCCTGAGGAAACTGGACACTTTGTTTCCTCCTCCGAGAGGAGGATTGCCATGGCAGTGTGTTGCAATTTCATGAATGTATCTCTGCTCCTCTAGGACTTTGTGTTAGGTTGTACAAAGCTTAGCCTATCATGGGGAAGCTATTTCTGACACAGGTGAAGCTTTTCTACTCCTATTCCTTTAAAACACCACATTGTGATTTTGTTTTTAAATTTCTAAACACAGAAGATGCTACCAGATAGGTCAAAACTTTCAGAGGTCTCAAGTGAGACCATTATTTGCTCCATCATAAGGCTAGAGCTTTCTCCTTGTACCCAAAAGGTCTGCACACTTGCTGTTGTCTTTATCCGTGCAGCTCTGGCTCTTTCTTCAGAGGGACCACAATAGTTTTCATGTGTTCTAGTGTTAAGTGTTGTCAAATGTGGCAATTTGGCAGAAGATTAGGCATCTGCCATTATAGAGCTTGACACGGTACCACAGGCTCAGTATCTGGCTGCACGCCTGCCAGCAAGCAAGCAAGAGCTCATTCAAAATAACACTAGTTGGTTTTTCTTTTGATGTGAAACCTCCCATTGTCTTTTAATGACATAGTATCACGTTGATAAATAAGTCTGTAACACAGGGCCACAACGATCTCTAAAACTCCTGTGAAATCTGTTGCCTTTTGATGACTCTCATTTGTTCTTATTTTTATGGTCACTTTCATAAAGCATGTATGTATATAAATGCATAGCACTTACTCTCCATTTAGGGAATTTCCTAGTTTCTGTTCCCATACCATTTCCATAAAAAGGTAGGCAGGAAGAATGGTATCCTTCCTGTGCCTACCTGTCTCTTGTGGGAGCTGCCCGTCATCAGCCTTCAGATAACCTGTGTAGGTTTGATTCATGATACTCAAAGCTGGCAGGCACGCCTGGACCTTGCAGGACTCCACACAATGTCCCAGAGGAGAGCATTCCAGCCACCACTTGTGCCTTGCTTTGTGAGCTATCTGTCTGGATAGGCATCAGATCTGGTTTTAATGGTTGCTTTGGATTGCCCTTCAAAAGCAGCACCCACCAGTTTCATTTGTGATGATGGTACCAGGCAAAAGAAAGTAATGTTCAGTTTCTGAAAATGGTTGATCATACATGATGCTGCCTGCTTAGATTTATGACCATAAATTATGGCTTTTAGTTCTGCAAAGTGCAGGTATTTCCAAAATATGGCCCAAAGTGTCTCCTACTGTATTTTGACAGCACACTGTAAATGGCTTACAGAGGAAACATAATAACAAGCCAATAATCCTGAATTAATCTAAATGAAGTACGCTCACCTTCAGAGAAAAGCAGAAATGGTATTCTTTGCAGAAAGCACTGGAGTTCATTACTGTCTGCTATGAATAATTGCAATTCATGAATTTCTTGCAGTTCTACAATTCTTGCAATTCAGGAAAGTGTTTCCAATTAGCAGTACATTTTTCAACCATTAACTGCATTTCTAATGGAGAAGTCAGTTGGGGGGAGGAGAGGGTGTCCTTTCTAATTGCAGAAAAAGGGAGGAATGAGTTCCCAAAAGGGGTAATGCTGGCCACAGTGGTCCAGCATGCCCTTTACCTAGGAGAGGTAGGGGAGGCAGAATGAGCTTAATTACGTTTGGAGCTCAGACCTACGGTAGGGTTCAGGCTCACAGAGCGCTCCTTAGGAGAGACAGACAGAAATTGAGTGTGAGAAATTGAGACTGAGACTCCCCTCCCTTAGCACTGTCATTTGCTTGTAAAGAGCAAGCAGGGTCTTCAGAGAGCTCAGCAAGTTATTTTGTCTCCATGAGTCAGTTCCTACAAGGGAACAGCTCTTGCACTGTATTTCACATGAATAAATACATGTATAGTTTTCCAAATCTATTTGCCCTTGAGTAGTTAAAACCGTACTCTTGTTGATTTTGGCAGGGCTGCTTGTGGTATAGTGGAGTTATTCAGTGATGGTAGAGAGCAGGGACAGTGTGATGTTTTGTGTTTCATGTAAACGTAGACAAATGTTGGAGTGAGTCCTCTTCTGAGGACGTGCCAGTACACTCTGCCATCACTCTGATATAGATACCGTGGTTAGATCACACTAGTTTGGACTGTACCTAAACTGGGATGGCCTTCTGGAAGGCTTAGAGGCCAAACATGGCTTAGCGTGAGGGTCAAACTAGTTCTTAATGTCAGCTGTAAAAGTGAAAATGTCACACAAGATGCAGCAACATGGATTGAATCAGTATGCTTTAAGAAAATTCCCATTTGAATAATAAAAATGAAGCACAAATACTCCATTACTTCAATGTATTTGTAGTAATTTGTTGTAAGAGAACTTGTGTTTTGCTGGAGGTACTGACTACGTTACTTCAGTAAAGCCTGAAAGATTTTCGTTTTGATGGCACTGCTGCTTGTATTCTTAATTTATTTTTAAATGGTGCTGCGTTTTCAGTATGTAGATTTGGATAATGACTCAGTAAATTTTAATTAAATGAGCTGAATATGATGTGTCTTGTGGACGGAAGAAAATGTAATTCAAAATGGATTCATGAGCTCTGGACTAAGAAATCGCTCAACGTTGAAGAATACAATCTTGTTTCTTGTTTTGCAAAATATGAGATTTTTTTTTTTAGAATATCCTGAATATCAAGAGAACCGGACAGTAAAGAGCAGTGGAATAGAGAGAGAAGTGAATTCATAGGGGTCACTGTAAAATATGCAGAAGGAAAGACAGAAAATGGGAATTAAATTAATTGGATGTTGAAGGAAGATACGCTGCCCACCAGAATGCAGTTTTGGACCTTTGAAATAAATAAATTTGGGTGATGTAATGAGCATAATAATCAAAAATTATCTCTTGTTTTTAATGACTACCAGATCAGGTACTGAGGGTACCTGATTACCTGGCAGAGGTAATCTGTCACCTCATATTGTGGTTATAGTCTGCACCACCATGCTGGGAGCAGCTTGTACTCACTCAGGCTGTTCTTGCCAACCATCTCATACTATAAGTCCTTTAAAAAATGTCTCTAAAGTATATTTTATCTGCAGTCATTAAGCCACAACTAGGTTTCTATTCCAAATTAATCTAGAACACCTTCTACTGAGAGCAGGCCATAACCCCCAGTGTCTCAAGGGAGCACGGAGGATGCAAACTGGAGCTGCCTTCATGTCGCTGCTTCTGTGTTGAAAAGCTGGTCTGAGACACCTCCACCTCCAGATGGAGGTTAAATACACTTGATATTAATTTAACTCAGCAAAACCAGAAGACATACCAAAATATGCTGCAACCTAGATAACCCCTTTAAATGTTTTATGTATGTATATGATTTTTAATTGATATATAGCACTAGGCAGCTGCTGCATTTGGCTGTAGTGGGTCCTGTGCTCCTGCCTCAAATATGTGACTGGAAACAGATTAATACAAGGGATTTTGAGATGATGTGGAACAGTGGTTCACCTGTAAACAAATCCACCTTTATTCCTAGATGTTTCTAGAGTTACCAAGACTAGAAAAAGATAAAAAGATGCTGCAAACTTTAACTTCACTAAAAGACATTCCAGTGCAGTTCTTTTAAAAATCTCCAGTTTCAGCATCTTTAACTGTGGTGAAGTGATGTCTAATTAAGGGGGAAATAAAAGAAGAGAAATAATTCCTGATAAAATGCAGCATGATTCTTAGAAGTATCAGTTACTGGTTTTATCTTCCCTACAGTTTGAATTAAGTATTTTTATTTCATTTTGCGTTACAGTTTGAAATGCTGTGTTGTGGAAAGTAATGCATTTACTTACCAGTACTTCAATAGGAGCTGGTTTTTTGCTGACTTCCTTGTTAATTAATCTGGTTTAATTTAGTTGGAATTTGACTGATATATAAAAAGGCAGTTTTGACCCACTTTTCCACTGTTCCTTTGTACTGAAGTGTTATGAACTGAAAAGCAGTATGTTTATGTTTATTATCATATCAATAAGGATCTAAAAGAGTTGGCTTTTCTGCTGAATAATCTGACAAAAAAGGCAGCGATTACTTAGTTCGATTATGTCTGATATTTTAGTAATGAAGTATTGTCACAGGAAGATGAGGAAATCTGCGTTCATTACCAGTTTTGTTCATGACAGCAAATTTCAGGTGGCAGCCTTGTGGTCTTACATCCTGAGGCATATTCTGGCCCAGAGTTGTACTGCACCAGCATGTCAATTTAGCAGGATTTTGGTCACTAAGGTAGAACTATGCAAACCTCTAGCTAATGCTGTGTCAGTTTTCTGAGCAAGTCCGTATGGGGACAGTGAATGCAGAATAGCTTGAATATTCTTACACTACAGATACTGAAGTTGACAGATCTCAGACTGGCATCCTGGAGCACCACTTGCCCTCTAGTCCCAGATGATACTTGTTTCCACATCTGAAAATATGAAAATTTGGTGCAGTCTGCAACAATAGTAAAATAATTTATCAGTATGAGAAGTATGTGTGCTTATTTCACAGTTGGATTTCTCCATGGTTGTTTATGACTAAGGTAACTAATAAGAAATTATGATGTCATGTGTAAAACCTGACAGACTGGGCAGAATTGATGGAGACTGTAACACCCACTGACATCATCTCTCTGGAAGATCTGTAATGCCAAATTCACGCTCCTGGTTTGGGTGGGACAGGATGACTCTCATAGCTTTACCAACATGGGCCTCTCAAGTCAAGAACTGTGAAGTCCTGAAGTTGGTTAATCCCTCTCCCCATTCTGTTGACCTCAGTCAAAGAGTATGGCATGAGTTAGGACATTTGGCTGTTACAGATTTGTTGGGGGGGGGGCGGAGTATGACATCCCTTTGACTATTGGAAAAAATTAGTCTTCTCAAAGATTAATTTCCCACAATTTTGCCCAAGAATTAGTGAGAGATTATGATTTTGTCAATGATGTTTTGATCTCATGACCAAAGAGGTCCTAAATCAGTCTGCGGTTGTGCCAAAGCATTATTCCACCAATTATCTCTATTTTATAGGGCTAAAAGTTTCTGCCATTTGCCAGTGCATCAAAAACGTGCAGGTTGTTGAAAATGGAATTCACTTTAAAAATTGCTGGCCTTCAGCAAAATGTATTGGGAAACCTCTTGTAGATATGGGGAACGCCAAAGGATGCATTATTTTTCTGTATTAGAGATCCATATTGCTTCCTGGCATTGGGCCAGCCACAGTACATTTGTTTTGTCACAGTGTGTGAATATCTAATAATTTTAAGTATACTAAAAGCTTCAGTTTGTCTGATGTTTCAGCAGGATGGGAGGAGAGCTATTTCTGTGTTTAGTGTTTTCATAGGCTGCGCTGCATTTACTGTTTTGTAATTGAAAAAGTAAAGCATTTCTTTTTTTAATTTACCAGTAAAGATTTTATTTTGACAATATTTTTTTTCTAGAATTGATTTGTTGGTCGGGGTTTTTTTAATAATTATATCTTGGTTTTAATAAGCCAATTACTTAATTATTTTAGGCAAGCTAGACTTGCAGATAGCTCAGAGCAGTGTAAATGTAATTAGTTTTAATTAAACAATAGACATTTTCTGGTTTATACCCTGATCCTGTTTTTTCCTTTGTTTGATCTCAGGCTTTGTCAACACTGTTGGGTTTTTATTTGGTTTTGCATTCTTTTCTCCTGGAAACTGCTTCAAAGTAGATGATCCAATAGAAGCCTTTGCAAAATATACAGGTGGCTGGAAAGTCCAACAATTCAATAGCTTGCTTGCAACCATAATTGATGTATTTTAACACCTCTTATTGATGTCATTATAATTACCTATACAATGTATTAATCATGTCTTTAACACATTTAAAATACCTATAAACCATATTGTAAGATTTAATTATAAATGTTCCATCTGATATAAAGTGCAGCCAAATATTACTTAGGAATTTTCCAAAACAAGTTAATAAGCCTCAGGGAGGTCAGCTGAGCTGACAGTGATGAAGCACACCCTCCTTACAAATATGTCTCAAACGCCACCACGTGGGCTTAGGTACCTCAGTACGCTTTGGAAGATTGAAAGATGGTTACCTCCAGATGTAAACTGATTAAACTGTCTATTTATAACTCTTTTCTCCCCCACATAAGATGCTTTTGTCTGTCATTCTAACAAGGTGACTTGTTCTCACTTATAATTTGCATCTGTTAATTTCATGATTGTATCACCTTTGCCCAAAGGAAATGTATTTCAGCTGCAGTGATGAGTGTTGCAACACCTTTTTTAAGAAAATAGAAAATGCAATTCAGGATAATTAAGAAGAACAATTAAAAGTGGTGCTTATTGCTAGAGTATGTTTCATTACAAAGAGCTGTGTGATACTGGTGCATTGTGGAAGGAATCCAAACTCCTGGTTTCAGACGTTTAAAATGCAGTCTCCGTGTGGCCTTGAGGAGTAGCTGAACTGGCTGCTCAGGGAAAGGAGCAGCGTAACTACAGAGCCATGATAGGCTCCCACCGCTGTGGTCTGCGGTTAGTGAACGTGGGTTTGGAGGATCAGAGAAGTTAAGGGTGAAGGATAAGATCACTGAACCCATCACACTCCAGAGTTGCATTCTGCTGCCCTTATTTACCAACTTAATTATGCTCTGAAATAATGGATTCGGGTGTATTGCTTTAAAGAAAAATAATCAAAAAACCACAGAAACCATTGTAACATATAAATCAATATAAATAATTAATGACAGTGCAGCTTAGTGAAGCATATAACTTTTATGCACCAGGTTTTATTTCAGCAATGCAATTAAACCTAAGGTGGTGCATTCACCAGGTGTGTCTGAGCGTGCCTCCCTCCAGTCCTGACAGTCTTTACAGACTTGCCCTGGCATGGTGCAGCGGTTTCAAGCTTGCATTATCCTTCATCAGCTACAGTAGCACATGCGGGGTTTCACAGGGAGAATTGCTCACGCTGAGCTGTTAGATACAGCACCTGAATGCCAGAAGAGCAAGGAACCTGTTTTTTCAAGGGAGTATCGTGCTTATCCCATGCTTGGGACGAGTTTTGAGAAGAAAGGCAGTGATCCCAATTCCCACCTAACACAGCACGCTTCACCTATGTTTTGTAATACGTATTTAACTGTAGAGAACTAAATCTAAGTTAGGACAAATGAAGATCCGTTGATACTAATTCTGCCTCAAGTGTGTTAAAAAGCGCAGCAGGGGTGTGTATTTCATTTTGTACTGAATAAAGAAGCAGGTTAATAATGAACTACATGCAAGTGAGAGGGCAAAATCCTCATGACTCTTCTGAGAAAGGGAAGATAGCGATGTTAAGTTTCATGACATTTGCTGCCTTCCCAGCTGATACTTGCTCTGACACCTGTATAAGACTAATGCGGTTAGAGGTTCCCCTGGAGCGTTAATGTTGTTTGCTGTTCTGTTGATTCTGTGTAGCTAGATGTGGGTGTTTGGGGCATTTCCAAATACCTTCTAGCTAAGGTGCTTAGGGAACTGACAGAATAACCTTGCTGTGATTCATTTGGTGCCTTTGAAATGGATTGACAGGATCTGAGAGAGAAGCTCTGAAGCTCTTTTGACTTAGGTGTATCAGGAAAACATTTCCTTTTTTGTTAATTATTCTGGACATTTTTGTATGCAGTTAGTTATATAGCTGCTTCAGGTTATCTTAGGGAAGACTTGGTAGAAGGCCCTGCATCTAAGGATATGACAGATGGGAGGACTAGAAATAGGGGAAGAGGGAGTCAAATCAGCTTTACTTTACATCCCTCCAGTGCTAGGGTGTCATCTGTACTGGGATACTGGTGCTCTTCTGTCTGTATCAGTACTGCAGGTCTCCTTTTGTCTACATCTTTTATAAGCATCTTTCTGATTTGTTCTGTGCTGTCTGTCTGTTCGGCATGACTCTCACTGCTGGAGTTTGTGTGGGCTGGAGGGAATTTTCTTTCCTTCAAGTCGTTCCACAAAGCATACCTCTACCGTGTCTGCAGGTCGCTCCTGCTCAGTGTGGGTGACAAACTGAGACAGAGGTCTGCAACAGCGTGAACTCTGTTTGCTTTCTAAACAAGTACTGAGTTTATACTTGCATGGGCTGAATCCAACTCTAGAGAGTCAGTTGTGCAAATGAGCTATTGACTTCAATGCAGTCGGTGTTAGGCTTGTATCTGAATCCTGAAAAGTGCAGAATGTGGATTGTTCTTGAAAAATTCCATTGCATCATAATAATGACATGTAATTATTTTAAAGTTACCGTGTAAGACTGCATGAGGTAAACAACATAATACGGTTGAAAATTATTCTAGTTTCAATTGGTGCAGCTGAAAAAGATGGAGTTAATGTGGGATTTCTCTCACACACACACACACAAACATACATATGCACACACACATATCTTAAACATTGGTTCTACTGGTGCCCCAAATGGTGAGTAATACACAGATGGGTTCAAATTTCTTGTATATTGTCAGTGTATGGCCATAAAATTTTCAAACACCAGGTTGGTAATTGATGCAGTTTATATGAGTATTAATGCATTTTGTCTAGAAACCAATACTGCAACTTTTAAAATCTCTTCATAATTTTTTAGAATTGTGTTATTAAAGGATGGAGGACTAAGATTAGTCAATGTGACCAAAGCTGATGCTGGAAGCTACACGTGCCTGGCAACAAACCAGTTTGGAACAGCCAGTGGCACAACAAACTTAATAGTTACAGGTAGGTGAGCTGGAACAGAGGGTCGTCTGTGAGGTGATGTAAATCGAATTGCAGACTCCGCAACAGAAGCCTGCAACGATGTGGAGTCTGAGTTTGCTTACTGAAAAAATACTGAATGTGGTGGAAAGTAGAGAGTGTGAGAAGTTACAAATTTAACAATATATAAAGATAAAAAGGTATTTGTTATAGATCTTTTATTGGTTGAAAGAAACTGAAGGATTTTCTGTCTTCGACAAAGATTTTTGTCAGATGTGAGGGACTTCTGAACGCTTTCCTCTCTTCTCTCACTTACCTAAATACTAAACAGCACAATTACGCTTTTAAGTTCAGGGCTTTTTTTAATTTGTTGAAAAAAAACCCATGGCAATTAAAAAAATATTTGAGGTAATTTTATATTCCAGTCCAAAATCTGTCTACCCCTAAGGAACTATGTGCTGTTTCCTTACAGAAGAAGATGTGATAGAAACTCCAGCTGCAGGAGCATTCAGGGACTCCACAGGCAGTAAAACATAAAATCTTTCAAATGCAAATTGTGTACGTAATTGTTGTTAAAAGGGTTCTTGCCCCTTCCTCTTAAGTCATCACTTACTAGCTGCTGTCTAAGATACTGGATTAAAAGGACCAGCAGTCTGTAAAGTTTATCTGAAGAATGTCTTCTCTCATGACATTCTTTTTTCAAGATTGGAATATCTGAAAGGTTTTCCAAACTCAGAATAATCTAATATCCTACTGCATTACATATCCTATATATCTCATAGATCCCAACACAATTATTTTGTTCAGTGAATTAGTAGCTTCACATTTCCAGTCTGTGCTCCTAAATGATTCATGTCCCTTTATATACAAATAATAGAATTATATACAAAGGATTTCTAGAATTAAATTTTATTTTTACAGTATTTACAGTACTTGAAATTTTTCTCCATTAATGTGATTCTGGAATAACAAGCAGCTGTTCTTAATGACACTATGTTCTATATGATATATGGACCCAAATATCCAACACATTCTATCCTATGTGGATTTCTTCTAGTCTCCAGATTTTATTAGCTCCTTCTCTCACTCCCACCTCTTAATCTTCCCAGTGGCTGCTACTACAGCTTCCTGCTCCAAAACATGAGTGTTATTGCTGAGAATCACACACACTTTTGAATGGTAATTTCCTTGCTGTGGGTTGCAGTGCTTTTAGCTTTGTAAAGTATATTGGCCTGTGCACAGCAGGTTAACATTTACCTTTTCAGTGTCGAGTAGCTCCCACTGCTAAATGTGCAAGGACACAGTGCTCCAACAAGAGGGGTCGGGCAGCAGCATTTATAGTCGAGCTGCATAATTTGAAGTGACTGTCATTAATTGGATTTGAAGAACGTGGTAGAATATTAGTAGCAAACAAAGCTCGGCAATACCGGAATCTAATAACTGATACTTTTGCTCTCAACAGAGCCAACAAGAATTACTTTGGCACCTTCCAACATGGATGTCACTGTCGGAGAAAGTGTTGTCTTGCCTTGCCAGGTTCAGCATGATCCTATACTGGACATCAGCTTCACCTGGTATTTCAATGGAACACTCACCGATTTCAAGAAAGATGCTTCTCACTTTGAGAAGGTTGGAGGGGTAAGTTGCAAACACCTTCTCTTCATTTGCCTCATAGATGTAGGCAGCACAGACAGGCTTCATTTTTTTTCAGTTTTCAACATGGTAAAAATAGGATGTTTCTTCTCTTTTGGGCCTGCAGAATCTTCTGCTGTGTTTGAGGGAAATCAGTCACTGAGCTAGCTTGCTGCCCATAACCCATTCTTCAGACGCTTTGTATTTTAGACCTGAGGTATTGCAATTTCCGACCTTTCTGCACCTGGCCCCATGTGATTTTCCCCAAGATCACATGAAACCCAGGAATGACAGATTAAGGAACTTGATGCAGACTTTGTGAGCTTCCACTTAAAGCTGAAAAAAGACCATCCCATCTTTTCTTGTTTTTTCTGCACTTGCATCCCTAGTGTATCCCTCAACATTCTGCCTGAGCATCCCTGGGTGAGAAGCCATATGTCTCATTAAATAGTTCTTCTGCAGGATGCAGAGATGCTGCTGGTGGGGGGGGGGAGGCATGGTGACACTAATGGTGTTTAGAATTTAGCTTTCTAATCAAAACATGAAGAGTAAAGCATTAAGACAGATGAAGGATGTATCAAGAGAATGAAATCAATTGCAGCAAAAGGTCTTATTACAGTGCAAGCCATGGCCAAGTGATAACAAAACAAGCAGCTGATCATCAGCCTGAAACTGGCCATTATAAGCCTTCATAAAGTTTCCTTTCACATATTCTTGCCAGATCTCCCACTCTAGAGGAATAGCTGTGGGTTAGACACACAAATTTCAGCACCTAACTTTTTTCTTTTTGCCTGTAAAACCTAGAAAGATTTAGCATTTAATCAGTAGGCCCCAAACACACAGATTGTTCTGCAGTTTGCCATTGATTAAATATAAGTGCATGTGGAGATGATGAGATTTCCTTGTAGGAGCCATGAGATATTCATATATCATGTACGTTTTCACAGAAATATTCTGAGAATTACAAACTGACCATCTGTCATGCTGTAATGGGAATGCTCCGATTTCATAGCCCGTTACCTTCCAGTACTGCTACATGGACTTTATTTATTTAGTAATATCTCCCCCCAGCTGTACTCTGGTTGTATATACAAATAGTATTATTAGAAAAGAAAGGTTAAAGACATACCAAAACCTGAATCTGACAGTTTTAATGGCTCAATTAAGGCTTCATAAGGTGATTGGAAAATGCAGTATTTTTTCTCGCTAAAAATTCCAGCTTTCTCCTAAAACAAACACGAGCATAATTCCAAATCAAAGCCTCATTTAGGGGTCTTTTTTTTTTTTCCCTCTGAGGGAGAAAGCATCAAAAAGTAGTTTCTCACAAAAAATTCTCAGTCGGTGCTGAAGTAAAATCCAGAGTGAGTATTGGCTAACTCAGAACTCTGAATCTAGAACATTTTACTTAGAAATTTGTCGTAAGGGACAGAATTAGGGGGGTTTATGGAATGTAGACATTTAGGTGGGGTTTTTAAGCTCTTATATATGTAAAGAGGGACTCAAGATCATTAATATAGAAAACTGCATAGGTTACCAAGAGAGCCACAAAAATATTTTATGGGCTTTGTATCACTTTTAGGTCAGTGAAGTAATTTTATCTGGAGTTATATGGTAAGTAAATAAGCATAAATGTGTTCTAAGCCTTCCGATAGTTGCAGTGTGTATTTGTAAAATGAAAATATCTGTGCAAAAATAACTTCAGCTTTCTTGGTCATAAATATGGCAAAAGGAAAATAATTTTTCAATGGATAGATTTCTATGTAATGATGTCTTGGAAGTCCCCGTCACACATGCCTGAGGTCTCCAACATGTAGTAGTTAGTGGGAATGTTATGGGACCACCACCTGGTCTTCCAGATGGTTAGAAAAATATAGGATGTAACAGTGTCTTGTGGCTCTTTTTTTTGTTAGACAGATGATTTATACAAAGAGTATGGCAAACCAAGCAGATTCCAAAATTTTGAACAGATTGCCTCTGAACTGTTTCGGGTGTCACCTGCTTATAGAGCCCAGCAACAGCTGAGATTGTTATGCAGTCAGGAGAAGAAAAAGCAATTTCAGCAGCGGTTCAACTGCATGGACGACTCTTTATTTGTATTCTGTGTAGCATGGAGAAGGGAAGGTGACCTTACTATCACCTGGACTTGTCCATGCTGACAGAGATTTAATCTGGCTAGGCAAGAATGTTGATACTGGTGATGGTCGGCAGAGCCATGGGAGGTGAGGGTGCCTTCTATGTTACAGCTTTTTGCTGCTGCAGGTTTTCCCCAGTACTTGGGGATTCTTCCCCAAAGTATCCACAAATAATTTAAATGCTGTGTTAATATTTTGGTGGGGTTTATTTCAAGTAAAATTATTCCATTTGACAGTCCCCTTTGTCAAGATGTTTTAAATTTAGTTCGCTAAAATAAGTTTTTGTAGAACACTGATGTGCTTGTGAGTATGCATTGCTGCTGTTGGTCATTCCTGGAATATCCACTTCCAATCAAGTAGATGGGTTTTAGATTGCCTTTGACTCAACTTCTAATGTATTGTAGGCAATCAGCACTGAATTGTCTTACAAATGCTTAAATCTGTGCTTTCACAGAAGACCAGGCATTGTGTTTACACACACACGGAAGGGAATCAGGCAGAATTGGTTTTAGTTTGTGTTGAATAAAGAAGTGAGACATCATAAGGCTGAAATAACAGGTGTGAGTGTGAAATAAAGAAAAATAATCAAGTGGTTGGAAAGGCTACTGATTTTTTTTGGAAGATTAAAATAAGCTCCAGAATTGTGTCTTTGCATTTCTCCCAAAGTACTGTTCACCCAAGAATCAGTGATGTGGCCAGAGTAGCTGAAAATACCCACAAAATAGGGTTCTGTCTTCAAGTGAAACATTGCCTCTCCATAAAAAAAATTTAAAAATAAAAACTTTTAAAAATTGAAATCTGACTGAGAGATTTTTCACCTGGAAAATATGATGTGAACTGGGTTAAAGCAGTAATTCAGCTGACTCAAAGAGGCGATTTATTGAAGTGACACGGGCTACCAAAGGTTTAGTATCAAGTTCTCTACTCAGTGATGTAGAAAATAAGTGGTATACAAGGTGCCCTAACATGATATGAAGTTACAGTTATCACTCAAGTTTTATGTATGTTTCCCTTGATTCAGGAGATCCACCACATGCTGTGACATGAGAGGGACCAATGGGAAAAAAATGACCAAAGATTCAATATTCAATGAAGAACCAAGAATAGACCTTAGACATGTAAAATGAGGAATTTAGCCCAAAATGTGCAACCTTTAAATGAAAGTGTGCTTGCAATAACCTGTAGAATGGACCAAATTCACCTTTGTTGTTTATGTATTTGAACTCCTTAAAAATCTGTGATAACTAGACTTACAAATTCTGTCTAGAAGTCAAATCGGCTAATGGCCATAGAAACCCCGCATTTTTCTCTTAGGGCTTTGAGTCAAATGGTAGGGCACTGACTTTCTTCATGGTTCCCAACAGCAGTCAGGAGATATGTCCCAGTACCGTGTTGTAGCTTACTCCTCCCGCAGAAGAGGGACACTAACTCACGTTTATTTGGAAAACGCTTACAGACAATTACCATGGAGCAGCTGATGGGTAATAACTTGCTATCCTGCAGGCTGTCTGCTGATGCAGTTTTTGAGCAACTTTATCTTCAATGTTTTTGGTTGATTTCTTTTCCATTTACAAATACAATCTTAATATTAAATTACAAAGTAGTACATTTATGTTAATAAGAACTTTGCATTTTAACAGAGTGCATCAGGAGATTTAATGATTAGAAACATCCAGCTGAAACATAGTGGAAAATATGTTTGTATGGTGAAGACAGAAGTGGATAGCGTAGCATCTGCAGCGGACCTTATCGTACGAGGTAAATTTAAGCTTCAGTTACCATGAATCATATTTTCTAACTTTTTTTATATTGTAGATTACAGAAAGAACTGATGTTGTAGATTACAAAACCAATTCATGACTTGAATTACGTGATGAATGAATGTGACTTGAATTATGTCATTCTGCCCTGCAGTTAGGGAGAATTTTAGCTCAATTTTTGGATGAAGCTTAATTTTTCCCAGAGAAATTAAGAGCTGGAGGATATAATATTGACTTCACATCTTTTCTCACTGACAGTCCTTCAAATCACTGACAAGAGGGAACTCGGTACTGGCAGCCGTGAGCAAGTTGTGAGTTGCTGCTTCTGCAAACCAAACAGGTTGGGGTTGGTGACTCCAGAATCTTTCCTGTGAAATGGGCAACTGCTGCCAGAGCCTAGGAGAGGCTTTGTCCTAGGGACATGCTGGAGTTTAAAGCATATAATGCAGGCTTACTCCTTTTCATTCAGAGCTGGAATGCTCACAGATAAGCTGGAACTGTATACAGCATGATGGTATAGCTGCATTTATTGCAAGAGAAAAGCTTTGATCTAGGAAAGCACATTATGTGATCACCACTTATTCAATATATTTTAAAATATGCCAGATATTTTCTAGTTGTCGATGTACTGTTAGTTATTTCAACCCCCTTTGCTAGTGGAGATGACACAAAACCCAGCATTTTTGCCAGGATGCCCAGAGTCAGCATTTTCCAGAAGGCAGCAGAAAGCTTGCCTGACTGAATTGCTGCTCGGGGTGCTGATCAGATGTTGTACTGAAAAATTGCTACAGTGCATTGTACAGTAAAACAGCTGTAGATAACAAATTGGCAGACTACAGAGATGTGTTAGTAGATTAAAAGAGGACATCAAGGACTAAAGTAAAAGACATTGGAAGGATAGAGGGACCATGCTGAACAAAGGTTCTTGAAAAAAAACAAAACCCTGTCCTCGGTGCAGCAGTTCAGAGTATTTCAGAATTAGATTATCAGAGTTAAGTTTAGTGAGTGTAGAACAATAATTAGAAGTGTTCTTATTCCAAGCTGAATTGTTTTCTTCCTCCGACAGCGCTGATAAAATGGGAATCTGTACTGGCATTACAAAACACTGTATTTTTTAATCTGAGTCTAGGGTCACCTGGGCCCCCTGAACATGTGAAAGTGGATGAAATAACTGATACCACAGCTCAGATCTCCTGGCAAGAAGGCACAGATAATCACAGCCCAGTAACCACTTACACCATACAAGCAAGGACACCCTTTTCAGTTGGCTGGCAGCGAGTTACAACAGGTAAAACAATTCTTGTTACAGGCTCTGTTGAAACGTTTTTGACCAGGGACATCATGTTCTTAGTTCCCTTCTTTTCCTTTCTTTTTAATAGTTCCAGATGTGATCGATGGAAAAACATTCACAACCACAGTAGTGGATTTAAATCCTTGGGTTGAATATGAATTTCGTGTAGTTGCCAGTAACAAAATAGGAGGTGGAGAACCTAGTTTACCCTCAGAAAAAGTAAGAACTGAAGAGGCAGGTTAGTGGGTTCTTCTATTTGTTTTTAATTCAAGAATCTTGAATATTAACAAAGAAGGAGCGTTCATATCCTTGGCTCTTTGCAAACGAGCTTGGAATTACCATGGAATATAAAAGCCTATAACATAGTTTGTTTGTGATTTTTCCATTTAGCTGTGGGACAGTTTGTGTTGCATTACTGAACATCACAGAAGCACAACAACATCTAAATACGTTTAAACTGTATTTAGTATGCCAAAGCCTGTCAGTTCAGGCAATGCTGCAGAGTCTGAAGGTATTAATGGATGGAAAGAGGTTAATTTTGACAGGGTTTTTTCATTCCTAGTGTTTGATCAGTGTACACCTCCCATGTAACAAGCATGTGGTTCAGGAGAACACATCAGTTAAAACCCCAGGAGTTTACTTGGAATAAGGCCATTACCCAATACAGCTGCATAAGTTAACCCTAGTGAAAAAATGAAGCATGCCTCCAATTTTTAGAAGATGGTAAACATTAGCATACATGGTTCAGTCTGCCAGCTCGTGAGGGTCTTCAAGCGCTCGAAAAAACATCAGCCTGCCTTAGTGATGGAAAGCAGCAGAGTGAATGCAGGACAGGGCTGGGGCTTCCCAGGACTGCCCACCCTGCATCAAAAGTATTTACCTTGATTTGCAAAAGCAGTATGAATACAAGGGGGTTAGCTTCAGAGCATGAGGTTAACGTTATATGATGTCGTCTCTTGTCTCTACACTGTGTAGACAGCTATACGTTTCCTTTTCACAGTTCCCGAAATTCCCCCATCTGAAGTCAGTGGGGGAGGAGGCAGCAGGTCTGAACTGGTCATAACATGGGATGTAAGTTTTCTGGCAAGCAATTTTCTTCAGAGAATGATTGTTTTCATTCAAAATCACTCTTCTTAAAAGATGAATTTCCCTGGCTGCTAGCAGCTTCTCATCTAGGATGTATATGTGCTCGGTAACATTCTGTAATGTGAGCTATGCACGTTTGCATTCCCTCTTTTGCTTTCACGTGTTACTGTGCTAGATAGCAATCAGTAGGAAATTTAGTTAGTTTGTCTGAGATTGCTTCTGTTCCCAAACAAATGTTAACGCTAAAAAGGGGGCAGGAGGGTGGGGGAAGAGGAGGGGGTAGCGCTCAAAGGTTGAGCCAAAGAATTAGGCTTTTCAGTGCAAATGTGCAGTTCCTGCTTTCCTACCATTAACTCTGGATGTGTGTGATAGCCAATACAAACAATTAGGTACTACTTTATGTTATGTATCCCCCTTTTTAATGAGTTAAAAAATGTTAATATTCTGTTACTAACATTGACTATTCTATGTGGTTATCTAATCATAATCACATCAGAGGATGGTATAAGCCACCGTGCAAAGGTAATATTGAATTCTGTAATAGTTGACTAAGCAATTATTCATTTTTTATGAACTATGGATTGTGAAATTGAAAAAAAAAATGTATCTACTGAAGAGTGTCTTAAAACAGTACATGTAGTGGAAAACAAGGAATATACCTGAAAGTTGTTCTCTTCTTGAAATGCAAACCTTAAATTGGTTCAAAGGAACATGTTTTGCTGTGCTGTACCAGAGTTAATTTGCTGATGGAATGATCCCAAATGCAGTACCAGCACCTGGTTACAGTCATACACATTAGTCTTTCAGTACTTTCTTCCTGCAAAATGTGTCCAGTGATGTATGTGGCATCACAGACTTCTGCCGTCTGTTGCTTTTCTCACAGCCCATCCCTGAAGAATTACAAAACGGAGAAGGATTTGGCTATGTTGTTGCTTTCCGCCCCTTTGGCACCACAACATGGATACAGACTGTGGTCACCTCTCCTGACACACCAAGATACGTCTTTAGGAATGAAAGCATCCTGCCCTTTTCACCATATGAAGTCAAAGTTGGCGTCTATAACAATAAAGGAGAAGGGCCGTTTAGTTCAGTAACCACAGTTTTTTCCGCTGAAGAAGGTATGTGATTGACTTACCTCCAGATTGATTGAGTTACCTCCAGATATTTAACATGACATGTTTCATCAGAGAATATAACAACAGTTAATAGCCACGAGATCCCTTTGAATACAACACATTTATTTCCACAGTCACCAGTGCTGCTGCTATCTCTCATTTATTGATTTCTGAATACAGAGCCCAGCATAGCACCCTCCGGTGTATCTGCGACGAGTCTCTCATCCTCGGTCATCGAGGTCTCCTGGACAGCCATTCCCTGGAAGATGAGCAGCGGAAGGTTACTGGGCTATGAGGTAAGCTCTTTTAAAACACTCCCATTTGTGAAGGGGTGTGCAGGCTGCAGGACAGCAGCACAAATTTCAAAAGATTGCCATATGTCTTGCTTTCTTCCTGCCCCACCTACACCCAGAAGAAAGGTATTTTCTTCTAAGTATCTTTGAAACAAAGAACACAGAATGAAATTGGGTTTTGCTTCCTGTGCTGATAGTCATGTATCTAGCAGTGTTTTCAAACTGACATATTTTTTTCAGAATTACATTTACTTCTAAAGAAACTATTTTGTAAGGTACGGTTTTCTGAGTTTAACTTGTTTACTTTCTAGATAAAGTAATGGTTTTCCTCTTGTCATTTTTTAATTCAAGCAAGATCTAATACTTCAGTTTCCTTTTTCCTACAGTCACACTCAAAAGAGCAGCAAGCATGAAAGCAGATGGATAAGAGCTGGGGTTTTTTTTTTTACATAGTAAACATATTTTTGAAACTTGAATGCATTTCTACCCTTTTCAGCCAAGAAAAAAAATGCATTTAAAGGAGTCAAATGCAATGCTGTGGGTGAGCAGTCCGTTCCATACAAGATTTTAAATGGCTTTGTTTCATATCGACTAGGTTAGGTACTGGAATAATGGTGGAAAAGAAGAATCTTCAAATAGAGTAAAAGCTGCAGGGAATGAGACATCAATAAGAATAACAGGTTTGAAGAGCAACTTAGCATACTACACAGCTGTCCGAGCTTATAACAGTGCCGGAGCAGGTCCCTTTAGTGCCACAGTAAACGCCACCACAAAAAAGACACGTAAGTATCCTGAATTTAAAGTGGAGAGAGACATAACAGTGTGTTAGCACTTGCAGGCGAATGGAAATAGGTGCATTACTGGGAATCACAATATGCATAAATGACCTGAATTGTCATACAGACTAGAAGAGTTACACAATTAAATTGAGCCTAGGTCTTCCATTTTCTACCCTCTGCTACTTTTAGCAGGGTAAGTAAGTAAAACTCAGATATGCCAGCAGAGCTGAAGTAAGATAGATCATTTCTTCATAGAACCTTTATTACTCTTCTAGTGATTGGAAGAATTTTAAAAGAAAAAATTCTATTATTTGGAAGATAAAACAGAGACTTGTTGAGTTTTTCAGGGTTTTATAACATACTTACAAGTTCTCTAAGGCATGGCTTTTGAAATGCAGTGATCCTCATAGAATTCATGCACAACAATCCTTCGTGTCCATTGTTTCCCCTTGAACAAATATACACAAGAGGCCACTTTACTATTAAAAGGAGAAAGAAAGCTGGAGAACAGATTGTCAAAGGCTGCACTAATTTTTCTACAAACAGAAATATTTTTAGTATGTTCTTGCATTGTAATACAACTCAGAATCAGAGTCATCAATCTCAAAGTATTTCTGTCAGACTTGCAAGAATGTACAATTAAACCTGCCTGAAAGGTCAAATTCCCTGGAATGGTCATTAACATCCTTCTACCAAAAGTAGTCACATCACCAATATTATGAAATAAGCTAGTTTATCAGAAATTATTGTATGCAAAAATGAGTGTCACTGAGGACTAAACCAACTCAGATTAACTTATATTTGCAGGAGTTTATATATATTATATGCATAGTTACCATGATTTAGATGATCTGAACTAACTCACTGCCTGTAGCCTGTACCTGATGTGTGATGAATAGTTTTCCCTGATTAATCATCCTTGTGGCTGCTCACTAGAGGTTGTGCCAGCCTAGTCAGCTCAGTGATTTTTCAGTCCCTTTTTAGAGACCACCTGCCTTTGGGCTGTGTCAATGAGAACTGAACAAGCACCTGTTTCCACTGATTTGAGCAGGATCTGGATCAGGCCCTTAGTCAAGATCACTGCTATTTGGAATAATTAAGAAGTTGCATTATGGCTATGTATCTTGCTGGTGAATAAAGAGAGCAAAAACACTGCAGTACAGTATAATATCAATCTGAAGGATTTTGCTAGCTACTAGTTGAATTGACTAAGACAAATAATTCTCTGTACTGCTGCAGTAGAAACTGATTTTTCATTCAAATGTGTGATTTTTTTTAATCAATCCTAATTTCTACCTTAACTTGAATATTTGTGATTGATTGATGTGTTTTTCACGGTGAAGGATTTCTGTGCACATTGTATTTACAATCATCCACATGACCTACAAGATACTTTTTAGTAACTGTTAGCCATATCAAGAAACACAAGTTCAACTAGCAGTATATTTCCAGATTGAAAATTCAGTCTTTGACCATTAAAGCATCTTTGCTTTTATATTTGAAATACTCATGTTCATAGCCCAGAATGACAAGTGTAGTTTTGTCTTATAAAATACTGCTATATAAAATGGCAAGTAACTGCGGAAGACTTGCCTAAGTTTATAAGGCAAGATGTTACAACTATTTCATATTTAAAAAGTCTTAAAATACAACCAAATGCTCTGTCCATTGCTTCTAATTTAGAGAAATACTAGTGTATATGATCAACTTTAAGCATCTGAGGAGTGTCAGAGAAATCTGTGTAGCTAGTTGCACACTTAGCACTGGACATGTGCTTATGTGATGTGATGGTTCAGGATCTGACCTATTACAAATTAAGTTCTGCAGTTCTGAATGCTGAAGATTACTGGAGATTTTGGTGTCTGAAGCGAATTGAAGCCTTCCGAATCACTTCCATAAGTCAAGTGATAGGTAGAGGCTTACAGTTTTTATATATAATTACTCTTCATTTATTCAGATGGCGTATTAATACTTCGTTGTGGATTTAAAAGAATGACTCATTTCATTTGAAATTCAAGCTTTAATATCTCAGTGTGAAAACTGTTCATAGATGCTGTAATAATCCTCAGGAGTAAAACAATCTCCTCTTACATTTACAAAAAGTGGCTATTAGTGCATCAGGTTAAATCCTATTTAGTATATAGAACAAGGCACATAGTGCAAAAAAATACTTGTGAATGCTTCTTTGACTTTAGAATAATTCTTTAAAGTCTCACTCTTACATTTTTGTGTCTACTTTGTGTTAAGAATTATAATCAGGTGGGTTTTGATCTCACTGTGCTCATGGAAAGAAGGTAGGGAGCTACCTGTGTGAAAGAGTTTAAAAGAGGAAAAAATACAAAAGAGAAAAAACCCATAAGCACATGCATAGGAGTGTTTAAAACCACTGTCAGTGTTTAATACTGGAACTGTCAGCATCAAAGCGTAGCGCGGTCCACCTAAGCAGCAGTTGCCTCCACTAGGTGACAGCAACAGTAAATTGTTTTCCTTAACACATTTAGAAAAGATTTTAATTGTTGATTGTGTCACTGCATGACCCATTTTCTGGGAAACCAACTTAAGAGGTTTGTACTTACCTTTGCCTTCCCTGAAAGCTTGGCAGTTTCAAGATATATTAAAGCACACAGCCAAAAGCATACTACTCCTTTTGAAAATAACAGTCACGGATTGTTAATGAACAAAAAAAACCTCAGTAGATTTACTTGGCCAAAGCCCGCTACTGTTCCAACTGCAGATACAGAAACAGTACAGACTGCATTTCAAAAATCACACCTCAAGTTAAAAGAAGAACAACAACAAAAAAAAAAATCTGTCAAATATTTTTACATTACAAACATGTCAGCATAGCGTGTAGATTTGAATATTCACTAAGAGTAAATTTGTCTAACAAATGATCTATTGTGAAGTATTTGCATATTCTTGGCAACATACTAAAACTAGAAATTGTCTGTTACCGTCATTGGTTTCATTAGAGTTTGTTCTAATTGATCACCCATGTCCTAAGACATATGCTTTTGTTTGGCTGTATTTAATGAAGGACCATCAACAGATAATGCAACTTCAGAAATAGCATTTATATGCCATTCTGGTTTTCCTTCCTTCTGTTTTTCTAATTTAGTCTCTGAACCATAAAGTGTACAAATGACGAGGCTGCATTTGAGTTGCTTTTGCATCTGACATGTAATGACAGTCAATTACCTGAACTATTATTTCCTACTGTAGAATAAATCACTAATGCCAATTAAATTAAAGTCATGCTTTTATTATGTATTTGAAGCACCCAGTCAACCGCCAGGAAATGTCCTGTGGAATGTCACCGACTCCAGAGTAATCCTCAGCTGGGAGGAAGTAAGAGCTATGGAGAACGAGTCCGAGGTGACTGGGTATAAGGTATGTGAGAACAGACCTGAAAAATACCCAAAAGCAATCCACAGTTTGCTTTCTCTTGTCTATTTGCAAGGCTGTAAGTTCAGAGGATACACCACATCTAAACCATTTCAGTAGCATCTCCTTTTTATAGATGTAAATCATAGTGTAACACTGTCTCACAACCGTGGTCCTCTCACCATTAATGGTACACTAATGCCTTCTCCTCCTGACGCAAACAGTGCCAGGAGCTGCAGGTGTAGCTCTTGGGATCCCACTTATCCAGAAGTATAACACATGGATGTTATCACATGTATAACCCTTACACATTTATAACACTTACTATAAATGTATAACACTTACCCACATGTATAACATTTTGAAAGAATCCAAATAATCCAAGACTTAGCTGATGGGTGTAGTTTCCATAGCTGGCCAGATAAAGTTATTAGTACCACATATATCAAACCGATATTCTTAAACCTTTTTCTTCTTACCTACTGTGGGACATGCTCATTGCCTTGATAGAAATGACACTGCTACATCTACTCTAAATGTGATGAGCACACAAATGTACAAGTATTAAATATGTCATATATCTGAAGTGTGTTTAAGGGAATAGCTGAGGATGTTCTTGACGAGCTGCGTACAGCTGGATCCCACATGATACATTCCTGCATAAAAGATTTATGCTGAAGATCTGACTGTGCAGTGTTCTCAGTTGTACTGGCAAAAAATACATGTTTACAGCTTAGTTAAGCCACCTAGTTTCACAGACAGTAGCTGACCTAAAAACGTACCGTATAGAGTTTCAAACTGCGTACTCTGTCTCCCACAACAATTGCAGGTTCCTCTGTGGATAACAAACATTGCTAAGTACACAAGGATAAGCTGATTTTTGATAAAGCTTGTTAGTTTTACTGAAGTAAAGCACTTAGGGGGTTGTTTTTATCCCAGAAGGCAAGGGCAGTACCGTGAACAAAAGTTGGTTTGCCAGGAAGAGAAGAGCCAACAAACGACATTGAAAACGCCAGAGCAGCCGTGGTGCGGGCACAGCCGAAGTGAGCCACAGGGCTGCTCCTCCGGGTGTTTTATAGCAGGGCACAGCCTTAGGGAGCGTCTCTGTGGGGCAGCAGCGTGTGTGTGATTCCAGTGGCTTTGCATTTTTTCCCATTTCATCATTATCACCGTTATTTTGGGGGGAGATGGGATTGCTGATTTTTGCAATGGGAAACTCCCAAGCTTACCTGCTTGTCAAACTTCTGGAAGTCTGCCAGGTGAACGCACTGGCTCCACATATTTTTTAAACTCTGCCAGGACACAGTTCTCTCTGTGCCCAGCCTTGACACTGGCACCAGGGACCCTCCAGGCTCATCAAGCCTTCAGCACCGAAGAGAGGCTGATGTTGCTCTTAGGTCCCTCCTCTTGCCTGGTCTTACTGAGCAGCAGGCCGTGATGTTCCAGCGTAGCTCCCATTCTTTAGAACAAAGGACACCAAATGCAGTTAAGTTCCGTGACAGACTAATCACTTGGCACTTGCAGAACACCTTCCAACACAGTCTGTAATTTTGGTTAGTTCTCACCTTCCCAAGCTATGTATTGGTATAAGAAGCTGATCTAGATGATGACAGATTCCAAATGGTGGGATAATTTATAGAACAATATATTATTAAGATGCTCAACAGAATATATTATTAATTTATCATTATACATTGTGCCATTTTAGATTAAAGCTGGAATAAAAGAGCTTGATTGATGTTACCTTCTTTCTTTAAATGTAATTCTGCCCTATAACATTAACCAAAAATCAGATCTTTTCTTATCCTATCTTTTCAAGGACTGAAACCTTGTTTTCTAAGAAACAAATAAAAATTGCTGCTCAGGTCCTAGTGGAAGAAATGACACACTCCAGCTCTTTGCTTGTGTTGCAGGTTTTGTACAGGACCAGCAGTCAGACCAGTATGAACGTGCTGAACACGGACAAGACAACGGCTGAGCTTTTGCTCCAGTTCAACGAAGATTACATCATTGAAGTAAAAGCAACAACTGATGGCGGGGATGGCACTAGCAGTGATCAGATCCTGATTCCCAGACTGGCTAGTAGGTTGAAGCTGAATCACTGTTATTTTGTCATGTGCTTATTATATAGGGTCCCCAACCACTACCACACCCTCCTTTATACCGGCCATGGTACAGACACACGGCTCTGCCGTGGCGTACTGAATCATTACTGAATTTGCAGTTGACACCCAGCAGTTGTCACAGCTTCTTTGCAGAAATTGAGTCCTTATTGATGGGGAGAAAAAAAGAATTAATACTTGTATGTTGTATGGTAATAAAAAGAAAAGCAATTAACAGTCTTCATGCCCTTACGCATGACAAGCTTCATTCTATTGAACTGGTAAATTACCACAGAAATTGGTATTAAAAACATTAGATTTCTTTACTTTTTCTCCTTTTTTTTATTATTACCTTGAAAGTAAAGACCATTTGTACAGTTGCAGCATTTTGCAAGACGTTTCTATAGCTTTAATATATTTACTGTATTTTTGTAAATTTTCATTGCTTGTCAGAAATAAAAATTTACAATAATTTTTAGTCAGCATCTAGGCAGAGTAATAATTTGGCACAGCAGACACTTATGCTTTCATTTAATCCTGACCTTTTTCATCTGTCACAGGTATGGATGCAAGAGGTTCTGGTCCATCAGTCTGGAATATCTTCAGTGTATCCACCTTCTTACCAACAATATTTTCCTTGACTCTTAATTCAGTGTTGTGATGATACATTTTCATTTGCTGGGGAAAAAAAAAGAGAATCGGTTACTACAGAGAAGTGCTTTTTTTAAAAAAAAATGCAGTGGTTAACGCATGTTTTTCTTCTATCCTGACGTGTTTTTAAATTCTTTATATTTCACTGTAGGTTAAAGTAAAAATATCATGTAAAGTTTAACAAATCCTTTAAAAAGGAATCTAAAAATGCCTTAATACTTGAACCAAAGGAGTTTACATATTACATACTTCAGATACAATGTAAGAGAGAGGGAGAGCAATGGCACTATGATCAGAGTTACGAGGAAGAGCTTAGCTGAGTGAGAAACTGTTTTTGCAGTGATACTGAATCGTTTTGGGTATGTTCTGCATTATTATGATAACATCATTCTAGATATGAGAGATGAAATCGGAGACACGGCCTTTCACTGAGTTGATAACACATCGACCAAGCAGCCGTTCTTAAGGGAGTGTCATAATCCAGTAGGTTTGGATCAGTTTGCTTACTGCCCTTTATATGAGTTATTCTAAATCTAGCAAGAAATCAAAGCAGGAAGGTAGAGAAGAGTCTCAGTCTGGATGTTAGTTTTTCAGTCCACGCTGGGGTGTCCAAGAGGCAGGGCTTCCACTACTACTCCTAAGAAAAGATTTCAAAGCCTCTCTGTTTTATCGCAGCATACGTTTACGGACCTTTTCAAACACCTAACCTTCCTCTCAATAGATTTTGAAGTTAATTTCCTTATATCCCCACCTTATATCTCTTAACCAGGTTCTTTATTCATAACCAAATTCTCTCACCTTCAGGATCATTTTTATTGCCCTTCTGTGAACTCCTGTCAGTGTGTTTCACTAACAAAGTGCCCAGTCGTAAGCATTATTGAGATGCAGTTGCACCATGGCCTTATGAAAAGGGACTACTACCCCCTCCCAGCCTTGTGATGTGGTCCTTCCAAATAAGCAGCCCCAGATTATCTTGCTCTTTTGTCTGCCACACTGTACAGTAAACTTGTCCTTAATTCAGTGTTACATTCATAACTTTCCTTCCTGCTGCTCTTTAACCAATTCAAAACTATTTCACCTGGTCTGGCACGCTCATGCACCCTGTTACTATATATGATTCTGGTAAGTTTATGGCAATACTATAGGTTATAATAAAAAATTACAGAAAGATACTTCAGGCTTGCTATTATAGAGAAATCTGTGCTTTCTTTCATAGCAATATATTAAAGATACATTAAACCTGGTACATTTGACTTCTGTAGTTGTGAATTTACACAAATCAATCTTTTAGACGCCTTTTCGCGAGCTGCCTACATACCTGGTAGAGCACATGTTCATGTGACATAAAACATACCCTTTTAAAGACTTTTTTTTAATCTCACAATATTATTACAGCATACAGAACTGCAAAGGGGGAGAACCAGGATTAATGAAATTATGGTAGCACTGTAGGAAAAACAAAGCCTTGATATGCATTCAAATAGCAAATTGCATTATTAGTATCACATCCAGATGAAAATACATGTTGAAGTAAGCAAGATCTGTATATACTGTACATACATAGTTATAAATGGCTAGTTGCTTTTCAATGTGGCTAACCAGTGATGTTTTCAGACACTTGCAAATGGGGGGGGCGGGTGGGAGATGGAAAAACTGGTGTTACTTGTAAGTATATAGTTACGTTTCATGCAACAAAGGGTGACTCTTTCTATTCTTGTTCCACAAAATTCTAGTCCATGTTCCTGTACTGCCATTTTCATGCGATTATATTGTATTATTTAATTTCTAGTTATATATCTCCATGAGATATGTACCAAGTACCTTGTTTCATATTGAAAAGTTTGAAATTTATCTTTAAACTTCCAGTTGTGTGTGTATCCTATGGCTATCTGTATGCGTTTTTTTCTATTACTCTAATAAAATATTTATTACATGGAGGGATACTAGAATATTTCGAAGTATTATTGCTTGTTTGTATTATATATTTGCACACATGGGGATTTATTACTGCATCTAAAAATGATACTTACTGCAATCTTCATGATATTTCTGCTAACTGGCACGTCTTGGCAGGACAGGAGTGTTTTCCCTCACAGTAGCTTTGCTGCTGAAAGACTAAAATCCCAACCCATGTACCCGGGGCTACTTCTACAGGGAGCAGGGCAGGAGGAAGAGGAGTAAGGACATAAATACATCGCAGTGCTCCAGAGGAGTCAGACACACACACAGAGACCAGGGCCCGGACCCACTGCTGTGCTCAAGCTTCAGAGCTCTTACCTCTGCCCACAGCTTTGCAGCACCATGGACAAAAAGCCCCTCCCTTTCCCTGGCTTCGTTTCCCATCTGTCCAATTAGGCTGTTCCCTCTCCTCTGAAATGGAAAAAAATAATGTAATTATATTGAAAAGTCAGTTCTTCATAATAATTTATTTAGTCTATCACTATTTAGCATTGAATTGTGTGACCTGTTCTTCCCAGCAAATTGCCTGTTCCTTACGTACTGCAGCTTCCCATAAAGCCCAAGACTTTAGAGCACTAAAGCCTCACTGGGAACCACAGGCAAAACAGATCCATCGGTTTTAAGCTTTTCAACATGGCTTCTACCTGCAGTAACGGGGAGCTGATCCGGATGCTGCAGGAAGGGTTAATAACACCTCCAGCACCTTTACAAGTGGCCAGACTGTCAGGTTTTCCCTTTTCGATGGTTGTAGGTGGACATATGCCTTGCTCTGTCTTTATTTACCCCAGTGTTCACATTAGTCATCCTTTAAACTCACCTGTTTGTTCCTCATCTCATGTTAATTCAGTTAATGTTTATTCACAGTAATAAAACTGACTGGATTCTCCAGGGAGAGTTGGAAAAAAAATGAGTTGTTGCTGGGAAAGTGTAAGGAAAAGCAAGGGATGAGGGGAGAGGTCCCCAAGCCAGCCTACCTCTTGCAGGCTCTTCCAGAGCAGCTTCTATGACTAACCAAGTTTAGCAATTCAGTCCTGGGGAGAAAAAAAAAAAAAAAATAGAATTATAATGAGAGTGTGAATAACATCACTTGTATGACTGTAACTGCGGATGGTGGGGAAGGTATTTCTGCCATTCCACTTGTACTTACAGCAAAAATAGTCAGCACTTTATCACTTAGAGTTGCTATTATTTGAAATCCAGGAAGAAAGAATAGTAGGCTTGAGTCATAGTTTTTAGGAAGACGCTCTTGTAAAGGGTATTCTTGTCATGCCCTATCCCAAACCATGGCTGTATTCCTCCCAGCTGCTCAGTGATGCCAAAGGCTACCAAAGAGGAAAGCCCAAAGCTGGGGGGAGGCAGAGGGGGAGCAGGGACAGCAAACCCCAGAGGGATGAGCCAGGCCTTGCTCCGGCTGCCTATGGCGTTACCTCGGGCAAGGTGGGTGCTGCGAGGAGGGCGAGCGTCCGCAGCAGCATCACCGCGGAGACTTCCAGGGGGTTCCTCTGGAAATGTGTTAGTCCAAAACAAAACTGGGTGACTCACTGGGTTTTTTCTGGACAATGACTCAAACTGTCATTGGGAAATGAAGAAAGGGCACAAGAGTCCTGCCACCATTCCTGGTGTGGGATGCACACACCAAAGATAAAAGGAATTTGATACAGCTTAAAAAAAAAATGTTTGCAACTGCATGTGCCACCTCTGGAAGCTGTAACAGCTTTCGCTGGATGCCAGTACCGGAGGCGATCAGAGCGCTGCAGTTTGGGATCTGGAGGGTGAGGGCTGCGTGTTGGGTTATTTTTGGCGTGGGTTTACATTTTCTCACCTCGCATTGCTGTTCCCCCAAAATTTGCTTTCTAAAGGGTTTCTTGTGACACCTGACTAAGATGCTTTTTTCATTCTTTCCGCACAAATGTTCACACGAGGTGACTTAATGACTCCTGTGCTTCTAAATTCTGAATTTCTCAGAGGTAGCTGGTACAAGAATTTTAAAAAAACACCTTTTTCTTTGGACAGTTTATTCTGTCGGATATGTTGTGAACACACAGGATCCTCTATGAATACAAAATGAGTTAAAAACTAATATCACTTTAGCCCTAAGAAATATTGGAGATCTCCATTTTCTACTTAATTTGCCTTTCACTAGTAGAATGCAGACGTGGGCAGTGCCTGTCAGGTTATATATGTTATGTCTTAATAACAGGCAATAAAGCAAGCTGTCCTGCATGAGGGAGTGCATTAATCTGACAGCCTTCTGTCTGAAATAAATAACAATGGAATATTGTGAAAATAAAATGAGTTTGTAAACAGGCACTCGCTCTCTTAGGAAAAACAACCTCCTCGATTGTTTTATGCTAATGCTTTGAACTCCTGAAAAGCAATAAAAAAGGATATGCTTAGCAGAGATATAACTGAATGTATGTTATTGCTTGTTGTTTTATCAAGCCTGCTTGATAAAAAAGAGGCACTACTTTTCTTTAAATCTGATGCATACATAGTGCAAGCTGCAACATGATGGGGGGAGATGGTGCACACCACTTAACTCTATCTCCAGCTATCAGTCTTACCCTCTTAGAGAAGAGCTTTTCTGCAATGGCTTTTCCCAGTTCACAGCTGCCTCCCCGGCGTGCATACAGCTTGGGTCTCACCAGGAAGCAAGATGTGCAGCCCGTAAAAAAGGACAAACATTTGCCTTTTTCCAAGCTTAACACTTATTTCAACAGCCTCAGCAAGCGGAGGCTGCCTGCACCCTGCGCACATGAGAGCTGTGCCTCAGAGGTGCTGTTAGAGTCTCCCCTTCGGCCTGGACCTCCTTCCCGAGGCCAGCGAAGGACGGGGACACCCCATTAGCATCAGTGGGACCAGTCACTCCCGCTCCAACAGAAAGCGCTGGCTGCAGGGCAAGGGGATGCAGCAGACACTCCTTGGCAGCCCTCCCAAAGACAGGCACTGCTCCTGGCCGAGGGTTTCCCCTCCAGGACAGAGCTGGGGTCCCCCCGGGGGGCGGTGGCCACGGTGCTGCCTCAGCAGGGAGCTGTGCTGCTCCCACAGGCAGCACTTCATCTCTGCCAGAGGAATAGGGCTACTCTAGGAGGTATCCTCCAAGTACATGCATATATCTGTGCCTAAGTGCACTTTCCACAAATACAGAGAGTCGACCGTCTAAAATAACCCAAGCCTGGCACCAACTTGGAGTCTATTTTCATGCTTTCCTCTTGCTGGCAGTGGCTGTGTGTCGCCAGTCCTCTGACTCTGTCCTGCCTCTTGTTAGGTGCATCAAAAAGTTCCCCTTCCCAGCAGTTTGGTATTTCGATAAGCAGACACTCACCTTTCCTTTCACAGGTCCTCTTCATCAGCTTTAACAGCCATATTGCAGTGTCTGCGACAGCACTTATTGTAATTCACACCATGCTCTTCATTTGCTTTGGTTTTGAACTCTCTCTGTTTTGAGACTTTGCAGTTTGTGCATGAGAGTGTTTTAGTATTGGAATTTCACAAGACCTTCATGTGAATCTTTCCTTTGTTTTTTCCCATTTCTAAGGGTCAAGAAAACTTGATAAACTCATTTGGTATTAAATTTCTTTTCTTGAGCTCCTTGCTGATCTTTCTGAGGTCAAGAAGTATCTTTGAAAGTCTTTTTTTTTTTTTTTAAATGCACAAACGTAGGAGACATGCCAGTAACCCTATGCAGCATTACTAAGACACTTTCCTCCCAATGTACCTAAGATTATTTTCTTACCTTTTAAGAGCATAATTAGTCCTGTGAGGTCTGGACCATGCCTGCTCTCTGTGCTGTGCTCTTCATTCCATCTTAGCGATCAATTCCCTTTGGGTGGGAGAACATCAAGGCATTGGCAAATGCTGGGGGAAAAAAAAAAAAAAATCAAAAGCATCCCATCAGGAGCCAACAGAAAGGATGCAACTTCAAGTTGTTCATTAATTCAGCCCATGATAATTTAAACTCAAAGCAACTCCTAGGACAGGGGGACATCCCTGAATTGTCCATCAGGGAAGAGCAACTTTTGAGAGTCCAGCTCCTTGCTGCCCGCTCAGCCTCCAGCCTCCCAAATCCCACACTCCCCAGGATGCAGAACGACCCAGCTGCAGGAGGAGAAGGGACACAGAGTCACGTCCCCCCTCCACTGCCAGCTGGGGCTACAGGGCTGGAATCCTCCAGCAGCACAAGGGGAGGGTGGGACCAAAATCCAGCTACCAAACCATTAATAAAAATGCAAACATAAAAACGCTTCCTTTGACTGAACGCGAGTGGCAGCTGTGCTCCGGAGCGACCCCCCGCTCTCCCCGAGCGCTTAACGCAGCATCCTCCTGCTCCAGAACCCGGAGGAGGCCGTGGTGGTCTCCCCACCCTGCCCCAGAGCTACAGCACACCGAGGCAGGTACTTCAAAGCACGTGCAGGGACTTATTTTCAGGCCATCTTGAACTCATGGCTCTGCAGCCCTAAATGGAAGTGCAGATCGATTTTTCTTCTGTCACCTCCAGGGAAGGTGCTGTGAACTCTCCCCTGAGATCTGAGCACCCAAATGTGCTGCCCATTAATTTAGAAGGAATATCAAGAGGCAGGAAAGTCGTTCATCAGGATTGCTCTCCCCAGTGATTTCGTTTTATGGAATTTCCATTTTATTCTGGAACACAAGCAATGACCTGTTACATCAGCTAAAGACATAAAAAGAAACAAGTCAGAAAATAAGGGAAAGCCCTCTCCATCATGCCCTTTATGATACAAATAATAAATCATTTTCACAGCTGAGGACCTGTAAAGGAGTCTATCAAAACGGACATGTTCTTAACAAGAATTTCTCTCATTAGCAATCCAAGAAGGGACATGGTCAAAGCAGACAAATAATTTAATTTTTGTCACGCTTCCTAACATTGCCACCAAACTGAGGCATTTAAAGTTACACTTGTCACAACACTAATTACCTATTTGAACAGCAGAGTTCTCAGCTGATTGAATGAGTTCTGCAGTGAGAACAGGTCGTTTCATCTGATTGTCATTACTTTTTGGATATACGATGTAAATCAACTTTAATGACAGAAAATATGGCTTTGGTACCTTTACAGCAGCTTCATATGAGACAGGGGGGAACTCTTCAGCAGCCAAAAGCTTCTGCTCATGTACTGGAAAACAATGTCTTGGGGTTTTGTGTTGCCTTGGAAACATGAAAAATAAAGTGCCATTAATTACCTATTTTCCACCAACCAGAGTATCCCAGTGCTGAGGGCCTGATCCAAGGCTAACAAACCCTTATCCCAGTTTCACCAGACTCTGACTGATCATCAGCCCTTCTAAACAAGGAGAGGACCGTGGCAGAACAAAGTTCAGCCAACTTTTACTTCTGACTGTACCAGAAGGCTTCAGGCAGACACTCAAAGCGGTGGTTCACAGAGGTTCCTTCTTGCCTTCACATCCATGACTTTGTTAACATTGCCATCTGTTTATTTTTTAAAATATATGCCCTCTTTTTTCAAAGAGATCCTAGCAGCTGAACTGATAAACATCCACGCAAACACATATACAAGACCTATACAAATCCCAACGTATACATTTTCTCCAGATAGGAAATCATTCTAATAGTCCCAGTCATTGGCACAGAAGCATAAGTTCAGCCAGACCTGCTGTCGTTCTTCCCACCCAAAATACTGCCAAATAACAGAGCCTCTACTATTATATCTTCTGTGTAATCATTTTTAACTGTCAATTAAACATTTTTTAACTACAGACTGCTTGCTCCTTTTCCTCCCCTTAGTAGTGGTGCTTTGGTTCTAATTATAAATCTCTATGAAATAGTTGCAGACTAGAATCAACCTCTTCTTGTGGGAGTTAGAAGCTGTCCCAAAATTTTCTTTTGGAAACACTGTTCACCCCACTGCCAGCGCAGCCCAAAGCAATCAGCTAAAACTCCAGTCACAAAAGTATGGAAGGATAAAAATAATTCCAGTAAAATCATCTTTTTTTTTTTTTCTTCAGGAATCCTTCTCATTATGAACTATGCAAAGTGTCCTTTCTCTTTCATTTACAATGAGTATTAAACTTTGTCTATCAGCCCAAGCACAATTTTAGAGTGTTTTCCACTCATTCACAAGGTTGATGATCATCATTGCTAAAGAACTTTGACTGTTTGGTTTCAGATTTGGGCTGGATTTCAGCACAGCAGTACTTGACACCACTGAAAGCATTTCATTTAATAGGCGCTGGAAGGGGGTGAAGTCCATGTGCCACACAGCCTGTTCAAAGACAGGGATGCAATGGCAAGCGGGGCAAATGTCAGAGTCCAAGACTCCAGCCCTTGCAGCTGTGGCGGTAACCCCAGGCAGGGAATGAGCCCACAGCACAAACGCAGAGCACAAGGGGCTTCGGCACCAAGGGGACCTGCAGTGCTCCCTGGCCGCTTCCTTGGGGCGTAGCAGGCGGCACAGCAAAGCCGTATCGGCACGCAGCCCCCCCACACCTCGTCCCCTCCAACCACCCCAACCCCTTCTTTTCTTCACGGGCATGACCGAGGTCCAGCCTTGCCTTCACAACAGTTGGTACTAAAAAGGGCACAGTTCAGCCACAAACCCAAGGCTGACTTCACGACTTAACCCCAGGAGCCTGACTTGTCTAATTCCAGCCATATCTACAGCTTTTCCATCATATGTACACGCTTCTATAGAATCACAGAATTATTTAGGTTGGAAAAGACCTTTAAGATCATCAAGTCAAATCATTAACCAAACACTGCCAAGCCCACCACGACACCATGTCCCTACAAGGTACCGCCCCATGACCATCAGATTTAGCACATGTGGAGCTGAAGACCCATTTCAGTGCTTGTAGGCAAAATGCATCAGCAGCATTTCAAACTGCCTCCTCCACTTAGGAGGTTAATGAGCAAAATACACTGGAGACTGCGAGTTCTCCTTGGTCTCTTGCTGCCTCCTCCCCACCTGAGCTGCTTTGCCACTCAGCATACTTCTAAAGAAGCATCATTAACATTTTAAGAAAAGTAATCCACCAGCAACATCCGTTCATTAAAAAAATCATCTGTAACTAGACTCAAACTGTTCCTTTTCTCCACTGACACTGTTCAACACCTACAGCTGAAAGGGATTATATTGGCCACTGGTGATGGTCCCACCATTTAGTGTGTGAGCCGGGGGACAGCTGCAGATCCGGCCCCGCAGCCACCCCACACCTGGTCATCCCCTGTCCCTCCATCGCAGCCCTGGGGATGGGATTTGGAGCTCCTGCCCACAGCACAGGGACGGGGCACAGCCACCTCCCAGGCTGCTGCAAAAGCACTACTTTTATCTTGTAACGCTATGCAAACATGACAAATGCTATTTTTACATCTGGTCCCAGCTATTTTAAGTAAAAATTTGCTTAAAAAGACACCAAAAGACAACTTTTTCCTTTAGTTAGCCATTCATTTCTAAATGAGCTGTTTATATGGGTAATTTTGAGTTTTCTTTTCTCTCTCCAATTTTCCTCAGGAATAACGCCATTGGCAATCTCCATGAATCTCTTTTGACTCTTTCTAAAGGTTAAACTGACTACAACAAAGCTGGATCAAAGGGAAAGAAAAACTTTTTCTAGAAGCACAGAAATATTTACATACAAGATAAGCCAGAACTCCCCATTTCTACCATGTAGACATGCTTGTAAAAAGCATATAAAAATAGGCCATTTTCAGTTCAATTGGGGAGGGGAGGAGAAGAAGGATTTTATAGCTCATGTAAGAGGAGAGAGACAAGGCTGGCAATCAGCACAGTTTCTAATTGAAAAAATCCAGAGTTTTCAGGGTTTCCTGCCTGAAGGAGAAGAATCTCTCAGAGCCATTTTGATGTACAAGAGGAAAAGAGAATAAAGCATCCCACTGCAGTCTGGGGCTCATGCCTCCTCCAAGCAGCAGACCAAGGACCGCAACGGTTAAATAAGCCAAAGGTTCAAATGTCAAATGACAAAGCTGATTATTGATTGGAAAATGACTGCCAGAAAGAATCAGATTGGTGCAGGCAGCCCTCGGGAAGCAAGACAAGAGCTTTATTTCAACCTCCTCTTCTGAGCTGCTCTCTGAGCTCCTCAGCTGTGACCACAAATTTTGGCAGCAGTCTACTAAGACTGATGAGAGATAATACAAATTGACTTAGGGTTGGTCATTGCAGAGCAATAATAAAAATGAGAGACATTTTTTCACAACATATTTCTCAAGGATTGGCCTCTTTTTGGCCAGCTCTAGTAAATTCAGAATAATAGGAAGTTCAATACACTTATCGATATTTATTCTAACAAGTTCATCATCTCTCCTCACTGATGCGCTGGAACCAAACCCATAAATGTTTTGATATCAAACACCCATTTCTGCCTGCCCTCAGAGGAGCAGAGCTATCTGTTCTGCAGTTAATTAGCTATCCTCTAGGAAGAAATGAGAAAGGCCATGCTTTAAATTAGACCCATCTGGTAAAGGCTTTCTTGAAAAGATGAGACTTATGTCATGTTTTGGAGCTATCAGAGGCAGAGGTTTCCCAGCAGAGGCCATCTGTCCCAGATAACTGCTGCCAGTCCTCAAGATTATCAATTAGTCTGTAATGATTGTTTGTATGAAAAAGGTGACTGGAGGGTCAGGAGACTGACCTCTGAATACGAACATCATGGTGGAATCTAATAAGAGCCCAGGTACTGAGACAAGGAGCGAGGCGTTGCTTCCTAGCACCTCCCTTCCCTCCAAGGAAACAGCAGAACTCTTGTTTTTCTCTGAGTTCAAGAAAGAACCACGATGCTGCTGTCGTGCCCACTTTCCTACTAAGTTGGAGTATGTGCTAGAAAGCGTGGGACAGGTTCAGGTCCCTCCCTCACCCAAGGGATTTTACCCCAATATCTCTGATTTTCTTAAAGCTTCCTGGATTAGAACCCTCCCTTACACCTACCTGAACCAGCTGCACATTTGAGAGGAAAGCACTGTGATTTCTAGACCCGCTACAACTAGGCTGTTATACACAGCCACAGCCTCGAGACTAAATTGCTGCAAATCACACTTCCCAAATCTCAGAGAAGTCTCAGACCACAGCCAGACTTAGCTCTGTTTTTTCTCCCTATTCTATGCAGTTTCAATTAATTTCCAATGTGCCGCATGCTCTATTCTCTGGCCACAGCACAGGTGAAGTACAGTCACACAAGTCCTGCTGTTACTAAAGCAGCTTCTGTCTCGCTGCTCTTATCGGGGCAGCACAGGGCTGGGACCAGCTTGTAAGGAGAGAAATTGCTTACATAATTTATGATGTCTCTTGTTGCCAAAATAACCAGACAAGCTTAAAAATATAAGCAGACACTGCAAGGAACAATATGCTTAAAATGTTCAATTATATGGTAGTGGCATAGAATGGGAAATACTTGAAATTAGAAGAGAATAAAAATGTAGAGTATTAGAGAAATGTCAAAAATTTTCTGTATTGCACCCATCAATAACGCATCACAGAAGATGATGACGTCCAGGTGGCTCAAGATATTTGAAGTGGTAAATAAACATTTCTGCAGCAAGTGGACTCGCTGGTGGCATGTCACACCTGTAACCTCCAGAGAAGGGACCTGCCAGACAGCTGCTGTACATGGCCTTTACAGGCATTTTTCATTAGTGATTAGAAAAAAAAAGCATTTGGACATCTATTTCTCTATATGTGCAGAACACCGAAGTTACGTGAGCACAGTAACTCGTACACAGAGAAAACAGATGCACAAATGAACATGCCAAAAGGCACTGAAGCATCACTGTTCACCAAGGGAAAGTCTTCCTCTGCACACCTACAGCAGGACAGGACTTTTGGCCTCTTTTTGGCCAGCTCTAGTAAATTCAGAATAATAGGAAGTTCAATACACAGACAGCTCCCAACTTCAGGAGCTACTCGCTTAAATAGATGACAAATATATAAAGAAAACGGACACAGAAAACTGAGGGGGGGGGGGGCTGTTTTCTAAACACCAGCAGCAGAGAAGATGCTGATTGCCAGGTTGCAGATGGACACCTCGCATTTTAGAAATTAAACTGTAAGTTGTTGGGTTGGGTTTTTTTACCACATCAGTTGGATTTCTGTCTGTGGGAAACTTTTCCTCAGAGAGGCTCTTTTCATAGAAACAGCAGGGCATGGAGCGGTAACAGCGTGAAATGAGAGATCTTGAAAAGCAGCGCCGTTCTGCAGGAAGCCCTGCATTTGCATGTTAAGTTACATCTATTCCCTGAATGCTCAGACACATGAAAGCAACCCCAGATTTTTAGTTAGCAGCAGATCTTTTAGCTTCAGCCTGAATTGAAAGGTCATGCATGTTTAGAGCTTTTTTTGCGCTTAGCTGGAGCTGTGTTGTGCAGCTCTCCTTAGGAAGAGAGGTGAGAAAAGCACCAGCTCAGCCGTGCCAGGGCGTCGGGGTCACAATCCCGTCTGTAGCAAACAGTGTCTGACATCAGCCCCCGTTCCCAGTGACGGTGGCCCCGATACACTGGGATGTTGTACGAGAGACACTTCTCTGATATCGGTGACCTTAACAAGAGCTTTTTAGCACTTGTCAGGGCTGTGACAGCTGAATCTTTTTAGGCATGTAAATGCAGTGCGAGTGGAAAGCAACTGAACAAAGCCCACCATCCTTTTCACAAAACAGTTCTGAGGGAAGTTCAAGCCATTGAAACTCAAGTTTAACCTTTTTTGTCTTCAGAAATCAGTTCAATTTTTGACAAGGCTGAAGGTTTCCTACCTGAAACGGCGACCGTGCCCTTCGGCTTTGCACCGTGCGGCTGGAGGGGCGGGCAGGGCTAACACCCACCATCCCCCTCCCAGCACCATCAGCAGCACCACCTCACCGCCACCAGCACAACCAGCCAGGGCTGCACAGCACAGACGTGCTTCTCGCTCCTCCTCATCCTCCTGTAACACCCTGACAAACGGTCAAGCATTGCAAGGTTGTCATCAACACCACCAAGCTCCCCAGTATGCCATTTCCTCCCTTTCTTCGGCATTCAGGAGCAGGTGAAGTGGGAGATAAAGAATAAAATTATGATGCTTGTCATTGTCTTCCAAATGAGAAACACTGATGTGGCAGCGTATATGAATATTCAGGAAAGGGGCAGACCTACACACTGGATTTACTGACATAAATGTTGGTCTCGGCTGTTGAATTTCTGGTGCTGATGAATGTTGCAGAAAAATTATAGGTATGCAGAATGGGTAAGAGGCAAGGGCTGGCTTTTGCCTGCCAATAAAGGACTCAAATGATTGTTGGTTTGTTTGGGTTTGTGATTGGATTGATATGGCTTATACCCAAGTATACTGCTGATATAAATGAGCAATTAAATAGCAATAGAAGCGAAGATCTTTGGATTCACCCAACATGCACTGGGGAGCTGGTATAGGGAAGGACCCCCAGAGAGACTGATTCAACCCCAGGAAAGAGTAGATATCTCCTCCAGAGGGTTATTATTTCAGTTCTTCCAGACTGGTCATTTATCTCACACATGTCAGTAAGACAGCACATGGTCCCATCTCCTCTGGAGGTGGAACACAACTTCTGAAGCCACAAGGAAGGGAGCAGAGGTGGGGACAGCTCTCTCACACACCCCCATCAGTGACACACATGTCAACACTGACAGCAGAGGCAAAACCCCTCAGATTTCCCAGCACCCCTGCATATAGTGGGACTTTAAAAGGCCTGTTTCAAGATGTCCTCCTTCCCCTCCCTCTTCTTCCTCTTATGATATTGAGAGGTGGTTTCTCACGTAACTGAAGGAAAGTGCCTAACCTCAGAAGAGTATTATTTCAAAGATGAGCATGCCTTACTCAGAAATCCTAGATGTACTTGTTCAGCGCTTCATTGATGGGTGAGTTCAGGTCTGACAGCAGCTACCCTCAGGGGTACTGCCAGCGTTACGCAGGGGCAGTGTGTAGATGCAGCTGCTGTCACCAAGCCAGCAGATTTGCTTAGCAAGGCAAAACATCCACCCGGGGTTTTGGAAGACTCAGGTTCTGCCCTCCCGGTTCCCTTGCACGAATGCGTTTAGGCTTTGCTCTGCTGCCTCCACAAGTGCTGATGGTGGTGAGGCACCTGGTGTGCTGAGACCACTACTTATCCTGATGATGAACGTGACAAAATTGCTTGGAGTTTTGGGGTTTTTTAGCTGCTTGTTTGTCTGTATCTAAGGAAGTCCCTTGTCTTACACTTGGAGTAAGTTTTCTGTTACTTTCTGCTTGTAAATCTCCTACCCAAAGGCTGCGTCTTCCATTATCACAGTCCCCAGGGCATCTGTTAGCAATAATATTTGACATTGCGAAGTCTCAGGGGTTTGTTCTGTCACCCAGCATCAGACAGCCCTCTCAGCCCCAAAGCACTTTGAAAGATCTCACGTGCCTGCCTCCAGAATTCCTGCTGTACATCCGTCACGTAGCACAGGACCACGGTCTGGATCAGACCACATGCTAGGGCAGAGGAGGAACAAAGAGGAAAAAAGATTCTCCTTTTCCCTCTCTCCCTTCAACAAATCCACACCTGGTTATCATGCTGCCTTATGGCATGTGGTGCTACTTCACACCCCTTTGCATTCACCGCTCCCCTGGTCCTTGGGCTGGTCGTAAATCTGGTACCATTCTTGGACTCAGCTGCTGCCAATGTGTACCACTGACCTTCCCCAGCACTCTTCTCCTTTTCAACTATATCCTCTCTGTGCATGTTGCATTAACTTACCTAAGCTTTACTGCTATGTTTAGGGTACAGAGCAGAAGTTCCATAAAGCAGCAGCATCCCTGTGTGTAAGGCAAAACTGATCTTATGAACAGGATGGAAACTGCTGTGGCTCACAATGGCCACCTGAAATGGGATTATATAAAATTGCAGATAGTACCAAAAATTTCCAAATAGTGAAAAAATTCTCTTTGACACACCTATAAAATGGAAATATTGCATATTACTTTTAAATGTGTTATATGAGAAATGTGCTTATACTGCATTTATATGTGTAACTATCTCAGGATTTAGTGCATCCGTTGAAAATTTTCATGGTCAAGATAAAAAAAAAACATTAAAAAAAGCTTTGAATCAGAGTTGCTCACCTTTAGCATGCTCATTTGGGGTCTGCTCAGGCTTTCAGGCACAAACAGCTCCATATCTTACAGCATGTTAACAGCACGGTCAAGATTGCCTTTGGAAAGAGCGAGAAAAAAGCAGCTGAATCACTGCAGACACTCAGTATTTAGGGAATACTGGGGAGTCACTGTCCATAAGGCTCAACACTGTATAACCAGCAAACCAAACATCACTAGGAGTCATTAATCTATTACAGAAGCTTAAAAAAAAAAAAAAAAAACAAAAAAAAAAAAAAAACAAAAAAAAATCACAAACTGAACTAGTTCTCTTACACATTAGTTTGAGACCACTAAAATATTCACACATCCTTGATTTTCTATGGCAATTTTGTATCATGGGTTTAAACCATTTATCATTTGGAAAGAAAGCACCAAAATTCAATCACTTTTAACAAAGGACCCACTAAGCCTTAGATTAAAAGTAACTGCATGTATGCTGTCCTGCTGTTTGAAAGGCAAGGATCATCCAAACCTTAGCCAACATGCTCCAGTCTAACCAAATGAAGCTGTCCCACGCAGGCGTTTCCCAAGAGCAGGCTTCGTTCTGAAAACAGGGAAGGAAACTGTGTCCACATCCCTATCGTGGTTTCCCTATGGGGTACCACCATGCACGGGAGGTTTAAAGTTAGATGGTCCAAAATGTCTGTAACTATGAATGTTCTTAAACCAATACTTTTCACTGCAAAGCACTGTGATATGGGAGCTGCTTAGAAATGCTTTGCATATGAAAATGCAAAGCAAGGACTTGTTATCTTAGGACTGATGTTCTTATGAACAAGTTAGTGTCAATATCTACTTCTTTTAGTGAAAGTTCAAAGCCACAGATGAAGCCTTGGCCCATCACAGGAATATAGGAACTGCTTTTATAATTAGGATTTTTATTATTCTCATTGTAGGCTATTAGGTCCATATTTGCAATTCATGTTTATAATTCAATTATTTACATAATGGACAAAAATGTAAAAGCAAATAAGACAGAGTAGAAATACTTGTGGTTTCTTATTACAGTAAAAGAAGACGACTTCAAAACATAGCTTTAAAAGTGAAGGCCAACATTATTTCTAGATGCACAGCTTTTAACGGTCTCAAAAATACACACTCAAAACTAAATCATTGATAAGCAAACATTGGAAATAAAACACACAGCCTTCTGGACTAACATCCATGCAAAACAATAGTCTGAATTGGGAATTCTTGTCCTGAAACCATAATGCCTTTGTATGGTCACAAAGAAGTTGAGAAAACAACATCTCTGACTCTTTTCCCTGTACCTGCAATGGGCAATACAAAACCCAGTCCACAAAAAGGGCTATTCAGTGACCATCCATATTATCCTTTTCTTAAACATATGTGAAGCTGGACAAACAAAAGACAAAAATGAAGGCTGATGTGTACTGTGTTTCATATTTCACTCTTAACTCTGTCTTCTCATCAGGCATGCATTGTTAAATGGAGTAACGCATGGGGCTGAGAATTACCAAGCAGGTGTTTAAAAGACATCCGTAAGCAGTTCTGCTATACTCTAATTAGTGTTCTAATACATATTACAGTGCAGAGTCATCATTATTTCCTCTTCATTAGCTACTGATATATAATGCGTCTTAAAAAAAAGTCTAACCCGTTTTCTTTTTTTAAATAAAAAAACCCCACAAAAGCTTATTTCTGCCATTAACATAACAAAGGCAATAGGAATATGATTAATGCATGCCATCTAAACTATGTGCATTAAACATTAAAAGCCGATGCGCCATCTCAGTCTAATATACATTTGCAAATTATAAAATACGCTTGTCAATATTAACACTTGCACCAAATAAAATGTTGTTTAGAAAGATAGCAACAGAAAAATAAACCTTTTCTTCTAGCTGTCTTTTTGTACCTGCTGATCCCTATTCCTATTCTTTGGGAAGAGACAGACCACCAAGCTCACCACAGAGCATCCAGATTATTCAAGGCATGGTCTGACCTGGTGGGTAGCGAGCTACAGGATATATCTATCTTGTAGTCACTCCTGCGAGAGCAATCTGTGTCAGCTCTACACAGTTTTAAATTAGTTTTGGCTAGCAATAGCACTCTCTCTGCCCGAGCATACAGCTGTAGGATGGAGAATTTGCTAAAACACTGCTGTTCCGCTCAGCTTCTCAGATGGACTTTGCAACTGCAGTGAGCTCAGCCCTGCTGCAGCCGAACCGCCCGCAGGATCCCAGCCAGCTACTGCAAAGCTAATGCACGTCTAAACTACAGTCACAGCAACACAGAAACACCTTCAGAGCCTGGGTCTGTCAAACGTTGATGTGTGTCCTTAGGAGCACCTCCGCCCGTGAGACATACTTGATACCTATTCCCTTGGGATAACTTGTGCCGAGGACAAGGTCACCTCCAAGCTTGTGGTCCAAGTTTTCTTACATTTCCGAAGATTAACAGCTACCAAAGCAGAAGAGATTCAAGTGCTCCCTTCCTAGAAATCGTCTGACATCTGCCAAGGAAATCCACTCTGGAAACCTCTGTATTTACCTTGATTACCCCCACCCAGCTAGCAAGCTGACCTGTGCAGCTGAGCTGCTCTTCCAGTGGAAATTCTACTCGTGGCTACAGGAGAACCTGGTGGTCCAGCACATTTGGTTGTTCATGTGGAACAACCAGGGGTACAGTCACTTACCCAGTCTGCCCTCTCCTGCTGTCAGCACATCCCCTAGAGAGACTTTATGATATTTGAGAGATGGAGTGATATGTCAAGGACCCAGCTCCCTTCCTCCCATGCCTGCATGGGCTGGATACCCACAGAAGAGCACTAGAAGATACCAAGGTCTCGCTAAAATAAGACATTTCCTTTTCCATCTCAAAATTCAATTCTCCATCAAACACTGAAAATTAAGATGAACTCACCAGAGGGGACAGCAGCCAAGGAAGGTACATTTTTATGTCTGTTTTGCCTTTGACAGCAGCCCTTTAATTACAGCACACAAGTCTTCAGCAACTTGCCAATTATGCCTGATCCCCCAAACTCAACTTAAAGCTTCTCTGCAGTTCTGTTCTCCACCTTCTCCGAAAGAGCAATAACAGATGCTTCACAAACTGATCCCTTATGAAATGTAACACCAAGTCTATAATGAGGTTTTACTGCAACAACAACAGATTTCACTCTTCCTCTAGAGATCTACAGAAATCTAATCAATTTTTAGAAGAATTCAAGCTTTTGGGAGCAAAAAACCCAAAGCTGACACCAGTCACGAAGCTGATACAAGCAGCAGAGATGTCAGGGCCATGCCCTCCGCCTGCTCTGCACTCAGCATCCAGGCAGACACAGATTTAGACCTTGAACTAAAAGGCAGTGTGTGAATTCACAACCCTGCTGAAGTTCACTAGTGCTTGACCAGTGACTTGGCACTGCTGTGTCACTCTGTCCTTGTAGAGGATGAGCTGGGTCCATATCAGCACCATCACATAGCTGGAAATAGCCCCAGGATTTTCTAGGGACATTTCTGTCCGTGCCACAAAGACACGTTTTCCTTGGGTTGCCCGAGCATGTCACCTTCAGCCAAGATGTGACGAGGTGCTCACCAGGGCTGTCTCCTTGCTGAGGACCACAGCAGTTCCAAAGGGGAATCCGAGTCCCCTGTCCTCATGATGGGGTGAGAAGAGGGACTGCAAAGCCAAGCCAGGACCAATTCCCCACTGTGTACTCTCATGTCTCGGCAGAGCTGCACTTCACTGCGATGTTACCGAGCACTGCATTTCAAAAGCACCCCACAAATACACATCAACAAGCGCTGTGACTGATGCTACCGGTAGATAAGGCTTAATGCCTTCACTTTAAAGACAGGGAATCAGCAGCAAATAGGTTAAACAATTTAGCACAGGTTGTTCAATAAATCACAGAGCCTGGGTTGGAATCCAGAGATCTTGTTTCCTGCTATCGTCTTGATTTAACTTTGCTAGAACCACCTTAATTACTTTGTTTTGTTGTTACAGGCAAAAACTTGAGCATAGGAAATAGTACAAAGCCCTGTGCAATTCTGAAAAGAAAGCTTGATGGGATTTAGTCTCCTTTGCTGTGAATACCCAGGACAAAGAGCTAAAGGTTGAAAGTAGATGGGCCACTGAGTTTTCTTGGCTTGTTTTTAGAGGGTTTTTTCCTTATTTTTATTATGAGTCAAGAACACTCTGAAGTTTCCAAAGGAAAAGGGTAATGGTGTCAAGAAAATTTCACATGTATTTTAGACAAATTCAATGCAGCTCTATTAGCTTTAGGTCGTCTTCTTTTTTTTTTTAAGACATGTTTACATCTCAGCTTAAAGAAACTATTGAACCACATATAACTGGAGTGGTGTTCTATACCTGGAGGCATACTAAAGGAGCCAAGAAGCATAGTAGTTTGATAATGTCTTAATGCACCACGGACACAGCATTTGATTTCATATATTGATCACTCTGTATACAATTAGTTGAGTAAGTGCAAATTCACAACCAGTGCTGCTCCTTACTCTTGTTTTTTGTACTGAATAAAACTGACTGAAGCATAAGTGTGGGAAAGCAAATCTCTTTCCTGACCTTAGAAATGACATCCCTCCACAGTAATGAAGGATGAAGGCTTTTTAAAATCATGCAGAAGAGCAGTCCATTGGAGTTATGCTGACTGGTCTCTCACCTATCATTTAAAATTATTTGAAATGGGTGTTTAAAGAAATTTTTAAATATTATTTTTAATTGAGGTTAACCTCCAGCTTTAAGGAAGTCAGAGAGCAACTACATGCTTAATTTTAGTTCCAGACATTTCTATTTGACAAGTAAAAATTGCAAAAATGTTTAATATATTTAAAGGCAATAATAAAGGTTTTTGCTTCTCTTTGTCTGATTAAAGGTTGAAGATATTTATATTGTATTCTAATTGTTGATTTCTCAACAGATATAGGTAAATGTCTTATCACAGAGACTTTTGAAGATGTTATTTTGACACGTCCACTCAGACCAACACCCACTTAGCACATCAGGAAGTAACTGAAAAACCAATTAATTCAACAGCTATTTCTGCAGTCTAAAGCGTAATTACCCATGAAATGTTGATGTTTTTCAGGACAGTAGAAATTTATCATTCATGCTTAACCTGGACTATTTTTTCTCTCCATATATCCAAGAACAGCAAAGCAATGCTTGGATGTGCAGACAAAAAACAGCAGATGCTGGTGGGCTGGTTCTCACCTATTCTGGACCAGTCAAAACATTGCTTTAACACTTAGGAAGGTGTGGTGGAGCACGGACAGATCTTCCAAACACAAACTGATAACCAGGTCCCTACCAGTAAAGACACTTGTCCCCTTCGTAATACTTCTTTGTTCCCCCTCTTCCACCTCTCCTCTGCTGCTTGTCCCACTACCAGAGTTTGTGTCTGTAGATTAGGAGGTTTCCGGGTAATTTCTGTGAATATCTGCAGGGAGCCATCTCCTACCTCGATGAACACATGCTTTCACAGCACCAGCTCCACAACCGCATGTTACCACCTGCCAGACTTCAAGGACATGCACTGGGGCTGGGTTTTCAAAAGCGCTCTACATCCACTGCATACAGCCACGTCAAGAAGTTTGCTCCAGTAATGGATGCTGGATATTAACAACAGCTCTAAACATAATAATTAGTTCATCTATCTCAGACTTACAGTAGCCTTTGTGTAAAAGTATTTTACAGTTGAATAACTTTAATATTTTTTTTAGCTCTATGTAAAACAGGCAACATCAGTATAATCCTTAGAATCTAATAACGATTCCATCAGTGTAAAATCATTATCCTTAGGCAAGAAGGAAACCAATTCAATTATGATGTTGGTTGAAAAATCGAGGGTGAAAAGTTGTAGTACATATTAAACTTGAGGCTGGAAAAGTTGTACTACATATTAAAATGGTTACTACAAAATTTGTGCATCCAGGCTAACAAATGCTAATATGTTCTTTTGTTACCTTCTAATTTATATGATTCATGTAAGCCCGCAGCAAGAGAAACTTGTTTTAAAATTCATCTACATTAAAAAATAGCAATGCAATGAATTGTAAAGTTATTAGCATTCATGTCTGGTTGTGTTATTAAGCTGTACACATCAAGTCTGCTAGTACAAGTACAGAAATGTCATAATGAAGTAGAACAGCATTTAATCAGAAGAATTCCTAAAGGTCATCAGAGCATCACATAAATTCATCCATGCATGACAGCAATATGAAATAAATAACTGAAAGAACACAATAAGAATAAACTTCCATCTTTGAGCTTTGTTTCCAATAGTAGAAGAATTAGCCAAATTTCATGCTGAGAAAACAGTTAACAAAAAATACTGAATTCTGTAGCTTTAATTAATGAAAGACTAATAAGACACAGATAAGGAATTTTACACAAGGGAGCTAACGAGGTATGTACACTGATAGCTTCCTATGAACAGCTGATCTCATACATCTCTGTAAAACTGAAAAAGTGTTCAGTTCAGTTTTTTCTTCCTCATTAGCCAGATGAGCCCTAAATGATTCCGTTTAAATAACCAATGATTTGTTAATATTTTTGCACTCATAACAACAGTTTGACTGCTTTAGGACATGTCTTACAGGCCCGATGCTTGGCAGCTCCACACATCAGAGCCATTTTAATATTTCATGTTAATGTAGTGACAAGTCTCCGTTTTCCTCACTGAGTGCTGTCATGCTCTGGTACGGTCAGAGCAGACGTGGTGGTCACCACGGGCCAGGCTCTGGTACCCACAGCCGTGTTCAGCAGCACCCGGCTCTGCACAAAACCTAATTGATTTCACTGGGACACTTCCCAGAATAAAGTTCAATTCACAGTGATTAAAGGCACCAGGATCTGGCTTGGAAGATGGCTTCACATGGTCTGGGAAGGTGACACGGTGCAGTGGCACACACGTGCAGTGAGACAGGCTAAATAACTAATTCATCAAAAGCTGTTTCTGAAGCTCTGCATGTACCCATGGCTTTTACCTGATTAGTTGTCTTGGACAGAAAAAGGACAAGGCCCTTTTTTTCAAGCTGGTCTCCAGCTGGAGGGGCATGGGGGGTGGTGAGCCCTGCTTCCCCTTCTCTGACCAGCCCCTTTTGGGCAGGATCAGGAGCAGTGCACTGGGGACCTAATCCTTTATTCTCTTTCAACAGGATCACTGTTACGTTTTAATGATAAGGATTTTTCATTTTTTTTATGTAATGATAGTTCTTTGTCAGAATTCAAGCAAACCAGACTGCTGGTGCTGCAATAACAGTATCTGTGCTGGCAAAGAAAAGAGAAAGCAGATAAAGTGCTTTACTACTACCACATATTTCAGCTGGCCAAACCTCCAACCACTAAGAAGCCTGTAAAATGGATCTCGGGGCTTTCTTAGCCTAACTGCAAATGGGAATTTCTTATAAAGCAACCACTTCTCTCCTGCTGGACCTGTAAATCCTCTGAGTCCATGGGTGTGCCCCATCTGTGTCGGCCCTTTCCCTTTGAAGAGAGCACTGCTAGTGATGGAGGACACTTAGGATTTGGCACTACAAAGGAGACAAAAAATATAGTATATTTCTATAGTGACAAGCCAGCTGGATTATCTGGGTGATTTTGTGCATCACCAAGAGGAAAAAAGAACATGCTACTCTATTAATTTGGAGAATCTACCACTGTCCCCCTCAGAGAAGTGCTTGCTCATTTCCCAAATTATACAGAATTAGGCTTTTCAGTCCAGTGCCCTCTCCTCTCCATCCCCCTCCCAGTGCCTGTGCTGGTACCCTGTGCACAGGACAGTAGGGACTGAACCCACAGCCTCAGACTTCAATTCCCTTCACCAGAGCAATTCCTACACTGGGTAACAATACCAAACTCTCACACACTAGGTCATAACACTAAAATCTTAATCTGTACATCACCCACCTACTAACGCAGGACATGACACACACAAAGAGGACATTACACTATCATTTTCCATCTCCTTATTTCATGTGTTCCCTCTAGGGCCCATCAAGAGAATAATTGCCTTTTTTTTTTTTTATTCTAATAAATGACTGCAAAAAGCAACAGACAACTCCAGAGGCTGAGTATGGTCTCATGCATCATTTTCATAATTTTTTTAATTCATTAGTGTCTGCACTAAATGAAAGAATTTATAACCACACTTATGTTTCCTGAGAAATCATCCTAGCAGCATGTTTACTGAATCAGCAGGAAAAACGAATAAACAAAATGAAATCAGAAAAGAAAAAGCAGTATCTAAATGAAAGTTAGAGGATCTGAAAAGAAGCATGAGATTATAATCTTAAATTAAAACCACAGTGAGGGCAATATAAAAGATATTCTAATCACTACATCCAATTAAATGAAGTAAATCACTAAAGCATGTTAAGTGCCTTAACTATTATAATAATTAAGAATCAAACAGAAATCAAGCATCTTTGAAAGACCGATGATGCACATTAGTGAACAGGGAATGCTGTTCCCTATTCAGATACGGAGGCAGAGCAGAAAACACCAGAGATTTCCCCTGCCTAAAGCCATCAAGGGCATGAAGGTGGGCGTCCCACGTGGAAATCCCCACTGGGAGATGGGGTGGCCTCTTCCCCCTGTGCCAGCGGTGTCCTGTCCCGCAGGAGCCCCTCACTCCCGAGCTGAATGGCACCTTACGCCTTGGCCCCGCTCCCGCACAGGGAAAGCAGCGCTGCGCTTCTACAGAACCCTGTCTCCTACAGAGGACTCCCACGGATGTCTGCAACCTCTTCTGCTGCTCAGCTCCTGACAGTCCCTCTCCTCCGCTCCCTCCTCCCCGAGGAGAGATGCAAACAGAAATCTGATGAGAAGTTCCGTGAAAAACATTATGTTTAAACTGCAATGCTCTAGGCAAACACTGCTTTGTACAGTTTATGGTCTCACTGTCTGAAGCTCCAAAGCAAACATATGAATTAGAATCACAGAATGGTTTGGGTTGGAAGGGACCTTTAAAGGTCATCTCATTCCAACCCCCCTGCCCCAGGCAGGGACATCTTCCACTAGACCAGGTTGCTCAAAGCCCCGTCCAACCTGGCCTTGAACCCTTCCAGGGAGGGGGCAGCCACAGCTTCTCTGGGCAACCTGTGCCAGTGTCTCAACACCTTCATCATAAAAAAATTTCTTTATATCTAGTCTGAATCTACCCTCTTTTAGTTTAAAACCATTACCCCTTGTCCCATCAACACAGGTTCCTCCGATGCAGAACAGCACCCTACGGCTCAGTGACCGCGCTACCAAACACTTCTGCAAGAATGTGTATTATTGTCCGAATCCACGCAGTACACGTTTAACATCTCTCCAGTGCTGGAATGTTCTGGCCCTAACGCAGTGATAAATTACAGCACAGCCATTCGGATAAGAATCTGTGGTTCATGTACAACTCATTATATTAAAGACAGTCATCTTCCTATTCTAAATCAGTCTGAGGCCATGCATGGGTGATAGATATTTTAATTAGTAAAATTAGCAACCAAGAAGTACAATTTAGATACAAGATTTATCTGCAAATGATAATTCCCCAACTTTTCTGCAATAGCTGGAGCTAAGCTTTCTGAATACAAAACATCACTATTGTGCTAGGCTAACATGGTGGCACGCACACGGACCTCACTGATGACTCCTCTACTTCCACAAAGGTTTCAATAATTTTTTTTTTTTTTTTAAGTCAGAACATCCCTGCTTATACAGGACCCATTTTTACTAAATTCCACATAGTTGGGGTTTCCTCACCTTCAGAAATCTATGCTAAATATTGCAGGATAGTTGAAATTAGGTGAACTCTAAAATTGGAGTGCTTTGTCTAGACAAAACGTACTCGTATTTGGAAAGAACAGCTATAGACAGAATCAAGAGAGGGAAACGTGCCCTGCTGGAGTCCTCTGCTGCACGAAGACACCCTGAAGTGCAGTAGGACATTTTCACGAGATGCAGTGAGCACAGCAAAGGACGGATCATTTGCACTGTGTTTTCTCCTTGTTTCACAGCTGCCGGGGCTCTGATGATTATACATAATCCAAACCGTTTATGTAGCCACATTGCTCTGCACTTCAGGGAGAAGAAATAGTATTTGAGGGGCTAACACATACTGGATTTTAAGGGCATGTAAGTAATTATTTTTAACAGTTCTTCCTCCATTTTTGCTTTGCACATCCCTTTTGCTTGGCAAAAGTTTGTAAATGAAAAACACACTAACAAAAACCAAAACTGAACAAAAGCAGCAGTGGGTTTTGTTCCCATTCTCCTTCGTATTTGTTTTCCCTGTACGAAAAATGCATTGAAGGGCTCAGTGTGGTATTTCATATGTTGCAATTTTATCTGAGGAAAGTAATCTCTCCCACACCATATTGTATGAAAAGGAAGAGAATACAGCAGTAATGTGGGGTTTTTTCATTCCTACAACTTCTTTATTGCTGGCAAGTAAATACAATTACACATTGCGCACAACAATACATGCTAAAATTATAAAATAACTGCAGTATATCTAAGTCTATTTGAGAACTGTCAAGCCTCCATTCAGGTAAAGAAGAAGAAAAGAGAAAACTATTACAGAAGGACAGGCTCCTGGGCTGTTTTGGCAGCAGGAAAGAGCTTGGGTAGGAATATGAGCAATCTGCAACTTGCAAAGGCCAGTCGACCACTTAGCCAGTACCAAAAGTTTTATTAACAGGCTGTAACACTCCCTACTCTGCAATTGCATTTGCAATATTACTTTTAAGAAGCTAATTTTCACCAAGTCCTGCTCATAATCACTTTTGTGTCTTGAACCATAAAACTGTTAAAATTTTACAATATTACATTAAGTATAGGTATTTCATTGGCAAGACCGATCCATGAATTTTTCCTTTACTACATTCCCAAAGCATAACCTGCCCTGATCACAGTGCTGAGAGGTCCTGGCAGCCTTCAACTCTCTCAGAAATCAGCAGATTCCCCCCCAAATTGGTACTTATGTCCTAACTACAAACTGCTGGCACTTGCACCCACTGCCCCCAAGAGCAAACGCTCCCAGCCAGCGATACCAAGCCCTAGTGCCACCACTATGGGTTGTAGTTTCTTGGCCTCTGCACAAATCCCAGGTTAAATGCAAAAGGCTGTTCAATGCATTCAACACAGCCTTGCAAAACTCAGGTGAGTACAGACGTGCTCTGAGCTGAGCCACGAGAGAGAATGAACCCATTAAGATGGTATGAAAATCCAGTGCTAGAGCTTATTTCAGACACACACACCCCATGGTGAAGGGGTTTAACTAAGGTCTGCCAGCTAAAACCAGTGGAGACTAGATTCATTTCCCAGTGGAGAAGGATGTATCAACACGTTATCAAAACATGTGCTGTTCTCAGCTGTAGCTTTCAGACCACGCTCACACCAAAATATAGTCCCACTGAGGGGATTTGCAGTATGATGCTGCATTAAAAAATAACAAAAAACACACAAGTTGAAGACAAAAAGCAACAACAAAGTAACAATATTAATCCAAAAAGGCTCAGTAGATGAATCCCTTCAAAATAGATACTTTTATCCACAATCCAATCCAAACTTTCTCAATTTCAGCACAAAATATTGCAACCTACATTGGAAAAAAAAATCCCAGAGCCCCAGAGACAGCCTTGTCCTTCAGTGCTTGTGCCACACCACAACTGAGTCTCCACTTTAATAGGAAGCTTTATTTTTAGGGTTATCCCTTGGGGAGCTCCCTAGTTACCTGCAGATCCTCCACTTGGCCAAAGCAATGCCTTGGTCCCTCCTGCCCTTGCAGAGCCCACAACCACTGCAGCAGGTGAGTTCAGCTTCAGATCCCTCCGGCAGGTGATTTTTCACCTCCGATGGGCCCCCTCTCACAACCCACCTCTTCCATTATCTGTATCATCTAAGTCTTCAAACTCTCATCTCCAAAGATTTAACGAGCCTCCCAGGTCTTTCAAACAGTTCCTCACTCAAGAGCCTCCACTTATCCTTAGAAATATTTTACCTTTCACCATATAAAGCTTAGATTGTTCTGTGTTTGAACTTCAGTCTGCTTTATTTTATCTTCTAATATATCTCAGTGTCTTTTACAGTTCCTGGTTATATTATTATGCATTTGAGCAAGTCTCCCCTAAGGAATGACCTTATCTATAGGTATTAAAGCCTGACAGCTTTCAGCTGTTCTTTTACTGCTGGATTTGTTCTTTGGGCTGGGGAAGGGAAAGACCAGGTTCAGTGGATAAACCAGTAAATATCTACTGAGATCTCCCTGCCCAAGTTTAACCCTTTTCACAGGCTCTGTCCTGGATAATTGCTCTGTCTTTTCTTCCCCCAAATTAGCCCAAGAAAGAGAAATTTGCATCTCTAGCAATATTTTGGAGGTCTGGCATTTCAGAAATGAGGACTGCTTCCCCAAATGCAGAACAGGAGGATTTGATCAGAGCGGTAGTCTGCATGCACGATTACCCTCCCACGTCAGACACAATGACCGACTGCTTCAAACAAAGATGCCAACAACACAGAAGGCAGTAACTGGTCCCCTAAATGTGCTTCCATTAAGAGTTAACTTACAAAATGTTATTTTCCACCTAGTTTTTCAGCTCATCAAAACTACATCCTTATTAATGGAATTCTAGATGTTCTCATTATATATTCTGCTTTTTAAGCACAGTAAATTGTGATCCTGAACACTGCCTAGTGACAGTAAGTTCTATAGGTTCTTGTATACAGCACTGCTCTTCCCGTTAAATTTCCAATAAAGTATTTCCATTTTTATATCTGAAATCCCAGAAATGGCACTAGAGAAACCTAGCATTTAACTCTTAAATTTAATACAAACTATTTCACTCAGCATGAAAGCATTTTAAAATTACTCCAGTGCAGATTGTGGTTCACTGTTGTACTTGGTGGCTTAGTATGTCCATGGCAACTGATGAATATTACTGCTGCTACTGCTATAAATAACAAACCTATTTGGCAAAGTCTGGGATGTAAATATTAAATCCAGCACAAAGGCAATTTTCTGTTCCTTCTTTTGCTCCCTTCTGAGTTAGGAACCTATACTTGCATGTCGGTAGATTATTTCCAAATAGCTCCGCAGGTGTCACAATATTGTGGAAACTAACAATTTGGATTGACATTGTTTTCCACAAGAATCACACGTTTGGGGTCAGATGCCTGAGTGATGCTGTGGAATGCCAGGCTGGCTGTAGCAGCCACACTCCCTTTGAACCACAAGTGCTCTCTAGTCCCAACACTGAGATGGTACAAACAGAGAGCACATCTTTTGGAGAACCATCAAAATTTGTGGCCCTTTGTGGCTTTATTTTCAGAAAGTTAAAGGCAGAGTCTCACCTGCAGTAGCATATGTGCAACTGGGTCACTATTTTGCATGTGCAAATTAGACATGCAAACGGAGCTAATACCCTTTTCAACAGATGGTACCACTGACTGTGAGCCCCTGTTTGGAAACATACTTCTTTGGAGGGACTGTCAGAAACTATATGCATGATTAGGAGAAGTGAGAGCAGTTACACTGCCCGGTGCATTTGGGAAGTCATGTACTGTCAAATCTCTACACTTTTCTCTGCTCCTCTTGGCCACTTTCCCACTCCAGCGAGGGAGAGGGGGACATCCCTGCTATCTGCTCACACAAGGATGCTGGGATCGAGCACGGCAGGAGCACTCCATAATTGGGCTCTGGCTAGCTGGGGATGGTGGCAGTGTGCCACAGTTCCTCCCCATGAGCCTGGTGACCACGTGGTGGAGCACGGACAGAAAGCAGATCTGTCACCTCCCCGGTGGTGCCCTCCACACTGCTGCAGCCAAGCTCTGGCAGGGACACTAATTGCGTTTGAGCTGCCACTTCGTATGAAGAATTCGGATGATCTGTAGAAGCACTTCGCCTCGGCTCCACACCAGGAACGCTGCTGGCTGCTGCTTCTGGCTATTGCATCCCTAAAGTAGTTAGACCGTTGTCTCAGCTGCAAAGTGGCAACTCTCCACTAAGGGGTGGTCAGAAGCAGCTTCCTAAATTATCTCATGGTTGTCATTCTGCCACCACTGCCCACCAGGCTGGCTTGCCTCCCACCCGTGGGACCCAGAAGTTCTGGAGAGATGGCCTACAGACCTGCCCATGCTTACTGGGCATGGCAAGTGAGGAGTTGGGGAGCAAGCCTGAGCCTAGATCCAGGTCAGACATGAGCTGTAACTGCAGCAAACGCCACATTCTCCTTCCTGATCCCACTTTCCCCATGCATCCACTCTCAATAGAACTTTAAAGGGGATCAATGTGTTGAGTCCTACCCAGATCTCGCCTTCCTGACATTCCACTGAAACGCCACCAATTCACTGGGACACTGCAGCTCCACAGCTCTGTCATACTAAGTTACTCCAGGGTCCATGCCAAGACACCAGCCAGCTACACCTCATTCAAGGGCATGTTGGAATATCCTTTGACACAGCATTGAAAAAATCACTTTTGAAACCACTTCAGTTCAGAAGAAAAATAGTAGCATCAGCACAGACCACCCCTCCATCCAGGAATTTGCTTTATTAGATAAATATTAGCTAAATCTCACCTTGTTAGGCACAGAGGCCTGCACTGAGGTGTACCACATTCTTGACATTTCAGGATGTGGGTAAACAAGGTAAGCAGAAGTGTGGGAGAAATAAATGGGAATGTTAGAGAATTGCTGCTCAGACACAGTGCTAAACCCTCCGGCACTGAATGCTACAATTCTTTGTCATAAACACATCAATTACAGTGTTTATATCAAAGCTCTTGATAGATTATACTAGTAATAGAAAAATGACAGCTGTCATGCAACTCATACAGCAATGTCACAGTTTTGAAGCCTACAACAAAAATATGGGCAAAACTCAGATTCATGCTCAGGCAAACAGTTGATTAAATTCAAGGAAACTACTCATATACATAAATAAAGACCTTAGAATCAGTGCCAAGATCATGCTTGCAATGCAATTTAAGTACATTATTCTCGAGCAACTTAACTATAACATATTAATAACAAGTAATTAAATTGTAAATGTGAGCAACTATGGATTTTTCAGTGTAGGTAATACAGCATTTACAACCGCAGAATCACTGTGAAGTTCACTGCATCCATTTGTAACCTGGATTGGTTAAGCTGCTTTCAACGTAGGGATCAAATCCCTTTGACTTTAGCTGCTCTTACAGCCAGACACTCTGAGAGTGAAGTGGGGTCTCTCGCTCTTGAAAGTGAAGCTTTAGAAATTAATAAATGTAGACTTTTGTACCTGTGGGTAAAGAATGCTCTTAAGGAAACACTCAGACACATGATGTGCTGGCTGGAGGCCACAGCGATAACCACAGCCACGACCTTAGGCGAAACACAGCTCGAACCAAAGGCAAGCATGCAATATTTAACCTCCTCACCACACACTCAGGGGCTCATGCAACACACTCCTAAAAGTCCTCTTGAAGCACACTGGTGTTTGGAGAAGTGGAGGGTGAGGCTTGAGGAGCCTTGAAGGGGGCTCCAGGCAGCAGCAGGAATTCAGAGAAAGTGCTGGATTTAGAGCTAATGTTCTGCAATATGTTGTCAATCAGAGCTAAACATGTTAAAGTAAAGATGGATGAAGGCAAAGAGAGGATCAACCTCGCTGTCCAGCACCCAAGAGCAGCCAGCTCACACTGCAAGCACCTATAGAAATGTGTGGCAATCCTTGTCAGCCCTCCCCTGATGCAATTGCAGTATACATGTAGTGGTGTATCCATGCAAATAATTTTAAACAATTGAGCCATTAAACTCTGCATTTACCACCTAGAGTCAAGCACTCAGTGAGACTATGTCCATGATTTCTTGGAGAATAATTCATTATGGGCTGTAACTGCTGGTTTGTCACCAGGACAATTTGTTGGTAAAGAATAAGCTCTGGGTTTCTTTATAAATCTTAAAGCTGACAGCTTTAAAAAACAAAACCCAACCAAGTATTACACTAATTTATTTTAAAGACTTTAGAAAAAAGCTATTTTCTTCACAAACATAATTGGATGGACAGGGAAAATAGACTTTTCTTGCAACAATTCCTCTCTAAACTGCCTCAGTGGAACTGATGGGACAGTTCAGGAATTCAGACTCTGTTTTGCATGACCAAGGGTAGCAAGGTCTGGGATATGGCTTGGGCAGCTGGCCCTGGGAACTCAAATACAAATGCAGATATTGGTGTGGAGAAGAGGTGAAAGCATTCCTTCTAGAAAAGGAAACAGCTACTAAAGCCCACCATGAAAAATATACATGAAAAACATCTTAATTTGCACATTCAGGTGGTAGCCTCTTCCTTATCTAGCATAAACGGGGGTAAAAAATTAAAAAAAAAAAATCATCCAAACACCGACTTAATTTCTTGTAGAATTTTTTAATAGAATAATTTATTCTCATTGAAAAATCTGCACATGAGAACCTATTTACTGCCAAAACTTGAAAGAAGCTGTTCTTCAGCTTCTTCTCCAAGGTAAATCCTTGCAGTTACTGAGCATTCTGAGAAAAGAAAACTCTGAGCTGAGATTTCACTCAGGAAAAGCTCCTGCCAGGCTGGCTATCACCTACAGGAGTTGTGTTGAAGGCAAGATAAAGCTGAACAATAAATGCAGTATTGCCGTGTTTCCAGCCTCTCTTCTACTGAGAGTGGAAAACTGGAGGTGGCCTATAGCACAGCTATGGAAAACATGAGATCTGTTCATTCATTTAATTACAATTAAATGTAATAAATCTAAAGAAAACTCAGCCACCACATACAGCAGGCAGTTACAGGCTCAACGTGAGGATGTGCTCTCTACAAAGGCTTAAATTCTGTTGCACTCAACAAAGCTGCAATGCTTAAATCCTCCTCTGAATCTTGCCCTGGGCCATTTTAAATGCACAAACAGATGCAGAATGAGTCTTTCCACAGTGGAAACACCTCTCAAGAGCCTAAACCACCTTCCAAACAGCTTTGCATTTGTTTACTAGGTTTTATTGTCCCTGCTTCCCAAGTGCCTGCTTTTGAAATCTCTGCTGCTTCCTCTACTGTTGCTAATATTACCAGTTTGGGCTATTTTAAGTTTCTTTCTGCCAGCAACTGTCTTTGAATTGTCTATTAATGCCCAAATGTTCACATCATAACCGCACGGACATTCCCAAATCAGTTGTTTTTTAAATCTTTTCCATTTGGCCATGTACATGCCGCTGGTTTCACCCTTCTTCCTCACCCCACCAGGACCCATTCCCGTCTGCTGGGGCCTGGGGTGCAGTAAGGACTCCGCTGAGTTATTTTGCAAGCCTTCTTTTATCTCCAAGTTTCAAAGAGTGTAGGAAAGTCTTCCAGAGAAAAGAGGTTTTACTGCTGCAAACACTAAGGAAAAACAGTTTATCTTTATTCTTATCTATAGCCTTACCTGCAAGAAAGTACTAGCCCAATATTTTAACATATTGCTGCCAGTTCTCACTGTCTGGATTAAACACCCATTTTTCCATAAATTGCCACACTTCAAATATTTTATTGCCAATTTTGGAAATGGAAAGCTCCTGTTGTTTAAAAAAAGATCACCCATGCAGTACTAGAAAGAATCATTGCTTTATCAACTTGAACCAAAACAAGTGCGAGAGAGAAATCCCCACCATCAGGAGCACCAGCAGCAAAGACCTCATCCCCCAAAGGCCAAATCTGAACTATTTTCCATCAGTTTATAACTGGTTTTTTCCCCCTAAATTAAAGGGCCATGACCAAGAAACAATCTGAAAAGGCAAGAGGTGACTGAATGGGAGTTAAAACTAGACCTGGCAGCCAACTGGGTTTGACCCTGACACATGATACGTTGGTGTCCCAGCATCAGCCCCAGCAACAGGCCCGGCTCCGGGATCCCCCCTGGCCTCCAAAGGAGCAGCAGCATGGAGGAGACAACCAGGCCCTCCCCAGGCTGCAAACTTTACTTCTCCAGCATTTGTGTCCAGAATAGGTCCGTGTGTGTCTAATGGAGGAACACTAACCCCAATGCTGGCTTTGTAAGGAGGAGAACTTAATGGGGAAGGAGGACATTAGAGCAGACACAGCTGCCATCAACCGGCTGCAAATACCGTAACCCACTGGATGTGCATATCCTCGGAGCCAGGTGTGAACTCACTAACCCAGCACTCAGGCAATTAATTGTTTTGCTGTAAATGGAATCTAAGCATAGCTGCTGCTGCTGCCTCCGATTATTGGAATTTGTTTCTGTTTACATGGTATTTACATAACTGTATAGGGCTATTAAGCACTTGCACCCAATTAAAAGCTGAATCATTCACTGGATAATTCACAGGCCCTGACCAAGCTGCTCCACTCCCGAACTGGCAGAGCACCCGCAACTATCGCCATTTGCCACAACAATTCTGCTTTCCCTTGCAGCTGGGGAAGGAGCCGATAGCACCTGTCCCAGCACGACACTCGCACATTGCTTTGCATTTCCAAGTGTACAACAGTGTTTTCTGATCTCTGCACTGTCGATTCTGAAATTGTTTTACACCCCATAAATTCCATAACGTGCCAAAGTAAAGATCTACAAACCGTCATCATTTAGGATGATATACATTTAATTTCATCCAATAAAGCTGCTAGCACTTATTACAGCGTCTTTCCTAGAAAACAACTCAGTGTCATCTAAACAGCGTGTCTCCTGCCTGCAGCTTTCATACAGCACAGAGCCGGGGGAGATGGGGTCAAATCTGATCACAGGAAAACACAAACTCTGTCAAGGCAGTAGAGCCGCAGCTGCTCATGCTGAGCCTGAACCAGCACAGGCGGTGCTGGATCTGTGCAGCTCCGGACAGGCTGCCCTGCGGAATAAAGCAAAGGCAGAAAGGTCTGAGGCAAATGTCCAAACCAGACTTTTTTTTTTTTTGGTCTGAGTGAATTAACATGCTGACAGCTCACCGTGTCTTCAGACTCACACTGTCAGCCTGCTCACTACCTTGTCTGAAGCAGGTAGAAAAACTTGGGTACAAGTGGTATTTGAACCTTTCATCTTTAAAATCTGAAAAGCAGTCCTGTTCTCCATTTCCCCTAGATGCCTTTTTATCCTTTCTAGCCACTGTCCTCCTGATCAGTGGTCTCTGCATGGCAAGGACATCAGGTTTCTGTTCCAGCCGATGATGTGGAGGCTGCAAAACCCACACACTGTGCCAGGACGTGGCAGCACAGGCTCGGGCTGCAGAAAAGACAGATACACACGCTCCAGCCCTGTGGACTCAGACCCTAAAAGCCTCCCACATCCTGGACCTACATGGGAGACAGATCCTCTGTCCTGATCTTGTCCAAGTCTCAGGCTTGCCATATAAACAACACAGCAGGAAGGAGGTAGGACCACAGGACATGTAAACGTACTTCAGCCTACTGGTACCAGCATCAGAGGCAGTGAAGAGCTGAGCTGCATGGGCCAGCAGGCCAACAGCAAACACTGCTCTATAGCTGTTAGAAAGGGGAAAACGTATGAATGAATGGCACTGATGTATGAATGCATAATGAAATAAAGCACAAAATCCATGCCACATGTCCTCATGTTTGTCATTACCTGAGCTAGCTTGTGCATCACCTCTGGCTCTCTACCAGCACATCTCCAGTGGGAAATGCTGGACCCTGCTTAAGTGCAGCAAGACACAGATCACCTGCCAGCCCTTACCCTCCCACAGCTCTCAGTCCACTGAGCAGATCTTTGCATGACCTAACCTAGAGAAATAAAAAGCAAAATGGTGCTAAAGAGACATCTAATAGACCCTACTAAATAGGGGCACAGGTGTGTCCATCTCCCCCCACATCCTACTGCACTGCTCCCTTGCCCTCTTCCTTCTCTGGAGTGGCCATTTTATGCAGTTTTCCTCTGGCAAACCCCACCTTCCAGCATGCTTTTATACCTCTCTGGCCTAACTTGCAGTCAAATTTATTTCCATAAATTCACTGAATTGTAGATTACAGTAAAATGTTTCCTTTGCTAGCTAATGTCTCCCATGTGTTTGAGTATTTAAAGCCACTTTCAAGCATGCTTTGCTATCTCTCCTTAGCATGTGCAGCAAAGTCCCAAAACAGGGTTTTTGGTGTGGGAGAGTCTAGCATGGAAAGAAGCTAAACAGAGAAATACTTTCACCAAAGAGGAGAAAAAAAGAAAGAAGAGAAAAGCTGACAAGAAGAAAAACTGACACTGGAAAAATGCCAGCCCTGTGCAGTCAATCTTTGGGTTGACAGCAGAAATGCCATTAAGTGCAAAAGGAAGAGGGTCTCTGATGACAGATGTATGCACAGGCTTAACACAGGGTTGATTAAAAAATAAACCACCATAAAAAAAAGTCACATTTCTCTCCACTTAGTAACAATCTATTGCAATTCAGAGACACGACTGTGCAGAAGTTTATAGCATGCAGTCAAAGAGAGCCCTTTCCCAACCCCACAGATCAGAAAAGACACGTAAACCATCCAGCCCAAAACACTTGGTTTTCTTCAACTTTAGCTTTTTTCCCCTCTCTGGGACAAATCCTCCTCTTGGCACCAAACTCAAAGAAAACTTTGCAAGAGCGGGTCCAGCCTTGGCAATTTCAGTAGCTCTGGGTGGTGCCAGGGTGCAGCAGTGCTCCACCACCACGAGCATCCCATGGGGTGCATCACCCTCATCCCAGTTCTGTCCACAGCAACTTTCCAGTGATGGATCCACTGGCACTGGAGCCTCCTACAAGAATACCCAAGTTCAGGCATCTCTGCCCAAGATTTTACCTCTAGGAAAAAAGCAGACCTTGTTCATTTTGCCACACAGTTGGCAGATACGTTTTTTGATTTATCAGTATCTCTCTAGGCAGCTGTACTTTTAAAATTTCTCTGCTATAGAAAAGGGAACTATTTCCAAAAAGCCCATTCAAATAAATTCAATTTTAGGGTCTTTTCCAGATGATTATGATACTTAAGCTTTGTTCAGAAATACCTGTATGAACTAAGATCTTAAGTTGTTAAAAAGTAATGTGGACTTATTAAATTATTTCAAACAAATGGGACTGGAAATTAAGCTTAGTTTTAAAATGTTAGATATATGAAAGTATTTAGAAGTCTAAGGATGCAGACAGTCACCTAGTAGGATTTTTATTCTGAGTGCATCTGTCAGTATTTAAATATCTATGAAAACTGGCCCACTTCCACATTTTAGAAATAGGAATATGCAGCAAGATCTTTAAACGAGTTTAGATACCCAAGTCCCATACATTTTGCCCACAGCTCCTAAATCATTGTGTGGTTTTGAAATGTTTATCTTCTGGCTAAACAGTATCAGTTGTCTGAAAACCATAAATGCAACAAATATCTGTCGTGGTAAATTACCCAACCAGTACAGCTAGTGCCCAGACACATGATTAAGTTGCCACGGATTAACAAGCAACTACATTTCACTAAGCTGCCTGTACCAACACTTTTAGCCCAATGCAAATTAAGAAAAATGTGTTAGCATAAACGTATTTCACTGGGGTACGAGCCTGTATTTGTCACGGGCAGAGGACACAGGCAATCAGTTACTGCGGCTCAGTGGAGCCACAGTAACTCTCCAGGACTTTGCTTGGGTGCTCTAACAACTACATCAGTGGGATCCAGAAACCAGAAAGCTATACCCAAGAGCAGCAAAAGTCTCGCAAGAGACAGAACTGTCATCACTGGTGCCTAATATAGGGCTTGTCGAAAGGCAGAGGAGAGATCGGTGATGCTCTTGTCATTCAGCAGCACCATGCAGCCAGCAGCTCCTCTCCAGCAAAGCCCTGCAAGCCCCAGCTCGGCGGCAGGCGGCGAGGTCAGCTTCACAGCTGGATGGGGAAGGAGTCACTATCATACATTAAATAAACCAAAGCAGCCTGGTAATAATGTGCTAAAAATAACTGAGTAAGCACATTGCTTATAAAACTGAAATCCCTGCCAAGTCTTACTGGAGTAGGACATGCGTTCCTCCCCCTTCCCAGGCATCTAAATAGATATTGCAGAGGAGTTCAAAAAAAAAAAAAAAAAAAAGGTGACACAAATTTCCAGAAAAAAATAAATCCCCTACAGATTCTCCCCTGTATTTTTCTCAGAAACAACTGATGCTGGTCACTGCAAGGGAAAGGAGGTCTTACGTGGTATTGCAATGTTTTTGTTCCTATTCCACTATGTCAATATTATGTCTTTGATTCATTTATTGTACCTGGTATAAAAGCCCAGCTCCTGACCTTATCAGCAAAGGGTGGCCACATTATTCTCACATTGTTTTCTGCACAGACCTTTATAAATGAGGGACACAGGCCTTTCTGGAGATGACTCCTTTTGTTGCTTTGTTTTTCTCTTCATCTAAAATAAAAGACATTCTTGAAAAAATGGATTTGTACAGTTTTTGTCAACAGAGGGCTATAGTTAGAGCTAGCTGGGCGACAAAAAATTGGGTTCTTAAAAGAATATTCATATTTTAATGACTACTCTAATTCTGCATGAGGATGGAAAGAGGCCAAAGGAGCCCAATGCCCAGCAGGGAGTTGAAGGCAGAGGCCTGTGTCCCCATCCCGAGAGGGAAGCGCACGCAGAGCTCCCCGAAACCGCTCCCCCCAACCAGGGCACGGATTCAGAACTGCATAATCACCTCCCTATGCCTCCAACTCATCCATTCCCCACAATCAATTACTAACACAAAGCAAGACCACCCTAACAGCGCAGAGGGATCCAGCCCACAAGGGCAGCGAGGTGGGAGCAGGACTCTCCTCTTCACTTGCAACCTTTGTAAAAAATAATTTTGACTTTTATGATTTGACTCCTGGCCCTTCCTCTTTTCTCTGCAAATCTCATCAAAGCGTTTCTGAGCAGCTTTGGCTGCAATAGTGATGACAAAACATGAAGAAACAGTCAATTCAATGACTTGATAGAAGAGCCAAAAACAAACGTCCCAAAGGGGAAACAAATCTCATTGCGTGTTATCCAAGTAGGGCAGGGAAAAAGCTGAAGTTTTTAAGTCAAGCTTCAGTTTGGAAGTAACTCCAAGCACAGATCAGGCAACACAGAATTAAAGATAAAACATTAAAAAACAAATAAACAAACACACACCACCACAAAACCCAAACCACACAGAAGAAAGCTTTTTGTTTGGGGAAAGAGGGATTTTTAAACCAAGAGACAGTTAGTGTCCATTCTGGAAACATCTCAAAACTGCCCAGAGGCAAAACAAACAAAACCAATTCTTTGCTGGCATTTGGGACACTTGGATGCTACTTGCCCTGGGTACTTAATTTAATATAAAACAAATCACCCTGGAGCAACAAACAGAAAATTTGCTAGTAAACAAGACAGCTCTAATTATTTAACGGTAGAAACCAGAATAATTAAGCCACAGTATCCAGAGCAGCTAAAAGCTAATTATATAAGCAAGTATCCAAAATATTTCAGCTATCTTTTGAAAAACAGGCTGTTTCATTTCAAAACCAAAGAGTAGTCAGCACCTCCAAAGCCAAGCCTTCAGGATGATGCATCTTTGCCTTTCCCGGTGGCTGTCTGGGACTTGGACTCCTATCCCGGAGGTGCTGGCAGGGGGCTGCCCATCGGAGCAGCTGGTCTCCCTCCAGGAACGTTGCTGGTAGCTGCAGGGTCTCTACTCCCAATTCCCCGCCCTCACTTTCTCCCTGGGATGCTGCCAGGTCTGTCCTGACACACCAGCAATTCACTCCCCTGCCCAAACGCCCACCCCGCTGCTCCTGTTGGGACCAGGCTCAGAGACAGGGCTCGGCACGCACAAAGCTTTCCCTGCACAGGGCTTTAGGAAGCTACAGGGGTTTTGGATTTCAGGGATATGGGATGGAGGAGTCGGCACCAGCAGGAGCAGTACAGCCTTGAGGCAGGCACCTGGGAGGCTGGCGACTCATCTGTGTGGCAGAGAGCTTGGAGGCGGCCTCATGTCATCACGCAATTTTGGCAGCTCAAGGGAGAGATTTGAAAAATGCCAGGAACGTGTTAGATGCCAGGAAAGGTCAAGGCTGCAGCCTGTGGTCCAGGATAAAGCAGCCCTTTCTCTTGATGTGCGGGAGCGTGGCACTCAGCAACATAAAGCTCCCAAAGATGCCAGAATCAAGGGCTGGTACGTGAGATTGAGCTCTATTTGGTACCTTAGTGTCTCATTACTCTGCCACACGGGTAATGCTAAATGCTATGTGCTCATGAGAAAATTGCAGGCAGAGCATGTAAGGGTAATGCTTTGCTCTCGCACAGGAGCTGGGATCTAACTGTAAATCAGCTGGGGTTGGGCGCCTGAACCTCAATGAGTATTTGGGACTCAGTTCCTCAACCTCCTACTGTAACACAACACAACTCCACTGCCTCTGATTTCAATTTCTCAAGTAATCTCGACTCTGATCAGCTAATGACACCGGTTTCACGTTAACGTCGCTCCTGGGACATCCTCAGAGCCACGGGTGGGAATAGCAGGGCTCTCAGAAACACAGCCCCAAGGGGCCAAAGCAGCTGCCAAAGAGCGCACTTGGCTCCAGATCTCCACCTCTTCCTGCGTCCCGCTGATCAGCAGCAATCACAGCAGCTTTGCAGATGTTTTTAGGTATCTGGGCCCTGTGCCAAATCCACATACCGGACCTTTGAACAACAGCTATTTTTCCGTGACTGTGCTCAGAGCATCAGCCTCGGCTGAAACCATCAGTCTCAGAAGTGATGATTCAGTCTCTGTTTCCCTTCAGACTTCATCATTACAAGGTCATCAAGCACAGCATGGTTTAAAACGCACATAAAGCAGTCACCAGAGTTCTTACGAATATCAAGCAGTTTCGATATCTTTCCGCAATACTTCAATCTAGCTGCTGATTAACTCTCGTTTTATATTTAAAATTCCCCTTGCCAAAAGAATGTCTGAGGGAGTGTATGAAAGCTGAATGACACGACTATAATTACAGTCAAATGGATGTTGCATGGATAAAACAGGATGGCTGCAGAAAGACCGAGGGGTGAAATTAAATCCTTGAGAGAATTAAAAAAAAAAAATTAATGAAGCCCCCAAATTATGAGGATTTTAGCTAAATGCTTTTCAATTTCTTTAAATTTGCCTCCTGGCTTTAGCCTACCTTGTTCAGGTTTTTGCCTATTTTGAGAGTCAGAAACATGCTTAAAAATAATACCAAGTTCCTCACCCAATCACATGAGTCAGAGAACACAGGCGTTAAGAAAGCACAAGGTATTGCATGCCTCAAACTTACATCATGGAAGTTGGCAGCACAACTGTATGGCCGATTTCACAGGCTCCCCTACTCCGAAGGAAAGTCGCCAAAGCTTATCACCACCTCTCCTCTGTTCACTTCCACTGGTATCCCGACTTTGACCAAATCCACTGACTTTCTGCCAAAAGCCATCCCTTTTTCCCCTCCTCTTTTTTAAACTCTTGCTTTAGATCACTGCAACCTCTTTCTGTCAAACCTCCAGGCTTTTCATCTCCCCTTGCAGAAGCATATGCCAAGCAGAGTAGCCAAAACACCTTTTGTTCTTCTCTTCAATTTGAGCCCCTTTTTGAGGCAGTGTTAAACCGTCTTCACGATGCACGGCACAGAGAAGCCTGCTGACGTGGCAGATTCTACATGCCTATTGCTTTTCCCATCACATACTGAGTGCTCTCCATCCTTGCCCCGCACCCCACTCCCACACAGGACTGGGACCACACCTGCACCATGCAATGCTGCAAAGACACGGCTTTGCAGGTCCTGGCTTTGTTCTCGGGGTGCCCAGGGCCGTCCAGCCCTTCCCTTGGGCCTTTCATTACAGGTCATGCCATTTCCACCTCCACTTCCCCTTCTGAGCCCACAAAACACTTATATCCATGGTCTGTAAGGCTCTGTGCAAACCAGTATAACTGCCAGTTCCCAGCAACTCAAGGGTCAGAGGCATGAATTCTCTTTAGGCTGGGTTGTTCATGGCTGCAATACATTGTTGTGCTGAGCTTATTTTAGCTATCCACACTCCTGCTGAAAACTCACTTGTTCAAGTTGACTTACTTATTATTTGAGTTGTTAATTTTATGGTTTTATTAAGTGGCTCTGAATGAATGCCATTAAAGCACATGGTAGTTTGGTTGATTGAATGATTGATTTTACACAGTTGTCTTCTTCCTGCACTCCTAAGTACTTTTATTTGTGATTAACAAACCTCACCATTTTGCTATTCCACTTCATAGCTCCCTGGCTCATTTTCAGCTTCTCTTTTTTACGTGTTCTTTACAGGGCAAAGATCCTGCTTAGTCACATCTAAATGAAAAGCCACAACAGAAAAAGAAAAAATAGCAATGTATAAGAGATTAGAAGTGTACACGCGCTTTCAGGAGTTGGTGAGGATGCAGGCTCTGATGGCTACTTCCTTCATCAAACTTCACATCCACAAATTGTGTGAGATTTATCTGCTCTTCACAGGTTTGGAGACAGAAAAGAAGGCTGAAGGTCAAGACGGCTTTGAGTGCTACAATTTTGGGTTTTTTTAATTTTACTTTTTAGGGGGCTTCCTGGGGTTTCCAAGACTTGGTAGGAGAGGTGAGGACAGTAACCACGGCTCCAGCTTCATCCCCTATCAATCTGGGGTTCTGTATTTTCATGCAATATAAGCCAAGGGCAAACAAAGAAACAAACCACAAAGCAAGCTAACCTTGAGGTATGATACACCAAATTGTTTGTTTCATTTTTAGTAAGAAGGCCATTTACTTTGGTAAAATTACAAAGCTGTTATTACTGAGCACCAAAGTTCCAAAAATATAGATATATGATTTAAAGTATGCTGCTAAAACTAAACGCAACTGGAAGACAAGGTTCAAGAACAAACAAAAAATATCACAGGTTTCTGTTAACATATTGCTGATATAAACAAAAGATCAAGGAAAGTAAAACATACAAGTAACTAGTAAAGTGTTTTTCAGAAACAAATATCTAAAAGCTTTTCCCATTCCCTAAGAATTGGACATTTTGGACTCTTTCTTCCTGAAATGGAACAAAAATTCAAAATCTTAACATTCAACATAACTCAGCTGCAATGTTCCACGTAGATTACTGCTGGGATTATTACTTTTTAATTCTCTTAATAAAAATAAAACAAATGCAGTATCTATTCTATTTTTAAAGACAAAGTTACTTTGACCCAAAAAAGGTATCGCAGAAAAACAAGGTATGCCGAGTCCTGAGCCTGAGGCATACAGAAGATGCAGCAAGCTTTTGGCAAGATGAAAGTACAGCACAGAAGAAGCACTTGCTTTAAAAAATTCTTAAAATAAAAGAGGCACAAGATGATATCCCATAAAGAAGTGAAAGATTGGATGGCTGTGTGATTGCCTGTTTGGAGAGTGCAGAAAGCAATCAAAAGTTTTACATATATTAGAAAATTTTATACTGATCACCCAAAAAAAGGAATATTGTGAAAAAAATTTGTCCTCAAATCCTCAGAGAATTTAAGGGTAGAACAAGCTGGTACTCTTGGACTAAGACAAATAAGACAGTTTATATTGCTTTATAATTACTTTAAGCTGAGGATCACAATGGGGAAAGGGCAAATGTGAAGCAAAGATCAGAAGACAGAGGATAGCAGAAGGTGGATTTTCAAAACACTGCGTACGGCTCGAGCCACCAGCCTCCGCTGAACTCCTCCTTACCCCCTTGCAGATCTAAAGTAGTAACAGGGTTTTGTCCCAGGAGGGGAAAGGGACACTAGGCAAAGATCACACAGCTACTAACATGAGGCTGGGTTTGCGGGGAAGAGGTATTATTGTCATGACAGAGTAAATGATATGGCCAGAGACAACGAACAAGCCTCTGGGTGCCCAGCCCTGCACTGGTTCCTTAGGGTCAAGAGCCAGAAGGCCCACGCAGCCAATTAACTGGACTAACATTACTGTAACACAAGAAACTCATCATTGGCAGCTGCAAGGCTCCAGATAGTATTAAGCCTCGTTCAAATCCTGAACATGAACTTAGGACAACATCCCTCACATCGACTGGGTCCAGGAGGGACTTGGCTGCCCCAGGCAAGGCATCACACAGCACACGTTTCAGCCACCCGGGTGCTCCCCGGAGGTTTGCAGCCCCAAGTTACTCACCCATGTACAGGGAACCAAAATCGTGACCTGCAGGAGCTGCCTGCTTAGCCAGGAAGAAATGCTGAGTGGGGAAAGGGGTTTAGATGTTGGATATGGAGTGCACAGAGTCAACTGCTTCATTCAGGATACGCAGGTCTGAGCCAATGTCTCATATCACGGAGCAAAGATCTTTCAAACATGAGAAGAGGAAGAGGGATCAGCAGTGTGTTACAGTGGAGGCAAAACAGGACAGCAGAGTTGCCTTCATCTAATAGCTCAGCAATTTGGGCTCCGCTCTCTCCTCTCTGCTGCTGGACTCAAAACACCTCCCATTTCCCAAAAGGCAGCCTTAGCTGCCAGCCTGCAGGCTGTGCTGAAGCTATTCCGCTTTGTACAGGATAACTGAAGATTTGTTGTGCGATTCAGAGTGGTTTTTTTTTTTTAATCATCATCGTCTGGCCCCTCTTCAGAGCATTCATGCAGGAAAAGGGAGGCATGGGGTCCCAATCCATGCTTCAGTGATTATTTAAGTACATCAAACACTCATTAGATAAGGTAAAATCAACAAATATTCACCAGGGTATGGACTAGAGAGGAGGGAGGAAATCAAACTATTAATTCAAAGGGCAAGAGGAGCATTTCTGAGCAAAGTATAGTCTTCTATGGGAGAAAGGCAGCAGCATTGATGAAGAGGAAGGAGGAGGAGATAGGAGATGTGATAAATTGTAAGATTAAAATAGGAAAGAGTTTTGAAGAGAAATAAAAGGGAGAAGAAGGAGCCTGGGTGTGTTGGAGTGGAAAACACAAGTAAGTAGAGACAAGGGGATAACATCATCCGAGTGCAAAGCACCTTGGCAGCTCCATTGAGCTGGACAGGGAGGACGTTTCTGAGGAGGGGTCACTGTCATCCAAAAGTAAGGGGAAGAGCAGGTTGCACAGATATGGGCAGAAAGAAGAGACCAGAATTCTGGAGAACAGTACCATTTGCATGGAGAAGCAAAGCATGGAAACAGAAAGAAGCCAAGTTACAAAGCACGGATAAAGGAGAGCAACGTTCATGGACGCAGCGGCATCGGACGCTGCAGTGGGAGGGTGGGATGCTATCGCCTCCTCCCTCATCCAACGTCAAACACGAAACACACAGTGATGCCAGCGTGTATCTTCTGACCAGCAACAGCTCCAAAGGAGAGAGTGGAGTGTTTGCTATGTTCAGTTTACAAGTGTTACAACAGTGAGAGAGAGGCTATATGTGGGATTAGGTTGTTCCAGTTTACCCAGGTCCTCACATCTGACAGACTGATGGTTTGAAGCCAAGCTTGCTTTCCCGGAAAACCTTTTAAAACTTTTTTGGTCTAATCCTGTTCTGACAGAACCCCCTTCTTCTATCTCCTGATTATACTCCTTACCCCATAAAGACTCTGCACAAGTACAGTCCTACTAGTAAGGCATAATATTAACAGCATGCATAACCCAGGACAGTATTGAACTGCTGCATCACAGTAATTACTGCAACAATAATGCTTGATCTAGTTGAACAGAATCTATGTACATTCACCAGGAACAGAAGTTACAGCTGCTAGAAGTCAGATGCATAAAAGCAACATTAAAAAGAAATGCAGATTTGGGGGGGGGGGGCGGGAATCAAATCCATTGTTGCAGATTTACCCATGTACCAATCTATTTTTGCCTCTAAGCTGAAACAGGTTTTTGTTTGGCGACTGACACATATTTGAGTCACAGCTGAGGGGAAAGAATAATACCCACCTGCTGTCATATTGTTCTCCAGCTGATTGTCCTTTTGATCTGTAGTGCTCGAATTCGCAACGGGGAGTACATGGAGAGAGAGAGAGGGAGGAAAAAGGGGGTTGGACAGGCAGGAGAGATGTGCTGGAGAGAATAGTCAAAAATGCACAAAATGGCCTAATCAGCAAAGTGAAAATCAGGGTGTTTGCAGGAGGAGGAAAAAAAAAAAAAAAAAACGAAAAAAAAAAAAAGGTTAACGGGCGAGATCTTTTTATGCAATGACCACTATGAAATTAAGGCTTATATATCATGCAAATAAACAGCTCTGACAATCTTGCTATCTGAGGGTGCTTTTTCCCTCCACAATCCAACAACTCTGTTGACTTTTTTATGCTTCAGTCCACCTTTTGTAACGCTTCTGAGTGGCTCTGCAAAGACCAGCACCCACCCTCACCCTCCCACAGCCCTGTGCACGCAAACACAAGACCAGAAGATGGATGACCTGCTCCGTACCTCTGGCCACACATCTGTCTGCAAAAGGAAAGGACAGAATGTGGGAGCACCCACAGCACTTTTTCCAGGTACCGACTGTCGATGGAGACTGATCCTCGTGACTGAGTGCAACAGGCACAACTTCACCTCCTGAGCTCCCACGCAAAGCCATAGGAAAATGTATTCATGCGCACAGAGCAGTTGGCTGAAATGGCTAAACGTTGCACTTGACAGCAAGGCTGGGAGCAGAAACACAGATAATTAATGAAATAGTCTCCTCCTGTAATAAGAGCCTCCAGGGCAAGCAGTCTCAACGCAGCCGGGGGGTCCCACGCCCAAGGATGCCGCGCCGGTACCTGCGTGTAGCCGGGGCTCAGGCTGGGATTGTTCCCCCCTACAAACCATACATCTGATTTGCTTTGAACACAACCATTCTCTTCCAAAGTCCATGATACCTCTATGGTGTAAGAAGGATAGCCTGAAAAAATCACATGCAATCTACCAGTTTGGCCTGTCCCCGAGCACAGCATGAGGCAATGTCTTCCCAGCGCATTTTTGCCCTGCGCATAATAATACAATAATAAATATCCTGTCATTGCAAACACCGTATCCTCAGCAGTTAGCAAAATGGAAACAGAAATCGTTCCAATTGTATCCCTTCAACTTGCTGAGTATTAAAAAAAAAAAAAAAAACCTTATGCGCATTTTAACTCAATATTTTAATAGTAATTTCAGCACAAATAGCTTTAGTAACCAGGCAAGAATAATATTTCAGTGTTTTTAAGAGCTCATGAGCTGTGATTCTTTAGCAGGTACCCTGCAAGAGCTAGTTTTCCTTTCACTGGCCTGCAGTCTCTTTCCGTAGAACCCAAATTACTTAGCTGCTATCTATTCTGGATGCCAAAACAGAATATAGAGTTTACAGACACCACCTGAAACAAAACATTAAACAAAAATTACATGGAATCAGACTGTGACTACACAGAAAGCTGAAAGCCAAGCAGGTCTCACTCAAAATGAGCACCTTTTTTTTTTTTCTTTTTTTTCCCCCATTAAGTATTTTTATACACTCTTATGGCAACCTTCCTATTACCTGCATACAGAAATATTTGTACAGCTGGCAGCTAAAAGATGGGTCCGTGCAGGCCCCGTGGAAGGAGAGCTCCAGGCTCTGCAACGCAGAAGGGCTCAGGACTCCGGGTGCATCCTGCCACTGTCACTGCAGGACACCGAAGGGACGAGGCTGCAGCATGTTTTTAGAGCTGCTCTTTGATGCTGGTTTACATCTTCCCATAGGTGCTTTACATCAGCAGCCCTAACACCACGACAGCCCTCTGCCAGTCACACAATATAGTCCTAATGTGGGAAAGTACCTAAATGCTCAAGAACTACTTGGGAACGAGGGCCAACCTGTGGTCAAGCACCAAAAGGAGAGCTTATCTACTGAAGTGGGACGCAGCTGCTACACCGAAGAGCTTTCCATTTAAATTTGAAGTCTGACAAACGCAAAAAAAAAAATTAAGCCAGATTTTTCAAGTGTGATCAAGCTCTTAATCCTGCTGCTTGGACAGTCCTGCCATGCTCCCAGCACTCATGGGTAGGCACGCGTTGGAACTGCCTTCCTCTTTGAGGCAAGCGATGCCTTTGAGCTACACTTTTGCAGTTTAGTGGTTTGTACAAGTGAACTGCTTTTTGAAATGCCTGTGATCCCTCTGGGCTCCAGGCTGCTGATCCACTCACACGGAGCCTTGTCTGAGTGTGAGTTCAGGTTCGTGCCAAGGCTGCACTGCAGTCCTGCTGCAGCCCAGTGCCCCGCGTCCCCATTGCTGTCACACCCAGAGACCCCCTCAAAGTGTTAAAACCAGGTGAGTTAAAAAAATGAAATGTAAAATTCATGTTACCCATGACAGACTGGGGGCGCTTTGACAAAAGTCCAGGCTTAATTATAACGTTTCAATTCATCCTGGTCTCTTTAATGAGGAAGACTCATTAATATATACAGTCAAACTCAGGTTTTCCTACCTCATAACACATCGCAATCTTAGGCTGATCTGTTACCTGCTGCATAGATTCTCATTAAGTATGACATAGATTTGTTACATTGCTGAGCTGGCTGTAAATTGAACTTGTCATAGTGAAGTGCATGTTTTCCAGTTCTTCATCTCTTTGGTTCTTGTTGCTATAGTGACCATCAGAAATCAGAGCAAAAAAGGCAAAGAGAAAGAAGATCCTTTCTCTGTTTAAATAGTAGCTTCCATCTATAACACTGGCAGTATTCTTTCGTTTCAGCTTTACTTGTTAGGATAACCGTACAAAAGAACTTAGCTCTTCCAGATTTCAGGGTCTCATCCAAATCTGCTGAAGTCAAATGCAGACTTTTCAATGGCTTCAAGGAGCTCTAGATGAGGCCTATACTGCCTAAAAGATGAATTCAGTACAGATTTGCAGCACTTTGCAGCTCATGTTAGCTTAAAATCCCCGGTATAGGTACATGCTCGTGTCCTGCTTAGAACAGTGACTGATGCTATGAGCAGAATAGGACATACATACATACATCAGCCTTGTGGATAAAGCCAATGCTGAATCTCACTTATTATCACATGCCCTTTTCATCTCCTGGATTTATGTACCACTTCTTTGTTAAAAAGATGGAATAAGTACTCCTTGATATTGGGCATTAGTGCTAAAAGACAAAAGTAAGCCAAGCTTCAAATGACAGGCCTTAGGCACCGTCTGACCAGAGACACATGAATACCAAAACATACATTATAGCCTCAACACAGTGTGTGTGTGTGACTGATGAACTCAACCTATTTAGCACGAGAAGAGTGTAAGGCGAGATGGTTGGTGCAGGGGTCTGGGGCTACTGTTGAAAATGGGGAAGACACTAGGAACCATATACTGCTTTCACTGAGGTGTAAACCTGAAACAGCTTAAGCAAACTCAGTGTGTCAGTTAACTACAGGTGCGCAATTCCTGAACAGGAGCAGGCAACCATTTAACAGTGATAACTGCTCATCAGCAGTAATGCTATATTAAACTTAAATACTGCCTGTACTCAGATGTCTCCTGTCTACCCCGTGGGGATCTGCACAGATTACGTACCTGCTGCAAGCCACCACGCTCAGCTAAACCCTAGTTTATTTTAGATATGCCATTTCTACCTTTAGATATCTTGTCACATGAAAACGTATGGCTAAATATGTTGACGAATTGTAATTAATACTATCTTCTAGGCAGTGGTACCCAAACAGCAGCACATATTTATGGTAAATGAGCTATTTTCAAGCAGTACATGAAGACAGGCTGTTCCTGCACATGAGCTGGTACAGAAGCTGCCCTCCCACTGCCACTCGAAGCGGTAACACAGCAAAGGGCAGGAAAGCCTAAATCTGAAGGCAATGAGGGCTGTGGCAGGGGACTTCTGTATTGAATAAAAGGTAACTATTGCACACATTAATAGCCCTGAATCCTGCTACTCCTTGGATCACTGGTACTGCAGTTTTGCTCCTGTGTGTAAGAACCAGTCAGTCCTACAGTCAGCCTGAGATTTTTCAGAGGCTGAACCCTGAACAGAGGAGTTCCAAAGGATGCGATTTGCACGCAATCACAGCTGCATTCGTATCTCCCCATAAAGACTCACTTTCCTATAAGCAAGAAAAAGCCCCTTGGTGTCAATACTTAGCAAACACAGCACTGGCAGCAGTGCCATTAGCAGGAGCACAGCACCCACAGCAGCATGGCAGGGCACCTGCAATGTCATTCCCAAAACAATGATTAACAACAACATTAGACAGAAGAAATTTGACTGAACACTGCTAATGCATCACAACAAAACAAAGAAAAATAAAAAAATCCACCCAGCAGGCAGCTGCCGGCTGCTGCCGAGAAGCTCATCAAGAAGAGCCATCTCGTGGGCACTGCTGATGGACGACAACCCACCAGAGCAGCTCTTTGCTGAGCACCAGACAGTGCCAGCCAGGAGCATCGGCCCTGGCCAGGGGTGGAAACCCTTCAGCCTGAGCAATGAAACACCACTCAACTCTAGCAAGAGGCCTCGCAGGATTTATGGAAATATTTCAAAACAGACATCCAGAAGGCAACTTGCAGTGGACCCAAAGTGACTCAAGTCTGTCAGACTTCCACCAGTTTCTGCCATCTCTCTAAAAATGCTGTAGAGCCATCAAGATTTGAGCACCCCTCTTCTGCAGGATAACTGAACATGGGTTTCATGGTATTTGGACCACTGCCAAAAATGACCTAAAGTTTATTCGAACATCTTCCCCCTCCCCAGAAGCTGCAGAGCTTTCTTGTACTATTTATCATTGTTTTATCAGTAAAGTGCAATTTGGACAGCATTACCTTTCCATAAGAAGGGCAGGCATGGAAAAAAATTCTGACCAGCTCCAACTAACTTTGTGTCCGGCTAGTGCTGGACTGTAAGGAAACCCAGGGCTATGTTTTTCTGCAGATTTACTGACCTCAGGTGACGATTTCAAAATTACTTACATGCCCAAGGAACATAATTTCTTAATTTTGATTAGCTAGACTTGGTCTAGGTTTAAAACCACTACTGTCTATCAGTTCTGATTAGAAAGGTGTGGTTTGCAACCACATAAAAGTAAAGCTATAGCAGAGCTCTAGCGTGAACAACTTAAAACGTAAGAGCACTCTCCCTGTTACGGGAACCTGGGCCTTCTGGACAAACTTTTATAGCAGCGTCACTGGTCAAAGTGTAGAGGAGTTTTAAAAGTGTATCTATAATTATATAATTCACTCAGCAAGACCTTTATGAACAGGCAAAGTCATCAGGATCATGTTTGAAAGCGGGACTTAAAAGCTCTATTAGCACCCCCTGTAGCTGGGCAACTGAGGTGCTCTCAGCTGCAGAGATTCCTATCCACACTCGAACTTGATGCCTGAAATAAAAGGTACTAGAGCTACCCTTCGGCTCATATATCAACTACATCCTTCTGAAAACTTGACACCACACACCACTTGTAGCAACAACAGCTCATACTTCTACCCCAGAGGCTCCCATGCTCGCTCTGCCAATAATCCAGCCCAGAACATAACTGCAGATGGAAACATTTCTGAATCACGTTTGAAGTTCTCCATCTATATCAACATCTGTCTGTTTTAAAGTCCATGCTTAAATGCTTTGGGATACAAAATCATATACTCAAATTCACTTGATGAGCCTTCCACTTCCCAAATCCCGCCTACAATAAATGCAAGCCATCAACATAACACCCTGCAATTTACCCACACTTGCATTTTATGGAAATATTAAAAATGAAATGCCAAACAGATGTTCAACAGACCTGTTATGATAAGAAAACAAATTAGAAATAGAAGTTATGAAACTAACATCTTCTTAAGGGAGAAAATGCCAAGAGCTTGAAATTTGATGGTTAGCATAAGTAAAAATTAGGAAATTAAAAGTTTTAACTTTTTTAAAATAGGTCAGAATCACCATTTTGCTTGTGCTGCAAAGAGAAACACCGATTTCTTGGCTGACAGCAGGTGGCAGCAGGATTCCCACCGCCAATTCCAGATTTAGAATGACATCCCCTACATCATATTTGAATACTCATCTGTGCTCTAAGGTTGTGTCATAAGTGGGCTGACAGAAACAAAACTGGGTTGAATACATCTTCATTTACACAACTGCAATCCACTTAGCTGCCAAAGTAAGTTTATAACGTGAGAGCTGAAAGTACTTGGTGTTTAACATTTATGAGGAACATCACTTTTTTCCACTATAAGCCCACAGTTCACATCACACATTCAAAACTGTATGTTGCTGTTACATCACAGCCTTCATTGTACATGGTCCTTAGAAACATAGGCTAGGAATGAAATATTTTCATGAAGTATTAAGAAAACACTGATAAGAATTTCTACAAAATACACGAAGCTGCACTCTGTAAACCCAAAAAATTTCAGTTAATCCAGAGAATCGTCTGGAAAAGGGATGCACAGACAACTGAAATGTGTCTGATACAGAACCACGTGCTCCTCAGACTGGCTCCCACAGAAGCCTTATTGAATTTAGGACTGACGAGAAAAAAATTATTATTGATGGTACAAGGTTTTTGAAACATTTAAAGGAAATCGTATTTCCAACATTATTCTTATTTATTATAGTATGCTACTCGCAGACAGGGAGCTGACCACAATAAGGCAGTCTGCTAAGATCCAGTGTGTATGCCCCAAGGAGGGTTCTAGTGCTACAAATTTCAAAAGCTCAGAGTCTGGACTCTGTTCTGCCTGCCCCGGAAACCAGTGCTGACACTTCCTCTGGTGTTAGCATGGGAAGGAGCAAATGAAAGATAATGCAGAGAGCTGCTGACTATTCCAGCCTACATGCAGGTATTCCAGATTAGTCCGTTACAATAACCTGAAACTGCAGTTTAAGAAAAACAAGACCAAAATGCTTTTAATATCAGTGGGGGTGGGTTTTGTTTTGGGGTTTTTTTTCCCCCTTTTTTATTTTTGTAGTTAGCTTGTTTCTGAAGCTTATCCTTCAAAGCTGCTTGAAGCAGGGAGGAATTGTAGTGCTAATGGGAGTGAACAGGGCAGCTGGATGGAGCAGGAGAAATTAAAGGATAATAAACACAGAAAAAGAGGGTTGGCAGTCTAGGCCAAGACAGTCAATTGTGGCATAGCTGACTGAAGCTTCTGGCTGAATGCAAAGGTTGTGAGAGACCCCAAGCCCACTGCGGCCAGGAGTAATCACAGTGTTTGAATAAAGCCCACAAAGAAGAGAAAATCCAGGGAGCAGAAGGCCAGAGGGGACTAGCTCTCACCACAGGGTCAACTTGGGAGATGACTCTGCCAAAGCACTCATGAACTCAGCCTCTTACTTTGCTTTTCTCACTGCAGCTTACAGAGCAAGAAGGGCACAGCGTCCTGCTCCCACTTGCCTGCAGGAACCGTTCCCAGTGCCATGGAAAAGGGGGTGCTTTCAGCCCAAAACCTGGGTGCCTGCAGAGTCCAGCATGCTGCATTTTTTTCCCTGCGAGGCTCCTCCTTCCTGCCTCTCTGAAACTCAGAAATATTCACCACAAGACAGACATTGCTCCAGACCAACCAAAGATATCTTGCCACACCAGCAGAGCCAAAACAGGAGCTTTTTAGAAGTCTAGCTCAGTCTCCACTCAGCAAGTCCAACTCTTGACATACACCCCACACACACGCCACAAGCAAGCAAAAATGTGTTTACAAGAGGCAGTTATCCCAGTCTGAGTTATTTTCTGGCTCCAGCAGCCATGGTGACTGCCATGTTGGGAACAGCCTGGCTACTCCAGTTTACTTTTTGGCAGGTTTTAGTCCAATGGGCGAATGGCAGGAAGTTTAGCCCAAGGAGTCTTGTTTGCTGCCGCAGCTGAGCCTCACCTGGCTCCACTCATAACCCGATCCAAAAGTATCTTACCAACAAAGAAGGAAACAGATCCCAAGGTGCAGAGGCTAGTCCCCCCAAATCCTATTACTCTCTTGTATTTTACAAAAAAATTTTGACAGAAAAATATTTGAAATTACTTAATCATATCAAGGATTTTTTTTTAAATACTTGTTTGTAGGCTTAAATAAAAATTCCACCAAGGTGAGAAGCAATTCTCTTCTCTGTCCCCCTATCATCCTGCTTTTAAAAGATGAGATACAAGTCATTAATATTACAGTGACTTAGCAATTCATTTACACAGTTTTACTGCTTTGGACAAAACACAGCTGAGTTCCAAGCCTGATGAAATATTGTTATCCACATAATTCATTTTGTGCAGCTTCAGCAAGGTATTTGTATTTGTGGCTGTTCCCATTTGAGGGTGAAATTGAATTGAAAATTCATGTGTCAGCCACATGGAAGAGGCAAGTTGAGTATCAGGAAAGTGTCAATTAAATTCACCTTCCAGTCTGAAATAAAAGCCTGATGCAAAGGCCTTGAAAAGAGTCCCCACTGTCATATCAATTGAAGACAACAGAAATAACTCAAGCCAGAGGTGAATACAAGCTTATTTCAAGACATGATAATAAAATTTCAATTTTATTAACAGTGTGAATGTTGATTGCTGTGCATAGTAATGGAACATAGCATAGCAATTAATGGTTTATCTTTTGATAACATGTACTTATTAAGGATGTTATTGATTAAACATAAATTTGCAACTCACTGATTAACTCATCCCTCATCTTCACATCTCTATCATAGCAAAGACCATGTAAGCAATTTAGGAATTTAGATATTGCTATGAAGTTGTATCAAACTGACAACCAGAGGCACTCTCTTGGAGAAACAGATCCAAGGCACTTAGGGGAATAGCATTCCTATTGTGTAACATCTGCAAATGTTTTGGGTTTCTTTTTCACGGTAACACTTTTGGGTTTACTTATTTTATCAAGCCAATATGAAAAATCACTATGTACAAGCAGAAACTGTTTTTCTAGTGACAAGTGAGTATTACAGTGCTGGAGTTTCAGTTTATTCAGCAATCTCTACAGTTTTGATGCTTCTCTCAACCTTTTCAGCATGCACAACATAGCTACTTTCCCCCACCTTGTAAGACTTCTGGTGTCTGCAGCTTCCAGCTCGTTCTGGACCATACCTTGATGTGGGGCATCCCACGACTCCCACCCCATGGGCACCCTGCCACGTGAGTGTGCAGAGATGCAGGACAAAAATATAACCTTAAAAAAAGTTTTGAAACTCAATCTTTTAAAAGTCATTTACTTCACAAACTTAGGAGTATTATTGCCAACTCCCTAAACAACTGTCTCTGAAAGAATATTAAATCCTTATCTTGCGCCAATTGTCCAAACTGTTCATGTACAAAAGGTGTAGGAGAGTGCTCTCCACACAGGCAGATGATTTGGCTTTATTGTCTAACCCTCCTGCAGCAGCACTGAGTCCTGCCTCCACGAAGCAAACCCAGGCCACAGCTCTGCTCTGCAATCACATCCCCACAGGCACATTTACAAGAGGTTGGAACTCCAGAGGGAAAAGACTGCACATTAACCAAAAAGATGTGCCTGCCTTTAATGAGACATTTTGGGGAAAGAGAATAGAAATTATGACTATAATACATACAATGCTCCTTTCACTTCTATACTAGGTTGTAATCAACAACCTACTATAGCATTCTCTCTTTAATTCAACATTTCTGACCCTTCAACAAGTTTTCTTTTAGATTATTACTAAAAAGATACCAGGAAAGTTTGATGAAAAGATACCCAGGTGGCTGCTGTTTGGGTTTTTTTGTTCCTGAACAGCTTCACCAGCTATAGCCCTCACAAAATTCATGAAGAAAACCACCGTCTTGACTTGATGGTGGTGGTTGGAAACTACCACTTAGCGATAAGCAGGGGTTTCTCTTGCTAACACCTGGCTAAAATAGCCATGTGGAGAGGGCCAGGCTGAGGCTACATGGAGAGTGTAATGAAAGGTCGTTTGTAAGGAAACTGTAGGTTCCAGCTTTGCTGTTGCCAAGATCTTTCAAGTCTCTGTATATACATGATCCTCAAGGAAGTCTGCAGCAGTTTGCCCTTAAGTAGGAGCCAGGTGAAGGAGTGCAAAATGTCTTTATGGATTTGAGTTCCCTCTCAGTGTAATTTTAATGCACTAACAATTCATTTCCATGTTTTTAATGTAAGTCTGGAGAGCCCTTACAGAGATGATGAGGAAGACATCAACTGAAGCAGGAAGCTACAAAATCAGTTCATCATAACCAGGCAAAGCATCTCTGGTGCTGGCTGCAAGGGCAGAGGTGGCTGGAGGAAGCCACAGCAGCAGTTTTGTGAGTCCAAAGAAGCTGACAAACTGTTTCCACTCCACAGTCCTACCTGGTAATCCCTTCCCAGCACCAACAGGACTACTGGAGATGAGCCTCCAGGGCCTGGAAATGTTAAGTACTTCCTAGAGACATGGCAGATGCGACAGCTAATGAGGCTTTGGGCAAGATCTACTTCTGTGGGGAAAAAAACTAAAGAAAGGAAATGTTACTTAGTCTCCATCTTACAGGGAAGGAGGGAGTAGAAATATAGACTGCTGGAAAAGGATTGCCTGATTCCTGGAACTGCAGTGCTAGATTCTCCCAGGCAGAATTGGACACAGAATGTGTCGCCCCCAGTTAGCTGCAGATGCAAGTGACCTGCTAATAAACCATCTAAAACCACAGGGCATGTATCTGCTTGTTGGCACAAACCTCTCAGGGCAAACTGGATTCTGGGATAATGTTTCTAGCCCTAATTCGACAAGGTTTTTTTGCAGAGGAGCAACGCTACACCTCCATCGCTGCGATCAAGAGACAAAATGCAAAATGCAGTTTCCTTCTTTACTTTTTATGTGCCATTTTAAACATAACATACTGGACTTCTGATCAGATAAAGGAGCAGTGCAGGGTGGCACAGAGTTACAGTAAGTCAGTCAATAGGCAAGAATTGTTTATCTGCTTATAGGTCCACTTCTCTGCAGCCACAGACTAAAAGACATTTTTCTTTTTCTCTCTAGTAAGCATATGTAAAGGAGACTTCCTATACTAGAAAAAAATATATATACTAAGTTTACTTGGAAGCTGTACAATCAGGTCAGCAGTCATAGACTTTCATCAAAGCAGGAAAGACTGTCCATAAGCATGCAGATGACTGATATTTGTACCCAAAAGCCATTTTCACTATTTCTGGATGAGTAACGACCTATGGAACATCACTATTTCAAGGATCAACAAAGCCTCTAACTGTAAATGTCATGTATTTCAAATGAACTTAAGGACATTTCAGAAATGCACAGCTATAAAAAAAAAAATAATCTTGAGCATCCTTTATAGTCTCTGAGCAGACCCTAACAGTGTCTGTCACTCGGTTCTCAGTTCTGACTCTGACTTCCATTCTATCTGGATTTTTGTACATTTTCAGAAACTTTCATTTTGCTCACGCAAATGTCCGAGTCCATACACTCTTTCTGGAACATGCTATTCCATATACTCCTTACACAGGTACACCTTATAAAGCACTCTTTGAGCACACTGGAAACTGGCCTGGAAAAATTAAACAAACAAAAGAATACCATGAACTGTTCTACATAAAAATGTGAGTCAAACAGGCATATCATATTTAAAGTTACACATCTATTCCAGGAGAGTTATTTCATCCATGTTTCAGAGCTAACTATCTGTAGCAATATTGAGTAAGAAAGTACCTAGAGAGAGACAATTCAGAATATAACTAAGATACGAACCTTGAAAATATCATATCAGATTAGGCTCGCTTGAATGAGGAAGACTATTTGGGGATCAGGTTTCTAGCAAAATTTCAATCCATCGGCTATAACAAGGGCTTGATTTGTTCTCAGGATTTGCTTAGCCGTAAAGGATATCCCACAGCAGGATAGAGTCGGTAAAACAACCGTGACCATCCCCTTACAAGTGTTTTGAAAGGAACAGAGCATGTTGGGGACTGGAGCCATCATATTCAGGGTTATTCTAACTTTCACTCAGGAAAGTAGTTCTTGAAGCCTAAAAAGAGCTTAAAATCACATTCCCTTCCTCCCTAGTCCCTGGGCTATATTCTTCTGAGACACACACCTATAGGTCAGAAATGGCATTTCTCACCAATTGACCTAGGAACTGCAGGACAGCCGGGCTGACATCACACCTGAAAATAAAAATACTTCGAAGTCATCTACTCCTGTGTGAGACACACAAATGCGAGGATTAGGCTGCAGGGCTAGAAGGAGTCAGATGAATGAAAAACGATACTTCAAAAATTGCAGAACAGGGTGACCAAAAACTTCCTGGCAGAACATTTTTTTGTTGGATAATTCTGACTAATCAAAACAGAAGTACCACAGAAACATGTCAGCATTCACATCTTGTTTAAGAACTGCAAAGAGCTATTTACTAGTATTGCAATACAACATTTCAACACGTCTGAAACAGAATGCTGCAATTTTCAATTCTGAAAATATATTACTAAGACTTTTTAACTCTGGGATAAATCAACTAAAAAGGCAACATTGAGGGAAACATTCCAGGTTCATGCATGTTTGGCGGCCTGAAATAAAGCTTGAGTTTGAAGATAATTTGTTTTTCAGGAGACAAATAGGGTCATTGTATGAGAAAACCATGCAAAATTTTAGCTTTTTCCATATTCTGGGAAGTCCAATTTCCATCCAGCACTTCTCAGGCGCAGGTGGGAATGTAAACATACATAGGAAGTAGATGCCATGAGCAAGAATACAACATGTCACTACAATTGCTTTTCCTGACCTGACTTGCATTAAAGCCTTGAGTAAGCAAAGCATTTTTGCATGTGTGTAACTAACATGCAAAACCATCATGCCCTACTAAACCTTTTGTGTGTCTTCAAATGATTTCCAGGCTGGAACCTAAATTCGATTTCCTTTACAAAACCAACTGTAGCCATTCCAATATAGTCTTCGCTACAACTACAAATACCACTTTGAAAGAAACCCTGCTGGAAACGTAGTAATCAAATCCCAGGCAGCCCAGACTGTGGGCCTGGACAGCCTGCAGAAAACTCTGCTAAAAGGTCTGACCACACCAGCATTTGTTTTAAGAGCCACATAATGCCCAGGTGGGTAGGTAAGGTGTTGATACAGCCTCTCAGCCTCACCATAGTTCATTAGACTACGTATGTGGTTAAACTACTGAGAAAGGTGCACGCAAGAGCAGAGTTCATTTAACGCCTTGCACACCCCATTCGGGTTGTTAAACAAAGGGAACTTGCCACCAGCTCCTTAACCCTGGAACTTGCATCTCATTTGCTTCTCCTTGGTATGCAACGCAGCTCTAATCTGCTGCCCTTCCTCCTCTGAGAGAGAGATTGAAGCAGCAGAGGCACAAGGGTTCAACTCCCCCTTGTAGGACAAGTGGGATATTTTCAGATTCCCTGCCATTTAGCTCTCTGAATGAGGAAGATAAAGGACGAGTATCAAATAGTGCCAATAAATGTAATACACCAAATGGAAAAGGATAAAACGGTATATGTTGAAGTTAAAGACTGTATCATATAAGGGAACAGAGTCATGCTTGCACAGAATAACCCAAATAGCAGATATAAGCATCAAGTTTTTCTGCTCCAAAAAGGACTGAAATCCCTGCACTAAAGGAACTTGCATAATTCACAGTTACTTCCACATCTATATCTATTTTTTATCTTAAAAGTATGGACTTGTTCACAGTAAGGAACTTCCTGCAAAATTTTTATTTTGTTGCTTTAACATGACAATACACAATGGTTCATCTCATGTTCTCAACACACACAGAATTAGGTAATGTGTATTGTGCACTCCGTTTTGCAGCTTCTTTTCCTTTATTTTATTACAAGCATCTGAATTCCAAACACAAGTGTTTTGCTCTTCAGATTAACTATGTACCTGAATAACGCCTGCTCAGTAGTAAAATTTCAGCTTTTCATCCCAACAACCCTCTGGTAATATAAATCCCATAACATCATTTTGAGGTAAGTTAATTGCAGACTTGAATTTAAAATGCCTACTTCATGTTCTTATCTTTTGAGTCAATAATTCCTTCGGACTGCATATCATCTTGTCATTTAGCTAGGCTGGTGGATAGAGACATGACAGAGTCCGCATTTTCTGTAAACCTTTTGCCTTTCACTGAGAGTGATTTAATACTTGAATATTCGTGTTAATTTGCACATTCTGACCTGCAGCAATGGAGATATTTGATCATTCCAGCAGTAGCTGCTTATGTAAAGAATATTTTTTGCTCTGGTTTAACATATGCTAATAATGATATCTATGCCAGCACTTCCCCAAGAGTTTTTAAGAAAAAGTCAGATTCATCACCATTTTTTCCACAACTGGGATACGCAGACATAGATACAGGACTTTTCCAACAATATTTACACTTAAACCAGGCATCTAGGATCAGGAATGTATTTTTTAATTTTAATTCTCTCCACAAAGCATGTTGAATTTGCAATAGAAAAATAAATGTGTTAATACAGTGCATTTCCCATTTTTAAAGGACTTGGAAATGTCAGTCTGTACTGTACTGCACAGCCGGGGTGGGGGGAAACTTGCTGGTTTTCTCCATCACTGTGCACAATTATTAACTGCAACATGAAAGCAAAAATCCTAAAAATATGGCAAAAACTATGCATGGTAGAGCCAAAAGGAGGAGCAATTGAAATGAGTAGCCATTACAAAGATAAGACGACATCAGTGTACAAAAGCTATTTCCTCAAAGGGTCTGGGGGCAAGGACTCCTAATTCCACAGCTCTATGTGTTGATTCTCTTTCTCAGGGCTTTTACTCTTGCATGCAGTTGGTATTTATTATATGAACTATTGCTTTTAGAAAATATGAAGCTTTTTTTTAAACCTTAAATGGAACGCTTCCAGTTTCTCTACAGTCCTTAACACACTTCTGCATAATATGTATAGTCCCAAAAAACACTTTTGGTGGGGGTGGATAGAAAGGAATTAGACAACAGGAATATTTTCTGTTTCTGTAACTTACAACATATGGGCACTCTACCAATTGATGGAGGAAAACTTAAATACTCGCCAGAGAAACCATACCAATAACTTGGTATGGACTCAAGTTAACATGGAAGGCAGTGCGAGTCAAAAAGTAGCAAAGTTTCTCTTGAGGCTGCCAAAAAAATAGATAGGTTAGTTAGCTAGTTTTTTATATATATTAAATTTAAAAAAAAAAAAAAAAAACCAACACAACCAACCCACAACAAGGCCTAGGGAACGGGGCCAGAACAGCACAAACAAGAATATATCAGAAACTGATAGAAAGGAAGAGAAAAGCATCTGGCACAAAACTACATCATGGTTGAGGACCTTACCTGTGCCACAATGTCACGTTAGACATTTCTCTAGAAGACCTCACTTTATCTGCAAACTACAGATTTCCCTAAATGATCCCATCTGTAAATGTCTGTGCAGGTACAGAAGGGGAAGAGAAACTGAACTGCTTTACCAGCATTATTGTCCTCTCACTGATAGTGGTCTCAAAACCAGTAGATTGCACAAGAAAGTTCCATCACACCCTGGATAATTTAACACAGGAATTGTCTATCAGGACCCCTTTCATCACTATGACCTGTGTTAAATGATTCATAAGCAATAACAACATATTCTATTTTAAACTCTAAATAATATCCCTATATGCCATATATTAATTTGTTTCCTTCCTTGCAACCAGTTTAACTACATAGTTGCACAGAAGTGTGTTTTCCAGGGAGTAAACACAAGTTTATGACTGAAACTAACATAATTTTAGGGATGCAAAGATAAAATATTAATTTTAGCATGTTAACTGATGGGTGCAGAGTTTCTGTCACTAAAATGAGTTGGTTTTATACTATTTTTCCATCCTAATTATAAACTGTCAAGAGACTTATAGTGCTGTGATCAACAGCATTGACCTTTTTGCCTTTTCGGTACTTCTGTTAAGCCAGTTAACTGGGAGAGCAAAATTAGAATGAAGACTGACACGGGAGTAAACACCAGGAAAGCAATGAAAATGGTGAGAAATTACCATTCTCCCTCCTCTTTGCAGCATTAAGAGCAGAGTCTTATTCTCAGCTGAAACCTTAGTCTGCTAAATTAGGTTGAGGTTTGAAAAAGAATGTTCTGATTGTTAATCATGAAATGTGCTGTAATCTTCTGCAAGGCAGCTCTAACCTCCTCAATCAGCAGCCTTTTCTTACTTAATTACATGATTTTAAGTACTGCTAAGGAGGTGCTGTCAGATTTACATTGGAGTTCTCTTAGACATTACTACTGTAGTCATGGTGATGATATATAGAAATGGACAAAATGCCAGAGACCGGAGAAAATGTCAGAGTTATGGTACACCCACACTTGCTCCTTGTCTAGAATTTACTCAGTATTTTTCAGTTAGCTTGAAAGATTATCTTACTCAGTATATTAATATACCAAAATAAAAAGATATGTAATCTTATTGCTAAACACATACACCAGGGCAATTGTCACCTCTAAGCGTAAAAGGGCAGCAGTGTGTGGGGGATGTGGGGCAAGACTGGGTACAGTGGGTGTATCCTTCTCTCTGCAAACACAGCAAGCCTGCCGAAACAGCTGCGCTTTGCAGAAACAAATCCCTTCCATGCTGGCAGTTGGCTATTCTGGCCTAGGAGCCAGGTCCCATTATTCTGAGCCCTGAACGCTGCCTTCAGGCTACTAATTATTCCATCCTCAGATGCAGAAAATTATTATTACCTGCATATTTATAACCAGGGGAAGGAAAATTAGTGGTAGTGGGGAAAGCAAATTATAAATATTTGTTAATTTAGCAAGCGCTCGCCAAACCTTAATTTTCTTCAAATATTCTGACTACCAGCATCCATTCTACAAGCCCCTTACTATTGGTAAGTGGTACGCTTTGACACCATTAAACTCACCACCATCATAACAGAAAGGCTACAGCATCACGCTCCATACTCATTGCTCCTGGAGGTCACTCAGCTCTTTGTGGCTTTGTAGAACACCCTGACTGTCATTTAGCCAGGTTTCACCCCCAGAGAAGCTTCCTTCATTTACATCAAAGCAAACATGATTTTTTAAGTTGAGGTTATATAACAGCAACCAGCAACAGAGCTGGGCTCCTGATTTACAGTTGCTACCTAAGGTTAAATTTTCTTGATTAGCTCCACAGTTCGGGTAAATGCTCTCTAAAGACAATGGGGTTCTTAATTCATGCCAGCTGTAGATCTCATCTTCAGCTACTGGAATTATCCAAGTTGAATAAATGGATGATTAACTACCATCTTGGGTTTATTTCCCTTTTACTACTAGTTCCCACAAAGTTTGACTTCCATTTCTGTAGTGCCTGCACAGTTCACACCCATAGAAGGGCGGCTTGGGCTACGACAGCATCTGAGAGCTCCGAGACAGAGAGAGGGCTCCGCTGCAGCAGGCTCAATATGAACTGCGTGCTCCCTATTACAGGGATACAGTTATGAGCGCATCATTCCTCACTGTACATGAATATAACTGAAATTCTTATCTTTATAGAGTAAGGAGGTCAGCATTTACCACTGCACGCACAGGCAGCACACAGTACTACAGGCGTAGTTCACCTGTTCATAATTTTTATAGTCTGCAATACATTTCAGATTGAAACATTGCATCTTTACTGGGGTCATGTGGACAATTTTTCTTATGCTGTTCCAAATAGATTTTTGTTGTGGTTTCTTTCCTCATTTTGCAACAGACAAAGGTACAAAACACCCTGAGGAAACACGAAACTGGAGGCAATCAGTTCTCAGATTCAAGGGGTAACAACTCTTGTGTTCTCAGAAAAAAATTAGGGGATATAAATCAAGAACAGAGCCAGGAATTAGAAAAGGCCACATCAGCTAGAAAAAGAGATCCTATAAGCGGTGTAGGAGCAGTTACCAAGGTAAAGCAGCTGTAGATAATAATGTCCTAGCCATCTACATTTATCACTGTACAGAGGTATTCTGGAGTAGAAAGTAACTACCTGTGCTCAAGCTCCAGAGTTCACAGTACATAATATGTGACACAGCCACATAATGGACCTTTTGGGAATAGGGACTGAAATCCCATTTCCTAGCTAGGGCATGGTTGTTGGTCCTGATGTCTCTTTCCTTCATCCTGCTGATCACTGATAAGTATTTGCTTATTACAACTATCTTGTCAGTCACAAAGGCCATCACTGCAAGTTAATAATGTACCATTCTGCTGGATCGATATCTTTACAGATTCTCCTGTCCCTGATACAGAAAAATTATTAGAAAGATTAGACTGCTTGAGCTCAATTCATTCATTTTGTAATGCAGGTAGCTTCCGCGGGCTCACTCCAGGGACAATCTAGTCTGTCGTGAATAGACACAATGAGAAACAGCTTGAGAATATGATCATGGCACAAATGAAAGGAGAATGGCTTTTTTTCTTTTTTCCTCTAGGATTAACAATTAAATCAAAGCAACACTTACAAAGGTAACTGTTAAACTCCAGCAAGCTTTATGCATAAAATCAAATTTCATTACAAAGTACTTTTTATATGTGAGAGTCATGGTTACGTTCTTGCTTTTGTCTGCCCATGAACTAGAAGAGCTGTTACAACCAACTAAGATGCTTCAGCTAAAGCACCTGACTTATTAGGCAACAGTAGAGTTTTCTTTGCGGATAGTCTTGAGTTTGGCATTTATTCCTACATCAAAATAAGGATGTGCTAATTATTATTCATATATTTATTTTTCCTAATACGTGGTTGGTGCTGGTGGACAGATGAAACCCTGCTAGCAACCTTCCCTCTAGTTGAGCAGCCAGCTATCTTTTTTTACGTTGCATGACACTATGGAGATCAGAAAGACGGGAACTTTGCTTTCCTTATAAGAAAAGTGAAATAACATTAACATACATTATACACTTCCTCAAATATTTACCAGTAATTTCGCAAATGCCAAGTAGTTGTCTCCAGTGTCATGCTGGGTTTAAAGACCCATCTCCAGCTTTATCCTCTGCTCCGTGTGGAGCGTTTATCTGCTGTTGACATGACTGGATTTCATTAAAGAAGGCCAAGAGGTATTAAAGATCTCCAGAGGGTTTGCTGCTTCCTGCCTGGGACTGCTGCACTCTTTTCTCCAATGAAGTCATTACTGCATATCATTTCCTCGTCCATAATCATTTTCTAGCAACCACAACACACCACCACATTGGGTTGCTAACACAGCCCTCGGAAATTTCAGAGCATTGCTAGATTTTTGAAATTAGGAGCAATTCCCCTGAAATACATGAAACATTGTTGGCAAGTAAAAAGGTTAAACAGTCACCATGATCTAGGACTTAGTCAGGGCATCTCAAAAACAACTGAATCCATCTACAATTAAATTCCTCAGTTACTACATTCCTGTATTTAATTTTGCATAACTAAACAACTTGTCTTCACAACTGATGAAATCTCCTAATTAGATATTCCAGGTAAGATTAGAAATAAAAGGTCAGTGAGAAACAAAAAATGAAGCTTAATTCTTTGCTTCTCTGTAATGTATTAAACTATCATTAAAGAACATATTTATAATTTGATGGTTTTAATCTCAGAACAGCATTAAGTCTTTCAAATTTCATCTTTTCTACTTTTCCTAGGGGACTTGTTGGAAGACTAGAGATATTTTACAAGTTATCATTTTCATCCTCTTAATAAATCGAAAATAAATTGCTGAATCTTGCAGAGAAAACAAATTCTTATATATCCAAATCAGCTATTTAGAAAAGCATGAAATAACCTTTTCCTCTCTCATCTATTCAGTTTTAAGATCACAATATGATAACATCTGTCCTCTAGAGAAACAAAAGACAAGACATGATTTCTCTGGACAAAATAGTAATACTTTTTAAAAATCAAGTTATTTTATACAACAACCAGGCACAAGTTCCCTAATATTCCTTAATTTTTTGATCATTCGACCTATTGAAATTGTGCTCTGATGACAAAAATAGAAATCAGACTTCTGTGGGTAGGGAGGAATAATTGGGAAAATGGTTTAATGTTTTAAATCAAAATTAAATTAAATCCCGGAAGATAAAAAGCATCCACATTCCAGAAATCTGCAGCAGTGGCGATAGATTATCTCTTATTCTATAAAATCGTATTACATTAAAAAGCAGGACTAATAAAATGAACTCTTTAAAATTTCATTTTAAATAAATTAACTATGCAGTAGTTTTAGTGTAAAGTTATCAACAGTAGCCCAGCATTCACGACACCAGAGGAAAGATGCTTCTGAAGGAAAGGGTTCGAAACATCCTCAAATTTAAATATCAGAGGACCTTAGTAACAAAGGAGAAAACTGCAACTGCTGCTGTAAAATCGAAAATATTAGAGAAGTCTTATGTTTAATCTATAAATTTAAAATAAAACCAGGACTGATGACATATCAGACACCAGTCTACATATTCCAGGTTACAAATATTTCTGTTGAGCTCATTTTGTCAGCAAGAACTGAAAAGAAATTATAGTCTATTTGAAGAATTCTCCAACTAAATTACAGCCTTCCAGTGCTTCATATTCAATGGGCCACAATAGGTTAACAATGTGGGATCAATATTCTGTTAAATTATCTCATTTAAGAGATTGTAATGCAAGATCCACTCTAAGTGGTCCGTTACCTTTTTCTGCTTCTGGAAACTAGTCTCTACTAGATAGGCACCAAACCAACATAAAACAGACTGAGTGTGGAAAGAGATTTTAATAACTAATGCAAAGGACTGTGAAAAAAATAATCTATAAAAAACACAGACCAATGCAATGTTCATTAAGTTAATAGAAATCTCAGTTCCTGCAACTGCACTGATCTATATGGCTGGTCTATGTGGAATGGTTTAGCTTTTCTCCTGCTGTCTCCTCTTGTTGCATCTCTCTGATAATTCAGCAGCCATCTTCAACTCTCAACCCTTTTCAGTTATGCTGAAGTTTTGTTTAGCAGGAATATGAAAACAATTTTAAATAACGTGAAATGTTTATTTAAAAAAAAAATAATAATAAATCCAAACCATAGGTCCATCACATGAGAAAGTTTTGTGGGAAATCTTGGTATAAGTCCTGTTTGACCTACTGTTAATTTAACATGATGAACATTCAACAATGAACATTGGCAAAACTTCATTTATGCCAACAGGAGGAAACTCAAATCTGAAATTCACTACTGATCTCTCACAAACATTGGTGGGAGCTGACATGAAGTTCCATTCTGTATTTCTTCTTTGAGCCCTCCTGACATTACTCACGCTCAATCTTACTGAATGCCATCCCCTGTTCTCTGCAGACCAACAGCATAATAAAAATCCAATGCAAAAGGCTGTACAAAACACCTCCCCCTGCACTCCCGGTAGCACAGATCGCAATATACTCTCCAGTGCAATCTATACTATGAAAACTGTAATGTGACACTGCAAGAAAGGTGATGCTTTCACTCTGACCTTTGCAACAGCAGAGAATTGGGTAAGTGGAAAATCAGTAAAACTTGGAGCTTCTGCAGGAATATGCTTCTGGGTTTACAGCACAGGAAGCAAAGAAAGAAAATACTTTTCATATGGTGCAGAAGGCCAAGAAGTTCACAGTGGTCTTCACTCCTAAGAGAGTTCATTCACACCTCATCCTGCTCAGTCAGCACTCCCACATGGAAGGGAAGCCCTCAGATGTCGTGGCAGAGCAGAGCAGAGCAGAGCAGAGCTCTGCTGCTCCCCCTTCACTACACCTTTTCGTGAGCTGTGTAAACATTCTGTATTTCAGATGTAATTACTGGTGACTGTGGTCACCAGCAGCAGGTAGTACACAGCGTCTTAAATCTGCACACACGCACAGAGCAATACTTAACCTGGACATGGAGAGTTTTTCTCTTTTTGGGAATATGCTTATTGTTTTAAAGACTGTAAATAACCTCACAGTTAATTCAGGAATTGCTGAATAGGAAAGTGTCTGCTTACCCATGAAAAATGGAGTAATTTGCCAGCACCATCATTCATTCCCATGGTGGAAAGAGCATATTCCTTGGGAGGCAATAAAAATCCCACCAAAAACACTATCTCGGCATCTTTGCTCTGAGATTGTCAATTTATGAGCAATAAACTGTCATCCATACTTTCATAAGTGGTTTTAGGTCCACTCACACTAGACTGCATGTTTTTGGGGCCAAGGGTGATCATTTTGCTGTCTGTACAATGTCAAGAACAGAGAAACTCCGCCTGTGTCAGCCTGTTTGGTCAACTCAGATTGATTACACAGAAGGAAAGAGCAGCGAATAACTGCTGCCAAACCCACTGAACCCCATTTCATAATTTGCTTGTTTTCATATAATACTTTTATTCACTTTCAAGGATACTTTTATCCACTTTCAAGGATGTTCATGTGAACATGAACAAATGTAAAGATAGAAGCTCAATACATGTAAAGTCTTTCCACTCTAATAGGCGAGTCCACGCAGCGGTGCCAATTCACACAGCAGACTAATGCAACATCTCAGCCAGGCACGGGGCATTTTAATCAAGTGAGACTTCTAAGAGAGAATACCTGCTGTATAAATCAAGCGCATGTTCATGCAAAAATGTCGATACATTAAGGGAAAAAAGAATTAAAAAAAGAAACAAGCTTCCCCCTCTTGTGCATGAAGTTTGAAATAAAAATCCAGCAAGTCTAACTTTCCCTGGTTTATTAGTTTCAGCTTTCCTCTTCTGTTCAGCATGGAAGCTGTACCATGAGACTTGGGATCTGTGAACATGAGTTAACACAATGCTTCAGCTGGGGGGAGGAAACAAACTGCTTTAGTATTTTTGTATTTTTAAATCTCTTGCCTGCTGATGTTTCTCTTCCCTCTCTGCTCATTTCATATTGTTGTTCAGCTACTGCTTTTATTTGTTAATATTACAGTAATCGGAAAAAATAGCATGCCATTTAGGTGCCTAATCATACAGCCTGAATGTCAACTTGTAACACTGGAATACCTATAAAAAGGCAGTTTGTGGCTGATCCACAGACAGCTGACATCAATGGAAACAGCTCCAGTATAAATCAACTCTATGATGAGCAACCAAAATCCTTGTAACTAAATGTTTATCACATGAATGTGAACATCAAACATGTTAATGGGTCATTTTAGTCACCCAGCAACAAAGAGTTAAATTCAGCTACAGAATTGTTTACTTCTCCCCTAATCTAAACTACCAGGTCACACTGTGATCTGCAAAGGAGCCAGTTGCTGTGCTGGTGTAAATGTATGCCCCTCTGCAATATTCAAAGCAGTAGTCCAGTTTACACCAGCAGGGAGTTGGAGTTTGTCTCAATTTTAAGTGGTTCTGGCTTATATCTGATCAGAACTGAGCAACTGCTGTATGTGTAAAAGACAAAAAGACACTACCTTAAAAAGACAGGACAGCCACCGTGGAGGAGACACCACAGCTGGAACACACTCAAGCATGAAACCCATCGACTGTGTGAACTACTTTGCCTTGCACAAGCCTTAGTAGATAAATATTTTTAGGCGTAAGATCCTACAAACATTAACGTTTAAATTCAATTATTTTATTACTGTTTCCTGTGATCTTGACTGGGCAGCAAATGTTTTGGAAGACACCAGGACTCACATACAAATAAAAGGCTGTACCTAAGAAACTGTCTGCTATCATACAGGGATAGGGACAACACTCCTGAGATTGAGACACTAGGTCAAAATTTTATCTAGGTTTGATAACCACCCCCAGCACAGGTTTTAGTGCAATCTTGTACCAGTATTCAAGAAGTTACAAGTCAATCAAGGCAAATCATTAAAGGCAGAGCTATGCTGATTTGTACAGTCCTGAGTTCACTCTACAAGTGCCAAGCCCAGACCTAGAAAACTGGGAAGGAACATCGTAGATGGGAAAACTTCTAGCTGTTTCAAGGATCTGAATTTATTTGCTCAGGTCCACACATGGGGCTGATGGGTGAACCTAAACTGGGGCTTGTTTGAACTATGGTATTGTAAAATTAGCTGAGAAACCTGCACAGTGCCTCACTATATGGCTTAGGCACATCCTTATTCTCTTAATGCATCAGCTCTCCGAGACCCGAGATGGGGACAATCATGTCCTAACTTTTTACCTGTTGTCCCTTTTGTCTATTTAGATGGAATTTCCTTTGGGACAGGACAAAAACTGGGGTTTACAGAGCACCCAGTACAGTGATATGGGTGGTGTGATAACACAAATACGATAAAGCTAAACAGAAAACAAAATGTACCAGAAAGTCCCATAGTCTGATCATATCTTTTTCATAAGCCTTTACTTGTCCTGTTTGTTAAAAATGAAGAGCCAAAGGATATTATTAAAACTGCAGAAAGAAAGTACAAGTATAGGTGAAAATCCAATAAATCTTCTAATTGCCCTGCTGTTTAGTTTTTAGTAAATATATGCAATGATCCTTCTTTCATCATCTGTTGATTGATAGTAGCCAAAGCAGGTGTGATTTGGTTTGTAAATATTTCTGGCAGAACTGACAGAGCTACACAAATAATGAGCATTGCAGTGAAGCGAAGCAGGTCAGTCCTTCCTTTAAGTGTAATGAAGAATTTTGAGCCATTTAAATGCTGACACATGAAAAGTTGATGCACTGAAGACCTGCACCGAAGCAAACTGCTTCAGAGATTTTCTGTAGAAGTTTTATATTACTGGAGCTAATCACCAAAGAACCAAAAGCACTGTAGAGGCTATTGGATTTAGAAACATCTACGAGCAAAATTGGCAGGCTATGCAGTGAGATGTGCTTCAAGCTTTGAAGGGGTTCGGTCCATTTGGAATTTCATTACCAGGTGTAGAAATATTAAAGAAACCATTTTAAAAGCTGTTTTAAAAGATCTATACTTGCTGGATAATCCCAAATAATGTTTCTATTAATAAAAACTTCTGATATTGCATGCTCATGAAAACCATAAACGTCTTTTAGAACCTGCAGAGGAAGTAGCATAGACCTGAAGCAAAGAGTCTCTTTTTAGCCCGAAGACACTCTCCAGAAAAAAATTCACAGTAAGCAAAAGTATAAAGAGGGACCTACATTTAGAGAATGAGTATGCAGCTCTCCTTCTTTAAATGAAAGAAGTTATTCTCACTTTTTCTCCCTCAGGACTTTTTTAAAAAGTTATTTCCATAAATTAACTACTTGCACATCATTCTCCAATCTCCTCTGGTTCCTGGGCAGTAACAATGAACACTAACACGGTGTGAGTAACACCATACTTCTGTTTGCCTCAGATTTACCTTATTTTGTATTTCTTTTAGATGCAGGTATCCTTGGAAGACCTCGCAGGCAAGAAGCTGCCTATAGATAGGATAGGTAGGATAGTGCCAAGCAAGAGACTTTTATCTTCTCCAGCAAAAGCAGAGGCAAACAGAACTCCAAGCCATTGATCAAAGATTAATTGCTCACTCAAGAATCTTCTCATTAGGTGCAAACCACAACACACTTTTCAAATGCAAGGTTCTCTGTCCACCAGTGTCCACTTCCACACACATGCTAATAAACATCAGGTTGATGGATTGTGAATTTTTTTAGGAGTTATTTGGAAGAGGTAAGAAATCAGTTTCAATTCCAAATTTCAGTCGCAGACATATCTCATTCAATATAGCAACTAGGGATCCCATACTCAAGCTAAGGACTTGCACACACACATTAGGAATGCCTTTGAATTCCCATTGCTTTGAGGTCCATACTGTAATATGTGGAGCTGAATAGATGGATCCCTGAATTTCACCTGGATTCTGCATTTATATGACGCCTGTGCAAAGTCAGTCCCTTTTTTCACACACACACAGTACACCGCTATAGAGAAACAGATCACCTTTCAGTTGGCAAAGATGCATCTCACAGGGAAAAGAATTTCTACCAGCTCTATAGACCACTAACAACATAAATAATTTCATATATCTGCTCAATCTAACACAGGGATTGTTTCACCGCACCACTTAAACCACCCACACAACCACTTTACAACTTCCCCTCTCATTCATGCAAAAAGAAGCCCTTAACAGCCTTTCATTGAATCAGGGGTCTGTGCTCTTCGTGGTGTTTTTTTCTTTGTGTTTCTAAGCAATTCTTTGTTGTCAATTGGTATGTTTGTTCTTCAGCTAAACTTTACTTTTTCATGCCTGGTTCAGTCTCTTTTTGATCTGTCAGCGTGATTTCCATAGTCCACTACGGCATCTCACTTCCACCGCTTTCTGCTCATTTGCATTTCAGCTGCCTTTAGTGTTTGTAACGTCGCCTTCCTGACACACCAAGCTCCTCTCCGTGCTTCTATCTATTGTACAATTTCTACAAAGAACATAACACAGGGCCAGTATTTGTGTTAGCCTAAAAAGCAATTCCTTCTGTATCCATAGCCTTCACATCCAGACAGCAAGTAATCTACAGCTTTCTAAAGCCCTGAGACAGATATCAAAATCTCAGCTTAAAAAAAACCTTCCAGCAGGGATGGAAAGGGAAGAACAAGAGGTATGTTTTAAAAATGCCCAAAATGCAGCAGTAATCTTAATGGTCACACAGGGATGATTTAACTTCAATTTTCTCACCAATCCCAGTGAATATATTTTGAATATAGGACAGATACACAAAAGGCAGCTCCACTGTGGACTTATTAATCTATTTTGCAAAGAAAAAGCATCTAGAAAATAGTCCTGCAGGAAGAGATTAGAGAGAAAATCCCAGACTCTTTAGGGAAGCAAGGCAGCCTGACTGGTGATACATTGTCTGCTGCAGCTTTATCTAGAGAACAATCTTGCAGAAAATGCTGCACTATGCATTGCTCACCACTATACATCGTGGTAATTTAAGACACTTTTCCAAGTAGGGACCATCATTTTTGTCCTAGAGAACTATTTATAAATAAAGATGATGTTTGTCAAACCTCTGACTCCTGTTACAAAACTTGCAACTATGGTTTTCTTCCATTAAACATCCAGAGACTTACTGCTGAGTAAAACTTCACCATATATTTGAAATGCAGTTCTATAAATGTCAACATAATGGAATATAGGATAGGAGTCAATTCACTGAGAGACACTCCGGTTCAGGTGGGTTTCTGGCTGTGCAATCCCCCTTCCCTCCTGTCAAGCACAATGTCAGTGAATTTTCTCTGTGTGAGAAATAACCTATATATTTATTTATACTGATATTATTAAATATTTCTGAACAGTGTTTTTTCAAAAAGGTCCTAAATTGTTACCCCGATTTCATTTTCTTTTCTCCATTAAAATTTAATCCTACAATCAGAAAATGACTTTTTTTTTTCCCCTTTAACAACTCCTGTACGACAGACAGTCAATCCTAATGATACCAGACCCTTGCAGTACATACTGGGGACCAGGTGGAAAAAAAAATGATTATGAGACAAAACATGCATTATGGAATCAATATGACATGCTATATCCAACCATTTTTTTTTCCTGAAGACAAGAAAGCCCTCCATCAATTTTATTCTGCAAAAGAAGAAATCTGCGGTGGGATTGTCTGAATAATCACCACCTTAATTACAGTGAACAAATGTAATGAGGGTAACCACGATACATTAAAAAAAATCCTCTAAAATGCTAATGTGTCTTCATGTTTTAACTTTAGGAAGTCATTTACAGGAAAAGTCATGAGGTTACAAAGAACTCAGGTATACTGCAAAGCCAGGTGGGCTCTACAAGCGCATTTATGCGACTCCCAATGTTTTGTCAAAATGACGTAGTGACAAATGAAAGAGCTCATCAGCTAAAGCACTATGAGATGCTACTTCTTTGCTTTACAAGAGTTCATGCAAACACAACACCACACAATATACACAGAGATGGGCAGGAAGACAGTAAAGGACAAGGAATGATCCATACAAACAACTGAAGACCATTCCCAGTCAAAGCAGCTCTGTCATGCCGGTGGTCTGTCTTTCCCTCCCTCAGTGTCATGTTTTGAGACTTGAATGTGTCAATTCACAAAATGGATGAGAGCTAAGAGAGCTGGGGGGCTACATGTGCATGTGTTTGGAAAGGACAGACTCACACGCTCCCCAAGTCTCATTTGGATGGTCACCACCACCAGCCTACATGTCGTCATCTGAGTGAAACAAGGTTCAGGCAGATGTTTCGTCTTTTAGAGGAAACTAATCACTGCATTAGCTTCCTTTCTACTTCATTTTGAATGAGGACAAATAAATGATTGGCGGCTGTCAGATAACAGGACAAGATGATTCATACTGAACATTATACTCATTTTCCAATAACAGGAAATATCCAGATTCATTTTGTATGAAGCAAATCTTCTTTCTAGAAGAAAAATGATCCCTTCAAGTACCTACCATGAACCTTTCATATTGTTTTACACTGCAGAGATGCAAGGAGGTGTCACTGTGTGCCACCTGGTCTCCAGGACTCAAAGCCAAACCCGGGGCTTGCTGCAAGGTGTTGCTATCATGCATGCTTTATTTACATGTGCATTGGGTTTGCATGACAAGGTTTTGGTAGCAGGGGGTTGACTCTGGCTGGATGTCAGGTGCCCACTAAAGCTGCTCTATCACTCCCCTTCCTCAGCTGAACAGGAAAGAGGGAATACAATGAATGACTTGTCAGTTGAGATAAGGACAGTTTAATAAAGTGAAAGCAAAGGAAAGGAGAAGATTTTATGCTCTACTTCCCATCAGCAGGTGATGTCCACCCACTTCCCAGGAAGCAGGGCTTCAGTACACGTAGCGGTTGCTCCAGAAGACAAATGTAAATAAATGCCACCCTCCTCTTTTCTCTCAGCTCTTACTGCTGAGCAGACATCATACTGTATGGAATATCCCTCCGGACAGCTTGGGTCAGCTGTCCCAGCTGTGTCCCCTCCCAAGATATTGCCCAGCCCCTGTCCACTGGTGAGGGGGGAATGTGAGGGAGACAGCCTGGATGCTGTGGGAGCACTGCTCAGCAACAGCCAACACACCGGTATGTCGTCAGCACCTTTCAAGCTACCACAGCACCGTAAGAGCTGTATGGGGAAAAAAACTAACTCCATCTCAGCCAGGCCCAATAAAACGTGCCACCAAACTACGGATTTGAGTCCACTTTGCAGACATCATCTACCACACATGGCACAGAGAACCTCTTCATTCATGTTCAATGAAGTTATAGGGCAGAATTTAATTCATTCATACAACATCCTAAACTACTCTGTTTCCATTGCCTTCAGGGACACTCAGTACTCTGTTATGTCCCCCCAAAACCAAAGGGCTCTTCGGAGAGTCCCAGGGCTGTATCTATCCTGGCAAGCAGCACAGCATAACAGCGGTAGATCTACAGAGCAACAGTTGGTGGTACAGTCCCTCCAAGCACGCACTCAGTACCTGTTTCAGGGATTTTATTTTCTAGTGTAATTCCATAGCCCAAATGCCTGTTAGTAGTCAAAGTTCTGGCTTGGTTTCATTCAAAAGGAATACGGAACTTCTGCACTTGGAAACACCTGTGCAATGTGAGCTAAAGCACAGTAAAAGGGGACTAAGCAAAGATCTTCAAGAGCACAATCCTGGTCCCTTTTGGACTAGATCAAAAATTGAACATAAAAATACCCCTTGGACACAGCTGGGTATAGTGCTGCTTGGGTTTCAGGTGGTGGATCCCAGTGTTCAGTTACACAGCCAGGCTCCTCATCCACTGCAAAGGTCTGAATTAGGAGCCACAGAATACAATCCAGTAGATCAATATGCAACCACTGAGAGAGAGCAGAGTGCAAAATCACAGAAATGCTAATTTAGATCAAATCAGGAATGTCAGAGCTGTGTCCTCAACACTGACCAATTCAGCCCCATCTAGATGGAAGCACTTCCAACACATGCAAAGCCAATCTTCAAGAAGAAATACAGGAATTTAGAGATCAAAAACCAGGACACCTGCAAAATTTGGCAGCTCCTTTGTGCAGATAGCTGGTGTACCAAAGCTTAGCAGATAAATCCCACTGCTGATACCAAAGTCTCTCTTCCACCCACCACTCCAGACCCGGCCTCTGCTTTCCTCTGGGGGAAATCCACTGAGTTCAAATCCAGGCTGAGGAAAGCTAATTTGCTTTTTTATGTTATCATGAAGTAGCTTAAGCACAGAGGTTCCCAAAGGTAAAAAACAACCAACACTGCCCACCCTCCCACCCCTCCAGTTTTTTTGCTGTGAGTGCAGCTGCAGTGTCTACTAATAACACATTGAATCAGTCTCAAGGGTGAAGTTACCTGAGAAGCAGAGAAACATTAGGCTCAAATGAATACCTTCACAGCTGCCTAAAACTCTGACAAAATAGATTGGATAAAATGTTCCTGCAATCCAGCACCGTGCAAAGCGCAGGACATGGCCTCACTTGGTGCTGAAGAAGTTTCCATGGAGGATGAGGATGCACCTTTAGCAGCATTGGGGGAACAGAGCGGGAGCGATGCTGCTCAGAGCAGCTGAGCATCAGCATCCATCCTTGGTGTTCCCCATCTCTCAAGTTTCTTTTTTTTTTTTTTTTTTTTTTTTAAAGCTGGAGCATATATTTTTATCCAGAAGGAAATAAACCCAACCTTTTTGAAACAACTTCTGAGCTATTGGATTTTAGTGTTTCCCCATCTGGAAGAAAATAATTGAATTCAAAGGATCTCTAATGGCCTGTGGAGGCTTGGCTGACAAAAAGTGCTGCCACTACTTACTTTAAAAGAAATTCAGGTTTGTTAGTGCAGTGAACATGATTAAAATGCACAGCAGCCCTCCTCTAATACCATATAAGAGACTTCAGTAGGATTGTTTGACTGTGAACTCTGCATTTTCCCCTAAACCCTTCTCTCTATTCACATCATTAAAATGTTTTGAGAAACCTTGAATAAATAACACAAAGGGCTTTTTTATTGCTTCTAACTGAAATACACAACAAACAAAAAAATCATCTAAATTTCAGCAGGTAAAGCATCTCCACATTTCCATAACACAGGATACATATAATAGAGGTATTCATAAGCCTTTTTTTGTCTAAGGCTGAAGAAATGGTGGCAGTACCTTGTTTATGGGGTTGATGAATCAGATGTAGCACTTCCCTGGTTTTGTCTCTCTGCTAATTGCCCTTTAATGGAGACTACTTACTTTACTGGTGTAAAAAATGCCTTGAAGTATGTTCTCTAGGCAAAAAGCCCAGTGCTCTGATTAATACCTTGAAATGATCACTGATTAATGATACCAGTTTGGGGCTGTTACACAAAGGTTTTTTGCTTGACTTTTCCTAAAATCGGGAAGGTTAATGATGTTATCACTGATTAGGAAGCTGCACCCCTGAAAACACTTCGGATGGAGAACACATGCAACATGTAACAACTGCTGTGGAGACTGTGAAGAAAGTGAGGGGATACCACACAGAATAACCTCATTATTAATGCTGTGACTTAGGACAAAATAACATTTTTTCCCTCCATCTTCTACTAGCTGTATTTTGCAAGAAATTGTCTTTTTTTTCTCCCTTCCCCTCAATAGGGGAGGATGAAGAACAGATACATTTTAAAAGTCTCAAAACCCTGATTTATGTTAGTCAATACACTTGCTTCTTGAAGTGTGGAAAGAAGCTAATAAACTCAAATCTACATTAAGCACCAATTTGTTTCTATGGTTTAATGCTGTAGGAAATCACAAACTGCTAAACCCTTCAGGTATGTCAGAATCCACTCTGTAGAGCATAATTCATTATCTGGTTACAAAAATCATGCAAAACCCAGGGCATAGGGGTTATAAAGAAGTTGTGGACAGATCAGCTGATAATTACTTGTCCACTGAGCTGCTGTAGGTGCTGTCATCACACCTGTGCTGAACAAAAGAGGCTTTAGTCCCCTAAACTCCAGTGAAGGCAGTTTAGGCCACTGGTTTGTACCAACAAGGCACAGGTCAGCCTATGTGAAATACTCCCTTTCTTGCACCCCCTTTTGACATATCCCTGTCTCTGTTCTTACACCCATCTGTTCAGCACAGATCGATACAAGAGGAGTGTAAAATCACGCTGAAAATCTCCTCTGCTGCCAAGTGCACCAGGACCAGGGGGGTTGCGGGATGCGGATGTCACACTCTCCTGAGTCCTGCCCACATGGAAGGGCACGGGGATGGGCTGTGCCCTCTCCCTACCCTGAGCAAATACACCAACCCAGCCTGGGCAGGCTGGCTGCCTGCAGCATATCCTGCTTTGCAAATGTTGAGCTGTCTCAAAGCCATGGATAGTCCTGAGAAGCCCAAACGCAGACTTTCCAAGCGTGTGCAGCTGGACTGCTCCAGGAGAGCCTGTACTGAATGCAGCTGTGCTCTCCCCACACCACCAGATTCAATCCCAGCTCAGGGAACTTTGGCGTTTCACATGATGGGGAGGTTTGAAGTGCTTCAGTATCCTGGAGCTACCATAAAAGCTTATTCAATTATTAATAAACAAAATTAAAACATTCAGGAGCCACTATTGTGCCTTTGGGTGCTGGGACCAGAGGCATCTGCAGCTTTTACAAATTCCCCATGTGCCCAGGATGTCTGGATGCTGCAGTCCTTATACAGGCAAAGCTCCCACAAAAAGCATTTTGCTTAGTAAGGACAAAGAAACAGCATGCGGCTGCCCAGCATTGGTGCCTGTTCTAGCCAAACAGCTCCCTTCCAATTTTCTATCCCTTTGATAACATGTGAGGCTTTATTCAGGGGTTGAATACATTCAGCAGTGCTATTTGCCAATGTTGTTATTCAGTCCTATACATGGTTGCATTATTGCATGAAAATACTGTTCATTTTCAACGCAAAGAGCACACAAGGAGAAAAGCAGATCCTGTGCTATGGAAAGGACGGTTGCTATGTAGTAGGAAGATGCAGGCTGGAGAGAACATCTAACTTTAATTAAAATTCTGAAGACTCCCCTTAGTCCTGTGCCCCTGTTTAACTCTTTGAATGAGAAGAGGGCTGTACAATAAACACAGAACCTTTTCCTTGAGTCTCTTAGCCCTAGCAGTCTTCTCTTCATCAGAGCCACAACCCTATGGTGCACAGGGAAGGATCTCCCCGTTGATAGCAGTCATCAGTCGTAGAAAAACATTCTGATAGCACCTGCAGTGCGTCCTGATAGTCGGAGCAGCTTTGCCTGCCAAAAGCACACACACTGTTTCTACCAAAAGGACAGTATTAGATAAGGCACCTCATCTAATGACATTTAGATAAACAAAAGTGTAGAGAATAAATTTAAAATATCATCAGTTCTTGTTCTTTATTTGTCTTGAAAAATTAAGAAGGGCCAGGGTGAGTATAACTGAAATAAAATCACTCCTGAAGGACGAAGAAGGTATAGCAATTAGAAGCTATACCTGCAGATGAGGCCAGTAGAGAGCATTGTTTGCTGTTAATGACTCACGACACTTGTCCAAGTGATATAAGCAACACCACCAAATGACTTCTGTGCCAGAGCAAATAGGAGTAATACAGGGACTTTAACAGTCCACTGTGCCAGAAGGCAACGGGAAATGTAGCAGACATGACAGTATCAGCAATACTTAGGACACAGGCTAAATTTTTCTGTACGTAAAATGATACGCACTCTCTCCACAGCATATTATTGCACCTTGAGAAATTTTCAAGATTTACAAGTTTCAATAACTACCTATTAGTTCTTATCTAAATTTTCATTCTATTACAAAGCCTGATAGCGCTATCCTCTTGCATCTTAATCAGAAGAGAGATCTGCCTATTTTATTTGCTCAGTTGTCTAATATTGCAACATATGAGTAGCATATTCAGATACTCGAATTATCACGCTCATGGTAGGTGTAGGACAGTTCTTGGAGGGAAAAATAACTGTGAATTCTTCCCTTTCATGCTGTAAAAAGTAAGCAACAGATGGCAGTGTGAGGGGGCAATAACAAATCAGTCCTTTGGCCTTCCTGCAGTTCTTATATCCTCCTCGGAGACAGTCTCAGAAGATATACACATAATGGATGAATAGCAGGGTGCTATCATCATCCTTCTGTTTCCCCTTTTCCTAGCTACTTGTTACACTGCAAAGAGCTTCTACACCTGGAACCACAGACATCCCAGCATCTTTTTATCCTCAACAGATCTCAGAGCATCTATGCTTGTGCTGTAGCTTTGCAGAAATGCATCTCCCCAGAGAAAGAAGAGCTGCAAACCAATATGCATAGGCAAGGACTTCATTAGCTCAGAAGCTCTTCAGAATACAGCACTTTTTCTACCCCCCTGAGACCAGAGAACCTGCATTTGGGATGGGCAGGGTGCCCATCCTGGTTTGGATGCTGTGACTGGCAGGTTTGATTACCCAGGAAACAAGCCAGTGAAGTGTGGGCTTCCAGCTAGATGCGCAATAAAGATCTTCAGAGCTATTTCCTATTTTCGCTCAAGTATAGCATCACATCTGTACTGTGGGGTTCAGCTTTGTAGTTATTCTCAGAGTTTTAAATTACTCCTCATAAGAGCATTAGTTCCCCATTGGGATATCTCATCAAAAAACATGAATGCTTGAAGATAAATGCTGTGAATAAATAACACAATTTTCTTAGGCACCAAAATGGCAATACTAACATGGAAAGCTGTAAAACTTTTTTACAGCTACCATTTTTGTTCATTTAAGTCTTTCCTTCTTAGAAATAATCCGGAAAAAAGATACTTTGGACCCCCTCTCTTTAGTTTAACTGCAGTAACAATGAAAATATGCATAGCCCTTTCTCTCCCACTGCCATTACACACTTCAGCATGCATAATATCAAATGTGTTGCTTGAGAAATTAATGTCAACGTTTTAGCTTTCGAGTCTAACTTATTTGATCCAAACTTTGAACAATTTGGCTTTGATCCTAAGAATCTGCTGAGCAACTACAAATCCCACAGAAATCAACAAATGTAGGCTGGGTACCACCTCGATAGCAGATGCTCTCAATAAAAGGAAATGTCATAATGTTGGCTAGTGTCTCAAAACAGTTCTGTCCTCCCAGAAGCATCACTTCCATGTTATGATATACTGCCAACAAGTACAACTTCACTCAAGTCTCCTTTTGTCTCTGTAAAACAGCAGCTGCAAAGACAGTGCCTGCAGCACGTACAGGAGAGATGTATATTTAGTTTTCCGTTCTTTGCATTGGGTTCATTTTGCTCATAGGCTTGGTGGAAGCATTCATCAGAAGTGGAAGCATTCACAATGCTTTACAATTGGTCTCTTTATAGTTGTACAGCTACCACTGACAAAACATTTGGACATTCAATTACTTCTTGTGTAGTACGAAGAACATGATTCCAAGTTAAGGGAGTTTGCTCTGGGCAAGGTGGAGAATACCATTATTTGCACAAATCACTGCAATGATCTGATTATAGCTGGTGCTGGTGTGTTGCTATCGTTTGGTTAAGTTAAAGCTTTTGCTTTTTCATTTCTGCTATCAGTGGCTAAGTAGATTGATTATGTATGAGATGAAAGAACATGTAGGAGTATGCTAATGCTGATGTTAAGAGTACACTTTTATCTTGCAGCATTAAGTGAATGGAGGAAAGAATGACAGAATTGGCTGCTGTGAGCTTAGGAAAGGTTCCTTTTTTTTTTTTTGGTCAGAATCATGAAAGTTTGTAACTCACCTCAAACTTTCATAACAAACAACTTAATTCCAGTGTCCAGTGTCCAGCACCGGGAGCACTGAGAAGTCACAGCAGCTGTACCATAGTACATACAGCTGAAGTCTCCCTTTTTAGCTTTGCTTTTTTCTTTACAGATGGGATAGTATAAATAAGCCACAGGAAAAATGAAAGTCAAGTCCTATTGCTGAGACTATGAACATTCATAAATTCATTTGATTCCAGCTGAGACACCAATTCTCCATGTGCTTCCCCACTTACCACACCAGAGCTAATGGGACTAATCCTAACACAGAAAGCCAAATAAACGCATGGAGCATTGATGCGTTTTCTCTGCACAGACCTTTCCGTGAAGCCTTGGCAATATATTCACAATGAATTCTTGAAGATTTTCACATATCATTATACAATCCCTTCAATTAAAAGGAGGTCTTGGCTTCATGAAAACACTTCCCATATTCTGAAACAACAACAGCATTTCTACTCATAATTTTTAATTAGAAGGTCTGTGTGGAAAAAAGAGAAATCAAATGCATTGTTTCCCAAGTTTTCCATTACCCCCCTGGAGGCTCTCCAGTTCCCACCCACACCAAGTAGCTACATACCACAGCAAAACTGAAGGGCAGTCATTTGGACAAGGTCTGCTGGAATCCTCCTACCACTTTGTTCTCCTCCAATAATTCAGTCATCATAAAACTAGGTACAAGGCCATTTATCACAGAAATGTAGTTGCTTACATCTTTTTTAAAGTTCAACCCAGTAAGAACTAACAGGGAATATAAAACTTTGTTTTTCAACAAGGTGTTAGAAATGTTATATGGTACTCTAGCAATTTACTTCTAATGGCAGAGGAAGGAGAACTTCACTCGAGTAGGCAGCAGCTCTCCAGAGCTGAGCACTGTGCGGGCCCGGAGCTGAGACCGCTGCAGGACTGCAGCCTCCACCACCTTTCGGTTACACTTCAACAGCAGGTTTGTGCCATTATCCCAAGATGAGATAAGTATCATAAAAATGATTTGCTGATATTCAGAACTGTGAGCAGCATTTGTAATCACTAAAATAGATATTTGATAAAGCATAATACAACAGAGATACTTTATCTCTTGACAATAACTAGAGAAATTTTAAGCACAACCATAATAAATGAGCTTTTCTTTCAACCCAAGATACCCCAAAAAATCCATGTGATTTTTTTTTATCTACTAACCTTCCAAGGAAAGGAGTCTGTTTTAAGTTGCAAGGAAACAAAAGCCATTATCTCTAAGCAAAAAAAATATATGCATCCATACAAAGCTTTCTTTAAAATACTTTACAGTGGTGAAACAGCAGAGAACCCACTGACCGATGTTACTTTATGGTTTCTGTTGTGTATTATAATCTGTACACTCTTTTGTCTTCTGATAAAATTTTAAACCTTCTGAAGCAAGAAGTCCTTTTTTGCTTTATCTTTAAAGCTCCTTAGAATGTAAGGTCTGTGACTGGAACTCAAAACACAACACTAATATAAATAAAAACACTTTGAACTGTTAAACTGCTGAAGTAAACCTCTCGTTTTCAAGCATCTCCCAGACACTGTAAATGAGCTGAATCAGCTTATTCTCAATAAGTTAATGTTCTGCTGGTGGTGAGGTTTAAAACAAAAAGAGATTATATCCATTCTGCTTATATATCAGTACCACTTGCAGTGCTCAAGTTTTTGCTTTCTATTAGTATTTTCCCACAAATGTAGTAAGTATGATAGAAGATGGAATCCCTTCCTTGGGTTTCACCCAGCAGAGCAGGCACAAGAGATGCAAAGCACTCTCTCATGCTGATGGAAATGCATGATTTATAATCAGAGGACATGAAAGTTCAAGGTTATACAAAACCTGCTGAAAGCCATTTGATGAAGGACATAAACTAAGCAAACAATAGGAATATGAAATAAGGAATTAAACTTTAGGAAGAAAAATGCAATTTATTTGGAAAAGCATTTTCTAGTGATGGGATGAATCACCAGAGAATGTTTTACCTACAAATAGAGGGGTAATAAATTTGCAAATAATGGTCTCTGCAGACTTACCACTGACAGTGGAGCTTACAGCAGGGAATCTAATCAACTGGTGTAAAAGAAGATACTGAAATTCATGCATTAAAGTTGCAAAGTTACTGCATAGTGTTGGGCATAGAAAAAAACCAAAAAGCTTAAGGAGTCATTTCATTGGCTTCATTTGGGTTTGAATTCATGTACACATGTATTCAACTGCAATAAGCACTTCTCATTTTGTTATTGCGATTGTATATCTTGATAAAGCTTTTCTCAGCCATCACTAGAGCAAACACTCAGAAGTGTTTCTTCCTTTGATTGGAAAATACATCCCTCACACCTGTTTGAAAGCCAAGCCCAGGTCCTACAAGATGCCAAGACAACCATGAGAACTGAAGGCTCTGTTGCTTCTTTCTGGCATTTGTCACGTTAAATTTCTCTACCTCGTTTCACTTCCCCAGTTAGGAGACCATTAATGACACAAGAATTAAAAGAAACAAAGAAATTGGCCCCTCATGCTGTTTCATGCTTCTTCAGCAGCGCTGATTCCCCTGCATTTATGCAACGCTCTGCCCAAGCGCAGCTCACGAGGCTGACTTCTTGCTCTAGCTGCCAGCAAAGAATTATTGTGCGCTGTATTTTATTTCTAAACGTGAACCGCAATGCTTCCATAGTTCAGGAGCTGAAGCTTTAAAATAAAATAATATAAAAATAAATAAAAAAGACAACAAATAAAAATCACAGGGATTTGTACTGTTGGTTTGCAGGAGGGGCTGCGAGATTAGCACCAGCTCGTGATCCAGCCTTTCGGCACAGCGTGGGGTGCATGCTTTAAAACTGTGGTTAATACTCTGCCCTTCAGAAGACTTTAGCCTTCAAGACTGGTAGCATGGGCAGACTCTGCATGTCCTTTCTGTAGGTTTTTTTTCCTCAGTAAGCACTAGGTTTCATGCACAGTCACTCACTGGGTGTCTGTTTCTCTTCAACACCTCTCAGCAAGGGCATCCAAGCTCCTCACCTATTGACCAGCGCTTGTCAGCAAATCATATGCTGCACACACAGCCCCAAGGAACCATGAACCACGAGACAGGGATTGCAGAAACGGCGTGACAAGCCTGGAAACGGGCTTCCCACCCACCCGTCTGCTCCTTCCCCAGAGGGTTTTGTCTCTGACAGTGGGGCTAGCAAGATGCCCACAGGAATCGCCAAACTCAGACATGTCAGGAAAAAAAAGCAGCGCTAATGAGCATTTTAACGTCTCCGAAACAAACAAAGCAATGAAAAGAGCTAAAAGCTAACTAATTATATAGAAGTTTGCTTACAGTAGGATAAAATACCCTGCCCTATATATTGAGGAAAACACAAAAGCCTATTAATCTGTCACATATGAGCCTTGCAATCCTGGAAAGCACAGCTGACTGGGCTCAGGTCACAACCCAGCACCCCAGGGCTGCCCCACCAGCAACGTGGATTATTTCTGGGGCAGTTGGGGCATTTTTAAGACAGCTCTGTCCCCTGCAGGGCACGAGGCAGAGAGCCGATTTAGACTTTGGCCAACTCAACCCGCCTCAGTGGGAAACTACTACTTAAAATGCTCTGCTTTCTCACCCCCCGATTGATACAAATCCCATCAGCTCCTCGGGCTGTGCCATATATCCCGAAGGCAACACAAACCAGGCTGAAGGGTGCAGGAAAGCCGAGGTGTGGGCGTGAGGCAGACAGGGCCCAGAGCTCTGCTACCCAGCCCATGGTGCTCTGGATGGTTTGGGGCCATAAAATGCAGGCAAGGGTTAGCTCCCTCCAACCTCCACTTCTTACTGTAACTTATTCCGTAGACCGTAAGTTGTTTTGTTAGCTAAAGCGCCACGGGTTTTGCTGCTCTTCCTTTATGTTTGTTCTCTCCCCTCAGCAGGGTGCTGCAAAGATGAATCGGTTAAGGCGGGTGCAGTGCCTGAGACTGTAAAACGTTATCCCCTAGTCTGCAAGCAGCGTTAGGAATGATACAAGTTTCAGAAGTAAATTTCTAAGACCAACAATTCAGGGAAGCATAAGACTGGTCTGACCAAAAGGACCCTGGTGGATTTCTAAAAGAGGGTAGATTCAGACTAATATAAGGAAGAAATTTTTTACGATGAGGGTGGTGAAACACTAGCACAGGTTGCCCAGAGAGGTGGTAGATGCCCACTCCCTAGAAACGTTCAAGGTCAGGTTGGACGGGGCTTTGAGGAACCTCATCTAGTTGAAGATGTCCCTGCTCATTGCAGAGAGGTTGGACCAGATAACATTTAAAGGTCCTTTCCAACCCAAACTATTTCATGATTCGCATCAGACAAATCCTTGTCCCTTTCCTTCTGCTTGCTCACATGCCCTCATCCTGCTCAGGATCCCACCCCACACCTCCCCAGTGCAGAAATTTAACCGGGCAACCACTCTTAATGCATGGATTCATGTTTTTTAATTACGAGGCAATAGTATAATAGAAGTCATTTTTTGCTAGCCACAAACTTATTTCTCTTCTAGGGTTGCTCCTGTTTTATATCAGGATGGGTGGAGAATCATGCCCCACTGACCACGTGACAAATGAACTCCTCCAGAGTACAGGCACAATAGCACAGAAAGATTAGAGAAAACAAAAAAAAAGTTATTACATTTGTAAAAATGAATAAAATTAGATGGCATTCAAATATTGCTCATGAAAATGTGAAGCACTAATACTGCATGGAGATCAAAAAAATATACAGAATAAATGAAAAAATAATTCTTGGATGTCCAAACACTGCTACGGCATCAAGGTTGTGTCTGTAGAGAATATAATCTAATTCACCTGCTTTCATTTGTGTGATCTTTCACATTTCAAAAGAAAACAACAGATGAAAAATTCAATACTGCATTTACTTTATAAAAGAGAAGAAAAGGTCATTTATTGGCCTTTTTCATTATTAATATCTGTCTAGGCCAATATTTTAAATACAAAGAATCTTTGCAACAGCCATTTACATTCAAGGCCTCTAAGCAGTTTTACAAGTGGTCTCAAATACATCTGGTAAGTTGAAACAAATCTCATCCTTTCAAATTAATCATGCTTGTTTCAGCTTTCTGCAAGGGAAAAAAAAAAAAGAACACTATCATAACACAAAGCAGCTTTTCCAGAACTCTACACAGTAAAAAGAGTTGAACTGGAGCAAATGAGATGGCAAAGGCAATACTGAATCCAATAGAAAGAGCAGTTCAGGGACAGAGCTCATATATTCTAGAGCCTTTGAAAAACTTTATTATCAATTATTTCAATTGGCATTTATTGAATTAAGGGGTTTTTAATGCAATCCAAATCTTACTGAAGTTAACAGAAATGGTCTTCACTACCACAAAAGAAAAAAGGCAGAAAAAAACCCCAAAACCACACTGATTTTCAAACCTAAACATTTGCCTCGCCTCTCCCCCCAGCCCCAGCCAGAGTGAGTTTGAACCTTTACCCTACCACTATGGCCCAGGTAGCACAATCCTGCAATGATCCTATTTTCACTTCTCAGTGTTTCCTTCCTGCTTGTAGTATTGAATTCAGCATCATAGCTGAGGGAAACAGTACACGCAACTGGGAGTTTTCTTAAATGTTAGCACATACTATGGCCTTCCTAGTCAGAAAATCTTACAAAACTGTTTAAAAATCCATGAGTGTGATGGGAAAGCTCTCTCCCTCCAGGGGTGGTTGCTCAGTACCATACAGCTCAGATGGTTGTGATAAACTTAAATTATAGAGTTAACAACATGATGTGGGAAACGGGAAGGCAATCACCCTTCTTATAAATAGTCATGCTAGCACAGAGCAAATTTAGGGAAAAATACAAGGAAATGAGAGAGGGGAAAAAATGATGGAGTGGTCAGCAGCAGCACAAATACAAGTCCCCCATCCTATATGACTAAATCAGTCATAAAATTTAATTTCTAAGATACCTATTTACATGAGTGCATGGAAAGACACATGCTTCACCTCAGATCTTGGCTTTTGTTTTAAAGAGATTGCCCAGGAAGTTTGCACAAATATGATTCATCACAACATCCATACTACTGAAATAATTCCTTGTATAATTCTGCCAAGCACAATCATAAATCTGACAAACTGCAGAACTCATGTATGCATATCATCCAAAACAAAAAGCAACTGTGGACTTCTAGGAGCTGGTTCAATAAAATACGCCTGCTTTTTGGAAGAGTGCAACCATGCAGCAACCAGTTGAATATCTGTGGGGTTTTCTATATATATTTTTTTTTGCATGGGATTGACATTCATATCCATGATTTCCAAAGACAGTCTCATGAAGCAGTGTGCAAAAAGAATAAGGCCACTGCGATGTATAAAAACGTCTAAATGTTAGAACAGTGTATATAAACATTGTAAATACCAGCATTTGCTAACGGAAGTTCATTCATTCATGTTACATTAGATCAGTCCACAAAATAAGTGAAAAATAAACTTCAAGTTACACACACTATTATGATGATATAAGCCAAATTTCTTACAAGGGATTTAGAATCAGAGAGAAGTTAACAACTTCGAATTTGTGGGATTCCTGAAGATAGAAAGAGTAAGGCACAGCCTTCCTAACAGACCATTAACACCCAGTAAAGAAACACTAATCTGAAAGACTCGCCATGTTGCTGTCCTTCTGTTTGCATCCAAATAAGTGGGTGTTTTCTTTTGCCTTTGGAAATTCCAAGCTCAGAGACTAGTCAGTTCTCACTCAGCTCTTCTTTACACTAGTATTTTTGGATAACGAAGGACAAACATGAAAGAAAAAAGTTTATAAAACTTTGCCAAAGTCAAGTTGAAGGAAACAATGCCATTTTTTTCTGACACTGGAACAAACAAAAAAAAAGAAAACAGGGAAATTTATGCTCGCTCTGTTATGAAGCTGAAGAAAGTGAAAGTTGATCAGTAATGAATTAGTGAGTCACCTACACCCAAATAAATTTTTATCTCCAGAATATTTGTATTATGATAATACTACCTGCTTACCTAAATGGAAGATTTCTTAAGGCCCGCATCATAAAGAATTACAATTCAGTGAAAAATTTGCCTTGACTTTCATGAGCATAAGATTGCATTCTAAAAAAATTCACTAAAGTTATTACAAGACCATTGCCAGAAACGTGACTACTGACCATATCACAATGCATAAGAAGTCCCTTTAGTTGGGCACTGAAGGTAGTCTGATACTTTTGTGGAAGCTAATATTATTTTCCTCTTTAAATAACTTGATCAAAATAAGCGGAGCAATTCATAACATAAAATACACATTATGTTGGATAAAGAGTCAAAATCTTGCCCTTTCAGAAAATTGAAAGTCTGGTTTGGATCTGCATATCTTCTCAGGTAATTTGCTCAGACAGGTAAAATCTTCTGTAGATATGGGGTTTTGCTCATTGCCTTTCTAGTAAATCAATCCTTGTAATAGTACATAAAACCTAATCATTATCCAGATGAGTCCCTACTTATCAGGTCATTTGATGACATGCTGCCTAAACGAATCTCATTTATAAAGTCTTCTCTTATCCTTTCAATGCCAAGATTCATGGCTAACATGCCTGAATGTGCAGCATTCGTAATTAGCAGAAGTCCATGTACCAGAATGATTCCTGGATAAATTAAAGAACAAGGAAATGTACCTTGTGCAATTGATGCACACATCATGAATGAAATAATTATTTTTTGTGTTGCTATTACCTAATCAATGGCAATACACTTAAGTACAAGGCTCCTCTGTTACCTCAGACATTTTTGTGATGCAAGGACAGTAACGGCAGAAAGTCACCACCTCTCATCATCGGCTCTTTTGGACAGGACCTTACCAAAGAACAACAGTATCAAACACCAATCAGGGAAGAACTCCCAACCAGTAATTTATTGAACCATTTTTTCCCTTTTCCTGTTAATGAATTGGCCATGCAGAGGTTGCTCTGTTCTCAGTGGAATTCATCATTCAAAATATTTCACCTATTAATTAAATAAATTAATTTTGATCCATCAATGATTTTCAAATTCACAGTCAAGGTCTGTTCTAAGTTTGTAAGAGCTCTAAGTCACATGATACAGGTCTCACCTCATCTACCTTCAGTCATCTAAAAAGCACGGTATATAGTGCAAAGTAGTCGTTGGATTCCTGTCCAGTTCATATATGCCCTCAGCAGTTTTCTCCAGTAGTGATTCATCACATCTTGAAGACAGATAGCAAAGGCACCTAGAGAATCTCCTCCTTCAGAGGTTCCTTTTCCTCCATCACTCAGAAGCCGGCTTTGCTCACATGCCTACCTTTTGGACAGATAAAGCTAAGTAACATGAATTCCAACAATACAATTTTCCTCCTCACTAACAATATTGCATAATGGACCAATACAATGAAAAATACTGCAGTCATAAAATTTATTCCTGAGTCCAGAAACTAACAATTATATCTGCCCTGCAAAGCTCAAGTTGCTTCCAGACATTACAAGTCAGAGCTATGACTATATTCTACCGATTCATCAAGTAGGTACTACTGAAAAATAAAGATTTACTACTGTAAATAAAGATTTCTGTGTCTGATGATACTGAAAATGGTAACACACACATGTAGGTCTTTGAATACAATTGAGGCAGAATCTTTAAACCTTCCTACAACTGCATCTGCTGCAAGCATTATTGATTAGAGTGTAATTCCTTACATATTTCCACTTACACAAAACCCTATTTGTATGCTCTTCCAGAAACACTCTGGGTACAATTTCTTTTTACCAAAAGGCCTTAACAGAATTCTAACCTAAAAGTGGTTTATTTAGAGACAGTGCTGATCCTCTCCTTGTCCAGTTGTGCAGAACTAATCTACAATACATCCTTTCATTTATAAAAACAGATATTCTTTGTCCCAGGGATAAAATATCACTTTTAGAAAATCTAACCTGTTATTAAGAAACTCTTCACATCAACAGGTATTGCCATGCATGTCTTGTCTCAGATTTGCCACCAAGATGAAGCACCTCTGATAAATATTCCTAAGGGGAGTCTTTCCATCCTTATTTTAATGCCTTTTTAGCATTGCCTTTAGAGATGCAGAGATGATGGTATTTACTCAGCTATTTCACCTTTCCCCTCTAGTTCTGTGAGTGGCTCTGATAAATACTGGTAATTTCAAGATTTAATTTTGAGCCACTCCTCCCCTAACAAAAATGTTAATGTCATCATCTACCCCAGGGAGAAGATTTTTGCAACAACATTATCTCTTTCTTTTCTGAGACAGAAAGGCTGTTTGCACATTGATAGCAAATTCTGTTTAGTGTTTTATTATGCACAATTGAAAAATATTAAATAGATCAATAGGAAAATGAAGCTGTTGCAAGTTGATCTCCATGGAGTGGGAAAAAATGCTAGGGAAATAAGAATTATTAGGAAAAAAGAAAATTAAATTTACACATTCGAGATAATAAAGCATGTCGCTTATCCTCAGTGGTTCCTCTAATCTAGCTTTATTTAATTGCATTCTTTGTAAAGACATATTGTTTCATTTCTTTCCCCGATGGATCTTTTTTGTTGGGGGAGTATATAGTGTAATTACTAGCTCCCAGCATTATCTCTACTTTTATTATAAAATGTCATGATTCTGAAAAGAAAAATTTCATGCACTATATAATGTCAATCATCTGTCTTTATGAGATGGAACAGCATTCACTTTGTTCAAAATGGTTTTTAGCGGGGGGGAAACTGTCTTTCATGTATGGTCATTTTTTAAAAGCAATATTCCAATCTGCTTAGCATAAGAGCATAGTCACAGTTATGATCACCCACTTTAAAGGAGATTTGTGTATGTCAATAACAGCTTTTAAGTCTGGACGTACAGACAAAGTCATGCTGGTGAAGAAACAGGAGAGCAAATTTTAATATTTTCCCAAACTTCAAAGCTCTGTTTTCATTTTAGAATCTTTGTGATTAAAATCAAAGCCACTATTGATGCACAGCATCTGAATTTTACTTCGGAAAATTTGACACTTCCATCATTATTTCACTTCCTCAAGAAATTTCAAAGAGAAAGCTAGCACCTGTTAACAGCTCTTCAAACTTTAACCCCCCAAAACAGCAAAGACTTATTATGTTTATAGGGCATTCTGACCATGTGTGGCATTATCCATTACGTGACACAGGGGAAAGGAGGTGACATGGAAATGAAGGAGCAGCTTTTATTTAGCCAAGGGGCAGTGCTAACATCCACACACAGGGCTTGGCTACCCTCCAAAATTCTATTGTTTAGTAAATATTTCTGAAAATGCTGTTTGGCTTTAGATAGCTTGATCCTGTAATCTATACTCAACTAAAACTCCCACTGAAGCCATGACATTTTGTAACAAAAATGCATCAATCATTGGGAGTTCTACGTTTACACATCAACTAAAATGGGCCCTGAAATGTCACTGAGAAGTCAGAAATCTCCCAAGCCACAACAAGAGAGCAAAAAGAGATCCTAACAACTGATACCGCAGCAGAAAGATTTTGGTCTCAACTCTATGGCCTTTTGAACTGGATAAAATCACAACAATCTAACGAAGCTAACTGAATAGCCATGACTTCATTAGAATATCAGGGGGGTTTTGAATATAAAAAAAAAAAAAAGAGAGAAATCTATTCACAACAGTTTTAATTATTTATATTGTAAGTCTATGCTTGTCACATACTTACAAATGCATACTTATGCATAATTCATTACTTACTGTAAATGTATTATATTTGTTGTAATTCATTTAATTGTATCATTTAAATATATTTCTGAATGTCTTTGCTGGGGATTGTATGCAGAGCCCAGAACAACACCCACTGAACACTGAAGTCAGATGACTTTAATTAAGATTCTGCTGCAGTTTTAGTTACATTCCTGTACTGAAGAGGACACTTTGATAAGTTTTTCACATACAAGTTCTTCCAGGCCTCCATTATCATATTCTGAAGCTGTTTCACATTTTTAACCACATATTACTATGGGAAAGTTTCATTTTAAGAGGTCTCTGGGATTTTCTACATGCCTCAAATTTTAATACTATTCCAGATCCTGGAAAGTTATTTACATGTTCTTGTATTTACTGGTCTGTAAATCTGGCTGTTAAATGCATTGCAGACCTAAATCTTTAAATCAGAGTGAGCTTATTCAGTGAGTGTTAACTGTGTATTGCAACACATTTTAAGCAAGATCACACCTGTGCTCCGATTAGCACCGAACCCTTCTTACAAGAGGTTCTGAAAATGGAGAAGACAACCAGGGCATATGCAGCTTCAAAATAACCTGCCAACAGTTAATAGCTTTCACCTATTATCACATTATTTGAAAGGGTGGGATTATTATTTTTTATTCTTGAGCACCCATATCACACAGTATTTTTTTAAATACAACTCATGTCTTTGCATACAAGACACTTACTGAAACTCTCCAATGATCAAATTCAAACTTGATGGGAAGCTTACCATTTGTAAATTAGCATTTGGGATTTTATCCTAAGTCTTATAATAGTGCAGCACCAGTTGCTCAAGACAAATGAACAACTGAAGACAAACCATGTGAAAGAAAGATTGCAGTCATTTCCCACACATCTGAGTGGAAAAGATTAGTGTAAGATGAATACTGGAAAAAATTAGAGAGCATCTAGAATGGCAATAAAAAGCTATTCTTCAGATGAGGTATTTTCAGGGAGCTCACTGTACTGGAGAACATTATCTAACAGCCTATGCCTGGAGTGATTACACCTCAGACGAGTCACATTCCTGGGAATGAGGCATCAATTCCTCTCCTTACAGGCGTTACACCATCTCGCAAAAAGTATTTGAGACAGGTCTGCGCGGCCTTACCCACAGGTGTGCCTACACCTTCTGTTTTCATACTGAATCTGCCAAGAAATCACAAGCATCTCCCCTTCTAGATGACAGCACAAGTTTGCGGCTCACTGAACACGGCTGTTTTTCAGTAAATCACAAATATAGACCAGTGCTGTATAGACCATCTCACAGAGATCTGTTGAGAAACAGCCTGATCTTTATTATTTCATTTTCTCCTTAACAAAGATGTACAAAGATTATTAAATTATTGCTTATATGTTACTTATAAACATATTGTTTACCTACAGCAATGTTCAATGAGTTTTAGAATAATGGCCAGTGTAATTTGTATGCAAATGGCAGGTACAGGGAGTCACTCAAACCTGTAAGCGCATCTGAGTTTAGGAACTGATTTTTGTTTCAGCGTGTCGAGACAGTCATTATTCTGCTGCTGGAAGTGAGGAGGAGGAGGAGGAGTGCCTGAGTTAGCACTGCAGTATGAGGGCAGTAGTTTGTTTTCAGACATTTAAGAAAAGCTTCGTTGCAGGCACAAGATACATAGACCACATACCTCACCTCAGTAATAAATCAGTACTAGATCAGTATTAAAGGAATCTCTGGCCTACTGGAGGACAGTCCTGGCAACTTGCAGCCATTAAATATCAGACAGTTCATTCCCCCAAAGATCCTTCCCTCTGTCTGGGGAGGGACAAGGCATTTTCCTTGCTAGCTATAATTTAAATGGAGCAGGGTTAATCTTCTGTTATCAGTGCCTCCTTCTAGGGGAGGAAGCAAAATACCTGCCCACTTGAATTAACTGTGCAAGGAGAGGCAGGATGGGCAACTGCACATCGTTATTTTCCTGTGAAGATTGCACTAGTCATCATGAGGTAAGACAGCACCTGCAGGCTTTTATGGCAGAAAAATCCCATTTTGTACAGCCCAGGTTAAATTCTTAGCTGGCATAAAATTAGTAGTATCTCTGAAGTCAGTAAGGTGGGCTGATAAGCACTACCAGAACAGCTCCAGTTTTATATCCTTGTCAGGATTTGGGTGTTGTGAAACCAATGATCTGCACTGACTCCAAAGGTATGAGCTCAAACAGGCCAAGTATAAGCTTGACTTTAGGCCGTCTCTAACACCAAAGAGGTTATCTGCTCTTCTGCTCAGCCTGGCAAGCTCCTCAGGCCATGTTCTGCTATTTTGTCACCTCCACCAAGTTATCATTAGAAAGCAAGCTGGCCAATGCACTTCTATTTTGTATTTAACCTCTCTGCCTGTGTCCAAAAATGGGTTGTTTCGCTACATCCAGAAAAGCATGACCTGGTGTCTTGTCCAATAATGTTAGTGCCAATCAAATTTATTTGATTTTCCCATCAAATGTTAGAAAAGTAACATCTGATGTACACAATGTGTTAGCCCAATTACATATTTTCCTTCGGCTGTTTGTGAATAATTTCCACTGGACTTTTGACTTCTGAATTTTTGCGCAATCTCTGTAGCTCTGTATACATCACTGTACAGTAGTTTATACAGTTCTGCCAGTGGTAAAATAACTTCAGACTATGTTTCAATCACTTGTGGTTAGAACATGATTTGTAAAGAGATTTTTAATTACATAAAAAGGAATTCTTTCACTTGAAGCACTCATTCCCTTGCAGATTTATGGCATATTTAATTAGTCATTTGGAGTGCAGATCACTACATTCACTGAGGATCAATATATAGTAACTGACTGCAAGCTGATAAGAAAATATCATTGAGTTTATAAGGATAGCTCAAATCTAAACTGTGCAGACAGGAGACATGGGAACACGATCTGCCCTCAGGCATCTGCTGTTGATGGCTGTAAGTGAAGCAACCAGTTCACCCCAGCAGCAGGAAGGCTGGGTGATGCTGGCCAGCCTGGCCAAGCAGAAACCACACATCCTCATGGAGCCATTTGGCTGTCACTGTTCCCTACAAAACTGGTGAGCAGCTCTACCAAAGCCTCCACCCGCACGAAGAGGACTGCAAGCCTCCATTTCCCGTCCTCTTTAGTAACCTACATGTTTGAATTGTGGTCTGGTGCACTTAATGTGACACCCGGCTCAATGGAGCTGTGGGTACATACAACTCATAGCACCATCATCATCACAAAAACAAACCTTTATAAACTTTACAAAATACCTTTTTTCTATTTTGAGTATTAGTGAGGACTATTCAGTATATGAAATACAACTAGAAAAAATTGTCTCAGCAGAATATGCTCCTTCCAACTGCCTGTAATTCCTTATGGTGCACAAGAAACAAAGCAAAGTTTAACACAAAATAAACTTGTATTTATTAAGGTATCTCTGGGAAGAGTTTTATTAAGGGGCCAGAAGTTAAATTGCATTCTAATGGGTAATAATAAGGGCTATATACTGCAGTTTCTGGTAATGTTGGCTTAGATTTAGACACACAGCTAAGGTAACCTTCTATTATTCTTCTTTCATATGAAAGGCTACAGAAGACACTAGAGAATAAAAGAGACTGTTGTTAGTTGTCATACTGTGTCTATAATTACTTACTTTGTTCCTGAAGCCATCACCATGATAAATTTGCAGTTTTTCCCATCTGCCAGGACTAGTAATGTGCAATACATTTAACAACTGAATTTGCATATAGAAAGTATCATTGACCTTTGAATTTAAAAGGACAAAGATTTACAAGGACACCCTTTTGAAGCAAAGTGCTTAGTTTGGGAAAAATGAAACAGCACAAGAGGAATAAAACACACTCTCTCCCGCATATAGGAAAAGTTGCAGTTTTTACAAGTAAGACATTTGAAATCCCAGTGAAATAGCTCCCTCATGAGTGGCCATATAATAAAGGAAACAACCATCAACTATAAGAAAAATACTAAGGTGAGATTTGGAACATGTTTAGCATCGGTTAAATTGGATGCTGCAGCACACGTGATTTTGCTGGGAGGCAACCTCTAGACCTGTGACTTGGGTAAATGCAGGGTGACAGTTTGTGCTCTGCCTTAAAGGGTTTATTTACCAGGCTGTCTGGTGACAGAGGTGCGCTCCGCTCCTGCGCAGGACCCGCAGAGATACACTTAGTACAGGGAAACACAGGGCTTCCCAGCAGCGCTCCCCCGCCGGCTTGTCATGGCAGTAACGGAGCTGCACACTCTTGGCTTGGAGGCAGGGCAGAGCATGGGCAAAGCAAGCTCAGAACAGCCAGCAGCAGGCTTTCTAGGGAATGTAAAATTGCATCAAGGAAAAGACCCGGAAAAAACACAGACCGAACAGAAAAAAAAAAAAAAAAAAAAAAACACACACAAACCAAAACAAAAACCAAAACCACGGGGGAAAAAAAACACAGGAAAAAGAAGGAGAGAAAAAAAAGAAAACATTTTTTTTCCAGCCCTGAGTTGCCCCAGGGCCTGGGAAAGCCTTCCCCAGCCTGGCAGCAGTACCAAGCCAGACTATTGCACCCAGTGCTGGGGCGCTGGGTCCAGCAGGACAGCCACAGGCAGCTCCCTTCATGCCACGTTAGCCCAGGCACAGGCTGCACCTCCATCCCCTTCATCTGCCCATCCCAAAACTCCCAGAGAGTCTTCATAAAGTTTTCAAGGGTCTGTTTTACTTATTGTCTACATCAGGGAATCTCCCCGGACTCCCTCTCTGGTCATCTGTAGTAACACAGAAGACCAGAGCTGGATTTGAAACCTGCTCATGAATCAGCATGACTCCAGCAAGAACTGTAAATTCTGACTCAGAAAAGTAGGTTTGAGCAAAGTGAATTTAAATCGATACTGAATCAAGGCTTTAACATGGAATCTGGCTCTCGTTCACTCTCCAGCTTGCTTTGGCAACATGTTACAAAGAAAAGGAGACAAACAGTGTCTCAGTGTCCACTAACATCCAGTTGCTTATGCAGTGACACAAAGGGAAAGCGGAACTGAATTAAAACAAAAGTCAAAGCATCTCAAAGTCAGCCTTGCAGCTTCAGCTGAGGTGCAACGTGTAACGCAACCAAAGCTGCCGATCTCTGGCATTGCCTAATGCAGCAGCAAAGTTCCTAGATCAAAAAAACTCTCTGCCCTCCATTGCACCCAAGCAACTCCGCTGGCTCCTGTTCCAGATGGGTAAGCTGCCCCTCAGAGCTGTGTCCCTGGGCTGAGTTAGAGTCCCTTCATCCAACCACATAATCCCTCTCTGATGGACATGGGAATGTGATCATAAAAACAGAGGACCACACAGTGGTCAGAGCAAAAGTCCGCTTAACAGTATTTTTATTGTGGTTGTGAGCAAACTCCTAGAAAAAAGGACGGCTATAGGTCTATATCCTCTCTTGGCTCAGGGTATACTCAGTGTGCGTTTCTTCATATTCAGGAACACCCGATGGATTTCTCTTCCACATGGTTGTCCGGTCCTCAACCAAAACCATGTTAACTCTTAGCACAGCACCCACAACACTCTTCAACAGCTTTAACTAACTATTGACTGAAGAGCTGACGCTATTTATTTTGATCCCAGACCTTAGTACTGTTGTTTCAAAGCCTCTATTCTTGCACTAGAATAAACACTGAATATTTGATTATCACCCACTCTACCCATGTAGGGGAAAAAAAATTGTGCATGTCCTACTTGTTCCTTATACAGGACCCCTTTTGTACCCAAGATGAATTTCATTGTCCTTCCTGAACCTTTCAAATTCTGTATTCTTTTTCAGAAGAAAGAATCAGCACTTTACACAGCATTCAAGATACAGACAAAACCACCAAACCATTATTATGCCACTGAATAAAATCTCCTTTGTTGTTAATTCTGTCCTAATAATTTCTGGAATTTTATTTGCTTTTTGGACTGCTGCCACCATTGATGTGTTTGGGTGTGCTGGTTTTGGCTGGGATAGAGTTAATTTTCTTCATAGTAGCTGATATGGGGCTCTGTTTTGGATTTGTGCTGGAAACAGTGTTGATAACACAGGTATGGTTTAGTTACTGCTGGGCAGTGCTCACACAGCATCAAGGCCTTTTCAGCTCCCTCACCGCACACCACCAGCGAGGATGCTGGAAGGGTACACAGCCAGGACAGCTGACCCCAACTGACCCCAGGGGTATCCCAGACCATATGGCGTCATGCTCAGCACAAAGCTGGTGGAAGGAGGAAGGGGGGCACATTCGGAGTGACAGTGTTTGTCTGCCCAAATCACTGTTACATGTCATGGAACCCGGCTTTCCTGGGGATGGCTGAACCCCTGCCTGCCCATGGGAAGTGGGGAATGAATTCCTGTTTCGCTTTGCTTGCGTGCCCAGCTTCTGCTTTACTTCTTAAACTGTCTTTATCTCAACCCATGAGTTTACTCACTTTCACTCTTCTGATTCTTTCCCCCATTCCACCAGGGAGGAGTGAGGAAGCACCTGTGTGGGACTTAGTTGGGAGGCTGGGGTTAAGCCACAATATTGGGGAACTATGTTTCATTACCAGATCTTGCTCCCAAGTACTAATTTTGAGTTTAGACAAAGAGATTCCAAGTAATTCCCACTTCCAGCAACTCAGTCATTTTGTGAATCTGCTACAGGCAACCTGTTGTGAAGCTGGCACACCTGGGATACAGTACTGCATTCAAATTTCAGAATGTATTTAAGGGGTGGGGTTTTTTTGAGGAATATAAAGTACGTTTCATATTCTGGACAATATTCAAACTAATGAAAGTGACAAAAAACTATAAATCACAAGATATTCCCAAGAGACTATATGCAGCCTTCCCTCTCACTTCAACCTATCTCTACTGATGTCTTTTTGTTAACATTAATTTTCATATTGTCAACAGCTCTTCCAAATAATTCTTGGGAAGAAATTGCTATAGTTCAGCTTACCATGTCATGAATGAATTATTCATAAATGGCACTTTGTCTCATAAAAACTTAAGATATTAGTTCAGAACATAATCATAAATACAACTTTAACACAGACTGCACAACCCTTAACTCCTACACTACAATAATTTCCCAGCAAGCTATGATGATTCAAGATAAAACAACACTTGCAAAAGCAAGTTAAAAGTCTTAGAGATGAAGAACTGTTGAATTCTGAATTTCTTAGAACATGGGGTTTTGGTCATTCTTAGAAGGGTTTGCCCAGACTTCTTACTGGATCCCCTTTCCATTCTCCCTGGTGCACTGTGTGCGACTTTAATGTACCCAGCTGTATTTTTCCCCTCTCTCCATTTACACCACCAAAGAAAAGAATGCACTATTTTCTTATTACATACTCCCTTGTAACTCTAACTGCATGTGTGTTGTTTTCACTTTACTAGTGCCTCAGCGAGCGGGAGAGAGGCATTAGCTGCACTGTAAATCAGTCGTGGACAGAAGATAACAAGAGCAGCAAGTGGTGACCACCATGGACACCGAAGCAGTTTCTGTTCCCCAGCAATGTAAGAGACACCGCAGATGCAGGGTATTTCCCATTGTGACAAACTGAGAAAGAATCCTTCCTACAAAAGGGCAAAGAACTAGAAGAAAAAAGAAAAAAAAAAGAGGGGGGAAAAAAGTAAAAGACAACTTGAGGAGGAGAACAGGGTGAGTAACAAGAAGGACTCGTCTTCTCTCTGGCACTAAATGTTCTACTACAAGAAAACAGTTCCTATAAAGAGAACATGCAGTTGAGAACTTCCTAGAGATATTCTATTTGGAAAAACTCAGCGCTATTGTGTTACCCACATCAATTTTAACAAAGCCTACCTGCAAGCATCAGTAGATATGGGAAAGAATAGACAGCCTACCTACTACTCATTTCATGTTATGTCTTTCAAGTGGTTTTCCCATGCTTGCTTTTTAGACTGACCTCAAAAGGCACTAATATCCCCCCATTAGTTTCATGAGTAGTTTCGGCAAATAATTCTTAGTTTATCTATTCTTAATCCAGCAGAGTACTTACACATTACCTCAACTTGTTATCCCTTCCACTGTCCATCAAGAGATTTCCTTGCATTAGCACCTGTGTTAGGTTTTCTGACACACATCGCATTGATTCGTTCTTACAGAAAATTTCAGGTCTATTTAAAATTAAATGGGGCTCACATATTAACTGTAAGACTTTCCCAAATCTAGCAACTTCTTTGCTTAATCTTCATATTCAATAACTGCACCTCATATTAAAAAACCCCACAAACATACTGAAATCTACTTTTCACAACTATTTCTCTAACTTTCTGCATTAGCAAACATCTGCTGTGAAGAGCATTTTCTGGAAAGTGTACAAGCAGCAACAAAGGGAGTTTGTGACAGGACAAATAATCAGGAAGAACTGTCAAAGGTGTTTGCTGAACTCAAAAAAATAAAATAGGACTGCAAAGTGATGCATCGGGTTGAGTAACATTGGTAGGTGCAGCTCCACTCTTATCTTTCACCAGACACAAGTCTGGCCCACTGACTGGAAGATGTGTCATGGCTTGGGCTCATACACTGAGCATATGGTGGAGTTAGATTACGAGCAGTGAGAAACTCTGTCTCTACGCTGTAACTGTAGTCCATTTTCCCTAAATTTGCCTGCTATTGGCTCGTTAACAAAAACAAAATCAAACACCTGTGTACCAGATATAGAGTTGTTTAAGCGCCAGCACTGATCCATCTGCAAAGCACATCATTAGCCAACTTCTTTTCTTTGGGTGAGATGCAAGACAGATTCATCAGAGCAAACCCACAGCACCACTAGAGGAACATTATATGTTCCCAGCCTACCACTCTCCACTTCTTTGCCTTTTCACGCTGCCATAACAGTGATGAATCGTGATAAAATATTCATTTCTCTCCTCATCATCAGGTAATTCTCCAGGCCCTGGACCAGCACACTGTGAGCTGATCCCCCTTCTTTATTAGCCCACCTGCCACTTTATTGGCAGATCTTTCTAGCATGCCATTTCCTCATCTGACTTCTCCTCCTGCACTCCAAACCAAGTGAAATTTTTCAAAACTGTTTAAATGCTGCTGTATTGGGTCTGGCTGGGTGGCTTCTGTGAGAAGATGCCAGAAGCATCCACTCCTTCCCATCCCTCCTCTGACTTACTCAGAGAGCACAATGTCATTTGAGTTTACACATCTTACTGACAGTTCATTGTATGATCTATTTAGGTTGGGATTTGTTTAGGATTCTTGACTGTCTTTCCTCACAACAGGCATGTCCTATGTATATCTTTACTATATATATCTTTCAGAACTAAGGTGCTGTAATGATACATCATCATCACGTCAGCAAAGGTTTATTAGAAGATGGTGTCCTGTTCACTTTGACAAAGGCTGAAGAGGAATATTTCTCTCAGTTACATTCTTAACGTGAATACAAAGAGCAGAAGTGAGCAACTCCTGCAGTCCTGATTAGACATTATCACCCTTTAATTTGCTGAGACTATTCAAAAGCTTGGAAAGATCTTGTTCATTGCAGGTGCACACAAAACAACTTGGGCAAGAAGCAGCCGGCATGAACTGACACAGAAGACTGTTAGCTGTGGAAATGCAGATGTACAACAGCATAACACATTTAGGTCGTCAACTGCTTTCTAAAATAGCTGTCATTGTGCATGCTTTCAAGGACCACAGCCAGAAAGCTCCTTGCTGTTGAGCACCACATTTCACTGATGTTTTGGTCGGTCCCCAAGTTCTATAGCTATGAATCCCATAAAAAAAATAAAAAAAGGAAAAGAAAAAAAAAATCATAAACCCAGCCTCACCCACAACTAATAGAAACACAGCCTGAATCATCTGCAGTGACTGTGCTGCCTTGAAGCTGCAATCCTGACTCAACATCTGTGAAAGTCAGCAGCAGCCTCTGGCATGAGGCATAAAAAGACCAGATGTGTTGGCCACTGCTCTTTATGGGTCCAAACATGTCCTGGCCCTGCTCTACCCTTTTCTATGCCTTCCTTGCATCCCTTTACATGACAGAGGGCTTCCCACTCTATGGGAAGGGAGTAGGTATGTCAGGAAACTCATGAGCTCAGGCACCAGTATACACAGCACTCCAGGGTACAGCCAGGCATAAACTGGTTTTACCAGCCTTCACTCCCAATGAACAGACCCAATTTCAGATGTCTTTATTTCACATTTGATTGACTTTCCCTTAAACCTGTTGTGATCTTGCAACTATTGGCCCTAGATTAGCATTGTTTTTCTTTCATTGGTTTCAAATTTATCTGCAGGAGCTTTCATTTGGCGAAATTCCTATCATCATCCTAGCCAGGAAAGCGTAAAAAAAGGAGGGCTGACCAATTTCTATTGCACCTTTCACAGTCTTAAATGCTTGTTACCTTTCTGAATGCTAAATCAAGCCAGGCAGCGCAGCTAAGTAAGTTAGTTGCACGCTGAGGCATTCACCAGGAATTCACTCCACCTCCCTCAGAGAGTTCAGTAACATTCTCACACACCTAAACATGTAATATCTGCATCGAAAAAGTACTATCCGAACTAAAGCAGCTATATGGAGTATTCCCTGCATACGAAAGAGAAAGATAAATATCAGCCCAGGTTTACTGAAAAGAAAAAACAGGTAGCAATTCTCCTGGGGGTGTTTGTTCGTCTCTAAGATTACGGTTCAGTTGCTCTTCTGTCCCTCACTCCTAACCTTTTGGCAAAGATCTGCAGTATCAGAACTATCAGGCTGGGATTACTTTTATATTTATCCCATATATTCATAAAAGGTGCAGTTCCTTAGACCAGTTTATGAATAAAGGGTTGGTAATTGTCTTATCTGCTTACTCCTGTTTACAGTGATCCAGTTGTTATAGCGACGTAAATACCAACAACTCATCTGTGGGGAAGGGTGCTGTTATGGAAATGAGATACTTTCATCTCTGTGAATAGCGATGAATCCTGAGGCTGAAGAAGGTCATGGTTAAATGTGAAAGGCAGAATAAATTAAGTACCTACAGTATTATATTTACTTGATATACCATCCAATGAAGTCAGCAGAATTTCTTTCCAATGGGCCAGGGACCAGGTCCAAATCCTGCCCCCCATCTCTTTCTCCCACACCTTCCAGTACAGAAAGACAAGGTAGAATTTGCAGATACAACACAGAGAGTGAGTGTACTGGAGAGAGGAGGAGGAGCAGAGTTGTTAAAGATGCAAATTCATCATAGCAATTTTCTTGGATTAAACTAAACTAAAATGATGTTACTGCTTAAAAACGCAGTTCTGTCATGTTCCCCACTCTGGTAATCCCCATCACCTCTCCTTTGTCAGGGTATACTTACCACACAACTTCATACAATACTAACCTGGTTGCAAACTAGCCCAGCAAAAAACCAAAACACACCCCCCAACTTTTTGTTGTTGGTTTTTTACTGTATTTAAAACATCAACCCTTTCTGAATGGGAACACAGCAACTAAATACGATTCATTGTGTGGTCAGTCAGCAGCGCAGAGGATGCAGCAAGGCTGAGGGGGCTACCCTCCCTGGCATCATGGCCACCTTAGGTCTGCTTCAGCTGACTAGGAGATTTCCCTCTTATTTGTAGAAGTCTCTTTCTGCAGCATACCAGACATGTATGGGATGGAATAGCTCACTGGAAAAGAGGCAGAAAAAGAGTAAAGGAATCTACTGCCAGAAATATCCATCCTCCCTGCTTCTCCCAATCCTCAAATGAGCCATCATACACCACCTGCTTTAGCTACAGAGTAGCCATCAGGATTTCATTCTACACAACCTACTTGGATGATGCTCTGAAAAAGGCTTTCATTGACTCACTCCACTTAATTGGTAGAAGAGCAAACACAGAAGAGCCTGGGTTTTTGAGATAGCAAAAGACGTTTTGTTCAAAACTAGGATTACTTGATAATAAATCCATTTGCAAGCAGATAAATGCCAGCAAAGAGACTAGGAATAGGAAGTGTCTGTTAAATAAAACAGGTTACTGACAAAAAAGAAAATCTGGATTTATTCTGAACAAATAAACCAGGGTTTAAAGATTATTGTACTAAAGCAAAGTAAAAGACAAAGCAGACTGTTATCCTATTCAATGTAATATGCAGTAAATTAAAGAGTTGGTATTCCTACAGTACATATTGATTATTGTATTATTGTGTACCATGTTTGGTGCTGGCAAATAATTAAGCACATTACTACTCTTCACAAGATACAGAACAGAGCACTCGCATTAATTTCAGACTTCATATTTAAATTCTTCTGCCAGACTGAGGGCTCTGGGTATACAAAGAAGAAACTTCATGGTAAGCCGATTCATCCAGAGAAGCAGAGATACTACGCTGATCTAAACAAACAAGTTAACTTTGCCAGTATTTTGATTGGTCATTCAAAGTAAACTGTAATGAACTCAAAAAGGAACAGGTCCACACCCACCATTTATAAATACAGGCATTATTTCTATATTACAACTTGGAAAATTCAGATAAAACACCAAGAATCATTGTTACCAAAAGAAACATAACTTTCTGCTGATGGTGATCTATACTATCAGATGTTCAATTTTTGCTCGCACTGGACATCCTTTTCAATTCCACAGCTATTCCCACCACTTCTCCACTTCTTTCCCTATGACCACATTTCATTCAGAGAAGCTATCCAACATATGTTCTTAAACAGAGAACACTGCTTTGTTGCAGCCCTGCCATTTACTGCCTTTATTTTGCCCTGTAAAAATGGAAAGAAATACATAATCAAATATGTATGTGCATTTCTGTTGGGTACTTCCAGGCAGTAGCCAACTTCTGTGTTATCTTTCCCATCAAAGGGATACATATGACGCATATCAGAGAAATAATACACGAACCATTCAACTTCCATCTAAAATAACAGGTAGGAAAAAGAAAGCTGTCCATGCACCAAGTTCTGCAAATGGTACAGGTGAAAAAAGAAAAAAAAAAAAAAAAGCTGTTTTTTACCTTCCTATTCCAAGTGCTTTTCAGAATGAGTATTAATGTCTTCTGAAATAAGGATGGGATAATTGCATGCAGTCTTTAATATTAATTGCCATGTAAGCTGTTATAAAAAGGTTTGCTATCTCACAACTCCCACACAGGTAAACCTAGTCGAAGCCACCTTGGTGGCCAAGGTAACACTCCACAGCAGATGATGTATTAAATCAATATGCCAGCAGTAAGCCTTCTATTTAAAAAGCTTTGCTCATTGCATGAGCTCTGAACACAATGAACTAACATTACTACCTGCAATTGAAGGAGCTTTTAAAAACTGTGGGATAGCACTCAAGTCAATGCATCAACCACTCGAATTTCTTTAGCAACCTATATCTGGTTAATTCTTTATAAATTCTAGAAGACAGAAAAAGGTATTACAGAAAAAAAAAAAAAGTCCAAGTTCTATTTTATAACCAATAAGAACTTAGAAATTATAATTCTTGACGAACAGAATTAGGCAGATTAAAGCATATGTGTCAAAATATTACTTTCCATAAGATATTTGACCAGTCTGGAGCATAAAGAAGGTCTTAGGATTTCACTCAGAAGGAATCAGGATACATATTTATCTTTTTGTCTTTATTTTTTATCTTACTTGGTGCTACCACATTATCTTAGCAATTCTCTCATGTGAAAGCATTTCATTGGGTACATAGATATAACTGGAGCCAGAATTCAGAAGATGGAATAGACAACCTGCAGAGCCTCTGCACATGAAAAGAGTATAAAAGGTTGGCTTTCATCCTAATTAAATGGAAATAATATGTATTCTCTTTAGCAACATATATAGTTTTTAGGACAAGACCTATAGGACAAAAATTGAAGTGAAGATGTTTTATCAAGCAGAGATTCAGAGCTGATTCTTTAGATGGGAGCTGAAGAAACAACACTGGTGAGACAATAGGTGAAGAGGACATAGAAGATAATGTGAAGAAAGGCACAAGAAAAAAAATAAGAAAATCAGAAGAATTCACCAACAAGTTCATGCTTGGATGCACAAATAGGTATTAGCGTGACTTGGTGTGTAGTGATCACTTTGCACGTGCAGACCTGCATTTTGCAGGCACTCTGGTTGCAGCTCCATTTTTCTGTTCACCCCATGGCCTGTTCTGCAAACTCTTCTCCATCTCCAGCACCATTCTGCAGAAATCACTCTGATGGAGTGTGATTATGATGGACAAATGACTTTTAATTCAGCAGATGACTGTTTCAAAGCACTTGATCAGCTAAGAAGATTCCTGTAATTTTGAGCTATCCAGGTGACCCTAATTTGCAATCAACAGTCCTGTGAATTTTTAATTGCAGACTCTCTGTGCTAAAGCTGTCAGCTGGATTACAAACCCACAGGACACAGCTCTCCAGGTGTTTGGCACACCAGGAGGCTTTCAGCCCACAGAACAGAAAAAGAGACTACTCCAGAGTGCATCATATCACACAGTATGTTTCGGGGGGGGACGACGGGGGGACACACACACACAACAAAACACAAAACCACACAACACAAAACAAGCAAACAAAACCCAACAACAGAAAAACCCCACCCACATTCACCGTTTCTCCCCATCCAAAAAACACCCAAAAGCCTTGCAGCCACACAAAATATTACCTGTGCAGTTAGAGGGGATAAACCTGACCCATATGTTAGACTGGAATATAGCAGAGAGTTTATCCTCTACAGCTAAGAATAATTAATGGTGATGGGGGAAGAACAGAAGAATGAAATTGCAAGGAGCTGCCGTGCTGTTCAGCTATGATCATCTGCCCAGCCTTTCACCTGGGCTCCTACCCACTCAGGCTCCCCTTTCATACCCCTGGTGACTGCCACATCCAAGGCCATTTCCTGCTCATTTCGTCCAATTTAACACTCAGCACCGTATTTCTAGTACTACCTGGAAACTGTGTGAAACACACCACCCAGTATCTTGGTCTATGGGTTTAATCAAACTCTCCAGACCCACCACCTTTATGTGGATAATTTGCCTGTTTCTCTGTCTGCAGGTGGCAACACAGGAATGACACCTGGCGTGTGAAGGATCTTCCCTGATGTATCACTCTAGAGCAGTTTATTTATTGTATTGCAAAGATTTCAATTTTTGCCACAACACTTTACTACTTGCTATTTAAAAGAAAGTATATTCTTAGCAGTGCCCACTATCACTGAATACAATCCTCTTAAACTGTCACCTTAATGCTCAGTATTTAGTTGAATTAGATCCCATTGTACAGTCTCACTATTTAAATGAAAGTCACTTCTGAGATTGTAAAGTAAGCAGATGACAATGCAGTTCTCTGAAATGTGTTTCCATTCTCCTAGGGTCCTCTCCTCACCACTACCTCCTCTCATTATGTGATCAAATCTTTGCCTTTTGTCAGAAAAAGCATATTAGTCATCTGTCGTGAGAAAATTGTAAAGTCTAGAGATGTTATCTCTTCATCTAACTACTGACCACTAGCTTTCAGTCATGATGTATAATGTCTAAAAATTATCCTAAAACTCTCCAAACCACTCCCCTTGAAAATGCTTTGCTGGATTATATCTCCTGTCAGATTTAGCTATGAGTTTTCTATAAATCAATTGCCATTAAAGAATGTTATCCATCAACAAAAAGGATTACAATATCCATTAAGTTTCTGTTAGTGCTGCTTGAGAAATAATAAAGAATTTGAAGGCTTTTTTCCCTAAGACAAGCAGCACTGAAGTTTTGTTAAAATGAATTTTTGGGAAAAGTGCTAAAAACTTTGTAAGAAACAATCTTTGTTAAAAAAAAAATATCAAAGCTTTTAAAATCCAATTTAAACCGCATTTTAATAATTTCTTGGTTCAAATTCTGACAATAAAATAAAACTGTACAAAGGAAATCCAACATGGTTAAAAAGTGCATTAAAATGTCATGTGAAGACGTTACTCACGAGGATATTGGAGACTTGGAGTGAAAAGTACCATTTTACACTCCCTCTCAAGCCAATTTCAAAATGGAACATTAACTATGATAGGACAAGTATCTCTATAATAATTGAATAAAACAGTCATTAAGAACCTAATTTCTTGTGTAGCCTGTAAGATTTCAAATTTTTAACTGAATGAGGAATCAATGTTAAGCTAAATTGCGAGAAAAATGATTTGATGTTGCAGTACTAAGCTCAGTAAAAGATAAACTCACAAATTAATTTCAGTTCATAAGCTAATAGGCTCACAAATGCATCCTCACCCACAAGGTAAGTAAAAACATCCATTGAGCCAGTATTCATGAAGTAAACCAGCCGTTCAACAAGCATCAGGCACTCCTCTCCTCAAGGCAGGAGGCTGACACACAGCACTCAGCACTTCATTACCTTTATTTGGGTGCAGCCAAGAACCCTTTCCAGCCATGGTTACTGCCCAGTGCAGTCCAACACTGGGGTCAGTACTTCTGAGAATACTTGTAACTCCTCTACAGACTCTCGGACCGCAATACTAATGTGCTCAAAAACCCACCCCAAATCCTCAGGGCCACCCCTGACATTCCTAGTCACCAAACCAAGATTTTTGTACCCCAGGTGGGGCCGGGCTGGCTCTGCCAGGGGACTAACTCTGCTCACAGTCACACCAATGAACTTAGTGAAGGGTGTCACACAGATACAACTACCACACATGTTGAAATACTAATTTTACAGAATTTAAGAGCCTGACAACAAGGCTGCAGCAAGGTATCCTGTGTTTGGATGAGTTTATGAGAAGCCAGTAGCAACTGTGTATAAAACACACCGGGACTGGTGATCAGCAACGGCTTCGGGAGAGACTACTGCTTAGCCTAATTTTAAGCAGGAAAAACGCTCATATTCTAGGATTGCGAATCGTGTCAGTTATAAATAATTCAAAAGCACTTGCTGTGAGAGACACTACATGCAGCCACTGGCAGTACTCTCAGAAAACAAGAAACTAGTACTGATAAGCTAAGTACAACTTAATTCTCCTAAAACTCCTTTTGCTGCAAGACCCTGGTGTTACCAATCGCTGGTTTACTGTAGTCAACAGCACTTCCACACTAAAACTGAATTTGACTCCTTGACCTTACAGTTGACTTAACTGACAATTTGGGGACCTCATTGCTAAGTTAAGCTCATGCTGCTGAGTACTCCAGCTGTCTGCACCACACTGTTGGCAGCCTCATGGTAATCAGGGCAGCCAAATCCAATGCACACTGAATTCTGCTTCTTTTCCAGTTGCTGCTCATCGATCTACTAATCAAATCCAGGATAACGAGAAAACAGCAAGACAGCCTGCAGTAGGTCAGAGACAACATCTAAATAGTCAGCGACACCTTCGCCCAGGACCCAGCTATGGTATTAAATAGATGCAGTCACTAATAGGAGGATTTCTTGTGCTCCTCGAGTCAAAAAAAGGTCAGTACTGACCAACTTGTTCACTACATTACTGTCCAAACAATGAAACACAACATGATAAAAAACACACTTGAAACAGAGCTTATCCCTGATCTCTGCTCATGCAGGCAACAGAATAAAGCAAGTATGATTTGGCCCTAAAACTATCAGTGAGCATCCTCTCCTGTTGCTGTAAGCCTACCCAGACTGCTGGAAAAGGCATACACCAAATACATAAACCAACACATACATAAGTATGGAAAAAGGTGGTGGCGATTGTGCTCCTGCTTTTACACAACCATGCTGTTTCTGAACTGCTCTTCCAGGGCAGGGATGACAGAGGTTTAATGCATCCCACCACCTCTATCACACACCTGGAGTCCTGTCCCACATCATAGCTGCAGACTCCAGTACAGAAATCATCTCTCTAACAAGTCACTTAAGTATTTTTGATGTGTGCAGTGAGTTAATTCCATTTAACATCATTTTATCAGCAAGAGACTGCCCAAGATGATACAGGAAGCATCTGGTAGTGCAAGAAACAGAGCTTGTGGTTTCCAAGCCCAGCAAGCAGCATTTCATTTGTGCTTTCACCAGCAGCACATGTGACTACAGCCACTCACAGCTACAAGAAGATGCAGATTATTATCCAAGGAGTTCTGGGGTACAAATGAATAATAGAGCTATTCCAATTTAAAGTCCCAGATGGAGAATTGCTTACAAGCACCTGATAGTATAAGTTTTACCCTCACATTGTACTCCCTAAGGGAAGCAACATAAATGCTCTAATGGAAAGTTCTGCTACCAGTACCTAGTTTTCCCTAACACCTTCTGAAAGCCCATGCATCATACCATTTTTAACTAGCAGTTTATATCGCATCTGCTTTAATGGTTCTGTGAGAAAATACCAAATTACAACAGCAAAACACCAACCGCTTCCAGGGATTATAGCTACAATTAACTCACTGTATGTATCAAAAATACTAATCAGGTATGAACGGGGACACTCCCAAGAACATGAAGCTCAGGGAAACAATAAAAAGATAAAAGTGAGAGTGACTACAGCAAAAGAAAAATGCCCTTTTTCTGAGCTCCTAGTAACTTAAATGCTGAACAGGGTAGAAATGTCAACCTGCTGCCTTAACTTACAAAAGGTTATTCTCAGCAGAACTTAAACATTTCCCATGCACAGTCTTCACCAATAAAAAAGTACTAGAGATTCTATTCCCAATTATAATATGCACCAGTGATTTCCAAAACAGCAGGCAAAGCAGATGTTGTACTAACTTCCATACAATGGCATGTGACAGCCACCTTGATTGTCCTTTTCCAGCCATTTAATTCAGTTACCGGGGAAAGCAGTGACGCCAATACATCTGCAAGTTCCATGTGTTCCCATAAATCAAGCATTTATATATCTTTTTTTCCCCAGGAAAAACATAAACCCAGTTTTGAAGATACTTAATGGAATATCACAGTTCCAGAAGCACCAGCAGCTATGATGTAACATGGCCCAGACACCTCCAGAGCACACAACCTGCCTGAACTGAGCATTTGAACACGACTGTGGATTCACATTGTTGGGGGGAAGTGGGAAATTTAGCCCTATCCAGTTCCAACATGGAAAGACTCATGAGGGTCTCCCAAGAGGAAATTTGTCAGCTGCAATAAGCTGGCAGCAGTTCTGTCTGGCTACAGATCTGCATAGAGATCATCTTCACCTCCTGAAGTCCAACATCAGTTACAAGTAACAAAGAATTAACAATTTTTTTTTTTTCTTTAGAAATGGTTCTGTGTTGATGTGAAATATCTACTACACAAGAGTTAATATAATTTATTTTAACTAAAAATAACCTGCACAAACCATAAGACTGTACTAGTTCTAAAGACATGGAAGAATCTCAGATAGACAAAGGCTTCAAGGTATTACTTCCAGATAAAAAGGCAATCGCAGAGGTAATGGGCCAAACCAAAATGACGTTAAGAACAAAAGAAAGAAGTCAACTTCATTCACAAAGGCAGTAGTCTCGCTTTCCACAGCTGAGAACAAGGAACAAAATTTTCAGTACAAGACATTCTCTTTGCCTTTTCTCAAAAACCCTTCAGTCTTCCCCTCCCTATAATTTTTCTTAGGGTGAAAAATGCGTAAGAAAAAAGTCTGTGCTTTTAACCAGGCAGAAATAAATGTATTGTGCAATATTGCTGCTGAAGTTCAAGAGTAGGGGAATCCACTTTGTCACAGTCACTTTCAATGAACACTCCAGTTTATGATAAGTTTCATAAAAACTGCTTAATTCAACATTTATGAAAGTACTGAAGATAGATGAAAGGTGTAGAAATAGGAATCTCGCCAATCAATCATCCTGTTGAAAATGAGCACCCAGAATGATAAGAATGAAGATAGGCTTTTCATGTACATATGGCCTGCTAGATAGAATGATTGAATATTCTTGCATTTTTAATCAAAATGTTCCTACCATTGCACTATCACATTCAAATTATTTTCTTCCACCACTGAATATTAGCACTCTTTTCCCCTTGGGATTAAGTTGCTTGCAACATTTCCAATGAGAAAAGGAAACATTCTGGGTGAAAAGGTGCTTGATAAAAGATTGACTGAGGAAAAACTTTTTCTTTTGTAAAAAATCTTTTAGAAATAAATGATCAGAAATGAATACAGAGGCCCAGCTTTCAAACAACATAACAAAAGACAACAAAATGGTATTATGCCAGATGACACAACTTGAATCTCAAACTACTTATGCTAGAAAAGTTTTGGGGCAGAGACTACTTCTTAATAATTGATTTTTATAGCTTTTTGGACAAGAAATCTTTGCCAGAAATTATGTTCCTAGGTATAATCATGCTACAAAGACTATTGATAACAACCTGAGTGTTTGCATGAAACCATGCTAAAAATACCCAGCCAGGGCAGACTGTGCCTTCTTCCTTCTAGAGTGTGAGGTTTTTCATGGGCTAAGAGCCCAACCTGTAATGGAGCTGGGAACAACTTCACCAGCTCTTCTCTCAGGGCTTCAACCTATGAGCAATGGGGAGAAAAGCCTTATTTATTAGCTCCAAATCAAAAATGGAGTTTTTCTGTTCTTTCTCTACAAAGAGAACCATGTGAGATCAGCCCAACATGGTGCAAAAGAGAGCCGATAGGAATTTTCCTATTCCTTTTATGTTCTTGGAGACTCCAAGAAACAGCTTCAAGTTTCTAAAATAAAGAGAACCCAAGATCTTCTGATTTTAATATTAACCTATTTCCCCTTCAATTAAATTGCAAAAGTTACAGTTCAAGAATTAAGTGATAACATATGGCACAATAAACACTATTATCAGCTTGGTGAGTTATTGCAAGTAACCACCTGGATTACCAAACTATTTCCATGGAGTTGAACAAGCTGGAACTGAATGCAGATTCACTGTAATTTCACAAGTGGGAATATCTATCACAGTGAAGTTTCGATTGATTTTTGCCAGTTAATACCCTGTAAGTGCCAATTTTATCTTTCTACGCTTGGAATATCCAGTTGAAAGATAATGATTCCTTTAACGTTTTGACTGTTCCCATTTGACTAGTAAGACAAGCTCATAGTTTGTAAATAGTATGAGACAAAGGCATAGGTACAGTACTACCACTCCAAATAATCTCCATTGGATTCTTAAGTACTTCTTACTCCTCCACTCCTTCAGTTCTGCACACAGAGCAGGAAAATTAAAACATTAAAGCTAAAATAATAGTAATAAATTATTGTTAGAGATATCTAAGGTCTTTCATAAATAAACCTACAGAATGGCAACTACATCTGTTCAAACAAACCCTTATTGCCCGATTCTTCATTAGGTGCAACAGAACAGATCAACGCCATTCATTTCAAAAACGTCAAACCTCTGACTAAACAGTATTCACACTAGGACATTCTATAAGATATTTTTTAATTAGTTGCAATTAAATGTAGCACGCTTTTGTTCTCACCAACTCCAGCATCAAATTCCATTGCATAGAAAAAGGGGGAGTGGGAAAGATGCACATTCATGGGAGTAAAAGGAGGAAAATAGTCTTTTGATTTCTAGCACATGAAGAATTTTCCAAAATAACAGAGGAGAGGCTACCTATTCATGAAATCTGTCGTAGTCTTCCCATGGATTTCAGAAGGTCTTGCCAAGATAGATGAGGCAATTCATCACCTTGGGAGTCAATTGCTCCTCCACTGAATTGATGTTACAAAGTAAGTGCTCGAATCACAGAACAAGTAAAGCCTTGTGGGTGTGTGATGCTGTGTTGGGTGCTCTAAGACCTAACAAGTTTTGTGTTCTGGTTTGGGTTTTTCTTCTGGATTGCAACATCTGTAACATTTATAGCATCACATTCAATTGTAGATTATCTGTTGTCTAACAGGCCTAGCCTGTGTTTTAGGTTTCTGCCTGACTAATAGTACACATGGAAAAGAGCAGAGAAATCCTAAACATTTAGTTTCATGAAAAACTCTAGGAGTTTATATTGTCTGAAAGCCCTACCTCCTGCTGTGTTTGGCCAAGACCAACCTGCAGGTTCAGCGCTGGTTAGAAGCAGAGCACAGCGCTCAACACAGACCCGCATGCATTGCTCATATCTCCTTAGGGCACAGCGCTAAAAACCCCAAACCGCTAAACTGGTCTGCCTGCCACGACTGCACCCCGCGAACAAGACACATGGGAAGCACAGAGCTCTGTGACACACGGCAGAGGGACAGGGGCCACCATGCACCAGGACGGGCTTCATCCCCACCTCTCCTGGGGAACTTCACATCCAGTGCTGTAACACGACTGAGCTCAAAGTCACACTGAAAGTCAGCAGCAGGGACGACTTTGGGGTTCCTTTTGCTTTAAGCAAGAGACTACCCATCCTCCTCCTATCCAAAAATACCACAAAATGACACACTGTTCCTGCAGCTTGCCACAGCTTCTGAAAATCATTTCTATTTTATAGAGGGGGGAGAAATAACCAATAAAATAAATCCAGTCTGATTAGTTTGAAAAGGACAAAGACAGCAAAGGTGACAGAGGTGTAATTGTTAGTCAACCTTACAGCACTTTCCAGTAGAACTATTTAACATTTGATTCCACTGATAAGAAAAATAATAAACAAAGTTATTATGAAACTGTTCTATCTGTCAGCCAAAAGTCCAGTGAATCATTTATGAACATGTACCTACGGCTTCTCCCCCTTCTATTCTCTTTCCCCATCAGAAACCGAAGCTGGTTACTTTTTTTAAAAAAAAAAACCTGTCGCTTTTATTTCTTAAATCAACCTGAAAGGAATAAAATACTGCAATGAGAAAAAATACAAAATAAATGTTTGTAGTTCTGTAATTCTTTGAAATGTCAAAGAAAAACATAAAAACGTATGCTTTGTAAGTTTTCAGCTGAACTTGGCATGACAGTCTATCTATTATTTAAAAGATGTTGAAGCTCAATTCATGAATTATTAAATTCTTGTTACATTTAGTTTCCAAGGGAAAAAATTATTTCATTCAATAAAGGAAATTCCACTTGCTCTATAGTACTTTCCTAAAAAGCATGGGATTTAAACTCCTGAAGTTACTCTAAAAAAACTAAAGAAATTACTAGTCCAAACTTCATAACTAACATTACCGCCTCATTAAAAGGATGTCCTGTATATTCAATAACCATCAACAATTCTTCTGTATTCCCACATCCACTGCACAGACATCCTGCATGTGAAATAACCTGCAGTGCAGGAGAGGGGCTGGCAATAGCTGCTCTGTGTGAATCTCCTGAACGTCTAATTCATCCCAGCTGCAGAAGTCAACTGTCCTCAGGATCCTCCAACCAGCTTCCTTCCTACATTTCTCATGACTGACCTCCAAAGACTGCTCACACCATGTTAAAGCACAGGCAGGTCCAACAACCAAAACAAAGATCTGTTATACTACTACATCTTGGGGTAGCAAATTTTGATTACAAATCGTGTCTAAGAGTGCTCAGAAGGTATCTCAGAGGTGAACAGCTGCACACCAGAGAGAATCCTGGCTGCCAGCCTGATAACATACAGCAAGTCTTTTGAATGTACAAGAATACATCACTCTTCTGAGGGGGATTCCTGTTCATGATTACCAGGATCATTTCAGAAATCTCTTATTGGCTGCTTTGACCAATGCAAACTGCCAGCAGTTTCAGTGGCCACTTCTGTAGCCAGCGATTGATGGGACACGAGTGCTGGTTGCTGTGCCGGGGCCGCTCCCAAGGAGGGTCTCAGCTCTAACAGAAATTCCCTGCATCAGCCCAGGACAGCAAACCAGGCTTGATTCATAGCAGCCTTTACCCACAAGGAGCCTAATTATACCTTAGCTCAGCCAACAGCATCTATGCTTCAGACTTTTGAAACTTCATTTGTATAGTTTTGCTAATACAAGATTGGTTCTGCTCTAGAATGAGGACTTAATAACTATAGGGATTCAAACCAAACAGCTAACTGAACTGATTTAATAAGAGAGACACAAAAACTCAATGGCACTACTTATATTGCCCTAATAAAGTTATTTCACTGTACTCTGGAGGTTAGCTATTCAATTGGCTTCTAAAAATCTATACCAATATTCTTAAAAGGCTCTGAACAAACTGACACAGGTGCAGTGGTTACTCTGTATGACAAATATTTCAAAGACAGCTACTCAAGCATATGATCCCACAGATAGAAAACATAATAAAAGTATATTATTATGAAGCTGCCATAACCATCAACCAAAATTACAATGACTAACTGATTAGCTTATACAGATAAATATTCCAACACCCACTGGGGTATTTTTCCCAGTAAGAAGATAAACTGAGTTAGTTTGCTGCATTTTTCAAAGAAATGGTTTAAACTACCAGCATTTCAAGAACAATCCAAAAGAAATGTTGCCATTCAACAACAACAAATCCTTCTGTAAAAAACAGTTGAATGCAAGCCTTGTAAAATATTAATTCCTTCAACCATGAGTTAATACATTTTCATCAAAGCAGATTTTTACCTGACGTCACCATTAATGGAAACTCCCACTGGAGCGTTAGAATTATTTTCTTCAAGGGCTTTAACCACTTTAACAGTGTTGGCCTCCTGACATTTGTTTTATGCTCAAGCCCTAAACGTTACTCATTTCCACACCCAGGCGCAAGGATGTACCATACCAGCCCCCTCCATCCCCATGAAGCACTGCCAGAATGGGTTCAGGAAGAAGCTCCAGAGAGCTTTGCTTTTCCTACCAATTTGTTCACCTCTCAACAATGCTCCTACACAAAAAGCATTCACACAATACTCCCAGTCCTGCACAGGAAGTCACCCTGCACAGAGTTAACTGCTGGATGAAAGATCATTCCCAAAGGACCAAGGATCTTGTAAATATGACAACAGCAGAGAACAGGCTTACCCTCTTCTCATTCAAGATAGGAAGTTTGTGATCTGTGTATGAACAATGTACGTCTTGTTAACATTAACCAACTTAACAGACTCCTCCAGCTCCTGAGGAAAAATCTTCTGGCCTTTTTAATGCAATCAGAGGATGAGCAACACATCTAGTTTCCCAGATTACATCATCAACTGTCAAGGAAAGGGCTTCCTGTTTGACTGTTATTCTTTTTATTATGATACACAATATCACTCTCAAAGAGCAGTGATTTACTCTTCTTTGTAAATAGAGTTATTGACTGAAATGCGTTTTACTCTGCACTGCTATTTGCCTTTAATAGCACTTTTAACACCCTTGTTGCAGTCAGGCTCTGTGAAACAATGAGCCATTTCTGCTCTGAGGTCTTTGCCAAGATTCTTGGTACAGCCCAATCTTCCAGCTCAGAAGCATATTGAAAAAGAAATAAAAATTCCTGTTGAATATAAAGTATAGTTGTTGACATTCTGCATTTCAGGTCCAAATCCACAAACAAGTACTGGACACACATGCAGCAGTAGGAATAACCTGTCTCTAGGCAGGTACAATACCGCATGATTTAGACAAGTCAGTGACCCCACTCCCCGTGCCTCGCAGAGGGCATCTCCCACACAACGAGCTGCTACGAGCCAGCCACGTCCTCCTGCAGCGCCAACAGCATCCTTGCTGCCAGCAACACTGCAGCAGTGGGCAACACCCCATTTCTTTTCTAGGGACGGTGCTTGGGCAGACTCTGAAGCAGTATTAGTAATATAATATTGGGGACAGTATAACAACTTAAATTGCTTGCAAAGCTCTCCATGCTTTCTGGTGTAGCTTGGGACATATTTTTCCCCTTTAACTGAGGTATTTTGTAGGTTCCTGATGGGGAGTTGCATAAATCAAGGTGCACTGCATCTTCACTCCTCTCTTACTAAAACTACACAAAAGTATTTTTGGTAGCTCTGAAGAATACTAAAATACAAAAATAACTTCCCAGTGAAACAGTAATGGCACAAGTAAGCATTCCTGATATGAGGATTTTAAATAACTAAACCAAACAACTAGCCAGTGCAGTTTGAAAGCCAAGACCTGTAAAGAAACTGCATGTATCCCCTTCCACACGGGAGTCAGATATCTGGAACTGAACTCTCAAGACAAGCAGAAAAGGTTTATTTTAAAAGAATATTATGTTGCAAAGTTACCACCCAACTTCCCTACAAAATGCCACCATCTCAGTGTTTATTAAATAAATCCAACTTTTCCTGTAACTTTGGTCAGAGGCTATAGTAGAGAGAGTAGAAGCAATCACATTCTCTCCTTGTTGTTAAAGATGCAAAATCAGCCACTTGAAAGTTGGAAATGCCAGAATTAAGATTGGCTGTGCAACTTTAATTTGCTCCCTTGTGCCAGTGCATAATGATATGGTCTTTAAGTACATGAACGTGAACTTCAATTTTAAGATCCTGACTCATTCAGCACACTGATGAGGAGCTATGTCTGTAGGACTGTTTTATATCACAGAAACGGGAAATCCTTAAAGAGGACAGGAGGAACATGAGGGAAGCAAAAAGTTGGTCTCCTGAATAAGGTAGCTCAGCATCAGAGAAGCGAATTTATTTTCATGGAAATCAATGGAACCATTCAGCTTTTTTTAAAAAAAAAAAAAAAAAAAAAAGCATTTGAACTTGAAACAAAGTAAAACATTTCAAACCAAATAATTTGGGAGTTGCATTTTTTGTGCCTTTGGGAAAAAACCCACAGGAAAAATGGGCAGGCACCGGTATCCCCTCAAGGTCTAATTCCTGTCTAATCTCCCAATAGGAAGCTACTACCTGACCTGCTAGCTCCTAGACTGACACATCCTTCAACCTTAGCCATCTCAAAGGGACCAAATGTGAACAGTGCTAGGTATAGAAGATTGGCCAGTACTAACTCTTTTTCTGCTTTTCTCTACTGGGACTAACTGTAAAAACATTGAACAAGACTGCGGCTAGATGGTGCACAGCAAGAAGGACTCCACCATGTACCATGCAACATTATACTAATGGAGACCAGGGAAAAGGCTTCTCTGTTGGTATCAAAGATGCCCCACATCCCAAGAAGGGAATTAAAGGAAGAGCTCCAGCCTTTTTTGCCTCCATCTCTTCCTCCATAGCTGTGAGGCTCACACTCAACAGACATTTATCTGGTACCCCTGACAAAAAGCACACACCTACCTTTCCCAAACTCCCTGCAGCCAACATCACACTCTAACAAAGCCCCAAGTCTGATGCTCATCCAGCTCCACCATTTGGAAAATTATTACGTTTTAATACCACTGAAGTTCTGGTTGAAACTTTTTAAGGTTTTACTTTCATGCCAGTATTTTTTGAAACCAAAGGTTTCTTTCCAGTGATGCAAACTGTTTCCAGCTTTGTTTTCTCCTTACTGTTCCTTACACCACCGCTTCCAAGCCAGGCCTAAAGTATCCACTACACCAGTGCCCTGTGGTACCAGGAGGACTCACTGGTCTATAATCCATCCCAGCTCTAATCACTGTCCATCTTTAGGATGGGCTCCCTTTGCTTTAGTTTCTCCATTTGAGAAACAGGACAGGCAAAACTCTTTTTGTTTGAGATCCAAGATAACTGATTGGAAAGTGATAAGTAAAATAGCTAACATTATTCAACACAGAAGAGGCTGGTTTTCCAATTAGGGCTCCATTTCAAAGGGTGATCTCCATGGCCCTCCCTAACATCAGTTGCGGGCTCCTGTAAAGGGGGTTGTGCTCTTAAATTTGCTACTATTTAGAACCATTTAATTCTTAAGACTATATGCTTTCTTTTCCCCATTTATAAAATTAAATTACGTAGCACTGTTCAGTTTTTAATTCACAGTTTAAAAGGAGCAAAGTGAGAAACGCTTTGTAGTATCGAGCTTTAAGTACCACTGAAGTATTTATGAATAAACAAAGAGCCACTCAACAGGACACAGCTGGCACACAAACCCTGGCTGTAGAAAGTTTCTGGAAATTCTTCTGATGAAGGAAGAATCACCACTTCTCTACCCCCTTCTGGCCAGAGACCAAACTCTCCCATGTTGCTCCTCCTTTCATCTCATACTTTGGAAAGTGGGCAGCACACAGCATCCATCCAACAGAGTGAAATCCATCCCGGTATAAAACTGATGAAACTGAGAAGCTCTGCCCTTACCTTCCTTCAGCTCCAAAATGGGCTGCAGTTTCAGAGTAATTTTTTTTCGCCCCCTGTAGATCTTATAAAAGCCACAAATCCCTGGTTACTTTTGATTTACAATAGAGGCAAGGTCGTCCTTATAATGAAAAAAACAAGGTCTATATTTTCAGACACCTAGATACAATTTATCATAGAGATCAATGACACTTTTATTCTCTACAGAGATGAAGTATCCATTTTGCAGTAAAATTATCAGAGGGGTTTTCTCTTTTTTTTTTTTTTTTTTTTTTTAGAAGGCCCGTTACAGGTGCTGCATCATTTGAAAACCAACTTGCAAGGGAACGTTTTAGCTTTAGCATCCAGTTCTCTCAGCTGCTTCTCTAAAATATAGTTCACTCTTCTTACATTAGTGTCTGGAAGGAAAGGGAATGGTGAAATCAGTGAAACAGGACCTGTTTGGATGGTGAAAGGTAATACTAATAGTACCCCCTGAGTCAAGAGGGATTGCTAAACCCTTTCAATTAAAATAATTGCCCCTTCCCAGCTTTCAGTCTGTGCACCAATGTACTCAGCTCTGGAGATTCACACTAGTCTGCGCCAGACTGAAGCAGTCACAGTGGATTATCTGTATGGTTACCCAGCATTTCTTTTTTTATATTAGGACTTTTTTTTTTTAATGTCCTATTTGAAATTCTCCCCAAGCCCAGCGAAACATGTCTCACACTTCACCTTCAGCAGCACTTCCGGGCATCCAAAATCCATTTCAGGCATTTTCACATACAAAGACTGGCTACTTGTCGCAAACTTTTGAGTTTATTTAGGAACTGCTCAGTTGTCTAGCTTTGCTAGAATAACAGAAATATTATGTAGGTATCTTCTGTAAGATATACAGACCCCTATGCCCACCACAGATATGCTTATTGTAGTTGACCAAAATACCATACACCAGTGGTAACTAGGGCTTAGCCTTAGCTACTGAGCTCTACCAGGTAGTTGCATCCTCTACCATCTCATGAAGAAAAACCAGATACCCAAAAGCACCAGCTAACACACTGTATTGTCAAGACCACTGACATAGTTAGAACCATATGAAAATACAATTTATATCTTTTCAAGCAGCATGGACTAAGCTATGAAGGATGTGATAAACAGGTAACATTTGGTAGCATACATCATACCTGCACCAGAGAGCTGCATCAGCAGAAACTCCACGGTAGAGATAGCCTAAATCTTTTGAAAGGTAATAATGTGCATTCCTACGCTGTTTGAGTTACAGCTTTTGCTCCTCTGCCCACTGTATCCCACGGTAAGATAAGTCTATTAAGGGGATTTCTTTTTTAAAGTTACTCCATCAAAGCACCCGAAATTCCTGATTTTATTGGTGGCTGCCCAGGATTAAAACCTTATGCCGGAGAATTTCCCTTAAGCTATATGCCTTCCATAAGCTACCATCGTTATTTTCAGGAAAGCAAGGTATTTTAGAGTCTTTCTAGTGTTTCAGTTCCATTGGTAGCGATTTACCACACATGTTCAATATTTTCACCTTACCTGTACTTCCCAAATGACTGTTTTCTGTTTACTGATCTCAGGGCTGCTGAAGGCAAAGTAATTTTTTTTTGCACCCATGTGTATCCAGTTCTTCACTACTTCTGCACACATTTCTAGTCAAATAGCTACAGACAATATGTCAGCATCTCCAAACGTGCTAGACAGGACTTGTTCATAGGGATTTCCTTACTCTGATGATTTGCAGTTAATAAGAGTTGAGAGATTAAAGAGAATCTTTTTATTCTCTGGTTAATCCTGCCAATTAACCACAATTACTTCCAAAAAAAACCCAACCAAGTCACCACTGGACTTCTTAGTAACTTTTATGGCCTTGCCCTAAGCTATTTTCAACTACAGTTTTCAAAACACCATCTCCAGGCAGCAAGAAAACAATCAGTGTGTTTACAATGATGTGCCATACTTCTGAAGGTACTACTTCACCTCTTCCATGCATATCAAGCAGAATATTTGAGAGAAAAATTACTTGCCTCATGTGTTCTTTTTCACTGGCATTACATTTCATTCATGTTTGCCCAGACTTGTAGGTCAGTGCCTAGCATGGACCCTGTGGATACACTTGTGTGTCATTTTAAGGAGAAAATGCTGCAGAACAATAATGGGGATGCCTTAAATATCTTGAACATTCCTGAATGAGTCACTGTATTACAGGGATTTTCAGTGATATTATAATACAAAAATATTATTTCTCTTTTGTTACATTAAAAATAAACTCCTCTAATAAAACACGTTTGGGCCCTGATTCAGCTCTGCTTTGTGTTCATTTGCAGCTACAAGAAGAGAGTTTAAAATGAGTGCAAAGTACTATCAAAACCACCTGCTTGTTCTATTTTGCAATCACTTTACAATCAGCCTACAAGGTATTAAATGACTGCAAAAGTGCATGACAACGGAGAAGGAAATAGAGACACAATGAAATCACATGCTTGATCCAGCTGGGTCCTGAGCACTGTCATTTTCGATCCATAAGCACGTCTGTAGGAGTGAACTGCCCAGCTTTTAGAAATGAAAAGTATCAGTGGATTTTCTCTGCCATCATAGATCATCAGAGACATTTTAAAACAGTTGCTGCTCTCGGCTGAAGTATTGCCCAGAATGGAAGCACCAATCTCCCCAGAACACTCCACATCCCAGTGAGAGAAATACTGGAGCTGCTCCTCTGCCATCAGCAAAATACTCAAAATTTTTTACGTTGTTACTTTGGCAAAACCAAAACCCCGAGTAGCAGATATTTAACTTTCCAAAACCAAAGTGAGATTTGACTTCTACAGAAATCCTGTGCAATGATTCCAGATTTTGTAAGGCAAAATTGCCTTAAAATGAAGGTGGCAATGGGGCTTCTGCAAATTGGGATTGGATTAAGGAAATCAAATAATCTATATTCATAATAAGTGATTTTTAATTTTTAATTAGATTATCTTTTCTCCTGTACTGGGAACTACTCTGTATGATAGAAATGGGAAACAGAAGCAAGGCTCTATCTGTCTCCAAATAAATTCAACTCACCCCTGTGCACAACCAATCTCAAACTGCCCCCAGCTACGGATTCACAAGCCCTGTGGGCTGGAGCACTCCCATGAGCAAAAGCTCTGGCACAGCCGCGCTGCTCAGCCAGGTCCTGCCACCCTCGACCTGAGGTGCCCAACAGAGGGGTCTCCTGCAGGCTGGGTTATACACTGACATCCCCAGAAGTGGGACTAGTTCCAGCACAGTTCCACACTGGTTCCAGTCTCCTCTCCATGGATTTGCCATTCATCCTTCCCTCCTCTCAGCCCGGCACCAGGAGCAGGACCAGACACCCATAAAACCAGTGGGGAGCAGATTACCCTCCTCAGGTGGATTTTGCAGACATACGTGATAGCTCTGCAGTGATTTAATGGCAAATGGAAATGCGAGGTCTCTTCACTAGGTGTAAACTTTATCATCTGCCTACCTATCAGGCTGCTAAAAAATTCACTTTAAAATAAATTAATACAGGAGAGATTATTGCACAAGCTAGCAGAAGAAGGGGGGGGACTGTGGGTATGGATATTTTAAACTACAAATAAACCATGTTTCCTTTTTCTTGTTTGACTTCACCAAACCTCCTACTGTTTACATATTTCATCAGTAGTCATCCACAAGAGGGTCAGCCTAGGAGATACAAGATCTACTTGTCAAGCACATGCCAGAGTAAAGCATCCTAGTGTTTCAGTATTCAGGAGCCAGCATCAAATTTATCAGAGGTAGCAGCAGATGGGAGATCATCACAGAAAGTATACTTTTTAATTCACAGAACATATGTGCTGATGCAATGCAGCACAGTTGTATGATTTTTATGCAAGTTAGAAAAAGTTTCTGTAAAAAGGATACTAATTTTTGTTCATATTTCACAGTAAAATGCTCATAACATATTGTTTTTAAATACAATTTTAAAGTATATTAAATTACACTGGGTAGAATAGAAGGAAGTATCTTGTCCACATACCTTTAATGTTTGTTTTTAGATACAACCAAGACCAATGCTGAAAGCAAACACTTGAAGATGGAGTTAAAAAAGCAACCTACTGGAAGAAGAAAAAAGACCCACAAACAATGAGATAAACCTCAGCAAAACCAAGTATGAGCTGTTTGCTGTTTTAGAATACACAATACAAGCAGGCAGATGGCATTTCACAACTCCTTTAACTCAGTGCCTACAGCTAAACCATATGTATTCCTAAAACTTCTAACAGCTGTATAGAATAGCCCACATCACTATGGACTTACATTTCCAGGTGCCAGATATTAAAAGCAGAAAGGAGTTAAGGCTACTCATTTGTTATCCTGTGAACCCCGTACTCTGGAAATTCAAGCCCTCTGATGATTACTTATAGCTACATCATCTCCTAAAAGAGAACAGAGAGCAGTCAGTTGACTGCCTGATCCTAAGCCTACACTGCAACGTAAAAACATCCGAACAACAATGCATTCAGCCGCTACAGGCATCCACCAGACCAGAATACCCTGTGCACGAATCATCACTCCCTCCCCACCTTCTCTTTTGCTATAAGGAACCAAGAAATTAATTGGGGCAAAGCTACTTACACGAACCTCCATGTTACTTAACCCTGATGGAGCGCCCTCCGGTCTTGTGCAAGCTGGAGAAGCGGACCAGAATTCAACCCAGCTTCTGCTCAGCACCAGCTTGGAGCAGCTACTATCTCAGATGGAGCTGGCAACCCAGCCCACTTCATAGCTCAGGCAGTCAGAGGGGTCTTGGTGCCTTTTTTTGCATGCTGTATGTATTTTATAGACTCCTTAAAACCTTCAGCAGAAGTTTTGGATTAAATTCTATTGATTCCACCAATGATTCATAGTCTACAGATTAAAAAAAAAAAAAAAAAAAAAAAACCACAACTTCCTCCCCCATTGCCTGGCTCAAACAGGAGCAGTAAAGCTCCTCAGAGGAAAGATTAGAGGTGGCAATAAAAAGGCAGCAAAATTCATCAAATCTTGTTTTACCAATTTGCACCAGAGAGGGGAAAATACCTGCTGTGAAACAACTGAAAAGTAAATATATTTCTAAGGTAGCATATCAATAGGGTAGGGAAGCCCACTACCACTGCTAAATAATCATCTGGGCATGATCTGCAAAGTAGTAACATGTAAAAATTGAAACAGTGGGTCGGGAGTATACTGAACTAATAAAAGTAAGTGGCAGACCTTCTGCTTTTTTTTTTTTTTTTTTGTTACTTTTGACAGTCCTAAAGGCAGCAAAAAAAAAGTAAACATAGATAACTTTATATCTAGAAACTTTTGGGCAGGGAATGCTGGGTTGTGGGAACAAGAAGAGGCTGGTGTTGGAGCAGGACCAGGCAAGCCCCAGGTCTAGCAGCCATCCCAGCACCGAAATCCATCCCGGCACACATGGCACCACAGTGCTGCACATCCGGATTTTTCTAAAAAAGAGGAACACAAGCTCCCACCTCTCCAACACACCTTCTGCCAGCAGTTGTCTTCCTGGCAGATACACAGTCCGGTAACGCTCAGGCTGACAGCCCATGCCAGCAAATACACTGAACTGGCCTCCCCTTTGCCCTTCCACTGGGAAAACATCCCTGTAACAGAGACCAACATTGCCACTTGCTTTGCTTGCTTTCCTGTAGCACAATCTGATTTCTGCTCTGATTCATGGTTCACTTTATACGCATTATGTTTTAAAAGGCTCTTCTTGGCTTCTTTTCACATTGGAAACAGTTGCCACTATTTCCTCACACTTTGCAATACACTTACAGTAGTTTTGTGTCTTTGTTCTCTTACTTCTTTAAATCCTCATGTTATGCCAACAGATCAGTAAAAGAAAGAATCAAAGTCATCATTCTATACAGTGAAATTTTTCATTTGTCCTTCTATTCCTCATCTTTCATTAATGATGCACAAAATCTTATCTTTGCCTTTCTTAATCCTTTACCCTCTCTATCCTTTGTATTTTGTGATGTACATGGACTTTTGTGTTACAAACTCTTCAAAGACATCATTACTCTTTACATTTATATGCACTGAAATAATCTTTGTAATCTATGATCAAAGACTTGCTATATCTGGCTGCATTCATTTTCTTGATTTACTCTTCCTAGTCAGCCATTTTTATTTATATTAATTTTTGCTACAACGTTGTGCTTTCTGAGCAAATTAGAAAGTCAAGGCAATTCCAAGTCATATTAGTCAAGGTGCTGGTGATCTGACTACAGTGCAATGCACGACTATACAGAAAGGCAGAGGTTAGTCAATAAAAAACAACTGATTTTCACCCATTAATATAACTAATTGTCACTCAACCTCAGTAATTAGTAAGCATTATCCCCCCTCAAAACTCTTGTGTGTCAGAGAAGGTGACATTTAGGGTGCTGAAATTTCATCATCACACCCAGTACTGCACTGTTGTTTCTTTTCCTCTCCCAAATTTGTACCCATCTGTTGATTTTTCTTATACTTAGGGTTGTGTCCTCATATAGCACTTGGCATTGTTAAGTCCCAGCCCATAAATTAAATAACCCAAATGACCAACTCTGACAAGAAACAGAGACTGGTAAAATATTAGGTTTGCTACAAGGAGAAATGTCTCCATGATCTTTGAGATATTTTACATATAACCAACTTCAGAGGAATGTTTTCCTTACCCTCACCCCAAATATTTTACTAACTTTGTACTCCTTTTAGAGACATTAAGCAGTACCAACAAGACAAGCACAAACATAAGGAAAAAAAAAAAAAAAAAAAGGTGGGCATGTAGTTTTGAAGCAGAAAAGCTCATATCACATTAGTGACCTCAAGGAAAGCAGGAACTAACTGATGTCCTCAAATCACTACCCACATCACTTCGACCTTTCCCCAAAGCCCATTAGGCTGAACAAAGTGATCGTACTAACCACATCCACTTATGGGTGTGACCCCTATAGTACATTCATTAAAATACAAACATGTATCCTTACGCCACAATAAAGGTATTTATGCCCTTAGTAAACTCCCAGCACAGCACAGTGTGAACTACGGCATCATTCTGAGGGAGGACCACATTTTTAATCAGTAATTTTTTTCCACAGGTGTTTTCGTTTTTGGTGGTAGTAATTTTTTTCTATAGGTGTTTCTTTTTTGCTAGTAGTATGTCTGAGTGAAGGCAGAGCACAAATTAACACTTGCTCTAATACAATATCTGGATGATCACCATTAATCCACAGCTAGATAATGAGGTCCAGGCAGAGTAGAAAATAATTCTGTTTGTTGGGGTTTTTAGACAGTAAAATACTACTGCATCACATAGACACTCACAAGTCTATGGGACTGGATGGGATACACCCGAGGGTGCTGAAGGAGCTGGCTAGGGTGCTCGCCAAGCCACTTTCCATCATTTACCAGCAGTCCTGGCTGACCGGGGAGGTCCCAACAGACTGGAAATTGGCCAATGTGACATCCGTATATAAGAAGGGTCAGAAGGATGATCTGGGAAATTACAGGCCTGTCAGCTTGATGTCAGTGCCCGGGAAGCTGATAGAGCAGCTCATCCTGAGTACCATCATACAACACATGTGGGACAACCAGATGATCAGGCCCAGTCAGCATGGGTTTATGAAAGGCAGGTCCTGCTTGACAAACCTGATCTCCTTCTATGACAGGGCAACCTGCTTATTGGATGAGGGAAAGGCTGTGGATGTTGTCTACCTTGACTTTAGGAAAGCCTTTGACACCGTTTCCCACAGCATTCTCCTGGTGAAACTGGCTGCTCGTGGCTTGGATGGGCACATGCTTTGCTGGGTGAAAAACTGGCTGGATGGCCGGGCCCAAAGAGTTGTGGTGAACGGAGTTAAATCCGGCGGGCGACTGGTCACAAGTGGTGTCCCCTAGGGCTCGGTTTTGGGGCCACTCCTGTTTAACATCTTTATTGATGATCTAGACGAGGGGATCGAGTGCACCCTCAGTAAGTTTGCAGATGACACCAAGTTGGGTGGGAGTGTTGAACTGCTCAAGGGTAGGGAGGCTCTGCAGAGAGATCTGGACAGGCTGGAGCAATGGGCTAAGGCCAACTGTAGGAGTTTCAGTAAGGCCAAATGCCAGGTTCTGGACTTCGGCCACAACAACCCCCAGCAGCACTACAGGCTTGGGGAGGAGTGGCTGGAGAGCTGCCAGTCAGAGAGGGACCTGGGGGTGTTGATTGACAGCCAGCAGTGCGCCCAGGTGGCCAAGGAGGCCAAATGGCATCCTGGCTTGTATCAGAACTAGCATGGCCAAAAAGGACAGGGAAGGGATCTTACCCCTGTACTCAATTACTGTGTTCAGTTTTGGGCCTCTCACTACAAGAGGGACATTGAATTACTTGAGCATGTCTAGAGAAGGGCAACGAAGCTGATGAAGGGTCTGGAGAACATGTCGTAGGAGGAGCAGTTGAGGGAACTGGGGTTGTTTAGTCTGAAGAAGAGGAGGCTGAGGGGAGACCTCATCACCCTCTACAACTACCTGGAAGGAGGTTGCAGAGAGGTGGGAATGAGTCTCTCTACCGAAGTAGTAAGTGATAGGACAAGAGGTAATGGCCTCAAGTTGCTCCAGGGAAGGTTTAGACTGGATATTAGGAAATATTTCTTTACAGAACAGGTTGTTAAGCATTGGAATGGGCTGCCCAGGGCAGTGGTGGAGTCCCCATCCCTGGAGGTGTTTAAGAGTCAGGTTGACACATAGCTGAGAGATATGGTGTAGTCAGGAACTGTCAGTGTTAGGTTAATAGTTGGACTAGGTGATCTTCAGGGTCTTTTCCAACCATGATGATTCTGTGATTCCATGAATTCCCTTTGTAGCTTTAATCCATACACATAGTTTTTTATTTTTTAATATTTATGTTCTACTGTCATCCATTTCTGACCAGTTCCCCTCTTATTTCCTTAGCCTTCCATTTCACAAAGCTGAAGTTTCCACTTATCCCACGATTGCCTCAACATTCATGAACTAACCTTGGATGCTGAACTTCGTCATAACTGCTTTCTGAACCCAACTTTTCATTCACAAATGTACATATGTGCTCTAAAATATTTTTCAGCTCTTCAAGGTTATATTATCTAGCCATTTGATTCCAGAGTGGAGGTTACTGTAGTACTTTGATGCCTTCTACATCAATATGCCCAATTTAAACAGGGGCTTTGCAGGTTTTTTGGTTGGTTTTGGAGACTTTATGTCGGTAGGCTGTTTGGGCAGCAGGTGACTGAAATACAGTTTTACAGGTAAACAGCACTGTAATGAATGTAGCAAAATAAGTTATGATTTCATAAATAAGGTGAAAGTACTAAATAAACATTATTAATTTGCAATTTACAACTATTTTTAAAAGCCCATATAAAAAGAGCACATATTTAATGAATATCAGGACTGCATTATTAAGTCTCAGTAACACCAGCACAAAATATGCCTAAAGAACGAACAGGAACATCACTGAAAATATGTATCCTATATGCTTTCAAACCAAAAACATGAACTACAGAACTCAAAGACCATACTCAAAACACTGTGAAACACAGGTCTTTTGAAGAGTTTTCTATCACTAACTAGCAGGTTGAAGAGCTGCTAATTTTAGCAGCATTAGTTCCGCTTTGTTTACAATTCTGTTGTTTTTAATGCAGTTCCATGTATTCCGAAGTAGAGCAGCAGTGAATATTAGCTATACACCGCACTGTTCTATCAGGCACCTGAGTCTGCCCCTTAAGTGCCAGTGAAATGGTAGTTCATTCCTGAAGACAAGCAAAAAGTGGCTATAATACTTATTTACACTCTGATATAGTGGAAGCCATTGAATAGAAAATGTAGCAAAACACCTTGATAAATTTAACTACTGCAAGTAGTAAGTGGGCGGATTTTATTGGTGTTCCCTACCTGCAACTCTGCAAGCACATTGCAAATAGCAATACACTAAGGTTGCCCTGCTGTAGAGGGTCAGGAGCTTGCTAGAGACACCATAGGGATGCTTCCCGCTGGAGAGAAGGAAATACTGATCAATTTTGGGTTGCTGCTGTGAGTCAGCACCTTCTATCAAAATCAGTCCCAGGATCAATATCCCTGGATATAACCCTCACACTCATTCAGCTCTCTAGAAGCAATGAAGAATGAGTGACATGTATATGGGGCAAAATTTTCCTCTGCCTAATATAGCACTATGGATGATCACAAGATCATCCACTTGAGTAAGGCAAAACATTAACAGCCTCTATCAGTAGTAATATTAGCTTTAAAAATGGTCTTTGTGTTATGCTACAGTTTACATCTTCAAGTACATTTAAAAAATAGTAAATAAATCTTGCAGAGGGGTTGGAAATATACACTCTAGGATTGGAACGCTGAAAGGACTAATTATGGAGTACAACACTATTTAAAATATCAGTCTTTGGAGTTAACAGACCACAAGCCAATCATGGCCTTGGCCAAGCAAATTAACTGCAGTGGGAGCACTCTACATGCTTTTTTTACAGCAAAGTGTTAGATCCAAAGAAGGACAAATTCAAGTAGTTGTCACTGATGTTGAGCCAGCAAAGCTTTCTGGCTTTAGCATTCTTCTCTGCAAGGTCACAGGTGACCACAGGACCTTTATTATTGCTCATAGTTCATTTTATTTGAGTCATACATGAATACAATCCAAGAAGCTAATTAAAGACATAAACCTTCTCTTGGATTGGATTAAGGGTTGTCATTTTTTTCTTTCCTGTAGGAGGACAATTTTTTACAGCTTGAAGTGAAGTTACATATTTTTACAAGACAATGCAGAATGAAAAAGGGAAACAAAGAAATACATGCTTTACCAAAAGCCAATAAAAGGAGACAGATTAGCTTTCAATCATGCTGAAACAGGTCAAAGAAGTAAATCTAACTTTGCAGAGCTGTAAAGGAAAGATCCATCTTTGCCTCTGTGGTTTAAATAAAAGTTTGACAAGAAAGTTAATAATATGAAAGAGAAAGGAGGATTTATAAAAATCTTTTTGCAGAAGTAAATAATTGAAACAAGCTGCAGACCTCAAATTATTGTAGCTCCACTTCATCATGAAAAAAACCCTGCTGAAGTTAGCACAGTATGCAGAATGTCACGGAATGCCAACATTTCAGAAAGCCAGTTTGCGTAAAGATGAAGCAGTTTTGGAAGCTTCACTGTTACAAAAATTAGCCAAAGTTTCACCAACTTCAGCACCTTCATGCCTGTGTACACGTTCAAAGCAGGGGTAACTGACAAACCTAAGACTTTGAGCCCCATGTCTCCCTATGAATCTCTCCCTCGCCTGCTTTGGGGCACGCAAACTGCAACACGCTTTTGTAACCCATTTAATTAAACCCCACTCTCCCTCCTTCACACAGGCCCATGACAGAAGGGATGTGCCGAGAAAGATCAAGCCATGCTCAGAAGCTAAAACCTTTCTAGGAGAAGCCCCCAGCACGCATCCCAAAGAGAAAATTCTGAGAAGATAACCATGGCTTAGGTAATAAAGTAAGTTTCCTTCAGCTTTAACTCAGATGATCATTTCCTTCTGCAATCGCAGTGCAGAAAGGTTTATCTCTGGTCCTGTTACAGCAGCAATTTCCATAAAAACCTTTCAAAAAGGTATTCTGTCACCTTGAGCCCAAACTGTTCAATATTTTTTGCAAGACAAAAAAAACCCCCACTCTATCAGGAGCTCACTTAGCCCATCTTGCTCACGCACTCAGGAATTAAATGGAGTGTTCATAGAAGGAATTATCCTCCCTGGACAGCCTGGTGGAAGCTTTGAAGTTGGCAAAGCAACCTATTTCTTAGCACCAGCTGGACTTTTTTTAGCTAGTTAATTTGCTGCTAATTCAGTAGTTGAAGACATCAGCAAGATCTTCCTCCTTCTTGCTTTCCCTCTGGCACATCAGTTTTTTTTCTACTTTTGAGCTAAAGGTCTGAAGTTTGTTACTGTACCCACACGGGGCATGTGGTGAGGCTTACTGAGAGCCAGAGGTTTTGTGGAGCCTTCTCAACAGGTTTTAAGGGATCAAACGGTCTCCTTTAATCCCAAATTTTAACCTACATTTTATCATTGCCATTCCTATCTCTGCACACCCCTAATTTTCTAGCAGGATGAAGAATATATGCATTTCTCCACTGTGAGTAACTAGTAAATCGCTCCAACTTCTGCTGTTGCAGCTTTATTCTACCACCTTGATTAACTGAGTCTTATTTCCTCAAAGCTGCTTAGTGCAATATCTGATTCCCCAGAATCCTAAATTGTTGCTCAGAGACGAGTGCAGATTATTTGGCCTGTCTACTTATCAGCCTTGGAATGCTAATCTAAGGTGATGACTACCTTACAGTTTTATGTTTTCTCTTAGCCAAGACAGTAATTTCAAATATTATCTGATTATATTCCTCCCCTGATGAGTTCAAAAGAAACAAAAGGCAGCAACTAAGATGCAGGCTTTAATTGCAGGAAGAAAATAAAGGCTCTGCAGAAGTTTCATGCAGCAAAATCAGCAACAAATGTCATTTGTCATTAAATAGTCATGTCCTAGAGCGTGTGCAAATGAGAATGAGTATCTTCCACGACAAGAAAGTCCTTGCACACTGTCTGCAAGATCTGGAACTTGTTATAAAGAATTGAAACTTACACACAAAAATAGCAATCATGACTGAAACACTGGGTATTCACAGAAGAGCAATCAGGTAAAGGGGGTAGGGAAATGTCAATTTTAAAAGATCAAAGGCTGAAGCTGTTTGGGTCCAAATCACTCGGAAAAAATACTAAGATTGGATATTGCTAAAGTGTGCTTTAGAACCCCCATTTCATTTTGAAATACAGATTCATTTCCAAACTAGTATTTAGTATTGAATTTAATTTTATCCAGAACTTCTGTTACTATGGAAGACTAATCTCCCAGTTAAGAGGAAATAAAATTTAAATACTAGTACTTGTTTACTTTAAGCATGATAACAAACATATTTCAAACACTGTTACTGAATCAAAAATGGGTAATAGATTCTACTTCAGACACTTGAGAAAGATATTCTAGATCAAGACAGACACAGACTAACTGGAGAGAGCAACAGGAGTGCAATGAGACTAATCGGAGATTTGCGAAGCATGACATGAAAGAAGATTAAAAACATTAAGAGTTGTGTACCCTAAAAAGGGGAGATCTCAAAGTCTTCACATACATAATAAAATATAATCTTTTTTACATGCCTGTGACAGATTAGGACAAGTTACTCGGTTTTCTTGAATAATTGCAAGAAGAAAGATTCAGGGTAAACTTCAAGAAAACCTTTCTAATGGCAGAGATGAGGAGACAGAATAGGTTAACTGAGCATCTCTCTACCACTCGATTTCTTTCAGAACACATTGAGTAAACATCTGTCAGGATTAATATATAGTTGATCCTGCCTTGGGGCTGATGGACGAGTTACATGACCTCTCTAACATCCTTCCAGATTATTTTACCATGATTCTGTTATGCAGTTGCTCACAAAATTCAGGAACTGGATTTGATAACTAAAAATGCTGTTTCCAGAATTCTTTAGGAGCTCACAACTGGTACAAGATAAATCTCATTTTCAGGTACCACAGAGCTATTGGTTTCCTTACTGCTGCAATCACCATCTTTAAGTAGCTGCAAACATACACAGAAGTTGGGGTACTTTCCATTATTCAGTTTGGAAGCCAGTTCTGAAGGGTGGTAGATTAACTGCATTGCAATTGTGCTAAGGAGCATCTCAGCAAAGATTTATCTGTTAAAAGCACCCTTGAAATGCAGAGATCTTTAAATCTTTAAAGTTGTCAACTTGAAAGACTTAATTTTTGCAGAAGTGATAAAGGTTTAACTAGCATAGCTTGATACACAACCTGGGAAATATCAGGGAAACAAATAAAGAGTTTAAACACCATTTTGGAAAATTTAAATGCCAGATCTCCTCCAAGTAATTTACTGGCAAGGCTCCCAAATCATTCTTGCTTAATATAGAATCATAGAATATCTAGAGTTGGAAGGGACCCATAAGGATCAATTAACTTACTGGCTGAGTAAGTTAATTCTCACCTTTAATGCAGCCAGAAGGCTCCCATGAACCAGATTACTGAAAAATGGCATCTTCGGCCTTTCTGAGATCTAGTTCATAGCGATAAGAAGATTTAATATTTTTTAAATAATGATCTCCACTTGCAGGAGTCGTTTGTCTGAGAAAGGTATTTTAGAAAATGCTGGCAATGACTTTAAAGAATCTGTCCTTCTAATGATTCTTGTCCTGTGTGTATACTGACCACCTGTGCTTCTGAACATCTGCAATCTGAACTCTCTTAATAAATCTTTCAGACACTGGGAAGAGATGGGTTTTTGAGCTTCCTAAATCAATGACCTCTGTGACTCTTAATATATTTAATTTTGGACATCCTCAAGATGATCGAGTTTTATTTTTTAACAGGGGCTAAAATTGACTTACATTACAATAGTGCATGAGAGTACATCAGGTACAGCCAAATCAAAGCAGCCCTCCTGCTCCAGAGGTGTACGTGGCACCACGTGAGATTTCTTGTATAGCACGCAGTTACCTCCCCACCACCTCTACCCTCAAGAAAAATAGCAGTTTAACTGTCTACAGGCTTTCACAGCTCACGATTGAAGACCAGATGAAAAGCTGCCTGCATCATGCCCCACACACTCCTGCTTCAGGTTAGGATTAGCTCCCATCTCTGAGCCCATGAGCTCAGCTCCTTTCACTTGGCATCGCTCAGTTTCTCCATGAACCTATTTACAACACAATCTGTTTTGATCACACAGGCCATTCATCTAGATCCCATGCAAATTAAATCAAAGCCTCAGCCTTCAAAGCAATCCTTGCTTGTGTTGCAAGATGTGTATTTTGATCTCATCATAGCCCAAGCCTTGAACCCCTAATGCCACTTTGGCATGAGTGGTACCTAGTGTTGCTCACCTGTTTACAGCCAACTCCTGAAGTAACTCTCAAGCATCAGAAAAGACAACTGTTTGACCTTTGTCTTGGTTGCTACTCCTTGAAAAACTGTTCTGAAAAACAGAAAGAGTGGGAGATCCCCTGTGCCCTGGGACTTTTTGGGCATACCTCTTTGGAAAAGAGAGGTTGGGAGACACACACAGAGTGCCAGGTGCAAGAGTGCAGAGCGCTGGGGAGCAAGAACAGCAGCGAGAGACTGCAGCACAGCAGAGATGGGCGAACAAGCAGAACCTTTCCATCACCTCTGTGAAAGACTCTTCTAGAAGCCAAGGAAACTTCTGTATTTATAAGCACATTTCCAGAGGAAAGCAAACCTAAAGACTCTTCCCTTCCCTGACACAGTAAGGAGCAAAAAGCAGATTTGTCAATTAAAAAAAAAACACCCAAAACACAACCCAGAAAACCCCAAACCAAAAATCAAACCACACGCACACAAAACTGCAAACAAAAGGAAACGGTCTGTTGGGTACGCTCACATTAGGACCCCACACCTATGTCATTTACTCTCCATATGTCAACAGTCAGAGTTGGTGAGGAATACTGCCATGAATAAATCAGAAAACAACCTGGCTTTTCACAGTTATATGGTCTTTGTGGTAATGAATTTTCCTTCTCCCCCAGTACAGGTAAGTATTACAAAACAAGGTGCCAGCAGCTTTTATGAGAATCAGCTGAAGTGACAATGGCAGAAGTTCATGCTAAAAGCTCAGTTCTTACCTCATTATGAGAAACTGCACAATGAAAGCCATTGGTCAGTGTTGTACAGTGACAGTGATAGCAGTAGATAAAAATCCTCTCCCAAATCCTAGTTTTACACCTTATTTTATCCTGTATTCCTCAATAGAAGGAAACGGTCACATAAGCTGCTTTCCAGAGCAGTTTGTTGACTAACAGCTGGCTGAGGATGAGGTAATGCTGGGTAGCGGCTTTACGACTTCACCTCACTGCTGCAGGTTTCATCTTAGTTACAAATCCCTTTCAGAAAGGGAACGAAAGAGGGTTTTACCTCCGCTAGTTCACTTAGCTCACTAAGCTACTGTGTTTTGTATTTTCCATCCTTTCTCTCCAAGAGAAGAAAAAAAAAAGTAATGAAAAGTCAACACATTAAACCATCCAACTACTTTAGAAGCATAATGCAAACTCACACATCCAAAGTTTTGTTCTAGTTAGGATTTTCAGAGTAACACAGCACTGTATTATGCAGCTCATGGACTGAAACAGTGCTTTTGAAGCTACTCTAGCTTATCAGTTAAATATGCATTGATTTCTTTCTTTATTTTTTAAAGAGATGTATTATTAATTAGGCGACAGAACAGAGCAGCTTCCCTGGAATTATTCCAGTCTGTGAGTGAAAAACATATGCAGGATGCCATCCAGAATAAAACCCCTTAGTAACTCAAGGGGAGGATTTCACACAGCAAACTCAATGGCTAGTCTTTCAAAAAAAGTATATCAGGACATAATCTCTTCTCTTTCCAGTTTGTGCTCGGCATAGTCAACTAATTCAGCGGATAGATTAGGGGTAGGTGACTGTCTACTTAGTCCCTGCAAGTTAAAAGTAGCATCAGGACTACTTGTGGGATAGCAAATTCTATCCCCATCCCTTCTCACATCCTAAACACAGATTTTCCTTGACAGACTCATGGCCTGCAGTGAAGACGCCAGAAGAACTAGCAAGTCCCACCCAATATCACCGTGCTAGTTCAATAGCAGAGAAATGTTACTACTTGAAACATTAAGTCCACACTCCAATTTGAGATGCTGGACAGACAAAGACCAACTCGCAGGAATTTAATGGCTTCATTATAAATTTGCTTACACTTACCTCGTAGGCCCAGCTCTGATCCTGCTGGCCAAGTGCATACATGCACTGCAGAGCTGGAAATCAGAAGCACTCAGCTCAGGAGAGGCAGGAAGTATTTAAAGATGCTTTCTTATCCGTAGAGCCAAAGACAGTTCCCAGTGCAAATTAAAACAATGTGCACACCATCCTGGCTTGTGCTTGCTTGACATTGCAACAGACACGGATGCAGAGGTAACCCAGTCCAGACCTGCAAATGGATGACAGGGAGGACAATTAGCACAGCAGCCAACAAAGGACTTCACTCTTCTTTAGGGTGTTATATTACATTGGTTTACACGTGTAAAATTGAAAATCCACTTCTTGCACAAGTATAAATGAGAATGCAAGTTTCAGCTAATGAAGCATAAGCCATGGATTGCTTGATAGAGCACAATACAGAAGCCCATTAGAAAAATTGCCTCTTGCCTATTTGCACAAGCCAGCTGGCAGGCCAGATTCAGCAAAGTTGTGACAGTGCAACCCAAACACGCACCTACAACCCCACCTCAGGGTGTCTCTGTACAGCTGTTGCTCATGGTGCTATAACAACTAGTTATTAGCAACATTTATTTTGAAGAATGCCCTCTGTATGCGACCTCACGCTCATACACAGATCAAGTAAGCACAGCTTAAGCAGTTACTGTGCGCCAGCTGCCTACATGCATGACCTTAGACTATTGCAAATGCAAGGACACACAACTTAGCCTCCCTGGCAATGAAAGAGCATCAGCTCACATGGATTATAGGCATGCTGTCAGAGACCACAAGCCCACTGCACTTCAGCTGTGCTAGTTTGAGCACCAACTATTCTTATTAATCTTTTAACTTTTTGCCATTCCCAGAAAGAAGGATCAAAAAGCCTCTGAAACTTCTCACAATTTGCAAAGCCCATTGCCAGCTGAACCATTGTACAAGTCATCTGCTCCCCTGCAGCAGCCTGTAGGGAAATCCTGTGCCCATCTATCCACCAGGCCTCCTAGCTATCAGGCAAACAACTGAAAAAAGCTTTCAGCATCAGAAAACCCAGTTTCACATCAGGTGCTGGGAAAACAGCTGCAGGGGACATGGACTTGTTCAGCACCTTCTCACAGAAAGGCAGCATGGCAGAACAGCGTCTGCCCTCAAACCTGTCTGATGTGACCTTGTGCAACTTTCCTTTCATATTAATGCATTTAAAAAAAAACAAATCACATTCTTCATGACCTGCTGTATAACACAGGACAGATTGGACTTCCCATAATTAATCTTGGAATTAGAGCTGAGCTTTCAGAAAGGTATCTTATCTCCATTTAGACATTGTAAGTCATAGAGAATCCACCAAAGCCTGCAATCAGTTGCTCCCTTGCTTCATTCTCTGCAGATTTGTTTGACATTTTTTGACATTCAGCCACTGGGCCTTGTAGTAGCGAGACTGAAAAGCCTTCAATTACCAAAACTTGGATCATTTCTGTGGGTCCAGTTTAATTTTCCTGAATTTCAGGAGCTCTGCCTAGTTACACAATCTATGAAGAGAAGTCAGTCCAAGCTCCTCCAAAGACCAAGTGAGTCCACATAAAGTCTCAGGTGCCTGAATTTAGGATGATACTGGTCAAGTTATCCCTTAGGCTTCTCTTTACAGAGGTGTGTTCTTAAAAACCATCTAATGGTAGTTCAGAGTTTGGGAATTTTACCACCCCATCAGATGCCTGTGATGCAGAGCAGGGCGTGCTCCAGATAAACGTTTTCATGTGCAAACCTCAATCTTGTGTTCCCAGCTGACCAGCCTGCACAGAATCTGGCTGCACAGATGTGCTCCACAAACACACTTGGATGTCATGTCTCTTTTTGACAGGTGTTGGAAGTAATTCAGTAAGGTTGCACTAATGCAACTTTAAAGCAGAAGAACTCCAGGCTAAATAAAAACAACCACCCCAGAGGAAAGCATACACAAGCTGACATGGCTCTTACACTGGGCTGGTCGTTTTGTCTTTCTCCCTTTTTACTTTTCCCTTCCAGAGGATTCAGGCATTAGGCTGAGCACTGAACTGTCGGTTCAGATTTTCAGCCTTAAGAGATGAATATCCCTTATGACTTGAGTCATGCCCATACTAACCTTTTGCAATTGTGTATGTGTAGTTAATCATATGCAGCTACACTGAACCTGATTGTTAAAAGGCTGAGTAAATATAACTACACCCTCGTTATCTTGTTTAAAGGTAGAAAGATTAATTTGAATTCTAACTGGAAATACTGATTCAATGAATAAGCCTGAAATGTAGTGGTTTTCAATTACACTAAGAAATTGGTCTTTTGAATTTCCAAATTATGCAAGGCAAAGCAAGTTCACTTTAATCTATACACGGGGATGTATTTGCCGTCTTCACAGTGCTATATGTCAGTGGGTAATAGCTAAGCATCAAGTGAAAAAAATGTAATGTTGGCTGTTGGTGCCCTCCAGGGGCCAGGCCGGGTATAACTTTCAGGCAAAACGTAATTTTTGAGCATTCAAGCAAATACAGTAAATATTGCATATTATTACCCTGCTTTAAAAAAGTGCAAGTGCCATTATTCATGCTACCCTCAACGGACAGTTTCTCTCAGCAGTCCCACAGACACTGGGATGCTTGATCAAACAGGAGCAATGCAAGGGGGGGTATGTATTTATATTTGACTACTTCTGCTTTCCCTGCCTGGATTCTGAAGAACACGAGGTTTATACTCAATCACGTTGTGTGTCTGTCTGTCCTCTTCCATTAGCATGGACGCCTTTGCCTGGATTCCAGTAAATCTGAAGGACAAGTAGAGGTGACAAATATACTACATGCTGACAGCATTCATGAAAACAGGTAGTGAGAATCGAAAGCAACTAAACTTGATGCCCCACATGCTGGGAGGCTTAAGCACCAATTCAGTCCTTATACGCAACTAGAGACTGATCCATAGAGTGCAAAAATCCAAGCAAACTCAATTTTGTAACTTCCATCCATAGCATGAGTTACTACTTAAGTCCATTTTTGGCTGCAGGCTTGCTCCAGCTTTACATCAAACAACTGACTCTCCATCAGGTTTTACAGGCTCCAGAACAAGACAGAAAGCATCCTCTTGCCCTCACAGATTGCAGATTAGTTCCTTACTGTAGGGACTACTAATCCTCATTTTCCCTTGCCATTCTGTAACACAGCTGCCACAAAACTAGACATCAGAGAGGACAAGGGGGAAAGAAAAAAAAAAAAGATCAAATCTCAGGTCTGTCAGAGTACAGGAATAGTCCTTACAAGCCCAGAAGATAAACTGTGCATCCTATGCATAACATGCCTCCAGCAGAGAGCAACCTGATCCAGGATTTTTCTGGAATTTGTGGAACTCCACTGCCGCCCAGTGCACATGACTAACTGCAGCCAGTGTGGCTAAGAGGAGGTGTATTATCAGGGCGTAATTATGTTAGAATTTGTCCTCCTTAACATTCTCATACATTACAGAAGCATGCTGCCAAAATAAGGTTTGCATTATTGTCCACTCTCACCTGCAAGAGTAGCTACACTATATAGATAGTTTTTCTGCAAAATGAGAAGTCAAAGTTTTTGGTTTGCTAGAGGTGTCCATATCATGCTAAAAACACATCTCCCTTCTTGCTCTCACTGCATAAATTGCCCAATAAAAGTCTTAGTTGTCAAATGCTCCTCTTTCTTTGGGGTGGGTATGGCACAGGTCCTTTGTTTCAGGGGTTGAATTTTCAGTACCTGCTAATAGTTTTCAGCCCACTATGCCTAGATATTTAAATTAAGAGATTAAATTTTCTTACAGGCCTAAGTAGGCAGGACTGCACTGCATTCTGAGAATGCCTAGCAGAGCACTACATGCTCAGCTCTGAGCCCTGTGCTTTCTTCTCCAGAAAGTCCAGCATCATGTTCCAGGCCCAGACAGTGCTGACCCTAATACACCAACATGGTATTTGGAGATCATGAGACTTCAAGAGCTAAAGCTGCTGAAGGATGTTCTATGATGTCAGGTGCACAAGTCAGCTTCTGATAAGAACTGCCAAAAACATTACCTTCTCCCGCCCCCTTTCCCTGCACAAAACTCTCTGGTCATGTCAAGAATTGAGACTTCAAAGATGAGGAGAAACCAAAAAGTCTTTGACATAATTAATATCAGATAATTGTTCTGAGTCTTCTTTCATCTGCCAATTACAAGTGGAAATTGAGTCTGGGGAGCTACTGCAGATCATCTTTATGCAATTACAATTTATGATGAACTACCCAGCTCCAGCAGCCCTCCCCAAGCTATAGCATGACAACTCTAAATGGAAGACCTGTAGCAGCAATGACATAACGTCAATTCTCAGTATTTAACATGCCCACAAGCTAGAACGTACACTCCTGGTTTGCTGCTGTATTTGACTGCATAGCTCATGGATGAAAAATTACTTCAGAAATCAGAATGGCAGGTAATTAGTAACACATGCTGTCTTCCATTACTTTGTTTTGTTCTCCTTAAATAATTTCCTATCCATGCTCTTTCTTGCTGTTTTCAGGGTTTATTTGTGGGCAGCTTCAAACTTGAAAAGCAGCTTGGCTTCCAGCAACACTCCTACATTGTTTGTGCAACCTTACATGTTTGGGGTTCAGCTTGAGCATAGTCCCAAGGAGCTAAAAATCTGACAAGCAGTCAGAAAGCTGACTAGCTTCACTGAGCTATGTACCAGCTCACCCTTAGCAGAAATACAGCTCCATCGTCCCAGACAGACTAAGACATCAGCCTCTTATTAAGGGGAGGAACATCAGTTAATACATAAGCCAGCATGCCATCAGAGTTCTGGCCCATGAGCGATTTCAGACCTAGACCTGCACATGCTGTTTTCTGTAAAAGGCAACAAAAAGGAAAACTACACTCCACCAGTCCTGCCTCATCTGAGCCATTTTCACTTATATTTAGTCAGGACTGACTAACGTGGGGATTGTGGAAGAACAACCTCTATTATATTTCATGCCTTCCACTTGCTGAAGTATGAAAGAAAACCAAGCATGTTTATTCTGATCATCTGCTGACCAGCACCAGAGGCAGCTCAGCAGATTTGCCAGCCCTGGACACTGCTGAGAAATGCACCCTCTCTGCAGCACCTGCAGGTGGCATGGTCTTCTTGCATATATCTATGCTCTATAATCACATTCCAGGAAAAAAACTTTCTAGATGAAAAGAGGTTTCAAAGATTATGTACTGATTTATGATTTATTTTGTCCAAAACCATCCATTTAAACAATTGCTTTATTTTCCAGAGGCTGTGCTGGATTATATTTAGAAAACATTGACAAGGAAAGATTAATGTTGGGGAACACAAAATGAGTTAAAAGGCATTGACAATGAAATACACACCCAGTGCTGCACTTGGAACTGCAGAATGCAGACTCACAGAAAGCACGACTCATATTGATCACAACAGTAGCAAACATCTTCAAATAATGAAGCAGTGCCCATCTTTGGAATTGAAGTTCAGCTAGTATTTTTAGCTAGATAGAATTTCACTGCAATGTTTTTGCAGAGTAACTAATCTTTTAACTCATAACAAGGTATTTCACCTCCACTGCCAGGCTGTCAAGCAGCACAGGTGTCAAGTCACTTATGTGCCACCCCTCCAGGTGGAGGAAATTGAAAGTTAATATTTCAGGTGGCTTTAAGAGGTATTTCAAGCTGAACACACACAATATAAATGATGTATCCACCTTCAAGAAATGAGAACTTGTGTCATGCCTTTCTGCATGCACCAGTCACTTCAGAAAATTCAGTCCACATGCAGTGAGGTCTCCAACATGCTGACAGTACTATGGACTTCTTCACACTAAGCCATTCAACTTGCCCTTAACTTTATACACATTGACATGACATTTCACAGACCTCCATTTTGTCTTTAGGCTGTGTTGTATATACAGAAATACAGAACAAAACGGGAAGAAATCTTCTCAGTAACAATCTCAAAAAGCTACAGCTCATCCATGAAGGATTTCCACTGGCACTTAACTTCACCAGCACCTTTTTCAAGGCAACAGTACAACCCCTGGAACATCCATGTCCAGTGGCAGATTTTTGTGGCAAGTTACACAGGTTTGCTTGAGGGAATTATCAGATAACATGCTCCAGCGCACTTTTCTTAAGACAGACTGCTCTGTAAGCTTCCCCACAAATATATTACACAGCTCCTGGGGAGATTTATCCCACATGAATTCTTACAGGCTCATGATAAACAGGATCTCCAAAGTGATCCAGCCAGGAAAAAGAAAAAAAGCAAGTTTTTTCAGGCAAGGTCTTCAGCTGGTACAGGGACATATCAGACAGTACAGCTAACAAGGATGAACAGTGCAGAGGCAGGACCAGCAACCCCAGTCCCAGCACCCACATAATGACATGCCTTGGACTCCTCAGTGCTCACCACATCCCCTCTCCCAGCCCCATAGCCACTATCAGATACAGGATCTCACAGTCTTTATATTGAAGCTACCAAGACATTGATTCCAGTAGGAAAATATGCATAGACATATTTACACTTGGTGCAGCTGCCAAACTGCCTCAAAAGGGGAAAGACATTTCTGAGGCCTAACCACTAAAATTAATAGCTTTATAGCAAGCCGAGATACCTTGGCCACAGAACTGAGTGATTCATGACATGTGACAACATTTCAGTAATCATAACTGCTTTGAAAATAAAACTACAGATAATTGGGGTGGCCTTGTTTCCCTTAAATACATTAAAAAGTCATTACCTCAAGAAGTCATTACATCAACACAGCACCTTTTAAAGGGACAGCATTAGACAACGTTAAAGGGCTTTCAAGATGCTGATACACTGTCCTTCAGTGATTTCCTTAATGACCCAATTCTTTCATTCAACAGCTAGAAACATTAAGCTTCTAGTTTCTCTGTCCCAAGCTTCTTGAGCCCTTCACTGGCACAGAGTCTTGCTGAGATTGGGAAGGAAATCAGGCTACTCATATGTATCAACACATTTTCTCCCCTGGGCCTAAAGTTAAAGCAGACTTGTTTCAGAAATATTAATTTACATGAGATAGTTTAAGTGCAGCACAGGAGTTTCAGAGTTTTCCTTCTCATGCTTCTAGCTTCATTAATCAAGTCAGCCCTGCCAAAATATATTATAGGAAGATGTCTGTAGCCACTGTGGTCTAAGGCATAATCATAACTTGGAGATTAATATTTACAAGCCAACATCTCCTCTTTAACAAGGACACAAAAAAATCAAACTGCCTGGCAGTTGCACAATGCTACGGTTAACTCCTTCCACATCAGGAGGATTCTTGCACTAAGAAGGAAGCAAAGCAAGAGAAGAGCAGCACACAAACTGGTAAGAGTCAGCACCCTGAAGTACAAGGAAAAAAGCAGACCTAGAAGTGAGCGTGTTGCAGGTGGGAGAAGTCTGGAGGAAAAGCCATGGCTCAGACAGGAGCTACTGGGGAGCCAGTCTAGCTCAAGTGCTCCTGAGTTACCCGATATAGGTCAGCAATGAAGGAAGCAGAAAGGTCCTTTGCACCTTTACCAAGCTTTCTATAACTTCTTACCACATTACACATTGTGGTTTTGAGAGACTGCAGACAAACAGCAAAATCCTGCAGTGGACGCACTGTGTGCATCCCTCCATACTGCTCTAGACAAGAAGATGGTTCCCACAGTGAAGAGCTGTATGACAGAAGTTTGCTGTCACAGAGCCACAGGGAGGAAATAACAGAATAACAGCAGTAACAGGAACGATGCTGAGAAGCTCTTAAGATCAGCAATATTTGAGCCAGAATAACACAGTTGTCACTGCTCTGTTCTCACAGAGCAGAGCACCCCTAACAGCACATCACAGCAAGCTGTAAACACAAGCCAGAAATTCTCTCCCAAACTTCACATTCCTCCAGAGCCCTGACACCCACAACCTGTCACCCACTCCCCGCTGCTGTCTTCTAGGATGCCATCATCACTGGGCACTGCTCTCTGCAAGCCTCCCTCCAGCCCTCCTCCTCCTCAGCTCGCTTGTGCCTGTGACACACCTCAGCTCTAATCATCTTGACAATCCTGGTCTCACTGATCAGATTGAAAATAGGCCTGACTGTCTTCTCAATAGCTGTACGCAGAGCATAGCTAACATGCAAAAAGTCTTGTGGCATTTCAATTTGAAAAGGTTTCTCAGTACCTTATTTCCTCTTTGTTTACACCTCCCATGTCTATGAAACTGCAGCCGAGGGTTTTCCTGTTCATAACACCCTTTGTTTCTGCTACAGCAGCAGCAGGATCCCAGCTCCACATTCAATCTTTAAGGGACAGAATGGCTTATGTGGTCATGCTAAGGCATGTAAAAATTACTAAATGCAGCCAAATGCTTCTTCAGATCTGGATAGAAGTATCTTTTCAACTTCAATACACTTACACACTCCAATCTTTGCATGCCACAGCTCTTGCTCCTCAGCTGAGAGTGAAGAAGTAGAAGCAGTTTTTGCACTGCTTGTTCTTCTCTGCAACAATTAAATCTGAGAAATACCAGCAAACCAAAGAGTAAGTGTTCCTCCACTGATGAATACACCCTCTCTAGGTTTTCTGACACAGTTCTTCAGATTTCTCCCAAATAAGTCATACACAGTGTTATTAAGAGCTCTGGATGTCATTCCAAGAAAGCTGAGTGTGCACTGCACAAAGAGCTTGCATCAGCCTAGTAACATTTTCTCCAAGCTTAATCAGATCAGGATTGACAAGTGATAATGATAACCTATATGCTCTTAAACTTCAAAAAACACTAAGGCTATGGTCCACATTTCTGTCATTCTCCCACACTCTCCTACAGAAGATACTCCAGTTAAATACTTGCACTTCCATAATCCGTTTAGTCCTAAACCCAGGCACTGCCTCCAAGAAATTAACTATTTCTTGCTACATTCTGCTCCCTCTCAACAGGCTACAGCTCAAGTTCACACATAAATTCACCTTACCAAGTGACACCAGCTATTTTAACAGACAATATACTCAAATATTGCTCCTTGCAAACACAACTCCAGACCTGTGAACCAAGACCTGATCCATTTCCTTAATTGCAATAACATTGCTCAAAACTCTTCTCGAGGAGCAAGAGCCCGTAAGGCCCTTCAGCTCCAGATCCACCACTCAGAGGGATTACTGCTCCCTCCCTTAGCAGGGTCTTCTGCATCTGTGAAGAAACCACATGCAAGGGTACACAGGGGGAGAAGGGGACACAGACAAAAGAAGCCTGCAGATTTGATGTCAAGTATGTGTGGTGCATGGGGCCATAGGTATCTGGAGGGAGAAGGACTGTTTGGGGAATTGCACACCCCAGCAAGCCTCATGGAGGAGGATAAGAGGGGTCGTGGAACTGAGACAGGCTGGGACAGAGCAACAAATCCCTTTGATCCAAACCAACTAATCAGTACTTCCTTGTTGTGTGATCTATAGCCATACAATTTGATTTTCCAGAAAAATCACAGCAAGTTACAGCTCCTCCCTTTGCTCTCCAGTTATCTAGGGTCCACATCTGTGGCAGGAGATCTTTCAAGAGCAAATGTGATACCTTCTATGTCTCCAAACAAGCCAGTTGTGAGCACCCCTCAGTACTGCAGTGGAACAGAAGAGCCACATTTATTAGTAGCTAAGTCTAAAACTACCTTAAATAAATCCCCTCTTCTTCTGGACCAGTCCTTTCCATTTACATCACCATCCACCTGGGTAGCATAAAGTACTACTATAAAGCTGATTATTATGTTTTTACAGAGATTAGATGTTAAATGTTTTCTGATTGTATTTAGGGCTCAAACATTTCAGTTCAGCATTGAGAGAAAATTATTCCTCTTCTCCCCAGAGAAAAACAGTAGTTTCAATTGAATAAAAAAGGTATTTCCCTCCCCAAAAAATGCATTGGCTTAAGACCAAAACCAGTCAGATTTCAAGCCTGTACCAGTAAGAGATTCTCAGCTCTAAACCTCACAATTTTCACCTTTAAATACCTCTGAAAGAAAGGAAAGAGCTCCTATTAACATTATTCCTAGAGCTGAAAGACCTTCAGATATCAAATCCTGGAATTATTCAGTTGCTCTGCGCTGAAAGAGCAATTTCAGAGTGCTTGTGGAGTCAGGTATTTAAACATTAATTTGTAAGCTTCTCTCTTGCTCCCAGATCTGCAAGAATATATTCTGTGCAACTGGAATCAAAGCTAGGCTTACAGAACTAATACTTGAAGCCTTTTGAGGACTTTTTCCTCTTAGAACAAAGACACTGCTCATTCTCACACCACCACCTACTTACCACCCCAAGGCAGCTTGCCTGCACAGTACCCACCACACACAAAAGCCTTGTACTCACCCAGACACTAGAACAAGGATAAGACCAACATCCAGGGAAAAAAAAAAAATAATCCTGCCCCATCAGAAACAGAAATAAGTATTAGACTTTCACAGACTTCTCCAACAGGACAAAGACCTCAGAGCAGCTCAGCCCAGATAAGAAGCCCTGGGTGGGGCCAGGCCAGCTCCTCATTATCCCTCACAGCTGTGGCCAGGATCAGTTAAACTGTGCCCACCTGGACAGCTGCTGCAGCTGAGCCACATCACACTCTGTATGCTCCCAGGGCATGTCCCCATGCCAGACAGACCCGATGCTGTATCACCCATCACATCACCCTTTGGGGAGTATCTTGTGGAAACCCCAGTGCACCCAAGGAGCTTGGTGCCCAGAGACAGCGGTCATGCAGCACCAAGGTTCAGGCTCTTCTAAGGCATTGTGAAAGCCCAGAACTTTCTATTCTGTGACAAATGCTATGTTTCAATTTTTTTCCCAACTCAGAATCAATTGCTGAAATATTGTATTCTTAGCGTGTTAAAGTATTTAGGATTTTAAGCACTCCTTTTTCCTTTGTACCTGGAAAAATATGTAGAACTTGAACATACACACAACAAAAAGGTTTAAGAAGTCTATCACTTGCAAAGACTTGCCTACACAGATTTGCAAAGTACAGGTGTTCACTTAGATTGGTAAACACTAAAACTCGGTAAGTGCCACTGCTGTAATTTAAACAGTGCAAGAAAATGCTCAGCTGTAACTCAAATTCAGCAAACAGCTCAACTACATCTGAAGCAAAACTCCAAATACCTGTTCTGTCTCACGCTACAGCAGCTTCCTGTTCTTGTTGCTCCCACCCAGTATTCCCAATTGCTGCAGGACAAATAATTTGCAAGGCAGGCTGTGTTGCTGATTAGTTATTTCTACAAATTAATCTGGAATCTTGGCATCCTCCATCTCCTGTACAGGACAGAAGGCATCTCATGAATATTATTTATTCCCTCTTCAGCAATTTTCTTTAAATTCTTCCAAGCTTCCTTCAATAAATGGGAGACTACAATGCATGTGGAAAAATAAGATAAGAATCTGCTAGAATCAAACTTTTTTAGTGCTGCTAGTTTAGAACAAAAATGTATAAAGCGTACAATGTAATTCACATCAGATGGAAATTGTGCTTTTAAAATAATAAATCTAAAATGGAACTGAGTCCTTCCATTTCCTGATCTGCTTTTCAGTCACCTATAGACAATAGTTCATTTGGGAGAAACACAAGTACAGTAATACTTCATACAGTATTATTAAAGTTATGCAATTTGCAGACAATATCAGCATGAGTGGGGTCAGTTCTTCTCTGAAAATTAGTACTGAATGAAGTCTTTAAGAAGATACACTTCTTCCGAGGCCAAAACAGTTAAGCAGCAGGAACCGTTTCTGTCTGGGAATCTCTTCCTTTGGAAATACTGTCCCCAGTGCAAACTGGTTTTACACTGATGCCCGCTTCCTGACCTAAATCTAAGTGAAGGTCCCAGGTGGTATCTGAAACACTCTTCCCTTCCTCAAGTTATAAAAACAAAAGGAACGGAGACGTTGAAAGCAGCCCACTGAAACCATCCAGCCATGTTTGCTAATGGGCCACTTTCTAGCTTTCAGCAAGAGAATGCTATTACGTTCCTTAATCTGCCTGCAAATCGATGATGATTTTAACTTGCTTTCAGCAACAAGATACGTGTGCATGGCGTCTGCTATCTGACGAGCCAGCCACCCGTACATGATTGATCAGCATCCTACCTCGGATGTGTCAGAACCACAATAATATGACAAATTCTCTTCGTCATGCTTCAGCTTTTGCTGGTTGTTAACACAAACCAGGTGTAAAGCAAAGGAATAAAAAATACCAGCCGTCATGGCAGATATTGAAGAGGACTGTGAACAAAGGGCTAACAGAAAGGATCCCTAGAGACAGGCCTTCAGCAGAAAAGACTGTCTGAAACACCCTTCCCTGTCTCCAGCAGACAGTCAATCACAGGGCAATTCCCTCCAATAGTTTCATGTTAAACTATTAGTTATATTTACAGCTGTGTTTCATTAGTCTTTAACGAGTTACAAGAAAATTGCCCAGGATAAACTTTTGGTACCCACCTGGTACCAAAATAGGATATGTACTTTTGAAAACGCTAGGTTTTTGCCTTCATTTTTAGGCTCTGATTAGCTTTTGAAAACTTGATCTGCAGAGAGACCAACCAAAATCAGAGCTTTGTTTTAGGGTATGTACCATCAATCCAGCTTATACCATCTATGTAGACCAGTAAGACAGAGAAAGTATTGTGTCTCCACTTGTAACTGACTGTCTCACTAGTGCAACCAGAAAATGTTGCTGAGGTACCTTTTGGTGACAGTCAGCCCTGGAATTTCCAATACCCTCTGAATCTGAGAATTATAACTGCCTCACCCGTAAATCCTGCTCAGTGTAGTCCTGAATTGAAGTCCACCAAGGCTGATAGGAGCCCTTCCTTCATCAAGTTTGGGAACAAATACTCTGTGATTTTTCTGAAACCTACCGAAGTCTATCATACACTTGATCCTGCCTTTGGTTTTCCTTTTTCATGCCTGATCCATGACCTATGCTCAGTTCTGAACATGAGAGTTTATCTGCAGCCACATCTTTCCCATTTTGGTTCTCAGGCCTTTTTATAAAATGTTTTCAAATACAGTCCACATGTTTTTTTAATATACTGAACTTGAATTTCATTTTATGGAACCCAAGCAACTGTGTTTGGTAATTTCTTTTCCCTTAGATCTCTCCATCCAATTTTATTTTATTTTTTTTAATACCAACCACGTACTTACTGTACTTAATTTTCTGATGTGGCCTCACTGTAAGTTTTGACGTTTTGCTGAAAAGTTTCAACAGTGATTAGTCAAAACACGATGACGTTTTCAGTTTAATCCATACCAGAGCATAGACCAAAGCAGTTTCCTGCCAGTGAACACAGACTTCCTAATTACACTCACTAATCACAGGAGTACTAAGAGCTTTTTGGGTGGAGGAGTGCCTCTCTGAGTTCATGCTCCAGCCTAATGAACATGATTTGATGCTCCTTCACACTAAGTGACAGTTTCCACATCAGCAGCTGGGCGCGAGCAGGGCTCTCGCCAGAAGCCTTGGCTCCGGTTACAGTCCTCACAGACTCTCCTCCCACTGCATTTAGACTCCTCTGTTGCCCTTGAATCAGCTTTGATGATCTCCGAACACTTTCTGATTTAACCTTTTGCTACTTTTAAAAAATATGCTGACTGTAATCAGTTGAATCAACCTACCCAGAGTTGGGCAGCACTGTTTCCAGTGGCTATGGCACAAGACTGGGAGACCAGAAACTGAGACCAGTACTGTAGGGCTGCATCTCAAATCTCATAGCTGAGGAAAAAGTAGGATATTGAACCCTACCCTTAACTGCTTTTGAGTTAACTCTGGGTCCTGAGATGTTCCAGCCCTCCCAGTGCAGAGTGCCCCTCCAAACTGGAATGTAAATATTGTCCCTAGGGGACAACTGGTCTTAGTGGACTAAGGGAATCCAGGTCTTTATCACTAAGCACTTTTACATCCAAAGTATGTCATACCTTCAAAGTTTCTAATAGCAAAATTGATCTGTGGTGTTGTTCCAGAAACAAGTGCATTAATGCACAGGTGGTAAGAGGGCTCATACCTGTGTCTCCAGAGGTGTGCTGGAACATCTGCTATTTCAAACATCAACCAGGGCCCATAGCAGTATTTTGTATAAAGGGATATACATGGACAAACAATTTTGACTACATATTTAGAGAAAAAAGAATTTGGATACAGAAAAAATATCCCAAAGTTTCCACAGAGAAAAAGAAACATTATGAAGCCCATTGGATTATTTATTCTGTAATATTATTAGAATTTTCACAAATATTATCACCATGGCAGCAGGTTATTACTTGGCATTTCTTAGTTCAACATAAAATTGTGTCAGATGTTATCAGTAAAACAATACGACTTTAACATCTGGAATAAATATTTCCAGAGAATGACATTTTCCTTGTCAATCTGGTAAGCTAATAGAACATTTAATACTAAATATTAGAGAGCAGGGAAATGTATCTCACACATATACACAGTGATAGCACCCATGAAGAAGGATGGTTGTTCCACACTGGCTGCGTCACTGATTGTAATGTGAGCACGTGGCACAAGCTAGCACCCTAAAAACAGCTGTAATGACTATCGTAACACCATTTTGTCTCCTAAGTCACTTAGGAGCTTATTGAAATTTTACCCAGTCTGAATCATAAGAAAGTTCTGAGCTAAGACCAGATTGTACATTCCAAACCTCTTTTACACCTTCCTGTTGAAAATCATCCTTCCCAGCAAGTAGGAAATGGAGAGAGAAACATTTAAAACACAACATAAAACACACCACAGAGAAGCACGCAAAAGCACTGCCATTACCAAGCAGGTATCTCAGACTTGCTCTCTACCTCAATACCATTATCATAAAAGTTTAAAAAGTTTTTTAAAAAATATTTTAAAATCCCTGCAGCTGCAATCTGACTCCTAAACACAGGAAATACTGTTTCTGTAACGCTGTTCAGATTCTTCCGTTTTGTGATATACATACTGCATCTGTACTGGACACACACAGATACTCCAGAAACAACTGCAGCTATCCACACAAAACCTAGAGCCAGACAGATTTCCAGGAACAGGGACACCAGCCCTGCGGGGTCCATCCCGCTGGGGGAAGAGCAGCAAGAGCCTGGAGCCCGCAGTGCCAGCAGTATGTCACCCAGGGATGGCAGAGCTTAAAAATACCCTGACAAGACGGTTTTCCAGCTGCTCTGTGCTATCAGCTAGCAGCAGGGGTGATGCCTGGGCCAAATATTTAATACAAAGCCATGTGAACCATGACAACAGCAAGACAAGGCAATGCGAGACAGTGAGATCACTCATTTAGGAAACTGATACAAATCAAGAGCAATTCCATAAAATCATAGAACTTCTGTCCCCTCTACATTTACACCAAAGGGTAACTAACTACTTTTAAAAACAAGCAGGCCTGACATGGCTTGCATCCCCCGGGTTACAGCAAGTTTACCCATGCCAACATTGTCCAGAAAGCATCCCCAAGAGAAAGTCTGTAAATGATGGATATGAGGTGGGCTAAAGTTCATGTCTTTCAAAAAGATTGAAAGTAGGAAACGGATGAATCTGGAATTCTGGTTCTGTAACGTAATTGTCCATCTGAAAATGAGGATGCAGATATACATATATAGATAGAGAGATATATATATACTTTTTAACCAGTTATAAAGTGTAAGGGCTAGCTCAGCTCTCACTGAAGACAAGAATTATCCTAAGGTGACCACAACAGGATGTAGGGACCACATCTTGCAGAGGCAAAGCTCCTTGAGGGCACGGCAGGGACTGGAAAGTTCTGCTAGAAAAACTTTCACCCGTGAAATGCAATTCCTGATGCTCTTTATATCAGAGAGAGCATGTTCTGCTGGCTCTGATTAGTTGGTGGGGAAGAGCTGAATTAAAACCAAAGAATGCAGGATAAATACTTATTATCAGAAAAGTACTAGGTGATTGCATCCCAGTCCCAGGATTTTATTCACCGATCTCACCATTTGGCTGCTCAAACTGTTCCAGCATCTCAGGGTATCATTGTCATAACATTGTGTAACCATTAAAAAACTTAACAACGTAATGCAGAAGGTAAGTGCTGATTCATGTGAGGAGACAAGCTTTAAAGCACCAATTTTAAGTGAATGTGATACACAGATTAGAAGTTGTAAGCATGTCTTTTAACCTTAATACCGACCAAGTGGCTCCCTTCATGTGCTTAATGTTGTTGTATAGAGTCAGCAGCTGCTTAATAGTTAAATGCTTCAGATTATTTCATAAATCCCAATTTTTATGCTTTTACAGTAGGCATCACTGTGCTGGTTTTGGCTGGGATAGAGTTAATTTTCTTCACAGCAGCTACTATGGGGCTATATTTTGGATTTATGCTGAATTACCCCAAAACCAGGAAAATAAGAGAAAATGGCCCCGAAAATGTATAAAAAAAAAAAAAAAAAAGAAAATCCATTACCTGAAATCCTGTTCCTTATTCACCTGAAATATTTTTAATTGACTTTTCATATGTGCCATAAAACTACATGTCCTGCAATTTATACACAGCTTTTAATTAAAATTAAAAAAGCATAGGTTGTATTTGTGCTACTAGAGGACATTTGTTGCAGATCATTCAGAACTTGGCCACCTCTAAGAAAAAGAAAGGTCTAGGCACAGCCTCACTGATCACAAGATTTATTCCAGACTTTAAGATGAGTATGGCAGGATGTTCCACAGATGCAACTGTCGAGTGTAGTGGCACTTTACCGTATATGTCTGTGTAGATGAAGCACATGACTGCAGATGTAAAGAACTCATTCAGAAAATTCCAGGGGGTTATCACAATTCAAATACTGATTTTTTTCTCAGTTTGACTTTTGGGGGAGCAGAGGTATGAGAAGAAGTCTGAAGGTTTCTGTCGTCTCCTCCTTTTTCTGAGAAGTAAGAACTTTTTGTAAAAGAGAAATAATCAGTAAAAACTTTCTGTATTGGAAAAAAATATTTTTCTTCAAAAGGCATGTCAACAGAGAAGTTTTGTTCAAGCTGAACAGGTACATTTTAAATTCCACTGCAACAGTTTTGGATTTTGATGTATCCTGACTACCTCAGTTATCTGCTAATGTAAGCATAGCAAATTATCTGCTATCATCTAGCTGAAGCTATTGGACTGCAGTTAATAGTTTACTGCTCAACTCATCTTTATTCTGAACATGCAAATTATTAATTGATTACAGGTTTTCTGTAGTCATCTGTGCAAATGACTGCTCTTGCCATTCATTCCTGCCTCCTTTTCCACCTGCCTGTCAGTCAGACCTTCTGGGCGATGCCAAAATAACATTTCAGTCTTGTGCTGTTTGTGGAGCGATGGAGCTCAAATGAAAGCACAAGCGAAGAAGCCCACACAATAGCGATGGAGCCTCTCAGGTGTGCAATGCTGACATTCAGAATGCACGAAGTTCACTGGGATTTTGGCACTTTTGGAAGATGCTATGAAAAGCGCCTAACACAACACACTGCTCTGGCGCAGGACAAATAGAGGCCGTAAGCAAGAAGTCAGAAACCAGAACAAATCTCAAGCGCTCTGCACATCTGCTCTCATATTTGCAGGTAAAAGGTAAAAAGGATGGTTGGATCTATGGAGATCCAGGATTAATAAACATGATGCTTTTCACGTACCCTAGGCACAGGGCCACATCCTTCTTTTTGAGCCCTGACTCTTGCTGACTCAAGGGCATTTTGGCAGCCTCACACACGCAGTGCAGGGCCATGCTTTACAAAGTAGAGCTACAGTATCAACTTGTTATGTGAATCTGGAGCACTTTATTCACAAGATCCCATACACCAAGTATTTCCATGTCTGTGCACAGAAGGTGATGGATGCCATTTAGCTGCCCAGACTGACAGCTCTCTGCGGCGAGTATTTTCTGTTGTAACCCCTACCCTGTGTAGCGAACAAGGCAAAGATCTTTATAAAAAAGGACCAGTGAAATGTCTCAATAGACTCGTTTTAAAAGGTCACTTAAAATAAATCTGTTTGTATACAAAAAGCTCTTATTGCTGACAGAGAAAAAAGAAGAAACTAAAATATTGACAGTGTCACCCTGAATATTTGGAAGGAAATGGAGCAGTAGAAGATGCCTCCTCTGTCAAGGTAGATAATAACATGAGTCCTGATGAGCTTCAAGAGTTAGATCTACAGCTGCTTTACCCATTTTTCCACCAGGCACTGAGAACGGGTTACTAATAGTTTCCTGCTATCTGCTAAAACAACAATCGCTTAGGTCATGGTAAAAAGCCAGGATATCTGGCTGTATTTATTCTATTAGAAACTATGTTTTTAATCTTGTAAGAAATAATGTGATGGCTTTATCTCTAGCTTTAAAAAGACTTACCTCCAGGTCCCTGCGCTTGGAGTGACTGGGTTAGAGGAAGTGAAGCAGGAAAAGCCTGGCTAATTTCAGAGCTCTGCCGACAAGACAGCGCCAACACATCCCAGGCACAGGGTGAGCCTACAGCTCTCTCAGGCTCAGCAGGAAAGGTCATTTATACAAGTACTTCCTGCAACATGATGAAGACACGGGAAATGCACAGCATTTGCATTCTGTTCTAAAATCACAAATCAACCCCAATGAAAGACTAACTAGAAATCAGAAAATTTGTTTAAGAGAATGAATTTGGTCTTTTCTGTTGTTTTTTGTTTTCATGACACATTTGTGTTACATCTTCAATATTTTCCTTCTATCCTGAAGATTAAAAAATAAAGTTTTCCCTTGCTGAGTCTCATATAATATCTTCATCCCAGAAACAGAGACTTCAGGAAAACATAGCAAGTCTCAGAAACTCAAAAGGTATTTGAATTACTAGTCCCTTTTGGTTCCAATGTATGTGAAAGGCCTAAATATTTTTGAGACCTGGGGGCCAAATATGAGACTCACTAAAAATATGTACCCATTTGCAAAAATTTCAGTAAATTACTCTTCTTCCCAGCTATCAGCAGTACTTGCTTCAGCTCTCCAACCTCCGTTTTAAGGTAGCAACATCTCATCCTTTTTTTTCAGTATGCTCTTCACTTCTGCCAAGCAGAAAAGAGGTTGTTCTTTATGCTGGCTGCCTCCTGCTCTTCTCCTGCAGCTCTGAATCTTTTCCATCCCACCTCCCTGATTTTAGTAAGGAAAGGAGACGGGGAGGAGGAGATGCTCACATCTGTGTAGTCACATCTGTAGCCAGCCCTCCTGTATTCGATCCTCTGATTTGGCTGTAGGGAAGAAGCAGATCTTGATTGCACAGAGCTTTGAAGTTTAATGGTGATTGGAACATGTGCTGAAAGACAGTGTCACTACCACATTTATATCAAAAGTTGATTATCTATTGAAAGGAAGTCTGTTTATATGTTTACTTCCACTTCTGTTAATATACAGGGAAAAGAGAGGGAAATTAGCATATGAAAATGCCAGATGTGACTAATAGCTATGAAAGTAAGATAGGGCTGGGCGCAGATCAAAGGGGTCTGCTAATTTAGAATAAGTCTGATATTGTCTTTTCTGTCTTAGAGTCACTTTAGGCCCTCACAGTAAAGAGATTTATTGGGAACCAGAAAAACACATCTGAGTTTCTCATTTTACAGACTCTCCATTCATATGATGATATTGTTTCTTTTACACAGTTGCAGGATAGCACCAAAGGAACAACATAAATTCTCTCTGGTACCTTTCTGTCCATGTTCAAAGATGTGAAGTATTTGGCATAGAAGATTTATGCACTAAGGTGATACTCTAACAAATTATGTCAAGACATCTGAAAGCCATCATTTCTGTGCACATGCATGCATTTTAAAAGAAAATCTACAAGAGGATCAAAAACAAGATTAAACCACATCTGTTTGGGTTTAAACTACATTGTCTGCAGAGTTCAAAGTTGTTTCCTTTCATCTAAAAAAACTTACCCAGCTGTTTTTTATCTTAAATTCCTACCACTATCAAAGAAGTGTTTTCATTGGCCAGCCAATGTTATTTCTAGAAGTTGAGCTAGTTAGGAATGGAGCTAAGTAAGAAAATATGCTTTATTCATCAAAGGTCTACCCTCTGTGACTTGCCTTGGCACACAGAGCAAATTAATAGAGAGGTTTCATCAGGTTCTAACGGGAGCAGTGTATCTACTGTATGTCATCATGCCATAAATTAGGTCCTCAATCTTTTTACACAAGTAATTGACTACAACTGACACCGATAAGGAAAACATGAGACAGAATGAATTGGAGGAGGCACAAATTATATAATAAATAAATAAATACAGCACAAATTCAATACCTGGGAAAGAGAAATGTTTTGAAAACTGTCATCAAATCAGTAAACATTCTGCATAAATGCAGGTGCTGTGCAGTAGTGTTGTAATAGCAGGACTTGTTCAGCTACCACTGACAAATGTACACACACATATATATGTGTATGTATATGTATACATGCACACACACAGAGTAACACTAGACTGTGAACTCCTGATGTTCAATGTTAAACAAAAAGAGTAATAGGTGGTACAAGACTGCCTCCATCGTAATGACAGTGGTTTGTCTTAAAGTACAAAAGAAATATTAAGTTAAACTAAAAGTGTATGACGTGACAGCTGCATGCCGAGCAATTAATTTCAATTTTCTGTATGCCCTCTGCCTTTCTGAATGGCTTCAAGTAGCATGTGAAGGTCTGTTTCACACACCAGAGCCCCAGTTTCACTCCAGTGGGAACTGGCTGAAGCCTCTCGTGAACTAGGCTACATGCTAACTCCTGGAGGCAAAGTTCCCTACATCCTAAGGCCAGTCTGGATTCACACACCGAGCTGCAAACCACTTATCTTGGCCAAGCTGTTCCCTGGGCTGCCCCCTCTCGCCCTCCCAAGACACACAGCATGGGAAGGGAACTGGCATCCACCACCCTTTCGACCCAGAGCCCAGGGCGGGAGAAGCTGCGAAGGCCTGAGTCGTTCAAGCAGGCAGAAGGGTATACAGGTGGGGACTTGAGGGTCCCACTCTGGATTTTTGTACCTAACCCCCTGAGAAGTTTTCTTTACTTCGAAGATCTGGCCCTATTCTTTCTGCAGTCAGGAATATTACTTCCTTTTATTATGCAGCAAACAGGAAAATTGAGCAGTTGTGCACTCTACAGCTGGTCTACTAATGTCACAATCTTTTCAATATGTTCATTATTCAGTTGTGACAGATTCATACATTTGATAGCTCTCAATCTGCAGATCATTCATATCATGGCCTAACAGCTGGCATTTCATGCCATAACACTGTAACTATGTACCCATAATGTATAGAACATATGGGGATAACTTTCCTTACCAACTGAGTACATATTGTGTGCTCCACAGTCAAATGCAATTTTACACATTTTCAATTTACATTTAACATTGTGTGGGATAAACCAATAAATCATTTGGCCTGGAAAAAGGAACAATACCAGATAATTTATGTAACTAATCAGAAGCACCATTTTTGTTGTGTTTGTTTTCACTAGAATCTTGAACTTGAAAATATTTTGGGTGGTCTTTGTTCTAAATTTGTTCCCCTCCTCTTTCCAAAATCTAGTGTTTCAGAGTAAACTCCATTTGTCTTATCAGTTCCACACAAATGGAAAAAAACAGTGATTCAAACTGTTGACATATGTTTAGAGACCACTCATAGAATTCTGGCTGGCTTTCTGCATACAGCTCAGGAGGAAAAACTATAACTGGATTCTCCAAAGGGGAAAGTTCAAGGATGAAAATAAATCAAGATGAAGAACAATAAGTAAATATGCTGTCAATTTATTCAAACACCTTCTGGCATACAGCAAGAAAAATAGCCCCAGTGCCCCCATCGCTACTTAATGCAATGCTATTTTTCCAGGTCACGGTAATACATGTTGCAACCACCATCTGAAAATTAAATACAAAGCTGGCCAGAAACAGAATTCATACAGCTCCAAGGGGATGTGTTCAATAATGCCCAAGTGCCTTAGAAATATAAGTCAAATTTTCAAAGCCCCAAAGCAACATTTAGGCCCAATTTCAGTGCTTAAGTCTCATGCCTTTAAATATCCTTTTGCATCTGGCTTAGGCCAGCAAGTGCTGTAGTTACACAAACTTCTTCATTTTTTTATAGGACAACCATGCCTCTCCATAGCAGATCATCCGATGAGCAACGGCAACTACGCCTAGGAACGGCAATGCAGCAAGAACCAATCATTTCAAAAAATATGCTGCCATCGCCTGTCACTGATGCTCCAGAGCCCTCCGCAGGAGGTGACCTGAGGACAGAGAACGAGCAGCAAATATCCTGGCTCTACCCACTGTACGTAACTACTCCCTTCAGTGCTATTTCAGGGTATTTCTTTCCCCTTCCCAGACCAATACACCCTTCATAATTTCAAAGATGGATAGATGCGGATTGGGGGTTTTGAGGTTTTTGGATGAATAACAGCAGTAAGGGCCATCCAAGTGATTTGAATTTCAAATCCATGGAGGAGCTGGAGGGCAGCCCTTGGCGGATGGTTGGTCATAACTGCCTGTGCAGCAAATATTATGGTGTATTCACTTTCTAATTGCATCTTACTCAGTAGCAGACAAGTCTTATTTAGCAAACAGATTACAGCAATCTGCACCTTCACTGCAATCCTTGAAAATGTCTGCGTGAAAAGAACAAATGTTTTGCTTAGAAAAAAACTGTGTGCAAACATTGTGTAAATATGGAATAAGTATTTGTAAGGAATGTGTGTATCTGGGTCACATATACGTGTTCAGAGACATATAACTTCCTAGGAGCTTTTCACAGCACTGATGCCATGAGAAAGAGACACCCAGACTACCCCAGCGATGCTCTCTCACTAACCAGTTCCCTTGTGAAATGACTGAATCTCGATAGCCAGAAGCAACAGACCTCTCCAGTTGTGGACAGACAGTCTTTCTGAGATCATTGCCTAGTGGGCTGAGATCAGAGTACTCCCCCGTGCTTGGGCAATTCATGTCAGAGATGTCATCAAATAGTCAGCTTAGGATAAACATTTAGTCCTCTCAGCCCCACAGTCCTCCTCACACTCCCACAAAGTCATTAAGTGCCTATTTTCAAGCATCAGAATACCAGAAAATATGAAAATTTAAACCCCAACAAGATTATAGTGTTGACATCACACTGGCTTTGCTAATACTGCTTCATATTATATAAACTTTGAAGGCTATAGTTATGGGAAGGCGTTGCAGCCTTCCTTTCCAGAGTGGTGAAAAATGTAGCTACGCCCTTTTTAAACGACAAGGATGAACCATCTGTTGTCCTCTCAAACACACACCCAGGAGGCAGCTATTCACCTTCATGCTCACCTACAGAGCACTGCAGGAGGAGGTGCAGTATGTAATGGCTCTGCTTCGCTAAGTGAGCTCTGCACTGCCTTCCTCGATGGCAATGTCCGGCCTTACACAAACAGCTTTAATAACACAGTGCTCTGGAAGGAAAAACTCAGACTCAAGACAAAATCCTTTCATTTAATCACTCCAAAACACAGTAAATATTTCAAAACAACTTAATGATATAAAAGCAAACATGAGAGGCAAAATCCTGCTGTTCTGAAAACAATTTTAGAGATGTTTTGTGTCCAAAGAGACCCTTTAAAATATTGTCAGACCTCCAGAATGTTCTTATTAGTCCTGCTACCAAGGGACCTCTAAGCTATGGTCAAGTGCTTTGACCTACTGTACAATGACATGAAGCCACAACCCACCCCGAGGTGGTTTGCAATTAAAACAAGACAAGAGACACAAGGGAAGATCGTCCAGCCAAGCTGTGCCTCAGTATAATCTTTAGATTTTTTTGATGTGTGTCAAACAACCACAGGGAGCTTTATGGAAGTTTTGAAGGAACTTACACACTTTGGGAACGTGCAAGAGAAGTTCCTCCCATAAGCATGAGGAAAATGCAAGTGTAAATCTAAGCAGCGTGGGACAGAGATGGGCATCGTGGGCTATCCGGATTTGGGAATCACCTTTCAGTAATGTCAGTGAAATGACCAATGGGCAGACTACAATGGGTGTCGGGAACACCTTGTGAGCAAAGCAAAGGTGTTTCTAGGTGATGTGACAGAGAAGGGGATGTCAGTGGATGGACTCCAGTGGAAGGACAAGACAGAGAGTGACGCAGGCACCAGGGGTTCAGGAAAATGTAAACGAAATGTGGTATTATGAAAAAACCTGCTGAGGGTGTTGTTTCATTTTGGAGTTAGAAATTAATAAATAGCTTATTCTGTCTGAAAATTTAGTGTCCTGCTGTCACTCGTATTTTTTTCTTCCTCCCCACGTCCAGCCAGGATGGACAGATCATTGCTACTCATCAAAAACAGTGGAAAAGACTGAACTAATTCACTGTGCAATCAGACCAGGTCTGAAGCTGGCACAGAGCAGGAAGGGAAGGAATTGAAGACAGATCTGAATGGAAGAGGACTCTTCTCCGGAAGAAAGGGAGCATGCATCATCCTTAGAGTTACAACAAGGAGAAGGCTGGGAAGATAGCAGTGCAACACAAAGATAACCACTCCTCCCTCCTCCCTGTTTCACACACTGTTCTGATCTTGCTTGTAGTCTTAAGGACTAATTAACACTGCACTAGCTCTGCTCATCCCAGAAGCCTGATGTTAACAGAAGATATCAAATGAATTGCTGTTCTTCAAATGGAAAAGAGATGTTTTAGTGGCTTGAATTTTCATTGTGTGGGTGTAAAGAAAATATGCTTATTTTCTTTTTTATATACCAGGAAACATATGGAAGCTGGATTATATTTGTCCCAGCCTGCCAGTATTTTAAATTTATAGAACCCAAATCCTTTGGGGAATGTCATAAATTTACACACACTCTCAAGTGCTAATGCTTGCATAAGGATCTGTAGATTAGCAGATCCATGTGCAAAAGCACATATGTGCAACCATCTCTTCAGAGGCCTCGCACATATTGAAGCCAACGCGGGTTAACGCTTCTCATGTCAGCGTTATTCAGGCCAGCATCAGATCAGAAGCTCCTTACTCCACACCATCACAGTTCCTCAGAGGACTTCTCCTTTGAGACTGATCAGCACTGATCAGTACGAAGTTCTTCAGCTTATCAACATCCATCACCTAGGATGCAAGAAGAATGCTGTCCAGGCTGTATTATTTATTAAGGCTCAAACACTTCTCAGGTGGTCTTTTTATTGGGTGCTAAAATTTAGCCCTAAGAAATATTAGCCGCTGCCCAGTCTGTCCTAGAACAACAGGGAGGTGGTGGAGTCACCATCCCTGGATGTGTTTGAGGGTCGTTTAGATGAGATGCTGGGGGATATGGTGTAGGGGAGAACTTTGCAGAGTAGGGCTGATGGTTGGACTCAATGATCCCAAGGGTCTTTTCTTAACCTGAATAATTCTGTGATTCTATGAATAGAGCTCTTTATCTCAATAGTGCATGCAAATTGATGATTTCCCTTTTTTTACCTTTTCATTGTAATTGCTTTATTCAGTGACTTCTCAATGCAAGCCAAACTGATTTATATCTAGAACTAGATTTTGTGTATCAGCAGTATCCCCTGATATGGAAAGGTATGCCTATTCCTATCACATAAAGGCTTAAAAGTAATATTTTTCCTCACAAGTCACCACCAAATGCCTGTGCATACTGACACGCTGCAGGAAACAAGGCTTAAGAAAAGAAATGTCCGGTGTGAGGAATTGCAGGACACCAAAGTGCCATGAGAACGGGCAGAGCAGCTCCCCTGCGGCTCCCCTGGGGATCCCCCAGTGCCATGCGGTCTGCAGGGGCTGCAGCGCGGGGGGGCTCGAACCTGGCCGTACCTTCCTCTGCCTCATCAGAAGGTGGCACTGTTGGATCCACCATCGCTCTCAGACCCGGCCCAGCCGCTGCGAACAAGCAGCTGCCAGCACAAATGCAGCTTTAATAATGACAAATTACACATCCGCCGCTCAATTAGTCATCATTCATGTTGTGAGCCCGTCCTCCAACAGGTGGCTACAGTCAAAATCCTTAATACCGAATTAGCCGGTTTAGGTTTTTTTTTTTTAAAAAAAAAAAAAGTAAAAATCACTAACAGAGTGCTGGGGAGATGGGGACCCAGGAGCTCATGCCGACACACGTGCCCTGGGCAGAGTCACTGCCATCGGGCGCTCTGCTTCTCTGGGCTGAGGTTTTTCAGAATGAAGCAGATGAATTACAGGACAGCAACCCCAGATAGTGCCCGACAGGCCCACTTCAGCCTTCGGTCACGTCACAGCAAATGTGAGAGGCATTAACATCTGCAGTGTTAGACTGCAACTGATCCTGCAAATGCTGAACAGCAAGCAAAAGGCTGATGGGCTCAAAGTTATGAAGAAGTTTAGTCACAGTGAAAGCACTGCAGCCTCTCACAAGGCTGAGAGGCTCAGACTCAGCTCAAAAAAGTCTTTACTACACTGCAAGGTATAGACAGACACATAAGTCATGGAATCACAGAATGGTTTGGGTTGGAAGGGACCTTAAAGATCATCCAGTTCCAACCCCCCTGCCCCGGGCAGGGACACCTTCCACTAGACCAGGTTGCCCAAAGCCCCGTCCATCCTGGCCTTGAACCCTTCCAGAGAGGGGGCAGCCACAGCTTCTCTGGGCAAGCTGTGCCAGTGCCTCACTACCCTCACAGTGGTGAGGGTGTCCTCTGCCCATACCCCAACTTAGCCAGCCAGAGGTCACCTCTAGCTTGGGAAGCCTGTGACCACACCAAAAGGTGCCTCACCACAGGTAATTAGCCCCACGCAGGGGGAAGATGCATTATTTTGGCCACAGCTATCTAGCTACCCCAACTGCTTCAGGATGTGCACAAAGCCAGTGTAGGTATCTGTCTAGCCAGCTGCCTTTGCACGGGGTGAAGGGTGCAATGTCTTAGGCCGCCAGACTCAGGAACAGCTATTGAAAATGACATGCATGTTCCTAAGTCAATTAAGCCTTGTAACTGTAAATGGAGCCGTGTCTAGGTATCCTTGAAAACCTGAGCTGTATTATGAGTCCAGAGGCCTCACCATCTGGCACAGTCAGTCCCCAAATCAACCCTGGATTCAGGGTTTGCACAGAAGCACTAGCATTTTCCTTTCTACCACAGGTCACCACATCCAGGTGGTGAACTTCTGCCTCATGTCACATCTGAGAGACCAAATCACTAAGGACCAGCTTGTAAGCGCTTGCTCACCCACTCGTATTTACCCCAGTGGATACTGGAGGAAGTATCTCAGTGAGAGTAAGAGGCAAACAATCTGGCTCAGAAAGGAAACATAACACCAGCTGATTCAGAGCTTTTTAGCATATGAATGTGTAAATTTGCTGTGACAGGTGGGATGTTTCAATGACTTTCCATAGAAAGCCAACTGCTACTCAGTTATCATTAGAAATTTCTCACTGAAATGCCAATGACTGTTGCCCCATGCTGGGCAATGGAGCTCCAAATTAGTTTTTAAAAAGAGAGAGTGAGAGCAACTAAAAACAATATCCCTGCTGGGTGATTTCCTGATCAGAGCGCAACTAGCAAAATATTTGTTCATGCAAATGTTTCCTGCCATGAGCAGCTTAACAATTTCATGCAGGAAAATAAACAACAAATAATGAAAAGCACATGAGGCAAATAGAAATATTTGGAATCATCCTAATTGAAGAAATCTTCACTTTAAGGAAAGAGCCAGAGAGTCCAGCAGCCCAGCACTGACCTCAGTCTGTAACAGAGCCAGGGCAGGAAGAGTCTTAGGAGGAGATTTCCAAGCCAGCTTAGCTCTTATACCTCTTTGTCAGATACTCAGTATGCAGCAAGTCTTTCAGTGGCAGCTGCCGGACGCTGAGCCTCGGCAGAGCTCGGGTGATCTCTTCCCACGCACTCTGATCCACGCTCCCTCCCCACCCGCACTGCACCCCCATCAGCTCCCCTTCTGCCTCGGCAGGGATGAGGCAGCCGGCTCTGTGGGGAGGGCAGCTCAGGCTGTCGCCCACCATGCCATTGGGGGTCTCCTGGCTTTGGCAAGCTGGCTCTGCAAACCGGAGCGTGGCTACCAAAGCCCACGTGTGGCCATCATTTCAGCATTTCTCTGGTGGCGCAAGGCAGCTTGCACACGGAGTGGTCCTGCCCCCAGTATAACCTCTGCCTGCAGGCCCCTCCATCGCATCATTCACGAGGATGGGTGGCAAAAGGTAATTTCACCAGATGGGTCTCCTAGAAAATATCAGTAAGACAGGGGACGCATTTTAGGGACTTGCTAAGACTTTTTGGTGGCCCCTGTCCAACAGCCAGCACACAGGAAAAGAGCCTGTATATTTTCAGTCTCCTGGAAAAATACAGAGAAAAGTTCCCATCTGTCTCCTCCAGCTGCATTCCCCTTCTAAGATGAGTAACAACAGATCACCACCTGATTTTACCCAGCCACAAGAAGAGACAAAAAGTTCCAACAGTCCTATCAGCAGCAGTTCAGACCAGGATTTAAATCCTCTGTGGGTCACACACATACCTCCTGCAACATCCCTCCCCACCTCAGTCCCCCCACCATTGCTTCAATCAGTGTTTCAGTTGTGCTTCAATTTGTTTTTGTTAAAATAAACACAGAGGTGCTGAGAAACTACAATAACAAAATGACCCCACTGCAGACATACATACTAATGTCTAGGAGACTTGCAACAACACAAGCTTGAAGGCTGCGGCTTTTTTTCCTTCTTCACCAGGCAGAAACTATATTCCAGAGACAGATGGGATTTTTCTTAAAGCTAGAAAAACGCCATTTCCTATGACCCAGCAGAGTCATGCTCACTGAACCAACTGTCATGCTCTAAATACACTAAGTGCTACACTAAGTGAAACCAAACAAATGAGTTCAAAAAGATTAACAACTCTAAAGCTAAAAGACATGGAGCCTTTTATGTTTTTCTCTCCAGGATATCTGGGACATTTGTTGTGAACACAAGTATACTGCACATGATTACAATTTATTGAATTAAACCCAGAATAGTTTCTGTTGTATAAAGTAGCACTTTCTTCCCTTATCTAATGCAGATGAAATCTTGAACTTCAATGCCCATCTGCAATACCGTGTTCCATTACAAATATATTGAGCAAATTAAACTAAGTTCATCTGGAATTGTTTTTTTTCTAGTTTGGTTTTTGAGGTTATGAGCAGGGCTTCAGGCAGTTGCTGCAATCAGTCTGTAAGTTAAATGTTGGTTTCATGGTGGCTGATGACCTCACAGGAAAACCAAATGTCGAACACTAGGGGAAAACAGCAAAATCCTGTTTAATCATCTTACATTTCCTCCTTTTTTTTTTTTTGTTTGGTCTAAAAAAGTTAGTTTTCTAAAAAGGGATTAAAAACTTCAGCCATTTTGCTGCAAGAGCCTTTGGTTTCAACCCACAAAAAGACCCAGTGGGGGGATTAATTTTGCTTAACAATCAACTTGAAAAGTTTCCTTTAAACAAGACACACTGCCTTTAGCTTTGAAGTTCAGATGTTAGCTCCAGTTTGAATCTAAAGAGAGTTTTGAGGAGCACGTTCACACCTAGGCTTTGGCTGTAGAAGAGGATTTACAGCGTGGACCTTTAGCCACAAATCCCTGAGCATACCACGGCCCATAAGCAAAATCACAATGAATACAGAAGCTACCGACATGCACCAAAGCTGCTCTTGATGTTTATGTGACCCTGATACTGCATTTGCAGGCTAACGGCTCGGCCCATGACAGCACATTAATTTGCAGGGAAGCACTCGCTAGCGTGGACAGGGCTGCGGAGCCAAGGGGCATTCGACAACTGGCACAGAGGATGCCACTGCATGTCCATGCCGGAGCCGTGCTCATCTGAAACGTATCAGGGCTTAGATACAGCCTGCGCTCACACCAACACATCGGAGATTGTATTTTATATCCAGCAGCTTAGAGAGGCCTTGCCGGATCTGTTCTTCTTGCTTGGTTCTGCTCACCCAAAGGCCTCCAAAATGTATCAGCTATCAAAAACGTGACTTCAAAGCTGAAGAAAAAACAGAAAGCAAACAGAAAGCCCAAATGGAGGCAGACAACTACACCCAGAGCTCCAGGAAGTGTCACTTTACAATTCCAAAGTCTGTGGAGGTGATGACATTAACACTCACAGCAGAATTTCACTCCCAGTGCTGCTAAGAAGCAGCTGAGAAGCTCACAGATCTGCTCCAAGGTGTCTCTTGAAGTCTCCTGTAGTTCTTTGCACTTCCCTGACAACAGCTCTCTGTGGCTCTCTCATAACACTGCGTATTGTGAAATCAGAGTTATTAGCTATGTTACCCAAGGCAGGGTGCAAAATAACCCCGAGTCCTCTTTCTTAGATCTTGGAAAACTATTTGACTCAGCTTTATTTCCTTACCACAAGTATTAAAAAAAATACGCACTGAAAGAGTTTACAAACCCTTTTCATGTGGAGAGGAGGAACGTGAGTTCCCTTTAATCTTTCATAGCTTGTGTGTGTTAACGGCATGCTTAAAGAGTGCCAGCTGATTTGAATTTTGCAAGGGATATGCAGGGACCACCAAAGTCAAAGAAGGCCTGTCCTTGCGATGAGAGAGCAGCTGCAGGAGCCCGGGCAGAGGTGACTGTGGGGAATGTAGATCTAGAAAGAGACATTGTGCTGAGTTCATCACACGAGCGGGATGATCTCTTCTGCAGACTGAAGTCCACACGCACAAGTTGGGTTTACCCCAGGGAAAGGCAGACTTTCCTGTTCACCTCTGCTCATTCCACTTCTCCAACTTGCCAGGAAGGAGGAGAAAGGCTTTCTTGCTTACGCATAGGTGTCTTTGCAGAGAGTGCAGTCTTCACTGCAATGACAGGGATCAACTTTAGCTTACGATGGGTGTCTTACTGTGAAGGCAAAAGATTAATTGCTGAGACAGAAGAGAGATTAATGATGGGAAAACAAAAACCACAGGTGAAGAGAACAACCAACAGATTATGTCCCAAGAGCACTAGGGCTGCTGCTATTACAGGGTGACTAGATCTAGATTTTAGTCACTGGTTTACCACCTCCCTGAGAGGAAGTACCCATACTGCTGAAACATTTTCTAAGTGCTTTCCACTGTTTAATGTTATTCTAAATGTCCTACAAGCCTCCTTGCAAGAACAGGTTTGAAAGAATTACTTGCACAATGAGCAGTACTCAGAATATAGTGGGTCACCTACTGTTGTACCATAAAACACACATATTGGGTGTGTTGTGGGGCATGATGCAAAGAGCCTTCTGCCTTCAACTACCTGAATACAGGGCTCCAATCTTTCATCTGTGACTTCCCACAGACAAACTGACTGCATTCAGGAAGTTTGTATTGAGCAGAATTGATGTGAGTTTCATCACGTTACAGTTCTGCACATTTGGGTTGAAAAATTGGCAATACTTCCAAGAAAAGTATTAAATAAGTCTAGGGAAACAAGCAATGTCTAATGTGAAATCTGCCAAGTAATGCGAGATGGAGACAGGGAGAAGTTTTCCACCAGGAAATTCTTCCAGGAGGAAATTTGGTTTCCTTGAATCCAAAATGTTTGCAGAAATGTGTCAGTTTCAGTGACACCATGTTTTGAAAAATGCTGGAACAGGGCTTAGGTTGAGACTGAACATTCAGATTTCCTTCAAGTGCAACTTTCCTGTTTTGAAATGCTTTTTTTCAATCCTTTTAATCTTATGTTACACAATATAAAACAGAAAAATCAATTTCAGACCAAAATTATATTAAACCGAAAAGTTTCTGTTGTCTTAAAATAATTCTTCCCCCTCCAAAAGCTCATGCCACAGGAATCCAAAACTGTGTTACATCCTCATTTTGGAATAGAAAGTGATTTGGAATCACAGTAAACTCCTGTGAAATGGAACCCTCTGTTCCAGCACGGCTTCGTGGCTTTCAGTTAAATTCACAACTGGAGCAAAATGTTCAGTGGAGAACAGGCCAGCTGGTCTGAAATTCTTAGAAAACTGTAGATTTATGGATATGTTATCTATATGAGAATGCTAGATGGTTTATTATAGAAGATATTCTAAAACTATGGCTAACAGCAGTGTCAGACCCCAGAGGTCTGAAAGGATCTTGAGACATTTCTGCCCCAGTTCTGCTCCTTGTGCTCTGTTGGCTCTGACCAAAGAGAACTGGTGAGCACCAGCCATACTTGCAAACAAATGGCTGTGGCCTTGCAATTAGCCAGTGACTCCCAGATTTCAAAGCCAGAAGGGATCATACAGGCTCAACACATGTGTAACACAGTACCATCCTTCATTCCTTTAACACTTGTGTCCCATTACCCAGGTTGCCAAGTCTCATCACTTTTTGGCAAGTGGTAGATTTTGGCCAGGGCAAGAGCTGCTCTCTCAATCACATGAGAACCTCCAACTTTCTCAGAAATTTTAGCCAAGCTAAGGGAAACTTCAGCCAACCTTTCTGACAAGCTGTTTATCCTAGTGTCTGCTTCCCAGGATCGAAGCAATTGCAAAGTTCCCAAAAGCAGGCAATGTGATCTTCACTCCAATCAGTAACCCAATACCAGCCTGACAAGGAAGGAGGGGGAACCGAGATGGAGAAAGATCAGCAGATAAATAGGATCAGATTTCAAGCACAGGGAGCAGCTCCTCCTCCACCCCCAACTCCCCATTTCCTTCTTCTCTCCCTCCTGGCTGGTTTGGAAGAGTCAGAAGAGAACTGGGCTGCAGCTGTATGTCCCTCTGCTGACCTGGGGAGAGTTCTCCCTGCTCCTGTAAGCCCAAGACCATCCTAGAATGAGCAGAGCTGATGCTCCAGGGACAGGGTGGATGGTGATGAAGTCTATAGTGGAAAGAGGAATATGCAGAATTGATGGGAATGGAGAAAGCAGAGAGAACACAACTGATTTTAAGGACTAGTCATCAAACAGGCCAATTTGGGGATAAAAAGTACCCACCTAAACAGACCAAATATTTTTTCTTGATAAATCTGGGAGATACTCACACTGAAAAGGGAAGGAACACAGGGAAGATTTTTTTTAAGTTATCCAGAAAACAGACCCCCAAACTTTCTCTTTAAATTTGCATAATTGAGGGTGGAAGAGGGAAGTGTAAAATCTCTCCCAGTTTCAATCTAGTCAGGTTAAAACTACCACATTCTGGCACAGATTTACCAGTCTACATCAAAATCAGATAGCACGGGAGGAATCAGAGACACCAGAGTAGCTGCTGATTATAAACTGGGTTATCCACACACAGTCCCTTCCTGAAATGAGACGGTCAAACAGACAAGAGAGATGTCTCCTCCTGCAGAAATACCACCCTGTCTTCAGCTCTTGTTGAGCAGCTCTACCTGAAAAGCTGAGCCTGAGCAAAGCCCCAGACTGGGAACATGATCCAAACAGAATTGCTTTAATGAACCAGTTCCTAATAGCAAGACAGCACATCTTCCCTGGATTCAGCCTCAGCCCATATACTAAACAAGAACCTGGGAGACTATGGGTTAGATGGCTACACACAAACCTTCTCTAAGGTGTTTCAGGACTGATTAAGCATTCTGCAGATAACTGAAAAACAACTACCAGTAGTAAAAAAGATGGATGAAAAATCATGCAGGCAAGCTGTACAAAACAGCCAAGAAGCTGAAGGGCCTTTAGATTTTGGAGGGTGAGCAAGACTATATGAAATAACAGCAGCAACTGAGCTGAAATGGCTATCATAGCTAATCACATCCGTTCTTCTTCCCTAATAATTTACAGCTGAAGAGAATGCTCTGTGGAAGTATTGGATAAGCAACTATTTCATGCAGTGCCCACTTTTAACAACTGCCTGGGAGTGATTATTTATGTTCAAGTGCCAAAGAATTTGACATGACGGATTAGAAAGTAAAACCAAATTCTGCTCTCAAGGAAATCACCAGAAATGTGAAGGAATGTATTGGATTTCAATGGAGCAACTGCGCATTTACATTATTTTTTCACAGGCATCAGCCTTTGACATTTGGTCCTTTTAGAAGAGCTCAAGGTAAGAAAATGGGGTGGGGGAATCAACTAAAATCATAAATGATCAACACATGAAGGAGTGGAAATGTCTGTGTTCTGCTATCCGAGCTCTTTTATGTTTGTTGGAAGAATCTTCCCCCGTCAAGCCCAATTTCTACTTATTTGGAGATCTTGACGTTCACCCAAGGCCCAGTTTAGCTATCAAGAAATGAGCTTCAAAGAAAATTAGCCAGTTTTAAGTGATTTTTTTCCTCTCAGTAGCTTTCATGGCATTTTCACTTCCTTCAGCTTTTCAGTTTTCAAACTTAAACAAGCGTGAAATCTTTGCTCTGTTGGAGCCAATGGCAAAATTCCCACTTATTTGGATTATCCCATAATTTCATGCTATATGTTTTGCCCAAGCTTTACTGCAATCAAAGCTTCTTTGTTGCTCTAGTTAACTGGGCTGTTTTCAGATTCTGGCATTCCTATATGAAGATAAAGAGCTACAAAATTGGAGTAATACTGGAAAGGAAGGTACTGCTTGAGCAGAGGCAGCCCCTTTGACTGGACGATTAAGATAAGGATAAGTGATATAGGTGCAAGAGGGCAACATTTACAGCCCTACTACAACAACTCAGGTGCACGCTACCCAAACTGCAGCTTGCTCAAAAAGAGCCCAATGGAAAGGAATTGCCATCAGCTCACTCTGTTGATGCAGACATGTATGTGCTGACATCCTAGGTTATGATAAAGTTGAAAAAGCTGAAAAACAGTATCAAATATTTTAAAAAATATAAAATAATAATTCACAGAAAACACTCTCCATTTGGTAACACTCATGGGTAAAATGGTGAAATAAGCAAAAGGGCAGATGAGGAAAGCTGGGCACAGAAACACAGCATTTTGCTCAGACTGCAGGAGGGAGGCAAGGTGAGAGTACCTCACAAAGAGTCCAGTGTCTCATACTGATCTGCCTTCACATGAGCTAAGAAATCTTCCAGCAGACAGGAGATGCAGGCCAGGCACTAAAAGAAGCCCATTAATTTGCTTATTCCACAAAGGGCTTTGGGATCACAGCTAAATACAAAGGATTTCTTCTTGGAAACATGGGAGAGCCTGCCTGGCCTTTTCAGTTACTTGGGGAAAGTCTAGTCTCGCTGCTTCTACATCCAGAACCACAATCCTGCTTGCTGTATAATTAAAATTAGTCCCTTTGTTCTGAGAAATGGAAAAGGTTAAATTAAAGACTCCAAGAAAGTATCAAAGCATTTATATAAAGCATAATGTCAACAATGTTTTCTCATCTACAGATAATACACTAAAGATAAACCTCAAATTAACGTGACTCTATAGCTACTGTCTGTGTTTGCTACATCATTAAGCTAAAAACTCAACAGTTAGCTAATAACGTAATGAGAAAAAAGAAAAGTGGCTGTGCAGTATTCAGACCAGTTGCAGTATTCAGACCAGTTGCTAGTTAATGATAAGTCTGCACCTCTTATCCTGGCTCCATGCAAATGCACTCTAGTAGGTTAGGAAGAACTCTAATTCAGAAAAGATATTGAGGGTGATAAATAGGATTTATTCCTTCAGTTTTTCTTTGTATTTGCAGAGTATTTTGGCAGGAACTGTAGCCCTAACTCCACCTGCGATTTTCTAGCATGAACACAAACTATATGCATACACACAGAACAGAGAAGCACAGATCACATGGAAAACTTTAACATTGCTCGCTCTTTCTAGATTTTTAAGCATTTACTTGTGAAATTGGAATATGCTCTTAGCAGGGCTGTTTGGATGGGATTAATGATAGTGAGCACTCAGGGAGCCTAGTAAAAAGATATTTGCTATTTGATATAAGCATTCTGGTTGATCTCTTAAGTCATCTACCTATGAAGCCATTCCCATTAGGTTCCTGGAACTCATGACACTATCTTTTTCAACAACTCTCAGTTCTAGAGATCAAAACCCCTCACTGTTTTCACTCAGGTGAGGCAGGACCACGCTGCAGTGACCCAGTGCTTTCTTACTGTCATATAAAACACAGAGGGGAGAGTGGCCTCTCTGAGGTTCTTGTATTTCCCACCCCCCCAACCTTACACCCCATGCATTCAGAGCAAAAGGGGAAGATTTCAGCAACAGCAGCATGAAGGGCATGCCAAATGGGCACTGCCCAACCTGAAAACTGTGTGGACTGAGTCGTAGAACTAAGGAGCAGAGGATGTCTAGGGCTGGAAAGTAGCAGGTTTTGAGGGGGAGTTTCCTAGTATTTAAGGAGTAAAACGCACCAAGGGATGGGAAGGTGAAGAGTGTGTATTACCCACTCCTGAACCAGCAGATGCACCCCTGAACTAGGGAAAATTGGACAGAGCTTGTGCTTGAGAGCCACTGCCCAACTCCCAGTTTCCTCATGGGGTAGCAGAGTCCCCATACAATGAGCTCGTAGCAAAGCAATGAGTAAGTCCTGTGAGAAATATAACATCACCTGAATTATGTAGGTCATGTCTAGACACAACTGCTTACATTCCACATAATCAAATAATTCTTAAGAAGAAGTTTTCTAAATAACAGGCCCAGTTCTGGCAATGAAACAGATAAAATAATCACAGACTCCAGAAGACACCTCTTGATTTCAGTTAGAATAAGGCAAGTCCAACAGCACAAGGCTGGCAGGGTCCAGTCTGATATGGTTTCAATTACTTGCTTAAAGTCAAGCATATTCTTATGACCAAAGTACATTTTAATAAATATAGTCCCTTAAATGTCCAGTAAGACTCATGGTAATCTACTTAGCATTATTTTTTGGAAGGTTTAAGATTCCTGTAAGCTGAATTACATGTGGAAAGTTACATTAATGTGTCTTCACATAAACTGAAAGTTTATTGTTTTATTATTATAAAAAAACCATAAAAAGATTTGTCTGAAGCTATTGGCTATTGTGCTACACATCTGGTGGAATGTTAGTTATTACAATAACTCCTTCAGTGCCCTCAAATGAAGCCCTAGGCTAAAAATGAAAATAAGTAATATGATAGTACTGTAAAAAGATGTTATGGAATCATATGGAAATACTGAGCCAAATCCAGCTGTCAAGGGAAAAAATCCTGGCTGGGTTTTAAAAACGGCTTTAAGTTAGGCAGGAAAAAAGGTCAAAAACCTCATGACCAAGCCATATCCTCAACCTCAGCCAAATCCGGGGTGCTGGTGTTGCACTCTGGTAAGACAAGCAGTGCTATAGCCAACTGCAGGAGGATCCTTGGCTAGTCTGAGGTTGACACTCTTGTTTCTATTCCCAGAGCTAATTAAAGGCTTCCCAGAAGTACTGGCTAAGTTTAATTTTGTGCTGGTCACAGATCAGGCCTGGAGACAGCGGGAGCAAGATGAAGAGACAGTAAAGAGCCAGCAGGAACTGAAGGAGGTGAAGATGGGCAGGAGCAGCTGAGAAGTAGGAAGCATTAGGAGGTTGTGAGTAAAGAGAGGCTGTGTGTAGCAGTGGGCTTTTGAGGAGAGCAGCAGTGTTGAGGCTGCTCAGCAATACAGGCAAAATTCAGACCAAATTCTGGGGTGGAAGGTGGGTGTAGAGGGCTTGAGGGAAGGGATCACAAAATCTGACTGACACTGTGGTGAAAGGGGTACGAAAGATTGGGAGAGGCCAGGGAGATCTGAAGTAGATGGAGGGGCTGGTGATTTAGATAAGGAAGGGCATTGAGGAGGAAAGGATGGGGGCAAAAGGCTGGGAAGATGACCACAAAGAGATGGAGGTGTTTCAGGAAGGCTGGAGTGTGAGCACAGGGAGGACGTGCCTATCCTGTTTGCTCTTTCTTTCCATCCTCCAGTTCTCTCCCCAACATCCCTCTGATGTAGCAACAGCTCTTCCCACTGCCGGGGAACCACAGCCGTCCCAGGGCCCGGCAACAGGCTCCCCGTGGAGCGAAGGGCTGTGTGGCAGGGCAGCAGAGGCAGTGACACAGACTTAAGTCTGCAACAGCTGATCCTCATCTCTTCAAGCACAGGCAAAGTATGCAGTCTGTCATCCCTCCATCTGCTGCCTTAATCTCTTGTAACCTCTGGTGGAGGCAACATCCATTTTCTGGTGGAAAAGAAATGTAGACAGGACCATACCAGTTGCCTAAAAAAAGGTGGCATAACTGGAAGCAGCCTTGAGCGCTTTTACTTCTGCAAGTGGACCAGACTGGTTCCAGCAACCAATGTCTGTATTTATATTTATTGCTCTCTCGATCCAGAGCATACTTACCATGAGAGCTAATGGAGCAATATTTCTTCTCCCATCAGCACTGGCTGCTGCAGAGTCTGGGTCCTGTGTCAGAGAAGTGTCATGCTGCTACACAGCTTTCTTCACCCTCATCTGAAGCAACATTGCTGTTACATCCAACCCCAAGTTTGTCTCCTCTGAGAAACTAATCTGTGTACAGTATATTTGGGGTTATGGCAGGGAATGAACCAAAAATAGTTCACAAAGATAAAATTCTTCATATGTATTAATCTTTTTGCTTTATCTAAATCTTAAAGCTCTTTTCTGTCACTTACCTGGACATCCATCTTAGAATCACAGAATGGTTTGGGTTGGAAGATTTTTAAGTACAAAACATCTTCAGATGTTTGATTTTTCATACTGGTGGCACAATGCATCTATATCTAATAATGTCACTGATAATTGTCATGAAAGAGCCTTTTTTTTCTTCTGGATCAAGCGCAGTAATATTGTTGGCTTATTGCAACATGTCCTCACAGCCCAGAAAGCCAACCATGTCCTGGTCTGCATCAAGAGCAGTGTGGCCAGCAGGTCGAGGGAGGGGATTCTCCCCCTCTGCTCTGCTCTCGTGAGACCCCCCCCTGCAGTGCTGTATCCAGCTCTGGGGGCACCAACATCAGAAGGACACGGACCTGCTCAAGTGGATCTGGAGGAGACCACAAAGATGATCGGGGGGCTGGAGCACCTCCCCTGTGAAGACAGGCTGAGAGAGTTGGGGGTGTTCAGCCTGGAGAAGAGAAGGCTCCGGGGAGACCTTAGAGCGGCCTCCCAGTACTTAAAGGGGCTACAGGAAAGGAGGGGAGGGACTCTTTATCAGGGGTGCAGGGATAGGACGAGGAGTAACAGTTTTAAACTGACAGAGAGTAGGTTTAGATTAGATGTAAGGAAGAAATTCCTCCCTGTGAGGGTGGTGAGGCCCTGGCACAGGTTGCTCAGAGAAGCTGTGGCTGCCCCCTCCCTGGAAGGGTTCAAGGCCAGGTTGGACGGGGCTTTGAGCAACCTGGTCCAGTGGAAGGTGTCTCTGCCCGTGGCAGGGGGGTGGGAACTAGAGGATCTTTAAGGTCCCTTCCAACCCAAACCATTCTGTGATTCTATGATTATCAAAATGCCACATAGTAATTTAATTAATAATGATATTAGGTAGAGAAAATAAAATTGATAGTCTTATTCTGGAAACTGTTGAATAAATAACTAATCAGTTAAGAAGCACACTTTAGAAGTGTGCTCTGTCTAGTCTAGACTTATCTCTCAAAAAAAAAAATCAGGAAAAGTGGTTAGGGATAAATAAGCTAACCAGAAACATCTGCCTTTAATATTCCATTTTGACGTCAGTGAATCTTTATTGGCCTCCCAAAATAGCCTAAGGTTTTGTGAAACAAGCAGCAAACAAAACATACTGTTGTCCAGTTTTTAAAAGATTTTTCCACTGATGATAAAAGTAGAAATCATCACTATTCCATTTTAAAAAACATGCTTTTACTGCACTCATAGCAAAACTCAGGCCAATGCATGACCTCAAGGGTTATCCTGTTTCACATAAGCTGAAGGTTGCTTGCAACTTTCATTAAACCTACTCACAGCCTTTACAGGATAAATATTATTTTTGCTTTGGCTGTTTAGTTGCATCCAGAGGAGTACCACCACAGCCTCTAGCCCCTCTACTGACAGGCAATGCTCTAGCTCACCTACCTGCCAGAATTCCTCCATAACTGGAGATACAGCCTTGTAAAGTGCTTTTCTGCAAAAAGAAGCAAAAGCCAGCGATGCTGCCACTGTGAAATTTGTATGGAGCAAGCACATTAGGCAGTCCTGCAACCTTGGCAGCATTTTTGCACGACCAAGTTGGTCTTCGGAACAAATTGCACAGGGCAAAACCTGATCCAAAGCCTTCCTACCACTCAAGTCCAGCAAAGCTTCACACCCATTGAAGAAGACTCCCACATCATACAGCCTGGGACTCCAAGTTGGCTCCAGAATAGGCTGGCACAAACTGCCAGTATGTACTTGAGACTGAAAAGCCACAGGCAGGCCAAAGACTGTGGTTATACAGATCCAGCCAGTCCAACTCCCTCTGCAAGCTGCATACCACTCCTGTGACTAATGGTCTGGAGCTGGGGCAGAAGAGGAGGGCTACACGGTTAGTATTTCCTTCAGGATTTCTCTAACACCTCTACAAAAGAATGTGTTTGTACATCAGTTCAGAAGGATAAATTTCACACAGCAGTAAGATTTGCCCTATTTCAGGGAAACATAAAGTTTCTAACACCTAAGACAGATGGACAGAAAGAAGCCACTCTGATTATGCTTTTCACTTCTGTATAAACATTTAATTTTGAAAATGTCTTCATATCATTTTGAGCACATTTTTAATGGATTCAGAAAAATTCCCCCTCCCCTACACACAGGGCAGAAAGCAGAATACATTTTTGCAAGCCACAATACACAGTTTAATGACATTCCAAGCCTGATGCACATCTAGGAGTGATGATGTGGCAACAACAGCCCTGCAACAACTGGAAGTGATGTGAAGAAATGTAACTGCTCTCTAAACAAAACTCCTTTGATCCATTTCCCCTTGGACAGAAGCGTGATGTTGTTGTTCTCCTTGGGAATTTGAAATCACTTTCTAAAACTATAGTTTTCTGTAAACATGGAAAGTGTATCTCTAAAATCATGCAAAGGAAACCTCGCTTGAAAATACATGGATTTTCATAACTCTTTCACTCTGCAAATACTAGTAACTGTGGTAGGTCAATCAAGCCTTTTCTTAATGAGATTATGACAACCTGAATTTTCTGTGATAAATATTTCTTACAATTCAATTCCATAAATGTAAATGATAAAGAAACAGGTTAAGATCATGGAATTTGAATGGACTCTTTCCAGCAGCCAGCACAAGTTGCTTATAGCAGTCTTAGCTGTAGCTCAGTCTGCTGGAACAAAGAGGAATCCACTGTTGACAGATCCTTGCACTGAGCTGACAATCAGTTTTGAACTCATACACATGACCAAACTGTGAACTGGCCCTCGTATCAGTATTTAAATAGACATTTCTACATCACCCCACAGTTTCTCTTCTTTTACCCATCTCTGTCAAATCTCTTTACTACCATAGTTATTTCTTTGCTCTCTCAACCAATTATGCTGTTGAGCATTCAAGAATCAGAGCTATGCCTTCACCATGGACTCCTAATTTGGATGTTCGGCTTGGGAGATGCCATCCACCTGCATCTGCCGTGGCTTCAACTCACACTGTGCCTCAGTTTCTTTTCCTTAACAACAGCTGGAAGAAAATATCTGACACCAAAAATTGTGGCTTTCATTTTTAAAGACAGAAGACAGACTCCCACAAGTTCTTTTCTCACTTATTAGAGCTTCTCAAATCTGAAATCACCCTTTCATAGGGTGTGTGCTGAGCATGGGTTCAGCAGGATTCCAGCAGACTCCCCAGAACAGAGGTCTCCTTGAAATCAAATTTTATGTCCCTGTTGAGAGCTGCCATTCTAACACGGCTTGGATGTCAGACACAGATCTTTATAATCACTTCTGGCCCAGAAGAGAAGGCTATACTAGAGACCCAAGAGGTTTTCTAACGAATCTTAAACGTTTCAATTGTGCCTGTCAAAGCAAAGCTCCCTCCCTGATCCTCTCAACACATTCATGATGTATTGGCTTCAGGAAGCCAATGGTGGGTGTTAGAGGCTTTGTTTGTCAGGTGATTCCCATATTCAGAACCAAACTGCAATGTCAGCTGGAACAGCAGGGAGTGGCAATAGGTAAGGGAAGATGGGCATTAAAACCGACCCTGCTAACCTCACACCGGCCCACAGGACACACAGGGTTACCAGCATGTTCCCGTGAGCTCTGCACAGCCTCCAGTCTGTGTGCTCAGACTTAACAGAGAAAGGGATAAAAGCTCAACATACCAGTTTTTGCGAAGAGCCTGGGATTTCTGCCCAGCAGACCTTGTGTATGGGTGAAGGATAAAATCCGAAACCGGTCGTGCCAGCCCTGAACTGATCACCCTCACCAAACACAGTGAGCACAAACTACAAAAACAGTTGCTGTGATACTTCGAAGGTCCGTTGTTCCAGACCGCTGGGTTTCCCACACCCCTCGAGCAGCCTGGAGCCTTGCTCTAACTTCTCCCCAGCTCTCCCCTTTGCTTTTTGAGCAGTGCCAGCCCTGACCATCCATTTATACTAAGTCCTTGAGCAACAAATTACATGAATGACCTTTCTTTCTTACAATCTAATTTATCTGTTATTTACTGCACCTTATCTAGTGCCTTCTCTATGAAAACCAAACCATAAATATAGCCTACATCTGCCAGCAAGCCTCCTGCTACTTTAATAACCCATCAATACCTATTATATATAGCATAACACATAATGAAATCCAATAGCACATTAAAATAATTGGCAACCATGCACACCCTTATCTTTCACCTTCTTACACTGGAAACATTCCCATCTCACACTTGTGAGACCAATGCTTCCTCTCTCCTAACTACAGTTTTATTGTTTTGCCCAGAAAGAAAAAGATATTCCCTTAACAAATCAGTTAGCTGTTTGTTTAAAGCCTACAAGGCCTAGGAATCTCCTTTATCTCACTTAGTCTTTATCTCCCTCAGTCTTTCCCAATGAAAAACATAATTATCATTGCCTTTCAGGTGACCTAGTATGTGAAGTCAGGAACACATCACTTATTTTATGAATCTGAAGATTAAAGGGCCACTGTAGCTTAGGTTACATTCTCCAGTGGGGAGTGCATACCCTTCTCTAATTCATCAGGACTTAATTCCATATTTCAACTCTTCCTATTGATGAAAAACATTTATAACAATTCAACATACAAACAGTTGAGTCAGACAATATAAATCCTCTGCTTTGGAGTTCCTTCTTTCCTGTGGAATATTCCAAATCTTTTCTATCACCCAGACATTACCTGGGATACAGTCTTCTTGATTTCTTTTCATTTAAATTATTTCCAAGGAAATTATGATCCTTTTGAACTGACAGTCTATTCAGGTTTTGGTAATTGCTGAGTATCCTGGGCAAGAGTTCAAATAGCTTGGTTCTCAAAGTCAAGGGGAGCAACAGCACAAATTAGGGCACCAGTGTGCAGATTGTACCACAAAGACCAGAGATTATGCCTCAAAGTTTCTTTGGATTTTTCAGATAAGCAGAGGCTGTAAGACAGTGATAGGGTATGATTAAAGAAACTTTAAAATGCATATGAAAAAGCAGAAGTAGTGTCCAAGAATAATTTCTGAGAGTTAAGATGATTCCCCAAAGTGCTGTGCAAAGGTCTGTGATGATGCAAGGATCAAAGGACAAATGACTAAGTGGTGAGAAATGTAATTTTAGCTACGCTACACTAATGTGCCCTTTTATGCTTGAAAAAAGAGCATCTGCAATTATCAACACTGTGGGACAGATATACAAGAATACACATTCAGAGTATAACTATTCCTGATAGCAAATCATTTTATGGACACTGGGTTTAATTAGCTGATTCTGTAATTGGTCAAAATTGCACTAATTCAAAGAAGCTTCTCCTGTTTAAAACAGTGAAGTCTCTGATTGGCTACTCTATTTATCAAGTTGTCTTTAAATCGTAAGTGCATATATACATATATATTCCTGCAAACAGACACTGTAATTAAAAAGAAGTTGGCATGCTGTTTTTTCTTCTGCAGACCTTTACATTCGTTTCAAAAGAAGCTGGATATGATCTTGTCTTCATTTTAACATGTCTAAAAAACAGAAAACAATTTACTTGCTGTAACTGCCTGTAGCTATAGAAGAAAAGGACACTTCTAGATGCACACACCTATTACCAGATCCAAAGGTGATGTGATATCAGCTTCTTTCACGTTCCCAAGACAGACATCGTCAGAGTCTGGCAGAACCATCATCTGAATAGCTGAGGAGAAAGCTCACAGCAGGGCAGGTAGTTTGGGAAGAGAAGAGGAGAAGAAAGGAAGGAAGGGAGAAATTCGTATTTTTAAATCTCAGCAGGTTTTTGGGTGGATTTTTTTGGTTTTTTGTTTGTGGGTTGTTGGTTTTTTTATGGGTTGCATTCCCTGCATGGATTTGCTGCATTCCTTTTATGCAAGTATTTCTGCAGTCGGTAAACTCAGACCTAGAAATATAGAAATTAAGTTCTTGGTGTTCTAACTTCTAGTTAGGCTCTGCCTGCCTCTTCATCCTATGAACCTGAGCATAGCTCCTGGCATTTTTCTGTCCTGACACTGACAAACTTGTATCTAGAGGTCTCAATTATAGCTCTAATCTTGATGGATTTTCTGTCTTGCAGCCCCAGTCATGGAAGTGCTGTGATTGTGCCAGTACTCTCTCAATTTTAGGAAAGTATACTCCTAGCCCTCCTGGTGGTGGGAAAAAACATTAAAAAAAAAAAAAAAAAGACTGAAAACTAGAATGTAAACAGAAGCATAAGGGCTTTAGAACTTCATTGTATATTACTGCAGCAATAGTAATATCTTCCTCTCTCTTTGTAGTCCTCTACACACTATAGTTATGCCATTACCTAAAACTTCATTCTATCATCTCTGTGCCCAAGGATCCAGAAGAAGGTACTGCACAAACACAGAACAAACATTATATGAGACAAAAAGAATTTCAGTCTATGAATTAACTCTTTTCTTCGACCCTTTGTTTACTTCTTTTTAGATTGGGATTTTTTTAGATTATGCACTGCTTTTCATATATGAATGTAGGTACCTAAGGGCTCTAGAATGTCTAGAAGCTCAGGATGTCTAGAAGCTCTTTGAACAAAAATATCCAATACATATTAAAATTATTGGAGAAAATACTGATGCAAATTCTTATACTTCACAAGCACTAGGAATAATGGGTGAAATATGCTTATTCTGCATGAGTGGTCAAGCACATAATTCTGATGCAATGCTGCTGAGAACTTGTAAACTGGTGTGGATTTTGTGTAAGCAGCGAAAGGTAGCTTCATACCACAGTAACAGGTAACAGAAGCTGAGACTCTATCTGTTTTCTACTGTGGTTAAATAATGACCATTTTATACAGTCATTTACTCTCAAAGAGAGAAGAAATAGCACTAAGAACTCCAGACCAAAAGATTTTAGACTAGGCAGGACACTCATGGTTAGAATTTTGGTATATGCTATTCCAGGAATAAATACGCATTTTTTTAGTAGTGTTACGTCCTTAATTATAACATCTAGGAATTTAAAACCATGAAGCTTAAAAGCTGGGCTTTGAAAACTTAGAGAAACTGAATCTTCTAAAATGTTGTCTGGCACCACAGGTAACCCTTTCATTCTTTCTCTTTTTTATTTTTTCTTGAACTAGGTAGTACCTTCCATCATTAAACTAAAGAATTTCTCATTGAATCATCTAAAGCATAACCTGTACTCTTGTCTGCTGCAGAGCAGAGGAATAAAAGCTTTCTGGTATGTAAGTTCAAAGAAATGGACCTTTTACCAGATTTGAACAGTTGTCTTGGGAATGCAGATTTATGAAAATTGATACCCTGTCTTTGTCTACTGGAACAATGTGCCTTTCTTCTCCACATTTGCCCCCTGTCTATTCTACTGAGTCAGAACTTCTTCAGAAAACTTTTTTTAATTAATAGAGGATACCCTTGCAGCCACAAGGTTATAAGATGTCTCTGACAAACCTCTCTTTGGATACAGTCAAAGAGGAAGATATTTAGACTTCACATTCAATTTAAAGTAGAGGTCAGAGTTCAAAAGTGTAGTTTGCCCTTGTCATGTTCTATTTGGAATTCAAATAGTCAGAAAAACAAAAGACAAAATGACACATCCCCACCACTGGTATTCTCCAGTCTGCCCCAAAAGGGGCGCAAGGGTAGAAGAAAGGAAATTTCTAATGGTATTTATTGAGATATACTATATGTAAGCTCTGCATTCCAAAATACACAAAATAATCTGACTAAAAGAGTGAAGGTATATACAGCTACTATGACCTCAAAACTACTCTCACTGGAGATAAACAAATTTATTCTTATTCTTCCTTAAACTACCTTTATAGAAACAAAACAATTTCAAATGAGAATTTAGGGAAGATAGATTTTTAAATGCCCTTATACTAACTGTTGCTGTATATGAAATTTTCTTGTCATTTAGTCTGCTTGATTATTCTCTAGGAGGAAATAACAACTTCACTGATTTCTGCCATTTTCCTGAAATAAACCAGTGAAAATCAGAAAAGCAACAGATTATATACATTACCAAAACATCAAATGTTTTAGAAAGATAGATTTTTTCCAAATATTTGACCATACAAGTTTTGCTTAACATAATAGCACTTTTGGGAAGCACTCCAGAAACAGTTTCCTCCCTTAGCATGTACTGGCTGCACCTTTGTCTCTGAATAAAGACAGAAAAAAAAGATGAGTTACAGAATGAACTAACAGCAGCTACAGAAGCCAAAAAAGCAGCTGAGATAATACAAAATAGAGAAACTTCACTCCTTTTTAAGTATTCTTACCATATGGAAGCTTCTATTTACACAAGTGCAAGACTCCTTCAACCATAAATATTTTTCTATAAAAATATAAGGACTACATAGAATCTGTAAGGACTTATCATTCATTCATTTATTGTTCTTCACATAGTCATGTACCTTCAGATCTATTTTTGATTATACTTACTCAGAGCTCCTGTAGGTAAAATTTATTTTTTTTTCTAGCCATGCCAGCTTCTGCTAAGCATTTTCCTAAATTCCGCAATTCTAGTCACAGAAGCTCCTTGTAACCTCTCCTGTCTCACAGTTTGAAGTCGAAAGTCTACAACATGTTCCAGCCTGTGTTTTTGTTCATTCCCACATCTGTCTCAAGCCTACACATTGCCCCCACCACTTCGCCACTTGACTGCCTTGCAAAGCACCATGTATCCGCAGATCTCGCCAGCTCTGTCTCTCCTCTGTATACTGTACACTCCGATATTATTGTTGGTTGATGTCTAAACTGATTAGGTTTGTTTGAGTAAGGTTGTTCATGTAAATAATGAGAAGGATGGTATGGAGAGAGGACACTTGGCACTAAGCCAGTATCTTTGAAACAGATAACCAGCGAGGAAGACAAGGCCAGGTTGTTTCTATTTCTTCTAAGTTGTTCTATGCTAGAATCAGGAAATGAGCTTGAAGAATATGTAGACCCAACCTAATTAATCCCAGTGGTCACCTAGAAGGCAAGTGGAAAAGTTGGGAATATGTATCTGGCTCCCAGATTTGGTTTTTTTAGGGTCACTAGTCCCTACTCTAAGCAGAGTATTTGCCTGGTTGGCACATTTTGCGCAGCAAGAGATTCTTTTCACTATGGATTGCCGCACAACATACAGGCCGTGGCCATGCACCAAGTATCCTTCAGTGCAAAAAGAACCAGAAAAATGATCATATTTTCTCTCCATTTATCTTCACTAGATGTTAATTGTAACTGGCCGGGGCGGGGGGATCTCAGTTTGCTTCCCCAGTAAGATGGCTCCACTCCAGCAGAAGCCTTCACTGCAGACAAGTGTAGGCAAACTGATGTTTGCATTGATACACAGCCAGGCCATGGAATATGAAGACATGAGAGAGTGGACTTTGATACGCACCAGCTCCCTGAGCCTACCCACGGATCTACATCATGTCTGCACTGAAATTCTCACCATCCTGCCTTCGACACTGCTGCAACCCACAGAAATTGTATTAACTGTCCGAAGTACTTCACCTATGAAATCATATCTTTGTTATCTATAAAGAGATACCATAAGGTGTGAATTAAATAGAAGACATGTTAGTGACCTTGTCAGATTATTGTAAATATTCCTTCATACCTAATCATCTTCCTATCTTTCCAAGATCCATTTAAAACAAGTTTAAAATGCAAATATTATTCTCAATACACAGCACTTTCCAGGACTACTTTTGTGTTTCAGTGCTTACAAAATGACAAAACGTAAAAAACTTTGGCTCTGCAAAACTATTTGTGACCTCTGCCTGATAACATACTCCAGTTCTTAAAATGCATTTAATTTCAGACATTTATAGACCTTGTAATCTTAATATCCCAGCGCTGTATTAATGAACTCCTCCTCAAAAAAACACAATCATACATATATAGTGTGATATGCTGCTGGCTTATGCTGAAAAAAATTCTGACAAAAAGTCAGCCTCTCTCTAGACCAATCTGTGAGACGACTAATGATTTATGGGACAAATACAAGATTTTTAACATAAAGAACCCTGAAAAGTGCTTGCTTTTTCTCTATTGTAATCAGATTCCAGGCAGTGATTCTGCTCAGAGGCATGTTGTACTGTTAGTGTCAGGAAGACGGATGAAAACCTAAAGTTCATCACAACAGTCAGACAGGACCGGAGAAAAATGTTGCTTTCCTGACATCAAAGAATCAATAAGCAGCCTTACGTTTTAAGTTCAGAGCAATAAAAGTAGATAGACAATATTTTAAATGTTTGTTTCCCTTTTTATAGCATATTTATAATGTGGGGTTGGTGGGCTTGGGTTTTTTTTGTGCCAGACAAAGCAAGTTGGAGATATTTTCTCACAGCATAAGCTAATGTTCTCAATCTGTTTTTCCTTTCTAGGGTCTGCGTAGACAAATTCCACAGCAACATCTGATGATAAGATCAGACAGTAGTAGCAGAGACATGTTTAAATCATATTTACAATATGTCCCCTCTGGGCCAACCAAAGAGCAATCTTTCTTAGAACAATACATATTGACAATTTTTTTTGCTCCATTTAGAGATAATTTTAGCTCTTCAGTGTCATGCAAATACACAGGGCTTTACTCAGATAAAACTGCTATCAAGACTTTGGGAGCTCTGCCAGGAAGAGAGCAAACAAGTCTCCTAAGAGTTCAGCTTGAGAAAGGCTTCAGGATTTACTCTACGGGGCATAAAACGGTGCATTTTTAAATGCAGGTTTAAAAGATAATGAAAACATGTTTTTAAAAGGAAAAAAGGCACCGAGATCATTAGTTTCTGAAGTCTAAATTTAGTTTAGACCCATCACAATTTGCATACATTTACATGTAAAATGAAGCATTATGCAGCTCCCTGCAGACCCTCAGCTGCCCCTTTCCCAGACCCAGGGACCTTCCTCACTCTCCTTCCCCTGGATGGGATGGGGAAGCCAACAGCCTGGCCCAGAAGGACCCTGCTTCTTTGAGGTGGTGTGGCCAGGGGAAAGGACAACTGCCCAAATCTCTACCCTCTCCTTAGAAAACGGTTTGGTTCATAGGAAGAGGAAGCTACAGACGCTTGTTAACACTTGACCAACAAAATGAAGTACTTCTGGGCACCAAACACCAAGCCCTTTGCTGGAAGATACAGCAGAATTAGAGATATTAATAGTATTGCAGATCAGCAGCTGGCTATGGGTCTAGACAACGAGACCATCTGCTGCTACATTAGATAGACTTAATGTAATGTTATAAATGCTCCTGCTTTCTGGTACACACTGCATGACCAAAGTTAGGAAAATATTCTGCCTCAGAAATACTCTGTATCATTGCCAGCTGGTGGGTTTCCCTTCCTGTAAAGCAAGTAACACTTTGCACAGTTGGAGGAAGGATATTGAACAAGATGGTCCATAAAGCAAGAAAGAAATTGGTGCAGCTAAAAGTTCATAAGGAAGGAGGGGGAAACCTTTGCTATGGAAGTCATGAGAAGAATCGGTAACCTGGTCTTGAACCATTTCCCACTGCAAACACACACACACTCCATGCACCGTACTGGCGAAGGTTCTTCACCGACCCTGTTAAACTGTTCTTAAACTTCCCTCTGAGTTCAAACAATTGCCCAGCTCTGCCCAGGACCCACCAGACACAGTGATCTCTGCGTACAACCCCCACAACAACTTCTTCATTATACCACAGCTTGTGGTGTAATTTGGCAGATGAAAGTGATGTAAATATGAGATTATATTATCTAGTATTGTTATTATAATTTTATGGCCCTGTCTGTATATAGTGTCTTAAAACTTTGTAAGCTCTTTTCTTGTTTGGCTTTCACTGCCTTTAAGTGTCTTAGTAAATTTATAATCCCTTTTCTTTAGCTTCTTTTTCTATCTCTTTACTTGAAGACCTGGCATGCAATGAATCAAAGAAGGGATATTTATACCCATACTGTGAGAATGTTTACAATGTACAGAAAATTCTGTCTGTGGTTTGGTCTTTGTATATTTTTCAGAATAAATGACAGTTTTCCAAACGTACTATATTACTGTTGAGTCCACAGAGTCTGTATTTATGTAACTAAAATGCTTTTATTTAGACCTTTGCAACATGCCAAAATTAAAAATATTTTAATGAATGAATCAAAGTAGTACAGCAAAGAAATCTGTAATGTATTACCATTTCAAAATAAAGATTTCTGTGAAAAGCCTCTCAGATACAAAGAATCCATTTGTTTTACAAAAAGTAATCTTGTTATTTTTATGCCCATTGTTTTAATAACAGAACTTTGATCTTGAAAATATTTTAGCATGAAACATGAATATGGTAATAGCCAAAGTTTCCATTTAGCTGCCGCTTCATGTTCCAAGAATATTTGGTTCCATTATACGCGGTATTTAATAATTTACATATGGGCTCCAGGAGACCTCCTTGAGGTCTTGATGCAGACACTGTTTAAGTTTTCCAAAATTTTACTCAGGTTTGTGGATTTTCAAACTCAAGAATATCAATAGCATCACTAAGGGCCTGACTTAATTTTCCCAATGCCGTGATCTGGTGTGAAGAACGTGAATGTTATGGGGGAATGTTCCAATCAGTCATGCAGTCATTAAGCACTCCATGACTTCCCCACATTTTATTTGCAGAGTTCCTTAACAGAGCTAAGAAGTTGTTACATTACTCAAGCATCTTGTATTAAATTCAGTCCCCTGTAAAGTTTAGGAAACAAAGGAAGCAGCTAGTAATACTCCATTTCCTTAAATCCCTTCAAAGGAATTTCCCTTTCTAAAATACTTCAGAAATCATAGCTAAAGTCTGTCTCATTCTGAGGCATTTGCCTCCTTAGGCTTACTGACAAGTGTAGGTACGTATGAATGAATGAGGCAGCATCTCACCTTCCCACACACAAGTGTCACTGGGGAAAAAAAATGGAGGATTTTGTAAATTTGTCTGGCACTTCCAGATGTCAAGTAGCTCTGTCTGACCACATATGGATCAACTCTACCATGCACCTGTAATGACTGTGGTGCCTCTGGGACTGTCAGGCTGTGATGTATGCATGGGTGAAGGGACACTGATGGATTTATCGAGCATGTGCAAATCATCTCTGTAGCACGCTGTATATCATAAGTCTAACATTTACAGAAGCATCAGTGCTGGTATATGTTCACCACCGAAATGCAGCAGAGATGTTTCTGGGATTCTGCATCCACTCCTGAGGTGTGAGCTAGTCAGGGCAGGGAGACGGCGGATCAAGTTTTGAGAAGAAATTAATCACAGAGAAGTTAAAGACGTGCTGCTGGCAACTCCAAGGGTATTCTGAGCATCCTGGTGGCAAACAAACTTGCTTTAAAAGCAGTTGTATAAGCACAGCTACATCGGGACCAGAGAGCATCTACCTTAGAGGGAGACTGATGTCGGGTAGAACGGTACCCGGAGCTGATATTTATTCTTCATTAAGCAACATTTCTGATAAACTGAAGCCTCCACCCCATCCCAAATCCAGTTATGTGTTCATTCTTTGAGCTTGAACACCTTTCCAGAATCCTTGAGGTGAATGAATAAATCTTACAAACGGTTATATGCCTTTAATGACACCTCCAGAAGGGAAGCTGAACATAATAAATTCTAGTTAATCTTGATGGATGGGTTGGAAGTAAGGCATGCAGAAGATAGCTAGCAAAAGCACCAGTATTAGACATTTCCATTATCATTAAACATGCCACCCTGCCCTTGAAAGCTGATTAACATCAACACATCAGAAAAAAATACTGGAAAATCTCCAGCATCAGACATGACCTTGCAGTACAGTGGTCCAGGCAACTGAGTTCTCTGAGTGTTCTTTAATCTTCAGTTATGATATGAGTGCCATTAACATTTTAGAGGGCTCCAAAACTAGGAAGCTACTTTGTTCTCTCCCACTCCCTGTCAGTAAAGAGGACATACACTTGGGTTTAACACGTGTCTGAAAACAATGCCATATTTCTGTCCCAATTATAAGTGCAGTTTGCCACTATGGATCAAGAGATCCGTACATGCAGCACACTGGTCGCTCTGCCCACGCTCTGGGCAGAATCCGCCCATCCATCCTCTGAGTTCAGTGATTCTAACAGGGAGATTCTGCTCTTGGAGCGATGTTGGTTTAGCGTGGCTCAAAGTAAACAGTGGGATTATAATCCAGTTACTGATACTGGCGAAGTCCAAAGTTAGATGTTATGTCCAAGTGAGCTTAATCATACTGGCAACATAGGAAAGTTTATATTGCTACTGAATAGAAAGAGTCTTCCACAGAGCACAGGACATTTTCATCTGTTAAATATCTGGAATGTTTCAGCCCAGCTACTTTTACATTTAAAATACCGTGTCTGGGGCTCACGCTGCAACGTGCTGTCCCCACGCGCCGAAGCACAGCTGCGGCATCACACTCCTCCTCCTCTTCCTCACCAGGAGAGCTGGGGCACTGCTGCTTCCCCTGCGTACTGCTGAAACCCGCTGGGGCTCCACGCACAGCCGGGGCTTCGGCTGTAGTGGGCTGGCAGTACGGATACGGGACACAACCACCCTCCACCAAGGACCTGGCCCGGGGGCTCAGGTACAAGGGCTGGTGAGCCATGGCCTCGCCGGGCCGTGGCAGCGCTCCCTGTTCAGGGAGGAAAACCATCTGGATTTCACAGTTCACAACTGGGGCAGGCATTCCAGGGCAGCCAGGCTCCCACTGACTTTCACTTTGTTTTCTTTAAAACAGACCGAGTTGCTGTCAGCTTTCCTACGACTTTCTCCCGCTTTAATTTACGTCCCATGCAAACTGCACAAACATTTTCCACTGGAATAAGCCAGGGACAGAGTTTTTCCCCCTGCAGTGTTCGAGGAAAACTGATGAAGTTATGCAAAGAGGTTTGGATTATTTCTAGCCTGAACTTTTTTATTTTCTGACTTAAAAAAATAATAATTTAATTTTCAGGTTTTATTTGGGCTAAAAATGTAGTTACCAAGCAACAAAGAGGGATAAAATTGAAAGCTTTTTGAAATTACCACTACATTTTTTCAGATCTCAGTTAGGCTTATGGTATTAGACATAGCTTAAGACTAAACTAGCAGAACATATATAATCATTGGCTCATTGATATATTAAATACCAGGATGCAAACTATCCTGACTATATAGTTTAGCACACATCTGTGTCCACAGACATTTGATTTTCTGATGCCAGGGAAGTTCTCTAAGAATTTACTAAGTTACTTCTGGAGATCAAGTCCATTCAGTGTCTTACTATTTTTAAAAGGAATGTCCTTAAATATCCCTGTAATTGTAGCTTTTCTCTAGCATTAGTAGCTTGGGAAATGGGTGACAGCTTTCTATGACTTGAGCGGTCACAGCAGTATGGCATACATATTTGTCTCACATTAAAAAAGAAAAAAAATCCACAAGAATATTTTAATGCAGTAAAGCGTTGCAGAGCCAACATAAAATGTAATAAACTTCCACACATCATTTGACGTTCTTTGAAACTGTACAATCTACCTCAGTATTTACCTATTGCACGGGTTTTTGGAAGGGAAAATTTCTGAGCATGACAACTTTGTCCACTTTAATATAACCAGGTTCCACTTAACAGAAAATTGATTTTTACTCAACCATTTAACTGACTCCTTTTAAGAGAAACTGCATAGTGAGATGGATCCGTGCACTACCATGGGCAGTCTTGATCCTGGTATTAGCACTTCTAGCAAGCAATATGCTTTTAAAGCACAATCCTTCTGTGCGTTCCCTCAGCGGATGTAGCCTTGCTATGACTGTAGGTAAAGGTAGATTGTGAGACTAAAGAAAATAGTACAATTAATGGTTTCTAAATATCCAGGACACAATCACATGCAGACCTCATCATTACCAAGTCTTTGCAATTGAATTTGAGCCTTGTGGCTGTTCCCCTTCTGACACAGCAGTGGGTATAAATTGTTTACTTGGATACCCTGAAGGGAAACCAGAATGTGACCCTTCTTTTCTGTGCCACTGCTCTCTAGTGTCATGATTTCAGTGAAGTAGACAGGGACTTTCACCAGCAGATGAGGAACAGAATTCCTCCAGGCAATGGAGATGGGCAGGACACTGACTTTTCCATTTCTAGGCTGTTTGACAGTTTCTGAGTTTTTTGCTACTTACAAATGGAGTTAAATAACAAAACATCAATGCTTTCAGAGAAAAAAAAAAGATCACAAAAATACGTTTTTGTTTCAGATGTTATGTTTCAGTTTTTATTTTTTTAAAAAATCCTGAATTTTCTAAACTGTCAAAAGAATTTCTCAGAAGAACAAGCAATCTTGTCCTCAAATTTTGTTTTAAAATATCTAAATATTTTATTTAGAAAATTATATTTATGAAACATTCTTCTTTTCTCCCACAAATGAAAGTTTATCAGCTTGATTTTGGTTGAAACACCATTTCAAATAGGGAAGAGGGGTGTCTTCTGGAAATATATCGTTTTTTCAAGTAAGTCAGGTTCATGTTAGGGTTTAACCCATAAGCATGAACTTGTGCTATCCCAGAAACTTTCAGAGTCTGAGTCCAAAAATTTTCAAATTACTGAAAAAGACTTGAAAGGATAAAAAAAATGTTATTCCCAGGCAGATTTTTAAGCATCAGACAAGAATTCAAAAAATTACTGGAAAAATCAAATTGATCTTTTATGCTATCTCTAATCATCGTGGTCACTAAACACCAGCTCAGAAACTTGTTACCAGACTCAGCTGAAGGCACTGTTGTTCGAAAGAGCAGGCTCACGTCCAACCACAATTGTCTGTCTGTCTTATGAGTAAATAAAGCAACTTCCACAATATATTTAAAGATAAATCCCCAGGTCTTCTCTCCACCCAATTTAAAACTCTTTCAGTTAAGCTCTGGAGAATTTTACAACAAATCAAATTTTAAAATTATGAAAACATGGCAAGTAGGACTACAGAGATTCCTTTAAAATTCTGCAATGAATAAGATATGTAATGTGAGGTTTTTAATTCCCAAGTGAAGGTTTATGAGTTCAAATTGCAATGTTTCCAAAAATAGAAGGGAGGCAAGGTCTGTAGGATGTAATAATGTTTAGAAGATTAAGTGATACAGTGAAAAAATACACAAATTTGGAGCCCATAATTAATTCATCGTATCATTGAAGAACCTCTTGAGAATCCCACAAAATCTTTTTTAAAATGGCTTGAGCATCAGAAAACTTTGTGTTCCTTCTAACTAAATCAGTTGGTCTAATAATAGATGGAAAATTTGCCACTCCAGACAAATCACTTATTTGGACCATGATACAACATTCAACCCAATTATAAATAACTCCCTACCACACCGCAAACAGTTCAGGAAGGAATACATGTGTATTTACACAAAGCCTGTATATGACCACTGGACAAGATAACAAGAATACATGTGGTTTCTAAGTGTTCCACAAATCACAGGGTATCTTCACTCAGAAGTAGCAATTAGGTGCACCATTACCTTTGATAAATGACAACACATTTGTTTCCTTTGGCAAACGAAGGACCTGACCTACATTACAAACACCTAAGCGCGGTTGGCACATTCATTACCAACCACAAGCAGATCCAGTTGAAAATTATTTCTTGGAAAAGTTTTAATGAGAAGTTTCTACAGAATTACTTAAGAGGTGTCTATCGTGGCTTGCTATCCAGTTCTAGGAACAAAATGGTTTCTGAGTCCAAATCAAAATACTCTGCATTTATCACATAAAATTCCTATTTGACTGGATATTAAGAACAAGACATACTGTGTGAAGCCCTGCCCTTCTTAGGCCTTATGCCAGAAGCGCTGGTATTTCACAGGAGTAGAACAGTTCCTTCACTCTTTGGTGGCAAGCGTTACACAGGATTAACCACTTGCAGACTTCTTCACTGATTCTGAATAACATAATTTGTGCCCTGTAAACTGTTCTGACTTACTTTATCCTCCTACCTGCCTCCCACTTTTCAATCCACCTGAAATACATCAGCTAAGGGCAACCCCCATCAAACAAATGCTATTGTTTCCTGGCAACTTTATTTTTTTCCATTAAAAACATTAGTTGTACAGGTTTTTTCCTTAGGGCAAGTCCAGCCAAGTTAATTATTAACTAACTAAATTGCTTAACTAGCTAGAGGAACTATGACCCATCACCAGTCATCATTTGGTTTCCAACGTATTCACGGTTAACAAGCAGTGAGAAGATATGGCCACCTGCTACCTGTGAGGGCAAGTCGCCCCGCACAGCTCATTTCCCAAGCGATATGGCAAAGGATGGGGCTGTGCTGCAGTGTGCCTAGCGCCTGTCCTGCCACCGGCTGCTAACAAGACAGCAGGATCTGCAATGTTCTGCAGCCTGCTCGCCACCACCCTGGAGGTATCTCCAGATGGGAGTCTCTCTGGGAGCAGCAGGGGCTTCTCTACTGCTTTTGGGGAAATCCTGGCACTGAAACCTTTCAGGTGTTGTGGCAGCAGCATAAATAATAGTAAATCTGTTCTGCTGTAGGCAAGGAAAGCAGAGCTATATGAGGATGCAGGTCCTTCACACTGATGGTTTGGACTTCTGTGGATTTTGTAAGATGCCTGCTGAGGTCAGGATAAAAGCCTATTCTGGGCAAGGAAGGCCTTGTTTACACAAGGATGCCAAACAGCTCCCTAAGGAAGGATCTAAACGTAAACTCATTTATGTGAAATGTGAAAACTAACTGTGAACTCACATAGTTGCCATTGCCCTGTGGCAGTACAGAACACTTTGTCTTCTTATTTAGGCATCCCAATGTCATCTGCAACCTGGATCTTTTTCTCAGTTGTATGTTCACAATGAATAAATTAAAAAGTCAAAACATGGAAACAGCAAACTAAACTGGACTAAATCAACCTTGAACAAGGAATGCACAGTGACTGCTGTAGAATACATTGTGCTTCTTAAAGCCCAGGGACATTCAAATATTGTCAGTAGCACAAAAAGGTGCTTCTTGCCTTGGCTTGTGCACAGCAGGAGACAAACGAACTTTGATGTCTCGTTTCAGCTCATCACAGAACAAAGACAACAAAGGTGCTCCATATGCCGGCACCAGTTATTCATGCAACAACTACTTAGTGTAGTGAGGACAAGGGCGCCCCTCTCTATGAACCCTAAGTCTGGTTTATGTAAAGTCTGATGTTTTCTTTCATAAGACTGCTGCTTCCAGAGACTAGTTTATTCTTGGTAGGATTAAGTAGATAGCAAGAATAACATGCTGCATTATATGTTGCCAGCCAATTAAAGCAAAGTACATCATGGCCTGATAATAGAGATTCTACAGAATATTATTCAGATTCCCAGACAATAAATCTTAGAAGTAATGTCTAGGATATTGTTCCAGTCCAATAATATCTCTCAAACATTTATACAATGCTGTATTTATACAGCTAGTTTTATTTGGAGCAATGGTCTCACTAGATTGATTTAAGGAACTCAAAAGTTGAGCCTTGAAGCCTGTCTTATTATGGTTCCTCTCTAATTAATCAGTACTGAAAACATAAGCAAATCACCAAAAACAAAAAAAAAAAAGACTGCAAAAACAGAGCATAAATTGGTACTAGTCATTTTTAAAGTCAACAGTAATTCTTCTTCATAAAGATCTTGTATGAGGCTGCAGATTACTTACTTACAGATTACTACTTACAGCCAGGGATTCTACCCTGACCTCTCATTTTAAGTACTATATTACAGTTACAACAGTTTGTAATCTTTCAGTCTCAATTTATTAACTTTTCTTCTGCCTTTCTCTTACATGTTCTTGTTTTACAAGCATATACTTTTTATAGTATGAACTTTTCTTACACCTTCTATACATATATTCTTACTAATACAGAAACATTTCTGTATATCACTGTTATGTGGAATGACCAGCCAAGTCCTGTTCTAGAGGACAGGATGCATCTAAGGTGTAAGAGGTTAAATCAACCTCCACATTCATTCATGTAGTACTGTTGCTGAAAATAGTAATGGCAGTTTTTAGTGCTAGTTCCTGAAACTGCTGTAGATTGCAGAAGATACCAAGAAAAGTGTCATCTATGCCTCTATTTCTGCCATTAATGGTTTTTGTCAACTAGATCAACATTTTCTCAATAAGGTTAGGGATAACGTTGATAAATGGCTAAAGTACAAGACTAGACATGAGCAATTTTGGGTTTAACTGGGCTGTTCCCCTAAACTGCCATACAATTCTAGAAAAGTCATTTCAATCACCTTGAGCAAAAATCTGCTTTGTAGTTAAAAGCTGGGCATTGAAACTGAAATCTGTGAGGCCTGACAACCAAGATCTGCTGCTCATTTTAAAAATAGAAAATAATTATACTTTTCTATATTTTTCATTATTTTTAATTTCTTAGAAGAAAATATGAAATATTTTCATAAGAAATATGAAACTAAATCTTAAAATTTCAGACATTCCTCTGTTGTAATTCTGAATGGGCCTGTCAGCTGTAGAAGGACCTGTTGTAGCTGAAAATAAATGCCTGTGATGACTTGTCTTTTGCAGTATTCTGGACTATTGATGTCTTTTCCAATACAATATTTTTTGATTGCAAATATGACTTAAGAAAAATCTTGCGATTCAAGGTTATAGAAAAAAAGGCTAACTTATTTGCCTTGTTTTTTATCAAGCACAAGTGCAAAACCATATATGCTCTGTAGGCTGAAGCCGACATCTATGTCATGGAGTGAATCAAGCACCTGTTTGTTTGCCTTCTTCAAGGGAAAGGTTTTCACAAACTGTGTAAATTTTAGTGAAGAGGATCTTATTTTCAGGACAGATAAAATGGACATATTGGTGGCTGGAAGCAAAGTTAACATAGCAAATTGAGCACTCTACCTGAACCAATGACACAACAAACCCAGAGGCAACAACAAAGTCTGCCAAGGAGCTTGATTTTATCAGCAGGTTCCCAGGTAAAAGAAACATTCTAAATGGTCATGAAAGCACTTCTACAATACAGGTCTTAGAGTATGAGAAGATTCTTACTAAAAAATAATTTGGATTTACAAGATGTCCCATGTTCTGGATGTTTTGACTGATAAAGAGGTAGTAGGGGGTTTTCCTCAGAAACAGCTAGCAGACATTTGGATAAGCAGTAACATCAGCGTATTTATGCCTATATGACTCAGCCCTAATGTAAGCTGAAGTTCACATGATACTCCTCAGAACACCCATAAACATGATAACTTGTTACAGTCAAATGCAACAGCAGAGGAAGTACAGTGAGAGAGGGTCAAGAGCAGCAGCAGCTTTCCAATAACACCAGTAAGAGCAGCAAGAGCTTTCATTTCCTAAATCTTGCTTATAGTCAATAAAATTTCCTTTGCTTATGTCTTCATCATTTAAGAGAGTCATGAATCCTAAAATGTGCCTTCTGTATAGCAAGAGCACATGACTGTATGTATATGCATTTCCATCAAAAACCTGCAGTGAGCATCAGTGTATCAGATTTCCCCCCCTCCCCCTCAGAATTGTTGAAAATGAGCTAGAAAATAGTTCTTTGGTTATGCGAAGGGAAACCTTCTAATTCTGGTGGTAGAGGATTGCTTGAGCACAGCTGTCTGACGCTGAGCACTGATCTATCCAGGCCTTTGGAAATGATGGATGAATTTCAATTGGGAATGCATAGAGCAACTTCTACTGCACAGCGGGATGTAGTACTGATGTGTATTTGCCTAGAAATCCAACACAGAGCTTAATCATGTAAGTCTAATGTAGAATTTACTGGTGGCATAGAATGTTCCCAATAGGCAGTATATTGAATGCATGAAATACTGTGGTGACTTTAACTCTCATAGTTCAAGTATTTTATGAAAAGTGGCTATTCAGCTGATACCAGAGTGCAGGATGCTCTGTCCACAGATGACTTTCTCTAGTTTCACATCTGTGTAGTTCAAATCTAAGCAGCATTTGAGTGAAGTAGAAATATTCTAGCAGGAAGAATTCATTATATCTGATAAGAGACAGTTCCTTTCAATGTTGCATTAAGACCATATTGAGATCTACCTGGAACACTCTTATGACATCCACTAGCTCTATTAAAATGGTACAAGTTGATTTCTACCAATTATATTCAGAGAAACGGATTTGAAGAGCCTGCAATACTTGCCAGAAATGTTTGTCCTCAAAAGACAACAAGCTTTGCAAATTGCACCATGGGTTTTGCCTGCCCTGCTAAAGCAACAATGCTTTACCGAGATTTTATCAGTCTAATTAGAACCCTGATTCCGCATAATGATTCCTGTGCTTCCCAAAGTCACAAGTTTCAAATAAACAGGTGATGAGCTTCATGACTGCAATGATACAATTCAGGATTGGACCCATAATGAAACAATTAGCATTAAACAAACAGCACAAGATTTGTCTCGTCAGTTTTCCTTTGGGTCATGTTGTTTAGAAACAATTTACAGGGAAGAAAAGAGAAAAGAACTGTTGGTGAAGTGATTGCAAACAGCTTCATGACAAGTCAGATTTGCATTACTGTACATCCATATAACCCAAATGCCTCATGCTGTAGACAACTGGCATAGATACCTCTTCTTTAGCACACAGGTATATTGAAAAACACTTCAGGTAATCTCTTTAAATGTTCTGTAGACTATTAAGAGCCTGATCTGATGCTTATCGATGCCAGCAGAAAACCAAAGTGTCATATGCTATGTATTTTGAGTAGTCTGAATTGTAATGCTAAAAGTACCTGATTTCCTTTGGAGAAGCCACAGACAACCCCAAAAGACCATAAGAAACCAAATAAGACCATAAGAAACCAAATCCTTAAGCAGCACTCTGGAGCAGCAACTTTTGGTGAAGAGGAACACTGAACACTTATTTTCTTCCAGAAAACCAGAGTAGTCACTTTATTCATATGTGGAAACACAACCTCCCCACTATGTTTAATGTCACAAAAATGCTAACTGCTCATGGGGGAAATATTAGATCAATGCTAAAAAACAGCTGGAAAAGACCAGGGGAAACATTGCACAAGATCTGTAAGCACTTTGTTGAATATTTAGTTGGCACTTTTCTGGAGTGTTTGTGAGCATTTTCTGATATCTCTGAAGGCACGCTGGGAAAATGTTATGGGAAAATAACAGTCAAGCAGTAGAGCCATATGAAAAAAATCAACAACAAATAATAATGAAAGAAGCTAATTTATCCCCCAGATAAATCAATGCTAAAGCAGAAATACACTGTAACAGTGTTTCTTCCTAGGAAAGCACAAGGCTAAGTTGTGTTTATTCCTATAATCAGTTCCTTTCGTTACTGCTCCCACCAAGCCACTAGCTTCCAGCAGCGGATGAGAGGCATCAATGTGTCCACACATTTCAAGGAACCTGCCAGTCTCCCACCTTCCTCCCTCTTGGCCTGTCATTAACTTAATTCAGCTTTTGTGAATTTTCAAGAACACATGCACTGTTCTAACAAAAACAGCTTGCATTCTGTTGTGCAGAACTGAGTGGCACTTAAGCAATTTATATTCACTAGACTTGTAGTTCTCCCCTCAGATCTTATCACTTGAGATTTATTTCTTCTTCACAGTTATTTTAAGTAGGATTATACACCCCTCTCCCCATGTGGGACAGTCTTTCCAACCAAAGAGGAGAAGCAGCTTCCCCAAAACAGCACCTGCCTCCACCCTTCTCCACTTTACTATTTTAAAGCTTTCTCCACAGGTTCACAACTTTTAAAGGTATGTAGACCATATCCAGCAGCCTCCTCTGCTCTACTCTTTTTCCAGGTCACTTTGACATTGCCCTCCTGTGCAGGAACCTCAGTGTTTGAGAACTGACATAGTCTTTGTCCTCGTGACAGACTTGACTCCAGAGACCAAGAACTTCTGCAAAATGCCACCAACAGCGTGCAGGCACAGTTTGAGCATTAACATTTACCAGCCAAGGCCCCAGAAGGGTGTATATTCCAGTAAGAAGCCAACCCCTTGAGCAATATAAAAGGCCTGCCAAGGACAGCCAAGTGAAACCAGATGCCATGGGTTGGAAAGATACAGAATGGTAGGCAGTGTGAGATGAGAAAATAAGGAGAGGACAAGGAAATGAGTGGAGAAATAAAAGAAGAAACAAAAGAGCAAGAGGAAGAGAACTGACTAGGGCAGTATGAAAAAGCATATGACAAGTAGGCTATATAGGAAAGTAAAGGAAGGCAGGTGTCAGTGCAAAAAGGAGAGAATGGGGTTTAGACATATGTGCCCAAATTACCACTAGCTGTACTACTGTTGCCTACATCACAGTGGTTGGGATCCGTTAGACAAGAATGAGTGATCTCCAAATGTTTGGAAAAATATGGAAGTATGAATCATAGTATTTGACTATATAAAAAAAATAAACCTATGGCCTTACCATTACTACCTACAGTTTTACCCTTACTTTTGCCACTGGCCTGAACAGTGCCATCCTATTTCAATCTGCCTTCAGTAAATTCCCCAAAATTCCCTATGTGATAACTTTACACAGTAGAGGTCAATACTGTACTTTTATATGATAACTGAGGCTAATATTAAAGGGAAGGGCAAATGTACAACTTAAAGAAATTTCAGCAACTTGAAGAGTTTTGCATGCCTCTTGAAATCCTAACACCAGTTCAGGACACTAACCTTTGCCTTTAGAATAGCTATAGTCAGATAAATCATTTAACTCTACCATCAAAGCTGTTACCTTTGGCTTTTTCCATTACTTTCTATCTTGTTATTCAATGACTTAAATCAGTCACTAGAGCCTACTTCATCAAGCTTCAATAATCTATAAAACAACCATTTATACTATTATTTTTTCATGATTTTTCACCAGTCAGCCCAGTTTTCTTTACAAATATTACTGAATTTCTCTTTACAATGGAGGAAAAAAAAGTCAATTTCCACAGTAGCTAATGAAAAAAGTGTTCGAAAGCACAAAGCTATTGCAGAATAAACCCCACATCTTTAGGTAATACCTGTCTTCAGAACCAAATAAATCAGTCTTCAGAGACTTTAGAGTCTGAGTTACATGGGGCTGTAGCAGTACACATCCCTCTGAGTGCTTACAGCCAGAAACAGTGCAGGGCAACCCTGGTCTTACATAAACATGTCACAGGGAGATACAACCGGTCTGCTCTTCCCACAATGTCTCTTAGCTACAGTTCTGATGATCAAACAACAGACTGGGCAGGAAAAGCAGCCCCCATCCCCAATATACAGCTGTTTAAGTAGCAAATATCAAGAAGGTCCTTGCAGCAGATTTCTGAATATGCAGGATGCTGGCTGCAGTCACAGTCATAGCTCCCAAATGGTAAGAAGGTTTGTCACTGGCCTTGAGTACCACAGGTGAAGTCTCCCTGACTTTACAGCACAAGGTCCTTTTACAAAGAGGAGTTACCTTAACGGGAGTATGGAAAAACCTAGTTGTAATCTTTATAAATGCTGTCTAATGGAAAATTAATTAGGAGAACATGAAGAGTAGGTATGGGAGCAATCATATAACATCCTCATTGTTATAAAGCAACACACAAACATACAGTGTGAGCTATTACATTGGAAACAATCATTTTCCTAAAATAGCCTGCAGCAGCAAACAGCTACAGAAAGGGATTTGTTACCAATCCTATAACACTCTGTACCAGTTACTAGTCAGATCTTCTGATGATGTTTAGCAGGATTCTCTGCTTTGCGGTTTGGGAGAAGCCTTGATCCTTAATAAATTGCTAAGCTTTCAGCCTCCTAGTTTAGCAACACGGTGAAAAACATGAGTTGCAGTGAAAAAGAAGGGAGAAGAGAAGCAATACCTGTGGAACTGCTACTCAGACCCTTTTCAAAAATGTATTGCCATTGCAATGTCAATGGAAATTTTCACAGAGAGGTATAAAACTGGAGCAATTTGATTAATTCTGGAGCTAGCTCTGTCAACCCAGTTTTTGGAAAAAACAGAGATATGACATTAAAAGGATTCCTGCCCCTCTCCCAACTCTCTTCCTGGAGGAAGGATTGGTCCAAAGGAGCCACACAGTGAACCTGGGATGTTTAGTTCATGGACCTCAGCTCTGTTTCTGACACGTGCCTGGCTGGGCTGTTGGCAGCTGTTAGTTATCTCACCCTACTTCAGGGCCTGCAAGTGTCTCTGCACTCCTTTATGTATACACTAGGTTTGGGAACAAACTGTGTAGGACATTAACTAGTAAAAGCATGAAAAACAAGTGAGAAAGAGTGACCTTAAATAGTGGAGTTTGTGGCCTCGTGGGTGTCCCTGAAACTGTTTAACCCAGATACAAATACAGGTCTCTGAGGACACAAACACATCACAGCTCTCACGTGGGACCAACTTAGTTGTCCATAGGAGTCCCCTTACTTCCTAGAGGACATCAACCGCTCCCGCCGCAGCCTCCATGTGTTTCCTTCTTTTTTCTACGACACCCACAGCATTTCCTAGGACAGAAATCTCCATCCCCATCATCAAAGCTGCCAATGCTGCTCACACACATATGTCCCGAAGAGGGAAAATTAGCCAGATGCTGAATGTGGAGCACAGTTCCCCATTTCAAAACTTGACTTACTTGGATATCCACACCAGTCCTCTGCTCCCAACCACCTTCTCTCTGAAATCTGAAGTGTCAGTCTCATTAGTAAGTCCTCCTAAAAACCAAAAAAACAAGAAAGTCTCCTTCATGCTCTTGGTGACTTGTCCTTTCTATTAGATACAATTTAAAAAGTTAAGACCATTTTTATATTCATGTCTTCAAAAACTGTCCTTGTTTTGTTTTTAATTAAAATATAGTATTAGCTGTATTATTATCATTACTTTGCTAATTTTTCAAACACATTTTCCTTGTGTTTTTATGTGGCATCCTGGTTAACAAAATGTTTTCTTTTTCAAAATTAGTTATTGCAGAAATAAAAAATGGCACAGAAAATTTACATTTTGCATTTAGAAATTGTAAAAAAACTGTGGACAACATTTCCTCATAATGATCTAACTTTTTACAGTGACAACAAATCTGACATTTCAAGGAGTTTCCGAAAATTCTGCTTTTATTTTTTAGGACAGATCTAGTATTTATATTAAAAACAGTTTTGCCAGGAGGCTCACTGACAAATATAGCAGAGACAGCCAAAATAAAGATATACTACTTTTTTTCATTTTGGAACCTTTGTCAAAGTTCAGAAAAGATCTTAGAAACACCAACTATACTTTTAAACTAAATGTCCAAAATGTTAATGAAATTTCAGAGCATACTTAATATTGCAAAACCACAAAGAAAAAAAAAAAAAGGAGCTGGAAGCTGTAGATCAAGATATTTGAAAATCAAAAATAAGGCTAAAACTGAAACAGCTATGAGAGCTACACAAAATGTTTTTCATTAGAGCAAGATAGCTGTGAATATTAATATTTAACAATGTCATTTGAATGGATCTGGCACAGCATCTTGTGCAGTAGGACTACACTGAAGTTCTGGGGTGTTCAGAGCACAAATACAGATTCTAAAAGCTCCTGACACTCCACATCATTGCATGATTAGAAAGTTACAGAAACCAGCCATAGCAGAGAGGCCTTGGGGGCCTCTGTACCTACTCAGCCATGACTCCTCAAGAAATTTAGAGCTCCCAAAGGACTCTGCTCATGCAAAGAGGAAGAGTCTTCATACCTTCAAGGGTGTTCTTTTTTTTAAAAGAGAAAAAAAAACCCAAACCTCCTCATGTTTTAAAAAAGTACCTTCTGTCTCTTAACAGCAAAACTGGGTTTGTTTAATAGCTAGGATGTACCTTCTTTGTTTTTCTAAACTGAGCAACTGGTCTCCAGAATTCACACAACTTCCATCACTTGCAACATTTTGAATTAAGAGTAAATATTGATGCATATTAATGAGAAAAACAATGGCTTGACCTAGTGTAACCTTCTTAGCATGTGATTTATTAATCCACTGACTGTCTAATTCAATGGGGACTAAATTCTTAAGATCTTTGATCATTAATATCAATCAAAACTTTAACTTGCATCAAGAGGTTTCCACACTGGCTTAAGAGTTCCCCAGTTCTACCATTTCCCTGGCAAGAACGTCACAGATTCAAGATCCCTGAAATAGAAACATCAGGTTTTTGGGATGAGCTCTCTAGCTGTAGGCACACTTCAGGTTTTCTGACATGGGAGTTTCCTACAGACATCTTTAGTTTCTATCACACATAGAATCTGCGATCTTTCAAGCTCACTATTTCTGAAAAACATCACTGTGATATTACTGCACATCTCTGTATAGGCTGGGGTAAACAGCCGCAATACACCAATAACGCTGATGTAAAATCCTCCCTTTTAACACTTAAAGTATATAACTTTTTTGAGCTCTTGTTCAGCTCCCAGAGTTGAATGAAGAGTACACATACTAAAGAGTATTTCCCAACCTTTCCCATCCAAGTCGAGACCACAGCAAGACATTTTCAACCTGCACAGCCAGTTTGATGCTTATCCTAGTCAGATTTATTTTAAAAAGGATTAAATTTATTTTTATTACAGTATTTTAAATCACATTATTAATTATTATTATTAATTTTCTAAAACTGCACACAACTTTTTTCAAGTGGCACATTCCACACGCTCATCTTATTTGCTTCTTTTCACCATGCAAATTTTGTCATGTCCCTGCTTTAACTTCGCAAAGGCCTGTTACACCTCTCTACCCATGGCTTCATTTTATCCCAACCCTCTTCCCAATGAGAAATAAGGAAACAACTCTTTGATACCTGTGCTTAATATTTCCAAGCACTAGAACCGCCTTTTCAAAAAGATGTGTTTTAAAGCAATATAAATCCCGCAGAAAATCCAAGAGCACTGAAATGAAAAGACTTCCTTAAGCCACCACCATTTTCCAAAATACCTTGACTATCAAAAAAAAAAAAAAAAAAACCCACCCTCAATTAGGATCAATTTAAAGGTCAGCGAGCCCAGAATCCTCTCTAAGAGCCATCAGCTGGGGACACTCATCTTGCACAGATAATGGCATGATCTGTTTGCAGTGACTCTCTCCCAGCTTCTGGCAATCAGTCATTTAGAAACTTCTGGAGACAGAGGTTGGTAGCAACAGCTGGACGTATCATCCGACAATGCCCTCTGTCCTCCCTGAACCTGTATATAGCTGTGGTCTCTGCAACATTCTGCTATAGCACTCATCAGGCAAAGCAGCATTTTCCTAACCTTTTTTCATTTTCTATCTCAGGGCTCACTTGACCCAGAATTTAAGAATTTTTTTACTTAACAGACTGGGCTTTCTATAAGGCTCCTGTTTTTAAACTAAGACATATGTTTGAAAAGGGAATCTTTCCTTAGTTTATAAAAATCTAAACAGTGCTGTAAATACATAAGCAGGGCAACTGCTTACCTAAGAAATAGTGGATGATCACAAAAGCCTGCTTGTCAAATACACCTTGTGCAAGTATTAAGAACTGTTTATTTTGGAAATGGTACAAAAGCATTCTGAGATAAAGCAGCATTGCTGATGTGGAAAAAATGGAACATTCCACATTATTCACAATCATCCTGCCAGTATGAAAAGTGAACTAATTTCCATTCCGGTTCTTGAAAACAGGAATATTTTTCACATTTTAAGAGAAAAGGGTCAGACTTAAAGGCTTTTGGAAATGCTTATATGTGAACACATAGTCATGGATAAATACAGCTTCACCTCTTTTTCATGGGGCCAGACTGTCAGCTAAGGGCAACCCAAAGGCTATCAGATTTCTCAGCTAAATACAATCCCAAACACACCTACCCATGTAAAATGCCACATGTGTGAGTACTGACAGGTCTGCAACCTCCAGGTGTGTGGAAAACGGGGAAAAGATGCTCAGCATTTTGTGTTCACTGAGCACTGTCTATTCTCTGAGACGTGGACTGACCTCCACTATTACTGAACTCATTGTACAAACTCCTACAGAATATACCTCTAAATTACGGCTTGCCATTTATGTCCCACCCATTACCATTGAGTTAATTACAGTCTGGATTTAAACATTATCATTACTTACGATGTGCAAGATGTGTGAAAGGGAATTAGGCATATATAATGTCAGTTATCTCTCTCTAAATTTTTTAAATAAGGGAGGAAAAGAGAAAGAAATTATATAGTACAGAATGTGGTGTCTGCATCATAATTTGATACCTACTGCACGTTTCTGCATTGCTGAGGAAATTCAAAGCTGCAGAATTTGTGGCCATAGGACCACATACTGAATGCTTTCTGGGATGTAGCCTCCAGTGAAATTTGGAATCCTTGTGTAGTTTCAGGCAAGCAGTGGTGAGGTCTGGGCCTCAGTCTTGTACTCAAATCACTGACTTACTCATAAAAAGCAATTGCTCACCAAAACTGGCTCCAATATCACATGAAGAATGGCTCAGGAAAAGCAGAATTCAGTTTCTAGCACTCAGCTAAAGACTTACTGAATTACAACGGGCACTTCTATTATCTCACATTTCATTAAGCCCAGGCTTAAAACATGGCTAACTCTCGCCTACCACAAAGAGGATTGTTCATAATAAAATGTATAATAAATAACTTCAAGACTCTCAGATATTGTAGTGGTGAATTTATGTAACTATTCAGACAAAGAGCACACCACATGGCAGACTGATCAAATTTCCTAAAAAGCCCCAGAAATAACAGCATTATTTTATATTTGTTTCTATCCATATTAATACAGGAAAGTGTACTTATAGCCAAAATCTTGTGGACCTTGCCTGTCAATTATTTACAAATAAAATATAAACTATACTATGACTTTAGCTATGTGAAGAGATGACAAGGAAGCCAGTTATGAAATATGTTCAAATGATGCCAGTCCTTCAAGAATGTGGCTGAATACAGCTAGATTTCTGAGGCAGTGAAGTAGCTCTTAATGAACCACGCAGAAGTATGTACAGAACATGTCAAGAAAGGATGCTCATGTGCTTTTACTTCTTACTTAAAACATAGAATCACAGAATGGTTTGGGTTGGAAGGGACCTTAAACATCCTCTAGTTCCCACCCCCCTGCCATGGGCAGGGACACCTTCCACTGGACCAGGTTGTTCAAAGCCCCGTCCAACCTGGCCTTGAACCCTTCCAGGGAGGGGGCAGCCACAGCTTCTCTGGGCAACCTGTGCCAGGGCCTCACAGGGAAGAATTTCTACCTTACATCTAATCCAAATCTGCCCTCTTTCAGTTTAAAACCTTTACCCCTCATCCCAACCCTACACCCCTGATAAAGAGTCCCTCCCCTCCTTTCCTGTAGCCCCTTTAAGTACTGGGAGGCTCCTCTAAGGTCTCCCCGGAGCCTTCTCTTCTCCAGGCTGAACACCCCCAACTCTCTCAGCCTGTCCTCACAGGGGAGGTGCCCCAGCCCCCCGATCATCTTTGTGGTCTCCTCCAGATCCACTTGAGCAGGTCCGTGTCCTTCTGATGTTGGTGCCCCCAGAGCTGGACACAGCACTGCAGGGGGGGGTCTCACGAGAGCGGAGCAGAGGGGGAGAATCCCCTCCCTCGACCTGCTGGCCACACTGCTCTTGATGCAGCCCAGGACACAGCTGGGTTTCTGGGCTGCAAATGCACGTTGCTGCCAGGTCATGTTGTGCTTCTCATCAACCAACGTCCCCAAATCCTTCTCCTCAGGGCTGCTCTCAATTCACTCATCGCCCAGCCTTTATTTGTGCTTGGGATTGCCCCGACCTATGTGCAGGACCTTGCCCTTGGCCTTGTTGAACTTCATGTTCATGAACTTAATGTTTCTTCTGAAAGAGAGCAATTTGATTTGGATTTTTGATGCAGCTTGTTCTGTTGGGAATATACTATTTACTTCTAAGCATCCATTTTAATGTTGTTTTGATGCTTGTACATGTAAAACCCTGAAATCCTAGCTTGACTGCCAAACCAGTCTAACCTTTTGCAAAATACTTAATATAAATGTCATATAAACCATTATCGTTATAAACCATCTCTACTATGGTTGATACTGACGATTAGAAGATGGACATTTTATTTGGTCCACATTCACCAGCTCTTCTGTGTATCTTCTACTAATGCAAACTTACATTTCTACCAGCAGCAAAAATAACGGATTGAGGCAAGTTTACTTGAATTTTAATGATAGGAGCTACACAGGTAGATGAAGAAAAACATGTAAAACATACATAGTACAAGAAAGGTCATAAAATGTCATAGAACACAGAATCTTTCAAATTTGTAACTCTGTACTGAAGCGCTTCAGTGCTTAGCAATGAACAGAATGTTGAGAAGATCTTGACATTTTAGATACATTTTAAATATACTGCGCATATTCTAAATACACTAAACATTTTAAATATTCCCAGAACCACTGCGAGTTTCAGCTTTCAAAAGGCTCCAACTCATGAACTGAGTGCACGGGGAGACCATGTTACATTGGACATGTCCTGTTAACCTTAGGGGCTTTGTCAGAATCAAGTAAGGCAGAAGAATGCCACAGGTGATTGCCATGGAGACGGATTCAAATCTTTCTCTGCATTACCTCATGGTTTCTACTTTTTTAAGGGCAAACTGATGTAAAAAAAATCAGGTTCCTTGCAAAGATCTCATAATTAATTGTAAAATGATGCTAACCTTTATGAACAAAAGGCAAATAAAGATGAGGAAGAACTTCCAATCAAATTGCATTTTGATTTTCTGTGCGACTGGAATCTTCATAGCAGCAGGAAAAAAAAAGACTGAATTAAACCTGCTGCAAAAACCTCAGTTTTGCAGACCTTTGAGAGTTGGCATTGTGTCTGTGCTACATCCCAAAGTACAAACCAACATGCCCTCACCCTTCTTATGACAGGATAGCAAAGTTAAATGACAGAGCCATAACCGTCCAGGACTGGTCCCACCCCAGCACACTACCTCTGCTGATGAGAGAATGGACTAAATAAAAAGGACCTTCCTTAGCTGTGGCAATGTAATTTCAGCCCTGGTGGCAATACACTGGAAACCAAACCTCTTTTCAGTTTCAAATCTCAGCCTTTGAAAATAACATTAAAGGCTCATGTTGAGAGGCTGCTTTTTAAACATTTTTTTCAAGGGAGAACGGAAATGTAAGTGTCCCCAGCAGGGAAAGCTCTATTTGTGCCTTCTCCTGTGGATAATGGCAGCAGGGAGAGGGGAACTTCAATTCCCTGTCAGCACTCTAAACTGTAGTCTAAATCCAAAACTGCAGTGGCCTTCAAAAGTTTTAATTTATAAATAAAGTATCTATTCATACATAAATGTCACAATAAAGTATATCACAGAATTCAGCACACCATCTGCCTAGCCATGACTCCAAATGAAAATGTTATTCAAGTTCTTGCCCTTATTTTCCATCCAAATATTTGTATAGTTTCAAATAGCCTAAGGAACCCAGGACCGACGTCATTCTCGTTGAAATCAATAAAAGCTCTGCCTCTGGCTTCAACAGCAACGGCCTCAAGCATCCTGTAGCGACAACTTTGAAATACTAAACCAAAACTGCTACAGCTATCGTTGAAGGAAGCAGTGTATTTCTATTTCTATTTACAACCATCCTGAATGCATGAGGCACTTTATAAACTCATGTAAAGAAGGTCATAAGATGGTGGTCATACGAGGCACTAATTTAAGTTATCTTAAAACAGCCTATTCAGAAATAGTTGCACTGATGGGTTTCCCCATCAGACGAGGTCTGATACAGCAGTTACCGAAATGAACACCGACGCTCAAGTCGTTCATTTGTACTATGTGCATCCCCAGACCATGTAATTTGAAGTTTTATTTCAGATAAGATGCCCATGGAAAATAATAGATGCTGTGATTAGTGACAGCTATCCAAGCTTTTGTGACAAACTGCGGAACAACGGTGTCCTACTAGTGAAGCGTGCCGACATTAGAGACGAAGCGTGGAGAATCAGCAGAGTGTGCGGCCGGGGGTCCAGGTGGCTGGAGGGAGGAAAGAGGCGCAGCCTTGTAGCAGGAGAAAGGGGAATAAAGACTGGTGAGAAGAGGAATCCTGAGGGATCAGGAAGAGGAAAAAGGCAGTGAAGTACAAGAAGAAAGTATGGGAATCACTGCTATAGATCAAATAGAATAATCAGAAAGTCAGTAATATACATGTATTAATTAAACTTTATCACCACGGCCCTGGACTGCGCATGACCTTCAGACAGAGTTAACAGGAAACCTGCACACTCAGTCCTGTATTACATCTTTTCTTCTTTTTTTTTTTTTAAGGGAAAAATCTGTAAAAAATTCCTTAGCTAGGTATTAACCCTAAATATGGGATGCACACTTTCTTCAGTAGGGTGATGTGTACAGCCAAAGCAACCTTAAGCTTTATGGAACATTAATAACTAGAATGAAATGAGCACTACAGATGGAATTCATATTTGAAAAGTGAAAACCCTTAATAGTAAAAACTACTTGCCTGAGACTGAAGTGGGAACATAGTTGTGTAACCACTAGTCTGTTACCTTCTAAAGGTCACCACCAGACAAATAATCATCCCAGACATTCAGAAAATCATTTTACTGTGATATAATAGGCATATACTGAAGGTCATCTGAAACTGAAGTTTCGAGTTTGGGCTTCCACTTTGCCATAAAGCAAAACCCATTAAGCGCACAGTCGAGCTGGTATGTGGCTTTGGCGCACGTGAGAATTCTGCTCCACCATCCACAGCGAGCAGAGCTGTTCTCTTTTATTGCTTTTCTCAGGGCTTGAATATCTGCCTTGTAAGAGAAATTGGGTTTGCCTAATGCTACGTCTGGTACTTCAGGTGTGGTCTGGCTAGCTTTTTATAGCATATTCTGGGGCGCTTTTAAATCATCTCCAGGCAGAAACAGATATCGAAAGCGGTAACCTTTTGTGATCTCCCTCCCTTCCAAGCGGCATTAACGGGACGTTAACAGGCGACGCAAACACGGGCATAACGTGTCCCTTTCCCTGCGGGGTGAGCAGCGCTGGCAGACTGTGCCCTCCGCCCTCCTGCCCGCCGGCGGGGTGGGGACGCCTCACCGAGGCGCGGGCAGCCCGAGCTGGGAGCAGCGCCCCGAGGCCCTGGGGGGACTCAGATCTCCTTCCACACCCCCCACCCCCCGATTCTGCCCGTGCCCACCCCCGGGCCCCGTCGCTCCCCTCCGAGCGAGCCGCCCGGTTTGTCACCGACGGCGCGTTAGACGTGATGGGTTTATCCCCTCCTCCCGCCTCGCCTCCCCTCAGCTTCTCGCTCCCCACACGGCTTCCCGCCGCCCGCCCGGGGAGCTCTCCCCTCCTCCCCCCCTCCCCTCCGCCACACCCCGCCCGCCCCCTCCCACCCCCGCGCTCCCGGTTACCTGCAGGGGGACGCGGGGCCGGCGCCCACCACCTCCCCGAAACAAAAGGACCCTTGTCCCTCGCTGCGCCGCGGGGGGGGGGGACGGGACGGGACGGGACGGACACGGGGACCCCCGGGGCGTCCCGGGGGGGCGGGGCCGGGGGCGTGGCGGGGCGGGCAGCGCGCGGCGGCGCTGTGCGCAGGCGGGGAGAGCGGCGCGAGGCGGGCGCGGGCAGCGAGCGGCCGCGGCGGCTCCGCGGCACCGGTAGCTGCTCGATATTTATTTATTATTATTATTATTATTTCTCCCGCCCCCTCTCCGCACTTCGGTTACTTTGGCTGGGCTCTTTTTTTTTTTCTTTTTTTTTTTTTCCCCCCGCTTGTTTGTTTGGTTTTTTTTCTGGCAAAACGGAAGGAGGATGGGGTTCGAGCTGGATCGCTTCAACGGGGACGTGGATCCCGACTTCAAATGCAACCTGTGCAACAAAGTTTTGGAGGACCCGCTGACCACCCCCTGCGGCCACGTCTTCTGCGCCGGCTGCGTGCTGCCCTGGGTGGTGCAGCAGGGCAGCTGCCCCGTCAACTGCCAGCGCATCTCCACCAAGGAGCTCAACCACGTCCTGCCCTTGAAAAGCCTCATCCTTAAGCTGGACATCAAATGCGACAACCACGCGCGGGGCTGCGAGGCGGTGGTACCGCTGCAACACCTGGGCGAGCACGCCGAGACCTGCGACTTCTCCCCCGCCAAGTGCCGCAACCGCGGCTGCCGCCAGGTCCTCAACCTCCGCGACGTGGAAACGCACATGCGGGAGCGCTGCGAGGCGCGGCCCGCCGGCCTCTGCGAGCAGGGCTGCGGTTTGATGCTCACACACGGCGAGCGCCGAGCCGGCGGCCACGGCTGCCTCCGCGCCCTCCGCGCCCACGGCGCCGCGCTGCAAGCGCGGGCGGCCGCGCTGGAGAAGGCTCTGAAGAAGGAGGCGTTGCGCGCCGGGAAGCGGGAGCAGTCGCTGCTGTCGCGACTGGCGGCGGCGCAGCTGGAGCTGCAGGTGACGGCGCTGCGCTACCAGAAGCGTTTCACGCAATACAGCGCCCGCCTCGACGCCCTGGCCCGTCACCGCGCCGCCTCCCCCGGCAAGGTAAGGGCCCTGCGGTGGGGCCGCCCGGGGGACGGTTCCCCACTCGCGGCGTGGAAGGTGGGGGGGGGGAGAGCCGGGGTGGTCCCGTCCGCCGCCCTCCCCAGGCGCCCCTCAGCACCGGTGTCGGGCCGCGGAGGGGCGGCCGAGGGACGCGTCCCCGCGGGTTTCTGCGAGGGAGAGGGGGCGCCCGGGGCGCCCTCAGCCCCGAGTGGGGTCTCTCCGCCGGGCCGTGGGCGCGTCGGGGAGCGCGACTTGTCCCGAGGAGCGTTGAAATCCTTTGAAATACCTGAGCTTTGGCTTTTAATCGCCGTAACGTACCGGTTTCCAGATACGTATTTTTTCCAGTGTGACCATCATCGGTGTCTGGACACCATATGGCAACTCACACATCAAAATACCAAGGTCACGGTATTACTATTTTTTTTCTTGGTTCTCTTCCCCGAAGAAACCTCTAAACAGCAAAACTGGAATTTCCAGGGCTGGAAATGGTGTTACACTACCAGAAATCGACCCTCGGGAGTAACACAAAGCGGAGTGAATGGGAAGAGGCTGTTGTGACCCAGACCCTTCGCTCACCCAGGGTCCCCGAATACGGCTTCCTACAAAATGCAGACTTTAGGATTAACTATTACGCAACTCGGACGCCCCACCAGCTGTTCCATGGTCTGAAGCCATCACCTTTGTAACATCCGTGTCCAAATACAAGGCGTCTGCTGTGTACTTGCGTTTTTTTTCCAGTCACGCAGGGTTCTTCAAAAGCTCAATTTAGGAGGAGAAAAATTAACTTGACTTCAGCCCCTCAGAATTAGACCATTTATAAAATGACCAGAATCAAAAGCCAGAGCTACAACAATCCCTAAGTTTTAATTGGAATGAGGCTCCCCAGCGAGGGAAGCCCTAGAAGCCAATTATCTTTTAAATGAAGACATTCAGAGTCCTCCCCGTGACCTGGAATGTGCTACCACAGACACAGCAGTATTAAAACTGTTCAAAACTGTCAAACATCTGTATTCACACCTTTGGTAATGTTGAGGCTTTAAAAGCTGTGCAAAGGAAACAAAACTTCATGATAGGGTCTCTTCTGTTTCTTTCCTTTCTTCTTTTTAGAAATCCAGGGCAAAACAACCCACCATGTTTTGCTAACTCAAACCAGAAAGAATATTTTAATACTGAATGTACTGCTTTAACTTCTGGCAGTGCTGGGTGTGGTGCTGGTTAAAATCTTAGTAAAACTATTAAACGGGGAATTCACATTCATGTCAAGATCCAGGACAGTTCTCTTCTGTCTCCTCCTCTTCCTGAAGCCCCTGTACTTTGCAAGGGCACGCTGCAGAGCTCTCTGCTCCCACAGCTTAGCACACAGCTGCCCCTGCTCCCTCTGGCACTGCTGGTGGTAGGAAAGCCCTCCGTACAGCCCTGCTGTCGGAAATCATCTCGCTGAATCTCTACCTCCTTGTCTCTGCTCTGATCCCAACGGCATGCCTTTATTCTCACACTGCCCCTCCTGCATTTCTTTGTGGCTAGCGTTGATAATGTTGGGTTTGCGTTATTTTGCACTCTCTAATGCGTCACGAGCTGCTATTGGGACGAAAGGTGCTACTTCACATAGTTGTAAACGTGCATGGTACATAGTTTCCAGCAGTACTTTATATCAAATTTATGGATAGAGCTGGCTGGAGGACTGCGCTCGTTTTCAGCCGTATTACAAAAGGCTGTTATACAGTTTTCTGAAGCAGGACCTAATATGAAGAAAGCTGGAAGGTGTCATGTCACCACAGACTTGTGGTCTAGCGGTCAATCAATTACACGTCTTTCACAGCATTTTGGGCAGCTTTCCAATACTAACAGCTTTAGTCTGCCCAGCTCCCAAAGAAGTACAATCAGGAAACTTGCATCTTTGTGCACTAGAGAGTTTTTTAAAAGACCCACGGTAATCACCTAGTGCAGGGGATGCTTTACCAATTTTGGGCTGTGGCGTGCTTCCAAGTTTTGACTCGGGGGGGTTATTTTCTCAGAGACGGTAGCACAGGCTGTGCAGCGCACCCTGCAGACTGTAGCACTCACCAGGGCATACGTACTTGCCTAAGGGCTAGGTCCCTGAACACATGGATTACATGTATGATAATGTGCAATAAAAGATTCCATTTCAGAAGCAATTGCATATTTAAAGCCTGCAGCGCCTTTGCTGTCATTATTTAATTATCATCATTATTCATATTTCATGTATTTTATTGTAAGATGTAATTGTTCAGTCTGTGTGAAAACACAAGTAGGCCTAGCAGTAACTATCTGGGTTCATAGGTGAGATGTGGTAATTGCAAAACTTACTGTAGGATGTTCTGGCTCCTCAGCTGATGAAGAAAAAGAATCTTCTGACTTCCCTGCCTGATCGTTGGTTGTTGCTACAGATGTCAAACCGATCTAGAATAAATCAGATGACATATCCTCTAGTCAAAACAGAAGAAATGCCTTCATACAGTTCTCTTCAAATGCTTATTTTAAGGGAGAATATGATGTTGAGGGACATTAGGCCATTCATTAAAGACCCAAATTTGTGGTCTTTTGGCTGGGGCAAACTTTTTCAGCAGCTTGGGAGACCCAGGTGTGGGTTTGTCTTAGCATAGACTTCCTTTGTGATACTGGATGAATCACATCACCTTCCTGTGCTTCAGTCTCCCGTCCCTGGAGTGAGTTCTATAACACTGTCATAACTATTTTGAGAGAAGACATACATAAAATATTTTATACACGCACTCATCTGTAAATATCTCGCAATTTTGTAAGTTCCTTAAACAGACAGATGTGCCTTCAGTGACTCCCGTTGTGTTTTCCATGTGTACTCTTTGCCACTGAGGGAGCATTTTCATTTCACTGTGCATTTACTGGATATCTGATCTACGCTTATTCCAAAAGACAAGTTTGAAGGTTTATTCAGAGAGCGACTATTTATTCCTTGGTGGGAAGAGGTGAGGTTTATTGTGGACGAACTCGAGGAGGGAGTGGTAGGGAAGGTGGTGTGTTTTACTCAAAATTAGTATTTCCTTTGATCAAGACATGTCAGTCCTGAAACATCAAAGTCTAAATAATCAAGAAAAACCTCATACTATTCAAACAATGCTTAATCCTTGCGGAAACATACCACTGTTCACACCTATTGATAAGCGGATCTGGTCGTTCCTTTATGTACACAGCCGTCAAAGTCCTTTGGGAAGAAATGAGTGAGGGAGAATCGGGAGCAGTTCATGGTGCAGGCTGATGACCCCAGGCAGGGACGGACTTTCAGTAAATGTATCAGACATACAGGAACCAGTTTATGATTCAGTATTTAGGACCTCTGGTTTCATACCTCTGTGGAGGTGGTAAAACAAGTTTTAATTCCCTAAGAGCCAGATGAAGTCCTTTAAAACAAGATGATATTTTTTTTCCCAAGCAGGATCCACCCAGCTGGTCCTGGCAGCCCTTTCACCAGTAAACAAGAAGCTGAAGTGCTTCCTGTAACAAAGACAGACCTTAGCCGCAGCACTACCAAAGAAATTAATCTTCCAGTATCTAAAGGGAAAGGCAATCTATTAGCTCCACATTACTCAGCTGGGAAGCACAGTAATTTCAAGAATTATGTTTAAGAGTTCTGTTCAGCTGTGGGAATACAACATGCCAGTAACCATCAGGTCTGCTGCCGAACCAGATGACGGGGCAGGGCTGGATGCTGGCCACTGCATTTCCACAGTTACCTCACTGTTTAATGATTGTTTCGCTGGAACGCGAGACATGTTTGAGGGGTAAAGAAAGGCAGAGCCCTGGAAAAATCATTTGCATCGTGTCTTCCTTCTGAAGCAAAGAAGATTGTGAAAGAAATTGTGAAGACTTGAGAGGTGAATCTGCAAAAGTAACCGAGTGTTAAAGTAAACACGCTGCTGCCTCCCTGGTGCCGGGACATTCTGCACAGATGGTGGGATTAATGCTCTGCAGTGGCACGTGGGTTGTGCTCTGTAACACGACTGCTGCGGTGGAGAGGATGGAGACAGTGCACAAACCCATCAGAACTGGCTGGAAAGTTTCTTTAAAACCCCTGCGGATGTTTTCCAGGAGTAGCTACAAAAAAACACATTTGGTTTTTTTCTTCCCCACAAGCTTTGACTCACTCATTCAAACCCACCTGCTTTAGTACTTGTTCTGCTAGGTATAAAAGCATCAAATCATAATCATGTAAGGAGGCTTTAATGAAAACATTCAACTTTAATTACTGAAAGTGTCTTGAGAGCAATGTCATAATTGTTTCTTGATTGTTCTAATTTATTTGCCTTCAAAAAGGCGTAATAGGGAAAGTAAACAGTGGCACTAGCTTGTCCTTGTCTTTCAAATGCTGAATCATCAGTCCCTGAAAGCAGTCTCACAGCACTAGAAATTTGTTCCTCGAAATCCTGTCTGAGGTCTGGGCCTGAAGACTTGTAGGGAAATAGCCTTTACTTCATTTTTCAGACCTCTTCTGGATACCCGATTCTCACTGATGCAGAGTGTAGGCAAATTCACGTAAAATCAGTCGGAGTTTATTCATGTTTCTCTGTATCGGGTCCAAGTCTATTTATAATTCAACAGGAAAGATAATGATCGCAAACTGACGCGAAAATTGTAAACGAAATTTTCAGGTGGAGTATGTTGGTGCAGCTCCCCAGCGGTGGAGCTCTGAGCATGCGGTCAGTGGAGCTCTGCCAGTTTACACTGGCAGGGAATTGGGCTTTGTTATCATCCCCAAATCTGTAGGAGTAATTCAGTAATCCAGGATTACTTTGACATTTTTTATGAGTTTAATAGACATTAATATTTGATTGACAACTTCAAATTGACATGTTAGAAGAAAAATGCACAAACTAAAAACATCTGCATTGAATTACAATGTAACTGTTGCAATTTTTGTCATTAATTGGTTATGAAAACCAGACTTGTAAGATAACTTCCTCAAACTTTTTTGTGTTCATAACTTTTTCACCCTTTGGATAAAACAAAGAAAAAGATCTTGGAGGTAGCAAGGTTCATACATATCTGTAGACGTACAACATACCAATCCTATTCCAATTTCTAAAAAAAAAAATTGTTACTCAAATGGCTTTTTGTAGTGTTCTGCTGTTGTTTGTATAGTTCTATAGTGTTGTGCTGTAAATAACAGCCACTTGATTGAAATTGAAGTTAGTACATTGTGAGGATTTAGTTGTCTTTAACAGTACACGCACTTACTTTTGTCTTAAATGAAAGTTGACAGACCTAAGTAGCATCACTGTGTCATATAGGACATTTTGTATGAGTTTGTATCTAGTTAGGAACAAGCTGGGGTAAGAGGACAGGATAACAGACAATGTTTACACAGTCCCCCAAATAATACAGGTCCATCCAGTCTGTCTTTGTTGTGTATTTTTTGTCCAATCAGAACTGTTCACTGCAGAATTTCATATTTTTGGGAATTAATATAATGATTTTCAAAGATGGAAGACTTCTGTTTTGCTAGTGTTAAAATTCCAAAGAAAAAAAATTTTTTATGGCAGACATCCTAGGCCTTTTGCAAAATTTGTAGCAGTTTAGTTTAATGCTGTTTTCTGAAACTCACCAGAGAATTTCTGTTGTATAACACTTCATGTTGGATACTGTTTAAAACAATGTCATGTAGCTAGCGCTAGACAGAAGCAACATAAAAATGCAGTCTTAAGATTCAGTCACCCTCAAGCATTGGAAAAGTCAAGAATTTGACTACTGGAAACATGGAGTATTTTGCATAACACATCACATATGACTAGGTCAAGTAGTTGCAGGAACCAGTATTACATATAAAGATCTTCTGTTGCTGTTAAGTGTCTCACTGTAGATCTCAATAAAAAATACACATAAATCTTACAGGGTGGGTTTTGCAGAGACATGCTGCTGGAGAGCGGTGGGGTGGCTGGAGCGTGGAGCCTGGGAGCTGCTGACTGTTCCCACAAAGTTATTCTAAACATTTTTCTCTAAACTACTTAGGGGAAAAACAGTAAGAAAGCAACCCAACAAACCTGGATAGAAGTATTATCTATCCTACTTACCAATGCACACAAATGTTTTGAATATGTTTATCTGTTCTTTGTAGGGTGAAGAAACTAAAGCACTGACTCTTGTCCTTCATCGTGACGCTGGCTCTCTTGGATTTAATATTATTGGTGGCCGACCATGCGTGGTATGTTAATTGTTAAAATATGTTTGCCCTTTCCAGTTGGGAAAAGCATGTAGGTCAACACTTAGAGTTAAAATGCTGCTGACAAGCATTTGGTTCTCTTGGGATTCTTTCAGAGCAAATCTTATATTCAGATTTGTATTGGATGTCTATTAACTACACTGTCTTTTCTTTCACGACGTGTTTATTCTTGCACATTGTCACAGGTAGCGATACTAATATTGGTGCAGGGTCACTCCCAAAATGGTGAAACCCATGTATCTCTTTCTCAGACCATACTACTTTGAAGATGTTGCATGAGTTCAGGGCCCACAGCTTTAGGCCATTTACAGTTCATTAAGAAAATGTTATTTACTCTCCTTTCCACCAGAGATTAAGCAGCCCTCCGTGCAGGTGAAGGGACCTAACTTAGACAACCCACTTTTGAATTCTGTGATTTCAGCAGATGTTTCCTGCACCATACACTCACTAATGTATTTTTTCTGGATGCTTGTTGGCTGGAGCTGCTGCATATGACTTTAATTAGATCAAGGAGTGGATTATACCTTGTCCTAGTAATTTAGAAAGTATTCAGAACTACTTCTTGGCCGCTTGGAAATCTGACATTAATCATGATTTATTCCTAGTAAATTCACTTGAAAGTTATTCTTTCTTTATAGTTAGTTTTTTAATTTTCTGAGACATTGTTCTGCACTAGGAGAAGCTGGTGACACAATACACAGGAATATGAAAATACCTTGTTAGGTATAAGTTGTTTTTCATGGTTTTATTTTTAAGCCTCCAGAGGAAGAGCTGTGCAACTAAAAATAAAAATGCACTGTTGTCTTATGTTTGATGTGCAAACAGCCTGTCGTCTCACTGGATTTTACATTAAGAATAATTGTAATGACGATTACTGCCAAGCTGGCCTGAGTCAAAGGAAAATTATTATCATGCAACTGATGTACCTAATGGAAGTCCATTCCTGGTTGTTTAATCTTTCAAAATGGGAGTATCGGATGTTCTTGTTAGCACAAAGTAATTCCATATTAAGACATCAGTAAGAATATTTCTTTCAAATTACATGCACTGTTGTGACATGGACGAGTTTTAGCTGAGGGCAAATTAGAGTTAGTTCAAGGTACAATACTATATTTTTCTTTTCATCCTTAAAGGACAATCAAGATGGTTCATCTAGTGAAGGAATTTTTGTATCGAAAATAGTTGACACAGGGCCTGCTGCTAAGGAAGGAGGGCTACAAATTCATGACAGGATTATTGAGGTATGTGAATACACTATCCAGTCTCTTTTAATAGTGCGACTTCCATCGGAGGTCTTCAAATGGCATGATGTTTAGTGTGGGCTTAGGAGAAATGTACCATGATAAACACTGCCTAGAAGACATGTCTGTTAAAATATGCTTGACTTGATTCAGTGCTGACCTTCATGGCTTTAGGTATAGTTCTTACCTAAATATAGAAACCAGATTATGGATGGTATGTGCATGTCCTGACTTTCTGAGGAGCTAGCATCTATCTGGTATGCTGCAGATATTTCTTTGTAAAGCTATTGGAAACTTGTAAGTTATTTAGTTAAAACCATATGTGAAATATCTGTGGTGTCAACCATGATTTTATTTTTCTTGGTATTTAAAACCAGGTTTTGAACAGTTAGAAAAAATTCTGCTCTGCAATTTCTGTATGGTTTAGTATAAACCTAAGTAACTCCCTTAACGTTGCTTGTAACTTCTTATATTACTCAGATTGCAGTTGAATTTCTTCTCATTTTGCCAAAGTCTTGACCTCAATAAAAAGTCCTTCCTGTGAAAGAGATGGTTGCTTGAAATGTTTCTCGCAGTTTGCAGTGAGCAAATTTCTTTTTGGGGGTAAGAGAGAGAGAAAGGGTTTAGTTTCCATGAAACAAAATGCAGCTGATTGTGAGTCAGTTCCCATTGTTTAGCATTTTACAGTTAAGAAAAAGTATTCTTCACTGTCTTATTTTTGTAGGCTGGAGAAACTTTGAGAGTCTATTGTTCAAAAAGATAAGTGTGGTGTTTGTTGCCAAGGATATCATGGAACAGCCAGTTTCTCTAAGTAATGGAATTCCATTGCTCTTATGTTTTGCAAATGAGCAATAAACAGCTGTTAAGGATTTTCTGTTGGCAGGGGACAATGTGTATTTGCTATTTTCTGTACTGTTATGGTAAATTGTATTCACAATTTAGTAAGGATGTAAAATATTAATTAAGTTTCTTCATATGGGAAAGAATGGAGCCACAGTAGCAGAACTATAAAAAGATAAGAAGCCGAGCTGTGAAATGATCCAGAGTTGCTTAAACTATATGTATGATGTAACATAATTGCGAAAAGGTCTGGACAATTTTGTGAGAACTATGCAATTTTGTTTGAACTGAACATTTTCCTGTAAGCATGTATTTCCCCAAAGCATATTTGAAAAGCTGACATCCGTTTCTGAAGTAGTACATAGTCACATAAACCAAACAACTGTATGAAAACCAAAACTTTGAAAAATCAAATACCCCAAAGTTAGGAAATGTCCTAGTCTCTCTATGCAAGCCCAGTTCAGGCTCCTTGAGCGTAAGCACTGTACCTCCGTCTGTAATTGCTGTCATACAGCGTTTGTCACCCTTGCTCATGGCACAGGGGACAAGGGCAGGTAACCTCCGTGGGCTCTGCAGCATTTGCTCTCTGTTGCAAGGGACCTCCTTCCTTACTGCCTTTTTTTTTTTTTCCCCAATTTTTTTCACTCCCTCTTTTCTGCTCCATTTCTCCACAAGTTTAGCATTTGGCGATGTTAATGCAGACCAGGCTAAGCAACTAAATACCGTGAGCCTGGACACACACTAAGAACCTGAGAAGAAGAGAGAGGAGGACAGGCTGGGTGAGCTTTCCTGCTGTACTTCTTGGCTGTGTCTCCTCCCTGAGCGGAACCATGCCCATGTGAGCAGTGTTTGTGCAAGGTCTTTCCCACAGTTGCAGGTTACATTTTCACATAAGAGAAAACCCCGGAATAAAGACACTAGAGCAACTTGTATTTATGACACACCAAGGATAGCAGGAACCCATGTGTTGACATGGGTTGACATGTGTTGACAACTCTTGTGCTGACCACAAACTCATTTTCATATTCACTCTTCTCACCTCTAAATACATACAAAATGCTGATGAAAACTTAGCACATTGTTTCCCAGTAGTTGACTTTGGGTGCCTCCACATCGGCATCAGAGTTTGGATTAGGAGTGTCCTGTTGAAGTCAGTCTCTGAACAGTGCCCAGCTAGTGTGGTTGGATTCACATTGTGGAGTAGTGTCCAAGTGTGCTAACTGGATTTTTTTCAGATAAAGTTAATTCATTTAATGCATCCCAGCCACTACTGGCATCCAGTTCACAGAACTAGACTCAAGTGCTCGTAATACAGAGCCCTCAAAATACATGTAGTGTGGACATCAGCTCTGGAAAGCAACTGTTTCATTCTGTATTCTGTGCAATTTAGTGCACTATATCTAACCCTGGTCTGGATTAAGGAAAAAAGGGGATCCTGCATCAAACTATCTAAGTGAGCTTTATAATACTAATATCCAATCATCTTAGGTAATTGAAATATCCTGTAAATGATTTAGATTAAAATTAGGTAATGTCCAGTGATAGTGTTCTTCTAGAGACAAATATTTTTTTTTATAACCTTCACACTGCTAAAGTTTCAATTTGGCAGTTAGGCTGAAAAATCATTTACAGATTTAGCTGTAAGTGGTAGGGCACAGCTGGAGGACTCAGATGGAACTTGTCTTAGAGAGTAGAGCATCCTAGTGGGTCACATTTGCTTTCAAAAGCATGAAAGATGGTAACTTAACTGTCTAGAACTGAATTTAGCTGTCTAGAACTTTTTTGACTTGTTCATTCAATATTAAGGTTTTATGTATCACCAGCATGATTTTAAATAGTCTCACAAAGAACCCTTGTTCCAATATAAGCTGCTGAGCGTAACATCTTCAAAATTAGTTCAGGATCCATTACAGAGAATCTACAATGAAGTAAAACATAAATTATTTGTTTTCCTTTTGGAAAATGTTCCTTTTCTGTGGATCTTCCGGTGGATGCGTTCTGGAGCACATACAAGAGTGTCATTTCTCATTTTCTGAACTGTCACAACATTTCTAATTACTGAGCAGGGATTAGGCAGTGTAAAACATAGGCGCACACATAGTACTGTTTATAGCTGATAGCAAATGCTTTGTTATATTGATATTGCTTGCAAATTCTATCCCCTGACAAATTGATACAGAGTTAAACTTTAAGTTATGTCAAGAGAGAATTTTTAAACATATTTTCCTTATGTAATTTGGATTTGGATTTCCTATTCTGCATCTTTTAGAAGGTTAAATGCAAAGAAGTTAATCAGGTTTAAGAATTGAATTTTCTGTAAAAGTAATTTTTTGGCCCTTTGTATATCATTGACACAAGTAATGCCCCTGTGAATTACGTGTTTCTACTGCCAAATGATGTACATCAAGATGAATTATGGTCTGTGCTACTCAGTCTTCAAAACAGCATGTAACAGAAATGCAGAGAAATATCCTTTTTCCCTTGTATTTTGTTTTACAGAATCTGTTTAATAATGGTATTTAGTGCTTATATAGGACTGTGCAGATCACTACTTCATAATTTCCCCTCACTGTTTAATATTATCCTTATTTTGCAAATAGGTAATCTGAGGTAACTTCTAGAAGTTCTTGTCAGATTAGAGTTAAAGACTTGGATCTTGGTCTGTTTGTAACTGCTGTATGTAAGCCAATGCTTCTTACCTATATCTATCTTCAGATCTTTCATAGTTACTTTAGAAGTGAGGAAGTAATGATACTATGAGATTTTCTGTGGTTTGACTACACGTCTTTCATGCAGTTCTGCACTTAAGCATTCAAAGCAAGCAGCTGATTTAATGCGGTACTAGTGATTTACTGAATTATTGTTAAGATGTTCCATAGCAAAATGCCATGTTAAAAACATGCTGAAACTATTGATTTTTATGCAAAGGAATTACTGTTCTCAGAGATTTCATTTTTGTCAGGGTAACAAAATGGTCCTAATTTCCTCTCTTAACAGCAGTTGGTTCAAGTCCCAGCCATGAATGCCTCCTCTACGCAGCTGCTTGGCATTTCTTAAGACAAAATTAGATTTTCAGAGGTTTTATTTTTAAGCACATCAGCTCTGAAAGATTATAGATTAAATATGGCATTCTCTTCTCACTAACTAGTAAACTTGCTTGTTTAGCTTTGGGACTGCTTAGAAAGGAGGAGGCTTTTGAAACGCTGACTGCTTGCCACCTTAAAAAGTTTTAAGCACAATTAGGGTACTGTTGAGGTAGTATAAACTGTCACAGCTCCACTGAAACCTTGAGGATTTATGCCACCTGGGACTTGGCCGGTGTTTCATGCTGCTCACAGGAAGGATCATTAGTTTAGGAGTTGAGAACACGTCTTAGTGCATTTGATTGATTTTCCCCAAAGCACACTCATTTGCTACAAATTATAGGCTGCTTTTCTATTACATGGATTTCTTTGCAGATTACACATAAGAACAATGAAACTTTTTAGCAAATCTTCTCCTACTGTATACATACAAACAAAATTTGCGATTTGCTGAGGATTCCCTGTTCACCCTGTACTAAGTGTGCTCTTTCTGGCAGAGCCACTTTCTGCTCACATGAGGTTGCTAGGTGACTTTCAGCAAAATTATTTTGATAGCTGTGTTAACATAGCCTCTGAAAAGTCAGATCAGCAAGAGAAAGTACATCAGCCACGCAGGAATGGCAAGAAAGGATGCTCTGGCAAGCGCACGGGGCATACCTTGCCCTGTCAGTGACACGTACATGCTAAGAAAAATCTGCTGTTGAGGCAAGGATGGCTTTAAAATTGAGTGAATGAATAAATGAAGAAGCATTTCTTGTGGTCTGCTGGTGGGTGATGGGGTCTAGTTTTTCCACAAGACTGAGTCTCCTAGCTGAAAGAGTTCAGTGTGTTGCCAGTCTGGCTTTCTTGCACAGTTGTGCCTACCCTGTGTTCTCTTTTCGCTTATCACCACTCACAGACAGCTCACAGGAGACTTCCACAAGTAATCAGTAAATAAAATTATTAACTGATTGCAGCCTTCAATTTCTCATCTGCTGGTGAGCTCTTTTTAAAATTATGCCAGCTTTAGTATGATAAATCTAAGCTTATAGCTCAGGAAACTTACTGCAAGCACTAGCTGAACTGTGACAAGTGTATAGGTTAAACAGAATTTTTTTGTTGTCATGAATGGAAGAGTTCAGCCCTGCAAACACGATTTACTGCACAGCTACATACACTTAGGAATTAATTTTCTAGAAGAAAACATTTTCAGACAGTGACTTAAAATTGGCTGTTCAAGTTCCTGCCAGAACACGCAAGCCCATTAGAGTATTTGTGGAGAGCGAACACAACGGGGCAGTGAGTGCAGCTATAGCAGAGTCAGCTTTTTTTAGAGTTTATACTCCTAGAAAACTTGCCAAGCCCTTTGTCCGTATCTGTTAATGGTATCTTACAAAGCAGCATCGTGCCTGTGCTAAAACATAGATCCTGCAGCTTGGTCGAAAGGGAATATTAATAACCTTAAGAGGAAAATGTAAATGAAAACAGGCAGCCTTGGTTATCACCGCATTTTTTCCTCTCATAAATTTATTTGCCTGATTTCATACCAGTGCTACAGTCTGCATCACGGCAGGGAGGTGGGGAAGCAGGGGGATGAGCCAAAAGAGAACCAACCAAAGAGGTGCAAAAGGATTTTTACACTAAACACTGCACAGTTTTCCTTCCCACGAACAAGAAAGAAAAATAAGTTGGATGGGATGAAAATACAAGTGTTGCAAACCAAGAAAGCCATGTTGTTTCTAGTATTAAGGACCTGGGGGTTTCCAGAGATGCTCAGCTTTCCACAAATATTTGTTTCATCTCCGACTTTGCTGCTGTCCTTTGGCACTTCCTCAGCATTTTCTCCTGACAGCCCTATTCTCCTTTTTCCTCTGGGAATAACTTACCATCCCTGTTTCTCTCACATGCCACTGTCTACAGACAGCTGTACCCCATTGAAACCCTCTACTATGGGGAAACGGCTGCGGTTGGGGCAAGCTGGGATGGAGCATCCACAGTCCTTGCAGAGACGTTAAATAATGTTGTTCATATTTGTGTTGGAATTACATGGTTAACCAGGAAACTGCTCTTGAGAAAAAAAGTGATTATGAAGGAATATACTTCCCAGGTTGGATCTCTTGCATTAAACTTTTCCTGATGGTAGAAATGGAAAAAGTGGGAGAAAAATTCTACTGATAGCATTTTACAATGCTTTAAAATACAGTGAAAGTCACAGATTATATAGCATATGTCCTACACAAAAAAGTTTTTTCTCTTTGGTGTGGTTAACTTGTTTGATACCACAAGGAACAGGACTTGGGAAGGAAATGCAAACTGCTTTGATAATTTCCAGGCCTGTCAAATCTCATGTCAAGCAAGGCACTCACTCTGTTGACGCATGTATTGCCTGATCACATGGCTCATGAAATATCTCATCCATTCTCCCTCAGCTGTGTTTACCATCTTCTGGTAAACCAATCCATGCTAATTATCTTGATAAAACAACTGTGGGTCAGTGCCTAGCCAGCCTTTTGCAGGCTGCTGAGTGCCAAGTGGCATGGCAGGAAGGTTGTCCTACACTCCAGGACAAGCCTGGTGTGTCACCTCCTGGGCTACAGGAGCAGTCACCGTGCTGCAGATCAGGCCATGGCTGTGACACTTGGGATGAAGAGAAAATACAAACCACCTGAGAAATCTAGATTTTGGTCTTATGAATTATTACTCTTTTAAAGAAGTGAAAAATAGCCCTTTCATATTCTCTGTAGCTAATCAGAGAGAAACGTGTCAGACTCCAAGTACTTTTTTGAAAAGGAGCATATAACAATAGGACAATTTAATCTTCTTTTCACATGTGGTATAATTCCTTGCATTTTAAATCATCTCCGGTTCAGTTTTCCACATTTGAAGCCAAACCATTATGATTAACTGTTGGATTTTATTTTTAGATTTTTGAATGTGTTGAGTCTTTTTAGAGAAAACACACAGAATGTCCTATCAACTATTTTCACACATTTTGTTTGTATCGTAATAATTGGGCAATCAGGCACAATCATCTTTAATTTAGTACATATGCGGTGCATTACCATGTCAATTGTACTAAAAGATACACATAAAGTAAGTGCAAATTAACTGAAAAAAAGAGCAAACTCAGACCATTGCTATTCAAAATGCACTTGAGTAAAGTTTGCATAAATTTTCATTTGGAATTAAAAATGGAATTTGTTCAGCAAATGTGAAAAATACTGAATGTGTGAGAGTGACCTGGGGATCTTCCTGGGGATCCTGAATCCTGATCCTGCAGCTCAGACCTGGTTTATTCTGGTGGTGGGATTTCTCTTCAGAACAAGAGCATGACAAGCAGAGCTGCTTGCCACGAGTGCCTTGCTTCTGCCTTCTTCACAACAGTAGGTGTCCTTTTTTTTCCCCACACAAAATACAGAAACTGAAATGAAATCCTGGAATCTCTTCTAATAAGAAATATAATGCAAAGTCACTTCTGATTAGTGGTATTTGTAGTTCTTAAGAAAATGAGGTCTTACTGCTTGACAGTAAACAAAATACATTCCAATATCAGGTATGGGGTTCTTTGAATGTTTTTTCAAAATTGCCAGATGTTAGTTTATGATAAGACATGAAACATTACAAACAGGAAAACATGGAAAATGAGTGCTCAATTAGAAGTTGATCAAATTTATTATATCAAATTATGTAGCAATAATGTCATAAGGCTTTTTCCTTTGCCCAGTTCATTCTTTACACCATGAAAAATTGGAAGCCATTCATAATTAACTGCAGTTCTATGCTTTAAACACTAAGAGGTGACAACTTATCAGTATTGTGAAATTAATTCCAACATTGTTGACTGCTTCTCTACTTTATGCATGATGTTTTGATAAACTTTAAAACAACATAAGTTTACTATTTTATGTTTCACTACAAAGTGCAACTACAGGACTTGTAAAGTTTTTAGACTCCTATAAATACAAATAGTACTGGGCTGACAATAATAGTAGTTGAGAATTTTTTGCTTCAGCACTGAGGCTTTTAAATGAGAACAAGTAACTTGTCGCTTTTAAGACTTTATTATGCACTTTAGTATCCAAAGTAAATTTGTATTATGTTAGTTTTCATATAATGCTGTAACATTTTTAAAGAAGCTTCTATTTGTAAAGTCTTACCTCTAAAAGTGGAATTTGGGTTTTAAAGACTGGATGGTAGAATAATACATCGAAAAAGGAAAGTTGAGAATTTGTTAGGAATGGTACAAACGGGCTGTGTGGGTGGATCACTAGATGGTAGCGACACACATCCCATCCCCTTGTTTTTGTGAAGGACTAGGTGATAACTGTGCTCTGGGCCACGCAATTCCCAGGAGGTGCAAATGATGCAAGCATCTTATCTGCAACTTAAATTATGCATTAAACATACCTCTGTGTGAAGCAGGTGAAAGAGGTCAGAATATGGAAAACAGTATCTTTTATTGGTGCAAGCCCCTCTTAATAGCCTACTGAAGCCTCATGTTAAAATAATCTTTTAAAAAATCATGAATTTATATAGCCTCTATTGCAGGACTTGACCTATGGATCTCAGGAATAGTATACCCTACAGCAGGCTTTTCTTATATACCCTTTTACAGTGACACAGTTATCATCTATAACCCCAGTGTAGTAGCCACAGCTTAATTATATGCTCTATTTAACAGCAATACAGAATTAATCCTGTTTAAACTGAGATTAGATGACACGCGAAGAGTCATGACTGCTCTCTTCAGTGTAGTGAATTTTGTCTGGAAGTACTTGCCTTTATTCTTTAATTTTTGCCATCATCCACTTAACTTTGAAGCACACAAAAGTGTGCAACACCGAAAGCAAGTAACAGCTTTGGTGATCAATCCAATTTAATTTATGCACAAATTTTCAGATATGAGCCACAGGTGCTCAGTGCTGTAAAATATCACAAGGATATTGGTAATTTTGAAAGCCCATCTTCAAGTTTAACAAATAGAGTGAAATCATTAAATGTTTCACAGGATCATCAAATGGCAGAGGTTGGAGAGAGTCTCTGGAGATCTCATCTAGTCCAACCCCCTTGCTTGCAGCAGGGTCAGCTAAAGCCTGTAGCCCAGGGCCATGTTTCTTCCTTGGGTGAATAAAAGCACATACTCGTGCATGTGAATAGTCCTTTTGGGCCATGGGCTTGAGCAGGAATTTGAGCTGAAAACTAGTAACTAATATATATACATGTATATGTTTGATTGATTGGATGAATATGAGAAAGAAACCAGCTACAGGAAGGGAGAGTGAAAATGCTTCCTGAATCATTTGAGGGGAAAAAAAAAAGGGGAAAAAGAGAAGTCTTTAGTGCTATTTTTTCTTCTTCTCTCTCAGTTCTGCAGGCTTCCCAGCTCAGGAAGATTCAGTTTATTTCTTAAAAGGTCTTGCTTATAAAGCAGACCTTTTTCTGGCTCTGGCCAGCTCTAATAAAAATTAGCAGTAACTTTAGCAGCTGCCATACCACATGACTGCTTGGAATTGCATAACTTCTTTTTCCTCCTAAAGAAACACACAAAGAGATCATCTGATCTCCACCCTCGCAACATTCTCTGAAGCCTGTTTCCCTAACTTGATTTCCAAACAAAAATCTTTTTCTTCTTTCTTTTAACAGTCCTCTCTTTAAGGCCAGAATCTGACTGTAAATAGTAATGGGCTCTAGGTAGAGCTTTCATGAGTTAAGTGAATAGGGTGATTATTTTTATTTTTGCTACTTCAAACTCTATTACTGTTTATCAATAAGAAGCCATGTCATGGACAAAAGATAATATTTAAGATAATCAAAGAAATTTTTTTTTGCTGAAATTGTGGGGGTTTTAGGGCATATAATGTTTCTGAGAGTATGCTTTTGGATGGAGATACATTGTGGTTTGACAAGGAGGTGGTCATGGTGAGAAAGACAAGACTCCTATGGCCATTCCACGTGTAAACCAAACAGACTGTTGGCTCAGATCAGGTCCCATTTAATTCACTGGAAATCCCAGAGTATCTAACCTGATCTGCAAACACAGAGCAGTTGGAAATTTCAATTATTCTTCCTGTGTGGCATGTGGAGATGCACCATTGTTTTCTGGCTAATTGTTTTTCCCTCTAGCAAAAAAGAAAATTTTTTCTTCCATAATACTGCTGATGCAGCGTAAGCACTACTTTGTGTAAAAGACAAAGGTGGGATTGATCTGTAAGCAGATGGCATGTTGTTTTACACGAAGATGCAGTCGAACCTGTTGAATTAAACACGGCTAAGGGCATGGCTTTAAACCAGAGCCCCCAGGAGCCCTGCGCAGAACAGCCCCACTGCTGGGGCAGACACACCACCGCAGGCATGTCCCATTTTAACAATTATTTCCTTTTACCACAGTTCTTACACAAAGATTTAAGCACTCCTTTTTTTTAAAAAAAAATAAATGTTTTATGAACTTATGTAGGTGTGTAAATCTGTACTATGTGTGGAAGTTTATAATCATTTGCCAAAACCTAAGAACAAATAACCCTTTTCTGTACAGTGCTTTTTTTCTGATGTAAATTTCTTGCTAAGAAAAAAAAAATCTTTGTTTGAGGAGACCCCACTGACTGCATATTTATTTGTTTCCCTTGTAATTCATTCAGAATCAAGGCTAATATTCATATGGTGTAAGTCTTAAGAAAAACCTCACATCTATAGTTAAGAAGAATACTTAAATCATTCAGTGTTCTTTGGAAAAAACAGTGTATCAAATTCTTTAAAGTTTAGTTCATCCCAAATCTGACAAACAAAAGCCAGGTACTGATAGCATCATAAAATAACAAGCATGTTGGCACACAAGAAAGCCCTGGGAGCTCTACTTCTTGAGGGCACCATCACTGGCTTGCACCAAGTTAGATTCTCTTCCTTAATTGAGGCAGTTGTCTTAACCACAGGCTTGCAATAAAATTTGAATTTCTCTGATTTTCACTTTTGCATTTTCCCATTTTCTCTGCTAGTAATACTTTCCTTTTCCTGCTAGTTTGTCAGGAATCTGTAGCTCTCATTTTGGAGTAAAAGGTTTGGCACTTTTTATGCTGTAGACTGAAGAAAAGCTGGCCTCTCACAGCCTGCCTTTAGCAGTGGTAACCGTCAAACAATTCAGAACGTAAAGCAATGAACTGTCTTCAGATGCAGTTACAGTTCATAAGTGTCCTGCTAGCAACTCTTGTTTTAATTTAAATGTTCACACAGCCAGCTCTCTGATTCCTTCCTGTATTTGAAGGAGCCAGTACATACCGATGCTTTTTTTTAATATAACCTTCCATTGTTTTGCCCTCATTTTGGCCTCCCTCTTTCCTCTTAAAAGTGTTGTAGGGAAAGTTTCCTCTGCAGCAGGGGAAGTGCTGTTTCTATTACAAACCTTTCTCTAGCAACGAGAAACTTCTTCAGTTGAGAAACTTCTTCAGTTTTAGCCAGTTTTACGTCCTGCTGCTAAAATATTCTTTCTCTCCTCCTCTCTAAGTTTACCAGAAAGCAAGTTTGTTTGCCCACTTTGTGGATTTCTCATTGCAGAAGGCATTTGAAGGCTTGCAGAGCAGCTGATTTTAGAAGCAAGTAATAAAACCAGGAATGAGCAAGGGTGTCAAAGACAGCAATAGATAATAAATTAGCCCCTTGCCAGGTCCAGCAAGTCTCCAACCTTTATAGACTGTTAAAGGCTACTTTCACTGGGCTGACAAGGCATTTCTTTCGGTTAGTTTTCACAGCTTGTCTTCCCCAGATGCTCTGCTGTGGTTCTTTGTTAGACACCCAAACTCATTAGATTAACGAGAAGCATTTTAGTAATGTATCACAGGCAGAAGTAGGGAGGAGTTAGGGGGTTGAGGAGATGCTGTGAAGTTTCTTTTGGGATGAAATGGATTTCATGCATAAACTAAGGGAAAAGTAGTGTGCCTGCCAGTCCTGCAGATTATAGTGTTGCATGTTAGTCTCTGTCTTAGACTTTATGCTTGCTTTTGAACACTGTGTTATAATTTGAATAGATTTATAGAACAAAGGAACCAAAACCCCAGTCAGAACTAAGTTGATACACTTGTCACTAACTGTCTCTTTTATCCTGAATAATAACTTACCCGAAAAATAATTTGCTTTCCATTGGTTTATTCCATAGCCTGAGGTTCTGTTCAGTATAAACAAGGATTTCAGAGTCTGGCCTGTACTACTTGTTTGTGTCTGATTGCAACCATTTAATTCCCCTCCTTTAGAAAACCTTTGGAAAAAACTAAGCCCAAAAGCTTTTAACTCCTTAGAAAGTGTTTTCCTGCAGTTTCAGGAAGAAATGCAATTATCATGGCTGCTTAATTAAAGTGAGTTGTCAATGAAGCGATAAACCATAGTAGAATTTACTTATCCTTGTAGAAGAATGCAAATTAAGGCTATAAATGGAGGTCTTGGGAAAGGTCTTGACCACTTTTGCCACCAGACTAATAATCACACTAAGTCATTCATATTCTCAGGCAACCAGATGATGTACATCATCTTTTGCAGGGAAAAAAGGGCTATGGAAATAAGTATACAAGTCAAACATGCTAGAAGAATAAATGTCTTTGTTTATATCTATCCTTGATGTGTTAATCAAGGAGCTGTTAACTGCAAACCACATTTAAAACCAGGCAAGCCTTTTCTCAAAGGAAATTGTCTTTGAGTAAGCAAGCAACCAAGGATAGTAAGACAGTATTTTGAAAGCTGCTGAAAATGTGTCTCTGCTACAGCAGAAATCTTGTCTAGCAGTGAAGATTTCACAAAGTGCGTTTATGACAACCAATGACTGCACTTGTAAAGTTTTTTCTAATCTAATGATAAAAAGTAAATTTAGAACTATATTGTAACTATTACTGTAAGTTCCATGCAAGCCTATATAGTATGATCTGTAGGTGAACAGGAATCCATAGGGATAAAGCTGCCCCTAAAGGAAGTAGTGTTACCATAAGCTGTCTGCTACAGGGGAGAAAAAGTCTGAACACTGAAACATGTATGGAAATGCTGAAGTATGGAATCTGTTTTACTAAAGCCAAACAGACTACTCATCTGCTTAAAGTATATTCATTAGAATAAGAAAAACTGGGCTCTTAGGTACTACTCATGAGTGTCAGAGTCTATAAGGATGTGAAAATAATCCACAAATGGTATATCCACTGATCTATGAAAGACACATTTATTTTACATTTGAATATGTAAAACCTTAACTAGTTGAAGAAGCCTAAACCTTGAAGATTCCAAATTGTGGTGTTTGACACCTGGGAAGAATTTTATGGAAACCAGTGACAGATTTTTAGTTCAATCTTCCACTTCATAACAACCCAAACTGCTCAACTTCTACTTTCTTCAATTTGTAACATCCAGATTACTAGCTGATTTTATTCTCCTGACAAACTAAACTTTTCACACAAGATAGTGAACCACCATATATTATGTTGTTGATACAGATTACTACATATTTTTAAGAAAATTAAATGCAGCATTAGCTTTCTGTTTGAAAATGGAAAAATATGCCTTTTTTCCTTTTCAGACTATTCCCACTGGTTGTCTTACAGCACACACATTTTCTTGTCCTGATTTTAGATTCCAGTTTCTACTATCAATTGCAGAGTAGATACAGGCTTGAAACCTGGAATAATGACTTTGCAACTGAAACACACTAACTTCTACTACTCCGTGTGATTTAGAGAGACATCATACTTTGCATTATTGTCAAGCATCCAAGTTACTTAAAATTATTTTTCTTCTCTGAATGTAAGTTTTTTTTGTGTCATGATCTAACAAAATTTATTCTATGAAAGTTTATAGTTCATCTCCACAGTAAAAATTTCCTATTGGTTGGATGTACAAATTCAACACATTCTAAATCAAGGTCAATTCTAAAGCTGCAGTTTATTATCATTGTTCTCTCCCAGCCATTACTTTGTCTATCATTTAAATAGCCTTTGGATTAAAGTATACTATTATATCAAAACAAGTAGCATTTTGGGCATTAAGAACATTCAATGTATCTCAATCACAAATGGGCCTGATTTTGTTTTGCTTTATCCTTTATTATGTCAGACGGGATTTCCTACCGTTGTTTGTGAAAAGAGAGCTGGGGCTGGAGTTAGAAAGGAAAGCATAAAACTGATTGCTTGATGGTTTAATGTTACAGACCACCTACTCAGAAGGCTGAGTTTGAGTCAAACTGAAATTCAAAAGAAGGGAAAAGCTATAGACCAACAACAAACAAATAGGTAAAACTTAGTGGAAAATTAGAGGAACAATAAAATACGATTCCATTTTCTTAGCAGTTTGGTCCTTGGAATAGCTTTACAAGAAAATACTAGGCAAAAGGAGCCACTTAGGGCAAAGACATTAGACAGACATTTAAAGACTTCCTAGATAGACCTAATATAATTTTATACACTTATACACCTTGTTATAAAAGCTATGTCTAGTCAGATGATGTTTTACATAATTCCTTTATTGTACAGTTAAAAGAGGAGAAAATTGTAAGTAAACATACAAGGAATGGGAAGAAAATAAAACATGCATCTCTTCAGAAGAGGCGCCTCTAGAAAGGAAAGCACAAGGCAAGATATTTTTAGTTCTTTTGGGACCTCAACAAGCAGTTTATCTAGAAAGTATTTATTTTGATTAAAATCTGGAAGTTGGCAACAAAGAATAAATGTATCTTTCACTGCACTGCATACAATTTAAAAAAATGTATTTCTATCCCTTCCTTAAGTCTAGAAGTCAGCATGCACTAAATAATAGTAGGTATTTGTAGGAAGTTGTATAATAGTATTAAACAAGTATGTAGAGGTTAACAAATAGAACAAATTAATGCAAAGGGGTAAGAATTGGGATTTTTAAAGTGAGGACATCAGTGCAAACATGTAAGGATTTATGCTAATACACGTAGAGCCAAGTGCTGCAAATAAGTCAGTGGTCAAGTACCTGATATAAGTGAACATTTTCACATGTTCTATTGTTAACAGACAAAGTGCTGTTGAAAGGAATGAAGTTGAATTTAAAATTCACTTTTGGCTGAAATATTTACCTAACTTTACTTACAATCACCCTTAAATAAATCAGTTTACTTTGGGGCACTGTGCAGTATATTATATACATATCTGATTAATGCCTCTGTACAATCATCCTTTGAGTTAACTTTTTTGTTGTCTATGGGGATTTTGAGCAGTAACAGATATTTTTTCAAAATAGGAGACACTGATTGTAGAACTACAGATTGTTATGGACAACTGAACTCAAAGCAGAGCATTATCACAATTAGTTTAGGGCATTTAGTTTAGTCTAAGTGAAAAACTTTAAATTTTAAAGAAATTAAAAAGCTGTCAACTGAAGTTGAAGTTTACTCAGAATATTTTCCAGAGACAACAGCTACACATCACTGCTATTTATCTGGCTGTTCAGCTTCCATGATGATAACATTGTATAGGAATTTACATAGAGGGAGCTAAAACCTTTTATTCCCAAACACATTTATCTTAGTCTCAATCACTTGGGAATCCAATAGCACAAGTGAATGAGGCCAAGCAGATACATCCTCGTTTGTGTAAAAGCCAGTTCCTGTGTGCTGCAAGTCAGCAAGAAGTGAGTTGTCTTGCTTTGGTAACCCTGAGAGGGATGTAATTTTTGGTTGTGATCTCTTCTTTTGGGGTAGGTCTGAATTGATTTATTGTTTCATGGGAGAACAGCTGCAGGGGACGTGAGGGAAGTTTGAAGGAGAAAGGAAAAGTTGATTCTTCTTCAAGATGGAACTGAAAGTTTTCTTGGTAAACAGATGTTCCTGTCATGGCTGGTTTCTACCAATATAATCAGTTATTATAATCAGTAAAGGCCAATAGGTTCAATGAAGCAAAGTGATGCCTCATACATTTTAACAGATGCCAGGGCAAGCTTGCTTTCTCACTTCACACACTTAAAGGAAGATTTCAGTTATAAATTGAAATCGCCATTTCCCCCCACTATCAGTAAAGGAAGAATTTCACATTAGCAGCTGCCAGGCTGCTGCAAAGGCTGACACTAACTTTCCTTTCCAGGTGGGGACTGTTATTGTTTCGAATGCCCCTTTTAGAGACCTCTTTCACAGAGCCCTGGGATGTGGAAAGACACTGGAAACCATTTTGAATCTTTGCAACAGGTGGTTAGAGTCAAACTGCAGTACATAAAAGTTGTAGTCTTTCCAAGATTTTCATTTTAGCTGCATGAATTATTTCTTTAGCTAGATAGGCATCTCTAAGTTGTGCTCGTAATTTTTATATGCTTTTCATAATAAGCAGTCAAGGGCAAGTGTTATTTTCTGCTCTATATTTCTGCTTCATGTGAGCAAACAAACATTTAGTCTCATATGCAGTAGCAACACAATAACCAGGTGTCTTGTTTATGCCTTTAAAATATTTTTGTTCAAGCCCACAGGCAAAAGTTCTTTCCACTTTAAAGATGTTCAGCTTGCACTTACGCAGTTAAAGGCTTCCTAACGATAGAGCTGGGTGAGCTGTCACATCATACAGCTGGATACAGACTCTGTTATCAAGGTCTTACATGAACTTATACTTGCATTGAATCAGTATTAGTTTCTTTCATGGCCTGATGTGATGCTGTATGATTTTCTAAGGTCTTCTCCCATGTCTGTTGTCTTTATTATTCCTCTGGATCAGACCAGATTTGGGTCCCAAGACCCAGTAAGACCATAACTGTTGCCTAAAAACTGAACTAAGGATGCCTCTCCACTCTGCAGTATCAGGATGGTCTGAAGCATTTCCATTCCTGTTTCTTAAGTATAACAAATAGGCACCAGAAATTGTCACATGTGAATGTTTCATGGCTCTTCTGCAATGTCCACTGTCAGTTTTGAAAGCCATAGAGCTCAAGTCCAAAATCCTTATCAAAAAAGACGTGTGTTTATTTATATAAGTAATAGTTCACATAGCAATGCCTTTGCACAGTATTTTCAGCTCCTACAAGTCATCCCTGCTGCAGTCAGCAAGCAGTCATACAGACACTATTTTTTCCAGTGGTAGGAGGTAGAAGGCCTAAGGAAAATGATCAAATACTGGTAATAACAGGAACCTACTACAGTAATTTTGTGTTACTACTAGCAGTACTAAATGAAGAAATTAGCTGAGTGGCATGAATGGAACAGAACAGACTTTAGGAACAGAAGGTAAATAATGCAGTGTTTTACATAAGCATCAAATATTTGACAGTTTTACAACTGGCTTGTTATTTCCAGCAACTGTTGCAAAAGGATAAAGAGCATTTGCTCTTTCCATTTCTGGCTTTCTCACATCCTCACGATGGCTTATGCCTGAAGGATGTGCTAAGAAACCGTGGCTTTGTGTTAATGCCACTTGGGCATCTGAAGGGTTATTTACTTATTCAGCTATCACAGTAGAACCCAAAAGTTTATTTAAGCAGCTGACCAGAAACAAAATGAGGCTGCTCATTAAGGTAGGGGCTTGTGTTGGCTTCAGTGGGCTTTTTTTACACATCATAATCAGACAGGACTAAATATTTCTTGTGCTCGCACTGGAAAGGGTAGACACCTTCTGCCCTACTTAACCTCTAACCCACAGCATAAAAGGTACATGAGATCCAAGGCTGTGGGTCTTCCTTTATTATTATTACTCTAGTAGTGCCTGGGGACCCTCATGGAAATTGAACCCCCATTGACAATAGTGCCTGTCTCAAAAAACGTGCAGTATAAATATTCAAAAGTGTACAGAAAGACAAAGTCAAGAGGGGTTTTATCAGCATCATCATCAGGGAACCGAGGCACAGAAGTTTAATTTACCCAACTTCATGGCTAAGCCAGGTGTGGAACCCTGACCTCTTAGTTCAGTGAGTTACTTAACCACAAAGGCAGCTTGCTTCCCTCAAGGGCTGAATAAACCCAGACAATTATAATCCTCAGCTCTGGGTTGCTTTAGTGCTGCTCCTCACTCTTACGTACGGATGGAAATTTGTGGTAGCTTCACAGTGCCTTTGTCTAGACTAAGATTTAGACAGATAATACTAAAAGTTTAATATATGACACATTTTAAAGTAGGGTTGACAAGGCACTGCATATATTAATATATGCTGAACTAGTCAAGGAAAAGTTTAGGGAAGCATCACTTTTAATATGACCAACTAAGCCTATATTAAAGTATATACCACACCTACACTAGATTTTTTGGGTCATGTTAGAACAGACCAGCTAACCAGTTCTAACAGGGTTGAAGTCAGTGGAGTTATAGCAGCAGCATAAAGTGATAGAAAAATGATCAGATAGAAAATTAGGCAAACTATTACTTCATGAATGATTAACAAAATACTCTGGGATTTTACTAATCCTTAAAACATTAGTCAGTTACCTTGAGACTAAGAAAATTATGAGAATTCTGAGACAAAATAGGAATCTTTTCAGGAAAGTCCTGGAAACAAATAAATTGTTAAATGCTTCTTAAGCCATAGCTACACCTGTGCTTATATATCCTATAAACAGGCTATACCTACACTTTTGTAATGAATAGGAAGCATCCATAATAGTGATGACAGCTGCTTAAAACTTGTTTTATCCATGAATTCTGTATTCAACTACAGATTGCTATATTTGACTATTTCTAACAGCTATTAATAATACTCCTTTTAAAAAAGGAGCAAAATGTGAATCAGTTTACAGATAGAGAAGGCATTTACTCTTTGTATACTTAAGACTCCCAGAGGGAGATTTGGGTGTTCAAGGAATGTAGGGTGGGGTAGACTGCGGCTTCCCTTCAGTCCATGATACTAGATTAGCCCCGAATTACTGTTTCTGCTGCCATTTTTAGTGATTTGGTATCAGCAACTACAGACTCTTCCGAGATAAGACAAGGGCATGTAAGCTCTGAAGGGTTCTCATTCTGGTGCAGGACTATATCAGTCTGGCAGCTGTTGCTTTGATTGAAAAGGTATGCTGACAGTTCAGGGCAACAAGCTTCAACAAATGGCACCAGCTTCTGAAAAACGTACTTCTGAAAAACGAACTGCCCCCAAAAGACTGTTTATTTAAGGATTTCAGTGTTATGCCTGACATTTGTGTTAAAACCTGAGTTTTCACAGCATGAAATGAAATAACATTAAAATGTTTTCATAAAATATATTTGGGGATGTATAATAAACACTAAACCATTACCCAGTAAGGATCTGTTGACATACTTAATCTATAGCACTGACACATTATTGCTGGTTTTAACCAAAGATACTGCAGTTACTGAGTATGTATTATTTATACTGGAGAAGATGACTTGCAGTGATAAAGTGATACCTAAAACACAGATGACTCCAGGACCTGAAGCTCATAACTAGTCCCCACATTCTGGGACACCAGTGCTGGTTCTGGAAAGCAGAAAAATGGAGATCCAGACCAGACAGTCCTAACAAAGTCTGGGAGTCATTAAATCCAAGTATAACTCTCAGATCATCTCAGTGCTACACACATAATAGTGATTTTCAAACTCAGAAGAAGCCATTCTTTCAGATAAATTTGCCCATGGACCATATTCTCCATTACCTAGTCCCTTGTGTGGTCATTTTATTTAATGTGAAAAGCATGTAAAACACTTGTTCTCACTGATAGTGTTTCACACTCACTGTAATTTAAATATGACTGCACAGGGTACAGGGTAGGAGGGAACAAGACCCAGTGTAGCTAGTGTGCAGAGAAAAGCTGATCACTGATGTCCTACTTTATGCCCCTGGATGCTTTGCTGACCTCATGCTCTTGTCTCCCCACCAGAACCCCATGATTTACACTCACACTGTTTTGCATCACAGGAAAAAAAATGTTAAACAGTGTTTTGACTTGTGTCACTGACTAGAAAACCTGGGAGCTGACTCAGTACTCCAGTCTGCCTACTCCTAATAGTAGTGCTGGAGCTAGACATCGTATCTTGAAAGATCTGTGTATACAGGGAGTTTAAACTCCAAGGACTTATTACCATTCCTTCATGATGGCAGGAATCACCATCCTAATCAGGGGCAGACAGCCACGTCTTCAATTTCACTTGATTCTGACTTTTTAAAAATGATAGGTCTACTTTTTTGCTTTCTGTTTTGCTGGCTACAGGTAGCAACCCCAGAGCCACCTCCGGGCAGGTTTACCTGTTGCGTGGCCTGCTGCTGGGAGGGCCCTGGGGCTGGCTCTGCAGCTGGCTCTGCAGCAGCCTTCCAAAATCCCCAGGGGAGAGCCCTTGGCATGCTCAACCCTTGCAGGTCCATCTGCCTCTGCTGTACACCAGCAGGCAGAGGGTGACCTGGGATTCTTCCTTACAGGGTGACAGAACCCATCACCGCCAAAGGATGCAGAAGTCATGTGCCACAGGCAGACTCTGCAGGCTGAGTTCAGGCTGGTTTCAGGGGGAGAAGGGGTGGCTGCTGCAGGATCACAGGAGTAACCAGGGGGTAAGAGCATTTCCAAAAGCAGTATTACCAGAGGGCTGGGATCTGGGCAGCTGAGGGTGGGTTTCTGCAAGCCCCAAAGCCAGTCAGAAATGGGGATGGAAACTAAACTGAGTTCTGGGATCCACAGATACTTTCCTTTCTGATAAAAACCCATATTTTCTATTTTAAGTAATTTAATTACTATGGTATTACCATTGTATTCAGAACTTTCCAATTCATTTCACCTAAAACTATTAGGTAGTCATTGAATAGGCAGTTGAGGTAACATTCAGATTAAAACTTCGGTTTTTATTTCCCCAGCGTGCTGAAATCATCACTTCCAGGATGATTTTGGCTCAATATACTTCCACATGGTACTTGGTGAATGCAGAGAGTACACATGCAGGAAGTTACGACAGCTTTGCTGAGATATGGCTATTTGTTAGTAACTTATGGTAACAGAACAGGTTTTAATTATATCTCCAGATCCTAACTTTCAGTGAACAGTTGCATGGTTTGGTGGTACTAGCCCCACCTTCAGCCCTTCAAGCATAGGTTTAGCAAGGACTGTGACACTTGGGTCTCCTGGTACATGGAAAGGAAAAAACAGGGCAAATGTTCATTAACTTGAAATAACATGTTTCAACTTAGGGAGGTGACTTATGCCAGCTATAACTTTGTAGAGAATATATGAATTATGAATACTAGGTTAAGATGCAAGGAAAAGAGAAGTTTATGCTTTATGTTAGGAAGTATGGATTTGTGTATATATGATTGCAAGAGATTTACTGTAAAACTGATGCAATTATGCAGCTGAAATAACTTGATAGTAATTAGGATTTTCAGTAGGATAAGTTTAGAAGAATGCAAAAATGGGACTTGATTAATACCAGAAAATTCCCAGAGCTTACCACACATCCTTATATCCAGTGATTGACACTGGAATCCACAGTGCCTGAAGGAAACTGCCTGCAGGTACTGCCACTGCAAGGAGCAGACACAGACTATCCTGTTTGTTCATCACAGGATCATTCCTTCATTCCCTTCACACACTGTTCCCAAAGTCACTGAGAAGCTAAAAATACCTCACAGCATAGATGTGAGTCTTACAAGTGTGACTGAAGATTTCTGTTTTCTAGGACAGTGTTTCAAATGCATAGAAGGATCAGTTAAACCATTTAGTTTCAGCCAAGCGTAAATGAATATTGTTAGTGTGCCTGAATTAAATATTGTTTTATATTAAGTCTACTGATGAGTATTTGTATTCCATTAAGTATATATCTTCAAAGCAGTTTTTTTCTATAAAAAAGACAAGCTTAGTAGTCCTGTTGTTGAAGCATGGCAAAAAGTCATGAGGTTGACTCAAGATCAGAAGTGTTCTAAAAAGAATGTGAGAATGTCAATTTCTTTGAACTTCCATTTAGGTTTCAAGCCCTTTTTCCAAGGGCTAAAAATTTTGTGAGGAAAGCTGATGTTCCCACTTAAGACCATGACTCCTAGATGTGAGGGTTTAAAAGAGAAACATGAACTAGAAGAGGGCTGGTGAGTGCGTAAGGAGCTGCGCAGGTCTCATGGGGTAGGATTCAGAGTCAGCTTTGGTGAGGGGGAGATGGAGAGTTCATGCACCTGAGGCCTCCAGAGCAATTCAGAAAGTTTACTCTGAGGGACCACCTGAACATCAGCTCCTACTGGTGCCTCCAGAGAAGCATGTAACGTTGGAGAATCCTGGACATGCACGGACTTTACACATTAGGCAGATCAGCGCCTGGCTGGATCTTGTCTTTGTACATGAAGCCTGCCTGATGGGCTCAGATGCTGAGGAGTTCAGTAGGCAGAAACTGGCATTTTTCCACCAATGGTTTCATTGCAATCAATAGTACAGATTTACCAAAAATATGGTGAAGAGACTTAAGAGGTTTCTTCATCCAGAAAGTGAAAGGTAGCAGAGGGTTGCCCGTCTGTATGATGGCTCAGGTAAAGCTCCTGCTGACTGCAGAGTGGTAGCCCCTTCCCCTGGAAACAAGGGACTTTTGCAGGAATATAAATAACGTATCCAAAAGAAGAAGGACTAATTCAGCAGGCTGACTACTAGGTGCATAGTCCATGAAAGAGAAGAGTTTTGTTGTCTGAATCTGCCCTTCATGTTTCTATATCCCAGTTCCCTGATCTAAGTAATGTCAGGCAAATCACAGTTTGCCTATGAGACTTGCATATGTTTGGGGATTACTATTATGTACATCCACATTTTCAGTTTTTACCCATAACATTTAATCATGGTGGGACCCTAATCTTGGTGAGGTCTCTCAGATGTTTTAATAAATACAGTGAACTTATTTCTGCTCTAAACATATAAACTGCTCTTGAGCCATCACTGCTTTGCTGCTGAGTGTCAGTAAGACCTACAGAATATTCTCATGAAACCCTCATTTTCAGAGATAGTGGATAAAAACGAAGCTATATTGCTGATTTTTTAAAAAAATATAATCAATTTTCAGTGCAGACATTCAAAGGTATAATGAAAAGCTGCTGTAACAACAATTCTCCCTGCGTAACTGCTGTTACGGGTTTGAATATGCCATTTGTAAGGTTTAAATTGCTTTTGCAGTGAAGTGTTGTAATCCATTAGTGATAAGAAAAGGTATTTGTCTATCGGTTGTGGTTAACTACATTCCTTGTATTAAAAACAATTTAGTCTCTTACATGAACCCAGTGCAGGAAATTGTTTAGAGAGAGTCTGGCTGCAGAGCTGGAAAAATAGAGTAGTTAGTGCTCCCTTCCCCCAGCAGCGATGTGATGTATAACTGAACACTGACAGCTAACAACTTAACCTTTAGGAGTGTTGCACGGAACACCACTACATACTTTTACTCAGAGGATTTCAACTGCTTCACTCTAACTCCTAAGTTGTTTAGAAAAAGTCATGCTTTTCAACGCTACCTGGGATTTTTCTTCTTAAACAGGGATGTTTTTTCTTTTGTCTGTTAAAAGACGTTAATTGATTTATTTTTTTTAGATAGTATCATTATTCTTACAACAAATAAATCCTAAATCTCTGGGCAAGTGGAAGAAAACATTAAGATTTGGTTCTTGTAAATGGGAATTGCAATTACTGTAAAAGCAAGCAATCGGATCAGGTTTGCTACCAACCATGTTTCTTTCCTTTGGGTTTTGGAACAGTGCTTGCTAAATATTATCAGCTTTGCATGTTTGGCTACACATTAGTAGTGAATCAGTACATTTCCTAGGGTTTCTTTTTCCTCTATAAAGATGCTGACAAATGTTGCCACAGACTTCTAACATATGATCTAACACAGTAAAGCCTGATGCATATTACATATCACAGACTCATCGAAATCAGAGATGGGAAAGATGTATCAGATGGTAACATCAACTCCCATACTGGCACTGAACTGGTAATACTAATAATCTTGGCCACTACCTGCTATCTGCCTTATTAACATCCCATAGCAGAATGCAGAATTATAAATTATTTTAGAATCTGTAATATACTGCACATGTACAAAGCAAGATTTTTTTCTAAATATTTTTAAGTAATAATTCAAAAGCACTGCAACCATAAGTCTTTCTGATTGTAATGCAGTTATCTCCTTATATGTTTATTATTATAAATAAGTTTCATTTTGGGAAGGAGTTGGTCTTATAGGAAGGCAGGGTCAGCAGCCTGTTAGAGGATGGTCTCAACCTATCCTGAAACCCCAGAGCAGCCTTCCTGTGGGATTTAAGAGCTGCAGCTGTTCGAGCAAATTCAAGATGTGTCTAGAAAGCTTAGCACCTAGACAAAAGCTGCAGTCATTGGCTTGGACCTGATATTATACATAGGATCCCCGTATTCGACTGTTTAAAATAATCCTTGCTGAGTACTAATTTTTTAGGTTTCCAGAGGCTCGCTGTTTGCTGGCAGCCTTTACTTTGTCCTGTAAAACACCTGAATTCCATTTTTGGCAGAGGAAGTGGAATATGAATATTGCAGAAGAGTCAGCTTTCCCACCTAATGCATTTGGCAGGAGGAGCTCTGAACTACAGGGAAGGCCAGCTAAACCCCCAGGGAAGGACGGTCTACAGTCTCAGGAAAGCAAGCAGTGAAAGAGGAGACGAACTGCATTACATAGGGTTTACTTGTTTATCAGGAGTGCTGCAGAACTTAAGCTACTGATTTCTGAAAAAGAGTACAGAGTCTATGCCAGGACCATGTCATCCTGACAAAGGCTAGGCATCTAGCCACACGGTGATAGCATATTCTTCACAGCAAATAATCACATTAATACCAAATTCTTTCTTCTGGAAAGCATTTGGAAATCGTACATCATCATTAACATGAATATTTCCTGTTATCCAACTGCCAGTGTGCTTCCAGCAAAGCCTGCAAGAAGGAGCTAGGCATTTAGTGATGTGCTTGCAGCTGAGCGGGAGGGCACTAGTGCCACAGCATCTGAGTGGGTCAGATTTCTCTTATGGTTTTAATCTGCATTCATCTGACAGTGATTCTGACTTGTTTTTATTGAGCATAACCATATGTTCAGTTTTCAACAACACATGAAAAAGTAAGGGCACTGTTCGCAAGCTGAAATGCCTTAACAGAGAGGGAAAGGATAATGCCGCATCTGCACCACCATTCGTTATTTATCTTCAAAGACTGAGTTAGATTTACTGCATCTGTCAATCATCTCCAAGCACTTACTCCATTTTTTCCCCCTCTTTGTAAATCACATCCATCAAATCAAGTGCTGTCAAGCAGATAGTAAAAGGTATCTCCCCCCTAAAGGGCCTCTCTAGCTGAAAGCAAAACAAGCACCTGATAATCCACTGGAAACCCTGCGGGATATAAATATACCTGCGGTATATCAGGTCAAAATAGCCAGAGGGAATTGAAAGGTTGGAACACCAGGGTGCTCTGTCCAGCCAAGTCCCATTCACATAAGCATCCCTCCTTGTATGTCTCAAGTTCTCCTCAAATGGGAACAGTTTATCCAGTCTCTTAAAACTTAATTCCCCCTTCCCCCCGACATTTACTTTGCCTTCTTGCTTCAGGTAACACAGTAAAATACTTATCCAGCCTCCGCTTTATGTGCGGCTGAGATTTCTGCTCTGGTTTCAGGCAGTCTCTGCCTCCACAGCCATAAAAGAAGGCAACACAGAATAAACATAGCTTTGTCCTTGCATAGAAGGTCTGAACTCTGTGGGACAATCCTCACTGCCTGCTAAGCCTGATGCAAGTTCACAAGTATTTGACAATTTACATTCTACTTTGGATTACATTTTTTCTCACATCCTGTTTCACACAGAAAGGGTGACTGGAATTAGATACTTGGTGCTCACCTGACAGATAAATATCCTCCAAGCTGTAAATAGGAAGCCAGTTCAGTTTTTGGCAATAAATAAAGTTGTATGAAATAGTAACTATAGGAGGGCAGACTTCAGGCTCCATGTTGTAAACGCTGTCAGATGCAGAAAATAGTTTCTGGATTTTATACAAGGTATTAGACTATCAAGATGTGATTACAAGGCATACGTTTTTCTGGAAGCCTATTTATATGCAGCTGAACACTGCTTTTGATTCATGAAGCTCCTTTTTTTATATAAAATGCAGTTTGGCAAGTTTTAGCACTTAGTTAACTAATTCCCACCAGAAATACTGAAAGCATGGTTTCCATTTATAGCAAAATGGATTAAGCTGATTTAGAAATACAGTATGTTGACAGTACTATTTAAAAGCATATGGATAATTTGCTCCTTTCTTCTTCATGACAAAAATGAGTGGTAACCATCAAATGCTATGCATCAGAATGCTAGCCTCTCCTTTTTGTAAAGATCAGCGTAATCTTTTCCAGTTGTAAAACCGAATCCAGAGTAGCCTGATTTATTGTTCTTTGCTATCCTCAAAAGGCACTGAGGCATCTACACAGGCCTTTCTAGGCAAAGTTAGTGTAAATCACTGCATGAAGTTTTACAGAACATGACTTTGACTGGTACAATAGTTCACAACACTAGATACTATTTAATTGCAATTACTTGGTGATGATTTTCTATCAATTGGAAAAGTTTATACTAGTATATACAACTCCAAGCTTCAAGAGATCTATGACAATATAAGACTAATGCAAAAGGAGAAGAATTATATTTTGTTTGTTATTAGCATATGTCTTGTTGGAGCCTCTATAATTACTCTATTTGTGCTTTATGGAAAGAAGCATCTCTTGGAGAATTCTGAGGTGGAATAGAAACAATCCCAGCAGAAAAGATGCATGCCTATACTTAAATATGTGTGTACAAACACAGTGTGCCCTTATAGAATGAAATACAAGCATCCATAATGAATATGGAAAATAGATTTTATTTTTAAATCCACATATAAGGCATGACTCAGTAAAAAAAGACAGCAGAGTGTTTCAAGGCTACCTCAGCCACACTTTCTGCTGCTCTTATGGATGTCAAGCAGTTTCTGACTCTGATTATCCCCACTGACTTTTATTATGTTGGAAACAGATCTGCCTACTGAAGCCAAGGATAGAGCATTTGTTAATGATCCATCCTAGGCAGTCCCCTAGCCTATGAAAAGTCCTAATCACCCAGCAAGTACATAAAAGTTCTTACTAGACACAGGAATTGATCTTTTCCTTGAAATACTGGAAGAACAACTGCCTGGCATCATCCAGTAAAGTAATTAACCAACCATAGGGTAAAAACATATCACACTTTCTCTGGCAGAGAAGATAATCAGTTATTCCTCGATTCTCCTCTGAGAATATTTCCGCAACTCTGCAGTTCTGATAGCAGAACTGTACTGTTGTCTCTGCCACCTGCGAATCCTGCAGGTCAGAGGTCTGTGATCAAAGGACAGTACACCCCAAGCACAGCTCTAACACAAGTATAGTAACATTTCAGGGAAAGCTGCCACTGTCACAGCAGACACCAGGCATTTGTCCTGTTTATCATCGTCTTGGGCTGCCATCTACCAAAGGATGCAGGCTGTAGGAAAGCTCAGGATTTTCATACAGGCACCAAGGAGAAGTATCAGAGCAATAAATGATGCTGTGTATCTTTCCCCTGAGACATTTAGATTTGACTCAAATATCTGCACAATTCTGTATTCACAGAGCCCGAGAAAAAATATATGTACTGAGGTACAGGAGAGCAAAGGGAAGAGGTGGGAAGACCATAAGCAAATCCATGTAGCAAGTCCTACCCTCGAGTGCAGGGAATTCTTTTGAGTCTTGTATGAACAGTATTATTTCTTATTTACAGTAAGTGCACTGAACTGGAAAATGCAAAACCTCAACAAGCAGGGACTGGAATAATTTTCGGCTGAAGTCAGTGAAACTTTGTGTGCCTGCACGATCTGATATTCAACTCAGTCTGCAGTCACTCTCTTTATCCATTTGCTGACTGCAGTGTATTATAGTGAATGAATAACAACATGATATTTTCTTACAAATACGCTAGACTAATGCCATGAATGCTTTTGTTAATGATCCAGAACATTCACAGTCTGTTTTAATTATTTCTTCTCCTTTTTGCATCTCAATTATTAAAATAAGCAGAAGTCACCAAAAGTGTTAGGAACAAAGTTGAAGCATGAAAAAGCAATATAATACTACAAAAGATTGTAAAGAACAGCAGCAGTCTTCTCTGAGCAACTGTATACTCTCAGCAACACCGTCCAAAAAAAATGGTTTCACAACAGTGTACTGATTTATGAAAATCACACTTGCATCTGAAATCCATATTTGGCTAAGGTACCTACATCTTGAGAGTCACCAGGCAGGTGGTACCAAGCTGTCAAGGCTTAACACACAGAAGGATTACAGGGCATTTCAGCAAAGTGATGTTTTAAATGGAACAGTCCAATGTGGTTTTTGTCGATCCTCAGGTGTCGAGGATTTCAGAACTGTACTGGCCAAAAATACATACTTTTTTATAGCTGCACCTCTGACAGGGAGACCTAACAATAAGTATTTTGAGGCAGAAGGAATATAACACAACAAAACCCCCAGGTTTTTCTGTTACTATTGTTACATGCTGCAAACTATGCTAATATCTTATGAATATCAAAATGGAAATACTGAATGATTACGCCAGAACAAAATCGATCCAGACAGGTGTATGGCAAAATTATTCAACCCTCCCTTGCTAACAGATATCAAATGAAGATAATTTACATTCCCTTTAAGCAAAGCCATTAGATGTCTCACTCTTAAAGAGTGGCCAGTTGGAGAAATATCCCCCAGACAAAAATACTGTGCACCCAGAATGCTCCATGGAAATACCACCTGCCCAGCAGTAAGCTTTCTAATGTTTACGCTCCCTGCTTCTCATGGAAGTCTATAACATGAGGCAAGTTTAGGTCTGTGTTACTAAAGATCAGTCTGGTTACTATCAAGCTCCAGAGTCCCTCAAATACTTGAATGACTGTCCCTAGGTAAGCCAGCTATTGACCACCAGATATATTACCTTAACTTTTAAATATATACACACAAAATATATACGTGTATATACATCTTGAACATAGTTTTAGAACAATGTTTTTATGATTTAGTACTTTCCCAAAATAGACGCATATATCTGCAGACTTGAAATATCGTGCCCTTAGGAGTTTTACAAAATACATATAATCATGCTACATTTTTGAGAAAAAGTCCTTCCTATTCTGGGATCTTATTGCACTGAACTTTGTTATGGATACATCAGTGTCTCCAGGGCTAAGCACACTGAAATAATTGTAATCCAATTGCGCTGAAATATTTAAGGGAGTTTGTTGCTGTAAGAACATTCCATTTGAGTCAATCAAGACACACAGAATGTTTTTAGAAATAAAAGTTAAGGCTTTTATCCAATTTCTGTGAAAATAAATGGCCAGGCTATCATCTAAGTTGAGCTGGGATTGGACTCTGCATTGCACTACCTGGTCCATGTAACAATTATCAGTGTTAAATAAAAGGCCTTACCAATTGTAATTTACACAAGGTGTATGGCTAGATATAATAGAAAGTTGTTTTACTCTGCAAGGTAGGTATCCAAGAACAGTAAGGAATGCCGTATTTTCAGTCTTACCTTTCATTAACTGCCCAACATACTGAGCTTTCAACCCAGCTCTTAACCACCTATATAGTGTTCCTATTTATTATTATCCATCCTAGTTATTATTTATTATTAATTTTGAAACATGTAAACACAATTTGTATAATTTTACACACGTCATTTGAGGTTTTCAAAATTGAGATTTAGAGAAATTCTGATTACCTTTTCTAATATATGAACCTCTGAGTCATGTAAGGCAAATCAGGACTTCCTCTCATTTTAAGTTATTCATGTGCATAGCAAATACATGGCCTAAACTCGAGAAAATGGCTATGAAGTTTTTAAACTTTGATGATAATCACTGCAACTGTCTCTCTTGGGACTTTAGAGCATAGAAACCTTTCTGAGATGCTTTTTTGTCCACTTAGTTACTTGTGCCAACAGAGAATCATCTAGGGAGCAGGGGCCTGGCTTTTGCAGTATATATACACCTTAAGACTTAGTTACAGCATACTTGCTCCGTCAGAACAACCTTCAAAACTTAAGTTTGAGGAGTGAGTTTGCTAAATCTCACAAGTAAGCACACCAGTTTTAGCATGTGAGATGGTATTTACAGAACTGTCAATATTTATTGATTATGGTAGCCTATTAAAGGTCTGATACTTCACACCTTTCCTACCAAGGCATAAATTCACATGTTTGAGTAGTTCCAGAGAGCTTTCAGAAGAACCCAGTTCTGCTGCTTAGTGTATGCAGCCGTGGATTTTAATGAGACCATTGACATAAAGTGTGGGCATCAGCATCGCCTTCAACTGGCATAAACCATATTTTGGCCTTGATGAAGTCGCTGTTAGGTGTTGCTGTTGACTAACATGCTAGGTGTTTGCACAAAACTATTCTGAAGAGCACAGACCCCGATTTGTGTTTCTCATGTCTCCCTGTAAATGTTTTTGCTTCCAGCATTCAGAAGCCTATAGAAGACTAACCCCTGTGACTCGCAGAAGGTCAGAGTCAAGAATGGAGTCCTGTTTTTATACAAAAGCCCTCTCAGTCCATGGCTCAAGTCAACCACACTTACATTGATACAGTAATGATATACAAGTGTACATTTTCAGCCTTTAACTATTAATCTCCTGAATTTTGATTATTTCATTTTATGAAGGGTTTTTTTGTTTCCTTTTGTTTTGTTCTTGACCTAATGGCAAACTAAGGAAAAGAAGTACAGGAAAAACATAGACCCTTTGCAATTGTTAAATCTTTCTGCAAAGGCTGCTGGCTATATCTCTCATGGGGCCAGTTATCTTCTCAAACAGAGTTGCTGTGATTCCAGTGGAAGTCCATGGCTGTTTTAGACTAGGTGAAGATGTAGCCTACAATTCCAGCCTGATGAGATCAGTGTATTTTCTTTGGTAACAACCAATATTTCTAATGAGTAATTGTATCAGTGGAAGAATGAATGGGGCAACTAGGATTTGATTCATGACTTCATAATAGGAATTAAGAGGGGAAAGGGACCCTATTAGCAGAATTTTATAAACTTAAATTGTAAACAAGGAAAAAATATACAGCAAAACCACAAGTGAATAAAAAAATGCTAATTCTTTTGTCCCATGGCAATTAAGTGTTTTCTAAGTAGGGATACGAGGCACTTAAGGTGATCGAATACTTCTACCATAGTTAATATTTGAGAATTAGGTCCTGAAACTTTTCAGATGAAGTCCTGCTTTCAGTATTCACTTCTGCTAATGGAACTCAAGGATAAATTGTGACCACATGGTCAATCTTACTCCTGAAGTCAGAGTGAGGGAACATGCTGACGGAAATCAGCTCAGAAATACTCAGTGAAATATTTCCAGATTTTCTAACCCAAGGCTGACGATCCAGTTCCAAGAAAGATAATGCAAATTTTATAAACACAAACCAGCTGCTTTCTTTAAATCAGTATAATGTTTTCTTTCAGAAATGGGCCAGAAAGCTGAAGAATGAATTTGCATTGTTAGTCTTGAAACAACTGTTGGTTATCTGTAGTGAACTTGTTATTTAAAAATCATTGTAGCTTAAGGCTTAAATGAAAATTCTTTGAAATTGCACTTTTAAAGCTCCATTAAATGGAACTGTGTGCTGTCCTGAATCGTGCATGTGTAGTTGTGTGTGTTCTAACAAAAGCCACTAACACTTCTTTGATGTGTCAGTTATTTTTCTTTCAGTATCTAAACCATACAAGATAGGCCCGTTAGAAAATTTAACCATGATTACTAAGCGTAACATACTTTGTCAGCTTCCTCTTCTCATTTCTGGGGTAGACACTGCATAAATGCTTAATGTGAAAGTGCACATTTTCCACTGCTAGTGTGTCCCCTATCTCCTGTATCAGTTTGTCTTCCAAAATTTTTACTTCTGTGGCCAGCTTCACAGCCCTCAAGACACCTTCTAGTCCATTCTCAGACTTGCCAGTAGCAGGGAAGCCTTGAATCGCTCTGCTGCTCTGCACGAGCAGAACTCCATCCAGCTTGTCATTCAGCTCTTGGCTTTTCCATTGCTGGCACCAGGTGACATTTTCTGGTGCAAGATACTGTTTGTAGGCAAAATTTGTATCTTATTTGACTTAAGGCAAATGCTCAAGTTGGCAATTGTTGTGCACTGTTTTAGTCAGATTTGTAGGTATGCCCTAGTTCCTTGCATTCCCCTTATGCTAGACACTGTGCGTGTACTCTAGCCAAATCTCTTTCTTTGTATTGGTTTGTGAGAGGAGAAAGGGAGTTACTCTGACCTTTTTTCAGAAGATTTAAAACCAAGATTTATAGACTTGGTCAGGACAATATAAGCAGTCTGTGGTAGACTTGGAAAGTAAGCCCAGATCTCTGAAATCCTAACCCAGCATGGCAAGCTTATGAACATAGAGTATATAGCTTGTTCTGAAAATAGAGTTTTCCTTCGTACTTTGTGTATTCCTGTAATTTCTGAGAGCTGTTGACTTTCCTAACTGCCATCATAAACACTTGGCTTGGTCAGTATGAAAGTCCATTGACTACCCTCATGCAGATGTCATGAGAAGTGTGAATGAGCCCAAAAAGTTTTACTCTGGATTTAAGTGAGCAAGGTGAAGTTCTCTTGGAACCGTCTGACTTTTACCAGATTGTTAGAATTATATTAAACAGCAAAATGCACAGTGTTAAAGAATACACACTGAATCGAGGCTGTTCAAAACTAGAGTTTTAAGAACTGGAGAAATTTGTTTCACCATTAGATGATTGAAATGTAGCTCCTTTTTCATACCAGTGGAAGACATTAACCCATCCTGTCTTTCCACCTTTTCAAGAAAATATTTGAACAATTGATACCATTTTATAGCAAAAATAAAATAAAAATTAGAGATTCTTAAAGTTTTTATTACTGCCTTTCTCCTCACCTCTAAGAGCTGTTGTAGTGAATTATTTATAAGATGTTATTTTATATTTCCTGACCTAAATGGCTGCGTAGTCTTAGTGTTACTACACTGTAATTTGTTACATGGTCACCAGCTATATTTTAGTGGTATGAAAAGTGCCATTGGAATGTAGTAAAGCACAGCTGGCACTGGTTGAATGTAAGGAATGAAAATAGAAGCAGCAGCACTGGTATTATTTTTAATGATAAATTAATTTTCGGACACTTAATAGGTGTAGCAAGCCTTGTTTTTCTCCTTGTGCAAACATCTATCAACACTTACTTCTACTTAGTTGAGTAACTCATTGAGGATTCTGAAAATAGATGATATTGTTTCCAATCATATATCCTTCAAATTTGAAAATTACTTTACTGAACAATATATAGGCTAAAATCTATCACAGTGATTTAGAGGCAAACCCACTGTGAGGCAATGTTTTACTATGGAAAACAATCAACACCTTGAATTGTTGGCTAAGAAACAGGATGAATAATCCAATACAGATAGGGTCATCAATCCAAAATTAATAATAATAATTGAGATTGACCACCAAGTTATGTTTATACGTGCAAAATTTTTTATCATATTTCATAGGTGATCATTTTAAATATTGGCAAGTACCCATTGCTGTAGAACAAAACTATCCCTTAAGCACTAATATCACTAGTAAAAATGAAAAGCTGATTTCAACAAATCCTTGCTTTCATAAACAGCATACAGCACTGGAAAGTATACACCTCATTAACAAACCACAGTCTGTTCTAATTTAGACACATGTAAATAGCACTGGAGTTGTTCCAGATTTGTATCAGTGTAATTGATAGCAGAATTTGTATAGTATATACACACACACATATATATACACAATAAGCTTTCCTCACACTACTGTATACAAGGTTTTTGCAATAAGAAAAGCTCCTTTAACAAAAGCAACTTGTATTTTGGATTACAGATTTTCATCAGAACAATCTTTTGCTTTATTTGATCCTGAAGTGTATGAACTTCCATAATTCCAAATAATTGATTCTCCCTTGATAATCAGAGTTCAGGTTTAGGTTTCTGGACTGTTTTTCTTGCAGTATTTTGTACCTTGTCTTGGAAAGTACTATGTGAGAAAGCCAGCAGTGAGCAATTACAGTTTACTGTATTGGCTGGATCATAGCATAGACCGGGTATTGGGCTGATGTCTGTTATTCTCTGTGCAATTGTATTAATGTCTTTCATATGTTAAGAACCCTTTTCATCAGAACATCTCAGTCATTTATAAAGGTGGCTGAGTGCTGCTGGCCATGTTTTTACAGATGGAGATCTATAGGTGCAGAGGGGTGATGCAACGGGCAGAAGGCAACACTAGAAACCAGTTTACTGGATCTTACTTCTGCACTCCAACCACTGGACTCTACTGTCTCCACATAGGTTTAAAGGATTAGTTGTAAACTAAGTCAGTTTTACAAAATGTATTCAAGTTGCACTGGTTGTTTTTGCTGTGTTCAGAAATAAATAGCAACATCTAACAATGTAATGCCAGGGAAACCACAAAAAAGATCCTTGTACATTCAAACACATTTAGATTTAGGTTAGATGCTCTGGGGAATATTTGGCAATGCTGTCAGTAATTTTATCATCCACAAAGTGGTTCATCTGTAAACCAGTGGCAAGGGCCACATAATGGTTCCCCTTGTTCAACGGGAAGAGGGGAAGAAGATGATTTTAGTAGTTTCAAAGGGGCAGCTGGTAGACTGAAACCTCATGGACGTGCCTTAAGCAAGTTACCACTCATTTCTCCACAGTAATCTCTGGCAACTTGAACAGCCCCTTGGGACTGTGGGCAGCTAGGCACCAATTAGAGCAAACCTGAATTGCTCCAAGTTTTTGTCCAGAGCTCAGTCTTCTTAATCAACGAGTGTGAAAGGCCTAGTTTAGCCTCCACCTCTAGGAGAGATCTTCATCTTAACAGACCTAAGAGGCAGTGTCTACCAGAAAGATTTTGATGACTCAACTGTAGGCCTTAAACAGGATCATAGAAAGAAACCTTTTCATCCACAGCAAAATACAACCTTTCCCAGTTCAGTTTTATGCCTGTTGCTTGTCTTCCTTAGCAGATTGGCTCACTAGGATGCAGCCAACATAACAGAAAGATCCAAGCAGTAACAGTGACTCTTGACCTAATACAACTAAAATGCAATTTTGATAGTAATGTAAAACACTCCATTAAAAATAAAAACACTACTAATAAAGCAGGGCACTGATAGCAACATGTCCTACCAGTAGTTCAGTGATCACCAGGCAGAGCCAAGGCAGTGAGACAGGTCCGTGGTCAAGCCAAGAAGTCCAAACAGCTCAGGAACAGAGGTGGAGAGTAGTGCACCTCCAACACAGCTCAGGAAGGGACTGAAGACCCAGGGCTGAGCTTAAGTGGACTCCTGGGCCTGTGGGTGGGGTGGGCAGAGACCCCATGTGAGGCTGGTCAGCGCCATCAAGGCCTCTGAGTGGCCTAGGCAGTCCCTGTTTATCCCAGGCAGGACAAAGATCTCATTTTGTTGGCTAGGCAGGATGACTTTAGGGTCCCAGAGCTATGTTCTGCTCTCATGTGTATCACAGTCTAAATCTGGAGTAAATCTGGTGCAGTTGTAAGACCCTTAAAGGGCCACATTTATTCTTCACTGTCAGGAAACAGCACAGCTTTACTTCCCTTGTTCTCCCTCTTTTTTTATGCACCCCTTGAGGGTGCCAGTCTTGCTGCAAGTGGTCTGTGCCACCGATGGTATTCACAACTTGTGCAGAGTCCGTGTCACCAGGATGTTGGCAGTTCCCCCTTTGAGAAGCAAAGGACGGGAATAGCAGGGTCGCTGCAGGTCACTGCACCGCAGTGGAAGTTCACACACCACCTGCTATAGCCCTGACAGGTTACCCATAATAAAATAATGTTACTTCAAAAATGTGTGAGGTCTAGCTCAGCTACTTGGGCTCACAGGCAGACAGCTCTGCCCCATTTCAGTGACAGTATGTGTCAACAGCAGGTCTGGTGTGACTGGCAGTAAGTTTCAAAAGTTTTGATTTTTAAGTTGACTCCTGCTGCTGTATCTTCCCTCTGAAAGATAGAGGCTTCATGTGTAGCTTGAGTAAGGTGGGGGACAGTCTGGCATTGACCCATGGCAGTAAGAGACTCTGTCTTTATGCTGATTCGTGTGTGCTCCATGTATTTTCTCATTCCCTCTTTGCCTGTCTGGAGGGACTACCAGCCCTGCTTTCTTCTTAAAAGGGTAATAAATAGGAGCTTTGTAGGCTTGTCACAATTCCCTGTACAAATGTATAGGACGAATAAGTTGCTGACTTGTCCTTAATAGAGTAATTTGCTACCATCGATACCCTAACTAGCCAAAAATACTTGTTTTCTCAAATAAGACTAAGAAATATACCCAGAAGAGAAAATACACATATATGCTGGGGAGGGGATGTTTTTGTTTTTCCTTCTGTTATTGTAAGCTCATTGGTAAAGCTCTAAAAACCAGTGCTGGCCACACTGGCTGTGTAGCAGTTTGTAGCCCCATATGTATGTTCACTTACACTTTTCCTATTTTTGCTTATTATTCTGATAATAGTAAGCCCTCTCCCTTTCCCCATTTACCCATTTCTTAAAGCTCTTCTCCAGCCAGGGCCAGATTTTGCTTGTCCCACTTACATGAAGGACTGGCTGATCTCCCATCACACAAGGGCAGGCTGCAGAATGGGGTCCCTGTCATGAACCCACCCAAGGAGGCAGCTGCTGGGGTGCACTGGCGGGCGGGTCCCTGTTTCTCCCCATCTTTCCCTTCCCCCTGCCAGAGGCAGCCCCATCTCCTGAGGTGCGGGGCTGCTGTAACAGGATCTCCCCGCTGCTCCCTGCTCTGGACTTTGTTTTTCTTGGCACACCGCTCACTGAGACACTTTAAAACAGAAAGCAAGTCAAAGCGCTTTTGGCTTACTTCCTTGCCTCTTCTCCCCCCTTTCCTTTCTTGAAACAGTTTATGAATAAAATAGCAATATTCCCTCTTAAAAGCATTCGGCTACAATGTTAAAATTTGGATTGCAAGGACTCTTTCCAGTGTTCAGAAGTGGCAGATGTTTGCAACAGGCACAGTGGGAAAAACCCATCCTGGATTCCTGCAGCGGGAAGTTAAGGTGCAGGCTCGATTTTTGGTAGAAATATGAATCCCCATAGATCACTTCGGCATATTTTAATGACATTTAAACATAACCAGATACAATTAATACTTGAGAAGCAGGGAGCTATTCTAAGCAGCAGGATCTGAAAGCGCTGTGTTCAACTGAAGACTTATTCACCATTCACTTAGAAATGGGCTGAAAACAGTCTGTAGGAAATTAACTAAAATAACATTTTGCCCAAATGCAATATTTTAATTCATAGTGATATGAAATGCTAAGAAAATATAGGTATCTGTAAAGGATTCTTGTAAGCATAAAACAAATGGTACTTCCCATGCTTCCTTCTCAGCAGGGCTGATATTTCTAGAAAATGTGCAGGAATTTTAATCTCTCATGACTGTGTAGCACAGTGCTTGAGTCTATATGGGGGATGGAAATTTTACATGCACCTGGAAGCAAACATAAATCACGGTCAGCCCAAGCACTTTGCAGACTCCACAGCCTCCTCCAGCCAGCCATCTACACATTGCAACTCATTCCACAGATTTTCAAGACCAGCATATCTGCTGCATGTTTTCTACACAGCAGCACTGCACCATTTACACTCACACAACAACTTCAGGGAGTTAAGCAGTTAGACTGTGTAAACTGGCATTGTCATTGTTTGGTCCAGTCTTCTGTGGTTTTACCCTAGTTTAGGATCTGGTCCATGAAATAGGAAAGCGAGAGTAGCTGGGACTCAGAAAATCTGTCACATCTATAGAACCATCAAGAAACAGCATGTGATCCGAATACACTCAAGTTTGCAATTCTTCAGCACAGATCCGCTGACATCGAGGGCTGCGGGACTGACATCAGCTGGGACTTCAGCCCAGCCTCTCCCTGAGTTCACACTAGTCATGTGAAGACAGTAACCCATTTCTTCTTCTTTTACCATTCCCTCTATGGTGAAAGGAAATCAACTGCAGGAGATGCCGTCTCAGAACAAGCCTGCACTGCGGTGTCTTTGCAGAGGCATAAGGCAGGACTGTTTCTCCACAGGAACTACAGCCTGAGAGCTCTGCTCATACGAGACATGGGTTGTGAGATCATGAGAATGCCACATCCTTTGAGAGAACCGGGTGACTCTTGTCACAGAACTGTCATTTCTAGTACAAAAATATCTTGCACAAAATATAAGTGTAGTTCTGAAACTTAGTATTGTGTAAGAGTTTAGGGAGAAAATAAACCCACATTTTGTAAGTTCTTCTAGCAGAATAATAAAGAAAAAAATCCATATCTGTCCGTGTTATTGCAATGCCGGAGGTTTGTTTGCCAGGCTTTGCATTTAATCTTACCTACATTACTGGAGAAAATTAAAGACATCTGAGAAATCAGAAGGAATTCCAGATAGACTGTATAAAATGTTGATACAATACCGCAGTTGTACAAGTACCTAGAGATAAATCTTACGTTTTGATGACTTCAATAAGTATGTAGTATGACAGAGATATTGTAGTATGATAAAGACACTAACCTGATACCATGTTACCTAAAAGAAAGAAACAGAACACTAGAAGAAAAATGCTGTAGGAGATCCTAAAATGCTTCATACTTTTGTATAGCATCTCCCATATTGCAGCAGCATCCGCAGTGTGACCAAGTGCTACATATTGTACATGTTTTGACTGACCATCTATATCATGGTTCAGAGCACAGTGCTGTTCCACAGCATGGAGGTACTGGGATGTGCCAGTAAGAACTCATGGTATATTTTATAACATTCTTATTACAGTGATACTTGAGCATGAAAATTCTTCTGTCAGTGATGCTGGGAGATCTACTGGCTCATGTTCTTTCCCCATTTTTGTCTAGTTGTTCAGAAATCTTACGAGGAGGTAGAAAAGGGGGAGGAAAAAGGGAGAAATTAGATACAATTGTTGGTAGGATTATTGATCAGAGATTCCAGAATACTGATACTGAGATTTCTTTTGCTTGAGAATGTTCAAAAGTACCCTACACTAGCAGGGTTCCAGTAAGCATAGTTCTAACAGTCCCTACTCATTACACCTACTCTTAAATACCAGAATACACCAGTCAAAATTAGAAATTTTGGGGAATGCTCTGTCTTTTAACAACAGTGATTTCTAAATATTACATGGTGCATTTCACATAACATATTATTGTTGTTTAGCATAATATATTAAGTATTTGGGTAGTAAGAATACTTTTCTGGCTAGTTCTTTGAAGAGATTCTTCTGCTGGAAAAGTATGAAATAGCTGATGATACTAATTTCCATGTAAAGAAGATATAGTTGTTATTCCAGTGTGCAGTGAATAGTGAAGAATAATAATCATCTATTTTTCCATTTTTCTGTAATCTTCTATTAAAGAACGGAAATAAAACTTAAGTTTCATTACGCATATTGAAGACTGTAAGCTTTTCTTATTGCAGTTGTGATGCCGTGAAGAAAATTGAATAGCCAAGGGCGTAGATAGATTTTTCTTCATCATTTAGATTGACTTTTAGGTCACCTGCATGGATTTACACAGCCTGGACAACTAAGGTAGCTATCAGTATGGTTGTGTTAGTCTAGTATGCTAAACTACTCTACTAAAACTAACCCAGTTAAAAGCAGTTAAACCCAGCAACTGGCCTCTTGGCTGACAGTCGCAGAAGAGGAACAAAAGATTGTCCACAGAAACTGAATCAGTGCAGGGAAAAGTAATGGGTATTTATTCTTTGGTGGGTCAGAGAACCAGTCCCACGTGGTTAGGATTGGCCGCAGGGCACAGCTCGTGCTGACTTGCTTCTGTTGACAGGTAATTTCAGTCATTGAGGTGATAAACTGGATTATCAGGAGACAGAACTGGGAGTAGTCCAGGTGACAGAGCAGCTCGAGCACATAGTGCTGCTGAGCTTGTACCGCAGTGAACCCAGCCCCTGCTCCGCAGCAGAGCACGGGCAGCAGCAGGGCACTGCGGGGGATGGAGGGGACACACCGACATCGCACCCCAGAGCAGGAGCGGTGCTGGAGCAAGGGAGGTAAAATGGGCAGCTGCTGCTGCATCGCATTAGGACAATGCAGTTAGGAATAATCAAAACACTGGAAAATGCTATGTTTGGTAAGGAAAGGCCGTCTTTTAAACTTCTATTCTAAAAACCCATAAAAACTGGTGTGGGAGGTATTGCAAAATAGCCTCTCTATCATTTACACAGTTTGAACTCAATATAGTGTTAATAAATGTAAACATTTGCCTTTTATTAGTAAGAAAATAATTTTAATGGTTTGTGCCTCTGCTTAATTTAATAAAATGTTTTACATCTCTGGTATGTGTGCTTAGTGGATGGTACTTATTAAAAAAGTGAGTGTATGCCAATGGATGGTAGTTATTAAAAAAATCACTGTATGCCAAAAGCTGTCAGACAAGCTTACTGTTGAATAACGGGTGGCAAAAACATTTGTGTTTAACAAACAGAAGAGAATTAAGGCAAAGGCAGTAATGTTAGACTAACATACAATGTATGTTTTTTCTATAAAATTGGTCTTCAAGAACACAGTATTGACTGTTGTTTAAGCACATATTTTCTCCAGACTCTTTGTGGAGCGTACAAGCTAGGACTGTCTAGGAGCAGCGCTCTCCTACGTAATCCTCTGCAGTTCATCTGGGAAAGAGGGGCAGTGTGTGATGTATGGGGTGTACCCTACCTGCCCCAGTGGGCACTGCAGTGCTAGAAAGCATTTTAGCTGCTTATATGAAGTGGGAGACGCCTTCACTCAGTGAAATCATACCAGTGGCTGCAAAATACGCAGTAAAGGTATTACCTCAAAATGAATCCCTGACAAAGAGAAACATCTTGAGGAACGCTTTACCCCAAGTATTTCTCCAGTGACTGTGTTGTCTTCTGTTGCATGGACCTTTTTCTGCTCCTTTGAAACTCTCAGCAGCATCTCTTACCACTGCTGCTAGTGTCGTGCAGAGAGATACTCCATCCTCTGTGGCCTAAAGAGGGAACCCACTCACCCCCAGACGTGAAGATACAGTACCTCTGGCTCAGAACTCTATCAAATACCATGATGACAACTCATTTTATGGATCCAATTGCTGTAGGAAGACACAGATGTGAAACAGGAATCTGAGTGCTTTGTATAATCTTGGCTACTTAACAGAGACGTGGGAGAGCTTGTAGGAGAATGGGGCCCAGGAGAGTACAATGGTGCTCAAAAAACTGGAGGAGGGTCACACCCTGCACTGTCCTTTTGCCAATTTAGAAGACAATTACAGAGAAGAGGCTTTGCTCAAGCCACACACATTGAAAAAAGTGGAATTAGAGGGAAGTGATTAAGAGGAGGGTTAAGAGAGGAAAGATGTAAATCCAGTCTCCTGGGCTTTATTTAGAAATGTCTGGCAAGCAAGACTTCCATAACAAGTCAAAAAGCACATTTCCATTTTGAAGTCATGACAAAATATATGTTATGCTCAGTAATATTACACTTCAGCAGTTACAATTGTTTTTAATTAAGTTTAAACATTACATATATACATACAGATGCAGAAATGGATGGCCTAAGTTAACTGTTTGTTGCCTGGTTTCCAGGAAGGCCACAAAGAACTGACATTACAACATTGGATATTTTACCGCCAGAACTCTTGATAACCACATTTTGGCTTCTCCATTTTGTCTCAGGACAATCTTGCATCAGGTACCACACTGTATAAGAGCCAAGGAAAGTCATCTAAGAATGGAAACTATCCTTCATCTTAGGGTGATCAAAGAGACAATCAAAATCACAAGTCCTATAGCGTTTATTCAGACCACTGTATAGAATGAGATCAATGAAAGTAAATGAAAGATTTGAGAGAGCCAAAAGTAGAAATAGGATGGAAGAGTAACAAGTGCTTAACTTGCACTGAAGTAAGTGTATATCTTGCAAATCCAAAAGATAGCTGTTTTTTTCAGGGATGGGTAGTGTAGTTGCAAGGACTAGAAGATGAATAAAATTATTAGAGGCTCCAGTGATAATTTTATATGTTCGCTTATCTTCTAGATATTTCCCAATTTGTCTTGCCTGTTTCCTTTTTCCGTGTAGGCTGAGTGCGGGCTGATTGTCCTCTAATACCTCCCTCCTCCTCAGGGTGTCTGAAGAACAAGGAAAAAGTCCATAGGTGATGTGTTCTGGGGGAGCATTTTCTGTTGAGGAATTAATTTCTACATGCAAAGCTATGAGGCATAACCAGCCCCAGTAGCACAAATGTTTTCAGCTGGAGTTGGTCCTGGGCAGCAGTTGTGTTATCAGAGCAGGGAAAGCCCACCTGCCTCCAGGTACCAGATATCTGGAGTGGGCACAAGTTCCACTGAGCGATGGACCATCATGGGCTCGTGTTTGGGGGGGAAGCAGTGAACAGGGAATGTGGTTGCAGCATGTCAGAATTTACTTGTCTGAACCACATAGCAGTGATCATTGACATTTAGGATTAATTTTATCACTGTTTTTTCAACACCAATAAAGCAAATGCAGGAACAGAAACATTTTTTTGAGGAGAATATTGCACTGTGGTTTGGTAGGTGCCTTTACCACAGTGAATGATTCAGAAAGACCAGAACACTTATTGCCAAGCTGACGTGGACTCCTGGACTTTAATCATGTAGTTACGTAAAGAGTTGCTGAGAAGAGCCTTACTTTCTCAAGAAGGAAATTAAGCTAGATACTTCAAAACAGAAAACTTAAAATACAGTCAAAGTAAGTGAAAAAATGTCCTTAGGTTAAAGTGAGCTACTTTGGCTTAGGTCTCTGAGCATTAATTCCTGCCAGCAATACTTAGAAAAAACATAAACTTAATTAAGACAGAAGGACTGGTGTGGGTATTGGCCTTATTTTTATAAATCCTTCAATGTTGCTCCATTTAACCCTGCCAATGAATCTTTTTCTTTGATCTTAAACTAACAGGATTAAAACCAACTTGTTAAAATTGAATCCTGAGGTCACAGTGAAGATTTGTTAAGGCAGAACTTTGTTAAAGCTGCTATGTTTTCTTTTAGAAAAACAAAAGCAGTTATTTATGGAGTTTATTAGTTGAAAAAGCTTTTATTTCAGAGTTCGTTAATTATGATGGTAGATAATAATTATATTTTTAGGTTACATATTTTTTAGTTATAACAAAAAGCTGTTTGTCATCCATCATCCATTCAGTCTGGGGCTAGAAAGGGTTGTGTTCAGTGAAAGGGCTGTCCCCAGCGTGTCACAGCATCTTTGTGTTCAGGAGGACTGAGAGCCCCTCTGGCATCTTTTCTGGAGCTCCTACACTCTCCTTAATGGAAATAAGTGGAAGTTTGAAATTAAATCTTCACAATCGTGGCACTTCCTTGCATTTCATGCACACTTGAAAGCTAAACATAAATTGCTTAACTAAGTTAATTGAGAAACAAATGGCGATATAACATATTTCTCTGCGTGCTGAAATTCTATGCAAGAGGGACCTGAGATGATCTACCAGGTGGGCTCAACTTTCTGTCCTTAGCTCTGTTCCAGTGCAGTCCATAACGTTACTGGGGATCTCATGTGATTATTGGGAATCTTACCCTGATTTTGTAATAAGGAGTAAGTTGATTCCAACATCTTTACAGAAATTTTATGTTTGAAGTGTTGGCAGCAATCTTGAGGTTACTCACATTAATAACAAACTCTGTAACAACATTTACTGCTACACAGCATTTAATAGGTAAATTAAACATAGTAGTGGCTTCATTATTTAGTAGTGGTGTTACGTAACAATTTTATTTTTATTAGCAGGGGTGTTATATTGTAAAAATTGCCTATATTATGAACTACAAAACTACACTATAAACCTTAGCAAAGAGGCCAGTCAACCACGTGTAACTGCTGCATTCCAGAGTCAACATACTAACTTAGTCTCATGTCTAACATCATTTATTATATAGCTAATGAGAGTAAGTCATGAGAGACATAAAGAGTATGTATTTATGTAGAAAATGTGAACCTTATTCCTTTACAAGTAGTCATGGAATATATGTACATGTAAGTAATGGTAAATGAGTAAAGCACAGCCATAAGATTAATTCATACAGATGAAATACTGTAGCAGTTCAGCACTGTGTTAGTAAAATGCTGAAGAATGTCATTTATGGGAAAGCCTTGAGAAGCTGTCATCATCTCATGAGTTTGCTGGAAAAAAATATGGTCAGTTAAAAAAATGATGGGTTAGGATTTTAGTTATTGTAAATCATTGCTTTTTGTGTTCAACAGAAAAAGAATGCTAACACCAAAAGATCTGTCCTAATCTTTCATTTTCATTTAATCTTTTCCTTTTTGTTATAACTAAATTAAAGAGATTTCTCATTTCTCTCATTACTTAGTTGAATGTGTTTGAAAGCTGCTTGACTATTGTATTGGGTTTGCGTGGCCAGGTTTTGGTAGCGGGGGGGCTACAGGGTGACTTTGGTGAGAAGCTGCCAGAAGCTTCCCCCGCGTCCAACAGAGCCAACACCAGCTGGCTCCAAGATGGACCCACCACTGGCCAAGGCTGAGCCCATCAGCAGTGGTGGGAGCACATCTGGGATAACATATTTAAGGGGCAAAAAACCTGTGCAGCAGCAGCAGCCAGAGAGGAGTGAGAATATGTGAGAGCAACAGCTCTGCAGACACCCAGGTCAGTGCAGGAGGGGCAGGAGGTGCTCCAGGCGCTGGAGCAGAGGTTCCCCTGCAGCCTGCAGTGCAGCCCATGGTGAGGCAGCTGTGCCCTGCACCCAGGGAGGGTCATGGAGGATCAGAGTCCACCTGCAGCCCCGGGAGGACCCCACGCCAGAGCAGGGGGGTGCCCGAAGGAGGCTGTGACCCCACGGGAAGCCCTCGCTGGAGCAGGCTCCTGGCAGGACCTGTGGCCTCCTGGAGAGAGGAGCCCACTCTGGAGCAGGTTTACTGGCAGGACTTGTGACCCCAGGGGGGACCCACGCTGGAGCAGTTCAGGAAGAACTGCAGCCCGTGGGAAGGACTCACGTTGGAGAAGTTTGTGGAGGACTGTCTCCTGTGGGAGGGACCCTCAAGCAAGGGAAGAGTGTGAAGAGGCCTCCCCTGAGGAGGAAGGAGCAGCAGAGACAAGGGGTGATGAACTGACCACAACCTCCATCCCTTTCCCCCCTGCACCGCTGGGAAGGGAGAGGGTAGAGAAATTAGGAGCAAAGCTGAGCCCAGGAAGAAGGGAGGGGTGGGGGGAAGGTGTTTTAGGATTTAGTTTTTATTTCTCATTATCCTACTCTGTTTTGATTTGCAATAAATTAAATTAATTTTCCCCAAGTAGAATCTGTTTTGCCCGTGACAGTAATTGCTGAGTGATCTCCCTGAGCTTATCCCCACCCACAAGCCTTTTGTTATAGTCTCTCTCCCCTGTCCAGCTGAGGAGGGGATGATAGAGCGGCTTTGGTGGGCACCTGGCGTCCAGCCAGGGTCAACCCACCATAACTGTTTACTTTCTTAGTCCAATTAAAGATCTGTGGAGTTATGGGTACTGTTTATTTGCCTAGTCAATTGGCTAGATTTTTGCTCCGCTTCATTATTATATACTAAATTCCTCTGAAGTCATACAATATTTACTTGTAGCCTTGCCTGGGTGCAAAAGAAAATATAAATTCACATCCTTGACTTACTGAAGTCTAATCATATACCATAAACAAATCTGAACAGGCAAGATGTGGATCAGATTGCCTTCCCATATGATTTTGTTGGAAGAACTAGTTTAGAGATTTAAGTACAAAAACTAGCGTTTCTAATTGCATTAACGTGTTCTGCATACCTTCCGGATTCTTCATCACTAGTTATTTATAACATTAGTAAATATGTTAGTGGAGTACAAAGTGATAAAAGCAGTTGACTGGTAGTGAGAAAACTTCCTTAGAACTAAAAAAATACTATTTGTAATTAGCACAAGTTATAAATACTTCAAGTTGCACTTTGAAGAATAAAGCTGCCAGTGTAGGAAATAAGGCGTGCATTTCATCAAATACTTACATTGTGAAAGGCATTTTCTACTAAGATGGAAAAAAATGCTGTCATTTTTTCACACCTTCAGAAGAATGGCCAGTGTGTTGGTAAGAAGTTGGCTTATTTCTCTGGATCATTTACATATGCGTATAAATAAGCAAGTTGTAAAATTCCCAAGCTCAGATGAAAACACCAGTAACAGTGCAGGGCGCAGATTCCAGGGGATTTTCCAGTGCCCCATGTCACGGAGCCAACCATTCATTGCAATGCATAAAAGCATAGCGGCATTCAGAGGATGCACTCTCACATCTTAGAAGGGGTGTTGGCATTAAAACATCAGCATACGTAAGTGTTGTGTTAAAACCCTACGTGTATGGCCAAAAAACCAAAAAATACAGTAAGTCTGAAGAGCAACCCTGATTAGTTAGTTATCTGCAGTTGAGACCAGTGGTAGTGCTTTACCGCTAACTCTTAAAAAGCTACTGCAAAGCGGGAAGATGAAAGCATAAACTACCATAAAAAATCATGGTAAGCAATTCTGTGAGGAGCATAATTACAGATTGTATCACTTCAAAATAGATGTTTTTCTGACTGTCTGCATCAGACCTGACTGAAGACCCTCACAGTAGAAGTCAGACTGCGTAAGGACTAAGAAACCACAGATGGAAAGTGTAGAGACCATTATTTTGAAGTTTGTTAAGCAGATAATCACACATCTTGATTTGTACTACTTAACTTTGTATGCTGTCCTACTGACTGAAGTAATAAGGAAGCAGAAGGAGTATTTCAAAGAATGGAAGGTTCAACAACCTGTTTTTCCTGTAGTTACTTTTATCTTTTAAGTTTAGTAGCAAAAAGTGTTTGGATTATGTAGAGAATTGAAATATGAAAATAAGGTATGTTGGTTCTTGGTTATCGTGAGAAATGGTGACACAAAAAGCATGCTTATCTGCATGGAAAAAAAGGCTATCTAAAATTACATATGTTTAAAGCAGAAAAACCCCAATTCATGTGTAATGCAGCCACAGAGGAGGAGACACGGCACAGAAAACCTTGGGGTACTTTACAGATGAGAAGGAATATCATCACATCCATGGCCAAATTCCATTTTAGATCCTAAAATGATGCAAAACTGAGCTCTGTAGCCCCTGATGAAGGTCTTTGCTGCCTAATAAAATCCAGATCCCCAAGTTAGACACCCAGCTACCTTTGCGATGCAGTAAGAAGAGATAAGCACCTAAGCATGCAGAAGAGCCGAGCACTGATTGACATGCTGCCTTCCAGCTCCTCATGATTTCACCCTTTAATACATGTGACCGTGACTTTAACTGCTGAGGTTAGAATTATAAATGTCACAGTTAACATTCAGTTTTTTAAAGTTTGAAGGGGAAAGTGTTGTTTCATGTTGAATATTAGCTTCTTCCTGAAAAGGCAATAATAAAAGTGTCAGATATTCCCCTATAATCTGTTTAGGCATGCCAACTTTCCTTAGGGAACGTAAAAGCTTGACTGAGGAGAAGAAAAGCTCTGAATATCAGACTAGCCTTTTCCCCCTAGCTTTGTAGCATTACCCCAACTATAATAGAGATATAATCTATATTGTCCTAATGCTTTGTATAATTTGTGTTAAATAATTACTTGAAGCTTGTCTGGAAACCATGAAACTCTAAAGCCCATATCCTTCATATATCTGTTTCTATTTCAAATGCATTTTCGGGTGCTTTTGCAGGGTTTTAAAATCACACTGGCAGTTTCTCGTGAACTTCAGGGGGGAGAAAAAAATCAGGCCATTTTAATCTTCCCAGTATACTTCATGAAAGCAGTCACTGGGCCGTTTGAGGGATTAACCAACAGGAGCTTTAAACTACCCACCCATGTAAGCAAGTGTCCCAGCCAGCTTCCAGTGAAGCATGAACGAGCGCAGCCTTTAATGGCAGCTGGCATTAAAGAGCACCCCTGCATCACATGCTGCTTTGGGCTTTAGAGGAAGGCCCTTGACATCAGAAAGAGCTGAACTCTGACCTTGGCCCTTGCTACCTTGATTATCAGCGAGAGCAATTTGTTAAGGGTTATTGTGTGTGCAGGTCTGCATCAGTTGGGCAGTTAGGAATTTCTAAAGCAAACAGCAAGAAGCTACATAATGTGCTACATACAAAGGGCTTTCACATTTAAATTCATATGTCGCACGTTACACACACAGATTGCATTAAAAGATTGTTAAATTGCACACCGAAAGGCTCAACAGCCAGGGCAGCTGTATATTCTTTCCTTTATTTCTGTGATGACATACTGTCCCCTAAACCTCCCTTCGGTGCACACAACCAATGGTACTGGCTGGGACGAGCAGCTTTTCAGTACTTTTGTGTTGCCCTTATTGTTCAGCGGGTGTTTCACATGGCTGACTTACTGACATGGTCTGAACTTCGCTTCAAGATCAGAATTGCTAATTTTGCCACGGTTGTCCCTTTTTGTGTCTTTTTCACAAGCATTAATTAATCTTCCCAACTGCAAAGTGAGATGATATTAAGAGGTAGGAACCTGAAGTACAGGGAAAAAAGTCATCCCATGGTGGGTGCCAGGCCAGGTTTGACAGGTTGTAAACCTTAGACCTGATCTCTCAGAGTATTTAGAGTTACATCATCACTTTGAGTGTTTAGAGCCAGGACATCACTGCACAGCGTGAGGTTGTGGGGTGGCAGCACTCCAGCAGATCAGCCAGATGAGGTGCCTCACACCAGGCACTAACGCACTGGGGCCTGCAAAAAGCTCATTTTGAGTGATCTGCAGCACACCAGCACAGCAATGCTTAACTGTTTTAAAAAAACCCAGACCATATTTCCCCAAAAAACACTCCCATCATCATCCCCTGTCTTTCTGGTTTCTCATGCAGCATGTGTCCCTCCGGCCCCTTTCCCCTGGTGCTGGACTCCGTAGTTCAGATCTCCTGCCCCAGCACAGCTTGCCACTGCACGCTGCAAACCCCAGGCGACACTGCTGCCCTGTGGCTTTAGTTGCTTTTTTCTTTTTCCTCCAGTCACTTGTCTCCTGTCTCTAGGGCAGGAGAGGGAAGCTGGAGCTCCTGGCTCCAGCTGCACTGGTGCAGGGCATGCCCAGCACAGCCACGGGCTCGGGTGACCTTGCCTGCCAAAGCAATATGCCACCGCAGCCCGCCTGTGAAGTGAGAGGTTTGATGTCCTAATACTTAGTGTGCAAAAGAGCGTATTTTCCCCTATATTCATTCTCAGAAACAGACGAGCAGGGTTTTTTGCTTGAAAATTTTTCCACACAACTAAATGTGAAGCAGATATCCAGCAGAGATAATTTCAGCTGCCTGGATAAAACTGGTAAAGTGTAACTGAAAAACGGTCTGAAACAGTGCCAAGGATGACTACTTACAGGTACTTTTACCAATCTAAACTAAAATATATAACATACAAAAAGGTGCTGTGAAATACTATTGTGTTGGAAACCTCCCTAGTTATTCCATATTTTCTGTAGAAAGGACGGAAGTTCTACTCAGCAGTGCATGTTCTGCAGCCGGGCATCAACCAAAGCATAGGGAAGTTGATAAATGTTTCGAAGGGCTGTATTCCAATGATCCAGAAAGTGGTAGGGATGAAGAAAGATGGATATCAAACCCATTAATTACAGCAGTCAACCGAGACTGGAGTGCAACCAGTAGAAAGATAAATATCCAGGCAAAAATGGGAACTGGGACATGACACAGAAGAGGAAACTGGCAACTCTACTGCTGATGCCAAGTGAAAACACAGGCAGAAGGTGGCAGAGAATCAGGCCCCACTACAGGGACCACAGACTGAAGATGGAGGGTCAGCACCCATCCGCTGCAGTGAGGTTTGGACACCTGCTCCCTGGGTGCCTCCTTAGGTCTTCTGCCCTGCTGGGGCAGAGATCTGACCCACAGAAAATTAAGATTCCCACAGGTAATTTTAGTAGCTGATAAAAATACATAGATCTGCAATAATTTTTTTGTTGTTTAATTCTGTTTTTTTTTTTTTTTAAATTTGATACTGACAATTTTCATTTATGAACTGATGCACTGAGGATTTTCAGTTAACAGGACAGGTTTCTTTAAATAATCTACTTACAACAGAAATGCATACTTTGGCATGAAAAAATAGTTCTGTTCCCCAGCGTCTCTGGAACACCACAGACTTGAAAGCAAAAGTTTTTGTTGTATAAGCAAAAAAAAATGTGCATGTCAAAGCTGAATTTTCTTTATTGTTTTCCTTGAAAATATCAGCTAAACTTTCCAAGGGAATACATTTTAAAAATCCACATTGGTTGATTAGAAAGAAATCAAACCAGATGCACTAACAGCCTTCATATGAAAATTCCCAAGCGAGACTAGATCATACTTTGGAACTGAAATTCTGTAGCAGCTTGAAACCTGGAGATTGAGAAAATACGTTCTGTACTTTTTTCTCTTAAGTGTTACCCCTGAATAAACTCAGATTTCATTGAGTGGGTTGCCCATCGTAGGGTGCATTCTGTAAGGTGTGAGCTACAGAAATGAACTCCGGATGTGTTTTCAGCTGTAAGACTGGCAGCTCTGTCAAGTGTCACCCTGCCCTAGTTAAGATGTTTACTGACAAACCACTTTTTAATTCTTGGAGAAGGGCATTCTGGATTTCCGGAGCTATGTGTGCAATACATTTGTTTATATATATAAAGTCACTCATGTAAAAGTACCTGCAAGGTCAGGACCTATATTTTCTCAAAGAAGCAAATAGGAGCTGCATGTTAATACTGAAACCACTTTCATGGCTTAATGTTAGATAATACAGCTTCAGAAGGGGAATGCCATTTCTATGGGGAATCCATAATGACTGAGGTATCTAATGAACAGAAATCACTGCAACGGCTGTAAATTTAGTATATGGTATTGTTTGCTGTACTATCCTAGTCTCACTCTGTCCCAAAAATGAATTTCTCATAAAGCTATTGAAATGGTTTGTTAGATACTTCATTTATTAATGCTGAACTGTGAGGCAATGCATCGGCCCAGTTTGTGAGATCCCACCTAATTTATGCATGTTTAAATATGTGTATGAGAACACTATCTTTGAGTAAGTAAATAAGGTAGACAGGTCCTCAACTATACTGATTTAGACCAGCAGAGAAATCCTTTCTCTTTCTGACAAATAGGACCTATAAGACTGAATAGAAGCTGAAGTATTTAGCATTTTAAAATTTGAGAAAACATCTTGAAGAAACCACAGAGTTAAAAGGAAAAATCTTAGCTATTCAGGGTGCCTTTGCCCAACCCAGCACCCATCAGAGCCCAGGAAAAGGCTCCTATGAATATCACTTTAGAGCTGTACAGCAGTTGGCAAAAACTGTCAAGAAAGTCTCCCCCAATGCAAAAAATTAATTATTCAGCATTAAACAACATCATCTTTTCTGATGTGTTGACTTTGTAAATGCTGTCCCTTTCCTATAAATTTCATTTAATTACAGACTGTTTTTGCACCTAACATAGATCTTCTACTTATAAATCTGAATTAATTAAATTGGAGTATGCCAGTGAAAGCAATCTCTTTTTAAATACAGACTCTTTGGGTCCTGAAAATCCCTCTTACTGGGAATAACTGCTGTTACTTCAAAGCAGCTAGTGAAAACCAAGTGCTCTTTCATTTTTTAATAAAGAGATTTTCTGGTCTGAGGGGGCACACCTGATATTGTTTGCATCCAAAGCAAGTGGTCTGTAATAAGTGGCCCAATGAAAGTTTAAGGCTGCTTTCAAGGGTCATCGGCTTTTCTGACTGTTACTTGATCTGTTTAGAACTGGCTAATTTGTTAATCAGAGCAAAGCTTCAGACTTAATGTGATCACCTTCTTAATGCTGTTTTCACACACTAATAATTAAAGCAAAAATTCTCTACAAAATTGTCATATGCTTTTCTGAAAACACAAAGTATATCAACATCTGGTATAGTATTAAATCATGCTTCAGATGTCAGAAGTTCTGTTCATACAGGGATTTAAAACTCATTTTCTCTATTTTGCATCAAGGATTTTCCTTTTACATACTACCTATCAGTTTGAGTTGATTTTCATCTCTCACTGGTTTCTGTCTGTATGTTTTAGTGGGATTAGTCCCTCTTCAGATGGTGAATAATACAAAACAGACTTGCCATCCTCTATCCTAAAGCTGGTCAGTTTGATTGCAGGAAGCATAGGATCTCAAAATTATAGAGAATGTAAGGGTTTCTCCACATGGAAAAGGCACCGTGATATAATTTTGAATCTGTTGGGGTTTTTTTTAATATAGTTTAATTGGTGCCAAACTCCAACCTTCAAATTAAACTTTCTCATTTAGTTTAGTTGAATCCTTTCCTAATAGCTTTACATTAAATAAAAATACGCCAATCTCCAATGAAAAGAGTCCACAGGTTTTTACTCAAGTTTTGCTAGAAGAATTTAAGTTGTGCCAGGTCAGTTTTCTCATATAAACTCATACAACAATATGGACTCTGTGTGTAGGGAAATAGAGTGAAAATAGTGGAATGCAAAATGCATGTCAGCTGGAAAATAAGTGACCTGCTTATAAGAATATTTATGTGTTTTCTCCTGACTTGGGGAAGAAAACAGCTTGACAAAACATCAGCTGTGAGCAGGGTGTTTCTGCCATTGAAAATCCACATGGTCGTACTTGAGAGGCTTCTGGAAAAATGAAATGCTGTACTTTAGAATCTGGAGAGTTTATTGGAAAGGCATTTACCCTAACATCCGCCAGGCAGGGGTGTGTTTTGCCTGTTTGAACTGGTCACTTAGGAGTTACCATAATAGTGTCTGCTTTTAGCTCTTCAGTGCACATTTAGTTAACTGGAGAAATGCATAGTGAAATCTTTCATTAAAAATACCTTCCTAGTTATACCTATTTGCCAATTTTTTTAGAGCCAGTAGAATATTTTCTCTGCCAGTAAAGTATTTGAAGATGTATTCACATCTGAGCTTGCTAAAGCACAAAGTCCTCCTCTTCCTTACTCTGTGTGGATATAAGTCACTGAAAAAAATGCAGTAAAGTTCAAAATCATTGTTCTTTATAGTCTTTCCAGTCTGGAAGTCAGATACATGACTGTAGGCCAGTCTCGTTGCATGAAATAAAATATTTCTCTGGAACACCACAGTTAGTCTTTAACTGATTTACTATAGTTAAACAGTAACAGTGAGAGTGTTCATAGTACCAAGCCTGGTGGCAAAACCACCCATACAAACAAGCCATTCATGAGAGCAGGAGAGGTTGTGAATAGTCTGAGCTTTTTCTCAGTGTTGCAGTGTGGGGCAAGGCTATCAAGGAAATCTCAATCCAGCTCTGCAGTCCAGCTGGAATAAATTCTAAAATGAAAGGTCTCTAGATACCAAGTAAGACCATTAGTGTTTTGAACGTTGCAGGGAAAAAGATCAGTCTCTGCATGAATGTCTGCGGTATGGTGGAGTCACCTCAGTGCCCTGGCAGCCTCTCTTAAACAGCAGATGAAAAACATGAGAATACCCAGCAGTGGGGATAGTCAGCATTGCTGGACTGGGGAGTTAGGTGGTCTGTTATTAACAGGAGCTTCTCCTTCTTTGCTAGTTAGAGGAAGGAGCTGGCAAAAAAAGATAATGAGGATTATTAAATCTGTTCAAGGTGGATGAGCTAATCTCCTTCCATTCCATCCATTTCATTTCCATCACACTGGCCATGATTAGCGCGCCCCCCCCCCCCCCCCAAAAAAAAAAAAAGACAAGCTACTGAATATGCTTTCCTTAGCTACTTATTACATGAAAGTTGCTTCTGTTCAGATGGCTTGGGGGATAGCATCTCATCCACTTAAGGAGCCCTTCAACCTTTGTCTGTCTGTCTTTAAGCCAAGTATCTGGTATCTGGTTTTGTTACTCTACCCTACTATTTTATAGGTAATCTGCTAAACAGAATTTTAGAAACTTCCCAAGAATGTTTTGCGTGTACCTTTTCTAGCTCTCGAACCACTCATTATAGTAAGAATTTATTTGAACACTTCAGTTGTCTCACATAGTGTTTGTATTCTGTGTCATTTAAATACCAGCCTGCCTGATTACTTACAGAAACACTAATATCTGTTGAACACAATAGCCTTTCAGAATGTCTGCAATTTTGTAAGATTATTTGTGTCAACAGAAAACAGGAAATTGCGTGTGTCAATAGGTGAGAGGGTGCACAGGGCAGCAGTGGTGAGGAGCTCCATGGCTTTCCTCAGGCTGGCCAGGAGGGGATTATGGCATTATTTCACCATAGCACTGTAACGGTATAGTTTAAAAAAACCACTGCTGTGTATGTCATGAAGAAAGAAGATGGTTCTGAGACAATTTGCAGAGCAGATGTCGTACTAAGTACAGCTTCATTTATTTATCGTATTATTGGATATTGTGACTGCCATATCATAGAGGGTTTGCTCCATAGGGTCACTGACTAGTATTTAAAAGGAGTAGGAGTCTCTGAGCAGTGCCTAGGTCTCCCCAAAGTGTGGTATATTCCAGATGTCATTCATCCCCTCCAGAGGCAAACACAGCTGAAGGAAGCTACGTTGGTTACCTGGGCCAGGCAAAGAAACCTGAGGGGTCCAGCCCATTGGCCGGCTCCAGGATGAGCCGATTCGTAGTGATGGGCTCCTGCCTGCTCTGCCCACCCAACGTCAGCCTTGGCACTGAGCTTGTCGTTCAGCGAGGTACTGGTGCCATCGGCTCCAGAGGAGGTCCAGCACTCCTCCTGTCCCTACAGGACAGCAGGAATGGCTGAGGTAGACATTTCTGCCCTACCTACACCATGCATCTCACTATAAAGAAATACTCCTCTTTATGACAGTGATGATATCATAAATAAATAACCTCCCTGGGGTAGAAGGGACAAAGCAATTGATATTTAATAAACAATGCAGTGCTATGCCTATAGAAAAATCTCAGATAGAACCCACTTGCTTTTAGGGTCTCATAAATATTCTCCAACACTTTCCCTTTGGAGAGGGATTTTCCACAGCTGAAGTCTGCTCAAAACAGGTGGTCAGGGTTGTTTTGGTGTTTGTTTGGGGGAGCTTTATAGCAGAATTACAGCTGCCATGTTCTAGTTTTCAACACATTCAGAAAATAGAAACAAGTAGTCTTCTTTGCAGAGCTACAGACAGACACAATAAGCCAAGTTTTAAGGCTGCTTCAGTGTTTGTGGAGTTCTCACCAAAGGAAATTTTTTTTGTATGAGCAGTACAATTTTTCTGATTGCTTTTTGTGCTCAGATCACAGCTTTGAAAGCTGTTGACACACATGCACAACAGACTTTGCCTTTTATTTTTTTTCTGCTCAATTGAAAGCAGCTTTTCTTTCCTTAGATTTATGATATCTTGTTTTCCTGAGTATTAAAATGCTTTGAGAAAAGACAGAAAAATATATTAATTTTCCATGGGCAATATATTTTAGTAGAAAATTGATGAACACTTATGTTAAACCTAAACAATGCAAGCTGTTAGGACATGGAAATACAGTATTAGCAAGTGTGCTTTATAGTTAGGCAAGAGAAACATGGAAATAGCCCCCAAACCTGAACAAATTATCTGTAAAAGATTAACCTTACGTGTAAGCATATGCAGCAGGATGCAAGATTTGTTTATCAAGACCTTTAATGAATCTCTGTTAGGATTTGGAACCAAGTCCAAACTAGATCTTCTGTCAGCTGCATCTCCTGCAGCAACATCACCAGCACTTTCAGGAGGTAGCACACTGTAGGAGAAAGTTCAGGTCTTCATTCAGTTCAGGGATGATTTGCAACACTTAAATGATTATTCCTAAAATTAGGAAATTCTTCTCAATTTAGGGCATGATTCTGGAGCCCTTTATCACAAATGTAAGTTATACCAACTCAGTAAAAATAGATATGCACATTTGGTGCAGTTTCTTGAGGAAAGGCCTGAGGGTTTGTATACAATTTGCATTTTGCCCTTTGGCTTTCATATAATTAGGGACATCTCTAGATTTGTTTTTCAAATTGAGACCATTAGAGGAGTGACAGTGAATTCCTGTATGAGCCTACAGGGCTATGTTTGCCAAGGTGCAAGGCTTTTCCCAGGAAAGGAAGGAAACAAAGACTTCATTTTAGTTAGCTTTATAATGAGCCATTTAGAAAAGATGGGAGAATGTGTTAACAAAGAGTAAATATACCAGAAACGGAGATACTTAAATTGTATATCCGATAGAATTATCTTCTGGGGTTTTAAGGTTTTAAAACTTCAGATGTTCTTGGAGGGGAAGTCAAGTATTCATTTTAGGGAAAAAAAGTCAAGATGACTAACATTGCACATATTTAATTTAGCTCCTCCAATGTTTACAGCAGTGAACACACAGTGTTTTACTGCAATAAGATGAATATTTATTAACAATTCAAAACGATCTGTTCCAAAATGCACAGTGCACTCACAGTGATGTTTTACCGCAGAAGTCCAGGTGTTTCCTGTCTAAGTTTGGAAGGGCTGCTAGCTTGTGATAGGTTTACTGAGCAATGCTTTTGTAAGTTTAATGTGCAGCAAAATTAACATTTTGCTCCATCTCATCCCTCAAAATGCAAATGGTTAAAATTTTTAAATGCTGGTATTGCCTAATCTAATGTGGAGGAAGGACTTGAGAAAATCTATTTAACATGCACGAGAAACTGCCATTGTTCTTTATTCCACCATCTCTGCTGTAGCTCTCTAAAGTGTTTCACTAGCACGGAATGGGAAAGTGAAGAACTCGATAGAAATTGACATTTTCTACATTGTGCCTCCACATGACATTTATGTTGATGGTAATTCCACAGATGATTGCTGGTAACGTTCTCAGTTTGATGCTTTGTTCTTTTTTGAACACTCCAGCTGGGTGCACTGGACTGTTCCGTAGGTTGCATCTCAGCAAATGGTTTCAAGACTCTTAAGGCAACCTGCCTGAGCTATAAAGTAGACCCTTTCCGCATATCCAGAAAGAATTTTAGTCATGATTGTACTTGTAGGAGATTGCAGTGACACCCTTCTCCTCACCCAGAGAACTGTGAAACTGCAAAAGATCAATTCCTGAGAGCAGAGGTGAACAGAATAGGTCATGCTAGTACAGTGCAGTCCTGCAGCTGGCCTGGCCCTGGCCCCCTCTGCCCACACATACAGCTTTCCTTCCAGGAGAAACAGGGGAGTACGAGTAGAGAAATAGGCACTCAGGTAACACCCGGGCTGTCTTGAGGTTCAGCAGCGGGAGCAGCCATACTCCAGCAGCAGAAAAGCTTCCAAGGCCAACTGTTGGCATACAGCCATCATTAAATGGGCTAGAAACTTCAGTGTTCTCTGTGACTCTAATCTTCATAAAATTTTACGTACATCTGAAACCCGTCATTATAGAGCTTGAACTCTAGAGTATATTGCGCCAACATTTCCGCATTACTTGTGTATGTGTCCAAGCCACTGAGTACATATCCAGTGATAGGCAAACTGACCTACTTTTTCATGACATGTTCCCCAGATGGAAAGCTTTACCTTCAAATTGTAAGTGCGTGCCATGTTTAGAATGTATGGTCCTCTCTCTGTTTTCACAGAGAGGAAATTAGGTTTCTGTTTATTTCTGTTTACTGGAGATAGGCTACTAAATCTCTCAGTCTGCAGATTTTCTGAGGAACTCAGAGCTGTGCTGCTGTCAACAGTTGTACTTTTGTGTGATCACCCCATCATAATAGGGAGAAGATTTCAAGAGCATTCAGTTGCTTACAAAGTCCGTTTCTTTTGAAAGTCTAAGCTTGATGGTAGCTGTTTGCCTTCTGAAATGGTATGATTGTTGTCACTTTCTCAGAAGGACCAGATATAAGTGCTTCTCCGTGAAAAGTAACATGAAAATCACTTCCAAAGAGACATGACCAGCCAAGGGAAACCAGTTAGTGCCAATTAAGCTGGCTCCCAGCTAAGCTAACTCAGTTCTGGAAGTCTTCATGAATGCTTTGGTGGAAGTCAGGAAATGCTTCCTTCTTCCACAGCTATGTCTTGTGACAGCAATGCTCACTGTTCCAGCCAGTTCCTCTCAAGCCCAAAGCCAGGAGCACAGCGGAGCCATATTTTCTCCCATCTGCTTCAAGAAACAACAAACTACATGGTGCCTGTGAAGGTAAAGCTGAATTGTAGAAAACACTGTACGAGTAGGAGGGAACAGAAATTTTGGACAAAGTTCTAAGACAGGAAGTGAAGATATTATTAGAAAGCTCAATTTCTAAAAAAAACCCCAAGCCTGTCACTCGGGAGCCATCTAGTGCCTGCCTGGTCTCTGCACGGGGAGAGTGACCAGCCCGGGTGTCACCGCTTCTGCTCAGACCTGGCTGAAAACTAAAAAACTAAACCCAAAATTTAATAAAGGGACCCATAACTTGTCAAGTCAACTATCACAAGAGTTGGTGCCCAATCCTGGAAGCCTATATGCATATAAATGTTTTGGTTCTTCTGATTATTTGCATGTTAATGCTCACAGAATTTAACCTTCATATTCAATGGTAATTAATACATTGGCTATAGATACTAATCAAAGACAAGCGGGTGAAGAAACAGAATATGCTTTCTGCATTGGTATGTGCAGTGTTCAAATGGCTGGGACCGGAGGTAGGAATAGGGCATAGCTAATTCTATGAACTCGTTCCACTCTTACTGCCATTCATTGTGTGCAAGGGATGTTCAAATTAAAAGATGTGCTCTGAGGATGGGAAGCAACATGTCTGAAGTTTGAACATGCTGGAGTTTTCCTAACTTCCACCAGCCCTAACCTCTCATTACTTCTTTTTCTGTCTTGCCTTGTCAGCTTTAATTTGTTATTCTTTCTTCACTTAGGAATAGTGGATATCGGGAGCAGAATTATGTAAAGCATGCTCCTCCTTTTATCAAGAACTTTATATTCGGTTTTTGTCCTAAAGCAGTCTCAGTAGGGTGTGACTTGTATTTATGTACTGTTACTGAAACAAGAAAAAGTCTTTCTAAATGTCTTTTGGCTTCAAGTTTAGAAAAAAGGAACAGAGCTTACACAGGCTATCTTCAGAGATTCTTGACAAAAAAATATATGCATTTAAAGGTGTTTGATACCGCTGCCTATTTTCACTCGCAACACAACAATCTACCTTTGAATTACAGACTCAAAGGTGATTATTACACTTTCTTTTCCAAAGTGACCATAAAACACTGTTAAGCACTTTCATACTGTTCCAGCCCAGCCCAGCCACTCCAGAGCTGTGGCTGTAGTCCAGTCCCTGCTGTCCTGCCTGCTGCTGCTGCATGAATTCTCCTTTGTGCTAAATCATTCCTAGATTCAGCTTGTGTAATGTAGGAAAAGGTCCAGTGTGTCATTTTTATACAAAGAACTGCTACTAGAAATCAACTGCCCCTGGTGTGTGTACACAACAGATGCTCTTCAGAGCTCCAGACCAGGGCTGGAACTGCAGCACCTCTCTCTGTCTTCCCCCTTTGTTAAACACAGCTCAGATGGAAACAAGAGGAGAAAGTCTTTGTGAAAGAAATACTGGTTTGAAAATGTGGTCTCTGATTATGGATGCCAATAACGTCATTATGAGCACACTAGGTAGAACTAGGTGTGTTCTACCATGTAGCCTGGACTGATGACATTAAAGAAAAAAAGTTGCTCTGTGGCCAGAAAAAACAATCAAACCATTTTTTCTATAAATTAAAGCCCTTTTTCCTAAAGGATTTTCCTAAATCCTTTGCCTTCCCCCTCCCACACGAGTCTCAGCCTTCCCTTGTGTCCCTGTGGCCCATCCACCAAACAATACTCAAGACGTGCTGTGGCTTGCCCGGAGTAGCACATGTGCTTCTCAGGCACCTGGCTCCTGCCCTCCCCTGCCCCCTGTCCGCTTTCACAGCAGCTGGGGTGTCTCCTAGGCTTCCCGCCATCTGTCAAGGGTGGCAGAAATTAGCCAAGAAGTTCAAAAGTTACTGGGAGGAGACTGGAGAGAGCACATTCGGACAGGCTGCATTTCCCCGTGAAGTCAGGCTGAAAGGGACCTGGAAATATTTGTTGGACACCGAGGAGGCTCCTCCTCCTCCCTGTGGGAAGCGGAGCCTTTCCAGGAGAAGGGAAGTATTTTATGTATTAACGCTTAGAAGGCAAAATGTCACACCTAATGCAGATGTACGCTCCAGCACGTGGCGTGTTCCTTGGCTTTTGCACCAAGTGCTTTCCCATGCTCTGCTCGGGCAGGGCTGCCGTGCCTGTTCGGGAGCAGCAAGGAGGTGCCAGGCGAGTCCTCCAAGAAACAGCCCTGGCTGCAAGCCCTTGTGAACTCACCATTTGCACAGAGTTGGTCAGAATCAAAAGAAACCAGCCCAGAAGGCAGGGAGACAGTGGTGCATCACTCAGGGTCTTTTCAAGTCAACACAAAGTTGACCATCTTGGTTGGGCTTGGATCAGCACCCCGCTGTGGAGGTACCACATGGTGGAGCTGCGGTGTGACCGCTTGGTTGTTTCCCCAGCTGAGAGGTAATTCCATCAGGTCTCAGGCAAGTGGTTGGAGCTCGAGTTAAGAGCCGCTTCCAGGCAGCTCTGGTGAATAAAACCCCTCATTATTTCAGAGATTTACTAATTGTTTTTTTGATTCGGAACACTGGAAATGAGAACACCTATTTTTCTATTTTTGCTGACTCCAGTGCTTTTTGGTGTAGGCACCCTGGGGAAGCAGTGATTTAGTCATCCAACCACGTAACAACGTGGGGCTTAATGAGTAACACATTTGTACTTTCCATTCTCAGTCTGAGAAAGGGCCTATAAATAAAGCATATTTGCCCTCAGATCAAGAAAACCTTTTTCTTAAATAATGTCATTAAATTTTAAATTAGATGTACAGGCAATTACTGGTGAAAATGTTAAATACTGGATAACCTATGAATATGACCTAATTTAATATAATTTTATAAATGCTTGAATTCAATTAAATAAAAACTTTTGTATAACATTTAAACTGTTTGCTTAGTTCTCCCCAGAGCTCACAGTAGGTTACTGTGAGCCAAACAGCATTACAGCATTTGTTTAAAATGCCAAAAGGCTTAGGATAGATCCCATACACTTCTAGCTGAATCCCTAGTCACTGGACAGCAATTTCTGGGCAGAAGCTGCTGTCTTAAATAATTGCTAGCTAATAAATATATTTTAGACACATTATAAACCTGGATGTTAAACCTGTTATAGTAAATGAAATGTTTATTGCAGAAAAATACACAATTTGCTATTTTGACCTAGGTGCGTTGTCATGGAAACCGAAATCTTTCTTGTGCAATAAAAAATCTGCTTGTCATCTGATTTGAGCCAGTTATTTGCACAGGTGGTTTTCTTAGCAGACAAGTACTTAGTAAAAACAAATCTATTCTTTCTCAATAGTTCCATTATGTGTTCCCATAACAATGTGTTTCATTTCACTAGCTTTGTAATTAATGATCCATTATCAACTAATTAAATCACATTTAGGTTTTATATGAGTTCATCTGTTACACAACACTTGCTCCCCAATCCTTCTTCCTGGGTGTGTTAACCTTGTAAGAGTTTTAATTAATGGTGAGAATGAAGTATTGTAGGTTGCACGGTACTTCAGACAGGCTAAAGTAGTAACAAATGTGGACACATAAATATATCCAACAATTTAATACCAATTTCCTTAAATGAAATAAAGCAGCAGTAGGAGTAACTGAAATCAGATTTCCAATCTGTACGTAAAACTGTTGTAAAATATTAAGTTCATATGGTTGCAGACAATGGAAACTGAAATGTGAACTATGCTAACAGTTCCAAAATGTCATCCAAAAGAAAATTTAACTTAATAGACAACATCTTTGCTGTTAGGCCTGCTCCAGACCTCACTGAGATCAGTGAAAAGACATTCATTAACTGGTTTTGGATCCAGTCCTTGATTTGCAATCCTTGGGGCAGAGGCTGTCTCCATCTGTGACAGCCCATCACACAGTATAGCTGGTTTGTAAGCCCAGGTTGACTTTTTCAGTCTCATAAAAAGCGGTAATAGTAGAGGTGAGATGGAAACAGATAAGACAAAAGAAAGCACTTTTTATCATGTGGTATTTTCTACAGGAGTTTTAAGATAGACTAAGATGACACGATGATAGAGTTTTAAAAACAATGTCTGTATGACTTCACTGACATCTTATAAACTATTTGTACTCCAGACTAATTATATCTGTAATCAGATGGGACCAGGTGGACAATGTTTTTCCATTCCTTTCTTAAACTGATTAATGGATAGCGATGTCACTTACACGCAAATTTATCCAGACTGGCAGATTACTCCTGAGACTCACGCAACATCCCCACCCTTGTGGAGATGCCCACGTTAGGCCTCGGTTAGGCCTCGGGTGCCAAGTCTGTCACCTGAGGACCGTAACGCCTGTGGCATGTGGTTCAACAGTGGGGGAACAGTTCAGGTTAGCAGGCAGCCAGCGTGTAATGTCAAAAGCTCTTCACCCTTGTGCCCATCCCTGGCCCATGGGGTGGGCTGGACCCAGTCCTGGGCATCCCCAAGGGAGTTGCCGATGCTGGGCAAAGCCCTGGCTTGAGGTGCCATTCACCTGAGAGAGGTGAAGCCCTAAAGAAAGAAATACTGTGTCTTACCTGGAAGGACAGGGAAGGGTTAAATGTGAAGTTTCCCATTTGAAGCTCTTGAGCTGCTTTTCTAGGCAGGTTTGAGCATCTGCTACAAATAAGAAGCTGTGCAGGATTTAAGATTTCAAGAAAATACTCTAGGTAGTAACAGGCCTCTACACATTCCTTTGCAAATGTGGCAAATAGTGTAAACAGCTTTTTGAGACCGATTATACAAGTTACATGTTTAGTCTACAAACTGGGTACTAAAGCTCCTTTGTTTCTCCTTGGAATGGCTTTATCAAAGATTTCAGAATGAAGTTTTCTATGTGCAGTGGAATGTTAAATCACATGCAACCCGAGTGCCTTGGAAACACAACGCTTCAGGGCACTTTTAAGAAACTGCATTACTTAAAAATTTTACTTTATCTGATCGCTATTTGTATGGATTTTCCACACTCAGAGAACAGCAGTACCTAAACTCAGTATTATATTTAAAAATAAATTTGTTTTATTAATGCAAAAGTGGACTTTACTCACATACTGTTTGCTGTAGATATTTCGCTAGATGGCACTACAGCACTATAAACATTGGAAGAACATGTAGATCAGTTCCTGCGTCTGAGTTTATCTATAATCCAGTGTACTTTTATAATATGTATTAGGTGTGATGGTGATGAGTATTACCATGAAACAAACAATGCTGAGATCTCGACTCATACACATCGGTTTGCACTGTCCCACACATGGACACAAACACGTACATATTGCACTGAGAAGGTCGAAAGCTGGAACACAATGGAGACACTCAAGGGGAACTGTAACTAGAGCAAGTATTTCCGTTCACAAAAGAAAAGATGAGAAAAATCTTCTCTGAAGAGTGAAAGAAGCAGGACAAGAACGGGTTTCATATTTTTTGAGAGGAATCAGGAAAAGAGGGAGCTGTGGCCAAAAGTGGAACGACGGCTTTAACACATTAAAAATGCCAATAAACTTGGAAAGGCTACGTTTATAGAACAGAAACTCTACAAAAAGCTTAGAAAAGAGGAAAGACTTTCCAGACTGAATTTACGGGTAGATAAGAGGTACTCTAATGATATTATATTTCCTTACCTTGGAGAAAGAAAGTATTCTGTCCATAATCTTACGATTTCCCTGAAGATTAGCGAATAGCATACTAGGGCCAGCTCTTCATCTGCTATTGACTTTCATGGCTCCTCTGACTTAAGTGAAGTCACTCTGACTTAAAACAGATGAAGATCAGACCTTTGTAAGTTTGAAGCATTTGTCAAGCAAGCGGATAACATTATTTTTTTTCTCCCAAAGAATATTATTAAATTATGTACAAAGTTTAGGCATCCTGTATTTTCTCTAAATTGTGTTAACAATGTGGGTTTTATTGAAGCACTCAGATGTTCCAGTTGTTACTTGCATTTTTCTTCAATTGATCTCATCCAGGCTAATGCATTGTATTTAAAGTAGCGATTTGGTAATCCTAAAGTTCCATACACATGAACCTAAATGTATAAACTGTGTGCTCTGACAGATGAGATTTGGCAGATTTAGCTGCAGTGGCTTAAGACATGACCACCTCCAGCTGTTCACCTAATACCTCTCTGCCTTCCAGCATCAGCAGCCGCTAGAAAGGGTGACTGAATGGGACATGTGTCAGCACTTCACGTGCCCCAGTTCACAGCTTGGCATTTCAGCCTAAAGCACTGATGAGGGGAGCATAAAATACAAGAGTGAGCTCGACTGATGTACAGACACTTACTCCCTGCTACAATGGCAGCAATCGGCGTCAACACAAAGCAGACAGCTGAGGGTATGAACAACTGCCACAGCTAAATCTGTCAGAGTTGGATAACAAGAGCCAAATGCATCGGCAGACCTACAGAAGTGCGTGCTTCAGTCCAGCCCTATCAACAACGCACTTGAGCACCTTCTCAATCTCATTGACTTCACAGGTCTTAATGGCTAAACCAAAGCCTGTAAAAACTTAACGACTAACTTTTAATCAATTCTGAATGAGGTATTAAAATAAGGGTATTCCATTTCATTATTAAAATTATTTGCAATTTTGTGGCTTCAGACGTTACTGCAGTTATGTCACATTTGTAGTGCAATAATACTACTTTACATTAGCTAAGTGTGAAGACCTGTGAAGGCTGTCCTGCAGTGACAGCAGAGTCAGTGGGGTGGGCTGCAGATGAGTCTGAAGCATAACTTTGTTCTTTTTAGAAAAAAATTACTTGCCCAGTATTTCCAAGCCTGCTAATCATTCAGTGAAAAAGAGTGTTAATCTTTTCCCTGAGATGCAAGTTTCATTGTACAATATATGCTTTTAGCATTGGATCTGGTATTATTGACGACTGTAAGTCTCCGAGTTAAAAAAATCTTTTATCAAAATTGTAACTGCTGAATACATGTACTCGATTTACATCACATGGCTCTCACACAAATCTTGATTTTTAGCTCTGGAGGATTGAGAGGCGAGTGAAACTGAAAGTTTTCCCAGATTCCACAGATTTGAGCCTGAGAATATCAGTTTATCTATCTGCAGTCACAGCTCCCCGCAGGTCCTCAAACATGACACATTGGAGCCATCAAACACCATCATCTCAGGAGAAAATGCAACATGAATTCTGTGGTGTTAAAATCATTCTTTTTAATCTGGCCCTCCTTTGACTAGTGCAGAGCGATTGAGAGCCGCTGCCTGGCTGGCAGAGAGCACGGGTGATATTAGTTCATGTCCAGTGAAGTTTCCAATTAGTTCATGTCCAATTCAGACTGCTGAGACATGCATCCAGCCTTCCCCAGACAACTTGTCTTTTTACAACCAGAAGCATTGACAAGCAGAGGAAGAGTGATTTAGCCATTTGGCCAGGATTTAAAGACTTTGTATTGCAAACAGAATGCCTGGCTTGCAGAAGTGCCAGATAAATGGGTCCTGCTCCCACACACATTGACTAACGGCAAAATTAGAGGTGATGAAATTTTTGTATTTGTTTCAAGCCTGAGGTGGGTACTGACCCATTTTGGACAAAAGGCCAATGTAACTTTGGCTCAGGGGAAGGATACGATCATTGCAAACATGACTGAAGAAGCTCAGCGGTTTGGGCAGCCTTGGGAGCTGGTTTAGTGAGCAAGTGAGATGTGGAAGTGTGTCAGTGGCTTGGTGCCATGGTTTATTCCAGGTGAGAGCTTCCACAGTACTTTTCATTCAGCCTAATTGGGTTCCTCTGGAAGTCAAATGAAGCTTGATCATTGCTGTCACCAGGAGCAGGGTTAGTTAAACAGAAAGCACTTTTGTACCAGTATCACCTTCATACATATAGGTATGACATATACAATTACTTGAAATTGACAAAGAGCTCGTATAATTGAGGTATTTGAATAATAAGCCTCATTTACTTGGAAATGTTAACAGGGCTGTAACCCAGTGCAGTGTGGCATATGCTTCATGGCACATGAGGCTTGAGTGCCTGTTTCCCCTTCATACTGATACGTACAGTGTTATTTAAAAAAAAAAAAAAAACAGGGAAATATCAAAAATGGCTGGGGCAGTTGTGTTTCTTTAAAAATACTGTAAGAGACTTTGTTATTAAAGTTCATTACTGCGCACCCATAAATATTTACATATTTTATGAGCATATTCACTGGCCATGACAGATTCAAAAGCAGTCTGATACTTGAAAGTGTCAGTAAATAGCAACAGTTATGTGGTTTCTGTGTTTTAATAACAGGGTATTTAAATGTTTTCTTAGTAGTCAGCTGCATACTTCTAAATGATCATTCTGGAGGTTGTCTCTCCAGACAGAGATATAAAAATATATTTGACCCACTTGTAATATATTGGATTTTTCTTTATAATCTCATTAAAAAGTGTGCAGTGAACACAAACCCATAATTTACCTGGTGTTGTAGTTTCATTAAACATCAAAAGGGTGCTTGATGGAGTAGAATAATCCTATTCTGCATCCTTCATTGAACATCTTTCAGAATAAGTTTATTCATTTAATTAGAAGGTTTCTCTAAGTGAAGATTGCACTGGTTTTACTAGTCTGACTGAATTTGCATTTGTTATCCAAAGCACCCTTTATTTCACTGTACTTATCATAAGTGTGTTAGAACACATGCTGCAAAATATCTCCACAAATTGGTACTTATTTTCAAAATTGTGTTAGTACTAATTCAAAAGTGAAGGAACAGAGAAGCTCCATTACACTTTAAAGTGGAATTTTCCCTTCAAATCTGTGGATTAGTCATGGCAAACAATGAAATGTTTAACTCAACATTAAATGGGATTATTAAATATCTTTTCAAAGTGGAAAATCACATGCATTATTCTATTCCCAGTACAAAAGGACAGTGAATTAGTTTCTCTCTTCATTCAGTATAAAACAATGAATAATACCATGGGCAGACTTCAGCCTCAGAGGACTCTGCTGAGTCACATACACTGAAAACTATCTGGATCATTTTAATATGAAGGTGACATTCTCTGTGATTAAAACATGGTATTGGTGTAACAATGGTGAGGCTTGTAACAGTTGGGTTGTTGCAAACTGGTATATAGTAAACTGGGATATTGTAGCTAGGGCAAATGTTAACTCCCCATCTCAGACAAACAGTTTTGGAAAGATGTTTTGCAGCTCAGCATCCATAACACACAGTTGGAGGAGTAAAGCCGTTTGATTTCCATTTTTCTCTTTTGTAGTGTCTGGCTTTTGGGAGTGTGACCTTTCTCACATCTAGATCGATACATCAGTACCCATTAATTCTAGGAAAACCAGGACCTGTTCGTAACACTGGAGATTAGGATGTAACACATGGTCAAGTCTCTCCCTGCTGAAGAATGGATAGGTGGCTAACTAGGCAGTTCTCTTAATCAATGACATTGGCTTCCCCGGGAAAGGGATGTACTCAGGCTACAGAGGTGCAGAGATGGATAGAGCTTCAGCATCCAAAACAGCAAGAAGGGAATGGAGCTGGAAAAGCTAGCCCAAAAAGAAATGCATCACCATAAAACAAATTTTTTTCTTCCATAATGAATAAACTCTCTCTCATGACTTGCAGGTATTTTCTAGAATTAGGTATCTTTCCTCATGTGAGTAATAATAAACATCAAAAGGTAGCAAAAACATTGCTGAGCCCCAAATTTATGGTACTCAGGATTCTTACCCCCAGGTCAGCATGAAGAGCTTTCAGCCAACAGTGCAAAATAATTTTAAGGAAAAAAAAATCAGATGGAAATTATGCCAGCCTGACAGAAATTGTCTTTCTATGAGCACCTGCAAGGATCTTTGGAAGTAGGGTTGTTAGTTAATGAGATCATTTGAATAGTCTTTGTAAGTGTCTGGCAATCCCAGGAGAATGGAAGAAGTACCAGTCTTTCACCTTTTGGCCCATCTCATATTGAGCAATGACAAGGTTGCCTGAAATGTATTCTTTGGAGACTGCTTTAGAGAAAACAAAGTGAAGGGCACTTACTAGATTTGTGTACTACATCTCATTTGCTAAGGGATACCTCTCAGGAAAACCTTTCCTTTGCCCATGGCTGGAGTTGCTGCAGTCCACACAGGACAATACTTTCTTTGATTGCAAAACATCTTGTTTACTTAGTTTGAGAATGATTTCAAAACTGTGGGCTTCTTGTACTGAACTGTTGCTAGGTAGGTGAGTATGAAGACGTCTTCACTGTGGTGCATCAAGTCTGTTGTGAGTGGGTTAAAAGATTTATTATGAGTTGAACCAGCAGAGTGCTTAGAACTAATTAGGGGCTTTGCTGGTGGTTTATTTCTGCCATAGGGTGAACAGTAAGAGATAACAGATACCCAGTTGTGTTCAGGTGCTTGCTTCTTTTGTTACTGTAATTACTACTTGGAGGCAGGTTAGTATTTAAAATAATCTGATACTTTTGTTACACAAATCCACATTAACCCAACAGAATCACTGCGTAACTTGAGGGGATAACTTAGTGAGACACAGGACAGTGGCCAAGTCACATCATGTTTTGAGGAGCTCTTAATAATCAGTACAATAAAACTGTATTTATCCCTAACCAGATTTTTCTGCCAACCAGAACATACAGGGGAGTGACATAACTGCTTCTGTAGAAAGGAATGGGATGGGTAACAATAATTGAGTCTGTATACAAAATATTTTGAACACGGGAGATGCATTTCAAAAATGTATCTTTTCATGGGATGAAATAAAGTTTAATCAATTGACTTTGCTCTGAGTATTTCATGACAGGAAAGAAATCTTTATTTCCTTTAGCAGTCGCTTCCAGTCATCTCTTGTCCTGCCACTGTTCAATATCCTGGCTATTCTATGATCCTGTGATCTCCATTTCATGTTTGTTAGAACATTTGTCTCACTTAGCTTTGTGCCATCCCTGCATAAGGCTGTAGCAAGTAAAACAAGAGCAGGTACAAAGTCATGCCAAAATCTCAGTCCTTGAGCTAAGAACAAGTTTTGGATTGAGTCACATATGTCATGGTTCAGCAAGCTGGTGTTTTTCTGGGGTGGCTGCCATCATGTGCTTCAGCAGCTAAGCATCCACTTTTAAGATAGTGTGGGTGTAAACCTGTCTCCACTAAGTCAATGGCAAAATTCCCATCAACTTCAAGGAGATGAGGGTGTCTCCAGGCTCAATGTGATATTTATTCTGTGTGGCACACTATGCCAATGCTTTGCTTTTCCCATGTTTCCTGTGGATTATTTGATACAACAACTATTGGTCTATATTAAACTTTTTTTTTTTTTAAATTTACTTTCATGGTGCTTCCATCCAGCCCTTTACTAAAAAAATAAGACATTTACCATGAAGACAAAGTAAGTTTGTAATCCCTTTGGATTTGAAGTATATCTTCCAACATATAAATTGAAGAGCAGGTGCTTGAAGCTGTATCTAAAAGATGCCAAGGTGAAATAATCTTTCAGAGAAATGAGAAATGGCAGAATTCCTTGCAATGGCATGTTAACTCTGAAGCATAGTGGTAGTTCAAAGGGCGTTAACACTCTCAGTATCGCTATAATTCTTTCACTGCTGTGCAGTTAAAAATGAGACAAGCTGCACACATTTCTGTGAGTGGCCATGAGTGAAGACTGAATGGCTAATGTACCTTCTGAAGTACTAATGGAAAAAACTTCTATTTGAAGTTTTTGCTGTATGTTGTTTTCTGTATTTTTATCAGCTCTATTTCTTAACTAAATCTGCTTTGTTCTTACAACTTGGGTTTTTTTGTCCCTGCGTGCTTGAGGTAAGATGCTGCTGACACATGAAGAGTAAATGTATAAGCTGATTTAATTAATGATTACTTATATTCTTTTTCTGCATTCAGTGTTTTATCTTGCCCTCTTCATCATCCACTTGATAAAAAGTGCCTAAATATTTGTCATATGTAGAAATCACAGCTGACTAGATACTGAGCTAAGGTATTCAGCTTTATAGCCTTGTCTTGTGGTGTGGGATTTCCGTCTCTATGGGGTGAGGGCTGGATTAAGTTGGGCTGTTAGAGGGACTAAGCCCCAAGTAGCTGTGTTGAACCTGTCCCAGAGTTATCTACATACGGCTACTGAGAGAAACAAATCTAAGTTTGTTTTAAATGGATTAGTCAAACTTCACTAAATGCTTGTGTCGACATTCTCATTTGGAATTAAAGCAGCCTTAATTCAGTTTCATTCACTTAGAAAATTGATTAACTGTATGGACAGAGCATTGCAAGCAATAATATTACCACTGCCTAATGAGTTACCATTCATCAGCTGACCGTCAATAACTTCTTGTCTATAAGCTCCCATTCCACCGCAGTTGCAGGGTTTGCCTTGTAATTGTGAGGGAGTGACAGCCTACACCTGGTTGGGGCAAGGAGCTAAGCTGATGAGCAGTAATATTTTCATCTCGATTGCCTTGAAATCATACCCCATCCTTCTGAAGTTTAGACAAGCCCTAAATTTGTTGAGTGCTTAGTGTGGACTTCTGTGCAAACAGCCCTTATTCACATTCAGGACCAACCCCACAAGCCACTACGTTTCAGCAAACAGCATTCTTTAGCAGAGAAGGAAAAACACCTATTTCTATGCCAACTGGTGGGTGAAGCGTCCCCAGCTATGTTGCAGGATGGGGGGGCAGGGGCTGGGGGGGGGTGCCTAGTGGCATGTCATTTCTTAGCAGTACTACTCCACAGAAAGCCAGTGTGCTCACGTGCCATATTTGGACAGTCTATACTGTCCCAAGGTAGTTGGTATAGAGGTACACCCGTAAACTAGCTTTGCCAATAAGCTACTTACTGGAAACTGATTTATCCTGCTGAGCATCAGAGTAAAGGGGCTCCAGCTGTGCTCTGTGTTGCAGGCAGCAGCCTGCTGCCCTGGGTGCAAGGGAGATGGCCTAAAGCTCACCCAGCAATTGCTCACTCCCAGGAGTGCAGAACAGATGTACCTTAAGCAACGCTAAATTCAGTGCAAGCAACCGATTGCCGTTTCAGTTTTTCCATAATTATTTCCAATAAGCGTTCCTATAATTTAAAAACTCTACAAAGTTGGCCATACAATGAAACAACTGTTCTTGAGTTACACAGTTTAAATTAATTATGAGCCCCAGTGCAGGAAGCAAGATGAACAAGTGAAAAGCAAGCGCTCTGCAGGGCTTTTCAAATTATTGTCAAGTTTGGAAAATTGGGCCCACTGTGTCTATTACCCACTTTATAACAGTCATAACTAGATTGTTTTGTTTGTTACACTGCTGGATACTCTCATGGATCTTAAAGCCTTGCCAGTTGTTTTATTTATTGGTAATTTTGTTGAATGCCATGGTAAAATTAAATAATTGGACTTTGTTTATAGTGCCAAAATGTGTTTTCCTGAATGGCTCTTTTCAGCAGCCAGTGCAGTTAAGTAAACCCATGGTCCATATACTACAGAGAGATTTAAGACTGGTATTGGTTATTGGCTTCCTGGACTATCTTCAGATTTAAATCAAGTAAAGCACAACTGGTTTTCAAATTTTGAAGCAGCTTTTCACTCCTTTCTGTTGTACTCATATTGAGATAGACTCCTTGTATGGAGTTTTCTCCTCCTCATGGTGATCCAAACTCTCTCAGATACCCACCTATTCTTGGCACAGGCTCTCTAACAGAAGCGCAAGCGATGTCTTTGGGGAAGGCGGTGTGGGGTTTGGAAATACATGTTTGAACTACACTAGACTGCACAATTAGAAGATGCTCGATCAGTCTGTGTAGGGATTGACCTTTCTTTTCACTTCATGTGGTAACGTCCCGTTTCAGATATCCTGAAGGGGTCTGATTTTTGGAGATTGCTAATATCTAATGTACATTAACAAGTCCCTCTGAAGTCACTGAACTAAAATGGTGTATTTGAGTGCAAGTACTCTGACTCCTTTCATCGTTCTTTCCCAGACTTTTTGGAAACATCACGAATAAACCAATTCAGGAAAAGTGTATTCTGAAGAAAAAAGGGTATTTTCTGATCAGTGAGAAGCAAGCATACAAAATCATATTCACAGATGCAAAAGGCACTCAATGCAGAGAAAGACCTAAAAACCAAGAATTACACGGTTCAGAGTAGTTGGCGTGGCGGAGCCTTAGGAGATGTGAAAGGCGCATGAGGAAAGCAGGGGGATTATAAGCAGAGACGCAGCACCATAGCTTGTGGTAGAAGCAAGGACACTGGTGTTTTAGTTAGATAAAAATGACAGAATTAGTTGCAGCTTAAGAAAGCCACCATAGGCTTTTTTAAAAAATTCATTCAGCTCTCCTTTTATCAAGTAAAAAACTGTTTCTAGTTAGGCTGTACAAAATTTATCATTTTAAATTAAAACATTCCAGTAAATAACCTCTTTCCCACCCTTCTCTCTTCCCTAGAACTCACCAAATATCAAAATACAACCAAGGAAAAATAAATCAAAAAAAAAAGTCTGATAATCTGCTCATTTAAGTGTTGCTTTAAAATAGCCATTGTGAGGTCTTTGCCATTATTTGTGGCAGGCATGTAATTGTAGAAGATTTTAAAGGTCCCATCTGGCTCCCCAATACATTTATTCTAATTGTGAAAAAGCAGGGATATTCTTACCTCTCATTAGTATAAGCTTACTTGCCTTAGTTTCTTTCTCATAACAACATAGGTCAAAGAGGAGACACCTTAATGAGAATCTTGGTAACATAAACAGGAAATATGGTTCATTTTCTTATCTTCATTTGCAACTCAAAACTTCATGCCCAAAATGAAAACACTAATTTTCTTTAATTCATTTTTTGCTTTGTCTTTCTCTTGGGCCTTTATCTATTAAGCAGGGCAATTATAGGGTGTATTTTCATCATAAGTATTAATATTCCCATTTATGAATTAATTTACTAGCATAGGAGCAAGGATCTAAAGGACAATATAATTTTAATTCCTTGGTTTTATCTCTAGAAACAGTTGTTTTCACTTCTTCAACCCACAAATTAAATGGAAAGGAAGAATTACATAGAGTCAAAGCTATTTAAAGTTGAGATGATCAAAAAGAAAAGAGCAGGGCACTTCAGCTTTCTGTCAACACATATTTTATATGCATCGCCTTCATATAGTCATACGGAGGCCAAAGATAACTATTAGCCGTATTTTCCCTATATGCTGGGAAAGCAGAAAAGGTGACACTGCTCCAAGCTTGTCATTTTATTTCTTACACACAGAAAAGCACACACATTTAGGAGGTGCTCATTCATTGCACTACACAATTGCTAATCTCTGAATTCAGGAGACATAGAAATAAAATCAAATAATCCCTGTTTTATTATGATGCTATTCATCATGTATTTCTTGGCTGGTGAAAACTGGCACTGGAAACAGAGTGATCTATTGTATCAGCTGAGAACTGGGCAGTCGCATTCAAGTTGGAGCTGGAAGACTTGCCCTAGGTTGGCTGCATTAGGTGCATTGCTCCTAACCCCACGCGGCGTGTCTTGTGGAGCTTGGCTGCTCCGTATCACCTGAAGTTTAAATGAAGCACTGCCCTGTCTCAGGTTCATCCATGCACTAATTCCCAGTCCAAGTGTTTAATTGTGTGTCGTCATAAGCAGCAGCTTGAGTGAGCGAAACTCACAGGCTGCTTCACAATCCCTTTTCTTCAGCTCAGGTGTTATTTCCGTAGGAGGGCTGCTCTCCTTCAAACTAAGCAAACACAAGAGGAGTACTTTAAGAAAAACTAACTCTCCTGTGAGGACTTGCCAGAATATGTTTCCTATTGTGCCAAAAAAAAGTTTAATGCAACTATTTTCTTACGGGTTTTGTGCTCTTGTTGATCCTGGGATATGAAACAGTTAAAGTAATGTATATCAGGTTTTGCATATTCGTTACCCAATGTAGAATATCTGTATTTTTTTGAGAAAAAGTGCTGAAGGTGGGAGAATTTAATCCACTATCATCTGGGGAATCTGAATTTTCACAAACAGGATTGCACATATGTTCCTCCATTGTGTTGCATTTCTGTTTAATTGATAGAGAATACTTTAAACACAGCGTGTTAGTTCCAGAAAGCTTATCTGAGGAAGAACAGTACTATTTAAGCCACTTTATAAAGCAGGCGACTCGAGTGAAAGGTTAGCAAATGGGCAAAACCATCACTGCAGCTGTGAAAATCACATCTGGATCCAAAAGTTACCATTAAAGCTGATCTCTTCACAACAGATATGTGTACAAATACATCTTTTTTAGCTTGTAGAATACAAAGTACCTAACTGTGTAAAACTGTCTTTTCCTCATTATATACATTGGCTTGGGAATAACTACAAAACTGAGTAGGTCTGTGTGCACTACATTTCTTTCAGTTTGTCGGGATCAAACTAACTCATGTTTTTAAGCATATATTTTCTGCATACCTCATATGTGTCACATGTGCTATGAAAAGTCAAACCTGAAGATGGCCTATGGTTTGATACAGGAGAATGTACAATTTTGCATGAAAAGTATTAATTTTCCTTCTTTTCTGATGAAAAAAGTGTCTTTGAATGCTCTCATTTGGATATTTAAAATAAATGTCTTCCCAATCAAATTGCAATTTAATTAAGTTAGAATTAAATGCTATATACAACAGCTATAGGTTTTTAATACACTCCTTAGCATAAAAGTAGGTTACAGTCACTTTTGAGACTGGGATCATCCCATGAAATCAAACGGTAAAACCTTACCAAAGTCACTTTTTCTCTGGCATTTAATTGAAGAGCTAAGTACGCAATCACTACATGCATTTTCATAAAGCTACTCAAGGGATGACATGTGAAAATAATTTGTCTGCTTTATGCAAGGTCGTTAGCGCTCATACAGAACACCAATAATGACACTAAACCATCCATATACTTATCATGTTTGCATAATACAGTATTTTTGGTGAAAAAAGGAATTTAATGGCAAAGGCTGTGTCTTTTGAAATAGAGTATTTAAAGGTTGCCGATGTTTTGATGGAATTCTTTTTTGTGGGATGTTTAGTCTGCATGTGAGTTGCATAAAAATAGACTCATATAAGTGAAATTTCTGTACAATTTTGAGGAAATTTTAGCTTTAGAAAAAAACAGCTGTAGCCATTAAGTGAAGCAGCTGTGTACTGTAAGAGTTAGTTTTGGTCCATGAGGATGACTTTTGTGTGTCTGTGTGTTCTTTGCTTTTGGACTGCTACATTCTGTATGGTTGATTAGAGCATGCAGCTGAAGCACAGACTTTATCATGTATACCTTTACAAACACAGAATAAGAACCAGACTTTGCCCTGAAAGATTACAGTCTAGGCAGATAAATAGGATGGAATCTTAAAATAAAGTCAGAATAATCTCATCCTAAAAGATGATGAAGAATTAGAAGTGATACAGGACTTGGTACAAAAGCATTAATTTGGTCAAATAGAAATGGTTAATTTATTTAGTTCCATTTAAAAATCACCAGGAGTTTTAAATTCTCTTTCTGCACATAGCCATCACTGCCCCAGGCAGTTCAGCAGTTTCCTTCTAGCCACTCCAAGTTGCAAAATCAAAATGTTCCTTGCTTCAGTTGCCTAACCTGAGCAGGTCAGGCTGTTAGGTGGGCTCATTCCATCCCTATCCCTACTGATAGCATTGGGTGGTTTAAAAAAAGTAGTTGAATTGGTTTATTTTAAAAATAATGCAGCTAATACTTTCATAATAATCTAGTCTTTAGGGTACTCAGTAAGAAACCTACGTGCCATACTCTTCTCAAATCCACACTATCCACAAACTAGGGTAATGCCTTATCCTTTTGCATAGGAAAAGGGAATGAAAATGCATTTTCTGTCTGTCCTGCTACAAAAAAGGTAATGTAGTGCCATGTGTTACACTCTTAGGGGAGAGTAAGCACTGCTTGTGTGTAGAGCATCGTCTTCAGTTAAACCCCCCTTAGACCGTTCTGCTCCCTGGGACCTGTGCACATGGTGGAACATCCTTCTCCCACATCATCCTGTGTTTGCACGTTAGAAATGCCAGTTCCAGAGTGTTTGTGACAGGCGTTCGCTGGGACAGCCTTACCCATATTGTACTGGCCATGAAAAGACATCGTCTACTAGTTAGACCCACACAACGTAGGCAATAGTAACGCTATTAGCATGCAAGGCTCTGTATCTTCTTACCCATTATCTCAGCCTTTTTCTTACAAGCACGCACATCCTCTTCACTACCTGGCAGCTGTATCCACTCTTCCTCAAGACTATCCATATTCACTGATTTAAGATAAAATTTTGTGGACAAAAGCGGCAAAGCAGTATCTCACATGCTGTTTATTGTTAAGGGGATATTTAATAGCTTTTAAATTCATTTAAGAAAATGGGAGCAGTGAGTCACATGTAATTATTCCCAGATAGATCATTAATTACTTGATAAAGTTTCTACATAATGCTGCCTTTTGCTTCTTTGCCATAATGATGGGTTATTTCTCATTTATCTCAGTTTGCTTGTCAGTTATTCCAGTTCCCTTTCATCCCCTATCTGTGGTATGTATGTAAATGTTACAGATTGAGATTGATAAAGGTTTTAAAAAAAAGGCTGTTACTTTATTGGATTACAGAATAGTTTACGAGAAACTCATTTGATTATTGTTAGAATGGCATCATTTGCACCAATACAAGTATGGCTGGTTTGGTACCTAAACAGTAACTGCATTTTTCATAGGTTTGTTATTCAGCTTTAGAAATTTGAGTTTGTCTGAGAATGCCAAACAAAAATACAAATACAAAAACTACATTTGGAACTAAAATTGCTCTTTAAAAAAAGTTCACCTGATTACACTAGGCTTTTCTTCATTTAATCACAATTTTAGATGAAGTCCTCAGAACTTTAAAAAGGTTGCAGGTGCATTTAAGCTATATGTTTTTTAAGAACAACCAGTATATAGGCTCTAGCAAATTAGTAAGATGGATGTGCCAACTTAACTGGACATCTAGATTGATATCTTTTTCTCCCTTGTCTCTTTTGAGACTCAACCTGGAGAGTTCAGAAGGAAGGAGAAACATGAGAGGCTGAAACTCACGGAAAAGTCATTTGTTCTCCCCCATTTTTATCAGTTTGTTAATTTTACTGTTGAGCTAATTGGGATAACCTGTGGCAATGTGTTTCGTTGGTGCTGCTTCATCTACCACCTGCTGTATCTTCAAACATTCCTCCCAACGTAAGTTAGAGAGTAACAACAGTACAGAAAAGGCACACTGCTGTACCACTTCCTCAGAGGTTACGTTTGATTACAGCTATCCCCTAGCTGTATTGCCTTTGGCATTCAGACATAATCAGAATATCTGTGCTAATGTCTTTCAAACACCAGAATGACACAAGTAGGTGTGTACATTTTATACAAAATAAAATAACGTCAGGTAGCCAGACGGCTGACAATTTGATTGTTCTTTGCAGGCAGCACATAGTGTCTTAGATATGCCCAGGTGATTTAAGTGTCTGACTAGGCACAGCTCTCCAGCAACACCTATAGAAGATCTGAAACAGAATAGTGATAACTTGCTCAGTAGCAGCTGGTGAACTCTGGGAATAAATTTATTCTCCTCCATAAACACTTGGACATTTATGAGTGCAGGCTGTATTTGTTCTCTGATACACCCAATGCTGTTGTGAGGTTATTACTAAGTTATTATTATCCTGCCGACTAAAACACATCTAGCAGAAATGTTTTAGATTAGCTTTACTGTTCCACATTATACTCTTTATTTCTCTGTAAATAAACAAAAATAGAAGAACTGCCATGGGGAAGTGTAGAGAGCTGAAGTCAAACATCTTTATGATGTTTGAGTCCTAACTGTTCCCAGGATCCCAAAGATTGTGTACTTTACCCTATGGCAGTTGATCGTTCTAGCGTACCATGAGGGATATGTTGCTGTTTTAGCAATCGTTGCAAAGTGTCTTTCTTCCAAGAAGACAGGAAGGATCATCTGCTGTCCGGTGAACTGATAACACGACAATAATGCTGGCTGCAGTACTACCCTACATCTGCTGTCAATTACTCTGCAGCTAGCTTAGTGCAAAGCTTAGGGATGGACGTCAGTAGCAAGTCTTAAAACTGTCTGCAAAAGCTAAACAAAGCTTAACAAACCTAAACATCTGGAAGGATGCCCAGTCGTTGTCACCAATAACCAAGGTCAGCTGTCTGTCCAAGCTTCAGGCATCTTGGGACCAAACTAAAAGTCCAAGTAGACACAACTCAGTGTTACAGCACCTTCCAGTCAGAGAGATTAAATAATGCACGCGATTACGGGCTTTGGGACTAGGCTCAGCTATTAATTCTTTAGAACCTTTGCAGTCTTTGTTTAAAAGTAGCTGTCTGCTTCTTGCTGGTTTTTTTCAATGCCTGAATTATTGAGTAGATGCCATGATAGTGTGGGATTTATAACATCTTACAAATATTTTGGCCAAAACAAAGATTCAGAAATTCAGATACAAAGTTCGTTCTTCCAGCAGCACAAGTGTATGGCATAAATGGTTTATTTATATAGTGCATATAAATGGAATACAGGATCAACCTTAGATAATGAACCTAGAAATACTTGTTTGCATCATCAGTGTTCAAAACCTGGGGACTATAGACAGTGAAGTGGGAATTAGTTCAGACCACCAACCGAATCCTAAATTTATATTCTAGCCTGGGGAGTGAATGCAAATACACCTCACTAGGCTATCAAAGATTAAGGCATATTTCACATTTTCTGGTCAAGATATTATTTTGAAAAAGAATGAAAAAACAGAATTTGTCTCACCAGGGTTTGATGAAGTAAGATACCAGCTATAGGAAATGGTCTGCTTCAGCTGTGGCATGGATGATGTTAGCCCTGTCCTACGCAAATTACATTTATATCAGTCACAGAGATAATTCTCTGATGTAGTATGGTATAAAATAAAGTAAGTGGAAGCATCTGGTTTTCTAGACTCTTTGATACTTTCTTCAGGTTCTCATGGGACACGTGCTCCCCAGAGCCTGATGTGAAGGCCTTTGAAGTCTACAGAAATCCTTCTGTTGACTTCATACAGCTTTGGACTTGGTTTCTACAGCTGGGGGTGTAGAAATGTGCTTCATCTCTCTGGATCAATGTCATCAGCTTTCCTGGCCTTTTAAGGACAAGGTCTGTTTTTAGAGAAACATGGAACAATATGAAAGAGCCAGAAACAGAACAAACTTCAATACAACTTGGAAACCTGTTGCTTTGGAGCAGTAGGCTAATACTTGTTTTTTTAGCATCTTGGCTGCTTTAAGGATACTGATTGCTGTAGGATTTTAATGACAATTCCCAGATCCTGATCCAGGCCCACCCATCCCCTTCCCGCAGGACAGTGATGTTCAGTCAGCTGGAACAAATTTCAGCAACCACTGACCTGGGATAAATCAAACTAGTAGCCTTGAGATAAAACACCTTTTCCAGTTCCCAGCCCACAATCATGGTTTGAGTACTGTTATATTTAACATGTGAGACTTCACAGCAGATTAGCAGAACTAGCTTGTAAGAGGAGCAGAACTTCCCAAAATCATGTTTATGGAAGTTTAATAACAGCCCTCTTGTGCACTAAATGATACGTGGCACACACGTTCCACTGTATGGGAAGAGTGGTTTATGTATTTCATGTTAATGACTGCAATACAGTTAGTAACAATTTATACCAAATTTAATTTTAAACGTTCTAAATGTGCTGTATTTTTTTAAACATACTTTGTAAATATTCTAGGGTCCAAACATTTTATTCTAATAATATATCTGTCAGTTAATGAAGCTAGCCAATTTAGGGCTAATTTGGTACATACAAAAGTTAATGTAAATACTTAAATTGATTTAAATGAGACAAATACTTCACTTTGAGGTCTGCTGTATTAGCATCCAAGTTTTAGGACATAAAATATATTTTTAGATTAAATCTATTTAAAACACATACATTAAAATATTTTAATGTTGACTATTAAAATTTTAATTCTAGGGAGCTAGAGGTAACTGCCACATTACACTTTATTAATTACAGTACCTTAATTTACATTACTGGTGTTTTGTCTAACAGTACTATTATTCCAGGTCTGGTTTTATGTGGACACCAGCTTGCCTCTGGGGCAGCAAAGGTGTGTAATGACAAGGCTGTTGGTGGGACAGCATTCTCTGGGAACACTGAGCTCTCCCTTGAGGATTCAGGTTAATATTTCTGCCTTCTTCAGCTTTCTGTTCTACCCATTCTTCATATTATTTATCTTCATACTAAAGATGTTTTCTATGGGATGGGATAAGTAGGACAGAAAATAACCTTGTAGTGACCAGTAGCAGTGAAGTCTGAAGTGGATGCTTTCACTTTAAAAAGGAATTACTCATTTCCTTTGTGGCAAAGCATTAACAGCTCACATGAAGCAGCCCCCTCCTGATGGTGAGGACTCTTAATTGCATATATTTGCATGGAGCTGAGCATGGATGTGTGCAAGGTTTGATGGAAGTAAACAAGCAAGAACCATAATCAAGTGGTGTACAAGTATAAATCAATTAATCAGTTCATAACTGTGATTTTAACCTTATGGTCTTTGGTTTAATAATGCTAAACTTTGAATTCAAGCCTTACATGTATATCTTCATTTATCCTGGAGCAGTAGGCTGTAACTTTAGAGGATTAAGAACTATCTTTATCTTGTAGCTCATTTCACAGCTTGCTGCCTTTATACCTGAAGATTCATCATTGGGGTTTTTTTGCCCTTTCCATTCACTTAAGAAAAATTTCTTTAAATAAAAAAAAAAAAAATAAAGGGCCTCAAATGGTTATACCCCATGCTGATTGCTTTTGCTTAATGGCCTGTTTTCTGAGCTTTAAAAAACCCACAACTTCAAACATAATAACAGCATTTGCTATATGCTTGGGACTGGAAGAAAATTATAGGCCTGAGCCATTTTAATGTAGCCATCTTTTCTTTTGGTTCATTTCTGAAAAAGAAGCAAGGGACTATATTTACCACTGTCAATAACATTTGATTTATTATTTATTATGTGTCATGGTATGCAGTGACTTAAATTTACATTCCACTTTTAACAAGAGGAGAGTTGTGATATAAATTGTAATAATAATGGTTGATGTGTTGGAAAACCTGCCTGCATTGTGTAACACTTTCTAAATAACTAAATACTATTTGATAAATATTTGTTAAATCTTTTTATTTTTATTATTGTTTTTACTTCATTAGTCATTCAGGATCAGGTTCACTGTTTGTTTCTCTTTCAATGCCAAGAAGAGGTGGTAGTAGGAAGTGAAAGAAAAGGCTACTTTATTTTTGGAACCTGCGTGTAGAGGTAGAGGTTATGTTTTGGTTTTAGAACTTTCTGGCCCACATTCTCCAATACCAGGTAAGCTGAGCTTTGGCGTAAGTCCAAAGAGGAAAGTGCCAATATGGGTTACAGCTACCTGGAAGGTCCTCTCGGATCTCAGAGTGATCTTGCTGACAGCGTAAAGTGGTGCAGTACACACGAGCTGCTTTCACACCACCTGAATGCACCCTCAGACTCATCTTTCTGTCTGGATTGGCTCAAAATAAGTTTCCATTTTAGCACTTTTTAAATAAGTAGACAGCTGTAGTGATCCACAGACCAAATGTATCTATTTAATAGCTAGCCAGGGTAATTTTTAAAGAAATGCTGTGATTTCATTTAGCAATCAGTAAGTGAAGCCTTCAAAATAGGTGTCTTGCATGCAGAATGGTTTGCCCAGTTTTGATGGTTGTGGGAAGGTCAGGCTTTGAACAAAGACAGTAGGAAAATAGGTGAAAGAATTTTACAGGATTTTCCAAATTATTTTTAAAATTAGCTTACATAAAATGTTGAATGTTTTGATGAGGAAAAAGAGAGGCCCTCCTGGATGCGTGAAGGATCAGGTGGAACTAGAAACTCACTGAACTTCAGGCAAAGGATGAGTGCAGAGCTGATGAGGAGAACCTGGGGTTTACAGCCAGAACCCTGGCTGTAAAGGGAGCACTTCTTCTATTTTAGAGGTGGATGCAGGGGGGAGACCTGTTATTCATCTCTAGCCCTCAAGCTGCTGGCTCTACCACTAAATTAGACCTTTTAAAATAAATGAGTTCAATGTTAGATACTAGCTAGGGGTTTTTTGTTGGGCTTTTTTAATTTGTCAGTCTTGAAACTCCTCCAAACCTCAGTATTTACAACCTAGTAATAATACCACAATATATGTATTTTTACTAGACTTTCTATTGAACACTAGTCTAATACCTTTGCTGTCTTTATTTATGATGAGATTGTTTCCAGCTACTGTTAATTTATTTTACACAGCCCATGATGTAATCGTTAAGCAGTTGTAATGAAGATTGAAGGTTTAATAATGCCAAGTGTTACAAATTTCTATTTAATCATTCCTAAATCGATTAGTTACTTTCACCCAAATGCCGTGCCATTGAATCAGAGAGAGCTAAAGATACAAACCACTGTGGCCAGTGTTTGATAAATGTTATTTTGGTGCAGTGGTAATTGAGTTATTGAATTTACTCATCTTCCAAATGATGTTTGCATTGTCTCAGCCATATGTGTTTAGGGCCAGGGGAAGGTCATTAGGAGCTTCAGACCGGGGGCATGTTTGGGTTAAAGTGATTTTGAACAGCCAGTGTTGAGGTTAGTCAATTAAAAGAAATAGCACAGAGAGATGCTACAGAAGGGCATGTTAGACGCTGGTCAGTAGGAAGGTCCCAAAGGCCTGTTTAAAATAGTCTAAAGATTCTGTAAGTAAATGTCTAGTCCTAGCCCCAGGCTCTTTAGCCACTGACAAATTACTGTGTAAGATGCCCTTCACTTAAAACAGGCTTCAGCTATAAACAAATATCACACTTTTATGGCTACATATAGGACAAGCCTATAAAGGCCAAGGTAAAACATTAAATGATAATACCTTTTGTATGTATAAACACACCCTTAAATGAACTTCCTTAAGGGAGAATCAGGGCTGTGGGTAGGACACAGAAAATGTACCCAAGCTGCTCAAGGCACAGCAAATTCTGCAGATCTGTGTTTGGTGGCATGGGACATCCTGGGCTGGTTTGGTGGCTCATCCTTAGCGCCTGTGCCTTGTCACTGCTGAGCCCTGCATAAAGATCAGCTCCATATTCAGGGATTATTAGTTTGATACGGTTAAGCTGTTTCAGAGACACAGTTCAATAGATAATATATCTACATCCTGGACACAGAGCTTGCAAGTGCTTTATTCTCCCAAGGAGTGCGTCATTTCTATTTAAGGCTGCGTGCTGATGACCGCATCTCTGTGGTGATCAGCTTCCCTGAAATGGGCAGGAAGATTCCCCTCATAATCAGACAGTACATCTCTTGAGTGACCAAGTACCAGTTCCAGTAGAGTTCAAATACCCAATTCATAATCGCTGTCTGCATTTTGAATTAAAAACAAAGGAGTTTTGTCATTTTTTAGGTGTTTATGAATAATTAGACTGCTAGAACCAGATAAAAGTAAGAAGGCCTCCATGTTTCTGTGTTCTCACATTAAATTCAAAGATTTTCAGGGGACCTGGTATCCTCTACTACCCTGAACAGAGTCAGGGGGAGAGCAGAATCGCTCCTGAAGTGAAAAATGGACCCACTTTATTTTTAATATTTGGCTAGTTGCTGTATATAGAGATCATTTTTTAGTTTCAAAGTACTGGAGAGAGGCTCATGTTTTCTAATACTTCTGTTGTGCAATTCTTTAAAAACCTGTTGTTTTTATTAATACACTGCTTTGTATTTGATTTCTGTCTTCTAAACACTATTTAAATCAGAAGTAATAATTTCTAATCCTGTAAAATGCCCAAAGCTTAAATCGATAAACATTTGATGAATACATAACCCGAGGACATTCTGTTTGGCTGATAAATGATAATTGTGGGAGTGCCTGGCAGCTTTTGTAGTTAAATCTTTGCTTTTATACAATTAAATGGCCGACTCCTTCAAACACTGAACACGCTCTTAATGATAATTGCACAAGGAGTCGGAGAGCTTGGGGATAAGTGAAACAAAGACCTTTCTCTTGGTGCCTCTAAACAATCAGCTGGAAAGCCAGGGTGGTTGGGGCCCTGCGCGCTGCTGCCCTAGGGGCCTCAGGACTCTGTCCCTGTGCAACTTTCTGGATCACCACTCTTGTTGTGTGTGAAGTATCCCCTCTGCCTGCCTGTCCTGCCAGGGGTGCTGCCCTGCAGCCATCCTCTGCCACCCCTCCACGTCTGCTGCTGCCATAACCTCTGCCTGGGCCATAAACTCTCCGGCTGCCCTGAGGCCAGGCAAGTGTTCCCGTGGCAAAGAGCACCCCAGTCTCAGGGGGACACATAAAACTGGCCAGGACACATCTGTACCCAGTGGTACCGTAATGACAGTGGAATCCTCTGCAGTCATTCATGGTCAGTTTATATCATTTTATGAGATCTGAGCCCAATAAAGGGACTATATGATCACTGTAATAATATACAGACTGTGGGATTTCCTCCTGGAAGCATCATGCACTACCTGTGAATGTATCTCAGTCATGTGTTAATACATAAAACCCATCCGCCATCCTCCACTGTGCATTCCCTCCAGCCTTCCATGTAATTTCCCTCATATCCAGCAAAGCCACCCCAAAGTATATGCATACCTGCAGTTCCTTCCTCCCCAGTCTACCCTGTTCTAGAAACTGCACCTGCAATAAATCAAAGGTGTTTGTAGTTTGCACAGTTGCAAAAGGAGAAGTGTTACTACATGCAGGATGGTATTGTCCTGTAGTTTGTAGCTGCTGAGTCATTTTCAGCCTCTGCAGTTGCTCTACCATATGCCAAATTTGTAAAATCTTGTTCACATTATTTTTCTCTCCCTTCACCAGAGAACAGCTCTTTAGGGGAGAAACATGGAGCTGACAATTACAGTGCTTCCCGCTGTGAATAAACTGTAGGACATCCCCAGCCATCAGGCTTTACAGGGAGACTTAAGAAGTATCTTTAGCCTTTCTTCCCTGTGTTGATGAAGTTACAAAGTGAGGCACAAGCAGTTTAACTATAAGATGAGAAATCAGCCAGGAAAAATGATCCTGTTTTAATGTACTGTAGTTCCTTTATGTTGACTCGTGCATCATTCAGGCAGAAATGATGAAAAAAAAAGTGGGAGAAAATGAAACACTAATTATTTTTAGCTTTAATGATCACTGGCAAAATAAACAGAGCATTTAGAGATTCTGGCATATATAAGATTGTGTGTGTTTATTTTCTGTATTATTCTAGCCACAGTGTCACCCAGGACCACATCTCACATAACAAGGAGCAATTAAAGGAAAATGTGTCCAGGCTATGCCCCTGCCAAACTGAATCATGACCCTTCTTTTGGCAGCCTCATGCATGAATCCCTCTCCTTGGGGAACACCAGGCAGTAGCTGATTTGCCAACTGACACAACACATACATTTTTTTTGTGCATGTATGTCGATGGTAGTGACATTACGCACTCGTTGAAAACAGAGCTTATATCAGCATAATGCACTAGTTTTAATGTTGCTTAGATATTCGGAGATTAACAGTAAGGTCCAAGGAGAGGGACAGTGTCTCTTCATAGGGTGTTTGCTTTGTTCCAAGTCAAAATTCACAGCCATTTGATTTTAAAAGACACTGTACAATATATACAGATATAAGTGTGTTAAATTACCTAGTTTGAATATAAACAGCTGTGGATATAGTAGCTGAGAGCACCTGGGGAGTTGTATACTACAGACATAGGATTTTCTGTACAATTTATTCAATTAAAGTGTGAAATGTGTCTAAAAGAGTTATTTGAAGGGCTTTTGTTCTCCTGCACAATTTCTGCCTCCCACTCCCTTCTTATGTACCGAAGTCCCAGAACACAGCTCAGAAAGGGAATAATGAAGTAAGAAGTATCTAGGAAGGGCACGCTACACAGCAAAGCAAGCTTAGCAACATCACTTCCACTATTTCTGGTTCATAAAGGAGATTTGAATAACTGTCCTGTATATTTAACATAAAGCTATTCATTAGAATTCAACTTGTTTATATTTCCTCCATAGAAAATATTTTCTTTATTTCAGATAAAGACATCTCACTAGCTAAAGGAACATTGCAATGACTTATGGACCAAAACACAATAAACAAAGCAAGAAACTATACAGAATCACATCTGATCTGCGTGTGTGTTTAATTTATCTAGATGTAACCACAGCTCAGGTTGTTCCAGCTGCCTGATGAGCTTGGCAATAGCATTCATACAATGCCTGAGCTGGGATTTTGTTGCCACAACATGCAAATTTATTGGCATTTTAGGCACTGTGGAGTATCAGGACTGGCCTCCAGATACTGCTCCCAGAGGGTTGCGGGTCCTCCTAAGCCCTGCATCCTACGTGTTAGGTGTATGGAAGTCTTCAGGCATCTTAGATGACACTGGGTATCTATATCTACCTTTCTGCAAGTGAACCCAGCCCTTACAGATTAACAGTGAAGTTGCTGACTTGACTTCTGCTCTGGAGAAAACACAGAACGTGCCATTTACTGGTGACAGTCGTTCACAAGGTATGGAAATGAAGCAAGGGAACAAAACCTCCAGATTTCTATCTTGAGAACATAGCTCATTTGATGCTGTAAGTCTTTATTTCTGCAGAACAACCATACAAGCCTTTGCTTCCCCATCAGTATTTGCAAAAATGAAGTGAAATACTACCTGCGCAGCCAGTTTCCATTAGGGAGTCATAGCGTCTCCACCTCGGACTGCATAAATCCAAAGTCTGAAAAACTCGGTAAGGCACACTGTTTCTCTACAGAAGGTACATCTAAGAGATGCCCTAAGTCCCAGTACAGAGTGAGAGGTCTTGCACTAACTGGGTTGGTTTTCCTCACATATTACCACCCAGTTCGAATATTATGCTAAGAGAAACTCGCTATTTCTTGGCAACAGAAAACAGCTTCTGTTAATCTGAGTTTTCCAACACAGACTACGTATTCACAAATCACCTAGAACTGTCTCTTCATACCAAGTCTGCTAGAAAAGGGAAAGAACAAAACCTGTGGCAAAGTTGGGGTCGCTGCTCTAGGAGCAGTAGCCCATGCTGTCATCAGAAAGCCCATCACACGAATAATGCTGTTAAGAGATAAATAACTTGCAAGAACTAAGATTTTGGGGACCCCATCCTCAGTCCTTCACTTCTTATATGTCTGTTATAACAGCTGAAGAGTGAACATTAGCCTTATTTAAAGATCATCACAGATCACTGTTCTGTTCTGCCTTCTGAAACTGGACCTGTCGTACAGTATTCTTCTAGGTGTCCTATTTCTCTCCTTGCTAAAGAATAATTGTAGCACAGAATTACACAAATACTGCCATTAAATACAGATTCAGGTTTTGAAAAATACAATTGTAAACCATTTCGCACAAGAGAGGAATCATAATATATTCTCAAATTTATAATCACTCATTACAGTCATTCAAGTCCAATATAATTCCCTTAACATAATCCACCTATTTTTAAATGAAATCTAGTTGGTATTAATCAATAAGAAAGCTTCAATAATTAACTGGGATCATCCTGTGAAAATGAAAACTCCTACTGGTGATTAAACATAATATTTATGATAAAAAAATCTGAAGCCCAAGTACTTCAGTACTTAAAAGCAACATTAGTATCTGGAAAATTTTGCAATTGTTCCAGAGTAACCTTTTGTCCAGCTAATAGAGCGGCTGGGTCTGTGTCTTTGTGTGGTAACAGCATGAGACAGCATTAATTTTACCAGCATCCTAATATCCAAAGTGAAGGTAGGCACAGTTGGTAAACATGAGAAGGTAAAACATGAGCAGGTATTGTATTCATGAGCCCCAGCCTCCTTACAATTTCCAAAAAACAGAGAAATTGGAAAAAACATGACTGCTTTGCCAGAATCTTACTTTTTGTTGGTATCAGTCTGTAACGGCTTGGTGCTATGTACTCGTTATACAGCTGGAGAGAGAAAGAACTGGTTTGTACTCCCTAGCTGGCTTCTGGTGGTTTCAAGAGGCAGGAATACCTACACTGTGCGTTCATTCCTCCAGTTGCTGCTTATAGGAGGGAAGATTTCCCATGCCCACTTTTTTGCTTTGATGTGTATTTTCCATGTCTCAACAAATACTTCTATAACTGCTTATAGCCCTTCTGCAGCATAAGTGCCTCAACAGCAGCAGGATTCCTGATCATTTTACAAGGTTACAAGCAGCAGTGTAAGCACTCAGATCCTCGGCAGATCCGGGGAGGGGGACTGTGTTATTTCAGAGTTGTGACACTTGATGGAAGGGGTAGAAATGTTTCTTCTTTTCAACAGAAATTCATTTTTGCAGTTGCTGGTGGTATAGATCAGGGCTTTCCAGGATAAACTTCTCACTCAAAGATGAACAGTTTTTCAGAGCTAACATGTAATTCAAAGACATTTAGTACAAGCAGTTGTTCAATTTATCATTTTGGAGTGCCACCATTTTTAATAAAATTAACAAACAGGCACCTCATGGCAAGCAGGGTGAAATTACTTTTTTTTTTAATTAGACTTCAGACAATGTTATATTATGTAGTTAAGGAAAAGGAACTTTGCCTCAAATTTCAAAGTGGTGAATCTCAGTTTAATTCTGCTAATGGCAGTTAACACAGATGGCTAAAAAGAGTAATTATCTTCTTTAGCTTTCTGCCACCTGCCACAAATGAACTGTTTTCTTTAATTGCTCAGAATTACTCTTAATCACACAAAACAGATACTTAAATCCTAGTCACATATTGCAACTCAAGAGCAAGATTTTTAACCCTAAGCACACAACTTAAGAAATTACCACCCTGACCAAGAGCACAATGCCGCCTGTGTGCTGTGACAGTTGAAAAGAGTAATCCTTTCTCTTCCAGGTAGGAGCAAAGTTTGCAGGCTAATCATACATGTCCTGTAGTCTCATCCAAGTAATTACCAGAGCAACCAAAAGGCTATATCCGCAGTAGCAGGAAAAAAATTCACACAATTTCTTCCTGCTGATATGCTTTCTCCAACAAATGGTCACTTTTAAAAGCCACATAATCAGACAGACTTATCTTAAAAATGACTTACTGAAGAACTTAAAGATGTAACAGTAATGATACTTGATTGATGAGTCAAAGCTTTTTTAGATTCCTAGAGATATGTTAACAGAGATAATAATCCCATTTCCATTGGGGCATCATTTTGAATTAAATCAATGTTAGGCATTTAAAAATCCCAACATGACACCCTTTGGAAGGTTCTGGCTACATTATATTTTATAACAGCAATTCTTGCCCCCCACCATTCAGAGGTGATGTGTTTGTTGGAAGAACAGCAAGTCTTCCCTTTCTTCTTTACTACTGTTCTTGATGTCTGAACTAAAAACCGACAAATTCAGCTTCTGCCAAAAAACTCAGAAGCCATCTTTGAATTCTGCCTACAGAGTCACCACATTAAACTGGAAAAGCACTAATGCAAATCCTGAGTTTTAGATAGTTCTCTGTGCTTAAGAGAAAGTAAAAAGCACCAATCTTACTGTTCCATGAATTACAAAGTCAGTAACTCTCCATCACCATTTCTCCCAAATTCATTAGAGAAAGTTCCCAGTAAAATTTATACACAAAGTGGCAAGATGAAAATTAGGGTGGACATCTCTTAATAAGAACTCTTTAACTGAAACCCAAAACCAAGCAGTTTGAATTCTCAGTATAAAATAATATACTGTAGTAGAGATCTGTTCTGTAGGTATTGCACCTTTCTGAGAACATTGTTTTAAAAAAATTATTCCATTATTTTGAAATAAGATCGTGAATACTGCAGTTTAGCCTCTTTTTGCTGTTACAGCTTTGCATTTTCAAATGGGTGAGTGGCAGAGAAAAACTAAATCATTTAGAAGCACAGACCTGGAAAACAACTTTAAGAAGCTTCTATGTGTTCACTAATCTAAGGATAAACAGAGACCTAAAATATTAAATTAGCAGTGACTGAGAAACTCCACAGAAAAAGATTTCTGAACTTGATCTTTATGGAAGTAAATTATCTATGACACTAATGTTGTATACCAGGGCTTTGCGCTGTGCTCCAACTTAGTGAGAGTTTCTGTTTTGTAAATTCTTTTTAGTAGTCTGACTACCACTTCTAAGAGAGCTTCAGCTGTACAAAATGTCCAAGAGTAGGTGTGAGAAAGAAAAGGTCTGACATTGCCCCAGTGTATTTATAACCACAGCAGGGAAAGTTAGTCTAATAATAGTATTTACCTTTGTTACTTGGTAAATAACAAACTATTATTGGACAATTATAGTAAAGGTCAGTATCCACTTTCTTTTTTCTCCTTTAAAAAACGTGCTTACTCTGTGTTTACCTTCAGTTAAGAAGGGCTTTTCATAAAGTAATATAGTGCAGCAAAAATTTTAATGTATCAGAGCTTACGATGCTAATTTAATGGTAAAAGATAAGAATTTTTCAGTGGTGCTTGCTCAGGTATCCTTATTACCATCTGGCTCCAGCTTTCATATTGGTTTGTTACAATAATAATAATAATAATAACAATAAGGATTCATAAAATGTAGCTATTTGCATATAAATGTTGTCCAAGTGACAATAGATTTTTATAATCGGCTCAAGCAGTGGCCAGCGAACACTCTGCTGGTGTGTGGTTGCTGGGAGTGCACACTGCTGCAGGAAATGAAAACAACTTCAGAAGGAGGAAAGATTAAATACAATCAATCCATCACAGTATGATAAGTAACGGGCTTTCAGAGTTTTAATGGACTAAATAGTGTAATGTGTTTGGTTTGGTAACCACAGAGTTTAATCAAGTGTTTTTAAATTTTTAAACAGGAAATGGCCTTTTCTCCAAAGGATATACACATTTGCAGAGCATAAATCAGATCCTGAGTCCCAGAATCCTGATCTCATGGTCTTTACCATGCAATTAACTCTTTTTTCTGAAAAAACTCCTGGTCATTCTGGTAGCGAAACATGATTTGATGAGTTGTTGCTGTTGTTTTTCCATCATTTTGTTCCATTCAAGCTCTCGCCCCAACACTGTTCCTCTAAACCATCTCCAGGCTGTGGGTTAGCCCCATACCCCATCCCGGAGTAAGCTTCAGGTAATGGAGTGCTACCTGAGCAGCCCAGCAATGGCACGACCATTTGCCACCCAGACCTCCTGCGCAGTGTTCCCGGGCAGACAAACACCACCGTCTCCGCCACCACCGCAAAGAATGCTGGACGGTCTTGTCTTGTTTCACCTTTCATGTCTAACCCTTTCCCAAAGTACAACCACATTTGGTTTAAGCCCAGCCTGCATGGTTCTGCACCCCACTGCCCTGCACGGGTGTCCCCAGCCGTGGCTGCTGGCCAGGGGAATGGGCAGGCTCACGTTTAGGGCGCTGAGCACAGTATGAGGTTTATTTAACACTGTACAAATGTCAGATTTTAGACAGGATAGCATGTAGCTATGACAGCTGTCTTTTAAATTATGCAGAAGAACAAGCTGAGGACAAATAGTACCGAGCAGTGGCTTGTTAAAGGAATCTACTGAATACAGCAATGTTTATTCTGTCAGAAAACCCATAGTATCATTTTGCAGTAAAATCAGGTAAAATTGTAGGTGCATGTATTTTCTGACATGCTTGCTAGATATCATGATATAAATACATATTACCAACATAAAATATGCACACACACTCACACACATATATCTCTCTTCTGAGATTACCGATAACTTACCCTTTGCCAAAATGAGACGGAAAATTTACAAAACATGTATAGTTAATATACCCACTCACGGACTACTTTTGAAAAATCTAATTCATAAATTATACATTAAGTCAGCAACTGCATATACATGCATCGACAGGATATTATTATGACGAAGACAGCTATCTTTTCAAAACGTAGGGGACGCATTAAAACACTATTGAATGACAAGCAGAATTGGGAACCTTTCAGCAGAGCTTAATCAAAGACTCTTCTGGAAGCTAAAAAGAGGAGTGCTGGGAATCCCTTTTTCTCCAAAGAATCAGACACCTCCAAATATAATCTGTGTACAAATCCCCTCGTTTACAAGCAGAGGATCCCCACAGACTATTAGCCCTGCTACCTCCTGCACAAGAAATACTTTCAGTATTAAAGCTTGAATTTAGGAAAGTCTTATTATCCAAAGTTAGTTTTTAATTAAATTAATGTTACAGTAAGGAAGAAAATATGACTGCAGGGATAGAAAATGTTTGAAACACTTTCAATTAAACACTGAAACTACATGGAAAATGTTTGAAACATAAATGTTCCTATGCAAGTTATGGGAAAGGTTTTCTGAAGTAGGCAGTAATTAAGGAAGACATACAAGACACAGGGAAGTATTCATGACTATACCTGTGATACTGTATGGAAAAATACTGGAAGATACTAAAAACCATGAAGTTGTCTTCCTCCTTTTAAAGCAAATTTCAAGTAGAGGGTGTTCTACTTTAACACTCTCAGATGAAGAATCGCTGTAAAACTGTGCGTGAACAAGATACTACTCTACTAAAATGCTTGACAGAGTTGCAAAATAAGCCAACAAACTACTGAAGAAAAACAATCTAGCTCTGAATACAGCATTGCTGTGATTCCAGATTCTTGTTTCCTAATGATACACCAACGTGCATAGATAGCTTCATATATGCAGCTTTCACAATGAAAATTATAAACTGCTTGAATAATTTTAATATAAATAATAGCAGGGAAACAGATACACATTAATATCCAAAAAAAACCGTGATAATTTTATGATTTTTTTAAAAATGTGAAATTCCTTAAAAAACTGCACCCACAGGTGAAAGTATTTCAGCTAATAAAACTGTATTTTAGATTGTAACATTCTTTTATAGCTATTTTTTTCCATTGGCATTTGTTTTCTATTCATTTGCTTCCTTAGTACTGTCTTATGTGGTATCATGCCACCATGACCAAAGTGACAGACTTTTTTCTCTGCTGGATTAATCAGTGTGTTCTTTGATCCATAACATATGCTCCTAGTAGACATTTAGCGTCAACATATTCAAGATTTGTGGTCTGGCAGTTCGGTGCCTGATGTTAACCTACCTGATAGACAGTTTAGAGTATTTAATTATTTTTTTTTTTTAATTGAGCCTGCCTTTCGTCCATAGAGCTTAAACAATGGAATAAAATATATGCTTAAATATTTGGGTTGATATCTTTGCTTGGAGATTAATTTTTTTTTCTGCGTGAGAAAGCACCGAGAGGCTGCCCAGACAAATATCAGAGCTCCATAGGCACAACACGGACATTTTTATGCACATCTTAGGCGCAGGGTTTGTGTATTCATGGTCGGGGAAGCCTGTCCTCACAAAAGAGGATGTGAGCTCCACACCACCACTTCTGAGGGTGGTCCCAGGTGCCTGTCCAGGACCTTGCTACGCTGACACTGCTCCAGGGGCATGGCTGGGTGCTACAGCCAATGGAAAAGCCCCAGGGGCAGTTAGTTAAGTTACCAAAAACTGGCCTGCTATGACTTAGGCTTGAGAGGACTTTATGGTGGGAACCCAAAGTCAGTCTGCTGGGATGGTCCTGACAGCTGGTGGGGGATGCAGGAGAGCCTGTGGTAGCCCACGGCATCAGGAGCCGCTGGGCTCTTCCCAGTGAGCCCTTACTGCTTGCCCAGCCTGCTCCCAAGGGACGAGGACCTACACGGGGCTGTGAGAGCGGGTGGTTGACACAAAGTTTTATTTCCTCTAGGTGCTGTGTGAAATTATTAAGAAGTTGGATCAAACGAAACCAGTAAAGAGCAGGGTGAAGGGGGCAGAAAGAGTAGGGTGGCAACCCAAGATATTTTTCCTTTAGTATATCAATTAAATAAAGGATATCAATTAATGAGATTCAAACTATTTAATTAGTTTTTCATCGAGGTATAGCACATGATTTATGGCTCAGCTACTCCTTTACTGATGGTACCGCTATAAAGTGCTGCATAATATATTGCTTTCTACTATGTCATGCACAGATAGAAACGGCAAGTGTAAAATGGGATTAACTGCCCTCAAAATAGTCTGGGCTTGAAATTACTTATACAAGGCCAATGTCAAAACTCCCTTTGACTTCCGAGGGTGCTGAGTTACCTCCTCATCCCCATCTTCCTCTGCACGCAGGCACATCCCTGTCCATGGCAGACCTATACTGGGCCCCAAAATAGCATCTATAATACAGAGGAGAGAGGATATATATTTTTTTTTTTTTTACAGTGTTGTCCTGCCATGAACAATTAAACAGAAAATGAATGGAGAAACTAAATGTCAGCTGCCCCCTTAGACTTCAAGGCTCAGGAAACCCTGCTTAGTGGGAGTGGGAAAAGACTGACAGGCTGAAATATAAGAGAATAATTGTATTATAAGATTATGGAAGATTATTTTTCTTGTGGACCCCAGATTTCTGCAAAAACAATCCTGAATTGCATCCTACAAGGCAAAATGGATTCACCCATTCCTCTAAACAACAGGGTTTTATTTACTGTGTATTCATTTGGTGTGCGCAAAATTGAAAATGGGCTCATATTACAAAAAGTTACATGCATCTTTCTTTCATTTGACAACATGGAGCTCAGTGTGATTAACAATGTGGCTGTTGATAGCAACAAGAAAAATAATTGTTTTTTCGATATACAACCCCCATAATAATTCAGAAATCAATATGCATCCTCAGAGAATTTCCCCCAGCAGAGGTTTGGAGGAAGCAGGGTGGCCTGCCTTCATTTCCTTATGAATGTGAAGCTGTTGCAGCCCTGGCTAGCCTGGCTTTTTTATTTTAATGTGTAACTATAACCACTGGGACTGGAATCATAGCTTCAAGTGGCCTAGTATGAATATTAATAAGACACTGGGCCATGGAGTTCCTTGCTGATTTTGACAGTTTAAAGGATCAGTTAGTTAATTAGAAGATGACATGGCACATCGCATCCCTTGGCTCCATCCTGCCTTCTGTCTCCTCTTTTCATTTTCCTTCTTGACATGTTAGATTACATCATTACTTGTAGTTTCACTTGTTAGCCACACCATGAAATGAGAATATTTTAAGCTGTAATTATTGTGATTTCTCTCCTCTGCTAAGAACATGAAACTCAAAGAAAGCATACAGAAACTTGAATTTCAAAGACTTAGGAATATATGCTTGGTAGTTTATAACCTTCTAACTACAGCCAATAAACAGAAAAAGATTTTAAGTGGCACAGAAAATTGTCTTGATCATCATACTGGCAACCAATCTACTATTTTAAGTAGGTGCCCCCATAGTCTGTGCTTTATTTGTTATTTAATGCTTTCATAGGTGTATTTCTCAGAAATCTAGTCTTTTCACCTCAGCCATGAACTGACTGTGCCTCTAGACATGTATACGCAATCCAGCACATTCATTGCATTGTACTATCCTAAAAAAAGTATGAGTTTTCTATCATCATCATAGTCAGAACAGACAAAAGTAATGTGAACAGAAAGCACCGTACTATGCAGCAGACCTCTCATTAGGGGGAACAACAAAGGAAAACAAAGATGTACAGTGGATAATAAATTTCATTGAAACGTTATTTTTCAACTAAACCTGATACCCCAAAATAGGCAAGCCACAACTCAAAACATAAAAATAAAATAAAATAAAAAAACCTGCAAAGCTACAGTCATACCATAAATCATAAAATCTTCCAAGTTTTGCATCCTAGCGTCACCCTGCAGTTAGCCATCAGCTACTAGCTATCATGCTACCAAGACTGGAAGAACCACAACCACTTATTTTGTGTATCACTAGGTAATCTCATTAATTAATATTTGGCTTCTAACTTATATTTTGCCTGTAAAATTCTTATCAAGGATATTGGTCTACTTCCGCAGAGAAATGCAGAGAAACAAATACGCATCTTACGTTCTCAGTAGGCTTACCAGTCTGCAAACAGAAGAGTCTGCAGGAAAATCAGAGGCAGTTTATGCATTGTGGAAAGGCTGCAGCTCTGGGGCTTCATTGGAAATGACAAGATTAGTGGGTAAATGTGTCTTCCAATAGGAATGATCATTTCTGGGTTATTATTGGTATTCATCACGGTGTCTAGTTGCCTGTGTACTTTCACATTTCTTTTATCAAATGTTTATATTTGTGTATTCATTTCAATACTACTTAATCAATACTGGTTATCAGAATATGGTTTTTGATAGAAGAAATTTCAGAGGAAGTATAACTACATAAAAACTCAATGCAGCTAGCCAATACAATAACCTGTGTAGGTAATTTATTTTTTTCATTAAGGTAAACATGTAACCTCCCATTGATTCACAGGGCTTCACAGAAATACAGTGCTAATAACAGGTGGAAATCGCTTCCACTGCCATTGAAGATAAAGCTAGGTAATGTTACCTGTAGAAGGAACAAAGTTGGGAGTTGTGTGCCCTCCAACAGCAGACTTTACTCATTAAACTGGAATTCATTGTTCCAGGTGAACCAAGTTAGGCATGAAAAGTGTCCTTGTATCAGAGAAGGGATTAACACCTTAGAGTATCTTTTATCAAATCAAAGTTATTGCAGTAGTATTGATTTCATAATGAAACAAGAAATGAACCAGCATCGCTGCAATGTCATAGGCTGATGAGATTATATTGTAAAGAGGATAAATGGAAATCAAACACAACGCTATATTGGTGGTGTTTTTCATACACTGAACAACAGAAAGCCGTGCACTAGGGCACTCAGCAGGACCTTAGCCATCTTCTCTATTCTTCTCTAGTTTCAAGATTATGTCTTGGGAAAGCACAGCCTGTCTCTGGGACTGCAAACCCAGTCGGAGTCCCCATTTGCCTGTTACTTTTTTCTCTTACCCCATACGTCTGATCTGTTCTGACTGTACTTTTGGTGAAGCAGAGACATCTGCTGCTTCACATACCCAGCAGAGTCCTGTGGTCACTGCTGGCCCCTCCGTGTGCCCACAGTGGAATTAATCGCACAGACCAGTTCTGGGGCTAATGCCCGTCTCCCTCAGTGGAAATGCATCTTTCCCAATTTCAAAGACAGAAATGAACACTTACATTTCCTTTGTTCCTAAAAGACTTAAATCCCATTTCAGTCAAGGTCTGCTCATCTTCTGGGTCTTTTCTGCATAGGAGCTCTAGCCGAGAATTAGCAATCAGATTCCTCATTGTCCACCTGAACCTAGAAATGAACATAAGGGCAAACATATAAGCAACTCTTTTCATTTTGACTGCCATTTACCATTAATACTTAATATTCCCACATATCCTTTTCATCAGATGGTTAATATAAAACCTAGTGAACCATAGATGGCATTCCTGTTTTGCTCCATTTCAAATTAAGTGTGGAGCAGTAAAAACTGAGAAATGAAAGTTAATATCTTTTCAAATAGAAATGGCTTAAAATTCATAATATGAATACAGTAACTAAAATACAAAAGTAAGTGAAGACTGTGATCCTTGGCAGGTCTTGGCAGTTTCTGGCCATATATTATTAAGCATTATTCAGCTGACCCTAAGGGGAGTTCATCTGGCAACGTTAAGGTCAAAGAGTAGAAGCATTTGGACACAGTCAAATGGATTTTACACCTTTGTATCTTTCTGACATTACTGTTTTGCTTCAGCAAACTGCCTAATATCAGATATATCCTACTGGGTACCTTTCTAAATCACTTCAATTTTCTTTGTCCCTGGGCTACAGTTATATGATCAGGATCCAAAGCTATCACAGACTATGATATACTATTTTACTTGCTCGTTTGTATTAGAATGAACTTTATTAGCTTTTGGGCACATGTCTATCAGTTTTAAAGATTAAGTATTATGTCAATAGTTTTTATGCAGCATTCAAGTCCACTGAATCATTTTGCTTGCTCTGAGATTATTAAAAGTGTATTATCACTTTTACAGAAAACATTTTTATTTTAAAATGAACTATCACTCATAGCAGTCTGTGCTTACCAATGCTATCCCTCAAAAGAGATATTTCACAGCAAAATCAAAATGGGGATAGATGCTCTGTAAGTAATTTTAGATTTGAGAGTACGTGAGCCTTATAAACACAAGTGTATAACTAACATTTGACTCCACACTCCTAGGCTTTCATTATCCACTTTCTTCCTTTAAATAGTCTTAATTTTCTATTCTATATTCTTGTAACTGCTAACAATAACCACAGCACTTTTACTATGTAAAAACTGACAATTTGTGCAAGGTTGAATTTGTCTTTCTTCTTAAACAGAAACTATCTAGTTAAATAACCCATAAAAAATTATAGAGATGAGCTTGGCTGTTTAGGTATCACAACCAGGAAATCAAAGATGCTTTTTTGTGAGGAAGCTGAGGTTTCAGCTAACATGGAAGAAGCTTTTAGAGCACAAATACAGCCTATAATCAGATTTTCTCATTTCCTTGCCAGTCTTCCGTACTTTTGGTTTTGTGGTTTGTAGTGGCTGGCTACATTGTGTCACAAACGGGAAAGTAGAGGAGGATAGTGTGCCGGGGCTTTGAGCTGAAGAACAAGTATTGAAAGTGTGATCTGCCTCCAGGTCCTTCACTTGGGCATTGCTAGGCTTGAAGCATCGCAGCTGGCAGATGGTGATTTCAGAGCTGGTTTATGATTAGGTGAAAGAGCACTCCCTTTCTGATTAGTTCATTCTCTGTCCTCAGTAGCTGAAACCCTGTTTCACCCGCTTCCATCACGGTGTCATCACTGTAAATCCCGCGTGTACATCCTCTGGTTCAGGGATCACCTTTTGTCTTAAATCTTAGCCCAAGACCTCTTGGCACTGCTGTAATAGACACCCAAAGAGGCAGCCCACACTAGGAGGAGTTTCGTAGTCCATAGGTCAGCTCTTAGCATTCTAATTCTCCCCCTCAGAAGGTCTCAGTGGCATATTAAACAGTTATTTAGCCTATTCTGACCTCATCATTTCTGCTTCATGAAAGACTGAATTAACACAATAGCGTTCTCGTATCTCCTGGCCTTACAGTGCTTACAGCGATGTTGCTCTAATGTTCCTATGATATTACTGTCTTTCTCAAGTGGCATAAATGAAAGAGATATCAGACTCCTTAATGAGCTTAGAGGACAGAACAGTTCCTTCAGAGGTTGAACAATAAGTATCATTTCATTTAAGTTACTTCTGAGAATTGGAACTCTTTCAGAGATGCTAAGTGGAGCAAATAAGGATCTCAAGACTTCAACATTAACTGATGGGAATAAAGCCAAAGTTTTACATTTGCTTTCACATCCTCTCTTGTGGTATGTTTTAGTTTAAATATTTTGGCTCCAGTCTTGACGCTTCCAATGCATAGGCAGATTGCTATGCCCACATACAAAAAAAAAATACAGAATTGAGATCTTTTTGCTGTTATATTTAGAGTATGTATTTAATTGTCGTGCCTGCACAATGCCATAGAAAATCCTGGTTTGATTTCACATATTCAAAAAAGGACTTTTTAGAAGAGTATTTTTAAAGTAGATCTACAGTAATTAAATGTACTATTAAGAATCCAACACTTCACAGCTATCAATTGATTGTCGTATTGAAAATTTGCAAATAAACACAGGGAAACAGAATTCAATCTGAACACATTCTCAACAACGAGGCACTCAGGCTTTAATAGAGGTAACCCAATGGCTATAATTAAAAAGCACCCTAACACACTTTGAAAAATTCCAGATACTTACTTTAAAGTACAGTTGTGTAGCACAGTTTTCTTTCACACCACTCTATGTAATCATACTCTGTACAGTTTCCTGACTTCTGTTTATATAACACACCAATGCGAGAATTATTTATAAAGTCACAGCTGTTCTCTTTCCTAGCCTTTGTTTCTCTCAAGTCTTAAATATTTGTAAAAACAAGAAAAGTAATTAAAGTATTGATACATTAAGCAAACGTTTCCCTGATCACACCGCTTAAGTAGGAATCATTTATTTAAACAGAACTTCCTAAGTATATGTACAAAAATATAATGTTAAATAGTTACTACATACTAGGAAAGCCAACTTGCATTTAAAGAAACAAAATAAACAATGCCAAACCATTACTAATATTTCAGTCAGCCACTCAAACATTGGGAGCTCCCAGAACCGAGTGCAACGGTTTGGTGTTTGCCCAGATCTGTGAAGTAGCTATGTGCCATCTGCTCCTCGCACAAAGGACATGAGTTTATTCTTGCTGGTGGGAACTGCTGTCTAAGAGCCAACACTTGGCAGCGTAAGTCCTTACCCTTGAAAAGCTGGCAGAGAGCGCTTTTTAGCCTTTGAGTTCCCTAATAATGTTCCCCTCCAGGGCGCAGGTCCCTCATGAGTGCTTTATTTCCCTCTTTATTCTGATTCACCATCCCGTGCAGACAGGCAAGACACCTCAGGTGCATTGGTCTCCTGTGGATTCCCCTTACCTGCCAACACCTGACAGGCTTAATTGTAAAATAAATCAAACATTTAAATAGCAAAATTTATACTAGGCTGGTAGTTACAAGCTGAGAGGTTGTAGGTTGCAACTAAGACAAATACAAAAAGCAAAACCAGCCTGTGGTCTGTGGCGGGATTCCCTCCTCGCTGTCACCCACCGTCTGTCCAGGACATCCAGCTTCCCAGAGACAGGCGCAGCACCCTGCCCGTCATGGTGGCCCGTGCAGTCTGGCTGCTTTCCACCTTCTGTTCCCTGGGAATTAGCTTTTGGACACAAAAGCAAATGTCTGATAGTCGGAGCCAGGTATCTTGGTAAAAGGGATTTTGCAGACTTGGTCACATGCAATCAGTCAGGGAGCAAGTAATCTAGATAAATGCTAATGAAAGCTCTTGCTGGCACCTTGTGTGTTCAAAGGCTATTTACTATTGTTCCTAGTCAGCTGGCTCGCTAACTTCCCATTCAGTCTGGATTGCTCAGATTCAGCTGGGACCACTATAATATTCACATTACACATGATAGAAGCCATCCACTACACGTACATTTTGTTAAGCTCATTATCTGTGGCACGCTGGCGAGACCACACATGACACATTGTTAACGCAGATGACAGATCCCGTAATGAGCTGCCTTATCTGGACAAACCAAAGGAAGCCAGTTTACCTCCACCACGTAGGGCACACACTGGTGGGCTGAACACACTGGGCTTGCCTCTGTACAGATGTTATAAAGCAAGTGTAATGACACAATTAACATCCACCCCATCCTGGACAGCTCAGGTGGCTCTTTCTGGCTGGCTGCATCCAGCAGTGAGGGGCACTGAGATCTCTTTGTTCTTGATATCAGTCCTTGAACCTCACAAAGAGCAATTAAGAAACAGCCCTGGCCTCATCAGACCTTTTGGCATCACCCACCGAACTCATTTATAGTGGAAGAAGTCTCCAAAGAATTAAACTGAAAACTCGTAGCAACTTTATCCTGAGAACATGCAATCTGCAACAGCTTAAAGGCTGACCAAATTTAGCAGATTTCACAGGGACAAACCGTCCCTGTGCAAAACTTCAAATTCTTGTTTCAAATTATGCTGATACTAAAGCCTTCTCAAAGAAAACATATCCAGAATTTCTTAACATGGGCAAACCGTGTATTTTTTTCTGTAATCTTACTCTTGAAAATGACTGAAACACTTCGGCTCAAGTGTACCATTAAAAGCAAAAATCAGCATTGGACAATGCCCAGAACACAAGTTTACAGCCCAAATGTTTAAAGTTTGGCAAAGTACTGTAAAAACTGGTCTATATTAACCTGAGGCAGCGCTACCATTTCTGCCTATGAGATGAACAGAGAAATATGAGTTAAATTTCAATAATGGAAACCATCTCCGTTGAGATAAGCACTGGCCTGACTGTCAGGCTGAGCTTATTTACCAGAGCAACAGTGCAACAAAGCCAACTGCACTCTTAAGCCACACTGTTTGCTGCTGAGCAACGTGCTTAGGCTTTGTTAGGTGAGGAATCTGAAACATCACATTTATGGGATCCCTCCACTCTTACATCAAAACAACAGTCTTCTGCTGGACTTACTCTCCTGGCCTTGTTTATGGATTATCTTTTTGAATCAGATGAAACATTACCTCATGTAGTCTATCATGTTGCCATAGGAAAATAACAAATAGGTGCATTTCCGTTGAAACTGGAAATGAAATATCCTGCATGTTTCTGTTTTATTTCTAATCCAATCCAGCTGTGTGCTCTTTCTAAAAAAAAATCCTGACTGAACTCAGCCACCTGAACTGAACAATAATATTTAAATAGCAACTAGGGTTTAAGAAGAAAAAAACAAAAATCATAGGCAACGTTTTTGAAAGTTTTACCTTAAGTTGCTTAATCAAATTACATAACTAAAAAAAAGCTAATCAAAACCACAAATTTGTTTACAATATCACTAGGGGGGCTTTTTTTTTTTTTACTTAAATCAGTTATCATCATCATCTTTTCTGCTTTTAGGGAACACTAGTTCCCTCATGTAAGAACTTTCCAGTTGTTTGAGATCCACAGCCACTGGCTGTCAACCAGCTTTGGAAAAGCCTGTAGTCTGTGGCTGTCATATCTAACCAGGGATAGCCCAAATCATTCTTCAGCTTAGAGGGCCAGCACTTAAGATCCAGGCTACCTCTGGTTTGCTCTAACCTTGCAAGTTCCACCACCATTGCAGTGGTAATCTCATCAGGGAAACATCATAGTCACAGCACGGGGATGGAGTCCCTGCCTGCTTTCAGATGTTTGGCAGGGATTTGAAGAGGTCTCCTTTCTTTCTTTTCCTGTAGATAGGTAGATTTTGCTACCAAAACACAGTCTCAGAGTTAGGGGACCCCTTCTTGGCACTAAAGTTTAGTACTAAAACACATAGAGGGCATGAACTACATTTCAGTAGCTGATCGTTTTAACGGAAATTGTGAGTCAGTATGACTGCGGCAGTAGCTGGGTGTCCTACAGGCTACCTATAGCAAGATACCTATGTACAGGTTCAGAGATAAAAGCTGCATATAATCCTTGCACAACATTTCCATTGTCATCCACAGAAACTTGCTAAGCAAGTAGTCAGAAGTCAGTTAAATAACCACAGCTTGAGATCCAGGCCCCCTGCCTTGCAATGCCTGTATGGGAATTACACCCTTGGTCTCATTCCTAGCTGTTCTGTCATCTCTTCTTTATAGCAGAATCAATTGAAATAAATATTATAAAAACCTGCACCTTCTGAATGCTTAAACAATTGGAAAAAGTATGGTCAATCCAAACTCCTACCACAAGGCAGGATTTACAACAGACTGGAAAATATCCATAAAGCTTATGACTTATGAGTACTTTTCTAGTTCTTCAGGCTGTTCACTGATGTTTTATTCTTTACATCTATGGCACAGGTCAGTGTGGATCTAGGCACTCAAACACTGAATAGTCATAAATGACATACTTACTTTATTGTGTATCTTTGTAATCTGATAAAGTTTATATTTTTAATATAACAAATAATATGTGAACCTGTTATTTACACTCTTCAACAAGACTCAGTAGCATAGATGGCCATTTTTCACTTGGTATAAACATCAGTCTAAAACTAATCTATAAATATTAGTCCAAGGCACTTTTTTTTTTTTTTTTATTCCTAAATCCACATATATTCACATATATCTCTTTTGCTTTGTAGCCAGGTCCTACGGCTGCATGTAGGCTTTCAGGGACAGAGACAGCCTTTCTCTGTTGTGTTTGTTAAACGCCTAGTTCAGTCATCTCCTGCTATAAAACTGAGGCTCTCAGATGCCACCACAGTATGAGAGGAAAATAAATGCTACTAAGCATATTCAACTTTGCCACAGCCACCGCTGAGTTTTGTACCATTATGTTCATTTCCTTGTGACTTGCATTTAAACTGTGCTAGCCAGCTTAAATACATTAAGAATTAACCTGAGGGACCACAGTAAAATGTAGTTGTGTTTATTTGTAATTGCTACAAAATGGTTTACAAAATTGTTAGTGTCTTTTATTATGCCTCCTACTGAAGCACTTGCCTGTTAATTAGAGAAATTTCAGCTGTCATAGCTGGCAATTATAGCTTCTATATCACTGTCTGTTATGAATAGTCAATGAGAGCTGATTAATATGCATGAGTAGCAGTATATAGCATGTGCATCGGAGCCCAGTGCCGCAGCCAGAGCGGCGCGGCAGAGGGAGTGCTGTGTGCTGCCAGGGAAGGAGGGAGAGCACGAAAGGAGAGCACTGTTCTTCTGCAGCACCCTCTGCGATACCACCGTGAACTGTTGCGGTCCAGCCGACCCACCGAGGGCTTGCCAAGGATACCTGCATGCATGCTGGCTACCAGAGCTTTCTGTGGCTGCTCTGGTGAATAAGGGAGGTTATCTCTGCCACTTATTTAAACATGGGATGCAGTTTGTGCACTCTACAGAAGCAAGAAGAACAGTACAAGTTACTGTATGAAGTTTGTCAGGTAAAGAATTAGTTTTCATTTCTAAAAGCAAATGTTCTCCTTTAGGCTTGTGACCACTGTTAATGAGAGGGAAGATGGAATACCAAAAACTGCTTATACAAGTAGAAATGAAAGGGGGTTTTGCCTTATTTGACATGTGTATGATAATTATGGTTTTATGATCAACCTTCCAATTCACACTTGCAGAACATCAAATATTTAAATGTATGCTATTATGTATCTAACTTCTTACAAAACTTAACATCAGAAAATAGGACTCCCTTGTTAATTACTCCAGTATGCATTAGGTAAAATTTCTTGATGAGGATCATGGCTTGGCCACACACTCTGAACAAGTTAGGAAAGATGTGCAAGGAAGGTTTTGTATCTGTTGATGAGTCCATGCAGACACTTCTTTCTGTGCAATGCATTCATTCAGTGCTCAGTCTGGTCTTTAAGTGCCTGTTCCTGTCAGTGTAAGTTTATGTCTAGTTGTTCTAGTTTTTGCACCTCTGGGTGTAGAAATGCCAGCTAGCAAATAGTTACGTTGGACAGCAGATTAAAACTACTGCTCTACGGATCTTTATATATCAAATTACTCATATTAAGCATCTGATAAGTTTTCTAAAAATGTGATAACACATTAACCTCTATTACAAAAATGTTATTTCCTGCTTCTGCTTTTCCTTCTGTCTGACTCTGAAATTTCTTTCTCTGTCACATCTGAAGTACGATTTGGACCAAAACAGTGTGATGGAATCATGCAAAGCGATGACCAGGTGTTTAGGGACGTACTCCTAAGAAGAGAGAGATCTCTCTTGAAATAATCATAGGTAGATAGCTTATGGTTAACCCCTGAAAACGTGAAGTGGGTTGTCTGTACAAACCCTCCAGATAAGAAGAAACTACCTGGATCCTTCAAGCTGTACTTTACCACCTTGCTGTTCCCTAAGGCAGTTTAGTCAGTGACAATTACCCCCAGTCACAGGAGCGTGGGGCCGGTGACATTTCCCTATGCTCGCCGGCAGAGGGAATTGCTCAGCGGTGCACAGGAGTGAAAGAAACCCTGTGGTCCTCCTTGCATTACCACCTGCATCTGATCCCAGATACTGATGTCACTGACAGCAAAGTGAATAAAAGATGGGGTTTGTATGTTATGCTAGTAGGGAAGTGATTAAATTTTAAACACATAGTTTTGATCTAATTCTCACTCACCCAAAGGACACTGATGCTTTGTGGAAGAAAAAAACTTGTGAGAGCAAATAGGAAGACATGTTTACTGTCATTTCTATTTATACTAACTCACTTCCACTTGCTAAGCTGCTAGGCATGTGATGGTGGGAAGAATTTTAGAGAAAGGTAATCGGATTTCTTGGACATTATTCTGTGCTGAGAACTAGTTTCAGACACTGCTTGCAACAGCAGACTGGTGCCAGGTATTGTTTGTGTGAATCCTCCCTTCAGATCAGGCAGTGGCTGTGGTAATAGTTATTTATCCCTCAAGGTCACCAAGTTTTCATGCAGTCTAGGTTTGAGGACTGTCAGTGAATCACACTCAGAGGTATAACAACCAGAACTAACTAAGACAACAACAAATTATGAATATTTTGATTGTTTAGGAAGCTTGCACAATTTTTGTTGTGAAATAAAGGTGGCAGAGAAGCTTAGCAGGTTACTGACATCTCCTAACAGATACAGGACAACATTCTTTAAATAAGTGTCCTTAAAATCAGTCACAGGAGCAGTGTGATATCTGAGATGACTGAACTATCCGGTGCTGGCTGCAGGTGCAGATCCCTGGCAGTACTTTGGATTCAGAAATCAACCTGCAAAGTGCTGCAACCTTGTTTCAGCAATGTGTGGGGCACAGTGCACAGCACTTGTGATTAACTTTAAGCATGGAAGTCCTTTGGGAAACATGGTTGGAATACCCTCAGCTTCCACAGAAGTGAGAGGTGTGTGTAATCCTATAAAACTGGGATTTCTAACATAGTAAAACCTGAATTATTTAAGACTATAATCCCTGATTTTCCAGAATATAAATTATGCAAAATTATTTTAACAGGGTAACTACTTTGATTTCTCTGTTTCACAAGATAGAAGGGAGGGAATTCTATTGCTTATAGAGTACATCCAGATAATTAAATGTCACCATAAAAACACATCCTCATGTAACCTACACATAAGAGCAATCACTTAAAATTTAATGGCGAGGGAGATGAAGAATCATTATAATTTAAAATAAGAGTATATAAAAGACAAAAATTTCAAAATACGCTAGCAGTAACAAATACCTCATACAGTAGTTTTATTTTGTATCATCCATGTAACCCTAATATCATGTGATGACATTGCCATTTCAGAGTAAAAACTAAAAGAAGCTTTTTTTATCATCTGAGTTAGACAAAATTTGCATAACTTGGTTTTAGGAAATACTGAGCATTGTTACAAATAAGTCCCTTTAGCCTTATTTTTGAAAAGTTCATGACACTGAGATGTAGGAATTCAGAAAACACTTGCAAGAATTAATAATAGTACATAACTGCACTTTCTTTATTAGGCCAAGAGCTTTAGCGTGGCTGGGAAATTAATGCTTCAATAAATTACAATTCCAGAAGGTCCAGTACGTCTGGCTCCGTAAGTCCTCATAACAGAGAGCACAAAGAGGATCAAATATACCAGGGCTCAGGCTTTATCCCTTCCTCATCCATAGATAATTCAAAGAGATCCTCTTCATTAAGGGCTTTGGCACACTGCCTACAATTTCTTTTTGGGCCGCTGTGAGCTTAATGATGCAGAACAATGGTCTTCCCTCTTGTTGAACACATACCTTATTGTACCTTTAATCACATAATAAAAAACAAATTAAGACACCTCGTCATTAGTCTATTGTAGCTGTGCATATCAATGCTTTGTATTACAAATACAGAGGGGACTGTGGCAGCTTGAAATCTTGATGCAGAACAGTGTCACCGATGAGAAGCATGCTTGTGGCAGCAACATGATGCATGTAATATCTTCAGTGTATCCTGAGGTTTACTTCCCAGTTGCGTGCAGCATATGAAGTGAAGTAATTGTATGCTATTAGATTTTGGGTTTCTAGTTAAACAGAAATTTTCTTGAGAAAATTTTAAAGGCTGTGAAAATGGAGGGAGAAGGGGGAAGAAAGAAAACCAGAAAATTGAGAGGGTGTTTTAGACCAGTTTTCCAGTTTGCTTTTCTCAACATCATGAGCTCCTATACAAACAATAACAGAAGTAAGGGCTTTTCCCTTTGTAGGAAAACTCCTGGGGGACTATAAAGTAAGCTCCATTGAAGGAAACTTCTAGAAGAATGAGTCATCTCAGATAGAGCTTTTGAGTTTGCAAAATAAAATAAAAAAGGTTAAGACCTCAATTTAAGAAACTTTCTCAGGACGTATTTCATAGTAAGCACATGTTTACACACAGTTCAGGAGGTACGCACACCCAGTGAAATCATTTCCTAAATGGACACAACATTTCCAAGGGTAAGAACATCGAATTTTAAATCACAGATGACTCTAAACTGCCTGGGCAATGCTCAGAGCTGTTCCCTGGGATTCAAGATGATGGAGTTCATCCAGTTCTCATGGTGGGAAGATATCATAAAAACAACCCATCAAAACTGGCACTTCCAGCTGAGAAATCATGTGATAAGTGAGTATGGAGACTAACCCCTTCCTCCAGGCTGTCCCTCCAGAATAAGGATAGAAACGCTGGCAGGAAACAAGCTCATGTTGCCACTGCCCTTGCTTCAAATGATCTGAGGTCAGAAGATTTCTGCCTCTGTGATTGTTGAGCTGGCACCTTTCACAAATACTAAAGTTCATGTATAAATAAACAGTTGATGTAATGACCTTTTAGTGTTTTAGTAACTTGAAAGCCTCTTTCACATGCTCTTGGCCTGGCACATCTCTGAGACAAACAAAAATGACAGTGTTGGTAAAAACAATAGTGGGCAAGCTGGATCTGTCTTTTAAACTAGACTAAGATAACGATGCAGCCAAGGTTATATAAGCACCATGGTCAGCATACAAATTGCTGTGCTAATGAGAAGACGGTAGCGATGAGGAACTAACCGACACTATATTTCATTGGCAACTTCCAGCAGCACCACTTGCAAGGAGACTACTGCTTCAGCAGGACTCACGCACAAACCAGTTGCACTGAGCCGATCACCAATACAGTTCCCTTCGCCTTTAGAATTCCATTTACATGTTTAGACTTGCAAAAATTAGACTGAAGTAATCAGTCATTAAGAAAGCCTGATTCAAGGAAACAGTCTAACTAGACTTAAACCTACTGAGCAATGATGCTATCCTAAATCAGGGCCAAAAGGAAGTTGGCCAAAATAAACATTCAGCTTAAAAAAAAATTTCTAATCAAAACTGCAAGATTTGGGAAACAAAAATAATTGCTTCCTACATATGCTTTTCACACCTTCAAATTTAATTGGGCAGCCAGAGAATTAGTTGGTCTACATTTCAGTAGTTTTCCACGTTAAGATCGAACTGGTTGTGCCAATTATAGTAAACAGGTCTACTTGAAATACACTGTACGGCTTCATATACTTTGTATGTACAGTCTGTGCTGCAGCTGAAATTAAGAATAGCGTTGAAGTTATGTTCTGTCACTTCACTACCATTAAACTCGACCTCAATAACAGTTGTGAAACTATCACACTTACTTCAAAGTAGGCATGTGTTTGCTTAAACAAGATGTTAATTCCAAGGGCTTTGTTCTAGACAGGGTTTTCTACTGCTGAATTAGTTCAGCTGTAGAAAAACTCTGCTTGACAGACTGGAGACTCATAATCTTCAGAAAACTACCCTTTAATGATTGTGGCGCCTGTCTGTGGCTCAGAAGTCCCTTTTCTTAATTAGACATTTACCAGAAACTGGCAATTGAAATTTTCCTCTTCACTTGACGATGAATAATGCAATGCCTCTGTTAGGATTTATCTGGAAGATACTCTTCATTGCATGTTAGAGGAATATTTTGGTCATTAAAGGAACATAAACAAGATGTGATATGAAAGAAACAAAATGCCTAATGGTCACCTATGTTATAAAGGGATAATTCTACCTACTGTGCACATGAAATATCTTGCTTCATAATCTTCCTAAAATTTACAGTGCCTTCTTTACATTGAGCAGATAAAATGCTTAACCACCACATAGATTTATTTGGAATTTTTTTAAGCAATAAATGATTGAAAAGATGAGTTTCGTAATGCCTTACACTTACACATCTGTTTAATGCTATGAAGCAGGTGGCAAGAAGTCACAAGGGAGAATGCACTAGGGACAATCACTCTGTGCTTTACTGTCACATGTCAGACATGGGCTGGGAAAAAGGAAACATATGGAGTAATGAAAAAGTGCAGATTTAATAAATGTGTTTTGTTGTGTTCATTAATATTGAAACAAAAGGTCAGGCTTCACTTTCACTAGGACAGGACAACACTATGTTTGTACATAGATTGGGATTGTTCCTTTCAGAGACGCGGTGCGTAAATGTAAGCAGATCCAGCTAGCCCTCCTGAACTCGCTATGAGTTAGGGAGTTGCCGGGAGAGTGGCAGAATAAATAATACAAAATATACATAAACTTGAAACAAGACTACAGCAGTTACTACTTTAAACAGTGACTGTTGAAGGAAGCCTTCCTATTAACACAGTAGATCTTCAGGCAAAAAGCCAGAGGCCGCCATCTAAAAGAGGAATGGTAAGCATCATGGCAAATGGTAAGCATCATGGCAGTGTTTTCTTACTTGTGTCAATACAGTGATAGCTCTGGACATAGACATGTTGTAGGTGATCAGACATGTTGTCCACTGGCATGGGAACTGGGCACTTCCTTATTTCATTTCAATTGCTGAAACTTCTGGCTTTAGCAGCGTTCAGTAGCACCCCATTTCTCAACCACTACCATCAGACTCCTTGGGAACACTTGAGAAATAAGTGTTCTGCTTCACAGAAAGTGTAACTATACTATCAGACTAAGACCATATTTGGTTTATGTATTTTCATGGATCATGAGCATTTACAGAGTAAATTAGCTCCTCTGGCATCATTTTAGAGAAAATGATCATTCATATGTTGAAAGATCACAGCTGATAAGAAAGCCTTTTCAAGTTTGGCAGAGTTGCTTGCAGAGTGCAACAGAAGCTTTTGTATCTGACCTGACAGCATCTCTGTAACTGCCATCAATCTGAGCCAAAAAAGGAAAATGAAAGTGTTTTTATCAGTAGCACACTATGAGAATTCTAGGCCATGGTCAAGCAGCATGGACTGGAAGGGTAGAATGAGGTGGTGGTGGGACTCCTACCCACATGACACCTTCTGAGGTTAGTTTTCCTCAGGTGAAAACAGAATCACAGAATCATCGAGGTTGGAAAAGACCTTGAAGATCATCCAGTCCAACCATTAACCTAACACTGCCAGTTCCCAACTACACCATATCCCTCAGCACTATGTCAACGCGACTCAAACACCTCCAGCGATGGGGACTCCACCACTGCCTTGGGCAGCCCATTCCAACACCTAACAACCTGTTCTGTAAAGAAATACTTCCTAATATCCAGTCTAAACCTTCCCTGGCTCAGCTGGAGGCCATTCGCTCTTGTCCTATTGCTTGTTACTTGGTTAAAGAGACTCATCTCCAGTTCTCTGCAACCTCCTTTCAGGTAGTTTTAGAGGGCGATGAGGTCTCCCCTCAGCCTCCTCCAGACTAAACAACCCCAGTTCCCTCAGCTGTTCCTCATACAACATGTTCTCCAGACCCTTCACCAGCTTCTCTGCCCTTCTTTGGACACGCTCAAGTAATTCAATGTCCGTTTTGTAGTGAGGGGCCCAAAACTGAACACAGTAATCGAGGTGTGGCCTCACCAGTGCAGAGTACAGGGGCAAGATCACTTCCCTGTCCCTGCTGGCCACGCTAGTTCTGATACAAACCAAGATACCATTGGCCTTCTTGGCCACCTGGGCACACTGCTGGCTCATGTTCAGCCGGCTGTCAATCAACACCCCCAGGTCCCTCTCTGACTGGCAGCTCTCCAGCCACTCCTCCCCAAGCCTGTAGCACTGCTGGGGGTTGTTGTGGCCGAAGTGCACTTTACTTCTGAAAGCAGATGGCCCAAGATGACAAAGCCTACTCTGCAGGTACCAGGTAGCTACTGAAGCAGCAGGGCCTCTTATTAACAAACCCACTTGGATCTGTCACTGCTGCTGGGTTCCCAGATAGCAGCACTGGATGTTTTTTCCATCTTTTCTTGGCACCAACTTCAATGACCCTCTTCAACACAGATTATCTTAAGAGCTATCCATAATTGCCCTTTCTGTGTCTTACATCACTGAGACATTTGTGGAAGAAGGGAGAGACCGGGAGGATGGACTCAAAAACTACAAATTATGAGCAACAGCACAGAAATGGGAACGTCGTGAATTAGAATGGTCTTAAGTACAGTCTCAGAGATCAGTGTTCAGGTTTCAGTTGCGGTGTGCTCTCACGTGACCTTGGGTAGATCACTAACTCGGTTTGTGTTTCATCTTCTCAACTGTACAATACTCGTTTTGTCTTTTTGCTTGGAGTAGGCTTTCCAGAGGAATCCCTGTCTTTTGTTCTCTGTTTGCATAGTGTGATATGCTACTAAAATAATATCAGTATTGTTTGAAGGCCTGGTCTAGACACCAACTTTTACTACTCTGATTTTTGTTGAGGTATGGTGTTAAATATTGCTGGACTCTCAACTATTTGAGCTGTAGGTGCTGGAAGGGCAGGGCAGGGGAAAACTCCCTCCAAATATGTTTTATTCTTACACCATTCTCAAAGCACCCTCTGCATGCCACTCTTGGAGAAAGGCGACTGGTCTACAGGGACATTTGGCCTGATTAGTACAAGAATTGGTTTCTTATGTTACTCCAATTTAGCTTAAATCCATGTAACATTACACCCAGATTAATCTTTTAATGCTATTTACTATCACTGTGTATTATTTTAAACAAATATAGAAATACAGAGCTTTTTAAAAAGTTGTCATCATAAGAAAGCTGTAATTTGCTGTACTAGGCGAATACCTAGACCTAGGTTTTGCCTCTTGGGAAGAGCACATTTGAGAAGGGCGAGAGCCATTTTGATGCAGTGTCACAGCAGAGCAGCCCAAGGCACCACACTGGAAGCACAGTGCTATACGTGGGCAAGCCTAAAGAACAGGAGAAAGTGGGTAATTGCACTTGCTGAATTTTGGTCATTAGTAATTCATGATTATTTATGGCTGTCATTTGTACCTCACTCAGAAATATAATTGATCTGCACCCTCTGGGTCATGCTACTGAAATGGCAGAAAGAGTCATTTAAAAGGGAGGGCCTGTAAACATCTGTCTGTGCTTTATATGGACCAGTATTATTAAGCCATGAACAGATACACAAAAGATCACTTTTTTAATGCTGACAAAATATGAAAAAGTACTTCTACCCAGATATAAAAACATTTAACGTGATGAATGCCTATTTAAGAAAAAAGCGCCTTAAGTAAACTTTGCTTATAGAGAAAGTACAGGAGTCTTGGAAGCCCCAGCAGTAGTCTAAATCTGTTTTCATTGAAGCAAATGATAAAATTCCCTGTGGTTTTGTTTTGATTCATGATACATAGGAGCGGAGCCTAAGAATCCAACCAAAAGCAGGCACATTTTAGTATGCTGTATACAGTACTAGCGCTGCCTTGTTAATACGTAAATGTGCTAATTACTAGCAGAATGAAAATTCCTTTATTTCAGGGGTCTTTCTCCCAAGATTTTCCATTTGGAAGTTAACGGTTTAGAGAACAAATGTATTCTGTACTCCTAAGTAAAGAATTTTTCTTTGGTCTTAACTATTTTGTCATGGATGGCTCACAAGGCAGAAGGGAAATGCACACACATGGAAACAGTCTATTACTAAACAATATAATTCTGGTTTTTTGAAAAAGAGAGAGACTGTCCATATGAGGGAAATAAAAGAGGGATTAGATGGAGCTGCGAGAAGAATTAACCTATATTTTGAACCTCCTTCTCCAATTCCTGAGGAAAAGGGGGTTTAGAAAATAGGCTTTTTGCAGCTCTAGTTTCTATAAAAATCTTTAAAGTTCTGCTGCTTTTTCTTAATATGCAGACTTCTTAAGAACTTGCTAAAGAAGTGAATCAGACCATAAAGAGCATTTTAAATGGAGCACAGACATCTGTAGTCTAACAGAACTAGCATTTTTACAGTGCACTTCCCAAGGATTTGCATGAATTTATACAAAGAAAAGCTGCTTACTCATTCTCAAGCAAAAAAGTTTTTTCTCTGTGACATTTGTGAAGCATGGAAGAACCAACAAGCCGCACAACGCATACAAATGTTTACCATTCATGACGTTAAACCCATAAAAATCAGTCTAACTTGATGGATGGAAAAGTAATTTTCTTTTACTGAAACCTTTCTAGTTTCTGTTGTGTACTACCAACATCCAGCAATGTTACACACTATTTAAGCAAAAATAAAGTACAAAGTAATTCTAACTACATACAGTAAACTCTTATGTGCAGGGTTTCTCAACTTTTCAGTAAACTACTTAAGACAATGTCCAGTGTTACTTCATCCATACTATTGCAAAGTATGTTTGCACTTGCTTGAATGTAAACTTCCTCACCTACATGCATTGAGCGTCCTGCCTCACTGTCCTTTGCAAACCTCCTCCCAGCCCGGCCCAGCCCTGTTGCCTTTGCATCGCCTCTCCGGGTCTGCAGGGCTCCCAGGGGCTCGTGCGTGTGTCCCCCTCGGGACTGCAAGGGGGGAACCGGCAGTCAGCTTGAGGAACATCTTTCTTGCATAAATAACCTGGGTGTGTAAATTCTGCCACCACAGGAAAAGAGAAAGAACAAGTACTGGATTTTACATAAACATTGTATCAGAAGGGAAAGAAAATAAGAACTAGTGGTAACCAGGAGAAATTTTGTCTGTGTAAACAAGTGGCAGATTTTTATATACCTGAAAGCCCCTCATTTATGTCTGCCATCAACAGAGAGGCAATTAATTAGTCTCTCTACCCACCCAGAAAAATAAAACATGTAAATCATTTACCTTTCTGAATAATTAAACAGCAGCTACTGATAAAATGACATTTATGTAACAACACAGCTGTGTACTATCTTATCAAAATATCTTCCTCATACCTCAGACAAAAATAAGAATGTGTTTTCTAGTAGCAGTACAATTACTAGTACTCTTACTAGTACAGTTGTACTCTAGAGTAAGAGTAGAATTCTGTCCTCTCAGTCATGGCTGTAAACTCCCATTGACTTGCACGGGAGGTCCAGCCTTGTCTTGGCAGCATGAAGGTTGGAGGGCTCCCAGCCTCCAGACCTCTGCCAATTTTGACCTCAGAAAGATTTGGCCTGAAATTAGCATCTAAACAGTGGTAGTTGGCTCAGGAATTGCTGGAGGATACCAAATCTCTCAGTAGAATAATTATGTTAAAGTAAAAGCACATATGTATGGCATAAAACAATATGAGAAAAACATGTCCTCACAAAAGGTATCTCACTGTGACATATATCCAGAATTAAGAGGAAGGAGGAGATTTCAACAGGAGGGATGCCAAACACCTCACACAGCTCTGACAGAGAGAAGCCGTTGTATATCCAATACCTTACACACTCACAGCACCGTAAAATTATATGGAAAGCCATGTCCTAGCTATGTACTGCAAATTCTTCACAGGCCTAAAAAGTCATGAGGTTTTTTTCTTGTTTTTTTTCCTTTTCTCCTTGTTGATTTGCCCATCACTGATTTGCTCTTTCTCCCTCTCTAGTGGCCATGTGTGCTGTAGCGCTCTATATAATACATAAGCATCCAACGTTAGATGATGCACAGGTTCATAATACATTGCATCTGACAAACTACTTAATAAGTAGCTACCAAGGCAAGAGAGATTTGAAAACAGACTCAAGAACACACATGAGTCTTGCCAACACTACATGCAGCAAGATCCTTCTGCACATTCTTATTCATTTATCTCCAAGGTAGTACTCAAACTTTTCCAGCCTTTTTCACAGCTCTTAGAAGTTTAAAAGTATAGCCACATTGTCCTTGTTGCTTCCACATCTCCTAACTGTCATGGGCTGTTCAGCAGTTTCACCTGATGTTTAGGGTTCAGCAGTGAAGTTCATCTGCTGCTTCCATTTTCAGCCAGATACAGCATATTGTCATTATTTTTTTTTTCTTTTCATTAATCCCTGTGTATTTTTCTCACCATTTACTTCTTGGAAATAGAAATTAATGGAAGCCTTATGATTGAAATGAAAGTTTAAGACATTTTCATTTATTTGTTTGGTGGGATCCTCCATTTGGATTTGTGTCACGGCCTCCCCCATTACACCTTGTTGCATCATCTCTCTTTTTCTCAATTACAAATATACATCACATTTTACCTTAGTTGACCATGACAGCATTTTCCTTTCCATTATCTCAGTTTGGCTGTGCTAGTTGAATGCTGATGGCATGCTCAGCATCATAACGTCTTGCTTTGCTCTTGGACTCATCTCTGTTTCAGTCAGAGCCTGAACTAAGGCATTGCAAAGGCAAAACTCCCAGTGACTTTAGTGAGCATCAAATCAAGCTCAACTGACTGTTTTATTTTCATTCCAAGTATTACAAGAAAACTTCTAGGAGAGGCTGACCTCCCAGACAGGATTATGCTGTGTTTATCTATAGATTTCTTGCTGCCTTTACAAAGTAGCTTTTAGGTAGCAGGCTCTCTGCAGCCTACTTCTGCGCAAAAGAATGTAACGTACAGTATATACAAATAAATTAGTATACTATAAATTAAAATAGTATAAATACTATTCTATTTCATAATCATTACATAATTTCTATTTAAAAAATCAAGCATCCCTTCCTTATTTACTGCATGGTCTTAATTCAGAGTATTTATCTGTGTGTCTCATTCAGTTGCTAAGCCTGCTATCTGGCTCCACCACAAATCTCATCAAGGTCCATTCAGTTCAGTTTAACTACATACACTTCACTTTAACTACAGCTTTCTCCATATTCAGTATATTTCCAATGCAAAGAAGGTCCAAAAGCTAAGCATTTCAACACTTCAGACAAGTTAATTTATCCATCTTTTGTGCCATGAAAGATCCCCATTGTCTCTGTCACATGGCATGTAAGGTTCTTAAGAAATTATGCATATTCGTAGTTTTTGGCACTCTTCTGAAGCATTCATATGCATGGATCTTTTTTCTTCTATGTTATTTCAGATGTAACTATTTATAAGGAAGAATTTTGCTGAGCACAATTCAGCATTAGGAATAAAGTCTATGATTATAGAGCCCCCTTTTTTTTAACAAAGTGAAACTGTACAGATATATTTATTGGCTTTTAAGCACTGGGAATAATTGTCAATTGTGAAGAATTTCCTGGATAGAAACCAAACATCTTAATATCATCTATTTGCTAAAGTTTCGGAAGGACTCAAGATTAGTTACAAGTACCAAGTCTACACAGACACCAGAAATCAGGCCACTTAGATCATCCCAGTATATTTTTCTTCTGCATCATTGTTGTGCTACTAAAAATAAAATACCAATACCTGCTACATTTTCTAGACAAAAAAGCAATTTAGCTCTGTTATATATAGCAGACTTGAGAATTATTAGTTTTCATTATCCAAATATTTTAACAGTTCCCATCCCCATGTCCTTTCAACCAAAAATTATATTAATTCATGTGCTGGGATGGGAAATACTATAAAGTAGTAAATACAAACTATTCACTGCTCGGTGTTTACCACATAAAGTGGCAGTTACTGCAGGTTTTTAAGGGGCCAGGTTCAGACAGTGTAATTTCCCTTCTGTAAATCACTTTAAAGCATGTTTTTGCATCATTTCATATTCTTCCATCATTCCACATTCAGAATCTAAATGGTTAACAGTGATAGCTCTGTACAACCCATTAACTCTTATTTTGTTAGTGCAGTTCTGAACACATAGGTCAGCAGTCCACCATGTTGGCCAAGACCACTAATCAAAACAGAACTGCAGAGCTAAAAGGATTCCCCTTGGTTTGAGTTTAGGAATCAGTCTCTTGTAAGAGATCCACAGACTGACCCTGAAACCATTCATCGTGTGAACAGCTATTGGCCAGAGAATTGTTTGCTTAATATGATAGGGGTGCTGCCATATTTTATAGAATTATTAACTTTTAAAGAAAAGATCCCCAACCATATTTTAGCAGTGGGTTAAGAAACCCATAATAATAACAGTACAGTGAGTTATGCTTTCATTTTACTATAATCATTGCCATCTTCTCAAACCCAGGATATAAAATTGTATATATATCAAATATAAATCCCCTTTTAGAGTTATTTATTCACCATGTTTTGCAGAGTCCTTGTGTTCTGAAATGCCCAAGTGGAGACTGTTGAACACAAATACCCAATGAAATGCTCAAATCTGACTTGGAGCCAGGAATGCAAGATGAAAGGTTCTAACAGAGCAGCCCTGATGCCATCACTTAGAGCCCTTTTAACGTCCCTGCCCCCAGGTTTTCCCTAGCCCCTCTGCTGGGGCTGTCCCTGTAGCCAGCGAAGCAGAGCAAGATGAGCACGTGCTCCTCAACAGTCTAATTCACTGTCCAGTAGCTACAGTTAAGCCCCTGATGAATGGGCATTTGTGAAATCCCACATGTATCAGTTCTGCTGCCACTGCTGTCAGAGGGGGAACTCGGCAGCGGCAGGAGCCTACAACATGCTGAGTCTCAACCCAAAGCCAAATGCCAGAAAGTCACTGACCTTTTCTACGCAAGGTCCCCTTTGCAAGAGTAGAGGTTTTAGGTTAAAATTTAGCTGGCTCTTCTCCCTAATTCTAAAATCTGGTCTTATGTCCTCCTGTCTGGCTATGCAACACTTCTCTTTTTCACTGCGTTATCGGCTCGTAGAAAACATAGTCAGGATACTACTTGGAAGTAATTCCTGTAGTAACAATTCATGATAAATCCGACTATCGCCTGTTCCCTGCACGATATCAACCTTACTTTGAAGTTATGATTATTTAATAAACAATTACATATGAAAACACAAAGAGAATGCCAGTCCACAGATTTGCAGAAATAAAAGTGTCCTAAGGAGCCTAAACTAAAATGCAGGCCTGTACTAAACTGTCTGTAATCCAAGTTCATTACAATATTGAGGAATAAACCAGAAAGCTCTCCTTTGCATGACTTCACCAGTTTTTAGCATAAAGATATAGAAAGCAACTCACATGAAAGGTTTCCTGCTCAGGAGTATTCCGAGCACATTTCTGAAAAAACACTACACTTGCTGCAATTTAGATTCTTTTATTTTGATTGCTTGTTCAATTTAGTTGTACCAAAAAAAAAATTAGGATGCACACAGTAAAATGTGCAACATTTAATTTGCAGCAAATAATAAAACTCAAACCATAATCAGCATTTCCTTTTTCCAGAGAAAACATTACACTGAACTTAATTTTACAGCTGTACAAATTGTTTTAAAGTAATCTGCTCAACTGGGCGAGTTAATGATATTTAATTTGACCAGGCCAAACTTTACACGCGATGCATTACTGTGAGCAATTGTGTTCAAGACAAGTGTTTGTGTAACGTAAATGTCATGCTAACACCTTCCATTCTCAGCTGGCTTAACAAAAAAACCTGGTGTCATCGCCTCTCTAAGATAAACCAAAGATGACAGTGTAAAAAGCATTATATGCACGAGGTAATTCAGCAGGAATTTAGTATTTTCAATCTATTCTGCACTCCAGTTAACCCCCTTTATTATCACTCAGCTTTTTGCTGTGGGCAATACATTAAGTATGGGCTAAATTCAGTTACTGCGCTGAGTAATGTTACTTGTTCAGTTGCCCCACTTAGTTTAATGGGACAACTAAACGTGGCATAGCACAGTGTTAACTGAGTGCGATCTGATACAAGTAAAGACAGCAGAATCCAGACATATATTTCAGTTTTCAATCATATTCAGGAAGCTAATGTGACTACATTAGTGTACATTTCAGACATGTACAGAAATGATTAAATGACAAAGTAGTAGCCACCGCTAATACCTGAGGCTAGACACTATTGCATCTATGTCCAATCAAGGCAATTCATTTTTTTTCTGCCTTGGAAAAAATATGCTACTCTTCCATGCACTTCCATGCAGAAGGCAAGAGTTTCCACTGTGGGACTCATCCCTCTGATAACAGAGACAGCAGCACGGTTTATCAAGCGAATAGCTGCCTGACTGGAAAGAGTATAATGTAAGACATCACTCAAAGAAAATATATAAACAAAGTATGCTCCTTGATAAGAGTGACTGCTATGAGAGGGGCCCTCACTGTCAGCACTAGTAGCATCTTCATATCTCGAATTGCAGTTTATCTCTATGTGTCAGCCAACATTTGCCCCAGTCCAAAGAACATGGTAACAATTATATCATAGCATGATGCTTTAGGATCATAATTTCACTATACAGCTTTCACAAACAAATTGCTCTGCGCAGCTTCTCTTTAATTACTTCTTTTAATCTGTATTAAAACGCCAACAGTTTGCAGGTTAAAAGAGAATAAAAGTTTATTGGAGTTACCAGTGGTTCCCACTATTTCTGTAACGTAGTTTTTTGCGTATGAGCCCATAAAGCTTTTGGATTTGCAGATGTCTCAACAAACAGGCCAAATTTCAAAAGAGATCTCCATGTTAGGCTGGAAACAGCAGGAAGTGGGCACACATTCAGTCTTTTCGCCACAGTTGCCTTTTTTCAGTTCATTCCAAACTGTTCATTGTGTTTAGTTCCCTTAAAATTACAATCCATATGGTCAGAGACACACAGAAACATTAACATTTCTCACAAACCAAAACTTGAAATGAGAATTATGGTTTTGCAGCTTTATAAAAATTCTGGCAAATGTGACCTCATCTCTTTCACAGCCCCTAGGTAGACTTAGATACTTATGGTAGAATTCATTAGAAACCATGTGAGGAAGGAGGCTAAGCATGAGTGAAACAAAGCCACAGTGGGTTGGAAGCGCTCAAGACCTATCTCTGGATCAGGAAGGGCACCTCTGCTTGCCAAAGATTTGAAGCTCTGTATAGAATTGAATGCCTTGTTTCAGTTTTGCTGCTGTGAACAGAAGCTTCACTGCTCCTTTGAGATAGGAGGGATCTGTGTTCAACTTCTCTTCTCAGACACCCACCTTCCAAGGCCTGGCGTGTCGAATATTGGTAGTTCACAGTGGGGTGTTTCAGTCATGTTTAGTAAAGGTGTTCTGTTACATATAACTATTCGCTCGACCAGGAGATAATGGTGGTGAGATCTGAGGATGGGAAATGGCCAAGCCACGCAGACAAAAAGTTACTTTGGAAAGCTCATGATTGTTTTTTTCCTTATTATTTCTATTCACTATCCCAGTATGACCCATGCCCATCCCTAAAAAGCAGGTTTTTATTGCAGTGACTGAGTACCACCATCATGTTTCGTCTGAAAAATTATCAGACACAAATACATAGTTTTGTAATTTCAGGTCTTGTCCCAGTAGTTCTGTTCAGCAAAAAGGTTAGAAGATTAAAACACAAATAAAAACGAGAAAAATTACAGGAGAATCAATAACTTGTTCTGTTTGAACAAGGGCTGAGGGATTTCTAATCTGCAAGAAACAAATGGGATGCTGGTTTGTTAGCTCAAAGAGCAAGCCCAGTAAAATCTTAATAATCAAAATAAAAAGCAAAGCACAGGATCTGTAAAGTTGCGGTAGTGAAAGGGGAAAATGAGAGATGCATAACATTGCATAAATAGTTCCTAGTACTGTATATACCTTTAGGTGGAAGCTGAGACTTCTAAATTAACAGCCAAAACCAACAAAGAAATCCTTCACTTTCTGACTGTTTCTCTTATGGCTTTGCTTGCTTTCTTCCCACAGGTCAATGGGAAGGATTTATCTAAAGCAACACACGAGCAGGCAGTGGAAGCATTCAAAACAGCCAAGGAGCCCATCGTGGTGCAGGTCCTGAGAAGAACTCCCCGCACCAAGGTCTTCACTCCTCCTCATGACTCGCAGCTGGTAGATGTGGGCACGCAGACAGATATCACTTTTGAACACATCATGGCTCTAAGCAAGATGGGCTCACCTACTCCACCCGTCTCTGTGCTAGACCCATACCTCCTACCTGAAGAGTAAGTAACAGTTGGTGAAGCGCTTGAAAATCCTGGCATTCTTTAATGTGGCATGTTGAAAGTAGTTCACAAGCCCACCTTCACTTGCTGGTGAACATGTACTCCCAGAAGCAGCCAAGATTCATACACCATTGAGCCATAACTCAAAACATTTTCAATTTTTTCTACATATTACAAAGCCATTACTCACATGAGTAATGCCACTGAGTCACAAGATGGCCTTATAAAGCTCATTTTTTTCTGGAATTTGATGGATAAAGTTATTGCTTTTTGTAATTCCTCTCACTGCCTCTTTGGGTTGCTTATGTTTTAACTTTATTTTTTATGGCTGCTATAAATTGTGTAATGCTAAGAGCTGCTACATTCTGTTCCATTGTATTAATTACTTTATTATAACCCTGCAGCAATGTTACTCAAATAAATTATTTTTTAGGACTAAAATTACTTACCAGTGCTATCATGGATGTTTTAGAATCAAATTTTAATTATTGTTAATGGTAGTTTGATGCCTTTGTACTTACAAATAAAAATGACAATTATCTCCTGGCACACACACACCACGCCCTCACACGCTGTTCAAGAGGAGAACAGCTCCCCGAGGAGCCCATGCAAATTGCCTGTCATCTTGCCATGCATCTCCACAAGGGAAAAAGTAATAGAAAGGATTCTGAATGCCTGTCGCTGTGTACAAGACACCGTGATCTGGTCAGCCCACAGCAATATCTGGTTTGGAGGCAATCCTCTACAGGGCAAGAGGCGGTGCTGGTGTGCGTGTGTCCTGGCTGTGCAGCACAGCTCTGGAAGGGAAACCCCCCCAATAGCCCGAGCTGCGGACATCAGTCAGCACACAAACACGCCCCAGCGCCTCTTCGGACATCCCCGTCAGTGCTCCGAGGAAATTGTGTTTGACTACAAACAGGCACTGATCCTGTACTAAGTGACTTTCATGGCATGTTAACGTTCACACACTCAGCCAGGAACTGGGCTTCTGTGTGCAACGTCTGTTCCTTTCATGACTCCCAGTGCTGAAAGATGGTTCCATGGGATATTACTGCACGGCCACCTATTCCCAGCCCATTGAAAATTCAAGCACAGCTGCATGTTTTAGTGAAAACGTTTGACAAAAGGCTGTAGCTTTGAGCTTGTTTGCAGTGAACAAGCAGCAGGACTTAGAGCACTGTGGAGAGGACACACATTCTTAGAGCGCCTACGTGCATAGCCCCAAACACATTTGCAAGAGGGGCTTTCAATATGTGCAACTTTCCAACTGCAAAACTAATTGCATTAGAAAAACGGCAAAGCTTAATTCACAATGAATCATTCAGGTTGCAACACACCTGCATAATACCAGCTCAGTCCTGTCAGGTAACTTCATATTGCCCCTTAATCGTTAGACATAGATTCCAACCGCTAGCATCAGCAGTGGCCTTATGTCGAGCTGTAGATGTTGGTGCTGACCACTTTGCCTGCCTCAGGCTGTCCCTGCATGCAAGGGCAGGAGGTCGGCTATTCAAGTATGCCATCACCCAGCACATGCAAGCAAGCAGAGTCGTTTTTTTCCTAATGCTTCCTGTAACTTCTCCAAATCCCATTCAGATTAATCTAGCCTGCGTATAACAGCTTGGGTATCTTAGCCAGTTAGCAGATGCTGTTACGTAAATAGCCTCACACTTACAAAGAAACATGTATCTAGTTAACAGAGAATTAAAGGGAGTTTACTTTCATTGCAGAAAAAAAAAATCCAGCATAAAAAAAAATTATCACAGGAGCATTACACTGCTTACAGCTTCCAAAATACAGACAGTGAAAGTGTCAGAGAGCTCAAGCAGTATGCCAGTAGTGAATGGCAAAACAAAGAGTAGTACATACTTAAATATTATTTACATCATTATGCACAGCCTGTTGGATTCAAATCAAACAACAGAATGCTGTTGATCCATATAGTTGGGTGGACAATTATTTTTATAATACTCAGCAATTTGATAAGATTTGTGTCTTTAAGGTAAAGTAAAAATGCCAAGCAGCTCGGCAAGAATGATTTTACTTTCATGTCTGCAAATAACCTGAGCTCACAAGTAAATAATCTAGTATTCCCTCTCATCTTGAACCCTCATCTGCCCACTCAGCTGTCCCCTGGTACCCCTTAGCCTACTTTGTCGCTATTCTCTCTGTATATTATTTCCCCAAGTCAGCTCCACATCTGGAGAAAAATCATTAATAAATGCTAAGACTACAACTTTCTCATTTATCATCAGGTGCCAAATGTTTCAGACTCCTCTTACAATACATGTAAATTTTAATACATTTATTGGTGTAAATGGTATAGTGTATATAATTAACCACATGCAACTTCTTGGTGTGGTTGTTAGTCAGTCATGTTCATGATGACTTGCTATAAGCTTCAAATGGATTAATATGCTAACTAGAGTACCGAGTGCTGTCCTAAAACATACCTTTCTTTTCTCAGCCATCCATCAGTGCATGAGTACTATGACCCAAATGACTACATGGGAGGAATTCATCAAGAAATGGACCGAGACGAGTTGGAATTAGAGGTACTTAGACTTTAGTAACTATTTCATTTGCTGACAGTTTAACATGTGCATGTCACGCTCTTTATATTCTATATGAAGCGAAAAAGACATTTTAAAGCAGATATTTGCAATAACATTGCTCATTAGTTACTTTGCAAGTTGCAAACCTTACTGATACCCTTAGCAGTGTATTTAACTGTGTGCCGTGGACTGATAAGCCAGATCTTCAGCTACCAAATTAACATAAATAATGAAGTAATTGATTTCATTAATTAAATTCAGAGTAACTCTGCTGATTTAGACTTTTTGCAAATCTGAAAGACTTTGCAAGTTTGCTGAGTGGCAGGACCTGTTCCACATAGAAACAGTAAAATGTGTGAGTTAAATATTCCCCAGATGAGAAACAGATGTTCTTGATCATATAATTTAGAAGTATTTTAAGTTTACAAGAAAAGACCAGAATAGATTTGCCACTATACTAAGCTTTTCCTCCCTTTTTCATTACTGAAAAGTTACATATGTATACATATAAAATTATAGATAATAAAAGTTGAACCAGTCATGAAGATATGCAAGTCCATTTTCCTGCCAAATCTTTAAGAGTCATTTGTGCTTTTAGTACTTGTGTATCCCATCAGAAGTTCACCTTCAGTTTTCTCATTCTTAATTTTCATAACCTGCTCCCAACCATTCAGAGTACAGCATATAAATTGTGGGCCTTAGTTCTGCAAGATACTTAAGCAGTACTGACCCACTGAAGTGTTTTGAATCATTTGTAATAAATAGCAGTAAAGTATCTCAGTATTTGTAAATACTGCCAGCCATGTCTGACCCAGCTAATCCATTCAAGATTATCAGTAATTGAATAGTTTACTCTTAGCTCGCTTGCACTTCTGATTTCTTAGATCCTGGTCCTGCGAATGCTTATTTGTCAAAGCAAGCGATGCTGACCTGTCTGTAGCTCTTTTTAAATCAGTGGTAGATTTATCAACAGCTTCAATGGGAGCAGAGTTCAGCTGTTCTACGAGCACCAAGTTGTTCCCTTCTGTAAAAGTGTTTGCAGGATCAAGGACTAAAACCCCATAAAAACTTTGCAAGCTGTTCTCAGATTCTGCAGATCTGGTAGTAATTCATCTCTATATACAAACGCAAATCAAAGTCAGGATAAAATCAAAGTGCCAGTAAAACAAATGCTGTTTAGCAGACTTCAAGGCCTTACTTTTCAAACAAGTGCTTTTTTTTTTTTTAAAAAAAAAAAAGATATATATTTCAGTCTTAAGGGAAAATGTAGAACAAATTAGTATTTTCTGCCAGTATCTTTTCAAAACCTATCTTTTAGGAAATCTAATATTGTGGACAAATTATATTGCTTCCATTAGAAGGTCGACCAGTTGAGCTGAAAACAGTTTAAACACACGCACTTCAGTAGCTAGACGTTAATATGCCTTAAACCACGACATTAATAATTTTGACATTGATATAGTACTTGATGGCAAAAGGTGATCAGCTCCGTAACACAGGGAGATGAACATCAGAAAAGTCTCTGTAGCCTAATAGTATTTCTTAAAAACCACTAAAGATTCTTGTTCAAATTGTAGAGACTATGATCAATGGTAAGGTCAAAGTGCTAACAGGGACTCAACTGGCTAGTTGCTTTTTTGTTTGCCTTTTGATATATATGTTTTAAAAGACCACAAAGGCACTGTTTCATTGACTGCAGCAGGAATGTCTAAAGTAAGAAAGCCATCAAGTCAGCCTTCTGGGTTTCTATGTCCATAAAATGTGCTTTGAATTTAAATCAGAAGCTTCTCATCTAAACTTTTATGGTCTATAACTGACTGGTTAGTGATTTGTAACAAGTAAACAAGACAGAAACAGTGAAATACCCAAGTTCACAAGCTTCTAATGTAAATATCTGTAGGAAGGAATTTATGCTGGCAGTATTGCCAAGACACCGAAATTGTCTTCTCGTTTTATCTCTCAACATTTTTCTTAAAATTGATGAGTCAGAGGTAACGGCCATGTATTCCCTACTACAGAAATAAATAAATACCATTTCTTTTCTTTTGAAGTTTACATGCCACAAGGAAAAAGGGACTCAATCCTGAACTATTATTTTATTATAAATTAAAAGTACATTCATTCTTCACAGAGGCCCAGCCAGAAGTCATTTCAGGTTCATAAAGGAAGAATAATGTCACTCCAGGATTCCCCAGCAGCATTATGCTTTAATATGTTTATTCAAACAAGCCTGTCCAGCTGTCAGACACACAGCCCAAGTGAAGGCTTTCTCAGTGTGTTAATTTTCTCAGATTACAAAGCAGAACATTCTACATCAAAATGAAGGCTTGTTCTCTCACATTTGACTTTCTTTCTTGACCCTTTCCTATATGCGACTTGTATGTAGGTCTTGCTTTCTTTCTGAATAGAGAAACTGAACTGAACTCAGCTGAACGGCTACTTGAGACTAAGTGCAGCTTAGAGATTAAAAACTGCATGAAACATTTGCTAACTGCTACAAAATCTCCCTTCCATACTCTCACTCAGTCTTGGACAGAAGCAAAGTCTTCACGTCAGAAGACTGGAGGACAACAGATTCATTCAAAGAACTTTTTGCCCTCGCAGTGCACAGCGCTTGCATGGTGTTCCCAGCCTGAAGCCACATCATCTCATCAGCAAAAAAATAACACGCTGAGCACCAAAATCCATGCTCCAAAATTTGAAATTAATACTTCACTGCTTTTAGGAAACCATAAATAAAAGTTGAATATCAGGGTTTCAAGCTCTCCCCTTTACTGTACTTTGATACTTTGGTTAAAAGTTTTCTTTTACTTTTCCAATAATCAGTTTGCAAGGGAGGGAAGGAGGCGAGAGGTAACTATCTGAATATGGGAGTCAGTAGGCTCCATTACAGGCACTCTTCAGTTTTTATTCCATCCTGGTTGTAAAGCTTTTGAAAGCATCTTTTATGTGAATATATTTCTTCTCAACAAAAACACCCACTCTGCAGGGAGTTGCAGTGATCAGGAGCTTCTCAAGGCATTACTATGCCTCTGAATACAAAGGACTTTCCTAAGACAAATATTTGTATGTTCTTTGTTAGGAACAAATCCAAAAGTGGTAAAACATTTCAGCTTGCTGACAAGCTAACACTGAAAGGTTATCCTCCCTTAGCTCTCTGGAGGACTTTAACCTGGCCTTAACACCTCTTACTGCATAAGAAAGATCTTAATTGTGGACCACTGGCCATCTGCTTGGCAAAGAGCCTGGGCATCCTTCAAATTACCTTACTTAGGCATCCGAAACATCTTTTCATCAGGGTGAGAAACACTTTTCTTCAGCCTTCCCCTGCACCACTGATGACTCACGCCAGTCCAGTCTCTATAGTCTATCAGAGAATTACCATCATAGAGCTGGATAGCACAGAAAACTCCAGGTAGATTTTTACTTCTTCTCTAGGGCAAAGAATTCTGGAATGAAAACCTGTTTTATAAAACCTTCTTCTCTGAAAAGTGGAGGGGTGGGGTTTTTGCTTTTTACCTATGTTGAAAGCCACATTTATGTGAAAAGACAAATCTAAAGATCACTTTCTTTAGTTTCAAGACAGGAGGAACAAGATTTTTTTTTTTTCCCCTCCTCCTGTACCAGGGTCAGTTGCCAAAAGGTAGCAAGAAGGCCTCAACACAGTATAAAAGGAAATAGTTCTTTATATTTACTTCCCTGACATTCTTTTCTGGGTGAAACCTATTAGCGGAATAGCAGAAAAGTAAGCCTTGCTGGTCAGGCATGTCAGAAGTCAGCACAGAAAAAAACACCACCACTTTTTACAGAGACAAAAGGACAGAGTACGTATCATGCAAGCTTTGGATAGTGCTTTGTGAATGTTTGAACTTTTTTTACCCCATCATTGTCCTCTCATTTCAGATTTCTACTGCTCATTTCTGTCTTGTTAGGGAAAGCACTTTGATTTTTATACATTTGCAGGCAGGTCATAATTTTAAATCACCAGTACAGTAATTCAATAATCTCTTGCAAATGAAGGATCTTCTGAGCTTATAGAGGTTAATTTACTATTATCACTTACTCCTAATTCATTATTATGAGCAGTTACAGGTATAATGTCATAGTGCACATTCATTTCTTCTTGACTTGCTACAAATGCCATATGGATTTCAGCAACTATCTCTTTGAGCCCTCCTTGGCTCTACATTTGATATGGAGCCAATAATCTTTCAGACAGTTCTCTTGTGCAGACTCTATTTTGAAATAGCATAAAAATATTTCTCTTGAACATCTCTCAAAATGTCACTTTTACCTGATCTAAAGAAGCAGATTTTAATTATCTGTTTGTGTAAAAGTTATATCATATATGAAATGTTCACATTTATCATATTAACACAGCCCTGACATTACCGCTCTCTGTGGATACCGCCATGGTCTGGTAACTAATTTCTGCAGATCTAGACCAGGTGCTGACTAACTTCAGTGTCTCCTTTCTGCAGTGTAGGTGGCTGATACATTTCATATGATTTTATACAGATTTCATGACAGTAGTATATCTGAACCTCAGTTGAGCACTAAATATTCTTTCATCTCAAGACCATGCAGTACAGCAGACTAATCTGACAGCACACACATCTAGCAGGGTCTCTGGAAGCAGTCCAGCTGCTCTGAAGCAGGAGCACAGGATTGGGCCCTTGGGCTCTCTAGAAGTGCAACACTGGAGACAGAGGAGTAAGAAATGGCAAGTCCAGTGGCGTTGCAAGCACATGAACCTACACCTTCAAAGTTCTCTAGGCCCATATTAATTCCTAGACTTTAATTAATTCCTGGTACAATTACACAAAGTACCATAATACCTGTACTTGCAGGTGCCAATTTTCTGTTCTGTTTTTCCTTTTGATGTATCTGTGCATTACACAGACTCTGCTCTGAACATGGGAAATAATCTTTGCTTTGAAGACTCTGAAGTTGGTTCTTCAACTCCAACTGGAATTGCACACTTTTATCTCTCAAATATTTCAAACCTTTATGATTATATTAAAACTTTATTGATGCAAAGATGCACAGAAAGCAGCTGTTCCTATCTTTAAGGACACAAAATTATCATATTTGGGTAGCATCAAACCCACTTACTCTTTTCCTACCAAGGACTACAGGGATTGTGCCCAAGGGTAAGTCTGTCAACTAATTTCTCATAAAAATTCAGATTCTAAACACCTGCTCTAAGAATTTTTTGTTTGCTTTAGCTTTTTGCTGCTTTATTTGTGAGTGTGTTTTTAAACTATATATATCTGTATTCCTTTTAAAACATATGTTTAATTTACCAGATGATTTATTACCTTCTAGTATATCACAGGTAATGTCTTAGATGCTGCATTTTGAATGTAAACCCATCATTATTTTTTAATTATAAAACACACTTCATAGTTGTCTTATGTTGGAAAAACACCTATTGTGATTCAAAATGTGCAGCAGGTAAGAATGAAACTAATAGCTTGCTCCCTCCTCTCCTTCTACTCCAAAAGGTGCTGGCAAGTGTTTATGGTTACACAGGATCTATTTAAACAATGGCCAAAGTCACCATGCTTTTTTTTGTTTCGTGGTGGGTTTTTTTGGTTTTTTTTAACATTACATATATTTTTCACTAACAGTATGACAAATAGTATAATGAGCTACAGCACTAGTTTCTTGCCACTATTTCATTGCCACATTTTCAAATGAGTAAACTATATAAAAACTTTCCTCAAGACATGAAATCTTTTTGTTCAAGCATGCAAGAAATACAGAAATCATTCTAGGGCTGAATTAGGCCCAGTGCACAAATTCCTACCTTGTACCCAGTTCTCACCATGATTAAATGCAGAGTAAACGCACTGACTGCAGTGATGTGCCCAAGGATCAAAGAGATCAGAATCAAATCAACTTTGTCTGATTGTTTCTTCTGAAGAATTTCTATCTCCTCTCTAGAAAGCCCCAAAAACTTTAGAAATCTGAAAAAAAAACCCCACTATTAAAGCATTGTGTTCAAACCTTTAAGTAACAAAAGAGGGAGAAAAAGAACAGCATTTCACCATGGATACTATTGATTGAAACCATTTAAATACCATCTGAAATGTCACTGACATTTACAACTACTTTTCTTTTAAAAAAAAAAGAAAAGAAATTACACATGTTGACAAGTAAATAACATGAGATTGCTGATCTTGGCAGCTGTCATCTAGACATGCCAATAAATTATTCATATCAGCTTGTTTTATTGTTTTGCCCCTTACAAATGGCACAGCACAGATCAAAACAGAGAGATGTTCAGAAATAAGGAGTTGTGTTATCAGGACTTCTTCACTGGAGGGGACGGGTCCAAGCATGAGAACGTGGTTCAGGGTCCACCCTGGGACTGGGACAGCCCTTGGATCCCGCACAGGCTGGGATGACTCTCTCAGCCTGTGGCCTTTGCACCCCCTGGCCAGTCCCACTCTTCCCCTTTGCAGCAGCGGGGCTCGAGCCCCACAGCCACCACCTCCATCCTGCCTGGCGTTAGGCTACAGAGGAGTGGGACCTTTCAAAGCCTCGCTTGCTGCAAGCTCTCTTGTAAGAGAAGTAAAAAACACAACTACAGTTGGTATTACACGTCTGCCTATGAAGAATCATCCTTCCTCCCCAGGGCAGCATCCTCAGGACCAACACAGCAGTCGCAATAAGCTGGTTAAGCACGTTAGGCCCCCCAGGGTTCTCAGGCTCCCGGGATGTCCCTTGGAAGCAAGAAATCAAAGCAGAGAGATGCTCCATGGATGGTCATGCTGAGTGCACACCAGCCAGGAGCATCCTACCACTTGTGGGCAGCTCCGTGGATTTTACAAACCTTTATACCAACTGGCATCACAGAGCGGTAGCAAATGTAGGGAAAAAATAACCCACATGATGTCAATGTGTCAAAAAACCATAGAGGAAAAAGCGTATATTTTTAAGATGGCTTAAATGTCTCCAGGACTAACGAGACCACCAAAGACCACTAGAATGATAAACTATAACCTGCTCAAACCAAACCCATGCTTATTATATTTCTATTACCAATGCCGAATGCTTTGCTGACAATATATTGATCTTCAGTCACGCTTTTGAGAAATTTATTACATCATTTCACGAAAATTACAAAGTTAAGGTAATAGAGTATTATATTTTTCTCTGAAAAGCCAGAAAATTTCCCTGCTTATAAGGAAATATATATCAGCTGTGGCAAATATTAAAATCATACTTTATAAGTATTTTGGCGTTTGAAGTCTTACCACTACATGAAATATAGGTAATTTTTCTTCTTTAAGATCAATAAAAGGTCTGTTTTCAAAATGACTTCATATTGATTGAAGGGTCAAAAATGCCCCAGGTATTGATTGTCTGCATATAATCACATTTTGCTCAGTAAGTTAACCTCGTCTACAAGTGAAATGAAAAGACATCCACTATATCACTTAAGCAAAATATTTTCATTGTATTTGAAAAATTCCTTCCATCAGTCACCAGTGTCTCATTGACAATTTTTTTTTTTTTTTTTTTTTTTTTTGAAACCTCAGGAAGTAGATTTACATAGAGTGAACAGCCAGGACAAGCTTGGCCTTACTGTATGTTACAGAACAGATGATGAAGACGACATGGGTATTTATGTGAGTGAGGTAAGATTGAGCTGATTTCCATAAGATACAATTTGTCTTTTAAACTGCAGCATTGGACATTTGAGACATTTGTCTCTGTTTGTACCATTTTCGAAAAACAGCCAGAATGCAGTAATTGGAAGAAATCTAATTATTTTTCCTTTTCTCTGAGCTGAGTGAAATCCTGCATCCACTGAAGTCAGGCTTTGTTATATTAACATCTAGTGTTCATTCTTCCCCTAACACAGTCTCAGCATTTAATTTCAGATTACATTTTCAAAGTATTTTTAATATATTCCTCCTTTAATTTTTGTCCTCAATTATTCCAGAAACAATATAAATGGAAAAAAAAAACCCACACATTTTTATTTGTAAAGATTTGGGGCCCATTTGTCTCTCTTGGCCCCCTTTCACGAAATAAGTAGCATTTTATATGTGATCTTTTTATCGTGCAGATCTATTTCAAATTTGTAGCAGCAGTTTGGGAAAAGAAACTCATAACTAAATCTAAAATCTTCCATTAAAATGCATCACTTAACACATAATCCTTCCTGTTCTATATGCAAAAACTGGTTCTAATCAGAGCACTCTGTTGTAAAGCAAAATGTTAAATTATGTGGTAACTCGATATCATGCAAACATGATAAACCTACATTCTCTGAAGACACATCTCAGGCATAAATGTTTTGGGTTTGACTTGATCATTTTAATTTGCATTTCACTTTATCTCACATAAGCAAGGAAGAGTCCTGTAATCACTAAGCGAGACGTAACAACCACAGATACAGCAGCAATGACACCCAGGCCTACAGTATCAGTCATATTACCAATACTGGGTTTACAATGGGAGGTAAATACTGAATCCCTTATTTTGTAGATTGATCCAAACAGTATTGCTGCAAAAGATGGTCGACTCCGAGAAGGGGATCGCATTATTCAGGTACGTAAGCGGTTGAAAGTCTGCTAACACACTATAATCTGCTGCAGTGTCTTTATTTCAGTATAATTCTTACAAACCATTCCCTTCAGACTGCTATTCATATGCTTCCTTTTAACTTTCTGAGGATATTTCCCTTTCCTCTGCTGTATCTCAGACAGATTTTGATAGTCCTGGCCAGGTAAAGCCCTATATTGGCCCTACTCTGCAGATGTCAGCAGATGTCACATGTTTCCAGCACATATTCTGATACACTTCCACTTTTTTAAGTCTTTGTTCTACTACAGAAACCCTCCATTTGGCCTAAGTAATTATTCCTCTTTGCAGACCCTCTTGGGGCAGCCCTGTTTATTCACGGGGATGTTAGTACGTGTTCAGCAGGCTGAACACCTGGTGCTGTGTGCTGGAATGAGTTGTCTTCCAAGTGCAACAATCCTCCACCACAGGGGCTTTGTCAGAAGTGGTCTGTCATCTGAACAGATAGAGGTAGAGGTCCACATCCCGTTCAGTCTCTGGGAGCAGCATCCACAGCCTCACCTCTCCCACACAAGGATGTTCCTGTTCCTTTCCACCCACCAGAGCTGATGTTATAATTCTGCTCCTGACCAACTCTTCTTCTCATAACACGACTCCACATGTCACATGTAGCAGTGTGGAACAGCTTCACATGTCCAAACCAACACACTTGCCCAACACTTACCTGAACAACACAGCTGTAGATGTGAACATGGACTGTGCCTGGCCTGCACTGAGATCTATCCAGCCATGCACTTCTGGAGAGCTCATCTCAGCAGCACTTAATTAGCTCTATGAAAAGATTTCATTGTATTGCTTTTTCCTTTAAAGATCAATGGCATAGAGGTACAGAACCGAGAAGAAGCTGTGGCACTTCTCACCAGTGAAGAGAGCAAGAATATCTCCTTACTTGTGGCAAGACCAGAAATTCAGGTACTGTAGCAACAACAAAAGAACCCTCCCGAGTCTTAATTAAAAGAATTGCTGTTTTGTAGAAAGCAGTTCTTTTGAAGAACTTCAACCTGCCTAAATCTACCAAATACACCTAAAACCATATTACACACTTTGACTGGACATTTATATGGTCTAAAATAATGGAATTCAGCAGTCACAGTACCTATATATATATTTTATATTAAAGTTCAATTTATAAGATGTTTGGTGATTTATATATGCTGCAATGCTATTATAAACATCAGTGGAAGGTATTATGGATGGTTTCAAGCCATAGCTTTGAAGAACATACTGAACTCTAATTCCTACAGCTATTGATTATTCATTCATTAAAACACCTATTATTTAGTCCTTTATACACCATCTCTTAATGTAGTTAAATACTGTCCAGAAGCATCCTCAGCTGTAATAAAAGGTTGAACCAGATCCCTTTGTAGAGCAGGGATTAGCACAACAAAGGTGTTGAACAAACAGCCATGAGCACTATTGTTTGATCTGTCTCTGCTCCTCCTGCTGGGAGAGCAACCCTTGCCAAGGCACCTGGAGACACAGGGTCAGGCTCATGACTGTCCTCTTAGCCTCGCTGTTTCTGATCTTTCCCTCGGGAATATAATTGAGGCTGGGAGTAAAAAAGTCTTACAGACCCCTAGCAAGCATTCTTCTCTCTGGCCCTTGATGCTGCCTCGCCAGTGGTGTGTTCAAGCTTTGGGCTCCAGAGTAATTTTATACATCCTAATCAAGTCATGCACAAATCAAAACAGCCCCAGGTCTTCGAAGTATTTCCATGGATGAAAAGGCTGGTTTTGTTTCATATATAAAGGGCTGTTGAAGATAAAACCATGCTGCTGGGGATGGAGGCAGCTGTGGGGGGAGGTAGGAAAGTCAATACCCACACACTTCACACGAGATGTGTGCTCCTTCCCAGGACACAGCAGCACTGTCACAGGAAGGAATCTCCTAAGATTTCCCGATCACTTTCCACAAAGAAGGAACATAAATTATGTCAGTCTTCATTCTTTTGACAACATTTGGTTTGCTTTTCCCCTCCCTTTTCACATAGCTGGATGAAGGATGGATGGATGATGACAGAAATGATTTTCTGGATGACTTGCACATGGACATGTTAGAGGAACAGCACCACCAGGCAATGCAATTTACTGCCAGCATGCTTCAGCAGGTACTGCCTTTCTGTTGTGCACTAGTGTCAAAACTTCACATTGCACTCAATATTCCAGTACTGAGCTTGACTGAATACACTTAGTGTCTTGAATGACGATCAAGGCAAAAGGACTTTCTGTAAAATCAAACTTCATCTCGGGGACTAAAATGTATTAAAATGTTACCTTTTTTACTTTGCCCCTTACAACAACATAATCACAGTTCTTAGAAATCCACCGTTCTGGCTGTGGTCACCGGGAGAAGTACAAGCTCGGCATATGGTAGATATAGCAGGCAGAGAGCTAACGTATAAAATTTTCTTTTTGATACACATGCACATACTGAAAACATCCTGACTCCTGAAACCTTAAAATCCAAATGAAGAACTCTGGCAAATGACTGAAATAAGGTCTATATATGGAGAGAAAGGCAAAGAAAAAGTTTTTACATAGCAAAGTTTACGCAGGGCCACAGATTTGGGCCTGTACTGCCCATTGTTCTGCCATGATTAATGCAATCATGCAAGTTCATGAACATTTTTTGAACTTTTGTCTAGAGTTTTTTTTCCTAGAGTTTTGTAAAACTCTGCGTCCTCTGGGGCATCCACATTTTTTGAAGAGACATATTCTCACTACAGCACCATAGTAGAACTGGATACATTTGTGCACCTAAGTGGGAAAAGAAGCATTTTGAAAACGTGGCTTCTACCATTGCTGCTATATAACTGAAAAGCAGACCTCAGGTTCTCCTGAAAAGGACATCCACAGCCAGCTGTGGTTTTGGTGACCGTGTCTATGAGTTCTTAATAATATTCTTTCCCTACAAGACAAAGATGCAGAAAGTGTAACAAGTGACAGATTACAAAAACTATTAAAAAATAAATACCCTGAAATATTTTATGCTCTTGCATTAATTTCTCTTTCTGTCTTTTCATTTTTGCTGTTAGAAGAAGCATGAGGAGGATGGAGGTACCACAGATACAGCCACTATTTTGTCTAACCAGCACGAGAAGGACAGTGGCGTGGGGCGCACAGACGACAGCACTCGCAACGATGAGAGCTCTGAGCAGGAAAACAACGTGGATGATCACACCACCTCCTCCAACACTTTAGGGAGTCAGAAGAAGCTGACGTACAGTCATGACACCCTAGGAAGTGGCGATATGCAGTTCAGCAACGAGTCGTTTATCTCTGCCGACTGCACAGACGTCGACTTCCTTGGCATCCCCATAGACGAATGCGAGCGATTCCGGGAACTGCTGGAACTGAAGTGCCAGGTGAAGTCTGCCAACCCTTACAGTCTGTATTATCATAACAGCACTCTGGATATGAGCAAAAGTGACCAAGAAAGCGTTGACAGAGAGCTGGAGATGTTGAATGAGGAGCTGCGCAATATTGAGCTAGAGTGCCTGAATATTGTGAGAGCTCATAAAATGCAGCAGCTGAAAGATCAGTACCGGGAGCCCTGGATGCTACATAACAGTGGATTCCGCAACTATAACACAAGCATCGATGTTCGCAGGCACGAGCTCTCAGACATTACAGAGCTCCCTGAGAAGTCTGACAAGGATAGCTCGAGTGCATATAACACAGGCGAAAGCTGCCGAAGCACACCACTCACGCTGGAGATTTCCCCTGACAATTCGCTGCGCAGAACTGCAGAAGGCATTAACTGTCAAGGTAATGAGGGGGCAGTGGCATATAACGTCTCCCAAAAGAATTTATTTGCTAGCTCAGAAAGTCATGAATCCAGCTCTGGTAAATGCCCTGCCTCTGCTAAAGATCCTGACCTTGGCAAGCAGCTGGAAAGCAAGGAGAGAAAAGCTAGTGATGGGAGCAAAAGCCCTACTCATGGTCAAAAACCTTCTGGATCCTACGCCTCCCCGTACCATCACTCTCCATATAAGCATGCTCATATCCCTGCCCACGCCCAGCACTATCAAAGCTACATGCAGCTGATCCAACAGAAATCAGCGGTGGAGTATGCACAGAGTCAAATGAGTCTGGTGAGTATGTGCAAAGACTTTAATTCAAGCCAGAGTGAACCGAGGATGGAGTGGAAAGTCAAGGTCAGAAGCGATGGGACCCGCTACATTACAAAGAGGCCAGTCAGGGACAGGCTGCTGAGAGAACGTGCTATAAAGATTAAGGAGGAGCGCAGTGGTATGACTACCGATGATGATGCCATAAGTGAAATGAAGATGGGCCGTTACTGGAGCAAGGAAGAGCGGAAGCAGCATTTAGTGAAAGCGAAGGAGCAGAGGAGGCGGCGTGAGTTTATGATGCAGAGCAGGTTAGATTGCTTAAAGGAACAGCAAGGTGCAGAAGAAAAGAAAGAGATGAATATCATTGAACTGAGCCACAAAAAAATGATGAAGAAGAGAAATAAAAAAATATTTGACAATTGGATGACAATCCAAGAACTGCTAACCCATGGAACAAAGTCACCAGATGGCACACGGGTGTACAATTCCTTCCTGTCAGTGACTACTGTATAATCGCCATTGCTAAATTATGTACATAAAACACTACCAATGGGGTAGAAATCAATGCCTCGTTCAATGTGGCAAGATTTTTGTATATAAGATAAAGTCATCGAGTTTATAGTTCAAATACTGAACTCTACAACTGTGGGTGCCAGGATCTCCATTATGAAGTGGAGAGGAAGCTTGCCCATCTCCTTCAAAGGCAATATTAGCAGTGCTTTTTGGAATACTGATTGTACTTTTTTACTTGTTACCTTTTACATGAAGTGTTTAAATATCAGAAATGTATTAACCATACTTACACAGGTAATTTGCTTAAACTATATTCATATTAAAAGGTACCCATGCTTTTCTTTACCTAAAAAAAAAAAATGCAAAAAACCCACAAGAGCAACTGCACATATGTATTTTTCCCATATTTTGTGGTATTTTTTTGCTGTTGTTCACTTCTACACAGAGTGCTGTTTATCAGTATTTAGCTCAAGGTTTAAACTCAGAACTAGAGTCATTCTCTTGTAATATTTAACAGTTATCAAACAGCAGTTTTTAGAGTTATGCTCAACACTTAAACATTTTTCTTTTTAAGGTTTCTGAAGAAAGTATATAGGTTTCATCTGAAAAGCCTGAAGCAAAGTACACTATACTGCAGCTTTAAAGGATTTTAAAGCATGTTTGCAAATGTTGCAACCTATTGAAAAAATGTGCATGTACAGCTAATTTGTTTATATAAGACAGTTTGTGGAATTTGAAAAGCCCATGGTAGTAACTGTTTGCTATATAGATTTGAATGTATTGAATTATAAAAGCAGTTTCATGAAATCATCATTAGCTACAAACGTTAACAAGTAAAATGAAGTAAAATAAATTATTGTTTTCTATTTCAAACTATTTTAAATTCTTTTGACTCCCTTCTGGTTTCACCACACAGAGTATTCTTTCCTCAAGCATAGCTCCTGTGCTGCAGAAATGCCTGGACAGCCTGCCAGAGTCAAACCCAACCAAATAATCTGCATTCTGACTCTGGGGGAATTTGGATTGAGGTTTTCTTGAGGAAATAGGTAAGAGAGAAGTACAAGGAATATCAAGAGTAGAATAAAGCAATGCAAATCTTCAGCTCACAAGGCATGTAAGATGACCTCTAAATGAGAAAAAAATAGGACTTCTACTCTCCTGTTTTGCTTTTTTTTGTGGTTTCTTAGTGGTATATAAGACCCACCAACAAAGTGGGTTAGCATTAAAAACAGACAATACATAAATTAAAGCAAATATATAAATTAAAAGATATGGTGAAAAAGACAAAAGCTAAATGTCAGAGGTATCATTCCTTTTCTTGTTTTCTAATTCTAATTAAAAATTCATATATAATTTGGAATATTCTGATGGATTAAGTAATGTAGACTCATTATAAATAGCTCCCAGATTCTCCATCCCATTTCCTTTGCCCCCACAGAAAACTTGCTCCCAAACCCTTCTAAGTTTTTGTTCTGGACTTTTTCATCATAACTATACAGAGCAAAAATTATAATCTTAATGGTAAAAGTGAAGAGTTGGAAGGGGTGACATTAACATCATCTCAGTGCCTGTTTTGTCTATTAATCGACAGAGTTGTTCAGGACTTTTTTCTACTCGCTGTGTGGATTAACACTGAATTAGCATTGAATGTATGTCTACCATATTCCACAATAAAATCTTTCAGATACCTGAAAATGCAACTTCAGCCCATGTAAATTGTCACTACCCTTTGAAATCCAGCACTTACATCAATAAGCCTCTGCAAATTTATCTTCAAACGATACTTTCCTTGGGGATAAAGTACTAGTCCTACTGTAGTCTATGAAAGATTTGCTATTGACTTTGTTAGAGCCAGATTTCACCTGACATACTAGCAGCCAATATCATCACGAGTGGTACAGTAGGAAAAATAATGATTTTTCACAACGCACGGCCTTCAACATGCTTGCAATTTCCATCTCAAATCTGCTTTACTCTGAGTTTGTTCTCTCTTCATCCCAGTTACAGGTGTGAGAGCTGTAGGAAAATACTGCCTCTCCTAAAGTTCAGAAATTCAGATGCACAGGCAGAGCTATAATTAGTGTGGAATCACAATCCTTAAACCAGGCATGAAAAGACAGTTAATCCATCTTTAGTCTACCTGGAAATACTAGAGCAAGATTTGAAGTGCTGTAATAAGGAGGAACTATCATCAAGGTATTCCTCAAAAATAGGCTCCTTTGGAATAACTTCACAGGTAATGGTTCCATTAGATATCAGTTGTATAAATGCTGAGCATTGTATGCACGTGTGTAACAGCAGAAACTTATTTGGGAATTCAAGTGTGATGTGTAGAAATTACACCAAAGCATCAACAGTATAAAATTTACATTCTTTAAGATGTTGAATAAAATTATTGGCCAAGAATTATTCTCAAACCTTTGAATTTTTCCTCACTAAACATTTGTTATTTCAGTCAGTTAAAAATCACCTCTCTCCTTTAGTATTATGATTTCGTTAACTAGTATCAGTTCACAGAATCCATCAGGTATCCTGGAAATCGGGGCAAAAGAAGATGGAAAATGTGCAGTTTGCAAAGCCTTCTCACTTATCTTATCACACACCGTTTTTCATTGCCTTATCAAAGTATATAATGTGGTGTTGAAAAGGGAGATTTTAGGTCTTTTTATTGCTTGCAAGGAAACATTGGAAATTACCATAATGTTAGTCCAAACCTGACCTCATTACAGTGAAATGAATCAGACTAGAAAGCAGCCTTTGATGCCCAAGAGGAAATATTTCATCCAACAGCTTTTCTAAAAATTGCATTATAGTACATAGCCCAGTGCTTAAAAGATAACAACTGAAATTGTTGTTCTAGTTGCCTACAGGACATCTCATGCAAGAAATCTCCATGCAACAGTGGAGATTGTGTCTCCTGTCTCACTGCAGGCTTTGCCTGAAACCCAGTGCTCCCCACCAACTGCTGCACACCCTGCAGAGTGACAGAGCCATCTTTGCCGCAGGGCCCTGTCCCACAGCAAGATGCTGGCTCATCGGGTGAGTTGACCCTGGCTGGACACTCAACTTCAAGCCCAGTTACTCAGACTCCTGCAGGGATCGGCACTGGGGGGTGTGCTCCTTCCACTGATGAGGCTCATTCCAAGTGGTTTTTGAAGTTCATTTAAACCTGGAAGGAGCTAAAAGGAGCATTGCTCACCTGAAAGTATAAATCTTCATTTCCATCCTCCTTTTCCCATCCTCAGCCCCTTTACTGAGCGTAATCTCAAGCTTGAGTGATAACTGATCCCAAAATAGTACATACACAGGAAGAGATCCTAAGTACACAAAGGGGGAACAAGCAACTGCCAAGCAGCCTGAGAGGTTTTACCAGACCCCACGTGCGCAGCTCCCCAGGAGCTCTCATGCAGCCGTTACTCCTTCCTACTGCCCCACACCCCATCTCTGCTTCTGCCCTGGTAGCAGTGCAACACAGTCACAGACTAACACCTCAGTCCCCATCCTTTGCCAACATGTGCACTTTTGGTAAACCAGAGATGTCAGTGGGATGCCCTGGATGCAGGTTGGTGCAGAATTTGGCTTGATTCTTTGCAATGAAAATAGGCTCTGTGTCAAACCGGAGTCAGTTTCCCTAAATTGCAGAACATCTCCCAGATGTAAGATCTATAAAAATGTAAAATACTTACTTGCGAATAGGGTTTAAATCAGCGTGGAATCACCCAGTTTAGATGTGCACCAAAATGGGAAAGCCCTGAACCAAACCTAACAGCATTTTTTTGTAAATTAAAAGAAGAGAACTTGCACATTAGGGATGGCAAATAAAATGAGGTAAGACTACATATTGCCTAGGGACTACTGGTTGGAGAACTAATTAGGATTATAAACTGAAAGTATGTAAATTAACCAAATATAATTATCTGCTAGTGGCCTTTGGAAATAGGTTACAGGATACTTGTTAGCAAAATTGCTCAAATGCCTGGAAGCCATACAAAGCAAGCCATAAGCAATTTAAACTCCTCTTTTTGTTTTATTTTCAATTGTTTTTTAAAGCAGTTGTTGTATTAAGGATTTATTGGAACATAAACTAATTAGAGAGAAAACTCAAAAACCAAGAGTAAGACAGAAACTGTCACAGCAGATGCTGTGCCTCCATCCCAAGGCCCCTGGTTTTATTAAATGTAAATTCTTTAACGTGACAAAATAGCAAAGATTCTGCTTGGGCTTTCATCCCAGCAGCTTCACTGCTCCATCAGAACAGCTTCTGTGAGCTTCCAGCCAGAGTTAATCTGGAAGAGTGGTGGCTTTCTTGCACGAGTCCATCTTCTCAGCTATACTGGGTTTAGAAAGTTTCATTCACTAGTCAAATGCAACCATGCTGAATTAACATCCCTTTCCTCTTAAGCATCTGTCATGACACAAAGTAGTACTAGATTCAGGGGCTTCTGTGGGGAAATCTCACTCCCAGTCCATGTCATCGGAAACACAAGATTGGCCACTGGAGAGACTGATGGTAGTTGAGACAGTGGTGTATATTATACATTGAAAAAAATAAAGGGGAGTCACATATAAAGGTTAGCTGGGCTGATTCTCATGCTCAAGCATGAGGACTTTAATACAGAGGTCTGACACAAAGCCCACTTGTGTGATCTGAAAACCTCCAAGCAATCTCAGAGGATTTGAAAACGGACTATTAACTTACGTAGTTAATTATCCTAAACTGTACAAATAAAGGATATGAAGGGCCATCACAGCTTTGTGTATCAGAGCACAACTTGATTTTCTGCTTCTAACCACATCTCCCAACATACCTTCTAATGGTCACTGCTTAAAAAGAAAAAAGTTAATTGCCTTGCAGCCCTACTAATCTACTGCCACGCCAAGCTGTACCCCTTCAGAAGGTACATGAGATCTGTGTCAGAGCTCATACTGCAAAATAAATTATGCAACAATTTCTGTTGCAGGACTGATCATAAACTAGGTTCACAAGTTCGCATGCACTGCTCAGAAGTGTTCTTGTGTCAACTCCTCCTCTCAGTTGGGTCCTAAACCTTCTTGCTGGAATCCTAAAATGGCCAAAACATTAGAAACATCCTAATTTCTGTAGCATAAAAAGATGCAATTGCCTACTCTGAAGGTAGAAAACAAAACCAAAATTAATTAAAAAGCAAAATGTCTGCTCTACTGGATTCAATGTACCAGTTTTGAATTTTGGGAATTAAAACTTCATCCGAGTTCTGTTACCTAAATTAGTAAATCAACATCATGGATTTAAGAGCATAATTACAATGCTCTTTACTGATCAAGTCCAGAATAGAAACAAAGTTCTACCACTTTTCTACTAAAAACTGCGTCCTCTTCTGAGACACGGACTGAATAGGCAACTAGTGTTTTAATTTACAAAAATATAATGCCTATCTTATAAAAATCAGTGTAGCTCCACTGAAGTCAAAGCCCAAATAAAAATCTGGGCTAGTATTCTTACCTTTTCCTTCTGCACAAAATAAAAGTAATTTTTAAAAGATAACTACGTTTCTCCAAGATCTTCTTCAAGCACCTCTATGAAAAATCAAGTTAAAGCAAGCCCAAACAGCCCATACCTATCTCTCTCAGCAGATGATAATTGGCCTTAGGTCACGCGCTTCTCGCACCCTGCTCCCATCTCCTTTCTGGGAAAAATGAGTCAGTTTAGTCAGAAAGGGACTAGAAACAATAATCCCCACAGTTTTCAGCTGGGTCTGGGCCCAGCTATGACTAGGGATCAATTACATACGCAGGAAATTACATATGTAACGCACACACAAAAAAAGGCCAAGTCTGGCTCTGCTTATATATTTTGATTTTGTGTTTGATTCTTAAGGACAAAAAAAGGACCTAGTCCATCTCACATATGGTATGATAAGCACATCATATTTCATGTTAAATTATAAATCTGTTGTGTTAGGACTACAAAAATCCCCAAAGGACTGGAAATGTCTTTATTTCCACAGCATAAAAAGATTAAATGGCTTGCTCTGCAACCCAGGTAGGAGATTCTATTATAAAATACAACCCGAAAGAGCAGCACTTGCTCAGAAACAAGGGGTCAAAATCAAAATGCTGACAAGTCCTAAACTGCAAAAGTGTAAACGGGCATGATAGTTTGGGTGGCTGGGTCATGGACCGCTCAGTCTGGCCAGGACAGAACACTTGGTCTGTCCTTTCACATAATTTTGCCAGGGAGGAACTTTAAAGGTAATTTCTTTGACAATCCATCCTTTTTATGTTAAGCAAGTGCAGGACCATGCAACAGGGAGCCCCATTAACTGAGAATAAGAACTTCTCTGTAAAAGTGAACTTTTGGTGACCTTCACTCAAAGAAAATACTTTATCATATTGGAGTGCGGGCCTCCCAGGTGTCACGGCAAGGCTCGGACCGGGTGGGCTTCCATTGTCCCTGTTAGGAGAGCCAGCTTTGATTTTCGTTAATCCATCCTTCGGCTTAGCTGGGCTTTGTTAGCTTAGAATGCCATAAACAAAGACTCCTCAAAAGGCAAATCCAGCTAGAATTGTTTAATAAAAGTAATTCAAAAGGCTGCAAATTGAAGGCACCCAAGGTTTGTCAAGTTTCTACTCAGCTCCAGTTAAATGTAAGCGTCCAACTTTTACTAGTCCTTAGGTCTCAAGGTGGCAACCACAATAAAAGCAGTAAGGTCACATTTCCACAAGAAACACAACTCAGTTATGCCATAAGGTCCAGCAAGCACCGATGCCAAATGTGACAAAAAACAAAGCCAATTTTACAAAGCTATTCCAGAAAACGCTTCTCTGCTCTACTGCATTTAAACTCTCATTCAGAGAAACTCCACAGGCTTCCTCCACAAACTGAACTCAAGGCAGAGGCAAGCACTACATGGTTGGTAATGAACTGATGAGCTTTTTCAGTATTTCCATTCCAAAGTCATCAAAAACTCTAGTAAGGAAAGGCTGACCCTTTCTATATATACAGCCACACAGCTTTCTCCTACATGTCAGTGTTTTTCAATGAGGCTAAAAGTTTTTTGCTTCATTTATTCTTTCCAAGAGTCTTTGTAGACATCTCTCTGTGCATTTGTATTACAGAATAATTGAGGCTGGAATAAATCTCTGGAGATCATCTAGCCCCATCCACCACTCAAACACAGCATTATCAAGGACTGCTAAACACAACAAACAAATAAGGTGCCACAGAATGCAGATTTAAGGCAAAGCCCACAGGCGCAATGAAGCAGACAGTGAAAAGGGGGGTTGATAGTTTCAACACAAGCTCTGCTTTTCTTCTCCACAAGCATTTTTTGACAGACATACCCTTTGTGTCCTTGTCCTGCAAGGCTTTGCATTAAGGACCCTAAGTACCAGCTCTCCTAACGCAAACAATGGCACGGTCTCAGGTTATAGAAAGGTGAGGTCAAGAAGCAGGAACAAGGCTCTAGCATCACACTGCAAAACTGTTGTGCCACAGCCCTAAATGTGGTCAGGCACGAGAGGAAAAGCAGTTGTGCAAGGCTTGCACTTGACACACAAGACTTGGCAGATGGTTTTGTATTTATCCCCTTAAAATATCTGCACTGGAAGCAGCACACATACCACACACCCAGAGGACAGAGGAGGTTACGTGCCTTCAGGCGTGCGCACAACAGTATTGTTCTTTGAATTATTCAGGCTGGAGAAAAAAGTCACATTATTAAGAAAAAGTAATAACCACCACAACACATCTGCATGTATTTGTGAGTCACACATGTGCCAACCCTTCTCCTTCCTGAGTCCTAGTACAGTTTCTAAGTCTTTTGCCTAAGCATAAACAGCACCAGCCCCTCCGTGGAAGCTTCATGTGACTTTATGGGAGAAGGAGCAGACCTTGCGGAAGAAGAGTAGCTTTGCTCATCAACATTAACAGCTTATATATCAAACACTCACACACAAATGAGAAACAAAACCAAAGCTAGAAAACCCTTTCACCATGTTTTACAGTAATGTAGCATGTGTAGTTTTCAAAACTAAGTCAGAATAAATGTGGCAATTTCGGTTGCCTGCATGTGGCTGTTGATGAGTGCAGAGAAATATTTCCAAATTAAATGGATGAACATCCATGTGGCTAAAGTAGTACAAATAGGACCAGGCACAGCTGGTACTTTGTCTCCTAACATGGAGATTAGTGCTGTCAGCAGGGGCACATGAGCCCAAAATGCAGTAATTCTGCTAAATAACAAGTGCCTGCCAAAGGGCTTGTATATTCCCAGCACAGCTTTAAACCTCAAGTCATCACCAACATCTGAGACAACAAGGTTGCCTTAAAAAGGCAGTTCAGATTTTCATTCTCTCTACTGGCGGAGGAGGAGACCTGCTTCCAACTCAGTTTACTCATGTGCCAACCCACAAACAGCAGCAATGGACCCCAGCAAAGTACCTCGTAATACTGTCCTTTTTACTTTAACTACGCCAACAACCCCTCAAACATCTCTCACTTTCCTGTTTGATCAGTTCAGGTAACAACAATCTTTTGTTAAAAACAGGAACCCAACTTGCATTTACAAGGTCAGTGACCAAGCACATCACTCATCTGAAAAAGTCCTAAAAATTTTTTTTAAATCCATTTGGACCAAATTAAGAATCTTCACTCCAACGATGCTCACAAATGCAGCCAGTGCTTTCAGACATAAGTGAATACTCTTTGAAGACTGATATATCAGGTAGACTCCATGTGCTTCTGGTCCTCAGGTACAAAAATGATTGTGGCAAGCAAAAGGGAATGATCTATGCCCAGGCACAGGTACCCTATTCTTCTCCTTTGCAGAGTAGAATTGCTCCAAAGCAATTTATGCTTGATGAAGCTAAGGGATTAGAAATGAGCACCCACAGTGAAAAGAGAACATTACAAAAGGCAGCAACTGCAAGCCTTTCACAGGCTCTATATTTTAGCTTGTGATTCTTCCTCATCTTGAGTCAATCTGAAGTTTGTCCTCTCTCAGGAGTTGGCAGTCTTGTGGGAGGTCTTACTGCAAAAAGGCAAATCTTCAGGATTGTCGGCTAGCGGTCAGATGTCAAGAGGAATTCTGCCAGAACAGGAGGTGACCAGCTAAAAAAACACTGGCATTAAATAAAGCAGCTGTAGTTTTCTCTTTCAGCCAACAATCGCAGTGCTCTGGTCACTGCCTGCTCCTCCCTGCACAACCAAACTTCTCCTTCGTGCACATGGCCACAAAAGTATGCGTGTTTAAACACTGACATAAAGGCCCTTACTCATAGAGGCCACCAGGCACATGGAAACACTACACTGGGTTACTCGCAAGGCCACAACACGTTCCACCCTTTCAGTGACTTCTTGTGAATTCAGAAAGGAGCAAGAAGGGACCTGCTGACACATCAGACCCTCACGCATACCACCAACACGTGCCAGGACACACAGTGAGGTGTTTCATCTGTCCTCTGAGATGTTCCCAGTCTCTTTCAAAGCAAATGTTGTCCTCTGTGTGGTACTGAAAGACAAATTCTGCAGCAACACCAGTGGTGAGAACAGGAAAAGAAGAATGGGATGCCAAAGCGCAGCAGCAGGACAAACCTCTCTCCAGCAGCTGCGTATCACACCACTGTTCTGAGGACCCTTCCGAATGGGTGAATCCAGTTATGGCTCTCATCTTGCTCAGTGTAAAGGTCACATCCTAACGGGGTGAAAAGTGGGCTGAGGTTAAGATAAGGGATAGAAGATGAGAAACTCAGCCACTGTCACTGAAGCTGGGAAGGGTTCCTGAATGAAAGCAGTCACACAGACACTTAAACATGCAGGAGAGCAGCCACAAACAGAACATCCTCCCTGGCTCAGAGGGGGCTGCAGCCAGGAGGGCAATCTTGGGGCAGGTATTGTTTCGTACACTCACTCAAAAACCCCGATGCAGTGGAACTTGCTTTGCTTAACAAGCCAAAGCCCAGGCACACAGGGGACAGAACCTGGCTGAGCAAGGATTTAAGCCAGATCCATACCCCAAGCAAGTCCACTCCCCATAGGATCACTGTACAGTTTCCCTCCACCCAAATAACATTTAACTTTTTGTATAAAAGAAGCCTAGCTGCACAGAGTACTGACAGCAGTATGTGCCTGGGGTGCCTCATTGAGAACCTGAGTTTCACATCTCAGCCCTCCCAGGCTATTCATAGCTACTTTTCCCCATCTCCCTTCAGCTAGGAAGTCATTCTTGAAACTTTAAACAGAGTGAAAGCTAAAGATAACTGTACCTCCCACCCCCCCAAAAAGTTTCAGTTTTGAAGAACAGGCATTTTACAAGAGAAGAATATTTTGTTGAAAAATCCTGTTCGCTTCAGTACACACGATACAGATACATACAAATACACTTGCATGGATCTGAACTCAGAGTGTCTGTTCTCACCCACCACTGGCATAGGAACCTAACAAGTTTCAGAGGGCAGTTATTAGAAGAGAAGGTGAAGCATTCAGCCTCTACCCTCACATCTTCCTGAGGTTACAGCCATTATTTACTACATCACAACAATTTTTGTTTGCTTACAGTACACATTTGACAAAGCCCAGGGAAAGGCAGTCAAAGAGTTCAGTGATGAGATGATAAAAAACAGCATGAGGGTTGTTAGGCTATCAAGACAGCAAGCCAAAAATTGGGGGGGGGGCGGTGTGTGGAATTTTGACAAAGAAAAAACCAGAATCATGTGGAACGGTTGACGCACCCAGATTATAACCATTACTTAGGAATTACAGTGCAAGTCTGAATGAACAGAAGACTGTGAGAAGGAGACAGGCCTACCAGCTCGGGAAGTTCCCAAACTATTAATTGCCAGAACTTCTGAGGGCTAACCCAGGCAACAGCACTGGTTTGTATGTGCTTTTCAGGAGCATCTGCTAAACAGCATGATTAGAGAGAAAAGACTGGATTATACAGACTTTGGGTTTGACCTAGGACTGAGTCATCACACCACGATGGCATATGCAAGTAGGACAAATACAAAAAGGACCCCCATAGTCAGAAAGAGCCTTAAGGTGTCAGTTCAGATGTCTGAACCACAAGTGCACTGCTAGAAAGGGAGACAGGAAATGCATTCACTTCCGGTTCCTCTTTGTGGAGTAGAGTTACCTCCACAGCATTTAGCAGCTTACAAAGAATAACACCTTACTGGAAATACACATCAAACTTGTTCTGAAGCTGCTAAATGTGCTACTACTTTGGAGAGGAATACAATTTGATTTGTATAAAGATTTTTTAAGAATGCTTTATTTTGTTTGTAGTCACATGAAAAATTAGAGACTAAAATAAATCCTAAAATGCTCTGACAAAGAATTAGGCTATTTAAGCATAAGCCTGGGTTACTTGCAGAAAGCTGGGAAAGCCCAGCAAAAGTCCATCTCTGCCAACAGCTGACTAGTTCTGAAGGGGGATAGATGAAAGAACATCAGCAATTTTGAAAATTTATATTCTGAAATAAAGTGGGTAAACAAAAATTTAAACTGATATAGAGTATGAAATGGCTAGGAGTCCTTAAAAGTTAGTTCAAAGGTCACTAAAGGCAGTGGGTGTTTGATCAGGCCCATATGAATAAGGATTCTTCCCACTAGGGTAGAAAGATTAGGACATAACCTATCAGAGCCTAGCAACACCACAAGAATCAGCATAGTTAAAATCAAATCCGAATTTGATTTAGAATTTCTTGCTAGTAATTTCAAGCCATAGCTGAATGAAGCCAGACATCTTCTGCCAGAAGATGAATGATTTATACCCATGAAGTCACCACCTCAGATCATTTCTATCCTGACAAGTCTCAACCAAGGCTTTATTTTCTTATTGGCCATTTTTAATTGATAAACTAGTTCTATTAGTTCATTGTCTTTCTACCCACTCACTTGTAAACAGGCCAAAGTATTGACAGCAAGGAGTCCTCCCAGTGAAGACAAAAAGCTCATTCCTCCACTGGAGGAATTTCCCAGGCAGAGATGAATACAAAGAGATGGAAAACTTCTCTGCAAATATTTTCCATTGGAGATGTCCTCCCAAATAAGTGACTGAGGGGAGCTTTACTATCACAGCCCAAAACTGGGGTGGGCACCACAATGGCCAACTGCAAGCAATAGCTTCAAGTCATCTCTTCTTTAAGCCCTAATCAAGTTGCTTCTTTTGTTCAACAGATGAACAGACTTTCTTTGCTTAGTAGTGTTTGTCCATAACAAGCCAAACATCATCCTGCACTTGCAATGGCAAACACAACTTTAAGTTGAAGAGAAGAAATTTTAATGAGGGGGTGGGATAAGAAAGGAAGGTTAAAAATACTATCTACCGAGATTAAAGTTGCTGTTATGTGAACAGTGAGAAAACGACCAATACTGCCTAATAGTTGAATTGCAATCTATGAGGCCTTTTTGCTTTTATGGCTCTCTGGTTCATGCCAGTGTGAGCTACAAGCCATAACTTTAATAGCTTCAACCAAAGAGTTATGATAATATCAGACACTGTGGATGATGAGCAAATAACAGCAAAAATGTAATGAAAAGTATATATTTATTGCCTTGCTATTAAACCCAAAGCTATAAACATTGACAGCCCTAAGAGCAGCAGTTTCTATTGTCATTGATTAATGCCTTGTTTTGAAGAACAAGGAGAAGGTTAAAACAAGAAAGAAACAAAGATTTTTTTTTTTTTTTCTTCTCTCAATCTGAAAAATTACATTGGCTATTTTAGGTGGAATCTGCATTTCTGGAATGTTTTCATATAAGGCAAAATGCATAGCAGTGGAAATGCAGTTAGAGAGATCTTTTAGGGACTTTGAATCATACCACAATGCACATGCTAAAACACTAATTAATCAACAACCATCCTCACTAATGTGTACACTTCAAATTTGTTTCTTATGTCCTTTCATTAGCATAATTCTCAACTGACAGTGCAGCCATACCCACCGTGTATTCACTGCAAAATAAGGTTTAACTCTTAGGTAACTATTGCATCAAAGACTTCGAGGAGAGAAAGTCAACCCAGCCAAATCAATGCAAAAACTTTGCAATTAATGCAATTCATCACGATAACTACTGGTGCAAAAATATCTTCTGCCTATAATGGCATCAGGGATGCAGATGACAGCTTAAAACTTAGTCAGAAGAACATTCCATGTCTGCCACAACCTAGAAGACAATGGCTCTGCACCTGGATCCATCCACTGTAATACCACATCTTCTCTCTCTCCCTACCTAGCTACACCTTCAGAGGATTGTTTTTCCAGTCCAAGCCTCATCCCCACATCTGGTTCTGAATGGAAAAAATAAGGTTGCACACTCTTAACATTTCTGTAATGGTACCACCCTCTTCCAACCTGATAAGAAAGAAGTTTCATTTCTGCTGTTTCTGTTCTGATGAAATGTTCATACTAACATATGCTGAGAGCGCACAAAAGATTTGCACAATTCTTCCCTGCAGCACTGCTCCCCCTTTCCTGAACTCCTCTTTTAACCTTCTCTCTTTGGCACCATACAAACACAACCTGATAACCATCCAGGAAATCCAAAATTGTGTCCTCTTGAGATTTCCAGCAAAAAAAGAGCCTAGAGGTTCTCTTTTTAATCATTTCAGATTAAAAAAGAAATACAAAAAGGAAAGAAATGATCTAACTAAAGCTATATAAGATAGCAAGTCTGAGACTCACTCAGCAAAAAGCTAAGTCTGTGCCATTTTCTGGGGACAGACACTGTGCTCTTAAAATACAGTACATGGCATTGCCTCAGTGTTACACGTTGCATATTATACTGGCAGTTCATCAATTCTCCCGCCAACCCACTGACCCTTCTCCCATTAAAAGGGATCAGCTCTTCCCTCTATTGACATTTGCTATTCCTCTTTCTCAAGCCTCGAGCCCATCACTTCAGGTTAGACTAAAGCCCCCATGGCATAACTCACTGATTTTTTTTCCAGGTAACCACCCCTGGGCATTAGCCTGACTCGCTGCAATTCCACAAGTTCTCTCAATGTTTGCTCTAACAAGCTCAGACAAAAATGAGTTTTCCTACATAGGCAAGGGTTGAGAAGACGACCTTTTTGGTGAAAAGCCTAATATTCTTCCTCAACTAAAAGAAGGCCTATTTCTCCTGAACATCAGGAATGCTCATTGTGCCACACTGTTGTCTATTGTTATTTACATACACTATTCTTACACTGGGAGCAAAGATGCCCAAGTCCTATGGACCTTCCCCATGGCTTTGTGCTACTCCCTAAGGGAACTGGCATGATGTTTTCTTCTTCCTTTTCTTTTTTTAATAACCTGGATTGTTATTATTGCTGCTGTTGTTGCTAAAGAGCTCTAGGGGGAGATGTGAAAATAGTCTGTTCCCTTGTGTAATGCCTGAAATCAAACCAGAATACATCAGGCTGACACTGCCTGCCTGTTATTGCCTTAAAGCTTGTTATTAAAAACAAACAAAAACAATTGCTGCACCACACCATATTCCACCTTCCCCAGAATGGAAGGGCAATTTAATCTAGCGGTGAAAGACATACAGGATTCAGGACTCCTTTACACCAGCTCAGGCCAGCCAGGATCATCACCATGTGTGTTTATATGCCAGCCTCTCTGGGATATAAGAAATGTGGAGAGTATCCAGCTGAAGAGAATCCCACTCGCTTATACCGTTCTCTGCATATGCTGTTTGCACTGGAGAATGACATATCACTGAATAGCTGAAGAATTAATACAAAACAGCTTCAGGAAACGTGCATATAAATTCTTTCACTGGAATAGTTATAGAATAACAAATTCTGAGCTTGGAAATGTGCTTTCAAAAACCTGTCAAAGTAAAACTCTCCTGTAGCATCTCAACAGCAGCTGAACCAGTTTTATATAACTTATTCTAATCATCTGAGGATATCTATCTGCAGAAGATGGCGTATAAATCCAAAATCCAGTGTTGCAATTATTTGCGTGCTATTTAGAAAGTGGCAGGCACGCCACCCACAACACGCAGGTTTTCAACACAACCCCTCCCTCAAGAAGCAGATGTCACTCACACTGTCTGCTCACTGCCCTCACAGGCTTCTCGGAGCACCTGGAAAAACCTGACAGAGCACTGATGCAGCTGTTTTGATCAGAGAACTCCACAATTTGGCCTCCTAAAAGAAAAATACAAATCATTTCTCTCTGGACCTGACAAACACTGGTGTTTGGATGAAGGTGCTTAAAGTTCTATACTTTTAGTAGCATTTATGTAAAGAATTTTTTTTCCCCCTCTAGCATGAAAAGAGTGAAGTCTGAAGAGCTGCATTAATCTCTGTGAATCACACTCTCAGCTGCAACTACTGTTCAATATTCTTAAAACTGCCAGCACCAAAAATACAGGTTTTCTGCGCAATAAACACTTTTAAAAATACCAGTAAGGTCACTCTAGGGAGAACTGTTATCATGAAATAATTATGCCCTTTTGGGATATGAACACATAGCTGTGCTTTATGGATTAGAGTAACACCCCACATGAATTACAGGAGAACAACATCTCCTTGTGTTTTTCTCTTAAAGGTAGGAGGTTTCCTGGCCTCCTCCTCCCATATTTTTAGAAGATGGTCCAGGCGCCTTAGCTAAAAACATGTTCATAAGAATTGTAAGAGAACAAACAGCTGTGAATGTCTTACTCTACAGCCATCTGTGCTCATGTATTTTTAATGAATCATTTTGGCTATTCATTCACACAAAAGTTGTATTTGATGTAGTATTTGTAGATTACCTCGTTATCAGACAACCCTTTCTCTGCTGAGAGGGTAGCTAACATGACAAGAGCTTTACCACATCAGGTCTGAACTGCAGGTCACAGGCGAAGAGAAGCACCGGGACTGTCTTCTGGGGGAAGAGGACAAGCCTCTCACAGCTGCACTATCCTTAAGGTCCCACAGTTTGGTTTCACAGAGGCAAGTAATTCAAACTCCCAAGAGACTATCACAATAGACTCAAAGACATTGTCAGCTGTACATGAGGAAAGTACAACTCCAAATCCTCATCACTTGCTCGTGTCTCACCCTATTAAGGGTATCTCTAGTTCACATACATATACATACACACAATAACGCTTTATATATCTTGCTGTGTGTGCATATACGAATTAGTGCACCATTTATTGTTCATCATAAAGCAAGGCTAGATATCATAGCACTTAAAGACCCCTAGAAGGACTTATTTAAAATATTAAGAAAGGTATACAGTATTTAAAGATATTCTAACAGACTTAGAGTCAGAGCTGCAAGGATACGGTACATTTTCAATGGCATGGTGAAAAGCCTGGGTGAGACAGGGTCTTGGGCCAGTTCTAACCGGAGATTCACAGTCAGCAGTGCTGACACCTCTTGTCTGTGGGGAAGAGCTGCAAGATGATGGCTATTACTGAAGTAAAGAAATTAAAGCTTTCCTCTCAGGGCCTGCTTTCTTAACACATATACAGGGAGCTTCACCTGGATGGGAGGAAGCCACCCCACTTCCAGAGAAAGCCATGAGGAAAAGGGTCCCACTGCAAAGAGCTGCCTGCCAGCTGCTGCACTGGGGCTGCACCCACCTCTGGGGAGGTTCCACACAACGTGCCAAGCTGCAGCGGAGCTGGGTACACCAACAAGCCCCCACACAGCTCATCCCAGCCAGCTGAGGTCACCTACACTGGTTCTCTACACTCCAGTGCCAATAACACCACAAAAGACATGACTCTTTCACGGTTATTTGTTTTTCCAATCAAAACGAGAAAAGGTTGCAACATCTGTAAGATTTTGGACACTCTCCCAAAGAAAACAGTCATCACTTGGTTTGGAAAATGGCCTAAACTGCAATACTGAGGACCTATTTACACATAGACAATTTCAGGACAGAGCCCACACCCATTGAGGGAAGCAGGCTGAGGGATGAATTCACCCTTCAGTCCATATGCCAGAGAGAGGCTTTTGTGTCACAAATGCTCATTTTGGATCATTTTACATATGAGTAGGGACCTAAATGAGTGGGAGGCACAGGATGGAGACTGAAAAAGAGTGAGAGACCAAAAAGAGAGTAAGACTGAAATACCGTAGGAGACACAAGACAGACTGAAGGCTGAAAACACATGTAAAACAAAAAAAAAAAAGCAGGAAAGAGACCAAAAATGGGTGGTTGGCTGAAAAGGAGTGAGAGTCAAAGAGAAGATTTGAGGCTGAAAAGGGCTGGGAGGCCAAAAAGGGGGCAGGAGGTCAGAAAAAAGGGGGGCAGAAGTTAAAGTGAGGAGGTGAGACTTAAAATAGGTAGAAGGCTCGGAAAGGGGGGTAAACCAAAAAAAGTGTGCAAGGCCAAAAAGATGGTGAGAGGCTGGAAACTGGTGAGTCAGATGGGGGAGTTCAGGCCTGAAAGTGTTAGGAAGTCAAAATGGAAGGAGTTGAGGCCAAAAGGGGGTGGGAGACCAAAACAGTGAGAGACAGAGGAGACAGTTGAGGCCAAAACAGGGGTGGGAGGTCCAGAGAGAAGTTGAGGCCAGGATAAGGTGACGGACCAGAAAGGAGAGAGAGTTTGAAAAGGGGACACTGGAGACTGAAGTGGGGTGGGAAGCTGAAAAAGAAAGAATTGAAGGTGAAAAAGGGGTGGGAGGTAAAGGGGAGAATTGATGCCAAAAACAGGGTGCAAAACCCAGGAGGCAGTTGAGGCCAGAACAGGCTGCAAGACCAAGTAAGTGTGTAAGGCCCATGGTAAAGAGAGGCCAGAAAGGGGTAGGAGGCCCAAGGTTGAATCGAAGCAGACAAAGGATGGGGAGGCTGAAATGGGGCAGGAAGCTGAAAAGGGTTGAGGTGAGACCAAAATTATGGGCAGGTGAAGCAGAGCAGGAGCCAAGACCAGAACAGGGTCGTAGACAACAAGGTGGGGAACTTAAGATCAAAATAAGGTGGGAGACCTAGGGGAGAGTTGAAGCTGAAGGAGGGGTGGGAGGCTGAAAAAGAGGGAAAGTTGAGGATGAAATAGGGGTGGGAGGCTGACAGAGGAATAAGACTAAAAGAGGGATGGCAGGCATAGGAAAGAGTTGAGGCTGAAAGAGGGGTAAGAGGCCAAGAGAAGGGTGGGAGGCCCAGGGAAGAGTTGAGGCAGAGAGGGGTGGGAGGGTGATGAGAGTGGGAGGCTCACTGGAGAGCTGAGGCTGAGAAAGGGGTGAGAGGCCCAAAAAAAAGTTGAGACTGAAAGAAGGGTAGAAAACAGAGAGGGGTGGAAAGCTAAGGGAAGGGTAGAGACTGACAGGGGTGTGGGAGGCCAGGGAAAAAAAGAATGGCAAGAAGGGGTGGGAAGCAAAAAAGGTGTGGGAGACTGGAGAAAAAGTGGAGGCCAAAAGGGGGTGGGAGGATGAAAACAAAGGGCAATCATACCTGCTTTAAGCAAGCCAGCTTTTGTAGCCTATTACTTACAAATTTTAAATTCATGAACACACCCCCATTTTAATCACGATTTCTGCTAAGAAAGGAGTGCAGAAAATGATGAACGCATCCATGTGATACAACAAAACTTGTCTTTGCTAGTGTAATAACAGCCATGGGTTTATGAACCATTGGATAAAACAACCAACAGAAAAATTAGATCATTTGGCTGTAGCTACTGGAATGTAATAGATGGCTCTTCGGCTGGGATAACTGAGCACATACTGCAGTGATTAATGTGAAAATCCGGGTGGTGTATAAATTGTTTAACAGAAGAGAGCAATATGGCATGCAAACCAAACTAAAACAACCATAAATAACTTAAGCACCCTTGAAAAGATTTACAAAGATTTATTTCACATATAAATCCTCTTTGGTGTAATATCAGAAAGAGGATGAGCATTTCTTTGCTTATTTATACAGAATAGAATGGAAGTATCACTTCAGAAAGAGGAATGTTCCACTTCTCCACCCCCACCCAAGACATTATATAGCTGCATCTTGGCTAAAGGTCTGCTGAAAACTTCGACAGTAAAATCATGTTCATCAGCGCTATGTAATTATATAGCCAATGTTTATTTACAGGGTTGAAATTAATACAATACTAGAGGATGAACAACACAAAACTGGGTCTCACTAATAGCTTCTAAGGGCAGTATTCTCCAGACAGTCTCAGCATTTAAAACTATGCCTACATGGCAGGTTAGAGTGGGCTCAGGTGTGCCAACCCCTGAGCAGTACGGGGATTCTCACAGCCAAAAGAACAGTCTATCACATACTCACAGGGATGAATATAGAGCCTTTCGCGTTCCAGCAAGCCCAATTTCTTGAACAGTCTTTGGTCAAGCAAGGAATTGTTATTTCTTCATTGTTCAGACTGTATGCCAGGGTAGAACTTGCTGTGGGATGCCTTTCACTAACATGACAATACCTGCTGTTTGCTGTTCCAGTCTAGTAACCATAGCACAGCTAAATGGGGAAGCACTGGGCCAAGCCTTCCTGTCAATACTCCAGTGATTAAATCAAAGGCTGTGGAAATTCATCTAGCAGTTAAATACAATTGGATTTATCCTTCCAGCCCTATGTACCACTGCCAAGAACCACATATTCCTTAATTTGAGCTCAAACTGTAAAGTCTTTGGAATCCTGACATACACATATCAACCCATAAGATCAAGAGCAGCAAGCATGTAATTGTTTTCCCTGGGTGCTCTGAGGTTGCTCTGTAAAAGTCAGGCCAAGTTTAAAATGAATCATCACAAAAGAGAACGACTGGAGCTGAGCCTTATGTCACCACATCTCCTGTAACATAGAGAGTCTACAGCTCTGGTGTAAGCGGGGAATCAGGATGCTGCACATCAGAGGGGACAAAGCACGGCCCTCTCCCAGTTCAGGCTGCACACTGAGGGTACGTCCTCTGCACTGGGTTATACAGAAGCACTAGGGGCTGTAGCCAAAGACACATTCTTTAGCTGCTGCACATTACAGGGGGCTGCAGTTAAAAACGACAAAGCACCATTAAGACCACAGTTGGCCAGTGTCATAAGAGTTTGGAAGATAAGTTATTTTTTGTTATATAGTGATTTTAGACATTTGTCTCTATTCATCCACATTGGGCATGCTCTGTACGGAGTTCATCAGAAACAGATAACACCTTTGGACCGAAGGCAGTGGTGTCCCCATGCTTAGTATAAATATAAGAGTTCCCCCCTGTTTCTGAAAGCAGGGTATGACTAAGTCTCATCTGAAGTTTGAAGGCTTGGTTCACAAGCAGAACAAAGCCTCAGGATTTTACCCTTTTTATTGCTGAAAATGCCAAGAAAAGTTTAAAATTAATAGCAACCAGCATAAAGTGGAATAAGAAATAAAAGAAACATTTACTGCCTTATATACAGGCCTGTGCCCCTGACATTTCCATATCAGGGCAGTATTCTCTCTGCTTTAGCAGCAGGCAAGCATAAAACACACTCTTACTGCAAACACCATGAATTTTTCTGTCCTTTTAAACTTAGCTGTGGAAGGCTGCATACTATAAAAACAGAGAATGGAAGACTTTCATTCTACATAAGGCAATTACCAGGGCTGTCAGTGAGAGCAAGATTTACTACATGGAAAGGGTAAAGAGAAAGGAGTGTGCCAAGTAGTTCAGAAAAAACCGAGACAGTGTTGCAAGACATTTTGCCAACCCCAAATTTGGTAGAGGCCGTACAGCTGTAGGGCAACCTCCAAAACCCCAAACACCCCACAGGTCTTTATCTGTACAGGTGCTCCTATCAAAACCAGAATAACTACCTGTGTGGTGTGCAGCTTTTCAGAAGCTGCTTCTCTAGCAGAAGACATGGGACCACAGAACCAGATTCCTGTGCAGTTCTGAGGTTATCCCAAACAGTCACCTGCAAAACTAGAAGCTACAATGGGAAATTTTGCCAACAGACACCTGACTTCTCAGTAAACTGTATTAACCCTCCAGACTTCTGAGAGATGAACCACAAGTTTCATCCAATGCTGCTGCCACCACTGGCAGTGTTACCAGATGGTCCAGGCAAAGCAGATCATGAGCAGTGTGTTCTTCATCAGCGTTATTGCCCAGGAAGCTCAAAGGGAGACTGTTGCTCAAACTCAGCCAGAGCATCCTTGGTTCTGGGTGATTGGAAGTAGACTGCCACATCACAACTCGAAAATCTTAAAATACCCATTGACTGCAATTGGTCAGTAACACTACTTACAAGCTAAGCTCTCTAAATATATATCACCCTGCATCATCACTCTCAGTTTTGACCATGGTGCTACTATAAGAAATAACTAACATCATTTCACCCAAATCCTGCTGTACTTGAAATTCAGGCACTACTACTACTAATATGAAATAATGGTCACAGTTGGAAAGATTCCTTATGTTTGTAAGACACTCTTGGCTGGAGAAAGCATCTTCCATGGAGCTCCTTTGCTGGGTTAAACTGAGATAGCCATACTGGTGAACAGCTGAGGTTCTGCCCAACAAATCTCTATGCAATTAATAGTCCTTGCCAATGTAAGACTCTCAAAGATTGACTGCTGCTATTTTCTTCAAAATGGCACAAGAAAAAAAAAATGGATTTTTTTTGGTAAAAATTACTACTGTTTTGACATGAAAAGACACCAGATCAGCATTACAACATGGAGAATGCGATGCAAACTAAAGTATAAGTATAAAAATCTTTGTCAAACTCCCAAAGAAAGCAAATGTATTGGAATTCTCAGCCAAACTTCTCACTGGAGTAAAAAAGGGAATAGCAAGGGAATTATTCCATGTAGCATGTGTTGGTGGTTTTGGGGTTTTTTCCCCAAAGGATTCTCACTCAGCCAGTGGGGAGATACTGTGGTGATGAAAGCTGTAAGAAGTTTTAACACCTAATTGTTAGTTATTGCTATGATTGCTGGTATCCATTATTTTGGATTCCCAGCTGACTCAGAAATTACTGTCCCCTGTAGACAAACTGTTATCCTTAGCACAAAACATACCTGGTGCCTGTACAGCCAGTAAGAAAAGCAGCCTTCTGAAGTGCAGATAGGAGAGTTAAACTGAATCACTTTTAAATTGCTAAGCCATTGTTATGAAAGATTGTGCATAAATATTAACACCACTACTAAGCACTTGTATTTCATATTCCTGCTTGAAGCAAGTTCTTATTGCTGAGTTGTAACTGCCTGAAATTAACACCTTTTCCTGAAAATGCTGACAGATCATTCATTGTAATAGTGCTACAGGGCACAGAACACAGCTAGAACACTAATACCAGTCTATTTAAACCAGAAAGCAAAGCAAAATAGAGCTCTGGGTGTTAACATTAGCCAGCCAGCCCTAGAGCAGCCCATCCTACCTTTATAGCCCTGCAAACCTACATGGGGGGGAATCAGCTCAAATGCCAAAGGAGGGCAAAGAACGCCCCAGCTGCCAGTGCTTGAAAAATACCTGCCACGGCTTGGCCTTGCTGCTTTGTGCCTGATCTGAAACACTGAAGGAGGGTCAGTAGAAGGCCAGGATTCAACTTGATGTCACAGGTTAATCAGCCTGCCAAGGACAGTCTGACTGCTTTTGTCTTTCAGGAAAGATATCAACATGAAGTGACACAATCATCCTGACCTGGCACCGACTTATTATTTTGTAGGTGTTCATGTCTTCTTCAATCCCTTGATTTCCTTCCACAAAAGGAGTCAACATGAGGCATCTCCCATGCCAAAACAAATGCAAGAATGAAGGAGGCTAAGAAGGGGAAGAGATGGTATTGGATGCTGAAGCAATTTCACTCTCCTTATACCTCTCACTTCCCTTTCTACACAAGCACACTTGCAAGGAAATATTTACTAATTTCAAAATTTTATAACATTTCTTTTTAAAAAATTTGATAGTAGAAACTGAAAACACTGAAGCTCCGAACACACTGCTTTGTGTATATAAAACATTCTACTTTCTACGATTATTTTTTTTTCCACAAGACAGTTCAAGCAGACAACTTTGTTGAAGTTACAGACACAGCTTTTACTTCCTTTGCAGCAAAATGCCCCCAAAGCAATCTGAACCTATTGATCCCAAGTGAAACCCTCCTGCTGGTAACACTCTCTTGCCAACCCCAAATTAAGTTAAGATTTGTGCACAAGAACCCTGGCCATACTTTTGACAAACTATGTTTATGTCTCACTTTAGCCTGTTTGGATGTGGCCCAAGCTGCAGCCTCGGGAGGATAACCCTTCTGCTCCATCCTTGACACCTCCCAGGCAGAGTTCCAACAGCTCTCACCTCACTGATCGGCAGGGAAAGAAACTCATTTTTTCTCCCCATTTGCAGCAACAGAAAAGCTCATAAAGCAGTTGGCTGTCTGATTCCTTGCCATGAACAACAACTCACACAACCTCACAGAAAACTGTGACACTGTGCACTGCTTGCAGTGGTTTCCCCCGTTGTAATATTGCTGGTGCAGTGCTTCCTTCTGCAACCCCAAGCTGGCATTGGTTTTTCTCATCATTTTGGGGTGTGGAAGAGTCAGAATATGGGAGAAGCCTAGCTTTTCCACAATTTCTGGCCTTCCTTCCTTCAGCAGGTAAATTAGTCAGAAGGCCTGATAGTGTATTTGCTCCGCTGCTTCCAGAGTCAGTTAAAATTACTTGCAAAAGTTACCTTGAAAACTTCAATGCGCACCACAACTGGAATATTTCGTCTGCTCTACTGACTGGAGAGAGCCTACAATCTCCTCTCAGCACTGCTGTTCTATAACACGCTGTCCAGCCATACATTTCTAAGTAACCTGCCCCTCATATAGAACAATGCTTCTTTTGCAGGGTAGATAGAGGCACCAAGAGTCCAGCAGTGAGGTTTTCAAGAGGCACTTAGCTTTGGCCTAACCCCAACTCCTTTTGATTTCAGCAGGAGCACAGCTAAGTTCAGTGCTGTGAGCTACTTTTGATAATCGAGGCCTAAATTAACTCAGTAGTGGCAAACTCAGAAGGGTCTTGACTCCCATTAACCTGTGCAGCTTCCTTTAGTCACGAAGTAATAGCATGCAGAAGAGCTCTTTTATTCTGCATGGGTCATTCTATATCTGATTTTGGAAAATGCTTGGATTACCCCTCCTCAATTGCTGTAGTCTAATTGCATCTCAAAACACTGGGTCTTTATTTAACAAACAATCCCCTGTACACACTTATTTGTTTTACAAAGAACAGATTTCCTCATCAGCAATCTTAAAGTTGAATTTCTGGTTTTAACAAAGTCCTTCATAAAATGCCTTGGGGGGTGGGGGGGCGGGGAAGCACATTGCTGAGCTGAAGCAGAGATTTCAGCCACACACTTTAAGATTTTGGGTTTAGGATTCATTTGGTCTTTCCAGCTTCTAAAAGAAGAAAAGGGAAGAAAAGCTTAAAATTTCAATGAAATACATAATCCATCCTTTGCCTAAACCCTTCAAGTCACAGCATGCTCACCACCTGCTTTACTTTTACGCATGCAGCCTGGGCTCTGCAGGGAACAGTCTGTTGCAGTGAGGATTTCAATACAATTGCAAGGGCAAATGCTACAACTCAATTTTAAAGTGAAGAGGGAGAATTATAAATAGAATCTACTGAGAGTCATGCTTGCAACCATTAACAGTGTGTTGCATGTACATGCACCTGTGCATTTGCACATATAGCAAGAGCTCAGGGACTTGCCTTGTGACACTGGTTGTAACAGAGGGGAACAAGCTTACTAGACACTGTCACTTCAACGTATTTCTGCAGCCAAAGTTAGAGAAGATTAAAATATATATATATTAATCAGAGGACACTCAGTGGAGAGTTCAGAATAGCCTTTATCACAAAGGCTCAGATATATGAGTAAGTCATCCATTTACGTAGCTCAGCAATTCGTGTATTTAGGAAATCTAAATAAAAAACACCCCGCCTCCCGTCAAAGTGAAGAACGCCTTTCTTTGCCCACTCATCTCCTACACTGCCTTGCTGTTAAAGATATGCAACACTGCCGTGCTGGCCAACACTTTGATAATATCCTGATGAAAAACTGTGTAATCACAAAAATGACAAAAGTTATCCACGAGGATCTGAAAAAGCCATCATTTATACAGGGATGACTCAGATGCTGACCTTCCCTCGTGTTCTTTCCTAGCCCAGTGGCAGATAATCCACACTGTAGTTATTAACAAAGACAGTCCTATGAGCCTGATACAGTTAAATGATTTAGCACCTCCAGGTAAAACTTTTATACTGCATCTTAATTTACTACCCACTAGCGACCCTTCTTTTTTATCAGTCAGAACAGGCTAGATTAGATCTTCCATGTAGATTTTATGTTTTGTCATCCAGGAGATTTACGATCTTAGTTGCACCCACTGCATTCAATGAGGCAAAGCTATGTAATAGTTGTCCTCTTGCAATGCATGAAACTGTAGAGCATTACACTTCTGAAAAGCATCAACCAGAACACAGTTCAGGTCTGTATAAATTCAAAAGGCTAAGAAGAGGCATGTTACAATAGCAAGGCTCAGACAGACCCCACCACTGACCTGAGAAGAGCTGGTCAGGAATTTCCCACCAAATCATCAGCTTCCATTGTGTGCCATGCTGGGCAAGCAGAGAGTAAAAGCACAGTCTGCTTCCCAATAGCTTACAGTTTGTGTCTGAGATAAGGAAACTGCAACGTAAGGTTGCCTAGAACTAGAAAAAGAAGTTTTCTTGCCATGTGACGGTTTCTGCAGCTTAGGTGGGAATGGAGAGATGGTTTTGGTTTGGTTTTATTAAAAAATTGTCTTTGTATTTCAAGCTGGCATGATTCAAAACAAACATATTCTGGTAAAAAAAAACCCAGTCATTTTCAGTTTAAATATCATTTTTATATAAGCCAGTTGTAGTACTCAGCCCTTCAACTCAAACAGGAGTGTTAGTTGCCAAGTACCTCACATGTTTTGGTCCACAACAGCACTGGAAATAAGATGTTACAGAAACATTCTACTTGCAGGAACAAGACCCCCTAGATTTGTATTCAAAAACCTCTATCACCAACAATAAAAATGGTTGGGTTAAAAATCACATACTGTATTTCCTTAAGTAGATACTTAAAAAAAAAAAAGGCTAATATAGATAATAATCCATTTGCAAATATCATAACAGCAACTTTATTAAACACTAAAGCACAAACCACATTAACCTTAATTTCCAAAGATAACTTGCATGTGCAAGCACATTACTTCCTCAGTGGCCTTATGTTTATGAAAATTTCCAAAACTCGGTATTTTGATCAGCCAGCTAGCACACCTTCCCTGAAAGGGTTAATGAAAGCATTAGAGCATGCTTTTTTTTTTTTGTGTTGCAGTGCCAACACTTTCTGTATAAGGGATGAAAAACATGACAACGGACAGTTATAATGGGATGGATGGGTGTCTGATTACAGATAATATCCTCATTGTTTACTAAGCCACATCTGAGCTTCCTACAAAGAGGTAAAGAAAACAGCTAAGCAGGTTGTAATTCAGAAAGACAGAACTTTGCTTAATAAGAAATCTTGACTCCACATTTAATCAAAATAAGCTAGATTATGAGCAGTAGGGCAGTCTAGTGTGGAATATGTGCTATTAATCACACATCAAATAAGATCTAGGAATTTACTATTAAAAAAAAAAAAATCCCTATTCACCAGCAAGTTTATCAGAAATTTAATCAAAATAAAGAGCAAGTATGTAGCTTAAAAACGTGTTACATTAAGGTTAAGTGTAGTACCTGAAGCATCAACTATTACACATGCACATAAAATATGATATATTAAGAGCACATCTTTCAAGATCATAGGTATGCTACATCAAAGTGAAATTTTACATCTGCAAAGGTAAGAGAAGTCTCTCAGAGGCTATGAAATAAACCTTTTTGTCTCAAAACTGGGTGAAATTGAGAATACCTTAAGAGTCACTCCACTTATTACCCAATTACTTAGAAGCATAGCATTTGTATTTTACTCGGGAGTCCAGTACCATTCTGAGCAGGACCTCATCATAATCTGATTTGAGAGTTACACTCTTGTTTTGATGGATATGCTTCTTGAAATTATTGTCAGCACCCCAAATGCTGTAGGGCAGTAATGATTTTTATTTGGTTTCACTCAGAAGCAAGAGTTGTGTATATCATTCCCCTGACTAGACAGAAATAAATTAACCTATCACAGTACTTAGGAGTCTACAAAACTAGCTTCTGCAAAACTGCTGATTCCTCATATAAACATTGGGTATGTCTATCCCAAAGAAAAGTGTGTTATGGAAATACCTGAGTCAGCTAGCTCGGCAATGAGAAGCTGTGCAATTGCATCAGAAAGTGCTGAAGCTGGAGGGGAGCACACAAAATTCAGTCGTGTTGCTGCTGTCACCCCGCGCCACTCTGAGTCCACCCTTGGGTTTGTTGGCTCGTCACTGCCGGTCCCTGCAGCCCAAGCCAACCCACGGTACTGACAACACTCAGCTCTCCATTGGTATTTGTACACCAAAGCTACAGTCACAGCCACAGAATTCATTGTTCTCAACTCATTATAAATATTGCTACTCTGCGGCCGTTTTGTTTTATTGTGTTTTTATGTTAAATTTGATGAATAATTCTTGTTTAAAAGCAAGTCTCTTCATACCTCACTGTCTCAAATAATTTTAAGTCTTCAACTTGTGGCCTCACAGACTGTCGGAGTGCTGCAGGAACTGAGTCTGTGAGGAGAGAGAGGAGCTCTAACTCTAGAAGCATGGATTTCTTTGAAAAAGAGAGGCCCTGAAAGACCCATGTTTTCAAAATCCCACCTTAAACTGCTTCCTCTGCTTTAATCCCTACAACTGATCAAAACTCTCTTTATCCTCTGTTTTCATACAAGCTCTGTCAAGGAAGGTTCTTCGTTCTTTCCACATACCTGAGGACTTAGGTTGTTAATTTAGACTGGAGCACGTGCACCATCTTCTCTGCACAATTCCTCAAGTAAGGCTAACTAGTTCTGGTTGATGGAAAATACACACATATACGTAGATGCAGACATAAATGCTAAAGGTACTGCTCAAACCAGCCTCTTGATATAACTGAAGGATCATTTTCAATAACGGTTCTGAGTACATCAGAAAAAAAATCTATCATAAGTATGTAAGTACAACCCTTGGCAAATATCCACCCCATTTTGCTATTTTTCACAATATTATCTTACTATAATACTGTACGTCGCCACAAGCAACGTGTAGCGAAGTATGCCTTCATAGTATCCCCTGTTATTCTAACATAGCTTTATTCTATTACATAGCCACTTTCTTGTTAAGCCCTACTTCTAAAGATAACTTAGTGACTGAGATAAGCACCTTTTTAATATGGAAAACCTTATAGCAATTCTGTATCCATACAATTGTAGTAACATGGAAAATGCCAGTGGACACACACCATTCTGTGCCACCTACTTCCTGAACCAGAAGGGCTGTGTCTGAAGTGTGAGAAACAGCTTAATATATCTTCATTGATTTTTTTTTTTGCCTCCTCACTGAGACTCTCAACTTAGATGCAGAGGTTATTCTGCTTTTTCTTCTATGAGTAGCTATTAAGGACCAAACTAAAGTCATTGGCTTATTGTATAAATATCATGCCAATGGTGCGTTTCAGTTATTACTCACCAGGATCAGATCTCAAGTGAGGGAAAAAGCTCTAAATTCCTTTGCCAATTGCCAGAGATATCAAGGACCCTTTTCACACATTGATTTTTTCATGTTATTTACTTTACAATAGTAGGAATATCCCTTTGCATGTTCCAGATATAAGAAAGCTGAAGAAGTAATCTATATGAGTGTAAGATAGGATATTGAACTAGATTCCCTGAAGCAGAAGTCACTGGCATAGAGGTAATATTTCAGAAGGATGGAATTGATTTCTGACCCAGTACTTCAGCATCCTGCATTCATGAGAGCTCATATTGGATGAAAACAAGTCGATACAAGAGGCATATGAGATTTAAAAGGCTATGAAGTACAGTAAGATAACAATGGATAATTTACACATGATGCTTAATAAGCAACTGCAGAGAAGTTAGCTTTTTCTTTTGCTTACGCCCAGTGTAATTTTTCTTTTTCTTTACAGTTACAAAGTAAACTTTATAGGTGATCTTGTTAAACCTAAGCCAGGCCGGTAGCTCATACTCACATAAACCCTTCTGGTTTTAATGTGACAGTAGGCTACCCAGCAGGACAGCGTATTTCTTCTTGCAAGTGCATCTCATTAGCAACCGAGGGGTACCCAAGTGAAAATCTGTAAAGCTTGCTTTGCCCCTTCACACAGCGTGGGTTAGTCTGACAGCTTCTTCCTCTGGGAGGGGCTGTACCTCCTGCATTTAAAACACACCCACATAAAGAACAGACAACTTCCCCCCTTGCTCAACTAGGAAAGTTGTTGGGATGCTCTGTGAAAAATCAATGTTTTCTTGAACTGAACAATGTGTTTTAATATTAAAGAACACACGTTAAAGAGGAACATTACTATGAGACCATTTTACTACTTTCTGTGGTACTAAAGCCTTCTTCTGTTTCTGGTTTTCCCTCAGTAAATCTTGATCAACGGCAATCTTTTCAATTTTATCTCAGTCTCTCAGGATTTATATCCAAGGAAGAGAGCAGAATTTGGCCTTGCTCCAATTTGTCAAAATAATCAAAATAGCTTTTCTCTCATAAAAATCTAAGTAATAGGACTGAATATCTTCAGTTAACATTCAGCACTAACAGATTACTTGAAATCAAATACTCAATCTTACATAAAAATCCCTTTATTTTCCCTCTTTAAGTAAGCCTACATACTAACAATGCCAAGTATTGTCAGGTTAAAATATGAGACAAATTAACCCTCATTAAGAAAACGCACCTGCAACACAGCCTACCAACTGTGAAAAAGCAACTGTTCACTAGATTTGCATTCGTATTGTCTTCACCCTTCATTAAACAGCCCTACTGAATTTTGCTGATCAGTCACTGGCTGCTGTATGTTCAGCAAGAGGCACCTCTTTGGAATCATGACAAATTTGCAAAAGCAAATTATTTACTCAAAGAAAGTTAGCAGGGCATTTTAAAACAATCATCACTCCTTCCCCACTCCCCCCAAAAAAAGAAAACTGTATGTAAGAAGTCTGGTTAGCTGAAATGAGTATTTTAAGTTACAAGATTAAGTTTTTAGATTTTTATTAGAGTTTATTTCTGAGTCAGGAGAATGAAAAATACATAAATACTAGATGAAAGTATGATTACAACCTGACATAAAGGGCCATAAAAGTAAACAAGACAAGCACTCCAAGACCTAATCCTGACAGAAATGTTTTCAAACAGCTTTCACAAAGACTGATACAAAAGTTTTTGTTGAATTAAACATTGCCGTGTACAGCATTCATTTTTATCATTTCTAAGGGCAGAGGTACAAATAAAGTAATAAAACCAAAGGTGAAATAGCCTAAGCTTTGCTTGTCATTTAAATTGTGCAGTAAGCAACGCAACTAGAAGGATATTAGACCATTCCAACTGCATAGTCTAAATGCTATCAAGTTACCTATAATACATTCAAACAAGACTAACTTGAAGAGATGCCGTATTTGTTTTTACTACATTTTGTATACATGGGAATCACTAATGTTTAATTAATGGTTCAAGAACTATAGAATCAGGAACAGATCTAGTAAATAAGAAACATGGACATCAGGCAACATCGCAATGGGTACTAAGAGAAATTAGCTTAAAAAACTCTACCAGGTTGTGCTGCACCATTCTTTTACAGTGGCTTTTCACAGGAAGAAAAAAAAGAAATACATAATTCTCTCACAAAGGTGCCTCATCCCATTACATAAAGCTCTGGTCAGACAGACTTGTGTGTTGCTTGTGTAACTCGAAGCACAAGAGCAGTTCCACAGACTTCAGTGAGGGCAGAATAGAAAAGCATTTAATGTGACTGTTCTTTGCTTCTGCATCACGTCTTGCTGGCGTACTTCAGTTTTCAACTTACATTTAATTCAGAACTTTTAAAACACTGCTTTTGTGCATTCCTTTGCACCCCCAGCATGCTTTTCAATGTTTGCTTATAGTTAAAATGTTAAGCTCATCTGCTGGAGGGACTTACATATAAAACACCTGCATTACTCTAAGTTTAACAAACTCTTTCAGCACAAAAATGTGATTATTTGGTAAACAAATGGTCACCAACATTTGAAACACCAACAACAAAAACCTGCAGTCAGGTCTAAAGTTCTGAAGCCATACAGAGAACCTGCTTCAGAACAGGTGAAAGAGATGAGAGGAACTAAATGGAGGTATAGCAATGATGACCAGTCCTCCAAGAACCCAGTCTAAATCAAGGAACTGGCACACGTCAGAGTTCTGCAGATGGACAGCTATGCATACCTGGCTCATAGCACTTCTATTCCATCTCTGCCAAATACATCCTTCAGCCAAATTCACACAGAGAGTGCTGTCCAGTTGTACTAATTCTTCACAAGAGGCTTATTGCTTAAATCAGAGCCATCCCACTTAGTGTGTCAACCAAATCAGAGTCACTCAGCTTTTGTTTTTGTGGTCTTCTGTGTAACTGGCATTAGGCTATTAGCTGGGTGATTCTGGCACAGACCCTTACAGAGGCACAGCTCATGAGCATCACCGTTATATTCTCTGTTGGCTGCCCATCACAGAGGCCTGCTACAATGCTTAGCTTCACACAACCTGAGTTCTGAAGCCACTTCTGGATCTAAGCCTTCCCCTAATGCCATCTAAGATCTAATCTTGTAATGGACTGAGGACCTTCCAGAAGTTTGAGTTCAAAAGAACAGAAGGTTATCAGTTTTACGTAAGAATGACTACAGTAGGTCAGGCAAAAATTCATTGAGACCAATACCCTTTCCATCAGCTGCCATTAGACATTGAGGAAAATGAAAAATGTACAGTGTAGGTGTAGTGATATTTCTGTTTACCACTATCCACAGCACAGGTACACCAGACTCAACCTCTTTGTACATCACAGCCCACTGCAGATTTTCATTCTGTGCTTTCCACACATCCTGTGAAACATGAAGTTAGCTTTTGAACAGACTAGTAAACATCTACAGTCATCCGCAAGCACGTGTCTTTGGCAAACACAGCATAGAGCCTCCTTCGGCAACTACTACAGGAAAGATAATGCCTCACAGACCTCATCTGATTTCTTTGTGTGCATTTTCCCCTTGCAACTCATAGCATAATTAAACCAAAAGATTTAATACTCATGGATCATTGTCTGGAAGCTGGGGGGGGGTGGGGGGTGGGGTGTGTCTGTGTGTAGAAATCCTTGCTCTTTGATTTTCAACCTACTCAACAAACCCTGCTCACCCTAAGTTCATCCATCAAATGAATGGTTAAGTTATATATTATCCAAGACAAAGGTAAATTCTTATGTAATTCTCCATTAATAAGTGGTACACCTTCTGTAGTCTTTATATTTATTATTTGTGTATGTCTCATATGGCAGAGTCACAAAGACAATATACCAGGCATGAAAAATATATTATTGTTAATATGGTATATCTGTGCTGGAATCAAATGTGAATTGCTTTTGTTTAAATACAAGATATTACACATAGACTTTTTATACTTCTATAGCTATATTGAGGTATTACATTCACATAGCCAAAACCCAATAGGACAGCTGTTGCCATGTGTTAGTCCATTCCAAAGAACTTCCAGCTGACCTACAGCATATTATCTGGGAAAGCTTCAGTCTTGATCTAAAACCTTCAAGCGACCACATATCACCCAATTGTTTTGGTGTTTAGTTATCTGCGTTAGTATCAACGTGTTTCCCCACACAATTAACCATTTTAGAAGCATACCCATACAGACTGAAGAGAAGCCACCACATTTTTTCCAACAGAAACACACTCTCTTGGATGAGATGTAAGTGTATTGTTGTGTTTCTAGAAGGCTGTAAAGCTTGCCATATATGTTTGCAGCTCTGTACTTTGCATTGCCAAGACACTGCCCTTCTTAGAGCAGCGATCATCGTATAACATGCTCTGCACTACTCTGTGGAACAGATATTTGCCAAATTAGGTGCCACTACGAATCTTAACAGCTTGCACTTCAAACAGGAGGTGAACTACCTTGGTGGTACTTCTTACAACAGAAATACAGACTAGACCATACCTATGAAAAAAGAATATGACTCATACTTTGCTTTAGTTCAGCCAGTTTGCTGTGCCACTTGCCTTTATCAGTCCTCCATGGACAAGGTCACATACTAATCCTATAAATACAGTGATGCTATTCATGTTACTCCAGGGCCTACCTGAGTCTCTTTGATCTCCATGTCTTCAGAGGTAGCATCAGACTATGTCTGTCTAGCTGACCTGTAGGAATCTAGAGATTATAATACCGAAAATAATGTACCTAAGAATGGTGTGATCTCTATTTCTTTGGCAGTCTTGAATTCGAGGCTGGATGTTTTTCTAAAATGAAGCCAAGAAGCATGCAACCTGTGCTAAGACTACGCAGTTAAAAATCAGATTTCTTTTTTAACTTTCCCATATCAATCAGTGAAGAAAAACTAACAGCAGAAGTCACACATGTGGTTATCTCTGCCAAAACGAAGGTCCTGTAAAGGTAAACACTCTCAGACCTCTGAACTGACACAAGAAGGGATCTATATAAAAGTTATTTAAAACAAAACAAAAAAAAATTAATTGAACTATCAAGAAAATTAAATTAGAGGTCAGCCAAGTACCTTAGACAAGAGAAATCCACAGCTAATGGAGGATAAATACTGTGATGTTATGTTTCAAAGGACATTGATTGTTCAGAGTGACTTCTATCCAAGATCCTGAGGAGCTGTGCAAGCAGTAAGACACACACTACAGCTAAGGACCTGCTGATGGGCAGGTAGACACATCTCTCTGCACATTCTCCTCACAAAATGCTGTACTGGCAATCTCATCTTAATACCGCTACTCTGTTGGCAGCACCTTTGGCAAGCAGCCCAGCAAAAAGTGGGAAAGAATTGGGAAAAAATGTTAACAGAAGAACAGAACTATAAAACCATTCACCTCATTCTCCCTACTGCCATGGTGACCTTCTGCATATGCACAGTTTCAATGTTTCCATTCCGCTACTGGAAAACCCTGACAGAGGAAAGCTGTTCTTTTGCAGGAGCCCAAGTCTCTGCTGTAGTTTCTGTTTATTCTGGAACTAATGTCTATTTTTACTAGTTGCTCTCCTTCACCAGGACTCCATGTGAACTTTTATGCAATTCCACCTTTCTGGAACATCTGCAGATGCCGCAAATTGAATAATTTATGGTGTGACCTATGATCTCACAGAATTTGATTCACAGGACAAAACAATTCTGTAAGGAACACAAATCCTCCATTCTCCTGTTGAGAGCACAGAGCAGCAGTTCACCTTGAATTTTCAGCAGTGCCAGAAATGGAACAGCATGCAGGTACCTAGCATGTCACACCAGTTCTGGAGAAACTATCTTTTCCAGCCTCTTATGCACTGCAACAACCCCAGCTCCTGATAAATATTACCCTTTAGTTTATCCCCTTAAGACTAATATAGGCAACTAGAAGGGTTCTCACGGTAACCTCAACCCAAAATTATGTGGTCCATACTTCAGCACTCTTCAGTCAATGCACGATTCTTTGAAGGAAAAGAGAATGCATGTCTGCCAGTGCCAATTTAAGCTAACAAAATCTTTGCTTGCTCTTCTGTTTTTCTCCATTTCCCTTTAATTAAAGTTGCCACAGAGTATACTATTTCCTTATTTTTACTAAAACAGTATGGATCATTCTCTTATTCATTATTCTTACAAAAATAAAAGTCAATGAAGTAAATATGGCTGTTTTCATAAAGAGAAAATGCAAATCTATTCTTTTACACAGCTCTTCATCTGTTTTGCCCCATCATGGCCTTTCTAAACTAATCTACTGTTTGTGTTGGCTAAGAAGAGTTTAAAAATCCTTCAAGTTAACAAAATACAGCACTATGAAACAGATGACAGAACATACCATTTTACCACTGCTGAGAACTAATCCCACTTGAGATTATACTGACAATCTGAGAAGCTGAGCAAACACTTCAGTTTGAAAGTGAGGAGCTTTTCCACATCAAACTCACACATGTGATCACCTGGACACAAACTACCATGAAATGATTTGTTTCCGCACACAAACTGTTCCTTGCTGACATCCAAGAAAGATTCACAGGTTGGGGGTTTTTTGTTTGTTTAAATTTAAATTCTGGTTTCTTTTCTCTAAAGTTCTCCATCAGGCAAGAATCCTGCCCTAAAACCACAACATCAGCAGTCACGTCCATGGTACTGTAACCCATGGTCTCATCACAGCCTTGCAATGAGCATCTGCTAGGGATGAGCTAATAAGGCCAGAATTATGTGTATGTTGCACCTACAGCCAGATCAGGCTTTAGATACCACTTATTCACAAAGTTAAGGCCATCAGTAGAACCAGCATGGGAATTTTTGCAATATTTATTTTTGGCACCTCTTAGGAAGACACCTACAATATTCTGTACATGTTCTTAGCATCTCCCCACCTTTGAATTTTCCACTTCCAAAATTTTTTTTGATGGAGGAAATATCTCGTAGCTGTACAGAGTGTAACTAATGGGGCAAATGATGAAAAATTGGCTTTTCAAGTGATCTGTCTGAATGAACAGCCTCAGAACAAATTGTGGCTAGAATCTAGAAAAGCAGCAAAAAGAATAAAGTGGTTATTTATTCTTTAAAACTTGAAAAAGTAAAACTAGGAAAAGGAGATCTGGATAATGTAGTTCATGCTATCATTCCCAGTGAAAACAGTCAAACAACAAATTAATCATCTTCTAAAATTCGTTTCTTGCTGTATACAAGCAAAGAAGCTCTGCTGAGTGTGATGGGAAGGTACAAAGGTAGACATTCATGCCTTTTGGACCTTTGTGCCTTTTGAGGGATGGCCAACAAGGAAATCATCCATGGCAATCCTGCTATAGTGATCACATCCAAAACAAAGATTTTATGCAGTTGTGAGAGACTTCCTGAGCTTTACTGATCAGTTTTTTCCAGAGAGCACAACAGTATTCTTCATCTCAAAAAAGCCATTGATGAAATAAAGCTTGTAGGTTATAAAGAGCTCTGAAGTGACTGTAGAGTCAGATGATTATGTAAGAAATATAACATTGAAGATACTTAATTACATTGGCTCCATTCCTACAGCCTACTCTGCCAAAAAGGGAAGTAAATCACCCGAAAGGTACAAAACCACTATTAATACGCAGAACCACCACTCCATGACTGAAACCAGGCCCTTTTCCTATCTTACCTCATTATCAATGACATTCCTACAGACAGGTACAATGTGACCCTACTAAGGCAAAGTTTCTTCAACACCAGTGTGTATTCTAACATAGCTATATTTGTTAAATAGCAACTGAGTTATCAATAGCAGCACAGTAATTAACTAGAGATCACGTTTTTCCCTATACCTTACTGTTTAGAGTACCCCTGAAATTGAATAGGGGTTGGGGATTTGATTATCCCAAGCACTTTTGAGAATATCAGTCTTCATTCTGCCTGTATTCCTAATACGATCATAGAAGGGAAGGTCTTCACTGACAATGCTGTCGAAATTTCAAGTGTTCTGCAGTATTTAATGATGAGCTTTGAGTTGACATTCTTAAAAAAAAAGTTTTCAAAAATCATTTCAGTAAATGGGGAGTTCAAACTCTTTTTCAGAAATTATTTAGCAGTTAAAAGCCTACATCTAAAAGTCAGTATAACATAAGCACTATTGAATATTTCATCCATACGTTGGTAATGTTTAAGGTTGGATTTGGAATACAATGAACTTCAACTTCATACTTGAAGATTGAAGATATTTAGTAAATAGATACTCATTAAATACTTTACTGAAATTAACAAAAATATACTAAGAGACATGATTTAGATAATGTAATCAAAGGCAATTGTGCAAGCCAACTGACACTATCTTGAAATAAAATTTCAGTGCTCACATGAGCTTGTGTGTTGCTTCTGTGCTAACTGCCCTAGCTCTCAGTATAGAGATTGCTTCTAGAAATAGATGCTTTTAGCAAAAAACAGCTACAATTTGCAGGAGTAATTTCAGGACAGCAAATTAATAACAAAGAACAAGTTAAGTAAAACATGCTAATAAGAAGTCGCTTGCAGAGTAAAGCTCTCCCCAGCATTAAATAGCAGCAGCAAGAACCGTTCTCTCAGACACCTATAGGACACCTTTTTGTGTAATTATGCATTCATCAGTGCCGTGGGTAATGGAAAGCAGACCCTCAAAGCCTGCAAGTGCCACACAGTGTAGATGAAGCATTACTAGTTTTCATAAACCTGCCAGATATGACAGTCTGTCTCCCCCTAAACTCCACACATTTCCTCCTCTTTTTTTTTTTTTCGTTTGTTCTTTTGTTTGGTTGGTTTTACCCACCACTAGTATTATGGCTCCTCATCAGGCCTTACGGACCCTTAACAAACCCTTAGCTTCCAAGAACCACATTTCTAACACCAGATTCAACCATTTCAGTTAGTATTTGATTAAGGATTTGTCCCTAACCACAAAATATTGAACACTACATTTTGCTCTCACCTTTTTATCTGATCTTAGGGAACAATTAACAAGAATGTGGAGCACTAAAATAGCAGCAAATGCAGCCCGTGACAGCAACTGGAAAATGGACAAGTATTGCCTGCTGGATACAGCTGTCACATCTGTGCATTTAGGGGTTGGCAGAGCAAAGCTACGTGGTGAGAAATACTCTCTGGCCTTTGCTGTGGTGTATTTTTTTTTTCCTCTTTTTTTGCCCCAATCCATTACACTGCTTCTCTGTAGTCTTTGAGGATTATAACTGACACAGATACCCAAATCTGTTTTCTCCCAGTTATTACCCTTCGCATTACTTTAATGGACAGGAGCTCTGTTCTGACCTGGGGGTTCCACTGAGCACAACCCTGCATATGAAAGGCAGCACCAAACCACTGTGCACACCATTTAAAGTGCATGTTAAGAGTCAACAAATGCTCAGGGGATACAATCTGGTGAAGAAATCCATGGCCCAGTACACACTAAATCTGGCCTCAGGTTTCTGAGTCTCTTATCCGTACACTAAAAGTGGCAAGCACGCTTGCAGCACAAATGAGCATACCTGAACTAGGCAGCTAGCAGACAGGCTGACAAGCCTAGCAGGGGTGCAGGGTGCTGAAAAGGTTTGTGCAGGGGAAGGAGAGAGACCTTATCAGCAGCTCTGGAGAATGTTAAGTGAAATAGATCTAGAGAGAAAAAATTTATTATTATGAATGAAAATTCAGTTTGCATAATTTATGGTTTCGTGTCACACTACTTTTTACTCTTCTTGGATATCCTTCTTCACCTATGATTTTATAGGTAAAAGCTCTAGAAGAAGCAAACAAATGCTCTTTAAAAGCAGAAATAACACCATCAGCATGTAAAATTAAATTGTAGGTAGAAATCTATGTAATACCCATTAAACTGAAACCGGGAAAGCCTCTAAATGGACAAAAAAATTGTTTCACATTTTTAAGATTTCTTCTTAGTAACATCACTGCTGTTTTCTTTAGACTCAGATAAGAGTTTTCCAGCTAACATGCTTTTGGGTTTTTTTGGCCAGAGAAACATAGTTTGGCTGAGAAATTTCTACTAAAAGCCTACTGATTTCAGTGGTACAAGTCTTCTCAGCAATGGGATAAAGCTTCTGACACAAGAGTCATACAAATGTGCGAGAACTATTTTCATTAGTCCAGGGAGACTAGCCTCAGATGTTAACCACCAGCCGAATGACTATTCTCTTATGTCCCACTCGGACACTTCAGGGTTTCTCCCTCCTCAGCCCTGTTTTCTAAAAACTCATGTTAAATATTAATTGGAGCAGGGACTTGAATCAGGCTCTTTCACTTAGTATACAAGTGTTATAATTGCCAGGCAAGTGGCTATTAAGACCTGTCTTGTAGATATCACTCTTCCATTCCATTCCAACAATAGAAGCCCAGAATCATGCCATAGCAATGTGGTTTTTAAAATCTCAAAGTTTACAGATGCAAAATAATATTTTCCCATTCATTGCAATCTTTAAAGGAAAAGTGAAAGCACTAAATTCTCTTTGCTTCCTAATAGCGCCATGGATAGCTGGAAATTTCACATTCCAGCTCTCTCATAACAAGACCAAACGCTGGGCTCATCAGCACCTCCTAAGGCACAGACATTGCCAAAGAGCAGTAGACGCTCCAGAACCTCAGGCACTGCCATCGTCGTTTTTGCCAGATACACAATTGCCCAGAACAGCACATGAAATTCTCCACAGGTTTCTAAACCATTAGAATAATTCAAATGTGTATTCTGTGGTCCGCTTTATATTATTATAGCTCCAACTGAATGCAGATTATTATTTGCTCCGGTAATCACAACCCAAGTGTACTTTAAAAAGAATAGTGAGAAAAGAAAAAAAAAAAAATCAACTATTCACACACCAGTTCACTCTAGCTTGCAGCAAGCAGGTGGTTTTAATTCTTTTGTTTTCAAAATATACGATGATTCCATAAACCCGCAACCTCTTCAGACAATTCTTAAAAAGCCAACAGTTTATTAGTTTATTTATCTAACTATACTCAAACAGTATCAGTGCTCGAGGTGGAACTGAAATTTTTAGGACAGCACCTATGCCTGATTTGGATTACAGAGTGCCATACAGACTACAGGACTACATAATTCCTCGCCCGCCAAAAAAGGGGGTCCCGTAACAAGTTAACAATATGAAAGTATCCAAATATATGTAAAGACAAATACTAACAGTAGTCAAATAACACCAGCAATTATTCAATGCTCCCAGATAGTCCCCCACAGTTAGGTAGCTCTTAACAGAAAAAAACTGCACTCAGTTTTGAAATTCTGATACTTTTTTTGCAAGTTCACACTTGTGCACAAGCTTCAACTCATTCCTGTTTGGCAAAATATTTGAACATTAATCAGACCTTGATGTTGCTTGTTATCCAAATTGTCTTAACACATATTTAACAGAGTCCCAATTCTACTAAATTTTTCAAAGTCCAAATTAATTTTCTAAGTCATCTCTACTTTATGTTACTGCCATTAAGAGGAAGAGATACAGTATACAATCCTGTCCAAATGCCAAGTAAAAAGTATTCAATGAATAGAATTAAAACCAATGAGAAGATGCTAGCATCTAGCACAATCTCCCTACAGAAGAATCCAAATCACAGTATTTGTAAGCCTTTGAAAAAAAACAGTTTGAACTTCATTAGAAAAGGACCATTGCAATTTTGGCTTCAAATTCCCATCCTTCTTCTGAAAGTCTCTATTCCTCCCTTCCAAAATACAGCATTTAGTCAGCAATTTAATTAACGTCAGATAAAGCTCATAAAAGAATATAGTGCCTGTGTAATACTGTAACCAAGAAAATCACTCTACCATTAACAAAAGAAAAAAGACCCTTTGGGCAATTCATCCACCCTGTAGCACTATAATATGAAGCAATAGCACAGCAATATAACTAAGCATAATCTCATACCCAACAGAAGAATCTCTCAGAGATTCTTACAGGAAAAATGTCATTTAAAGATCAATTTTGATAGCATGAACTGAAAACAGTCAAGTTTCAAACACTATAAATGCTTTTGAAGCAGCATCTTCCTGCAGACATGACATAATGAGATTGGCATTCTTTGTCTCTGGGGTCTCGCAGACCATCCTGAGGCACCAAGCTTCCGCTCCTGCCAGCAGTGCATTTGGGAGCATCAGGATGCCACCTGCCCATCTGCCAGGTCAAAGGCTCATAGACTGCCAAAGAACTGTGCCAGAACTGGTTTCCATCACAGGAACATGGGGGAAGGGAAGGTCTGGGCAATGGGTGAAGTGTGTCCTGCCGGATATACTACGGGTCATTTGCAACTTGCCATATCAAGAATTTGAAGAGTGGTTAAGAGGTGCCTCAGATTTTGCATGTGGCATTGGAGCAGCACCCGTCACATTAGTGACTGGAGATCCTCTTTCCAAAAGGATTTAAAACCTGTCAACTTGAAGTAATTTTTACTTCTTCCTTCTGAAGAAATTCAGAGCAAGAGCCACTTTACTGGAAGCTTTCATAGAAAAGACAAAATGAAAAATAAAACCTATAGCCAAACCTGTAACTGAAGTAAAAATCAAGTATGGATGTTTTAACTGTAAAAAAATTAAAAACCAGAAGAAGTTTCCAATGGGATAGGTTATAGATCAAACAGAAACTAGCAAGATGAACACTACTGAACATAAAAGTAATACATTCCATCTTTTGGGTAACATCAAAATTGAAATAAACTATATGACTTTAGCTGTAGAATTTCTGTACAAGCACTGAATTCACCTGTTATGTATGAGCAGATGGCACAGTTACAGAAGTTTCTCCAGACTCTATTCACAGAATTGTGTACCTGGGAACCACCTTTCGGCAGAGAAGGGGCCAGAAAGTAAACCTGAAAGCTTTTAAAAGTAAAAAAGTGACAGTATTAGAGAAGGTCAAAAAGAAGAACTTAAGAACAGGCTACAAAGACAACAGGTTTTGTCTTCAGTTTCAGAAGGATGAAGTTTTTTTCCCTTGCATTCATTAAACACAATATTACCAAGTATTTTCAGCACACACTAGAAACAATCCAGTTGGTTTTCATCTATTCAAAGGGGAAAAACCCAATAACATAAAGCAGTAACACAGGAAAGTGATAATGACTGATGGCACAATATACTAAATTCAGAAGATGCCCTCATTGGCTATATTCCATTCTTCTGACAAAAAATAAAGAGGAAGGACAAAGGAAGAAAGATCTGATACTGTTTTTTCTGCTTCTTTAGTGTATAGTGTGTACAATGGCAAATACCATTATTTCTGGATGACTCTGCATGTACCAGGATTCATCCGTAATTTTTTTCTACATCCCTCTTCAGCACAAGTTCTCCCTCTCCTCATTCCCTGCTCATCCTACGTCTCTTGTTCTTCAATAGCTTCTTTAGAAGCCCTAGCTAGTCTCATTTTGCCATTTTTAAGGGAAATCTGTCAAGTACAAAGCAGTCACAAGAGGGATGTGCGGATTTCGTAACTTGGAGGGGAAAATAATTCCCAGGGCAAGATTTAAGGAACTCCAAACTCAGTTCTTCTAGAGAGTTTGGCTTCTCATAGAGGCACTAAATAATCTAGTTAGTGTTGAGAACATCAACATTACAGTGGATGCTGGACATTGAAAAAGGGAATCTATGTTCTTCTGTATCCAAGAAAACATAAGTTCCTTCATTATTTTACATGCAGGGAAATAAGTGTCATCCATTGTTTACTTCAAAAAACAAATACTTTTAGACTTTTGAGTGGGTGAAACTCCACAGCATTTTCTTTAGAGTTAAGTTATTGCTCTTTAAAAGCAAATTCAATACAAGCACAGCTACCTAATTACTTGTGAATCAGTCCTATATAAATATTAGGCTATAAATTAGACTGTTTGAAAGTAATTCCTCTGCTTCCCGAGGTCTACTGAAAAATAAATCATAATAAAATAGTACTGTGCCACAGTATAAAAGCCTTCATATTTTACCAGAGCTGAGATAATGAAAGATTCAGATGCTTTAAATTCTCCGAGATTCAAAATCTTGAGAAATCCATATATAGACCCACATACAAACTCCTTTACGTACTGATAACAGCCCTGCTGCCACCTTCAGAGCACTGTTTTACTGAGTTTAGTACTCAAAAGGCTCCTAGCAGAGAACAGACCTTTTCTCCCCACTACTGTTATTTTCAGGTAGGTCCTAAATTTAGAAGCCAGAAGAGTTCTGATGAACTCTAAACTGGTCAGAATAGATCCAGGCCCTTATTTCAGATGTGTCACTTAAGTGCTGAAGTGCCAGTGACAGATGGAACAAGCTGCATCAAGAGAGTGGCAACTGAATTGCCAGTCTCCAGAGGGATGTTTAGCTACAGACAGGCACATATGTAGCAGGAGACTTCAAGTACCATTTGCACCACAGCATGAATCTTCGTCTTGTAATGGATCTTAACAGAATTGACACTTGGCATCATACCGTCCTCCAAAGACCTAGGTATTCTCTCACACAAAGCGCTATAAATCTCCAGTAGGGGAAAGAACATACTTAATAATTAATCTGTTGGGATTTTAATATTGGCCACTAGCAAACTCTGCAAAGTGTTAAAGATTGATCAGCAAAACTGCCTTGCTGACAGGTGGATTTGCACTAGTGATAGCTCAAAGCAATGACAGCCTGTGTAACTTGGCATAAGATTCTTGAACAATACAAAGAAATTTACTTTAGGCTTGGATGAGTTCTGCAGTGGCAAGAGTCAAAAAGTAAGCAATTGGCCTTTACCTCCAACCACCACCAATGAAACTGAAACAACCTGTTTTACTCCTTTTTAAGCATATATACACAGCTTTTCTTTCTTACACATAGCCACTACTTTATAGATACACCTAGCACATGTAGCTAAACCAAACGACGACCTAGCTCTGATCTCTGATATTGCCAGTTGTTTTTCTACACAGCCTGGTGCAGTGACATGACACTAACTAGAGCTCTTTCAGGGATGATTTCTATGGCACTCATGACATCCACCTGGGACAAAGATACGCATCTAGTTACTACTGAGCTTTATATTCAGTATTCATACCACATACTTACGCTGATAGCCTGAGAACTAAAGGTTGAGAAAGTAGTTAAAAGCATTCCTTTATAGCTCCTCAAACAACGACTGACAGTTATTTTAATCACAGTTAATGATGTCTGATATCAGGTGATATTTTTTATAATGTGCTGTCACCAAGATTAGAAGCGTAGAAGCAATTTTATATTCTTATTTAGGCTATCGGGAAAAACTATTTGCAAAGAAATTGTTAAAAATGGCAGTCTTCAGAGAAAAGCCTATCACATAACAAATATTCAAGAAAAATACTAACTTTGTCCATCTCAACAACAAATACCATTTCTAAATTAATTTAAATGTGTTCTGTACAAACAGCCTGGGTACTTCATTCCAATCATCTTGTTTGGGGATTATGGACATAACAGTTAAAGTCAGGCACAGCAGCATCTGTATGCCTGCATTCTTAATAAAACCATTGTCTTAGAGGAGGGAGAAGCTTTAATGCGTTTTAGTACGCATTCTTAAAAAAAGCAGGCTGATGCATGTGGGAATTCTTGTATATTAAAAAGCTAAATACTTCCCCCCATTTTTGTTTTGTTTTTTTTCAGGTTTTTTTGTGGTGTTGTTTTTTGGGGGGTTTTGGTTGGTTTGGTTTTTGGGGTTTTCTTGGTTTTGTTTTTCTTTTTTAGACCCCCTCCACCAGGCTACTTTCTGAAAAGTACTTTTATTTAGCTGGATTGCCAGTCAAGATTCCTGGGCAATGATCACTTTCACAGTGTTACCAAGTGTCACTCACATCCTGACACATCACACTGATAAATTCAAAGTGATTAGTATACCTAGATATGAAAGGAACAGAGAGCATAACTTCTCAGATTCTGCTGTAACAAGGCATGTCATGTGCTAACAACTGAACACATGTTTACTAACAACCTGCCTTGCTTAAACGGCAGCAGCATCAGTACTGGCCTTACAGCAACAACATTGTGGTATATGGAAGTACTCTCAATCTGCTTGGTTCATGATTATGTTGAAATTTTAGGACAATCTCAGTAATTTCCAGCAAAATTACTCTCATTAACGAAGATGCGGGTATTTGCAGAATCTGGACACTAGACTAAACTCATAGGATAGGGGCTGATTTTTTAAATTAAGTGTATGAACATTGCAATGAAACCTCAATTAAGATCTCTAGAGGTTACAACCATCCAAGTAATAAAGCCACAACGGTCATGTAGCTTGCCACATGCAGTTGGCACATTAGATCCCAGCACACTAGTTAATAATTTTGATTTACAATAATACACATGCTCATTACTGGGAAGGGTCTTGAGCTGCTCTTACTCAAATAAATGCTAGTCCGTGCACTCTGTGGCAATATTCAAATCAAATTTCAAGTGAATTATCACACAGTAGCATTTTGGTCCATCTTCCCCACCTCCACCTTCTCCCATACTTCATTCTTCATTTAACAGAAGATAATGAAGCTCTGTCTCTGCAGCTGGCCTCTACCACTCAAGTCTGAAATGTGACCAGGCAAAGTTTATGATAAATTCTAGACAAACAATTCATTTTCACTAAAATTACAATCTCTGGTTTATGAATTTTTCAGTAAACTAGGGTCAAGTATCAAAGCAACATGGATTAAAACTGTCCTGAAATTCCAGTGCTACATAAGACTTCAAGTGTTTTGGGTAGAAGGCACAGAAATAAATCAGAAGCAAGGCACTTTTTTGAAGCAGCAATTTTCGTTCACATAAAACCTTAAACCCAAAAATGAAAGCCTAGAACTATCTCACTGAAGCCAAGGGGGAAATACCTCTCCACAGATCAAGCAGACATCTGAAGATCCCCTTCCACAAAGCCCCATTAACCATATTATGGTAGAAAATAACAGACCCTTGCTGGGTAAATTGCTGCCGACAGTTGGAGCTTTTCCAATGAAAATGTCTTATAAGCAACAGGGACATCTCAAATGAGAAGGATATTGGAAATCCTGCTCCAAAACAGCTGCTATTTCTCATGTTATCACCCCCTTGGGAACTCACGTCCTTGCACAAAACAGATTTTGCATGAGTAAGCCATGTAGCTGGGTCTGGAGCACTCAGAACTGCTGGAAATGACTCGCAAGCTAGTCTCAGATGTGCCCCATTTGGATTCCCCCTAAAAAAACCTGTGCCAGCCAAGGCTTTGGCACGAAGCTGCCCACAGCCTGACATCAACACTGTAATGATTTATGATGAACCTGCAAAGGGCTAAGTTCCTCTATTCCATCCCTCACTATTGCTTTTGTACACAATGGAACCTGGCTAACAGGACAAATCATAGCGGCCTTTGGGAAGTAGACAGGATTTTATCCTTCCTCAGAAATGAATACTGGCATGTTCTTACTTCCATCATCTTGTAACCAGCTTTCAAACTAAAGCATGACATTTCCTGTGGCTGCTTGCATATTTTATATTTTGTCCTTTCTGTGACTGAGGTAATTTCTCCCCTGTTTTCCTGGGTTAGTGGCCTAGGAAACTGTATATTTAGCTTTTCTTATTATAGAGGCGCAATAGAATGCAAGTCTCAATCCTGTTTCCCTCTCACCCACAGCTTAAACACAATTAACTTTTCATTTGATGCATTCTTCCCGTCTGCACTCATAATGCTCCCCCAGGAAATGAGAGCCAATAAGTCCTACACAAGAGTAGAAGAGCAGGGTACTGACCAAATATTGTATAACGCTATATTATAGGCCTATGGGAAAAAAGTTAATTGACGACCACAGATATCCTTTGGGAAAATGTTTAATATATTAGGCTCTTGCAGCAGAGTAATACAACACAAACAAACCCCTCCTCTTTGGAAACTGTGAATATATCACACATTTGGGAAAAAAACCAGCAAAATCCAATGCTGTTTTTATTAGTCATTGGTTACAAATATATCTAATAAGATACACAGAGAACACACTTAAAGAATATTAACTTCAACAAACATGATATCTACTGTGGCCTATATATCACCTTCCTGAATTGGGAAGCACCTTTGTATAGTTCAGGTGCTGTCATAACTTTTATGACAGTAATAACAATTAATAAGCATTTCTACATAGTTCCTAATGCTTGATAAGCTCAAGGAAAGGCTCAAAGACAGGCCCGGGCTCCTCAACACTCTCAGAGTAGGAGCCTTGGAAGCCTGAACAGTTGTATCAAGAGACTAATTTCAGAGGGTCTCTCTCCCTGTCTAAATCTCCCCAAAGGGATGTACAACAGTAATATTCTGCAAGGTATTAATTTGGAAGGTCAAAGACTAAATGCTCCAATAGCCACACAGCTTATGCAGAAGAAAAGTGGAAGTTCATTGAATAGCTTACTCATTAGCATACAGTTTCAGAGGAACTAACCCAGTCTCTACGGTAATATTAAGCAAGCCTCACGGCTAGGTTTTCCTTTACTTGTGTTAATAACTCCACTGAAGCAGATGCCAAATTTAAGCACCTGCAACAAGTTTACAGAAACATCCACATTTGCATTTGAGTACAAATAGGATGTTTGTTTGAAAATTAAGTGCATTTTTCCTGCCACAGGCTCCAATAAGAGCCCAACTAAACTAATCCAAATCAAACTAATCCCAATCTCAACTTCCACTAGCTTTGATAAGGTATAGGCACATTGGTACCCAGTCTCCTTGGATCTCCCACTATCCTCAGCAGGAAAATAGGTGTTCAGAATTGCTCTGGAAAAGCCCGTGCTTGCTTTGCTCCAAACTGACGGATCACATGAATGAAGTCCCTAAGCACGCAGACTGTGGTCAGCATGTTTGAGGACATGAGAGAAATTACTTAAACCACAAGACAGGGATAATCTGATCTGCAGTGGGGTCCGAGACTCTTCCTGGTGGGACTGCAGCCCACTTCCTGCACAGTCCCAGTGCATCCCAGGTATCACAGCTCACTGGGCCAGTAGCTGTGTCTGACACAAAGGTCCCAAACGGGGGAAAAAAAAGACTACACAATCAGAAGCAGCCAGCACAGCACAGACCGGTGAGGCTGGGATCTACAGGCACATGCATCTGCTTCTAGCCTCAGGGAGGGCACACAACACCCAAGCAGTTCACAGTGTTTACACTTCACCTTAAGTTTCAAAATTCAAGGCAGAAATATTGATCTGGAAGCAGAACTCTGAAGCTGTGTGTTCAGTGTAAGTGAAGAACAAATACAGTTGGAAGATAGCTACATACATACAGTTGGACCATAGGCGCTTTTTTTTAATTGACACATTTTAAATTCATATGTAACATGCAGCTTGCTGTTGTTCTTACTTAACTAGGACACTGGCACTTACAGGGTCTTGCCATAAAAATCAAGTTATATGTACATCTTCCCTGCACCTGCTCATGTCCATACATCTTTTCACCGATATATCTTAGAAGACTTTATTTGAATAGGTATTCTAGAGGAGGAGGAAGAGGGATGCCATGGCCCATCAGGCTACTGCCAAAGCTGTCACACCTGCCTAAATTGTAAGTCAAGGCTGTATCCTGTAAGCAGTGTTCCCAGATCCAATAAAGAGGTCAGCCCCCTGAATGGGGCACTCAGGGGACTAACAGCAGCAATAGCCAGGCCAGCTCAAAGGAATGTCCCCCTTGGTATTTGATTGGGGGCTTTTTTTTTTTTTTTTTTAAACAAAACTACCCACACCCAAATTCCTTATAATCATACATATGTTCTTTTTCTGATTCTTAAAAAAAGCATACATCTGTAACTGGGCCACCCAGAAATTGAAACAAGAGTCATTTTTCTAGCAGGGTTTCTTAGTGAAATACACAAGAAGAAAGACACAGCCTCTGTGCTAAAAATAAGCGTGTATATCCACTGTGTTTAAAGTTTTAACTTTAAGCTTTAACTATAAGGTCCTCTCTGAATAGAGCTATTATGCCTATGATTTATCAGGCAACATTTGCTATTTACTTTTGTAACTACAAGCACCTTTTCCAACAACGCTCAAATGATTGTTTCTCAAAAATTACCTCACATAAAAGGAGTAGGAAGTACTAAATGATGTGTCATTAAGACCACTAAAGAATTTTTATTAACAGTTGCATCAGATTTAAGTAGCATCTTTAGTATATGCATGTGCATATGTATAATGTGTCAGATGTGTCAGCTTTTGATGGATGTTTTCACTCCCAGTGTTATTATTACTCTTATATAGTAATACTGGCAACAGGGACCTAGTTTATTAAACCTTATGTTGCATCTGCCACAATGCCTTGGGGCTGGAGTATAGTCATCTATTCCAAACACTAGCCCTTGCAATTACACTCGATTGTTAACTGTGTATGTTCAGTACCACTTCCATTTGGCTGTTGCTGTTCCCAGTTTTTCTTCTGATGGGCCATGCCTGAGCTCCCACACAGTTAACAAGATGATACAGATCATTAGAACTGAAACACAAAGTAAAAGTTACATTAATTTAGCTAACAGTGGATTAAAATATCAGTGATAACAGAAAACAGCATGGCTTCAAAATCTTTTGGTCACATGTTTTAGAAGCAGCAGGTTATCAGCTTGAACTGGTACTGAAGATGGGACGTGCCAACACCACCCCAGTATGGCAATGCCTGGCTAGCAGCCTAGCCACCCTCTGTGCCATCCAGCCCCTCAGGGCATTCAGGCTGCACACACTACCCCATCCCTCCCACAGCCAGCAGCCTCCTTCATCCTACAAATTATCAAGTACCAGAGAAGAGCCCAAGGAGATAAAGCCTAAGGTTTTCAGTAACACATCACAATCACACACAGTAAATGCACATTTGGGGAAATCCACACACCTGATGAGCACAAACCGAAAAGAAGGGAAGGGATCATTTCTGTCATTGACCCCTGAAGTGACAAACCTCCAAGAACATACTAGTCATGAAAGAACACGTTGAATTTCTTGGTGGCTGCATCACCATAAAGCCAACTTCTTCCAACAGAGAGCTTACTTGAGATGTCCTTGGGACTCAAGAACAAGGAGCACAAAACTAGCCTACCAAATGCCAGCACAAGGCACAGCGTGAAAGCCACACGCTGAGTAGTCCTACAAGAAATAAGGCAAGGCAAGAGCATCCACTGCTCCACAGAACAGTCAACTTAAAATTGCAGAGTAAAGGAAACAACCAAAGAGGGAAGTCAGCCCATGCACAGCATTTGAATGGAGGCTGTGGAGCTGCTTAGCAGTAGCAGACAGAATGTACTCACTTGTCACTGAATCTGGCAGCTTAGCCTGAAAGGGTGAGAATAAGAACGAGGCTTCGTATGAAAGCCACTACTCTGAAGTACTGTGTACAGGTTTCTTTTATTTGCAGCAAAGTTCCTGCAAGCCAAACAGCAAGACAAGGAAAGAGTGGAACCTAAATGACAATATTTGCTTCCATCAAGTCAGAAAGCTCTTTGCCATAAGCTAGGTAAGTTTATACCTCAGTACAGCAAAGAGCCAGCATAAGCCAGAGACATGAAAACAAGCATCTGCCACTATCAAATTATTTTGTCAAGTTATGCTTAAGGGTTGATTGATGCACTTTTAACATCAAATAACATTAAGCTTGGAAGCTCTGAGATACAGTCATCATTCATCAGTTAAACTTAAATTTTCAAATCAACCAGTGTGAGATTAATTAATACAGAAGCTGTCAAGATGTCTTTGTGTAATTATTGTTCTGCAGCAATTAGGAAGTAAAGTTTACACTATTTGCTAAAAGATAGACAATTCCTAAGCTTGTTACCAATAATAAATCAAGTTCCTAACGAATTGTTAATCTTCAATATAGACACTTGCATAGACATATTTATTCACCTTTTTCTGAATATGCGTGCCTTATTGAACACAATGAGTTTGTGTATATTGAACACAAAGTTTGAGTTATTTCATATTCAGAGAAGCGAAAATGTGCTCTGTAGTAGTATCAGAAGGATCATAGTGGTCTCCTACAAATAAATAGAATAATTAAATAATTAAAGTCATACCAACAGACAAGCAAAAGATGGTCTAAAAAATATCAAGAGACTGAAGGCATAAATCATGATTACAACCCATATAATCTTTGACCTACACACAAGCTACAAGGTTCAAAGGTGGCATTGCATTATGTATTTATTGCTTGCCTGAGCCATTATTCACCAGCCTTCATTTTAAGAGGTAGGTATGATGGGAGTCTCGTACAGGGAAGAATACATCATAAAATCTTCCATATAAAGGATGGTACAGCTAATTTATCTTCTGTTGCCTTCTTCTCAATTTATGGCGTGGCAGCTTTCTACAAAATGAAGATTCACAATGCAACGCAAGAACAGAACAAAGTGCAACCATTCCCAGAGCAGCCTTTGCATTCTCCATAGTCCTCAGAAGATCTCATCATATTGACAAATGAAAAAAAGGCATACTATACCATGAGGATGGTAGAGACGTGAGGAACAAAGCACAAAGCTATTCCAATGCCAGTACGACACCATAAACTGACATCTACAGTGATTAACACAGGACTGAAGCAACCAATCTTCTCCTTTGGACATCAAGATCAGGTTGCCGAGCACTGCCGTTAGCACATGCTGATATGTCAGAGCAAATACACCAAAAATCACATCCAAGCTTTTAACCACAAGCACTCTGCTGTCTTGTTCCATTTGTCCTGTGTGTTTCTGACAGTACCCTGCTTTCAGTGAACAGACTCCAGCAAGGTTGACATTTCCTATGTTGTGATAGGGAATCAATGAGTAGTATAGCGAGTTTGACAGCCCTGTGCTGGGTTTGCCCATTTGTTCTACAGCTCTAAAGTTCTCAAAAGGTCTGTGAAGGCTGTCTCTGGGCCATGCTGGAGAAGTTACACCTTGGGAAGGCATAAAAACAGCAATGCGAGATCAAGAATAGATCTTCACAGCACCCATACTGTCTCTAGATCTAGAAAGACAGGAACTCTATTAGATCCAACAGATTCCAACAGGGAATCCTATTCTTGATTCATTTGTAAAAAAGTAAATCCCTTCTCAAAGGGACAAGTTAAATGAAACTTGTCCCAATGTTCCCCAAACAGAATTGCTTGCATTCCTTGAAATCAAGAGCAGTGTGATGTGCAGCTTTTGCTCTCATTTGAAGACCTGGCATCTTGGCTGGTAACATACCCACCAAGGAGTGTGGTTTGTCTCTTAAGGAGCTTGTGAAATGCAAAGGCCAACTTTCCTTTTCTCTGTTGATCACAAGAGACTTCTTATGAGCTGCTTCACATAGGAAGAACAAGATGACTTTTTTGACTATATCCCACAGAACACAGGCTTGGTTTAAATGCCTAAAGCTAAGGAGTTGTGTCCTATTAAGGAAAACTGGATCCTAAGCACCCCTTGGCCAATATTCAGCTCTTTCCAGTAATACAAGAAAACTATATACCAGACATCTTAATTAATGCAAAATATTCACAAAAAATGTAAAAAATATTGCAACTTATGCATGAATATGCATTCAGTTTCTCCTGTATTCAATTCCAAGAGGAAGCAATTTCTGTAAAAATGAGTTTTGCTGCATGGTTCCTGGCAGTTATCTAACATGCCCTCAGGCAGTTATTTGTAGTATTTACATTTTTTACCAACTTATCAAGAGAAAATCCAATTGTTCCTAATGACAGTCACACTGTGTGTCTCTCATTCTCATATATAGGGAAGGGTTTATTATCCATTTGTAGTAATTAAGGCACTGATGTTATATGGATCCATAAAGTCAACTTCATTAAGCAAACAAAGGCTTTTTTTTCCCCCTCCAAACTTACAGCTGCAAAAATATTTAAAAATAAAAGCTGTTATAACGTGTCACATAGTTTGAAGGACAAACGAGTATTGGCAAATCTGAAAGTATTCTTAGAAATTGAAAAAATAAAACCACAGTCTGTAAAAAAGTTATTTTTCCAACAGTAGCTAGAGAGAAGCAAAATAATTAGCTAGCGCAAAACATCCGAGAGATAGTGTTTGACTATGCCTGTCTTTCTGTATTTGAGATTTTCTTGTAAAATGGTTAAGCAAACTGCTTTTTACAAGTTCAAGGCCACATATTACCAAGGGGAGGGGAATCTTCTATACCCTTTCAGAGACTTCACATCATTTGTTTCCAATAGATTAAATATAATATTGGACAAGTGACCAGGAGCTGCTGCCAAACGCCACTGGTCTTACCAGGGACTTACTGAACAGTAATTCTACTGAACAGACGTAAGGTTAGAAGCCAAATAACTCATCCAAATCAAGCAACTTCTTTAAAAAAAAACCAGCAAAGTAACAACACACTAGACCAAAAAACCTGCTGTGAAATACATGTGGGCTAGGTTTTGTTACTGAGCTTCCTTTCTCTTTACCCCCAAAAGACAAACTCCACTGGTCATACAGCAGAACATCTCTCATATGACCATTCCTGAACAATTTCGCTGTGCTCATACAATACTGTGCATTGCTTTATTGTGGGACTTGCAACACTCTAGGAGCCTCATCAGCAAAATTTCTCACCAATTCAACCTACAGCAACAGAACCTCAGTTATCACCCTCTACAATTACAGCACTAACGAAGTTATCAGAGTAAGGTGGAGAACCAGGATGGGAATCAAGTACCTGCATTAAACAAGCATAATTAAATCCACTGCAGCCAGTGAGACCAACTGAAAACTAACATGGACAGGTCTAACTATCAAGTCAGGACCTTAAACCCCCAAAGAGGACACACGCCTCTGCCACAACACATCTGTCAGTACTTCAGAGGACGAACAGGATTCTAGCACATTATCATCACGAGATCCTCAGAGAGGCCAGGCAAAATCCCAGAGCCAGTGTAGTCCATGGGAACACTTGCATTAAACTTTGTGTTCATTCTACATCTTCTTGATTCTCTGTAGAAGCATGGCACAGCCACAGAACTTCATGCAAGTGTAAATTTTACTTCATTACTTCTTACTCCTGTGGAGGACCCCCAGACCACCGGCATTCCTCCAGAAGAAACACAGCTCTTCATTTCTTGAAATGCTATCTTGCTCTACATCGAGTCCCATTATAGTTTCTCTCTTGGCAGTGCTGTAGTTATCCACTGCAACACATGTGAAATTAGGACTGGAATATTTTACAAGTATTTTCTTCCCCCAGCCATGCGGTAAAACAAACTTTGTTCTTCTGCAAATCCCTCCTGTAAGTGCACATACAATTCCAAACACAACGGTCACAGTGATTTTTTTTTTCCTGCAGAGCTGGAGAAAGGGGGAATTCAAGTCTTCTCATGGCATAGAGTTGAAATGTTTGAAAGACGTGTCTCACTGGAGCTGTACGAAGTTTTTGTAAAGGTGACCAAATCCTAGCAAGTTTGGATTTCAGTGTAATATGTAAAACTTGGACTGTGTTTTCTGAAGCTTGCAAATCTTCCAGGCAGATTTGGGCTTTAGTTCAAACAGATCTGGACTGATTTCTATTTTGTTTGAAATGATGCCCAAAACTATGATTAAGTACGGTTTTCACCAAAACTCTCAATTCAACTCAATGGAGTGGTCTTATTTTTCCAGCAAGACAAGTCCTAATGCATTCACACTCTACAAAAGGAGGCAGGCGTGAAGAGAGTTCCTCCACAGCCTACTGAGATGACCAAAAAAAGAGACTCCAAAGACAATGAAGTATAACACAGCACTCAGCCCAAGTGTCAAGAAGTGACACAGTAAATCAGCTTTGCATACATTTTTCCTGATTAATATTCCAATTTAAGAGCAGCTCACACTTCATCCTTCAGATTTAAGCAAAGTACAGTAGGAGAAAGAGGTCTGGTACTGGTGAAGGCAGTTTCATAGCAACATTCTTATTTTATTTTTCCCCTTTGATAACTGAGGGTGCAATGAACAGAAAACCAGGTGCTCAGTTGGAGCAAGTCAATATAGCACTGAAGTAACCTAAACCTAGAGAACTGTTGGGCAGGGGTTTAACCCTACTACAGGGGTGGTCTTGCGCCTTATAATTGTCTCCCAAGCCCTCAGTTAGTGCCACAGTCAACCAATCCTTAAGGAAAAGGAATATTGTAGTTTCCACCTGAGGAGCGAAAACAGTCTGGGACCCTCCAGGCTGAAAGAGCCAGGGTAGGCACTACCATCTCCTCTTGCAGATTTTACTGTAGCAGCTTTGCAATGCCTTATCTGTTAACCCCACCTTCGGCCTAATTAATCTAAATATCACATGGTACATTGACAGAAATAAAAATGTCATCCTGCTTTCATGTTTGATTTTAGCATGCAAGCCACAGCTAATCACATGTAAAAGCCTTCCAGTATATATCCCAAAAGAGTTTGAAGAGTTTGTTAAGACCAGCTAGTAAACTTTAGGGCTGATGGCATACATAACTTAGTTTTTAGGACCCACTCCAATCTTCATATGAAAAAACTTCTTCAGTATGAATGGGACTTGTCCAGGTTTGAGCTCAGAGGGCAACTGAGCACAACGCAGCTGCTCACTCTCCCCTTCCCCCCCAGCGCTGAGAAGAAGGTATCGCAAAAGGACAGGACTCTATGTTTAGGACTTACTGTTTCTTCACTGTACTGCTTCATAATAGGCTGCCAAAAGTCATAGTTTGTGTTGTTTTGTTTAAAAATCAGAATCTGTTTAGCACTTTAATGTCATAATGCATGTTACACAGAAGTTGAATTTCTAATTATTTAATTTATATGAAATTTTACTTCTATGAAAAGTGTTATTTGCACATATATTAAATAGAGTTTTCACTTTAAACTGCATTAAAAGTTATGTATTAATGTTCTGTAACAAAGTCGGATTTTATATTTTCAATACATAGGGAAAAGAGAACCAAAACTGAGTTTCTGCAACATGTAAAATAACAGGTTCTTCAAGCCTAACCGAAGTCTGTAAACACTTATAAAATGCAGATAAAATACCATTACAAGACATTATGACTGTATTTCAACTTCACATTCTAAAGTACTATGTTGCATTAAGAGTCTTTGCAGCAGATTAGGGATGAATTAGTTTAAGTAAGGTTTGTCTACAGAAGACAGTCATTCCAAAGCAAGATGGACTATACATAGAGGACTACTCTGTACTAACTCCCACTAGGAATAATCAGACACAATGTACGTAACTACTGAACATCTCAGGGCATTGTACCAAGAAGGCACACATCATTTTCCCCAAGCACAGATAAATGATATTAATTACTCTTGCACAAGGAACTAGGGAAGTCAGCCTCTGCAACCAAACTGACAGCCAACAATGCACTTAAATATTCATGTAGTCTGTGTGATCCTGATCAGGGGGATGCACGTGCAGGAGACAGCCACACAGCACAGAAATGCAATGAGATCAGGCTTTACAAAAAGTTTCTGTGTTCCTCTCTCTACAATGTAAGGGCTAAACCTGTGGGGTACACACTGGGAACTAAGGATCCAAGTAAGGCATTTTCTGGATAGGAAGGTGGCTCAGGACTCAGAGCACCTCTAATTGCATCTCAACTTCAATACTAGAAGGAGTTGCAGTTCCAGACAAGAATTTCTACAGCACTTAAAATCATAAAATTTGGTCCCTCAAACAAACTCATCATCTTTGCAGGTGAGCAAAGCTTACAGTACAAAACAGAATATATGTCAGAATCAGTGTTATCAAAGATGTTGAGATACATCCAGTATAAAAATGAGCATTTCATCTTAATTGCTGTGTGCTTCCTAAGGAACAGCCCAACGTTCATATGGAGGGGAGTCAGTACAGTTCTCATAATATCCCCGTTGTAATGCAGTGAACATCTTTTCTAACCTCCAGCAAGCCATGTAGGGAAAAACATCAGTCTTGTTTCTACCCGCTCACCTTTCTCAGTGTGGCCATTCCCCTTCGCAAAAGCCTTAAAAGTTCACATTAACAGTATACTACCTTACAGACATTATCCATATCACCTACCTCACTGACACCCTGGGCTGGGTGCACAGATCTGCTTCTCACAGGAAGAGAGACAGGAGCTTCATGTGTCACACTCTTTCTCCCTTTACAAACAGGCAGGTGATTTTTATTTATTTTTTTAAACTAACCTTCACGTAGATATATTTATGTACTTGGTCCTGATCAAGTCACATCTTTATAAATAGGAAAAGAAACACTTATTCTTGATACAATAAAAATTGTACCTGCTTTGCCTCAAATGCTCAGCATGGTATTGCCAGTAACAGTACTTCGGAACATAACCACTCAAATTATTTGCTATAATGGTGCCACACTATAGTTCCCAGTGGAATTGGAATTGCTGAACGTTACAGTCTCCACCAGGATGGAAATGCTACTGTGGTGCTTATGTGAAAATTCACTAGGTTTCTGCTCTCAAGGGAATAGTTTCCTCCTGTGATAATGCTAAACATAAGACACATTGAGTTTTAGGACTGATGAAAATAAAATTGGTGTGAATAAATGATAATTTATATAAAAATGCACAGTCAGGGCATCTACTACATATACAAGACCATAAAATTTAACTATCTCACTTCATCACTATAGCATACTCATGAAAGCTATTGTCCATTCATGGTCACACGAATTTGTCCTAATCATCTACGAGGATCACTGCCTGAGCAGTGCATTTCATTATTTAATGGAGAATGAGATAGAACTACTTTAGGAGTAAGCTGTGACATGTAGTACATACAGTGAGAAGTCCTGCTCAGTTCATTGGAATGCCATCTGTTTTCCCTTTGCAAAGACTATGTTTCCCAGTCACCACCTGCACCATTACCAGGAATTTAGAGTAAAGGAAACCTGCTCTACCAGAAAATAGCTTTATCCTAGTTTTCACTGAGTGGCCTCCCATGCAAGTCATTGCCTCTCCTCTTCCTCACAATCTCTGCTTCAACTGAAAATTCTTCAGATGGTCATGCTAGAGACGATACAGATGTTAAGAGGCAATCTACTCTGGAGACACAAGGTAATGCTTTTATAAGCATGCTAATGACACAGGCTGTTGCATTAATATGACACAAGGGCTTAATGTTATTTTTAATAAAGGTTCTGGTTTCTTGTTATTTTCTAGGAAAACAGTATCAATTTAAAAGGCAGAAATGGGAAAACCAGTATGGCTTAACTTGCAGCCTTCAACTGAAACACATTATAAAACCTTCCTTCAAATTGAGAGTCACTATTAGAAAAAACATACTTCATGCAGATGTTTCTGGAAGACTTAAGATTAGCATGACAGTCGCATGGATGGAGGTAAAATGCTTCTGACAAGTTTCTCTGCTACAACTTGATTCAGCAAAGCACTTCAGCATATGCTCTCGAGCTTTGCTGAATCAGAGCCCAGAAGTGACACCCCTTTTGACAGCTTCCTTATTACTGTTAGAAGTTAACCCTCTGGTGGGGACCCTTCCCCTCCCTCAGCCACTCTCACATGTGATGGAACAGACATATGGCATGACGTACCCCCGCAGAGCTGTGGGACTTGCATCTTACTGGACGACACTACCTATTTGCAAACAGCATACGGCAGCAGATGCACATGGCTCTTCCCCTTTATTTCAAACAGCACATTCTGATCCAGCACAAACAGCTGAAAACTAACACGACTGACTGCTAAACAAGGATCATGGAGCTACTGTTTAAAAAAAAAAAAAAAAAAATCACTAAACAACTGCCTTAAAAGCAAAAGCTGTGTAACTCACTTGATGGCATTTCAGTAACACCATTATTGACGTGCCTACCCCACTGCACATTGACAGAACTGGTTATTTTGACAAGCATGAAGAGAAACTTCAGCTAGCTGCGTAGGGACTGCAAGTTATTTGTATTCGCCGTTGTGTTATCTACTGCAAGTATGTGCTGAAAGAGTTCATCTGGTGGAACAGACTCCCAAGACTTTGTGAAGTGTGCCACAGTGTTCAAATGAATCAGCCCTAGTATCTGAATTTTTCATTTAAAAAAATCCCCTACCGAGACAAACGCTGCCTGTGAAATCTGTGCTGCTCATGCACATAGAAAGATTCATACTTTTCCCCATCTCTCCCTCTCTCACTTCTGTCACCCCAGCAGTCAGTTCTCTCCAGCAGGTTACCTCCACAAAGGGAAACGGTTTGGTGTGACAAACACTGGCCTGCGATGCCACGCTGCGTGCACAGGATGCAGTTTTTGGCTCCAAGCTGCATGCCACCCTCCCCCTCCCAGCCCACCAAACTGGAAGGCAGAAGGGGCCAGTTTAGCAGTTGATGTTCATGTCAGTAATGAATACATGACTGCTGCCAGCTGCTTTGATCCTAGCTGCCCAGTTCCACAAACATCCCACAACTCTGGATTTGCAGTTGTCCTGAAGGTATGGCAAACAACGTGCCCCAAATCAGCTACTCTGCCTTTCTACCAGGAGTTTAATCGCTCCTCTGCATGAGCTTCCCTCCCTGACAGAGCCAGGGCACATCACCACACCACTGCTGCTCTGGATACTCCCCTTCAAGCCACCCAATGCTCCCATCCACGGCCCCATTCAGACTGTAGCAGCTGGACTCCCCAGCACCCCTCGCTTGCAGTCACGATGCTAGGGTCGGAAATTTTTAGTCTAGACTGATTCAGTGTTTGTAAGTCATAGAACTTCTCTTAAGAGTCTGCTTCCTAAAGAGAAAAAACTAAGGCTGTTGGACAATGTGCTTTAAGCACTCCAAAGCAAGACTTTAAAAACCTCTACCTATTGGTCAAGTAGTTAACCATCAAATAATACATTTACAGTCTAAAGGGGTGATTTCTAAAGAGATCTAAAGAAACTGTAAGAGGAAATAATACCGTGACCGATTGCTTAACATTGGCAAGCCAACACACATAATACTTGTTTAAAGCCCTGGCTCATTCAAGTCATGACAGTAGCCCTTATCGAGTGGCTGAAGCCCCCATGCAGACTAGAGTCTCATTCCCTACCACTATCCCTTAATACCTGTCCAGATAGAGCACTCTTTTTGTGTTATCATTTTAATTGAATACTTAAAAATAATAGTTCACTGAATGCAAGATTTACTACCACACATAAAAATAAAATGACAATAAAGTCATACACATAAATTAAGCAAGAAGCCCTATAATCTAGTCTGTATCAATGCTGTATTTTCTCTCATGTCAATGTCTCATTCTTCACCTTCTTTGAAGTACAGTAAGTTACCATTATTGGTAAATATTTATATTCAGTTCTGCAGTGTCAAGATACTGACAGTTAATGTAAGTCTTCCAAAAAACGTTCCCATCTTCCCAAGATAACACAAATATTTATCATCTATGTCCTCCTGAAGGCTTATGCCTTTTTGGGAATGAGTTTTAGGATTATCTTTATTCTTGTCTCAGCAACTTTTAGCTAAGAAAACTAGAACAAATTAGGACTGTGGTAGCCACATACACACTAGCTAAAATCAATAGCTTTAATTTTCACATTTAAACCTACAATTTTCATCTGACAGGCTCAGCAGGTTTTAATGCACACAACAATTTACTTTTACTGTTTTAATTGTTTTTAGTCAATCACTTTTATTGCTTCTCTGCATCTGACTAAACAAATTAATAGAGCTATGTTCATAAATGATTACTTTGTGAAATGGCTTGATAGATACATTTGCCAGTTTCACCTTCAATTACTGCCAACATTAGTAATATTTATACCAAAAGGTACATTTATCTAGGTTTTATAATTAAGTGAGCAACAGGAGCAGCAATAGCAAAAAAAAAAAAAAAAAAAAAAAAATCTATTTCATGAGCTCCATAGTATCAAATTTCATCTTTCTAACAGTGTTCCCCCCAGGCCAAATGAAAATCGGCAAGACCTGCCTGCATAGTTGGCTGAAAAAGCCCTTTCCAGATCACAGAAAGTCTACTCCTGCCTAGATTCTTATATGGTCTTCTGGTTGAGGAAAACACAAACAAAGAATATATAACTCACTGGTCAGGATGACATTGTTATGGGGCTTGAGAGACCTGGATCAAATTCCTTGCTTTGTCCCTTAGACAAGGGCAGTGAGAGTCCAAACTCCAGAAGACACTTAGGGCTCCCTCCCTGTCCCCACCCAATTCTGCTTCTTGGCCAGATCTGAGGTGGGTCAGGTACAGGAACATTAGCTTGAACACAATACATAGTAGTGCCTCTTCCCTTCAGCAGATGTGTATGTGGCCAAAGTTGGAAAATTCACTAATACTAATTAAAAACATGATACAGTTGCCACAAAATTGGAAATCCCAAGAAGTCTACCTTTGCGAATGCCAGCAAGGGGCAGCCTTCACTGACACAGTCTTTCCCATGTTACGCACAGATCACAGGATCCAGAATAAGAGATTATCAACCTTCATAATCATTACTGCAGTTGCTGCTAAATAAAAACATAGGAACGCAATTCTGCAGCTTGGTCTTTCACCAGTTACAGCATCAGGTGAATTACTACTGTGAAAACAGAACTAATGGCAAGCAGAAGTTGCCTTCAGATACTGCTTCCCAACAGATCACTTAGGAGGTTTGGCCCAACAAGCATTTTCCAAGCAAACCAGACACAGAACCAGCAAGGCTCTTCCGCACAACATGCAGCACATGTACTCACTGACGTGAGAGATCCCAATCCACCGAGTGAAACCCAGGGTTAACCTGATGGATCTTCAGCTCTTCTGCCTGAATTTAGAAGAATAAGTTCACTTGACCAGAAAGAACACAGATTTCCCACACACAAGAGACGAGCTACCCTAGACACTGAGCTACAAGGACCTTCACACCCAAGATGCTCAGAACCCCAGACCTAGATCTTCTTCCTAAAATAATAAAATAGGAATTTATCTAATGGGAGAAAACACCACAAAACCAGAAGCTAAAGTCAAAATCTCTTTCTTCACAGGCTCCAGAATCAGGCTCCCTCTGGCAAGAAACACTTGAATGCTTTTCTCCCATGTGTTTTAAGAGGCAGGCTCGAGACTGTCACCAAGAACAGCCTCCAGCCAGTGCTCAAGTCTTTCATTAGCAGTGGAGATCAGTGTTTGAACACCTTTACAGCTGAGGAAGATAATTCTTCTTCTACTTTCTGGACATCTTATTTAATCTAACCATTAGAATAGCTCAAGTCTTGCATGAGAAACACCCTCATTAGAAAGGGGGAGGCTTTGGTTTTGATCCAGTCAGGCAGGGGAAGCCTGAATCTGGTTCCTCCCCAGACAAGACCATTATTTTTTCACTCTTTCCTTCTCCAGTTACAGAACCACATCAAATATCTCCCCCTTTCCACCGCACCCTGCTTTAAGTTGTTTGAAACCGAAGGGAAATGAGGTGCCCATCTCGGAGCAAGACACTAGGCCACCAAGTGGAGGAGGGTGTTTCCTTCCTGGGTGCAAGGCCCAGGGAAGGGGGAACCCCAGCCTCCCTGGCCTCCCCATGGGTTAAGTCACAAGAGGGTGCTGCAGGGCCCAAGACATTCAGCCAAATTCAACGTGCTCAGGTCTCCAGATGGACCTAGACACACTCCTCCAGTGGATAATGAAGTGCTTCATCTACAGCTAACACACCAGTTCTTCTTCCCACCCCACACCTATTTTATCACCACTTTTGTGGTATCCTGTGGATTAGGAAAACATAACTTATGATTTTGGGAGAGTCTGTCCATCCCTCTCATTATGTTTCTTAAACTTCGTCCTTTGCGAGCAAGTAAATACTTAAAGCTCTCCTCCCTGCCTTCGCAGACCCTGTTCTTTTTCCCAAGTAGTCACAGAGTACTAAATTGGCTGTGGCTTTTGTACAAAAGCTAAAAATTATTCTACACTGGTCAAAACTGCTGACACCAAACTAGTTTTTCATTTGATATTCCTACATAATATCACTCATATTTGGTTTAAACCTTCATTGAACACACACCCTCAGAAGCGGTCTAGGTCTTAAGCTGTAGGAAACTGATAAACTGCATAGTGTGGTAGAAGGGCTTTTTACAATTCTTTTAGAAACCTGCATAATATCTTATATGAAAGACCCTGATCTCTGGCTGAGGCTGCTAGGTACTTCATGAATATAAACCAAATATATTAATCCTTTTGGTCCTTAAGCTACCAAGCCTACACTCTACTGCAACAAGAAAAATCACATAAAGCTTGTATGACAAAAAAGCGCACATCTTACTACACATCTAAACTGTAAAGAACAAATCTGTGTATTTACCGAGGTTCATGCAAAAATATAATTTGGATTTGTTTTAGTATTTCTATATTCCTTGAGTCAGTTCCCTAGTCTAAATACATACCATTTTTACTTTAAGTTGCTTGGTAGTAAACAGATACTGGATCCACCAGTAGTTTTCACAAAACCACTCCTTGCTCCCTTCCCTGCAGTGAGGTAACACAGCTGTTCCATAATCCTGTCTTTTTATTGTCAGACAGGACAGCACTCACCAAAATGTCAAACTGAGGACAGCCACCTCACTTGGATGACATACCCCAGAGCATGTCTGTTGTTGAGGATTTCTTCAGTAAGGAGCCAAGTCTAAAAAAAAGTCTAAATCAACAAATCTGTCACAGATTTCCCAAGTTCTTGCTACTCAGGGCAGATATTAGCAGAAAGAACAGATAAAGCCAGAGGTGGAAACAGCATCTCCACCCACAGCTAAATATATACATTTTGATCAAACAAAGCCAGCCCCCTCCCACCACTATACTACAGCAGAGAGAAGTAATCAACAGAACCAGTCACAACAAAACCCGGGCACATCTGTATTCCTGCAGAAAAGGACTAGCAAGATCATTTTAGCTCTGTGCCTGGTGTGGTAGTTCAGCAAGGCAGCGGTCTCAACTCATTTTTAAACTTGCCTTGAAATGGCAACAAGCTGGGGAAAAAAAAAAAAAAAAAAGGTAATTTCTTTTCCTGCAGGCCAAGATCCTGGGACATGGGCCCACAGAACCCTTTGCAGAAGGATTAAAATGGTATCCAAGAGTGACCCTTAATTACTTTGTACAAGACACATGGACTGTTAGACTGACTCACTAGAAGTTTTCACATGGCCCAGCTACAGTATATTTCATATTTCTATCAACTAATGACATAATTTCATAAACACTAGTGAAGAATCAGTGGTACAATGCGATTTCAAAGGTCAATTTTCAAATATGGGCAAGGTACCCCTTACTGCACTCAGTGAAATGGCCAGCATGATGCTGCTCAAGATCAGCTGGAAGCTTTAAGTGACAGTATTTTGCTATTTCCCTCCACGCACACCAGAGCACGCTGCCCTTAAATAGCTTTCAGAAAAGGTCCTTTACAAATAGGATCCTACTTCGTGTGGTCAGATAAGACCTGCTGAAACACTGTTCAAGATCACTTTTCTACAGTACTACCTGAAGACCCCAACCAAGACCAGCCCTTTTTGTGCTAGCCACACCATGCAGGAAAAGCCTGTCTCAGTCTAAATAAATAGGACAAGCAGAAAGTGGGTAAATAAAATAAATAAATAAATAAATAGCTTGCCCCAGGTCACATAGTCCCTCTGCATCAGAACCAAGAAGCATATATAGAACTCTTGACTCCCAGTGTCTTACCTGCAAGACCATCCTTTCTCACTCTTAAAAAACCAAACAACTTTAAAAAAAAGCACAAGGCATCAGCTTACAGCATTATTATTGACAGTTATTCTAATTGTCCTTCAGGAAATAGAGCTACACCAAGGATCAACCTGGCCCATGTGTCTAAGTTGGGGACAGAAATCAACAATAAAGCGAGCTGAAGTTTATGAGAAGTTCACTGCTTGGCAAGATCCTTCCTTCCATCTCATCTACCTGGAATGAAAAAGACTTGATATCATGTACCATGTCAAGAGACCACCCCCACCAAAACATTCAATATACTTTCACAGAGATGTTACAGAGTATATTCCCAACACAGACATAAATATATTGGAAATGCACCGTTTTCTTCCCTTCACTGAACTCTCTAGCATAGCAACTCGTATATATCACACAGTTCACTTTACAGCAGCCAAAACAGATGAAAAAGAATCACGTCCAAGCTATAAATCATATCCACCCATTGCAATTAAACACATTCAAATTCTAAATCCCAGAAAACAGACTTTGTAATGATACAATTGCTGACTGCATCTACCAAATACTCCATTGCTGCCCTTCAAACGTGCTTTCCATATACAAGCACACAGAAGCTACTTTACTGCCAATTCCTCCACTGATGGCACATTTTATTGACAAAATACAGCTGAGCCACCTAAAGCAATTTCAGCTACAGAATAACCTTTCACACAAGAAGTTAACCAGCTCCTCCATCCATTTGCAATAGATTTAGATTAGCAAACACCACACAGACACATTCAGATCCTTTGAACAGTCTTGTGCCAGTTGACGGCGAAGGACAAGGTAATGTTATAACACTATTTCATGCTTTGAGTTCTGGGAAGCAAAGCCTTCCTTACTCAGACGCAGGAGGTTTGGATTCGCACTCTGCCACAAACTGTTTGATCTACCTATACCTTCTCTCCCCCATCTCCCGTTTCCCCTTTCCTTTGTCTTAGCCCTCTCCTGCATTACAACTTTCTTGTTACACATCTACAAGGATTGTCTTAGTTTAAATAATGCTTTTTTTTAAAAAAAAAAAAGCTGCCCAGTCTTCCTGCAAGCTTAAAAACTACCAGATGTATTCAAGTCTGTCTAGAGTGCAACTACTGGCACCAGGGCGGCTGCTTGTAACAACTAGTTTGTGAAAGGGAGGCTGTGTGGCCACAGACAAGTTCACCATTGAACAAATACTTTTATTTTTAAAAGCAGTAGATTCCAACACGAAGTTACACTTCTCTTTCAAATGCAGTTGTATAAAACTGTATGTTCTGTATTACTTATGGAAATACCAATCTTAAAACATGCCAAGACTTGGAGCTCCCCATTGAAAAAACTTGTTAGGAAGAGACAGTTTTAGAAGCTACTTTTATCATCAGGCTTAATCCTGCATTCCTGTCAAGTCGGTCCTTCAAGTGCGTTTGCCTGATCAAAGATCTTACGGTTGACCTCTCAGATTTTGTCCATAGATCACTCAGAGTGCTAGTTTACTACCAGCTGCTCTTAACATCTGTCCAGTGCTAGCTGTCGTGCCCTCTTCAATTTAGTCTGTGCTAAATAATTCCAGAGGTGGGTGGGAAAGGGGGAGAGACTGTAGAGCAGCATATTCTCCCCAAAAGTCACAAACAAAGCACACACCGTTTCAGGCAGTCTGATGGAAGAAGATAAATTCACCAACAGATCTGTACCAGCGTAAGTCCCAGGCAGAGGCTGCTACAGCAGAAGTACAGCTGAGACGTGTTTGCAATCAGACTGCAAGTTTCCAGAGAAACATCAGACATCCTCAAGTGCAAATACCTCCCACATGAAAACAGACAAGGCCTTGCATTACCAGATCACACGGTTCAGCTCCATTCTCAGACTGAGAGCAAGCCCAGGAGTGCCAGACACTGTAGCTAGCAGTCTGCCACTAACTGCAGAAGAATGATACAGCTGCAACAGGGATTGATCCCTGCAGAAGGTGCTACATGGGGAAAATCATTTCAGCCATGGGAGGCTGGCTGACTTTTCTCAGACTTTTTAATTAACCTCATGCAAAAGAATTCAGTACTACCATCTAAGACTCTTTTACAGTTCATAGCTCAAATCCACTTTGTCTTAGGCTGTACACACAAGTTGAAGCTGCTACTTACTGTCCCAGATGAACTCTTTCCACAGCTCAGTTGGAAAGAGCAAAATCTGGTCATTTATTCCCACCGGTTGGGAACTGACCAGAGTCACAGTTAAAAGTAACACTAAGAAGATAAAGCCAGATCTAACAGCCAGACACCACATAGAAAGTAAGAATCAATACATTACTTACCCTGGCCAGAAAGCCACACAGAGCAAGAGAAGTCCTTGTGCTCACAGGGCAGCCTGCACCACCACGCCTGATATCTGGGAGGCTCCTTTCTCCTCACTGTGCAGCATTTCTAGTTCACTTACAGTGCGCTCAGATACTCCTTGCACTGCTGTTTTGGAGAGCACAGATGTATCAGATGGCCTGGAGGAGAGCTCATCTGTCCTTCTGCCTGGATTTTTTAGTTCACCTGCAAAATATCATATTTTTTTTTTATGCTCTGTGATAGCCACACAGTTCATACGTGGGTGTTTTTTTTGTGCTTTACCTCCCTAAAGAGATCACCCGATACTTTTTTCTGGGTGACCCAGTGGCAACACAACAGTCCAGCATTAGATCCAAGAAACCACTACAAAACTGCTCACTAGTATCTCATGAGAAAAAGATACTTCTGTTGCAAGGCAAGTGTATTATTATTTGCTTTGCTCATTAACAAAAGCTGATCAAAGCCATACTGGTCCCTGAAGATGTTGCACTCTATAAGCTACTGCACTTTCCTAAAAGAAGACAGTGGCTTAAATCCAAACAGCTAAGGCACAGCAAGCACTACTCTTTTTATCCATTTTAAAACAGGGCAGGGAAGTCTGGTCAGGAGCTCCGATTAGTGCAGAATTACTTAGCTCAAAGTCAACCAGAATAATTTCAGAGCTGGACTTCTTGCCTCCTTCCCCCTTAGAGAGAAGTTCACCTCCTCCATCACTACAGAGTTGACACTTTATTGCACAAGCTCCTGAGCCCTTCCATTTCCTGCAGGGCACCACACTGCTAAGGACAGGAAGCTCAGGTTAAAATTGTCCCCCCCCTTTGTCAGAAGGCACCTGATACTATGCCCTAAAGTCATAAGGCAGTCTTACACAGAAGCCACTCTCCTTCCTAAACCCCATCTTTCATTTGTTAGGTTAAGGCCACAGATATTTTATTAATACATCAGACCACACCACATAACTTCCCTTCTGGTTAAAACAGATTTCACTGAATTAAAAACAGTAACTGAAGTTCTACTAAAAGAGAGAGAACCAAAAAGAACTATCAGCTATTACTATCCTTACCTGTAAAACCCACCAATACCCTCAAGCCTGTAAGAGGCCCAGCTCTTTTTATCCTACCCCACTACTGCTAGACTGATGAGCTTGTATTGCTACCAGCTGACAGACATAGTCCCTGCTGAAATGAATTAGATGTTAATAGTCAAGATGTGATGGGTTGTTTTCAAAGTCCTCAATTTTTCATTGAGGAACTGTTTTTCAATTTCTAGTTTTATTTGTGTTACTATAGAAAACTGTGACTAGCCTATTTTATAAACATCAGAGAGTTTATTGCTAGGCACTACAAAAGATACACCTATATACTGACCCTCTTATGAAGATTTCTTGTCAAAATGAAAGATTAGGTTAATGTTTTTCATTAAGTTCCTAAATTGTAAGTTCATTTTATTGTTTAAAAAATATGTAAGAATTTAAGATTATATATAGGTGAAATTTCAACTGTGAGCATTTTAAATGGATGGGAAGAAAATATTTATGTTTAAAAGCTGGTTTTTAGCAACTGTAGAGTAACTTAGCACTAAGAGGTTATACCTCCCCATATTCATGTAGAGATATACAAGATGACTCTATGTGCCTATGGAGGGTATTCACCCTGACCAAGAGCCTGCTTAAGGGTTCTGTGAACCAACAGAGTTCTGCAACAATGCCTTGGTAACGCAAAACTCCTGTGTTTAGAGAAAAACCCACTTTAAGATCACACAATCAAGACTTCTGTTTTCTGTGGGGTAGTTTAGCAGCAGTACTGCCAGATCTCCAAGCAGAGGCTCTGCACCTAGTTCTAGTCTTTGCCACACGGAGGCCCATTTGAATACATAAATTTAAACAAGATAGCCAAGACCCACAGTCAGAAAGAGAGATCTGAAGAGGAGAGCCTTTGGTGCATGGAGCACAGCTCTTCAACTGAGTTGAAAGTCAAAGAGAATGCAGAAAGGAATAAATAATCAAAAGAACAGAAGTAGAAAGAAGCTAGTAAGACTCCAAGAGGCACAGATCTATTCCTAGAGCACCAAGAAAACAAGGCATTTATTTTGTTGTTTACACTAGATTTTGTTGTAAATTACACTATTACATAGAAAGAAGTGCCTCATAATAACAGAAGTTTTTTATTGTCCATGTGACTTTAATATATCCCTTGTACAAAAGAAGAGTCAAAGTTGTATGGGTCTGGAAAAAAAAAAAAAAAGAGCAAGTTTGGGCATCATCCGATAGCCCAGTGATGAGAGCAGTCACCTTGGCAGCGAAAAGACACATGTCAACATCTTGCTCCCAGGGTTGCTCAGGAATTTGCATGAATCACTTCTCGAATAAATGGTGGAGGACAGACAGTCATTGACCAGGCACTGCTGTTGTATGAGGAGGGCCCAGCATCGTAACATCTGCAGGCAAGATCCTGGGTGTGGTAATTGCATGGAGAGAGGCCCATGTAAACAGGGACAGTCACTCCTTCCTAAGATTCCCTGGGAGATAAATGATGCCAGTGGAAAGTAGGAGTCTCTCTCTGTCTCACGTATAAACTGTCATTTACTTGATGGAGAACCCAGCATGTCCCCTTAGCACCTTTACAAGTTGTTAATAAAATGCAATGCAAGGCCCAGTTCAGAAAATAGCATCTGAAGTCACTGGGACTCAGTTGTGAGCAAAGGTAGAGTAAATATGAAACACTTGAGGGGAGTGGCCCCAAAGGGAAAGGCTTGACACTCAGATGTGTGTTAGAAGAATTAGGATACCTTTAAGTGTATCTTGGGGAAATGGGATGGAATAAATAGTTTATGATGAACATCAGGGGGAAAAAAACAATCCTGAAAGGCAAGTACATTAGAGAGTAGAATTATCTTAAACACCTCAAGCAACTGAACTTTATCATGTCCCTTCTGAAACTAGACTGGAAAAGGCTTTAGGTACCAAAAATAAGAGATAAAAAAGAAACTACCTGGAGAAAGAAAGAGAAGACCAATTAATCTCTCATTTGCCATATAATTCCTTGCAGGAGTCATCCTCAGCTTCCCAGATACTGCATCTGAGCCTCAGATTTGAGGTTCTAGGTTTGGTATATTTTGATTCCAAGGGCAGATGCTCAATTGTGTACCTTCCTACCACCAACTGGACTGAATCAGCTCAGTGAAACTCTAACCCAATAAAACAGAAACCTTCCAGAAATGTAGAATTATAAGAGGGAAGAAAATTATTAGAAGTAGAAATCATCTGAAGAAGTCCACCCCAAACCATATGGCTGGGTTCCATCATGGGGAAGAAGGCAGGGAGAGGGACTTTGAGAAAGCTGCATGAGCTATTCCAGCACATCACTTACCCTTACAACTACCCCAACACGTGGCCTCTTTCCCTGCGGTCATCTAAATCCACGACTCCTTTTCCTAAACACTATGGGCAAAGAGAACAGGTCATGCCCCTCCTCAGTGCAGCAGACAGTGCTGAAAACTTTCTGTTACTCAGTCTGATTTCATGAGACCTCTTCCACTTAATAGTCTTGCTGCAACCATTTGTGAGATTTGGGAAATAGCAGAGAGGAAGATCACAGAAGGTTTTAGGGGCTGGGAAATGATGCAGGTCTGGTGCACTGTAGCCTTGATTCCCTGACAAGCTGGGCTAGCAGCACGCTTGCCATGGAATCCCTGACGGGATCAGTCCCACTCAAGGAAACAGGTATTTCACCTTCAGTCAGTTGTAACCCACAGATACAGTAACAAAGTTGTGGTACTTTCCAACTTTGGACAAGGAAGGAGCAAAAACTTTTGCAACGTTCACCTTTCAGGCCAATACCCCTTTAGCATTGCCAGTGCCTGTTTTACTGTATTGTAGCATTTGTTTAATTCTAAAGCTCCACCTCCTGGAGCCATGAATACAGAGACAACTCAACTTTCACTTGAAGTAAGGGTGCAAGTTAAAGAGGAAAGTTTGCAAAGGTGTGAATCTTAAAGGGGCAAGATCTAAAATTATAAAAGTATCCCTGATTTGTTAGTTTAAAAAAAAAAAAAAAAAAAAAGAAAAAAAATCCGCTCTAAATTGAAAGCTTATCTCCTGAGGGGAGTCAATTTAATTTCTCAGCACTTGAGGGCAGCGATTTTTGACAGGGTTGGTGCAGCAGCCCTGTTCAATGTCGCGTCACATCCCACTAAACTGAAGATTTAAGGTTTTTTCCAGTGTAAATACAGAAAGCTAATTATGACTGGTTTTCCCCCACTTTAATTCATCCCCCCTTTTCACGTCTTCGACCTTCCCACCACCGGCATCTCACAGCGCACCTCAGGCACAGCCCAGGCTGTCCGGAGCGGTGCCCCACTTGCTCCCCGCCGGCCGCTTCGCCCCGGAGGGTACTCTTCTCCTCCTTCTCCTCCTTCTTCTCCTCCTCCTCCTCCTCCTCCTCCTCCTCCTCCTCATTGGAGAAGAGCTGCCCGGCCTCGGGGACGGCCGCCAGCCCGAGGAGCTGCCGTGCCCGCCCCGCCGGCAGCGACCACCCACCGCCCTCAGCCGCCCGCAAAATGGCGGCGCCGCCACCACCCCGCGTTCCCGAGGCGGCGGCGCCCTCTGCCGGCCGCCGGCGGCACCGCGCCGCCTTGCCCGGGCCTGCCGGGGCGCCTGTGAAGGCCGCGGGGCAGGAGCCTCCGAGGCGGGAAGGGAGAGGCCGCCACAGGTCCTCCTCTTCCTCCCTCCTCCTCCTCCTCCCCTCCTGCTGCTGGGCCTGCCGGCAGGGCTGCTCCCCTCGGCCCGCCCCTCTCGACTCTCAGAGCGCCATGTTCCCCTCAGAGCGCACCTGCGAGGGCCGGTGGGCTCCTCAGCTCCGCTCCTCTTTGTAACCACATTGCTTGGAGGAAAAAGCGCTGCTTGAAAGTGCAGAGGGTTTGCCAGGCCTTTCTTAGCACTGCTCAGAGGAGTTTTATCCTCACTGTCGGCTGTCACAGACCTCTCTTCTACTTGGCAGACCGAAATTTAGCTGCTGCTGTGTAGCAGAGAGGCTCTGACCTCCCAGGCAGCCATGCTGCGGTTCTGCCCAGCAGCCGACTCACCAGGGGAACACAGGTTTCCATTTAGTGGCGTAGCCTGAGGCCCAGCATCTCCAGAGCCTCAAAGTCTCCCTCAGGCTTGCCTGGTGCTCTAAAGGGCGGCTCCACATTGTCCACTCTAGGTTTCTCATTATGGGAACTGGATTGCTCAGAAGTTTCCTCACCCTGCTCACCTACCCAAGGAATCCACGTCCTTCTGCCTGCGAGTTGATGTACGTGTGCTCGGTGACCACAATGGCAGTGCAAGCCGTGCTTTGCTGGGTTCACTACCTCTGCACTTGTTACCATAGCGCATCTATCGGTGTTGCTGACTGAGAAGGCTCTGCTTTCTCATCAGCCTTTTTTCTGCAAGATTATAAGACAGGGTTCTAGCAATACAAGAGCCTGTCTTGATTAGATATCAGGAAGAAATTCTTCCCTGTGAGGGTGGTGAGGCCCTGGCACAGGTTGCCCAGAGAAGCTGTGGCTGCCCCCTCCCTGGAAGGGTTCAAGGCCAGGTTGGACAGGGCTTTGGGCAACCTGGGCTAGTGGAAGGTGTCTCTGCCCGTGGCAGGGGGTTGGGAACTGCATGATCTTTAAGGTTCCCTCCAACCCAAACCATTCTGTGATATTCTGTATCACTAGCACATTGCAAAGGCAGGTTTCACAAGCATTCATAGAGCTGCTGCAGGACAGCCCCAGGGCATCTGTCTACCTGATTACTACAAGAGACTGCAGTGACAGTGAGAGGTGAATGGTGCTAAAGCTGTCTGAGAACACGAGTGTCACGATGAGGGATGAAGCAAGAGCAGACTTGGGCAACAGGAGCTGAACAGCTGCAGTTTGGAGCTGTTGCCTGCTACAGTTCACATGAACCCCACAAGGACGAGTTCTGTTTCTGTTACACAAATCCCAACATACACACTTCCTCCACAGGTCCTAACACACAGCCTCATGCACTTTTTGAATAAATACAAACTATCAAAGCAAAGGCAGAACTGGATTATCTCAAAGATAAAGGTTGGGCCTTCTGCTTTCATTGGCCCGGTTCAGTGTCCTCATTCCCAACACAGTTTAAGATCAGTTTGAATCCTGCAGGTATCTGCTCTGGGTCCAGTTCTGTTCCAGACTGTTATTAACAAGACAGCACTGTAACATAAAATGTCCCTGAGAGTATAGCCAGAGGACAGTGAAGAGAGAAGCACTTTTAACAACCTTATGAAAGAAGATGAGAGATCAAATATTTAAAAACAAAAAAAAATTGGAAAGGGTACAAAAGACTGCATGATGTAGCTGGAAGGAGACAAGAGCTGAACAGTACACTTCAAGCAAAATCAAATATACGCCACAGGACATCACAACTCCGAAATCAACTTGGGCAGAAAATGATGTGGAGATTATGGCAGACCACAAATTGAATACAGTCAAATATCACTTTGAGACATATACACAACACAGGGGAGGCATTACTTGTGCTGCTTGGGAGGCCCCAGCTGGCATACTGTGTCCTGGTTTGGATACAGCCATTTGAGGACGAGGGGGACAAATGGGAAACGATCAATGGCTCAGCACAGCACACACGGTCGGGGAGGGTTGGGAGAATGGGGATTGTTTAGTCTTGTGGGCAGAAAACTGAGGTGGCAGGATAAACTATCAGGGTGTCCACCACACGGGAGAACAGCTAGCAGGATGTCGGTCACCAGGCGTGTTCTTGGTAGCGTGGAAGGGGGGAAGGACAAGAGGAGGAATGGCAGCTTAATTTGCTGCTGAGATGATTTGTCTTAAATATTCGGTGCCACCCTTACTGACCTGTAGTCTGTGCCAGCAGTTGTCTCCCTGCGGGGTCCCTGGGGCCGGGGCCTGTCAGCAGGAGTTTGTCCCCAGAGCCACCGGGCTGAGGCCAGGGGAGCGCTCCGCCCGTGCCCCAGCCTCTCCCCGGGGACCCCCCCGCCGCCTCCCCCCTTCTCTCCCCCGGGGAACTCCTCGTTTCCCGCCGCAGGGCCCGCTCCCGGCCCTGCTCCCGCCCCGCGCCGGGGCCGCCTCACGGCGCCCGGATTGAGGGGCCGCTGCCGGCCGCCAGGTGGCGCCGCGCGCTGCCCGCGGGCGGGCGGGACGGGGCGGGGGGGTGTGCGGGCAGAGACGCCCCGGCCCCGGCAGCCGCTTGTTGTATTAATTGCTTGGATAAAGCTGTAAAAACAGCCCCGGTTGTTGAGAGAGAGAAGCAGCCGCTGTGGAACGCGTGTGGTGCCGATGTCACAGGCGGGCGGGACGCATTGGGAAGAAGCTGCAGCAACCGGCGGGCGGGAATGGCGGTGTAAGGACCGTACAACACCTCAGGGGTGCCTGTCGTGGCACAGGGGCAGGAGACACACACAGGTATCGGACAACACGAGCCTGAACTGGTGGTGCCCACAGGCTCTCAAAACTCCTCCAATCTTTCCTTGTGGTGACCTGGCGGCCATTACAAATCGGACCACAGAGTAAAAGATGCTGGAAAAAGAGCCCAGTCCCGGGTAGTTTCTGTCACCACTTACTCAGGGCAAGAATTTCCAAAGGCCAGAAGTAGTTCAAGAACTTTGTCTATAGTTTATTGCAATAAACATGGATGGAGAAAAGCAGCTTCCCCGCGTGAGGGAACATGAGGACAGAGGATCAACTTACAAATGAAATAATGCAACAGTTCACAGCGAACCTTTGCAGCAGCGTTGGTAAATAATAGTCCAACACTTGGGGAGTGACTTCAGGTGCCTTGTTTACCTCCATTAAAAGATCGTTCAGAACCAAACCATAATTGCCAGTTCTATCCGTAAAAACTAGAACACCCTTTTTCAGATAGAAAACACAGGATTATTTTGTAACCTAAAAACTTAAATCTGCAGGAGGTTAGTTGTTGGCATGAGTATTTTTTGACAGGCTGTAGAAATCCTCGAAATAAGCGCCTTGTGTCCCAGAACCTGTTCACAAATACAGAAATGAAGACGTAATATGCCATAAACTCATTCCAGCTATCAGCCTGTGGGAGAGGCCCAGCGGCAGAATGATTCCCTGTACAGAAGTATAGAGAGCACAAATGCATCGGTACATGACAGAGCCCATAGACGCACATTTCAGAGCTAACCCCTTTCAGTTAAACCGTGCAGATACTAAAAGAACATTATATCCATAGAGAACTTGCTGGCATGAATGTCCTTGAGGCAAATGAGGATGAAGAGCTAGTTAGGTGACAAAAGGTGGGTCTCTCACTGGTCATGCCAGGGATGTAACTAGGATGCCATTGGTAATCCGTACCTCTTCTGTACTTGTCTAACTGAAAAACACTGACCTCAGACACATTGAGATGCAAATAAACTTTAAACTCTTCCTAGAAATGCACTATATGAATAACAAATGCCAAAGGATTGCAGAAGGGCGTTTTGTACAGTTGTAGTCAATAGAAAGCATTCATTCTAGAAAAAAAAAAAATCTATTTTTTTTTTTAATTAATCACTGGGTTGCCACTTAACTATTGCAACAGAAAACTTGTGTAACTAAGATTCTATCAGGCTTCAGCTCTGTTTTTTTCCCCCCCACATACAATTGACAAAGAAGCTAAAAATAAAAGCTTGATTCTTTTGTACCAGACCCAGGGCAATCTTGCTGGAGTCATGATGCAGCTTTTCAGTGAACTGCTTGAGTAAAAACCACCACACATACAAAATTTCTCACAGACTGAAGGAGCAGAAAAAATATTTTTCGGCCCACTTCCCGCATCCCCTAGGCTAGGCATAAACTGGAATGCAATTCCAATTTACTTTTCCAGCTAGGAATGCTTCATGATGAAATGCATAAAAAAAGAAAGCGATAGAGACTCAGAGGTGACTTAGCCTCGGAAACCCTCAGAACACCATTTTTATATTAAAAAAAAAAAAAAGTTTACTTTGTTCAAACCATCAGTAGATCTAAAAGGATTTAAAGAAGAAATCCAAGTTTATCCTGGACCTGGTTAGCAATACAAAAAGCAGTAATAACCCTTGCCCCCAAACTTGCCACAGGCTCAGAGCGCTGTGGGCAAGGACACAAACCCAGAGGTGGTGTACAGGGATATGGCTTTCGCTGTTGTGGGTGCTGGTTAGGGGACCAAAGGATGCCTGGCTTTCCTGCAGTCACCCCTGCCCTGGGGAGCCTGGCCACAGCTCCCCCGGCACATAAATTAACCCCGAATTCCAGCAACTTCTGCTCTGTTCACTGAATCAACTCAAACTTTTTGGAACTTTTGGGGACATTTTAACTTTAACATACTAGTCTTTCTAACCCCAAATACATGCTCTACGAGAAAGCTGTTTCTATTGCAAGCACTAAAGCAGTCCCTGAAGTTTAAAAATCAAGGCTGACAGAGCATCTTGGATACTTTAAGGAAATCGTATTTTCTGAGATAGAAATTTTTTTAAATATCAAGAGCAGAATTAAGGCGGACCTTTGCCTTGTATTCTGGAAAGGAAGCTCCATTACATTTTCTCTTTATATTCTGGTCCCAGATAACAGGGTTTTTTAATAGCAAATATACCCATGAAAACTGTAAAGCACCTGCTGCCTGGTTTTCTGGTGATTAACCAGAATGCAAGCAGAATTCTATCTGAATGGCTGTATACAGAAACATGCTTTGGGGTGTATGAAATTACAGAATTTAAAGCATCCAGATTTGAAAAATACAAGCTATGAAAATAGATTCAATGCCACACCTCCACGCACACAGAAGAGCAGGTACCTGTGTATCTGGAAGAGTGCAATGCCTCTGACAAAACAGCTGCTTAGAAATGCAGTTCATTTGTTTTGCTTTTAAATCCACGTTTTTAAAAAAAAGGAATCTTCTCTGATTTAGTAAATGCAATCTTTAAATGTAGGCACATGTTTAGTATTAAGATGCTTACTGTGATGTTAAAGCATGATTTCAATTTTTATTAGCCATTGCAAAAAAAAAAATTGCAGAGATGTAAATGGATCCATACCTCAAAGTTCTTCTGCCAGTCTTTGCAACAGTGGCACTAGTGCTGCTAAAACAAACATATCGAAAGGTCACAGGTGCTTAAAGAACAAGTTTATTGACAATATCTTCACAAATAAACAGTCTAAAGAAAATTTCAGAAATCTCTAAACTTAAAAATTTTAAAATTTTGTTCTCATTGGCAAAATATTTAAAAAAACCCGAAGTGTAAGATGTCACTATTTTTAAACTTTCCTAATTTCAACATTTTGGTTCAGTCTTTCAATTTTATAATACACATCCAACCCTTAAGCACAATGAAAATGAGTCAAAAGTACAATTTTCCTTGTTGTAAGGGGATCTTGATCAATCCAATTATTTTTTTTGGCAAGCATCTCCCTGAATCCTGTCTGCTTAGAACTTGATAGGTAATGTCAGCAAGAAATTACTTTATAAATATTCCAACTGAGCCAAATTATTCCGGTATTAAACAAAACCTAGATTTCCCCAAAAACAATACAAAGCATACCATGTAGTACTGGAAACTATCAGCATGCATTTTAGAGGTCATTTTTGTACTTCAGGTATGTGAACTTAAAACTGAAGAGGGACAATTCTGATAAAAATGTACTCAGATATTTCATAACATTAATATTTATTGCTTTATATGAATACTGTATTGAAAGCCCAAGCATTCAGTTTACACACAGAAATTATACAATTATATACCGTTTCACAATGGCAGTGAGCACTCATTACAATCTACAAAAGTCTACTTTACAGAAATTTAAAAATTCTAAATATCAAAAAGGTACAGTTGAAGAAACAGGTATAAATTTGGCAGCCAGTAATTGTGACTGGGAGGTTGCAGCTTGCATGTCTTTAAATATGGGAACTGGAAAATATCGAGAGTTTAAAGCAGTAGTTTGTGCTTTGAGCTGGTTTGAAAAAAATGTAACACTGGCTGTCAAAGTAGCATGTTCAAAAATATTTAGTTCACTTCCAAAATGTTATACAAATCATGGCGATTTCTATGCACCCCTAAACCCTTTAGTCATTTAGCTCAGGTCCATAACTATGGTCATATATTAATTCTTCCAATACAGTGGTGTGATCATACCGATGCTGTCTGCATACCTTAGAATAATTTTGAGACTTCTCTACAATATTCACAATGCTCCAAGAAGCACTCAAAAAGGCAAGTACCTGTTCTTTTCTTCCAAGATATTTTCTTATCATATTTTCAAACATTTCTTCTACAAAAGTTTAAGCTAATGTTTTGATTACAACGTTCTCAACATAAAGCACATTTTCTCATAAATTAATGAAATCCTTTCACTCAGGCACCTCAGAAGTATACAAAAATGTTGTAATCTGAACAGTTCTCTTGGAATGTGTTTACTCTGGTGTTTTCAACAATGTTAGTATTTCCAGGGTTTCATATGGGCCAGATTTCATTTGTTTTGTTTTCCAGAGGCAAAACAAAGTGCCTTGAGAGGTGAACTCAGTCTTTTCCTATAGAAAAAGTATTTGCTGTATTTATCTTTTACAGAAACAGAAAAATATACCATTTCCCCCTTAGAACAGTGAGGGTACACATACGTGTGCATGCGTGCATATATATGTGTGTGTGAAATGTAACACATTTTAAACACACAACATAAGGTTTCATAGTATGTATTCAAATAAAAATCTGGAAACCAGCATGAAACCCCATATTTCACATGTCAAATGTTGAAACTGTAACCAAAATATGAAGTAACTGCTATAGCTGTCAGAAAAAGACGAGACAAAAAGCTTTCTTGCTTACATACAACTAGGTGTGGTAATCTCCAAAAAAGTTGTCAAAATTATAATTACCTTCCAGTTTAAAAACTTTTATTCTAAATAAAAAAAACTATACACAAACCACTGATTTGACCAAACGAAAGTTCAGCGGTAAGCAGGACCTGAAGGAGCTGGTATTCACAGTTCTTATCATGTACAACTCTTTCAAGGTTCAATCCATGGAGAAGTTTATTTTACAACCTGCTTCTTTTTGTAAAACTAAAGGTCCACTTTATTACATAAAATTATTTATACAGTGTAAAACCGGAGCCTTATGGAAAATACTGCATCTAAGTGTATTTAAATTAGTCTTGCTCCATAGGTTCATCTGCAACTTCTGTGGCTTCATCACTGTTTTCCATAGGGGTCTCTGATGAAATTTCTGGAGTTTCACTAGCGTAGGCCCCTAACTCTTCAGTTTCACTGCAGTCAGCTCCACTACTGGCAGATCCACTAATTTCACTGTCATCCGAGTGTAAATCCTTCTCTGCTTGAGACTGATCAGACTCCTCCATTTGATTGTTCTCCTCAGAGATCTCTTCATTCACAGTTGAGGATTCAGTGTCTTTTTCTTGATCTTTTCTGTCTGGACCAGCATTTCTGGAAGACATGAAGGACTCTAGAAACAAGAAAAGTACAGTATTACTAAGGCATTTTTAATCATATCTTGATCCTGCTAACTTTCCATTCCCAGCTATGCTGAGCAATACTTGTACAGCACAGCCAAGGACAGGAAAAACTGACAAACCCCAAGTTTATTAGAAGATGTAAAGTATCAGCCAACTTCATCAGGATAGCTCAACTATCCCAATACGCCACAAAATAGAGTCCAATTTTTTTCTATTAAATACGTAGCTTCACTTAATTAAGCTTCAGTGGATAAAGGCACAGGCTACCAAGTAACTTTTTCTTGCTTCCCCACATTCCTCCACTTGTTGTCAGAAGCAGTCTTTTGGAAATGTTGAAAACAGTAATGTTTCAAGCATACATCCATTATGATCTAGAGTAACATTTTACAAATACATGAGCCACAAAAAATAAATATTTACAGGAAACTTTGGAGAATATGTAAAAAATAGACCAAAAATAATTGCAGCTCTCTCTTTTTAATTAGGTACAGGGCCTGCCTTAGAGTGAGGTAATTTTCAGTGTTCTCAATAGGATCTGGAGAGATGGTTACTCAGCCTCCTCAGTGAAAGAACATAACTTTATATCCGTAATTTATTAATAATTAAGACAGTCAAATGTAGATATGACCCATCCCCCTTCCAGAGAAGAGATGAGAATATCTGATGATACCCTAAAGCAGGGATTCTCAAACTCTTGGTGCATCATTACCACCCTCATGTAATTTACTGACTACAAAGATTTTAAGTACCATTTTATAAATTTTTAAATACAGATGTAGGACAAAGAAAAAAAGAAGAAATAAGAGAATTGCTAAATTATGCAAAATTGAAGTATGAACAAGCAGTTCATCTTTATGCAAAACTGGAGATATGCAGCAATCCCAACGGCATTGGCCTCCAGCAAGGGAAATCACAACTCCCTGGAAAACACACAGAGAAAAGACAATAAAATCTGAAATACCTTCCTCCTCTTCCTCTGTACAGTGCTGCCTGGCACAAGTAGCATCTTTTTCTTTATCCTGAGATGTAGAGGATGTTTCTGTCTCTTCCCCCATGCCTAAAGAAACTTCGCTGGAGGCAGTTTGGTTAGGTGCATCTCTGGCTTCCCCTTCCTTGTCAAACTTAAGTCTTTTTACCTCATGTCCTTCTGCTTCTGCAGGATCATCTTCAGAATGCTTATTTTTTACTGGGCTGCTCTGAGCACCTTCTGATTCAGATGCTGGTGATTCACTATAAACAACAAAAGCAGTTGCAGTTTTTATTTAAGAATAACATTCTGTATCTTGTCATACTTTAAAAAAAAAAAAAGTAGCAGCTACTGCAAGTTAAACACTTGAGAGAGAGCAGTAGAACTAACTTCACTTACTACATAACAAAACCCCAAAGCCATCACTCCTTCACCTGTCTGTTGATGAAAACGCAGAGTGGTCAGGCTATTCTGGGGGGTCCAAATTACAGACAGCTCCTACTGTCAGAATCAGTGGCAAACGTTTGAAATGCAGATATTCATATTTTAAGACTTAATTATGCATACCTTAGATGGCCATACTCTTTTAAAATATTTTTTAAACATAAGTGAAAAATTTGAGAATATTAAAAACACAAAATACATTACTTTTCACAAACCTGTGTTTTTTATCTTCTGTTTGCTGCAAGCTTGATTCTTTATGTTCTGTGCTGTCTGGCAAACCGTTTGTTGTCATAGGAGTTGACAGAGAAACCTTCGGTCGATTTACTGGTCTGGGAGTTCCAGGACCATTTACATTAGATCTTTAAAAATAATAATAAAAAATTAACCCATCCTTTTAGTAAAGAAATTTGTTCCTAATAGGCAGAGAGCAGCTATAACCTTGTTTTAAAAGGCCACCAAAATGAAACAAAAAAGACCAGGTACTTTGCTACTTTATGTGGAGTAAAAAATTTCTTGCCTACAACATGCAAACTATGATAAAAACTTTAAATAACAACAAAAGAAATTCTGAACAACATGGTTACAAAAAGATCACAACAGAGTACATAGTGTGTATGTTCATGCCTCCTCTACCCTTCTTCCCCCAGTATTTCATGTCACACCCCATTTTTGAGGCTACTTTTTTGAAATCAGAATAAAGGATCTGCACCAGCTATTTCCAGAACTACCTTGCTTTTATTCAGAAAAAGTTAAATCCCAAAACTAAACTTACCTGTCAGAGTACCCTGGTGAATTTCCTGGGAACATAACACCATTCATCCGATTTAAACTATTGGAATTATTTTTCCTAACAAAAAAAAAAAAGTTATGAATAAAGGAACTTTAAATTACTTTAAGCTTGTTCGCACAAAATTTCCCTCCCCAACCTCAACAGTCCCCCACGGCCAGTTCTTAAGGGGTTCTCTCTCTATACATTATACTAGAGAAACAGGTTAGAATATGAATTTACAGCACAACTGTAAATTGGGGTATCCATTTTTTCCACCACCAGCTATGGTATAAAGTAAGAGCTTAGTGTTGGGGGATAATACTGAACTGTACCATCTATCCAATTCCAAAGCTGTTTGTTCATTTCCAGATTACTACGTGTAACACTTGCTGACCTCTACCACTACTGTTGACGTGACTATTGATAACGAAAACTGAACTCTGCACGTCTGCCTGTTCAATACAACTACTGCCAGCAAGAGAGATATATTAGACACACAGGCACACATTCTCCCCTCTACTAACATAAGCTGAAAGTTCCAAGAAAAAGATTATACTTACTCTGAAGATGGATATACACAGCTGACAACCATGACATTCTGTAAGCAAGACACAAACAACACATTAAGAGGGCAGAAACAGAAGCTTCAGCTCTTGACAACACCCCAAATCTTAAAGACCTACAGGATTTTGGTAGTATCTGTTAAAGTATCTACAGATAACTGGGTTGAAAGCTACCAACAGATGACAGCTACATAAAAAGTCTCTCTGCTCCCTCTTTACAAGGTCAGGCCACAATTACACTACAAGTCAGTATTTTCATAAGCAGGTTACTGTCATAATGGGACCAGCACATTAAGCCTCAGGCTCAAGTGTTTGTAATTTTTAACTGAAGTAACTCTGGAAAGCAAAGTAATTCCAAAATGTTGAAAACGTCTGAATCGCTGGAGAAATGCTCTATTTGTACGCGAGTCCTGCATTCAGAAGGGTGCAAGCACTATGAGGTTTTTTTGGCACAGACATATTTCAAATGTTAAATTATTTTGGCCCTGCATAAACAAAGAGCAGAAATAATGATTAATTCAGTATGCTTTGTTTAGCCACCTCTCCCTCCTGAATGGCACTGCAAACTAAATCAATTTTAACATCTAGAAACCTAGCTTAACAATTAGGTAAGTTTCTCTCTTCAGATCAATATTTAGCCCAATTATTCAGGGGGGTTTTATCACAGGGCCACCTAAATTAACCCAGATGAACTTTAATGAGGGTTCTCCATAAAACCTGAGGTGTGCTTTCACAGATATCTTTGTTGGCTAGGACTCTGCTTTGTGAAATTCCTATCTCACCATTCCTGACCATCTCCTTCCCATTTTAACTTGCAAGAAGACACCTGACTCCATCCACTGTAACTGTGGAAACCACTCCATTTACAAATTAACGTTTCTTCAACCAAATAGTCTAAGTAGGGACCTCAAGCCACTTTGCTATCAAGAAAATCCTATGTGGAACCACATCCTGAAAGTCCGTTACCTACTTTTGAAAGATCCCACATTCTGACATAAGCTATAAAATACCATTAAATGACAACTGTACGCTTTTACGAAGGCACAGTCCTCTACACAAGAAGATTTAAATACTGAAACAAAAGACACTAGGGGAAAGAAGCCTCCCTTCTCCTTCACCTAGTGTATCTAATCTGAACCCAAATGTGAAAGGAAATGCCTGATTAAAACATATTCAAATTATCTCGGCTGATTATTTGATTATTTCTAGCTAGGACTCAATATACAAAGTTACATTACACAAACTGCAGTACTGCACAGTGATTACGGCCCTGAGATTTACTTTTATGTCTTATTTTAAACCTACTTGTTTCATACCTTTTAACATCAAAAAACTCATACACTTAGAGTAGCTATTAGCTATAGTATGGCTATGAGTCATAATGAAACCTTTGGGAGTAATTCAGAAGTTATTTAAGTGGTTGTTGTGACTGTTCAGCTGTGTTCTCTCTCAGAAAAATACATACCTTTTCCACACCTCTTAGAAATTTGTCAGTTCCTGTGTAATTCCTCCTAGGATCTGTCAGCAACTCACAGAGTCGCTGAATAGTGAAGGGGATGCTGCAATGAAATAAGATTTATAACAATTTAATTTTATTTTAATGAGCATGACTGTTAGGAAGCAACAATGTTATTGCTTTCTCCCCCTCACTGAGAAGACAGGAAGAAAACAGTACTGAAATTTGTTATTGTTAGAAATATAGGGAAAAATAAGGCCTTGAATTACTACCCTATCTCACACACTGAGGTTACAATGCACTGCCTTTTGTGCTCACCACCACAACTCAAGCAATTCATTAAAACCATGAAAAGAAAAATCAGATCATCAACAGTAGAATAGTTTAAGACTGTATTTATTATTCAAATATATAGAACAGAAAGGGTAAGCAGTTCAAATGTGAGTCATACACACTAGAGCTAAAAAATTCTCAACTTGTAGTTTATTTCATGTTTTACAAAATACATTTACAGAAAAAGCATTAAATCTTGGAATTAGTAGAACCATTATACTTAATCTGTTACAAATACTCTATTTTGCCACCACTAGATAGTATATTTATCAAGGAACAGCTCAGTAAAAATAATTAAACTCAAGAGTAATAAATATATAAATCCATACGCATCACATCCATACATTGCTTTCTGACAATTCTGCACTCAATTGCATTCCCACTTCAGCGAGAACCTGACCTTTCAGACAAGCAATACTTCACATACATTTACCAGTTACCTGAGATGTGATATGCTTTCAGTGTCACTTTTTAACAAACTTCCGTGACTTTTGACAAAATAGTAAAATACTTTAAAAGTTATTTCAATAATAAATAATCGTGCATTTTTACAGTTAACTATTTGAAGTTGAAGCCATAAACATTTCAAAAAATCGTCTAAGAAGAATATTTGATACAATACAATATTTAAGAACCATTTCTTGGTTGGGAATATGACTGATACACCAAATCCAGAGCAATATCAATACAGACTTACATACGTGTGTGTGTATACATCCCTACCCTGTAAATTTTTGTAAAAGTTCAACTTTTATGATTTTCTGAAGAACTCAGTACACAATATCTTAAGCCTATTTCATTAGCTAACACAGTATGTATCTCAAGCTTAGCTCATTAGCTAAAAAGCCACATCTTAAAGATGCACAGATCTACCACTAGCTCAGTGCAAACAGGTCAGCATGGCTATGATGAATCATACTACACAACACTTCACTTGAACCAAAACCAATCAGTAATCGGAAAGAGAGTGACCAAGTATCAACAATTTAATTATGTTTTTCAGAGCTGTCTCTATATTGTGTTACTGAGGAAGTTATAATCCTCAACTGGGAAAAGTAAGGAGGTAGGCTACAGTGCAACCACCCTTAGCCCTAGTTCCAACACAGCTACCTGAAAAAACACAGAAGGTATATCGCACATTTACTATATTAGGTAACACCTTCCCTTGTTATTCACCCCAAATTACACCATACTAACTTATCTTTACTTGACTTCTAAGAACAGAAGGATGGTTGATCTCCATCAAGCAGCTGTGGAGAGTCAGAATACAGTTGATGAAGTATTCAATACCTTAAACACTTGCAAAAGGTAATGCTGTAAGACAGTATTTCTAAAACATCTGTTTTGACATGTTATCACTTAAAAGCAAGTAAAATAGCAGAAACTCAGTGTTTTGGCACACAGGCAAAATACATTTCACCTCCCTCTTTTGACCCAGATGTATATCCTCCCCTGTCTCCAGAATCTGCTAAGTACAAACCAGAACAAACCAAGAACAAGTGTTCCTTTTACTTCAGTTTATTACATGAAGGCTCTTAAACTTGACAATGGTTCTGTCATTATTAATTTCCCTAAAGCTTCTTTAGTATCAATCACATAGTGCTGCTCTTCAGTAAGTTTTGGTCAACAAGTAATCTTTCTAACACCCAAATTCTTCATGATGTTCAGCTTCTGCTTAGTGCCCTCTTAACAAAACTCCCAACTCTATCTCAGTCACAAAGAATTTACTTGATCAGTTAACTTTTCCACATAGGTACAGTGCTAATTGTATCTGTTGTTTCTCATTGATGGCCATTTTGGTTTGGAGTTGAAAAGTTCATAATTAAAGAGACTTTGTAATTTTTTCATAGACTAGACCAGGAGTTCTCAACCTTTCCTTCACAACGGACCTCCTTAAATACCTTTTGTGGCTGCAGACCAAGACTTAATTCAAGATTTAGAGCACTAGACTGCATCAAATATTTATTTCAATCTTCTCATGAAGGGTCTTCAAATTTGAAGACATATGGAAATAAGTTAATCTGTTAATGCACACACTCTTATTATAATATCTTTATTGCTATGGTTCCATATGAATTTAAAACAACAGCATCAACACTCTTCTTGCTCAAATGGCCCATTTTATGGTATTTTAACGTGCTAATTCCAAATTTGATGCCAATTTCTGCATTAAAATTTGATGAAGAGTTTTTATATTTCTTCTCACCTCCCCCCTTGTTTGTCTGTGTTCGGTCACCATATATTTTTGTTTACAGGTCCAGGGCCACCACTTGGAGGAACAGACTTCAGCCCCATTGTGGCCCTAAAGAGGGCTGTTGGATTAAGAAAACGTCTTTAAGAGAAAAACCGCCTAAAGTGGGTCCCACCAACCATACTAGCACCAAATATCCTAGCGCATCAGGGCAGGTGTGAAGGCGGAGACTTGAGTATGAGAGGAGCATTGAGGGGAAAGGGCTGTGGGAAAAGGAGGCGCAGTGCTTACCACAGGCCAGACTAAATGTTTCCGGGCTGGATGTTCCCCACTCCTGCTTTAACCCTTCACAGACCCCCTGTGATGATATCGCAGCCCCCCAGGTGTCCGCGGACCACAGGTTGAGAACAACTGGACTAGACTGTCCATTCAAAATCAATTTATTTCACAGAAACAAAACCACAAGGAATTTTAAATTCTTTTTCATCAGCCAAATCTGTAAGACATCCTGGAGAATCACTGCCTGGCTAAGTTGTATTTAGCTGTAGCTAACTGGACACCTGCAGTACCAAGACATGAAGTATTTTGTGAAATCAATACAGGTCTGGCTACTCGGGGAATAAAGCATACTCAATAAAGTGTGCAGCCTGCAACTAACTATAGAAGCAAAAGTTGCCTTCCTATTTCACTCTCAGCTATAAAAGGCTTAAACAAAAGCCAAAACCAGTTAATTTCCCTCAAAAAATCTTCCACAGTAAACTGAACTTCGCTTACTGAGCAGCAGATGGCACCAAGCGTCACACTAAAACCTCCTTTGCATGTAATTTGTTCAACATTCGTGGTTTTAGTTGGCAAAAACCGAAGTTAACTTCATCTCATGAGTTCTTTTCAGTAAAATTATGTTAAAATAGTTTAACAATGTGATTTTAAAATAGAAGTAATTGAAATTTGTGTAAATCTATACATGAACACCAATGTAAAAGTGTGTGAGCCGTGTGAGAACTGATCTTAAATGCTTAGAAATTTAATTAGTTCAGTACATGAGCTGCACGAATAGTCCTAATCTGCCTACTTGAGGTAGCCACTTAAAATTCTAGACAAACACACTCAAAACTGCAATTGTATGGACAGGATTCAAGAGAGATCTCAGAAAATTACTTATAACAGTTACATTAAATTGTAGCAAAAAAATACACATAAATGAAAGTTTGGATAGTGATTATGTCTATTTTATTAATGCTGATGTCTATTTTATTTATGCTGTGAAGACTCCTCTGTCAAAAATCCCCTGTAACTTACCTTGAAACTTTCTGCTTCACTAGCAAAGGATAAAGAAAATGGCAAGACTTTTAAGAAGTTCCTACTCCAAAGCAATTCTAAAGTATAGCATGAGAGTCTCTGCAAGCATACTACACAATGTCAATTAAGATACAGAAAGGATAAAACAGCAGGTTTCTGCTTTATTTAAAAAGACACTTCATCTAGAAAGAGCCCAAAACAAAACATCATTCTTAATTCATTAGTCTGACTTTAAAAAAAAAAGTTTAAAAAAATTAGCTAGTTTTAATGAACTCTTTCCCTCACTCTTTTAAACAAACACTAATAAAAAACATCCTAATAATAAAGTCACATCAAGTAGCTTTCTTGTCCACAATGGTAGCCTGAAATGGCATCCACAACTCTAAATAAAGCTGAATATATCCAGTTGCACAAACCAAAACCTGCTGCTGTTATTTTCTGGACACGTCTCTACATGACTCAGTAAATCCTACAACTCCTGCAGCGAGGATATGATTGTGAAAGCTAAATTGACAGTTCTACAATCCTAGATTCTGACACATCTAATATATTATTTTCTTTAAGGTAACTAATGTATGCAGTTTGCTTCCTCAAAGACTGGGTGGTTCACTTCAAAATATGAGGAAGTTGAGCACTCTTAAGTGTTCCAGCAATAGATCAAAATAGCACGGCCACAGAGTAAGCTCCAGACTTGGTCACCCAGAGGTTTGTTTAGTACACTTTGGAACAACAGACCATAACAGCAGCCCATTCATTAGCTGTCTCCATGCGAGAACATGACAAATTTTGTGGGCAGTGAGGCATTAACAAAAAGCTGGGGGGAGGTGGGAGAGAGACAGACTCAGGCATAAAGGGTAAGTTTGTTTTTAAAGTCCTTCAGTGAAGTAGCCTGGTATAAATATTGGGTAGCTGAGAACAAGCTGGATTTCACATTCTTAGAAGTATCCTACACAAGAGCAATTTGGGAGGCGAAGATAAGATCTGACTTATAAGAGACACTTATACTACAAATAAATTCATTAGTATGGAACAATGACAGTAAACATTATTAACCTAGCATCAAAATATGGTACTACGGACATGTTAGTAGCACCTCCATTCTGAAATGTCAGGGTAACAGGGAGGAAAGCTTTATAGTATGCTCATTTACTGACAAGCTGAGAAAAATGCTGAAAAAGTCTCTTAAGCAAGTACTGAGACCCACAAGCAGGATGACAGCTTATGGTAAGTATGTAATCCAGTTTAGAAACAAGAAAAATACTATATAAACTACTAACAAAGACAACCAAATAAAAGACAAAAAAAGAAAAAATAAAACCAGGAGCTTTATTTTGAAGGAAAGAAGACTTCCATAATTGTGAAACCAGCAAAGGGTAGATACTTTGATCTAAGACACTGTCAGCAATAGATCAAATACCCCAAGTCTCTCAATTAGTATGTATCACTCCATCTATAAATTTGAATCTGGCACAATTTAACAATGTAAAACCAGGTACACCTTCCTCCTGGTCACACCATGTTTGTCACAGCATTACTTCTTCAAAAGCTACTGAACTGCCACAAAGCAATTAAGAACTGAACACCACAGGACTTCTTTCAATTAGGTATTTCAAAAGATATTGAAAGAAATCTGACTTTACTATTTATTTTACCCGTTAAATGCACATAATAATACCATGCTTCATGGAAATGTATTACTTAAAAACTAACTACACATTGAAAAAACTGAAGTGACTGACATCACAGGATGTCGTAATTTTCATTCAAAGAAAGAGTAAAAGTGAAAGTTCTGAAACGATAATTTATTTCCTTAGTATATATTTGCTTCTGCTCATCTATTTGAGAAAGCAAAATGAACAGTCACAGACAGTACAAACTACTAAGTTAAAAATTAGAAAAATATTTTCGTTATCCTCATTTTAGAGAACAAGTAATACATACCCATTAAATCCAGTGACAATTTTCAGAATTCTTTCTTTCATCTCTTCAAAGGGAATATATTCCACATTTGGATTGGGGGGCCCTCTTGGTTCAGGAGCTGAGGTTCTGAAATCATCCATTACTTTCTCCAGTTTGAAAATAAAATAGCCTTTAAACTGAGACCACTGAACCCTGCATAAAACACAAGAATTAAGACAAATGTAAGTCAGCCCTAAAAGCACAGAAAGACAGCAAAACTTTATGTTTGCAAAACAACATTCATGCTGGTATGCCAATCCTAAAATAAATGAGGCAAGTAATGCAGCATTATTTTTCTTCCTGAATTTAAAGCATGGTAACTATTTAAATAATTACAGTAGAACAATATTACACAAGTCAATTGCCTTTAAGAACAGGGTAGGCCATTTCCTTAAAGAACTAATATCCACTTACAAATCAAACGTAAATGTGAAATATGCATGCATTCGATACAATTTACCAGTGAGCCTACATGTCAGCTAAAGTTTTCATTGAGCTCACAAGAGGGAAAAACAAAGAAAAAAAAAAAAAAAGTGTTTCAAGTCTGGAAACCATACAGCAATTGTACACAGCATTATCTGCTTCCGTTACAAAATCTTACTGAAAGGCCTTTTGTAACTAACTGCTCAGTATCCATGCGCCTTAAAAGCATTTAATAGTATTTCTTTTTCTCAGAAAGGCAAATATATTTTGTACTACAGTTGGCACTTGCTGATGAATATCTGAGCAAAACAATTTTGACTCCTGAAAAACATTCCCACAACAGTAACTAATCTAGTAATTTCCAAATTACCTTCTGCCTTACAACTTAAAGCTTTAGCATTTATAGAATTCTATATATTGACATTTTCAAGAAAACAGATCTCTCACACTGCACACAATGGACAAGGTGGGAAACTGCTGAGAAAGCCCTTCTACACCAGTTGCCCCACACAACAGTCACAGAAGTCATTCTGGACCTCCTCTTGTTAGTGCATTTCTCAGCAGCATAGGGACCAACTTCAAAGCAACGGATTTAGTTCAGTTACTGTGAATTTTACTCTACTCATGCTGATGCAGGAGCTTTCACAGCTACAGCATGGAGATGCTAGTGGAGAAAACGATGAAACAGGGAGAATAACAAACCAACAATAAACAAAGAGAGAAAATTACCTTTGACATTTATCTATAACATATGCAATCTGGAATGAACAGGCTCAAATCAAACAAGCATAAAATCTGAACCCCTGGACAGCCCTTCAGCTCCTGCTGAAAGAAATACTATTTAGCCAAAGGCTGTATTTCTACATGCTGTCTTTGGTAGCAGTGCTAGCTTAAACAGCCCTGACTATTTTCAACCCCACCTAACATCAGACCTTCTGTCGGGCTGATACAACTATTTGTGCTGTGAATGACACGTGGTGACTCCCCAGCAAAGCAACTGCGATTGTGTCCTGCATGATACTCTCAAGCCTCAGTACTACCAAATATAAAGCCATAGGCCAATGAAGTCATATTAGCCCACTTTCACCACAAAAACAGTGTCATATTAACTTTGCCTTAATTTTCTCCTTTGTCTCAAAGAAATAATAATGAGATGAAAAGTGAGAAAACTTAACTCAGGTTTATCTACAGAGAGATTCAAACACAAAACCCTCATCTTTTATTAACAAGGGGGAAACACAGGACTTAGTGAACAACAATAAAACCAGAAACAAAAATAGAAAGAAAGAAGAAATAAGGTCCCAAAAGGGAATGGCATGGATAGATTAAACAGCATCATTGAGTCTCACTGGATTATTGCTCCAATTAGCATTATACAGCCAAAGCAGAGTAGTATCATGTTTCCAATGTACAACATTAGACATTACTACTACAAATGTTAAATTAAAAAGCTATCCAACTCTGCAGCTCTACCACGAGACCAAAGCTTTCACAACAAATCACAGATTTTATACATAAGCACATCACAAAACAGACAGAAAAGATCCTGTAAATAACCCCATGCCAGAGTCAGATTAGTCCCTACAGAGCATCCCAAGAGCTTTACTTGCCTTACGAAAGGGGATTCCACTATTATTCTAAACATTCTTTGACAACATCATTTAGATTTTTTTTTTTTACACTTTAAAACTTGAGCTGTTCTTTGTTTTCATTGTTATTTATTTCTTGCTAAATGGTAACACTTATCTTTCCATAGACTATTAAACCATCAGTGTTGTGTTGCTGAAATAAACCAGCAACATACAAAGTTTCAAATGGTAATCCACCTCCTGAAAGTAGAACCCAGAACTTGTTCTTTATGCTGAAGCTACAGAAAACAAAGTAACATTTTACTCCTATACAGAAGTCTAGAAAACTGTCAGTTGATTTAAACCCAAGTATTTTTAATTAGTATTTCTTCAATTAAAAAAAGGCTAAGAACTTACATCTACATACACTGCAATACTGACAGAAGAAGCATCTTTCATCCTGGATTTCAAAACACTTGATAAATGACTGCCAACCAGGTGACACAGTCCAGCTTACAAACAGACACAGCAGTTTAAGGATAAACTCATCCTGCAGTCACGAGCCTGACTACAGCTAACCCAGATATAGCAACACCAGCTCTAAATCAACTAAACGAGCTGTTGCTAGAAGCAGTGTAACCACAGTGGCAGGAGCTCAGGACAGGCTTGCTCTTCGGACATTTACTCTGTTTCTCAAGCAGGTTTTTTCAACATCGCAGTGTGAACGTACCGCTTGCTTTTAACCAGTCAGCTTTCATGCTGCTTGTAGTGCAGCCACAGCAGCAGGGAATTCAGCAATCGTAGATGTGACTGCAGTTTGTACCATAAACAACTGCTTCCAAGTCAGAGGTGTCTCGTGCTTCTAGAGGATAATCTCCTGACCTCAGTGTGGTAATGCTGACATTAAAACACGCTCCCATTTAGATGATGGCCCTAAAGCACTTTCAATCTATGCAACCGGTTTCTGATGAACAGTTTTATCCCAGTACCAGTAAGTTACATGGGAACTCCAGCCACTTGACAGGAAATATTTTTTTGCACCACAAAAGACTGAGTCAGCTCCAGACACTTCAACCGTGTAGGCAAAATTCAGTCCTGCAGTGGCAACACTGTGGATTCCTGGAAGGCAGGAAGAAGGAGGGTTTCTGGAGGCTACAATGCAGGTCACTTGTTTCTTTTAGGCCCGACTCTTCTATCATTACCCTAGGATGAAGAATCTCCAACTTCTGCACACCATCCTTCAGCTACCTCCTTCCTACCTTACCTACCAACCCAGGAAGCAGCTGTCCCTCTTCCCCCCTCTTTCTTACGCACCTACTGATCATTCTGTGTCTGCCAGGCTGCTGGGAAGGGGTCAGAACTACACACTGTTCCTACAGGAGGAAGAAAATACTTCAAAATCAAGGGGAAGCAGTTGTGGAAAGCAGGTTCCTGCTCCTTCTGCTTTCACTCCAAACTGCAATTGCTTCCTTTTCTCTCAAAGCCAGTCCTTGCATCAGCAACAGCAGCATCTACCACCATGTGATCAGACAGCCACAGTACCTCCTAGGCAGCTGCACACTATGCCTCTAGTTTAAGATAACTCTGAACAAGTCCTCAGAAAAGAAACTAATACACAAGGTGGATTAATAAAGGATTTACATAAAAAGAATCTTACTTCAAGCAACCTTAATTATGTGTATTTGTTAAAGAAAGTTATCTTCACTTCTGACAATGTACTGCACAGTTTGAACACTATTTTTAAATTGTTTATAAAAGATTACACTCAAATCAATCTACAAATATCTGGCTGTATATCTGAAAAACAAATTGTTAAAATAACAAACTCACTTCTGACCAAAAAAAAAAATCATTTCTGCAGAAACAGGAAGATTTTCTTCATTTCCATTTACTTCAGTGGAAGTGATCAAAAGTGAGTGTCAAAAGAGGGAAGTTACCTTTCCTGTTTTACCAGTCTATGGAAATGCCATGTACAAGTCGGTATCAGCTGAACTCTTGAAACTCACTTGCATCTCATCCACAGGGAAAACCATTTAGTCCCTAAACGATGGGTAGAACTGTTAGCCAATACAGCACAAAAAATTAAGATCAAAAATGGCATATCCTAATTATCAAACCATTCTATACCTACACCCCTAGAAATTTTAAATTCTCAGCATACACTGAAAGACCAGTCACTTAGAAGGCCAAACAACAGTAGTGCTAAGAGATAAACAAACAGTAAATAGCTGTTTTCAAGACAAGAAAAAAATCTTCCACGTGTATCACAGGCTCCCTGACAACAACTCTAGCATTAGGATGCAAGATGTCTATTTTATCTGCTTTGTTACAAAATGGGAGACACTGAAAATGGACAAAGTTTGGTCAGTAACTTCTATAGTTAAATCAAGAACTGAATGGAAGTGAAATAAAACTCTTCTACAGAGCTTTCTGTACAACCTCATTAAGTTCTATACACTGGAAAAAGAACCTGACAAACTCTTAAAGCTCTGTAAAGAAACCAAATTAAAGAAATTCCATAGAGAAAATACTGTTCGTGCTTTCTTCTGAGCAGGCTTGTTTATAAATACTTGCTCTTCCCACTCCGCATTATACATAATCAGTCTTTTCTAAATGCGCACTTATGTCTTCTAAACCACTTTTCCTGTCCACTACGTTAACTTGTGAATTTATACTAGCAACTTTGAGAGTTCTCTTATAGCCACTCAAAGAAAAAATTCCTGTGAGCATTGTATGATCCATAAAAATATCTTCAGAAACAATACTTCAAAAAATTAGTTGATCCTAAAATGTTTTGGTTCAGTGTACTGTCATCCTAGAGAATGACAGCTTTTGAAATTATATACATTTTATGTATATCTAAAGCATCTTTCACTACAGTATCTGGGTCATGCTGTATACATATACCTGCACAGATAGTCCCCCTGGGCTAACGAGCCTGTAGTTTTGCAGCAACTCCAAATCATCAGAAACTGGCATTTTTTCTTAAAGAGTCCTCTGCTTCCCTCCCACCAGCAGCTCCTGCACCATCCTTCCATTATATCAACCTAAAGGTTTTGCTCCAACATACAGAAAATTAGAGGAAGAAATTGTTTTTATGAAAAAAGCATCTAGCAAGGAAAAAAGTCACCAAAGGCAGTAATGAAAAGGCTGAAAAGAAGCCACCACAGCACACTTCAGAACTACAGCTTGTACAGATACATGTATCATAGCAAAACCACACATCTCAAATTCTCCCAGGACCAATGTAAATGCTGGTAGTTTAATCCAACAACCTTTTTTTTTTTTTTTTTTTTTAAAAAAAAAAGCACCTTTAATAGTCAAGCAACAGATGAAAGCACAGAAACTAACACAGAATCCAACAGTTCAGTCTTTGTACATTACTTAAGTACATGACACTACGTCCAAGATTTAATATATGCTAATAACTGTGCTTTAAGGAAGGAAAAGATATTTAACACCATGATATTGTACCAGAATGCAGTTCCTGACCTTGCAATTTAACTAAAAATCAGAAACATAACAAACGTGGATGGAAGAGACTTCAGTGTTTGAAGATAGCTGTGTTTTACAGAAATTAAACAGAAAAGCAGACAGCACCTGACTGAACAGTCAATAATATGAGAAATATAAGCAAGTTTTAAGAATATTGCATATAATTACAGAGGCTGTATTAGAAAAGGCTAAAAAAGAGTGGGGGAAGACATAGGACATGAAATGAGCAAGCAGAGATTAAATAAAATGACAGGCTACGTAAAAAACCCATCAATAAATAAAAACTAAAAAAAAAAAAAAAAAATAATCACACACACACAAAACCCCAGGATGGGGTCAGAATTACTATGTGAAGACAAAAAAGTTAAGCCCTGCGAAGAAAGACACAAAGGAATGTAAGGAAACTCTACAGTCAGAACTGTACTACAATAGTGTATGTATTCACTGAAGGTTGATGGGGCAGCAAAAATATCTCCATTGCACATGGAAGGAAGAATTTTAAAAAAGATTAATTTAGACAAGGGCCACAACCTAGCATTACGAGAGCGGAAACAGGGAAGAACACAATCCTAAGTAACTCTGTTCTCTAAGAAAAGCAAAGTATTTCACACTTGTACTCGAACTACATGATTTTCTGTTAGAACTAATCCATTGCTACAGATTAACCAAAGTTCACCAAGCAACATCAACCAAGTTTGGTAATCCACCAATTCTATTTCATAAACAGCACTCCTCAACAAGGGACAGAGGCCACCTTAGTGACCAGAAAGCAGTTCAAGTAATCTGATGCTATGCTTTGATTTAAAAGAAGAATTACTAGCACAAAGTTGCCTGCAAAGTATAACTGTTTTTCTACTAACATGATTTGCACAGAATTCACCTTTACAAACACTCAGATCAAAAACAAAATTGCATTTTACATGGAAATAATCTAATCCTACCACACCCAGAATGTGCAAAAGACTTCCCCCCATTCCCTTATCTCCTGCTTACTCAAAATGTTTGTACTGATGAAACTGAGAAAGCAGCTTTCTTCCTTACCACACCGGTGGTTGTCAAAGAGGAGAACCCTCTGTCAATCACCTGCACTATCAAGACGTTTTTTTGTCAGAGAATTAACCAGTATTTTCTTCTGACCACTAGACAAGTTTATTTGTGATTCTTTTGCCACTTGGTATATCCACTTTGGGAGACGTTCAATTTTAACAAAAAGCAGAAACCCAGAAATGTTTAACAAAGTTGTTTGGGCAATATTTGACAAACATTAAAAACCAAGTATCAGAAATAACAGTGAAAAGCAATTTATCCCTACCTCCTTCATACAGAGTGCTTTCCCTACTATTTCTAAGAAAAACTATCCATGTTGAACAGGCTATATAGTACTTTCTCCTGTATCTAGTACTACACTGGAAAGCTTTGCTACAACACAGTGATCCCCAACATTACTACATGACTTGGACATGAAGTGCAGGTTGGACTGCAAGTCTCCACAAGTGCAGAAAACAACTAGGGTAAGTCACCTATCTCCCTTTTAGCAACTGTATTAAAATATCAGACGTAACACAAAGGTTACATGCTTTAGACAAACTCTACAGGATTTGAAGTTTCAAACTTCAGTAGGACCCATGGAAGGTAAGCAGGACAACGCCTAAAATTAACTAAAGAACAGGAGGAAAAATTCAGAGTGCCTGAAATAAGCCTACCTCCTGAAATGAAGGTACGGCAATTATTTCGTAAATCTTTCTGGAATTGCTTCACAGATTACAGGTTTAATTAAGAAAAACATTATATTGAAGGGATGTTAAGCTTCCAGAGACCTAGCTATGTACTTAAAACATTAGGAGTCCCAGGAGTCCTGGTGGGATGTCTGTCTTCAGATTGCAGAGTGTTTAAATTCATTACAAAATTACTTGGTTTAAATTTTAAGAGGATGCCATCTGTTTTGGAGAGATGCTATATACCACAAAGAACATAAAAAGAAAAGGAAAACAAAGTAGATCTACTACTGATTCTGTTCATTGAACAGGCCATAAAAGAAACATCAGAACTTAGTAGAAGTTCCCTCTCAACCCTCCCCCTACTATTAGCTCTCTGACAAGCAGAAATAAAAAAATAAAACGTATAAAATAGTATATTCAGGATGCAAACACTTCATGTTCAGCTAAACTGATTTTAAGGCAAAGTCCTCAGAACACAGAAGGAAAGAACCAGAGGACAATCTCAGAGGGATTCACTTAACAGGTAACAAGAGATAGGAGTCACTTATATTAGCTTTCCCAACCCTCTCCTCCCCCCCAATTATGGTTGACTTAGATTACACTCCCACAGAGACTTGCTAGTAGGAAACAGCTGTTTTTAAGTGAAATAACTTGCCAACTTTAATAACTGTTTCTTCTTTTTTGTGCCTTGCTCTAGAACTCCTGGAAGAAGATATACTCTAAGACACAGTAATTTCCCCAGGCTGTCAGAAGCAAAATTAAGGTTTCGTACAAAACAGTTAATCCCTTTTCTATTCTGGTCTGTCAATGACATCTCCAAAACCATTTGAAAAGTCAAAAGGTACAGAAAATTAAGTGCACCCAGGAATCATGTGTCCAGTTCAATCCTGTGTGCAAGCTGGCAAACTTTCCAGTGTGCTCTTCCACAGCCTCACCGCAAGACGTATCCCAACAGGAATATGGTGGGCTAGATGGAATACACCACTTCTCAAACCAAAGGCCCACCTCTGCCCCCAATTTATCCCCAGGCACGGGAAGCCCCAGGGGGGTTCCCTTCCCCGTGGCTGTGGAAAGGGCAGCACCTGGGAGTCAGCATCGGGACCCTGGCCCAGAGTGACGGCGGTCCCGCTCCCCGGCACCAGCACGGCAGCCGGAGCACACGTCCTGGAGGTCCCCTCTGGTCACGACAGGCAGGGGCTGAAGCTGTGCAGAGGAACTCATGGACTGCAGTCCTCTGCGGGAAAGAAGACCGAGGCCAAACTCTCCCTCTCGCTGATCTCCCTCCTCAGTTATCTCTGTTCTTTGGGAGGGAAAGGCAGTAGATAGAGCCTACTCCCTCTATTATTTTGTTGTTGTTGTTTTATTTTAATCTTTACCTTACTTGGCACACCCTAATTTCAGATACATGGATTGGGTATAAACAAGGATACCTGGAAGTACACAGTTACATAGAAGGGCGTGCACAAGCTAATAAGAACTGCCTGTAAAACACAATCCCCAGCATTTTTCATACAAAACAAACAAACCCCTGTTGCCATTTGACAGTTTAGTTTTTGTCCAGGAATTACTATTTCACTATTTATTAAATAAAGATTGCTTCTTAGCAAGGAGTGCTCAGTGGTAGAGAAATGGCTCTCAATTTCTTCAGAAAATACGTCTGAAAAATTCTGGGGTAGAAAGCTGGCAATACTGAGCTCCCATTACAGGGAGATTAGCAGGCTGTGGTTCAGCAGGGATTTCATCACCACGCAGTGAGGAAGGGTGCTGCCCCACCATGTACTTAACCTTATACTTGGTCTAAATAGAAAGGGGCAAGCCTGCTCTGCTGCTCCCACACATTCCTGTGCTCCCACACACAGGGAAGTGAAGCAAATCAGTAATCTAACCACAAAATTAATGCTACAGATAAGGAAGAATGTGTGATGTGATGACAAGCAGAGAGCAGAGTCGTTCCTTTAAGCAGCTGCCCTCACGTACCAGATAAAAGAACATACATTGCTTAATTCCACTCTTGCTTCAAATATTCAAACTTTTTTCCTACTTCCCGCGCTTTACTTTAATACTCGCTATTTTGATGCAATTAATTTTAGTGTTATCATTTTGCACACTGTTGCTATTTTCACCATCCACACAGTGCAGATTAACACAGGAAATGCCAAACAATGACAACAGATTTACACAGTAAAATCCCCCGTGCATCAACACAGAAGAGTTTCTTAAATGCTTCTGGCAAGCACACAAACCCTTCAACCTAACATTAAATTAAAACCATAAGCAAGTGCTAGATTCTTTATCGGCATTTCTGAATGAGCAATAAATTTTAAACTTCAGGTGATACAGCACAGTGAATCGACTGGAACATCGTGCTTTGCTGTGAAGGGTATACTCCTGCTAGAAAACATGTTGGCAACACTCTTCCTGGGGGAGCATCCTGTTTGCTTTCACCTGATAACTCATGTAAAATTAAAATGCTCTCACGTTTTATCTTCAGTAGGATTTGACCTCATGTTACCTTTCACTTTAATTAAAAATATATTGAAGAGCACAAAAGAGGAAAAACTGGTATTTCCCACTAGCACAGAAGATATTTTTCCATCTTCACTCGCTGATTGTTGTCAGCCTAAATTAATTCTTTGCTCTCCTTCTTGTGAGCATCACAAACTCATTCCCGAACCACGGAAACTCTAGTACATTAGAACTACATCTGCTTCGGTAGTACGAGTGCTCACCTCTACTACTTGCAAATTACTACTGCTACTGCCAGGAACAACAAAGATTAAGACTTTGTTATAGAAACAGACAGCTGATGAAGACATTAAAGTAGTATCTGTAATCATCAAGGGACTAATTCTGATCTCTGCTGATAAATATTCAGCTGACTCCAACAGAATATAGCTGTTCCACGGAACAGAAAAAAAATATGAACTAGGACTCGGAATTTTTCAAGTAGTACATTTTTTAATATAGTATCTAAAATGAAACTCAAGTATCTTTCATTTTCTTTTATTTTACAGGCAAAAACTGACCACAGAACAAAAAAAAGTACAAGATTACAACAGATTCTTCATTCAAGAATTAAATTCCTTAGAGCAGAGTGGAAACCAACACACACAAAGTAACCGAAAGCCTTCAAAACTTCCACAAACCACCAGAAGTGGCTTATCTATAAAGACAAAAGTAAAAGTAGATGGTATTTTCATTAGATTTCCCTCTTCCACTTGAAAATTTACTTGAAGTTACCTTTGGTTGATAAGAACAAACTGTTGTATTTACTGAACTATTCCACTTACTATGCTTCTGCACTATAAACCAGTATGTAAATTCTTACCTTACGCTGACTTCTTCATATAATTTCATTTATGCACATATTCAAATAACACTTACAAATCTCCAGTTTTAATAAAAGTAGAATGATCACCCTGGATACTGACTTTCCTCTAACTACAAAGGTCTCCAAGTTTTACAAACACAGACTTTTGAATAAGCATCAAATACCAGCTAAATCCTCCCATCTGAGCAATATCAACTATACTTATTTACAATTTAGTTACCTTTTTTCTTCTGTTATGCAGCAAAATCACTAGTTCAGGGAATCACACTAAACTCATGCGACAATATATGCAGACCAGTATTTTCCTGCTGTCACATGTTTTTACAGGATACTTTACCCCAACACATTTTATTTCTCTAGTTCTGGATAATTTTTTTACCAATATTCTGTGTAATTATTACATTTACCTTTTTAGAAAAGTTTAGTTATCAACCCCTGTACTAGATTATCTTAAAATAATTTATTTTTGTGTACTTTAAAGTCTGATTGATGACCTTCTGAATAATATTTCCTTGTACAACTTAATTATAAAACCACAGCATGGTTCAGAACTCTCAGTAATCACTTAGTCTACAGCAACTTTTTTCTCAGCCCATATCTCTCATTTCTATAGAACATATCTTCAAGACAGGGACAAGATTACTACACATCCCTGCAACACTTAATGCGAGATACTGATCCAGTTGTTACTACAAACTATACTAGGAATAATTATTTCAGAGAGGCATGATTTCAGTGACCATATTCTTGAAATTTCAGTTTTAATCTTAAACTTCAATTAAAGAACATTCACATCAATCTTAGAGTTGTAAACAATATCACTGAAGCGACTAGCACAAGAAGTTCAGGAGGGGGAAGTATCTGACTTCTCACACAAGTTACAATCACAGAAGCCCTAAGACATTTATACTCACCTGCTCTACCAAAGATAACTGTGGCTGCATTTGAACAGCACTAGCCAGATTGTCAACAGCAGATAGGCATTACCCATGTCAAAATACCTCCCCAAACCCATGCCTTTAACATGATTGAACATTTTGTGAAATTTAGACAACATATTTATTTCAACTCTAACAGTTCCATGGACTATTCTTAGCTTTTACTTATTTCCATTTCAGATAAAATTTGACTGAACAGATTAATGTTCACCAAGACATGTTTCAAGAGTGATGCTGTGCACTGTGTAACAGATTCTGCAAGAATTCTATAGCACTATTCAGAGTGCATCCCATTCAAGAGATATTGCACCGAAAAATAATCCATCAAGCAAAGGCACAAAATAATTCCATAGCACTCTGGAGTTGATTGTAGGCAGAACACAGAAACATTACATAGATGGCACTTTCTCAATGAACCTGTATAGCAGAAGCTCAGGAGCCAAAACTTAAGTAAGGGAAGCGTATTGAGAAGTCTTCCTGAATTTGCAGCAAGTTGAAATTACTATATAGGAGCTACCTACAGAAAAAAAAAAAAATCACTCCAAGTAGTATAAAATTGTTTGGATAATTGCATATATAAATACATACCCTCTTCCATAAACAAACTAAATTCCACATATCTACAAATACAGGACACAAGTCATTCCAGGTATCACCAGTTTGCACAGAATAACCAACCAAACAAATGCTGTAACTCATCTGGTAAAAGTGCAGCTACCACTGTTAAATGACCAGTGCATAGAGATCCACAGGTTACCACAGAAGAGCAGCAGATCACACTGAGATAATACTATCAAATCTTTACTATACAGCGCAATACAGCTGGGAAACCAGATTAAGGAAAATGCACTCTGTGCAACTACTTCTGGATCTGAATTTACTTTGCACCATATTCCCATGCTTGCCAGTTCACACATTGTCCCACAAAAAGACAGGCTTCACTCAGGTCTGAAAGCAGTCCTACAAGGTTCAACCAAATTGCAATTCTGTTACTAATTCTTTCCAAAACCAGAAACAAAAGCCATCCAGTCGGCTTGTACACAAGGCAGTTCATCTGACACACACTAGGCTTGGGCTGGCAAGGTATCCCCTACCTCAGTGACCTAATACACAGGCATTAGGTGTTTCTGCGTCATCACACTCCCTTACCACTTCTGAGCAAAGCCTCATCAGCTGTAACCATCACGGAAATCTTGTAACTGTCTTCAAGTAGTATTATTTCTAAAACTGAGACCTGCCAGCCACATAGCAGCTTTGTGGAAAAGCAGCATCAGTCTGGTTTATCCACAAACCTGATAATCCACCGCCCCGACTGCTTTGTATCCTCCCTTCTGCATGCACCGTTGCCTTGTTCCTTCCCCCCAACATGTGCCATCAAGCACCAACCTTCCCAAAACCTGCAGACAGGAAGAAGGAGCAAGGCTCATCAATTCCAAGGTCAAAACAGAAAAACATCCTTGCTACTGTAAAGTGTAATATGGAGTGGAACAATACCCTAACGTCTGGGAAAGTACTTCAAACAAAATAGTAACAAGTGGAACAGGACACTTGAGGTCCACGGGAAAAGACAGAGGTGGTGCTGAGTCAGCCACTGCAGCTGTGAAGAAACAAAGAGGTAAAGGTAAGAACTGACAGAAACTCTGAGGATGAGAATTAGGCAACGTAGAAGAACTGAGCTTGAAGAGTAGGATGCCAACAGAATACTACAGGTGATCATCAGAAGCACATGCAATTGTATTAACTGCTACAGAATAAACAGAGGGGTGGTTTTCTGTGCAAAGTAGGAGTGAACTGCCTGCAAAAAGACTAGCAGGGAGCTGCTTATAGAGGCAGACTGTATATAGCAACAGGGAAGACAGAAGTACTTACAAATGAAAGTCTGCATGTGCATACAGTGACATTTGCAGTTAAAATAGTCCGATTACACTGAGAAGTTAGCTCTGCCATGAGGAGCTTGCCTTGTGTCTTTCCTTACATGTGTATTCTACAGGGACTAAAGTTTATTAGGATCAGTTCATCATGCATGTTTTATAATGGCAGTTAAAGTTTGACCTTTATACTGTAAACCCCACTCCCAACTGATATGAAGTGGCAGCATTTAAAATAAAACACTACAATAATGTGTGTTTCCTAAAGGAACAAGTGATTTCATCTGTATCACAACTGATTCCTCTGAAGTACTACAACTGCACATTTGATACATACATTTTTTTTTAAAATATAGGTAAAAGAGTAAGGAAGCTAAACTATCTTAGACAAAGATAAATCAGTAGGCTTTTCAACTGCCATTCCTGTCCTTCGCAGGCATCAGTGGATTACAAGACAGAAAACACAGTTCAGTGGATTGGGAATTCGGGGGGAATAATTCCAGTCACTTAGTGGAATGGAGTTAGTGAGGAATAATAGGGAAACAACGCAAGGAAGTTTACTCACATCTCTTGCTCCCCTGAGAACATGGAAATGGAAGAGGCCTATACTAACAAAAGCCCACAGACTTCTTTCAGAAAAATATTATCCTGTTTATTATGGCAGGAACTTGAGAATTGTTTTATTTCATTTTTTTAAAAAATCAGAAGGAATTACATTCCCCCAATAGTTCTAAAGGTTTCCAGATAATGATTTCCCTCCAAATCAGACCAAAATTTTCAAACTAGTCAAAAAATACTAGCATACACATGTCAAGCAACAAAACTGCTAGTTGAATAAAACCAGAGAACATACTTCATAGAAAAAAGTAGACTTAAATTTAATCATGTGAAATAAGCTAAAGGACATATAGCTACAAAAATCTACATATTTGTAACATAAGGAAATTACTATACAAGAGTTCAGAATACGTCATTAGAACACTAAAGCTGAGAACAGGAACTCATTCTCATACATGTTCATCGCTACCATATCTCTACTCGCATCTTTTCTACAGCTGACAAGCTATTTCACTGCTGTAACAAAATAATATGAAAGCTAAACTGATCCAAAAAAGTGTTCCAAAAATGTAATAACAAAAAAAGTTCACTGCTATATAGGGTACACAAAACAGTATCAAAGGGTCAAAAACCACTTTTTGCCATTATCTTTGATATAACCATGGTTATGTAACTTACATTTACGGTTATATAATTTACCAACAGCAAATCATCCCTGAGCTACCTGACTGACTCTGTTGATGAGGGGAGATCAGCAGACACTGTTAATTCAACTTTAGCAGGACACATGGTACAGTGGGCCATCAGGCCTACACAGTAGCCGTTGTGGTTAATGGGGTCCAAAGTCTAACTGCAACCAGTTATAAATGATGTTGCTGAGAGTTAATGCTGCGGCCGGTACCGGAAGCTGAACATCTGTTGGTGTGCCCTCGCTGTGACAAAGGCTGCCTTGCGCACTGGGTTACATTTCCAACATCAGACAAAGGGATTACACCCCTCTACCTGGCACTTACGAGTCCATAACCGCGATACTGTCTGGTTTGGGGTCACGCAATGTAAAAGAGCAGAAAGAGTGAGATGAGCAGAAGTCTACCAAGACAGTTAGCAGAGCTGCAGCACACAACCTAGGCGGGAAGCTACAGCAGCACATCTTCTGGAAAAGAGGCAGCCTGTGGTGGCAGCATCTAACCGCTATTTTTCAGCACGGAAGGGCCAACTGCGTACAGGCAAGACAGAAACAGACTCCCTTCAGAGCTGCACAAACGAGGGGTAAGAGGCAGTGGTCCCAGGTAGCTCCAAAGGAAACTCCAAGTTGCTGCAAGTGAAACATTCTTCCCAGTGCACGTGGTTAAGCAGTGAAACAGGGAGCCAAACAGAGGCAATGGAATTGCCATCGCCAGAGATTTTCAGAAATGCCGCACAAAGCCCTAACTTTGGAATCTGCTCCCCTTGAATACAGGGTCTGACCAGATGACCTTCAGAAGTCCCTTCCAACTTACACTACTCCATGGTGACACTATAAATGTTCATATTTGCTCTACAATCACATGTATTAAACTTGACTCAAGAAACTTTGCAGAAAAGCATTTAAATTGGTCCTCAGGAAAACTAGTGAAGAGACAACTCCTGTCTTCAGGCTTAGATGAGGTGCAAATTAGTATTTCAGATCTTCCAGGGAAACTCTGAGGAAAGAATTTGACTACACAAAGAAATAAAAACAGAATGTATTTTAATGGCTGTTTACACTGCATTCAGGGCAAGAACTGGTATAACAACATTATGTCCTGGCCAGAACAGTGTTCTCTACTTAAGCCTAGTTAATCACTTCTGCCTATATACTGTATTTCTTCAGATTTTGGTACCTCATTTCTGGATTCCTTCGCTGTCAGTAAGCATCTGTATTATAACTTCCACTACAGTAAGCCATTAAAACTGTGCTTTACAGGTTGCCTGCCCCAGGGTAGGAGTGGGGGAAATGCAGAGAAAATTAACAAAATTTTTTTTTATTATTTTTGTTTTCTAAGTTTTATTTTCAACTTTAGAACCAAAGGAAGAGTTTAGTTTTCCTTTCCAGTCCCACAAATTGGATTTTCTTGGTGAAGTACCTAAATAAATGGTTTAGAAACATTTTTGCTATTGAAGGGGCAGAACGATTTTAAATCCAAGAGAATTTCCTAAGAGGTAAAACATATTTTAAATGCAAAACACAAGATCATAACTGAAAAGTGATCTTCATATCTGTTCTTTATGAATTTGTCAGAAGAACAAAAAAATGTCACTTCTAGTACTGCAGTGCTGTGACTTTTGTACCATCTCATAAAGCTGTTTCTACTTCAGAAAAATAGCTAAGTGGATTTCTTATGCAAAAAAGCAAGCACAAAAACATATCCTGTTTTTAAAGAGGTCTTCAGATAAAGTATTAAGACTAACAAATTTCATATCTCTTCACTTTACTCAGCTTCACAGGTCACACAGTTCTTTTACAAACTAGAGAAAAGGAGGTTATAATGATCTTCCCGACTATACACAGTCTCACTAAGGAAATTCCATGTTAGTATCCTAGTAAAAAGCCAAGTCAGACCTCTGAAAAAAAGTACCAAGACTCAACACAAGATTAAAAAAGGTTGAACCATAAACTTTATATTTCACCTAAGGCTAAGTCTTACCATAGCAACCGCTAAGAAACAAAAATATTTCAAAGTAGCCAAGCAATCAAACTTTTGCTTCTGTTCAACTATAATAAAGGAAGTTTAGATTGGCTTTTGTAAATGCAGGCCATATCTCACAAACAATTAAGTGAATGGTTAACTTTGCACAAGAAGATAGCTTAAATTTCAAATAGATGAAGTTAACACACATGATTGCATGATCAGGCTTTTACTTGCAAAGTACTGATAACACAACTAAGTTTATGCTGATAATATAACCAAATTTAGCAACATTTTTATTCTAGACCTTCCTTGTAAGTGAAAAGGACTTGCAATTACAATAGAGACACACTCTGAAGAGCCTTATCGTAGTTGCAGTGCTGGCTTATACAACTCCCACCCTTTGTTCCTCCCCTACATCATCTCCTCAGTTGTGCTGGGATTTGACATACAAGTTAACAGGCACAAAACAAGCTGGTTCAATGAACTGAACCTTGTTAAAAACAGTACTGCCAAAAGTTACTTACAACTGCGAGCAGTTTCCTGCTCTAGGTTACCATGCAGCTACGTAAACAGTTGAACAAGCACAAGTGAAATAGTGACAAGGGTTGCATTAACCAAGACTGCTGCCAAGAGAAATACTAGTAAAATTACAGACTAACCTAAACCTGCATCTACCTGTTCATACCTCACTCGGATGAATAAGCACATTGAAACAAATGGGGGCAGGGAGGTACCCAACAGCCTTTCAATCTGTTAAGCAAGCTATGTATGCCACCCTCATGCTTTGATGAGAGCCTTAAGTGTCATTTTAATTTACTTCATTAGCACACTTTCAAACTAAGTTTACTAATTGTTTACAAGATCTGCTGCAACTACATCCAGAAGAGGTATGGGGGTGGGGGGCGAGAACACTCTACATCTAACCCAGGACACAGTGTATCATCTAAAGATCAGTATTCATCACAGAGTTAGAAAGCTGAGAGAACACCCATGAACACTATATAACTCTCTAGAAAGAGCAATAACTCAAAGCAAAAATACTTCACATTTCACTTGTCCTTATTTGCCTTGGTCCTCACTTACACGGGTACTTTTTGTTTGTTACTTTAGGAACAGGCTGTGACCGAGTAAGATCCATTGTTTTTCAAAAAATAAGTCTGCAAACCATTTGTGCAATTACCCTGACTTAACCATCCCCCCCTTTTTTTTTTTTTTAAGCTGAGCTCTGAACTTCATAAGAGTCCTAATAAATATCACCACAAACTTATTATTTTAGATTTCATCTTCTCATACCAAGGCAATTATTTATTACTGGTTTAGATTTCTATTAAATAAAGTTACTTTTGCATAACTGGAAATAAAGAATATTTAGCTCATTTTGAATTAAAATGTATTGGGTAGTTTGTGTGTTCAGTAACATTTTTACAGTGTTCAAGCTGTACTAGCTTAAAAATACATTAAGTTCTTACAATGCATATTACATGCATCTTTACATGAATGTTTACCGTGAGATTTTCATTTTTACTCATTTCTTCTTGATACCTTGACACATAACACACCAGTAAAAACAGAAGCATATTTGATGAAAAAATAGAGACTTTGGTAGATAATGGGAAGCAAATTAAACATTATGGAACAATATTTCCATGTCTGTCTCCAGATTATATTAGATACTTCTGATGTTCACATCCGACACTTTTTAAAAAAACAATTTAATGCAACTGAAAGATTCAAGAATGCTGAAAAAAGCTACAGACCTGGAAAGAAACCAAAGCAAACCCTGGAAACATAGAAGGCCAAGGTTTGTATGAAGTTCCAGGTGACAGATTCCAGTTCAGGTTTAAGCAATAGTTTGTAATAATCAAATAATAATTAAAAAAAAAAATCATCTAGATTTTCCAAATGGAAATAAAGCCAGGAGTTTATTAATTCTCCAAGTTTCACATAGGGAAGAAATTTCCCAAGAACTTGCTCCTATACAGTCACTTTTTAAAATTACTTTGGAATATATGTAATAGTGGCAGAAACAATAAAAACAGCCTGAATATTTCAGAATGCAAAAAATATTTTAAACATATTACAGAGACAAAACACACCACAGCAAGCCCATACTAAAATAAGTACTACACCAAAATATTAAGCATTACAGCTGTGTCTTTCTGCTGAGCCAAAGCCTTCTATTCAAAGAGCAAAGTACGTTTCAGAACTTGTTTTTCTTTCAAAACCATTAATTCAAGCAGTACTAGCAAGCTACCAAAAAAAACCCCAAAAAACAAAACCTACAAACCTCTTCCAAGTTAGAGGCATTCTAGAAACCTGAACAAAGCCCCTGCGATCACTGGTTGCTAACAAAACACTGGTAAAAGCACGTATCTCTTGCTGAAGCCTGCAGTCTGGCACTAGGCCTCAAAAACAAGGAGACAGCCTGGGAGCCAGAAAGTGAGCAAGTCTATAGCAACGCACCCAGGGAAGCCTTTCCCCTTCCTGCCAAATAGGGATCCAGCAAGGAAGTCACCCAGCGCAGCACCAGCGCTCATCCTTGACAAGGAGCGCGTACAACGGCTCCTTCCAGCTACATCCCACCTTCGGACGGAAGTCCGCCAGGGTCATCTGTGAAAGAAAGTCCAGGAAAAGTGAAACTCCTGGGCGAGCTGAAAAAACGAGCGACTACGGAAATTCAGAGTAGTTTCCATGTGTCTCCTCTGCAGAAAGCACCTACGTGATTCTCCCCTCTTCATCAAAAGCATTTAGATGCAATCGTCACACAGCATGGTATACAAAGCCTAGGAAGAAATAATCTAAGCCATTCATATCTTCATGTAAATAACACTATTAGCTACCGTATACAACAGATACTACAACAGACATTACAACAGTGAGCTAAACTTGCCATTTAAAAAACCCGAATGTCACATAAAATGCATTAAAGAGCAACAGGTTTACTGTACCGAGCAGGATCAATGCGACCTGACAGTACACCTGAGCAAAGCCTATACAAAAAGTCTCCCTGTTAGATAAAACTAACTACCAGCAAACACAACTAATCCATCCAAAATTATATGGGAACTAAGGCATGCTTATTTAGCTCACGGAAGCAATCTACAGGCAAAAAGAGAACCCAGGTAGCATCCCACTGACTTAAAATGCAGAAATGTTACAAGCTACAACCGAAGATCACCAAAAGTCACACTTACATTGTCTCTCCAGTCTTAGCAACATGACAAAGAAACTGATCCAGTATGGGACACACTTCCTTCTTTCCTCTCTTCTCAAAATCTGTTGGTATGAGAATAAAACAAAAAGAATGGTAAAAGAAGATAGGACAACAAAAATTCATAACAGCGATTTATTTGCTTTAACGAGCAGTACAGCTCCCACAAAAATATTTTCATGCTTTCACAATGCTTTAGTTGTTCCCAAGAGCTCCACCAGCTTCCCAGCCCTGTAAAACACTTAATATTTTCATGTGGAGAAACTACATGCATCTGACTAGCAAAAGTTGATTTGCAACTTCTTTTGAGCAGCTACAACAGAGAAAGAAGCTGATTTCCTCAGGCTCCATCCAGCTAGCACAGAAGTGGACTGGGGAGGAAGAAAAAGAAAAGGTACAGGCGAGGGCCGAGGAAAGGGAGGCAGGCGGGCATGCAGGGGGAGAAGGGGGCACTCCAGGCGAGGGGAGCCCCGGGCCTGGAGGAGGAGGGGGGCCGGTGGGGTCACTAACCTCCCCCTGCTGCTCCCCCTCACGCAGCCCACTGCGAGCCCGGGGGGATCGCTGGGGCAGGGGGGACTAGGGGCTCACCCTTCCCCTTCCCTACAGGGAGCCCCGGGCCTCTCCCCACTCCGTGGGACCCCCTTCCCTCCCACGCGAGCAGCCCCCTCCCCACGGCACGGGGACCCCCAACCCTCGTCCCCTGCGGAGGTGAGCTGCCGCCCTCAGCGAAGGGCGCTCCCTCCCCCCAGGAGGGTTTCAGCTGTGAGGAAAACCCCTGTCCCCCCCTCTCAGCGTGGGGACACCGCTCCCCCCACCCCCCGCCGCCAGCCCCGGCACCACCTTTCAGAGCTTCCTGCAGCCTCTCGACATCCATGATCCGCCTGGGCGTCTCCCCCCTGCTCCGCGCTGCTCCCCTCCTCCAACCCCCCCCCCGCCCCGCGCAGGAAACGGGCTCCAGCCGCCGCGCACACACAGAGACCCCGGGCTCAGCAACCCTCCAACATGGCGCCCGGGCCGTCCCCGTGCGCGGCCCCGACAGCCCGCCCTCCCCCTCCCTCCCTCCCGCCGGGGGGCGGGGGCGCGCGGGGAGGCGGGGCCGAGGGCGGGGCGGGGCGGCCCTGAGGGAGGTGGCGGGACCGACCGACCGACCTGCCGGGCTGGAGGTTCCGGGCTCGGCTGCACCGGGCACCTGCAGTCGCAGCCCTCCCTCCTCCTTCTCGGGCTACCGCCCCCTCACGGCGGCGCCGCCAGACAGGTCCGCGGGGAAGGGGATGGGAACGCGGAGCTCCGGCCTGACTGGCGGGGCCTTCCCGCCCTCAGCCCCTCAGGGAGCTCCTGCGCCTTCCTCCCCCCTCAGGCTGAGGGCGGCTGCTCTTCCCCCACCCTCAAGTCTAATACCTGCTTGGGCATAGATAGGCCAGTTTTTTTATTCTCAATAAGGATCTATCTTTCCCCTTCTTCACTCCACCCACCTCTCCCCCCCTCCTTTTGTGCACCTTCAAACCCAACAAGCCGTTCTCACCCTGGCACACACTCCCTGTGTCCCTGGGGATCACCCCTTCCCTTGCCCTGCGCCATCACTACAGCTCTAAGAAGAGGAGGTGAAGTCCAGGCAGCTGCTTATCACCCCTTTTTGGACGAGGCCCTCAGGTGAGGTGGGAGGGGAGCTGGGCATGGGGCAGGTTGGGGGCTCTAGCCCAGCAGCCAGCTGGCCACATACCAGCCTGACCACCTCAAATGCTTCGGTAGGACTGAGGGACACGTGGTGGCTGTTCCTGGAAAGAAAGGGAAATGCTCATTTATAACACACATACAACGAAGTTGTAAATAAGGTAGCCAAATATCGATGCCAACTGTTATTCTAGGCATATGTGAGCTGGCACATTCTGTACTGGTTTACTATTAGGTAAAAGCCTGATATAGCCCTGGATCATGTCCCAGTCTCCTCCCAAGGCCGGCACTTGCAGGCAGCCATGGACGCAGAGGTGTCCGTCCTCCCCCACAGGCACGTCCCTGGCAGCTCTCACGACCAGGGTCAGCCCGGCATTGCACGGGGCTGAGCACAAGCAAGAGCAGATCAGCCATCTACAGCAGAAATGCCAACTCTGCCATACCATCTCAGAGAAGTCCCTATAAAGATCGTAATGCCAATGGCTGCACTAACTTCTCCACTCTTCCAGGTGCCAGCTTGACAGCAGAAAATCTCTGACAAAGCTACATTTCTTAGAAATGCTGCTTAATGTCACAGCACAGTGACACAGTTTGTGGACCACCACAAATAGCTAGGAGATGAACTTGGCACCCATAGCAAGCATTCCCATGCTGCAAGTTGCTTTCTCTGACCCCTTGTGTTGATTTTATCATGCAGGGAATGATCCACAAGGTGTGCAAGTAACCATCTCCGCTGGCAACTGCATCATACAGAAACCCCAACTTTTGTTTATATGATGTATGGCTTATAAAATCAAGAACCTTTCAAGACCTTGATTGTTGGAGGACTACATGATACTAATAGGGTATTTAAGGTTTCACATTTACAGACACGCTGTACAGAATCCTCATTTTATACTGTTATGAAAACCTCTGTTAAAATAAGCAGACCTTACAAAGAAAGTTCTGGATTCTCTGTGGAGGCTGTGGTCAGGTAGGGGGGAGCTAATGAACCTCGGTGAGCCTCTCTACCTGGCCAACAGGAGGAGGGTAAAGTGGCAGCATGGGTTAACAGACTGACCCCATGGGACAGGTCTTGTTGTTCAGGGCACCTGACAGGGCCAAACGTGGATTTTAACGGTAGGAATCCTGCAACCCGCATGTGAGAGGAGGGGGCCGAGTCACCCTTCTAGCCCGAGCAGAGAGATGAGCTGTGGTTGTGGCTGTAAGCATGAGGAGAGCGGAGCTGCTGCGCTCCTGTGCCATCACATGATGGGGAGCTTCGGAAAAGCATCTCTCAAACTTCAGAAACAGTTTAGAGCAGGTACAGACACCTCAGATTTAGTGTTTTGGGACTCTCACTGACCAAATATGAATAGCTGAAAGCTTTCTTAAATGCAACTTTAAAGTGCTACTACTTTTAAGTGTTTTGCAAAGGAATTGTCTTTTTTTTGTGCCACAGATTGATTCTCAGCTTAGAAGGAAAACGTCCCCACTGGACGTAAATTACATGAGAAATCTCAACAATACTTAGGACTTTGCACTTTTTTACTTCATTGTATGTTGTCTCGTGTTATGTGTTCCCTTGCAGCCAGCCAGCATCATTAACTCTAGTAACCAAATAAACGACCAGAGAGACAAAGAAGATAGGACTTGCCCAAACCTCTAGAGGAAAAAAAACAAACCCAAAACCAACAAACCCCAGTGCATGAGATGGCATTAAAACCATGGTGAATTTAGCTGCCGTTTTTCTTCTAACCACTTTGGTCATCATAGAGACATGGACACTGGTACCAATTTTCATTATTGGCCATCTTGCCCTTGCAGCTCTGCTACCACCACCCTCTCTGCCTCAAGCCTTCTGTAGCACACGTACCTTTTCAGCATTAGACACCTCTATTAACTGAAACTACATTAGTTTGCTTTTATAATTAGACAATAACACAGTGTCTACCACATTAATAATATCCTCCCCACCGAACATCAGAGGGGACTCCACATGGTGAGCAAGTGAAAAATCTCTTCAACATAGGAAGAGCTGCATTGTGAAAAGAGTTGGTAGAGGATGGGAGAAACAAGCAGTGGAGACTGGGCTGAAAACAGAAGCCCTGGGGCCTCTGTGCAGGTGCACCAACAATACAAAAAGGTGAATCAATTCAACTTACAGGGTAGCCTTGTCCTTTTCCCTGAGGTCCACTTTATTATTTTAAAAGAGGTATCAAAGCCCAGTTAAAGTAACAGAAATACTGACTTACCATTACAACCTTCAGCAAAACAGAAGAGACCAGCACTTTCCCAGAGCAGAGCTTCTCTTAAATAACTTCTATACCCCAGCTGAGTGCATTTCACCCCAGATACCCCATTAGCTCACATCCCCAGCACAGCTTGCTCTTTGCAATAATTCTCAGAGCTGATCACATGCTCTCAATTTTCAGCTCTTCCCGAGGAACTGCATTTCCCAGCATGATTGCTCTTAAAGAATCCCACCAGCCAAAACAAGCCTAGAGAGGCATAAACACGCATATGAAAGTCTAATACAGTTATACAACCTAATTAGAAAACCCTAGGAGAGCAAATTCAATCATCCTAAATAACGTCCCATTCCATTTACAGGTATCACCCAAACCTTCAAAATTGTCAGTTTCAAAAGTTGTGTTGCTAGCCTGTTCTTTTAAAACAGAAGGAAAAAAAAAAAAAAAAAAAGACTTGTTCCCAAGATACCTAGAATTACTATTGAAAACTGGGACAACATAGCATTTCTTCACTGCAAGTCACAGAAAAAAAAAAAAAATACGCTTTTTCTAATTTCTTGTACTACACTCTGTACAGAAATATAAAACTAATTTAACAGCTTGTAATAGAATAAAACAAACTCAACTGTTTTATTGAGTACTTTAGAGCAACTTTGCACTCAGAAAGTAACAGGTGAGGTTTGATTCCAGGCTGCATGATGCAGTAGGTATGTGTGCAGTCCCCACACTTTCTGCACCTTGGCTACTTGCAAGTTAGACATTTCCTTGGTGCTGATCTGTAACACAGACCCTCTCCAAGGGTGGGTGACACCACGGGGGGCCACTGCTCTCACATCTTGTCTCTAAAAGTGAGAGACAAGCTAATAGGAAAATTTCTGCAGGATTTACCTGATAGTGGAAAACAACTCTGGTTTCATTCTGATCCTTTTATTTCTTATTCTGAAAAAAAAAAAAAAAAAAAAAAGTGGACTTTTCTGAAGTGTAGCATTTATCACATATCTGTAGTATATTAAATAAATTATCACTGTGGTACGTTGGGTATGATGCTGAAGGAAGATCTTTGTTTCGTATTATGGTAGAATCCCCAAGAAGTGAACCCACTGTATGTTAGCATTGACTTTTCATTGTTGAGCAGCCTTTCTAATTCTTTCCATTTGGTCAGACTAGATGGCAAATCTATTCTAACTCTAAAAAACAGAGATAGAGAACGTGTACATAAATCTACCAGACCAATTACAAAAACTCTGCACTGAGCAAGTATTTCAGAGAGACAGGAATCTTTCATTTTTAAAAAATGTCATTCCCCAACTTACAGAAAATAAATAATAAAGCCACATTCCTTGTCTTTTCTCCTCCTGCCCTCCTACCACCGGAGGAGCAGTAAGAGAAAATGCTTTCCATTTTTCAGCCTGCTCTCTCTCTTCCTCCCCCCATTAGAGGAAAAAAGACCAGTTGACCAGTTTTTCAAATAATGTCCTTGCAAAACCTTTTTCGTTTCTACAGGAAAGATATTTTAAATTGAATTAACTTTAAAAAAAAAAAAAAAGACAAACATTGAACATCAAGAGGTCCTGGAAATTCAATGACAAACATGTAGATTTAATGAAAACACTGCGGTATTTTTGTTTTCTTTTACTTTGTTTCAGGGAAAACACTTAAAGATACGCAAATAATATCTACCTGTTTCTGAGGAAACTAGAACCATATCCTCTGGAGCAGGAACAAAATAAAAACCACAGTTATTTCTATGGAAATAAAGCAAAGAAAGCACACGAATGACTTGTATACTTGTATGGCAACAAAGATTATTTCAAATGCTTTTCAGGATGAAGCTCAGCTTGGGGGAGGTTTGTGTATTTTGAAACCCACAACCCCTCAACTAACTGAAAAATATTTCAATTCACAGCAAATCACCTTTTCCTTCCATTTTCAAAGGAGAAACATTTAATCATAATCCTAAAATACAAAAAGGCTTGTACGTAGTTTCGTCATTGATTTGTTGTGTGATCCCAAGCAAATGAGTGAGGCAATCACACCTGAGTTTCTTCATTAGTGAAACAGAAATGATAATTACTCTTCTTTGGAAGTTATTTGGCACACCTTGTAATAAAAACATACACAGAGAGTATGATTTCATTTTGTGTCAGTTCCCAGTGTTGCTTGTATTTATTGAGAATCAGCAATGAAAAAAAAATCATCTTGTTAGGAAAGGAAATGTGGTGGTTTTAAACATTTAACTGAAGAACAATGAGAAATTGTTTTACAACCCAAACTTTGTTTTTCTTCTTGCACTAAACTTACACAAAGCCTTGTTCAGATTTATGTTTCAGATTTTTTTTAAAGTTTCTGCAAAACTTATGTTTTGGGAGTTTTCAAAGAGAGCAGGATCAGGTCCTGCCCTCAGTATGAGTCCTGTTCTGCCTGATGCTCTTGGACAAATCTCTATTTTCTTACTTGGCCTTACCCTTGAGAAGCTCAGATCAAGCACTGATTTGATAAGACTTAGGTTCATATTCATCAGTGCTGAAGGAAGACACAGATGTAACATCTGAGTTACATAGCATAATTATGTACTTCCATGTTCTCGCCTTCCTGAAATACCAACAGAAGTTAGAACAAACTAGAAACCAAGGGACAACAATGTAATCATGTCATGCTCTTTGCAGACAAAACCGAAAAAAACGGCAGAAAATATATTGCTGATTCAGATGGATCTTTAAGAGATTAATGTGCGCTACCCAAAAGGGCATTCCTGCATTTCCTGTTCCTTCCTTCATGTCGACCCAGGTGAAAGCCATCATTTTGTAGAGTTCTCACCACCATCAGCGGCTCCCCCAGAGCAGCATGGCCAGGACAGCCAATGCAAGGAACAAGCAGCAGCACATGGGGAAAGCAGAGGGACAGAACATATGCGACTTGGCAGCAGCGCAGGCTCGGCTGGGCCAGTGTATCACACTGCCCTGGGAGGTCTTTTAACTCCACAACAAAACCTGGTTCTTAAGGTTTAGGACTATAAGACTTTTGGAAGTTTCCACAGAATTATAGACTGTCCAAGCCCTGGGCACTGATCACTAGGCCTGACGTTGATTAAAATGATGTAGGGCATAGGACTGGCAGATACTTTTGCTGTCAGTAATGAAGCTTAGATTAGGTATCTAGAGATTCCTGACCTAACCTGACTTAAAGTAATTTCATTCATTGATGTGCGACAGCAATTTGTAAAGTATTTCAACTCAGTTTGAACCAAAATTGATTAGTGTGCTTTGAAAGAATCTGTAGCAATTCAACACAATATCAAGCAGGCAAGATGCAACGGAATTGAAATAGTGAGAACAATAAGAAAGTTAGAACAAATCTATGTTTCAAGGCCCAATTAGGTCTTCAGAAAATACTGGACATCGATATATATCAAAGGATTTACAAAAGGAGGTTAGGGGTTTTGTTTGATTGATTGGTTTGTTTTTTAGTTGAAAGCTGCAGAATCCCAGGTATGGTACAATAAAATGACACTAGAAAATTGTCTGTCTCTGAACCATTCAAAATGGAGAAGTTTTTTGGTTTTTTTCCAGTATATGATAGCCACTTCAAGACAAATTATGTCCCTCCTCTGAGAAAATTACTAAAAATCTTTAATAGGCTTTTAATAGACTTTTAATAGACCCAGAAGACTTGGGAGTATCAAAAGATCAGAATAACTCAGGCATGGTGCCTTAAATCCAGAAAAGGCTGAAAACAGAAAAATCGTATTTGTGGGAGTTGGTTTTTATTTTGAAAGAGCACTCACAGGGACATCTTTTTTAAAAAAAAAGGAACAGTTAGATGTGATAAACATTCTGGGTTTTACCTAGGTTAGCCATTAACCCCTACACTGACACACATCAAGCCCCCCCATATTTTCTCATATTATTCCAAGCCCATGGCAAACCAGTGCCGGTGCAGTTTTCTCACACCTTCCTCCCAGCATATCCTGAGAACAGAAAGCTGCTTCTAGCCTGCTCTACAAACTGCAAGATCACTCAGGTTAAAACCAGACTTGTTTTTTCACCTGGAGCCTCAGGTGTGAGGAAGCCAGTATTCAAAACAAGTTGCCCTTTAGAAGCACCAAGCAGAAGAGGAAGATTTTTCTTTAAAGGTGTGTACCCTGAGAAGGCACCTGCTTTGCACATTCTAACCACCACAGCAGGGAACTATCCTGTTTCAGAAGGACTTGGGAACAGGGTTTCTGCAGGAACAGAACAACTGATACCACTTTTTTCTTTAAAAAAGGGGCCATGTCATTGCAGCATCATTATTTCAGTATGAGCAAAATAGTTTAGATCTAAGACACTGTTACACATTTTTGGACTATACTGTAGTTTTCACAAAGTAACATAAGCAATTATGGTATATTTATAGAAATGTAATAGTCAAAACAAAATACCTCAAAAGAAAACATTAACAAAGTGCTTTGTTAATCTTACATGCTGATTCTCATTTCAGTGTTCTGTCTCCGTTTCCATTTTCATTTCAAAGAAAGTGTTGACAGTTTGTTTTTTACTCCAATCCAGAATGAAAGCAAAATTTCCAAACATTGCTATCTCTTTTGAAGCACAAATAGCAACTCCTTCTCTCCTGCCAGCGGGAGGCTGCAGTCGGTGTGGATCCCAGTGCAGATAGGCACTTGCCTCAAGAGCACAGTGGGGGAACGTTTCCAGCCTCTGCGGGGAACAGCCCCTGTACCTGTGCCACCCCATCCCTGCGTGGGTACTTGGTGCCTATTTACTAGCATGGTATGTGACTGTAGCTGATGGAGAGGAGCAGACATTCCCTGAAAGTTGGCTCCTTTATGGTTACAAGTACCTGATTCTTAGGAGAGAAGTCTCTTCTTGAAGCACTGGGAAGGCAATTACTGGGAATTAAATGATCCAGTTTGTGCTAAAGTTGATAAAGTGTCAAGATTTATCCTAGTATTAAAGTTGCACTTGTTTTCTGGTTAGCGGTACTTCAGTCCCAGCTCTAAATGTCACAGAACACGCTGAGAATTTATCACTACTGGGATCATACTTGTGAGGATGAATGTAAAATCCCGCTCCATTTAGACTCGTGCTCCACGACAACGCAACGAGGACACCTCCTGGGGTCCGAGCCAGTTACCAGCGTGCATACAGCAGCGAGGGCAGGGAGAACAAGGCTACTGCAGTACCCAGGTCCCGCAGCGGTGGGTAACTGGGCTCCATGGCCTTGCCTCTGGGAACCCAGAGTTTATTTGTTCCAAGCTGCAGCCAACGAGACTCAGACTGAACTAAGGAATCCAGCAATACAGCAACGGGGATGGGGGAAATCACAGTCCAGGTCCATTCCTCTGATTCACCAGCACCAGGTCAGGGCCCAACATGTTTGCTGTTGTTGCCCGTGTTACCTCTGCCTCGCCGGTACCCTGGAAAAACTGTGTCTTCTCCCCCCAGCCATACTGACTGAAGCCATGCTTGTGAGTGAAAATCTTGGATCGGGACATCACTGACCAGTTTGATTATGGAGCGTGTAACCACCCCCCCGCACCACCTCCACACCTCCCAGGCAGAGATGAAGCAGTGCTGTACAGAGTACTATTGTTTGACAGGCAGCCTTACCTCCTCTCATGAATACCAATAGGAGTTTTATTCCTGACTTCAAAGAGTGTGACCGAGCCCAACATACCACACGGCTCAGCAAGTTGAGCAAGCGAGAAAACAATTTCATCACCAGGCATACAACAAGTTTGGCTTCTGTCACACAGAGATGTCGCAGCACAACCAAGGACAGCGTAGCAGTGACCATACAAGAGTGTCAAAACAACAAAATTAAATACAAGAAGAGGGAAGGGAAATGATGCTAAATGACCAAATCCTCTAAGAAGCAGATTTCCAAGAAATAATAAAAAGGTAAAACTTCATTTTCCTTTGAGACCAGGTTCTGATCTATGGTGTCTGTAACACAACTGGAGTTGCAGCATGACCCATTAGCACTTTGAGGAAAGTCAAATGTATGTATTTGTCTCCTTCAGTAACATATCCAATATAACAATTATCTCACTACGATAAAACTGCAAGAGTAACATTTTTCTCTGCTCAATGCAGACAAACCCCTATAGGTACACTATACCATCACTAATACTAAACTCCTTCCCAACCAGACCCAGTACACACACACACACACGTTATATTTAAATGAAAACTATCAAAATACAGAGCTTGCTTAAAACTTCATTTATTTGTACTGTAAGCCAAAGGATCTTGATCAACACAGAAATGCACTGCTAGGCCTCCTTGGGAGCTATAAACAATTGGTGCACTTGTCAAATAAAAATACACAAGCAATTAAATGATAAAGAAAAGGTACAGAATTCTTTACACATCTGCTCTCGTGTACACACACAGAGAGCAGTTTCCAGTTTCCACCTGTAAGCGAAATGACAGCGGAGCTATCTGAGCCCACTTTGTAACATGCAGGCAAATAGCCTAGAAAAACTCACATTATCTCAACGATGCAGCCCAACGCGTCCCACTCTGGCAGTTCTTTGTTGTACAATGTGCACTGGTAGCCTGACACTTTCTTAAATGGCTTTGGGCTAAAAGGAGGTGCTCAGCAGCTCTTAATAAAAAGCCCCTATTTATCTATCTTCGGCAAGTTCAAGTATAATATAGCAAATTTAAAACCTGAATATTTGACGCTGATACAGCAAAGACTTGGTTACACGCTTAACTTTATGCATTGCATATAAGCCTACCGACTACACGGGCAAAATTCAGAGTGTCAAACATCTGCTGGCTTAGGGCTTATGTTCAAATAACCCGGGCACAGTGCTCTGGGCTGTACCCTGCCGTTTCTTTCTCAGTGTGAAAGGTGATTCTTCTCCTTTGTTATCAATACATTCCATGTGCTGGAGCTTCCATTCATTTAAGGAAAACTATTTTTGTTTCCCCTGTATGTTATGATGACACTGCACAAGGTCTTACATTAGCAAAGGTGTTTTGGTTACATTATACCATTGGAAATAACTAAAATACTCGACAGGAAGGGGAAGTGATGATATAAAGTCTATATAAGTATTTACACATCCCATTATTAAAATAAATGAAGGCTAATTAACAAGGAATTAGCCACAAGAATGAAATACGAAATGAATTAAAACTGGTTTCTAAATAAGATTAAAATTAGAATGAACTACTGTTAAAACCAAAATATAACATGGTTTTAGAAGGTGTAATAAAATATAAATTAATAATTCTAACAACAACAACAACAACATCAAAGTTACATAATTGTTTTAAAACACTTTGGAGAGCTCAAATTGTAGCTTTTTTCTCAGAAAAAGCCCAGCAGGGGGGGAACCTCCCCCATTCTCCCTGCAAGTTGGTATTACATTAACAAAGTCTTCATGTTAAAGCATGTACTTCATATATTTTAATAGCTGTTGAGAACATAGCACAGTTCTTTCTAAGCATAATGTAGCACCTCCTGTAAACATAAAAAGCACTGCTGTAATCTCTAATCATTTTATATGCAATAATGCCTTTATTTTGTAATGAATTCCATTCCTTCATTTTAATGTGCCCATAGTTGCAAGGTTCTGCTGAATCATAGCTTACACGATCACAGCCTCCTCAACTTCAGAGGCTTAGCACCGGAGTTGCAACTGTCCAGACAAGACTTTTGCTCTGCAACTTTCTGTGGCTTGTAGATACCATAGAAATGAGGAATTTGGAGTGCCCAGCATGCGTCTCGTCTAGCCTTGTTTGGCCTACAGTCGGCTTTACCCCAATACTTGAAAATAAAGATCAAAAAGCAAGCTAATACTTTTTACAAGTTCTCTGCACTGCTAGTCTAAAATGTTTACCTGTCGTACGTTAGGCTTACAATATCTCAAACTTTTTTTAAAACAGCGTGTTGAATTCTCCTTTCATTGCCTTCTGGCTCTGAAGTCTTCAAGGTTCATTTGGGTTATGTTTTCAAACTTTTCTCTGTACCTAGAAATAGACTGTTCTTTTTAAGTGGCAACCAAAACTTCAGGTAAAAATAGAAAATACTAAGGCAAGTTGCAAGAGACAGGAATGTCTACGCTTAAGTTTAAATGCTTTTCTGGGGCCCCGGCTTTCAATCAAAATAGATGCAGAGCTGCCTCTGTCCTTTGCACGTCGATTTACACTTCTGTGGCAAAGGCTGCAAGATAATGGATCTGAGTCAGAAACACGCAGAGATTGTTGATGAGAATTTGCAGCACACAGAGGCTCAAACAACAGACATTTCCGTTTGTCATGCTTGCCAGCGCAGAGCAGCAGTGAAACTGCTAGGACCAAGACCATATGCCCCTTACCCCATCTTAACACCTCCTTTACTCAGCTGACTCGTTGTGTCATTCACCCAGCACGCTTATGGATGCGTCATGGACATTTTCACATCCTAGTGTTTGGAAAGAGTTCGTAGGCACTCCATCCTGTGTACAGGCTGTTTATCTGGCAGCCTGAGACGCCAGCAAGGCCTGCATCTTCCCTCCTCTCATGAGCTGCCACACGAGGAGGAGCGTGCAAACTCAAAGGACTTTCTCTTGGAGTCTGTTTTCTTATGAAACTGTGCATCAGTCCTCACTGGATAGGGCAGAAACCCCCAAAACTGCAATTCTTCAGAAATCCTACTTTTTAACTTACAAAACATATCATTTCCCTCATCTACACGCACCAAATATTTCTAATATGTTACGTGTACAGGATACACAATCTGTATCAGTTTTCCTTTCATTAGAGAAAAGCTTCATTTTTCTTGCCCTCCTCACCCCTCTCCTACTTTGCCTATTAAAGTGAGTAGTTCCAAGTAATGGCTATTTTTTTTGCTGAATGGACTTGAAAAGTAAGATCATTTTCTCTGCTGTTTTCTTGGACTTGAAAAGTAAGATCATTTTCTCTGCTGTTTTCTTCAAGCCCTCCCCTACACACACCCCTCAGGGCTTACACTTAGAAAATGCCCTCGGGGAGTCTGCTCTTGTATCACTGCTCTTTAAGTGTCCTCACTTTCAGTTCCCCAGTGATTTGCCCCAAGCACCTTTCAGCTACTTCAAGTTTTAATAAGCTCTTGTCTGTGCATATTCCATCATACTTTCAAAATCTAAGCTAAATTAAGTATTTTAAATAGACATCAAAACCTCCTTGTATCCTCTTCACTTTGATGCTATTCATTATGATCCTGGCATAAAACCGTGGACTTCCAGGAACGGAAGTGCCAGGCAGAAAGTAATTTCTGTGCCCAGGTTTCTGGCAAAACAGAAGAGGGGAGTCAGAGACAGCATCCACAGTCTCTCAATGTAGGGATGGAAGAACGGTTGTCGGTGGCATACCACTGTTACTGTGCAGTAAACAGCAATTAAAGACGATTAATTAAAGAGAAAAACAGATGAATAGTATCTGGTTTTGTACACTCACAACATTCTTGGACTGTGCCTAATGTAATTAGTATTACCAAGTTAGGAAATACATTCTCAAAACTGTAAGTGACTGGAGGGGAAGACCACGGCTGTACTCCACGTGAGGAAGGATTCTCTTGCTGTTGTCTATTAGTTGTGCAGGTGCCACAGCTTCCACGGCACCCCTCTCCCATTTCTTGTCCATGGTTTTCCTATTTATGCTGTAATTATTTTCCTTCTAATTCCTTCACGTGAAGCCCTTACAAAACTACTGAAGAGCAGAAGGGGAAAATCACAATCACTAGACAAAAAGTGCTGTAAAATATAAAGTAAATAGGCACTTCTATTCCCCTAATCTTTTTAAGTAAGAGAAATCTTAGGTCCTACATGTGAAGAATAGCAGGTAATATACCTTCAGACAGAAGTGCAATTTTAAACAAATACTCTCCCTTTACTACAGTAAATTTTAACTCATCCTTACACAAGAGTGATCTTTTCTGTAATTCAGCATTCTCATGACAGTCAAGAATATTTGCCCTATCATTTCAAGTTACATTCCCTACGTTATTTAGCTCAAACTGTAACTTCTTTATCAAGCCTAAAATCAGGACAAGCTTTTGCACAACTTCAAAAAAGTTACAGTGAATACAACTGTACTTAAACAAATAACCAAACTAAACTCGTCAAATAAAAGTGAGAATCATCACCTCCCCCTGTTGCAACCAAGAATAAATGCAGGAAGAGAACAAAAGGCCTAGGAAAGGACAGTTTAGGTAGACTTCCAGGATTTCCTCTGGTTTTGTAACTTCAGGGGTTATTAGGAAATTGCATAAGGAAAATATTTTAATTCAGAGTTTCAGTAAAAGAGTTCATACTCTTCATTTACACATTTCATGAGATGGGGTGCAAGAATTAAAAACTTTGCGTAAAAATGCAGCTACATTTAGTATCTGTGGTTGGCCCCCAAGTAGACAATGACACGGTTTTCATACACCTTCTTCATAGTTTTCTCAATTTGCTTCAAAAATACTTGTGGAATTCTCCCACATAAAGTGTGCACTGTATCCAGAAACTTAGACTGCAGTGGGTAGTACAAAGACTGGAAGAGATTGTCTTCAAATGGAAACTAAAGAAAAGAAAAAGAATTATTAGTTTTCACTAGTTACAAAATGGCATTTTAGAAGTTTCGGCAAGATAAAACCTTATATAGGTAAGTGATGATTTGTCCCTCACCTTCCAGAGTGTCATCAAAACCTGTCAACTTCAAACACTCAAGCCTGACAGTGCTTGCTTTCAGAAAAGTTTGCCTGGGAGTATTACCTGAAATAGCCAACTTCCCAGAAACTGTACTTGTAGAGTCTGCATTTAAAGGAGGTTTACTAACAAAGGGATACTGTAATGAAACCTGTATTTGAGAGAGTGGAGTTGTACACACTCAACATCCAAAGTGGGAATACAGATCTGTGTCTGTATGCAAGCTTCTGCCCTCCATGTGCCCAGAGGCTCTAGGTGCTCACTCAGGGAGGACAAGCTTTTGCCGGGTATTTAGGGGCCAGAGCTGCAGTACCAGCAGGGAGAATTCCATTCAAACACTTCTTTTCTACCTCCAGTATTACAGAAAAGCAATTTTTCAGCCTTTTTATTAGAAGTTTATTATAATATGAAGGGGGATCATTTAAACCACCCCAAATACACACGTGCAGTGAGACAGGAAAGACCAAAGCACCCTTATTATTTGGTATCTGATGGGTATACGCAAAGCACAGCTGTGCTCAGCCTGACCTGCTGGAACAAAACAACCTGAGTGACCTGGTTAAAGCTGTCATCTTCATGGAAATAAAACAACTGTCTCTATTGGGACAAAAGACTTACATCACGTATCACTTCATAGAGGGCCTTGAATGTAGGCTGTTTGTCATCATGGTAGACACCTCTATTTCCATGCAGAATAGACACACCTTCCTCTTCTGCACCTTTACAGTTGCTTCCATACATACAGTGATCAGGCCGGTAGTTCCACTGACACGGGAATACATAGAGACACTCTGCCAATGTCGGTCCGGGGAGATGGGAGGGGAAGAAAGAAAAGACACGTCAAACAAGAGTTACAACAAATTAAACCAGGTTTCTGTGGAAAACCTGGGACTGATGATCAGAAAAATTTCAGTTGCTTTTTTCACAGACATCCCAAGGAGCAGCTAGACACAGCAGCTTCCTTTCCTCAGGGGATGGCTATACAAATCTCAGCACTATTAGACCTGAACTAACAGAAAGAGAGGACAACACAAAGACTGGGTGCAAACATAAGCCAAGCAAGCATTTTACAAAGCTAAAAGTGACAGAATCAAAGCCAGAGAGTAAGCACCAGGTGGCACTATCCAGGGTCCTTTGCCCTTGTAAGAAGTTTCTGGAGTTACAGAAATGATTAGGGAAGCACACAGAGCAGCGAGTATTATGCAAAATCCTGGATCCTTCTGGAGACAGCACGGGAAAGCTTGCAAAGGATATCCAACATTTGCTGCTGAAGCTTTCACTGAGGCTATGACCACTTGTTATACTGAGATACAGCAGAGCATGAGAGGTAGTGTATTTTATCCCCAGTCCTCCTGAGCTGCCATCCATTAATTTCACAAGTCTAGGTTATTTAAAGATAAGCCTAATTTCTCAAAAGGGCTTATAACCTCCTTTCTCCTACTGATTTTTTTTAAACTTTCTCCACGCATCCACAGTATTAGCAATATGCTTATAATCACAGAATCACAGATTCATTCAGGTTGGAAAAGACCCTTGGGATCATTGAGTCCAACCATCAGCCCTACTCTACAAAGTTCTCCCCTAAAATAATAAATTGCACCAGTCCCTGTGACCATTTTGCTTCAGAAATGGAGTACAACGAAACATTGCATGATGCCAGCAGGTCACGTTAGAAGCACTGAAGACAGAATTCTCCACTTGGCCTTTCCTACTTTCCCAGGAAGTCTGCAGCTGGTCCTGTGTGGTTCTTGAAGTAGGAAACAAAGTTTCTGAAACATTTTTTCCCTTGAGGCCTCTCTAGCAGGAGACTTCTCCAGAAAGGGTACACTGCAAGTGGTTTCCACTCAGTCTGACCTATCACACACTCAGAATTGCTCCCCAGCGCTGCTGAAAGGGCAGGAAGAGCAGTAACACCTGATCCAAACCCTGTTACACTTAACGGGGATCCTTTTGGTAACCCTGAACAGACGTTTAGAAGTACAGCCCATCAGCAGGTCACTGTGGGGAGAGGATGTCATCAGGTGCTTATTAGCTTTTGTACATGTCACTTAAGTATTCCTGATCTTCTCCTCACCGTGACACCTTTGTGCATTTTTTTCTGTCACAGCTGGGCTCAAGCTCTAGCTGCCCTGTGAGCCTTCAGATCCATTCATCCTCAGAACAGCCCTTAGAGCTGGGAAAAAAGGGGCATCCCTTCAGGCCCCAGGTAACACAGTTCTGGGTATTTTTAAGCCAACACACTGCATCTAAAAAAAGCCACCTGCAACAGCCCTGACTGATTCCTTCCCAGGCCAGTCTCAAAAATCCAGCAGTTTAATACCTCAGGAAAATCTAGTTTTCTGTTTTAATTATATCCAGTTCTTTGTTTTCTTTTCCTGTGCAGCCTAATGTTACATAAATCGCAAAAAATTATTTACCAGTTACAAGGAAAAGGCAGACTATGGTGCAGAAAAAGAGTTTCAACATGTGGATTTGATAGAGAATACTCTCATCACAAAATTAAAGTATTTTTGCAATCTTTGGTTTTTTCCTTCACACTTAAGTTAGCAGCTTGAGTTTGACTTCACAACTAATCTGGCTTCATCTTTTTCTTCCTCCTGTAGACCCCATTCCCACAACACTCATTTCTTTTTGGGAATTAATTTATGATTTCATAATGAAGCTTTCTTCCACTTGATTTTTCCCTAGGATCGAGGGTAATACACGGCGTACCAGGGACACTGATGTTTGACATCTGTCTGCAGTAAACAGATGTCAGCTTATTGCTTTGCTTTTGCTCTCTCCTTGTATTTGCCTGGATTTACGTATATCCAATTACCTACCCTATGACTCCTTAGAGAAAAAGAAAAGGGAATGGAATAAATAAAGATAAATCCAAACTTACTCTGTTCTTAAAATCACTTGAGGGAATACAAGGTCACATAGGAAACAAAGAAAAGCAAGTAAGAATGGATATTCAGCATCCTTTCAGAGGCATGAATCAAGGTTCTCAGCTTCTCTGGGAAGCACGTACTACGCTACAATTTTGAAATCCTTGCATTTCTCAGATGTTACTGGTTTTGGAAGTGCCTGAAGTCATTTCTGTGTGATCAGTGCAAAATACTTACAAGGGGCTGAATTTCCAGAAACTGTCTCAGCACTTGTGGAGAAAGTCACACCCTTTTAAAATAAAGATGCCTAGACTTGCCAGTTCCTTGGAAATACACACTCATGAGAACACAACTCCAATTCAAGAAGAAACAAAGGACAAACCAAAAATGTTACAAGCTGCTCATGGAGGCACTGTGCAAGAGTGACAGCCAGGAACCAAATATGACATTTCACTGGGCTGACAAGTACACCCATACTGGCCACGCTAGCCCAGACTGGGACAGGTGGGTTATGCCAGCTGTTCTCCCAGAACAAGGTTTTGAGAGACATGAAGTGCTCCGTAGCTCCTCATAGTCCCAGAGCAAGCTAGAAGAGTAGAAAACACACAAGTGTAAGCAGCAGAATACAGATGACACCATCCTGGTGCCTGCTGAGGCTGGATCACTCAGCTGAGATGCTGGAAGCATGTGTCTCAACAAGTAACTTTTAGCAAAGGAGCAAAAATACGGAGGGCAACAGTTTTAGACAAGATATGGCTGTGTCCAGTTCCTGTTTATATTAGCTTTGTTACTCATCTGCATAAATATCAGAATTCAGCTGAATTTCAGAAAAATAGAGCATGGCTTTGGACAAAGCCTGGCAATTTCACATTCAGATAAACATCTGAAACAAAAACATTTTTTCAGCTAGGCCCTGGTCCAGTGACACTCTTAAGCACACATACAACTCGAAATTCATTCCTGCATTTGGTCATTAATGTTATACTTCCTTATTTTCTCAGAATCTCCAGAAGACAGATTTGCATATTCAATGGACCCAAGTCTGAGCCCCACTACCCACACCACTTTCAGAAGTATTTTCATAGGTTGTAAATCCTGAGTGCACTTACACATTAACTTCATGTCAGAGTTCACTGCATATTATAAATAACAAATAATAAAAATTGCACTTCTAAAAAAATTTTTCAAGTTCCAGAAATTTTCTTAACACAGATAATCATGACTCCAAGAATCATTACTTACCTGGGTTAAAGTAAAAAATTATATTTAGTAAATCCTGGTCTCCCCATGTAATGTAGTTTTTGTACTTTTGGTATAACGGATATAACATTTCCTCCCAAGTCAAACCACTCGGTATCATGCTGTTCTGTAGGGCAGAAAACCAGAAGCAATGGGTTAATACCGTGACCAGTGATGTGATATATGACTCAGACATATATCTGTAAGTCTGCTAAGCCATGTCAGATACCTAGGTGAAGAATGAAGAACTGCCAGGAGATGTTAGACCTGGATAGGGCTGGAACAGCAGAGCTGACTGTGCTCCTGTTTATCTAAACAGGAAAGCAAGGTCTCCGGGCCTAGCTCTGATGTCAGCTCCTGCTATTCACAGTCTTCCTCTTCTGAGCAACAGGAGGGGGAAAAAGTGGAAAAGTGGAAAAATGCAGGGATAAGGTGAAAACTGAGGTATAAAAGTCAGGAAAAATGCAGACTAAGAATTATCTTCCCTGGGAATTATATTAAGAGCAAGGGCTTTTTTTATTCAAGCTGTTACTGTAACAGTGTAAGAAACCCCGGCCTTGACTGAGGAACAAGCCCACTTGGGGTAAATAAAGTTTTTAAAGAGATTAGAGAATGCGTGCTCAAGGAAATAAATAGAGATTTCACAACTCAGGCCTTTCACAAAAGGGGAGATGTCAGAAGTCAGTGAAAATGTTCCCTTCTCATTTATATCAGTTCATGGAGTCACTTGATCTGCAGCAGGACACAAAATTCTATTTACAGCAGATGCAAAAAATTACCAATTTCTCTGGCTATTTACATCAAGCTTTCCAATTTTAAAAGCAATACACTGACTGCACTGAAGATCCTTGAGTTTATTCTCTCATGCATCTTTCAAGGGAAAATGAAACGTTGAAGAAGCCATTTTTACTACTGCTAACAGACTGCCACATCTGCAAGTTCTCAGTACTCCAGCCTCTTCACTTGTTTTAGTAAGCATTTTCACTATCATTGCTTTTAGTATCCAATTATATATACTCTATATTTTTCAGATTCTTTGTATTACAAACTTTATATAATTTTATACTAAGTTTTAAAAGATGTGAAAAATACATACATCATTAGTTTGGGCAACAGCTGTATTTCTTCTCACCTTGAACTGAGTGTTGCGTATCCGTGTTAAATTCATTAGCATCACTCCAGAATTGACTCCAGTTGTCCCATAATAAGGGTGACGTGCAAATCGACTGTACCAGCCAATCTTTGGTATTTCATGTTCCGGGGCCATAGCCGCTAGCTGTGTTGAGTTGAACTCTTTCAGGATGTGCCAGATGTCATCGATGGGCCTCAGGAAGAGGACATCAGTGTCCACATAAAGGAGAGAATCCACATCCTTTAAAATGACCTTTTAGGTTTGCATAGCGAGATGAAAAAGAAACCAAACAGACAACAAAAAGGAAAATTACTGGAAAAACGTACTTTTATTTTAAACTGATAATTTGAAAGAGGTTATTGATTTATCAGCTAAAAGTAATTACACATAGGAAAAACAGTTATAGTGTTATTGGCTGCTTGTTTGTTTTGTTGTTTAAACTGCTCAGCAAAACAGCTACCAGATCACTGAAGTTGGATTTCACCCTTCATATGAACCACTAATCCACTGAGCTCTTAAAAATACCTGCAAGAACTATTTAGTATCAGTTCAGAAATAAAATGCAAAGAATTTACATAGCTTTGTTAGTTCTTTTCAAGATCTCTAAGTGATGAAACGTACCACTCCCTCCACTGACTGAAAGGGTAAGCTAGTACAACAGAGCACTTTTCATCTCCATTTGGTATCATGTTTCCCTTTGCCTTTCTAATGACTGTTTTTCCTATTACAACCTTGTGCTCCTAGGAGACTTACATTCAGTATTAATATATACAAATGTTTCACATTAATTAAGAAAACCCCATCAATCACAAAAATGGATATGCATCCTCCTGAAGAACAAAATTTGCTTGGTAAATAGAAATGTCATATTAAAGCTTATCAGGTCAGATTCTCATCTCTGTTATCGGACTCTCCATCAGGAATAACGACTGTAAAGTTAGTCAAGTCAGAGGGGTGTAAACTGTAAATTAGATCCAGGATACCTAATCTATTCTTGTCGACCATGTTCCCCCTTGTGGCTATCCCAATCCTTACAGGCTCATTCATTAATTTTAGTAGGGCAAATTATATTGTGCTTCAACAGTCCAAGAAAACTCTCTTAATATTTGCACCAGCTATTTGTAAGGTGGTTTGTTAAGTAATAAATATCATTAGCTAATGTTGACCATCAGTTCCAACTGCATTTTTGTGGCTCTTCTTTATTATTTGCTAAAACTGTCCAAAAATTCCTTAAGGACTGATTTTTTCTTGGTTTGGTCTCAGCCAGAAGCCTTATTTCTCTCTCTTTCTTTCTTTGAAAAGCAAATCCAAAAGACTATTGATTTTCACCATGTTGTGGAACAGAACAATCACTCTCTCATCCAACTGCAATGATACTAATGACAAACTCTCTTATTTATGCAGGTAACAATAAATTCTACTAAAGAAATTGAATTCTACATAAATTGAAATGTTTTGTGACTGAAGATTACCTGTGAAATAGAGTGAACAACATTAAGATTTTGAACAAGCCGGGGGGGGGGAAACCACTATTAGGCATGCTCAACAGGCATCCCTTAAGATGCCAAATCCGTGAGTACGGACCTAAATGAGATTTTTCACCTGACTGAACACTTCAGGATTCAGACTGATACTTAACCAAGTTTAACAAATCCCTGACCTGTATTTCTGATGTGATAACTACATGTTCTTCCTAGACAGCAGGACAAGCAGGAGAAGGCAAATGTCTCTATATTTTAAACAAAAGTTATGCTTACAAGAAACTCCATGTCCAACACAATCCAGATCACTCTGCTGGATGGAAGGTTATAGCAATACACCATTTTACCACAAAAAAGACAAACCAGCATGTGAAGGTATCAATAAATGAGTGACACAAATAGTTCAATAACACAGTAATATCTGCAAACGTTAAGTATCCTGGAGTCCAATACTATAAAAAAAAAACAACCCACGAGTAAAAAAAAAAGACAGCTAGTCAAGTAAGTCACCAGAAGACAGACTCAACAGTTGAAAAGAAGAAAGGGTTTTTCAGCTTAAGGATATCCTGGATATTGTGTAGCACCTAGAAGCCCTAATTCATAGGGACCTACTATATGAAGTCATATATAATAAAAATATATTAAAAAAAAATTTAAAATCACCCCCAAATTTAGTCTGAGGCAGGAGATAACACATGAATACAAGGAGAGCAGAAGCTATCAGATTTTGCCTGCGGGAGCCACAGCACACTGTGTACCACGTAAAATATTTTTGAAGGGCACCCTGGTAGAGGCAAGTTGAGGCATTTTCCAGCAGAGGGTTAAGAGGGAAGTTTAACAGGTGCATACAGACACTCCTCCCGAGCATAAGTGACAGCCTGGCCACTGCTTCTTCCAGCAGGAAACTGTTCTTTCAGTAACCTTAAATATAAATATAGATTTAAGTCTGTGGAAGTCAATGGACTGTAATAATTCTCCTTTATATAAATGGATTCAAGCAGTTCTTTGTGAAGTGGGTGCCTACCAGCATCTGACCCCACACTTTCCACCTTGTATTCCTCCACTCAGAATTCACCTGCTCTGCTTCCTGGTTTATCAAAAGATTCTTCTCTCTCCTGTGTCTGAGGTGTTGCCCTGCAGTGACACCCAACAGGCTAAAGGAAAAGCTGTGCTACTTCCTTTAAGCCCTTCACACTTTCCTCTTTCACATGTGAAGTCTTAAGACTTACTTAAAACCTACAGAGGTCAGTTTGAATTGATCACATCCCCTTCTGGCTGTGCATTTAATTTCGCCTTGGGCAGGGGAATTTAATTTCAGCAGTTGTGGCTGTAAGAGTTCCTTGCATAGCTCCCGGGATTTCAGTGGACTTACACTGGGGATAAACGTCATTTAAATAACTGGCATTCCCTATGTCCCATAGCTTTTAGGTAGCTCTGCTCCCAAACTAAATAGAGTTTTAAAAAAAAAAAAAAAAAAAAAAGTATTTTACGCTTTACACAGCTCTGAAGACAATAGTTGGCTTTTACTTACTCAAAGCATACAAGAGGAGATGGTGTATTTTTGACTCTGCTGATTTTCAACACCAAAAGCAGCTGAGCACCACAAGACAAGCCTGGGGTACAAGAGACCCCGCTCCAGCTCGCTCTGCCCGAAGCAGGCACTGGGCAGGCACACTGGCGGCACGCTGAGCCTGCCGGGAGGGCTAACTGACAGGCCGGGGCTGTAGGTTAGAGATGACAGGCCTCCGACCTGCAGCATAAGCAACGCGAGACTGCAGCTGGTAGTCTGAGCTCACTCTCACTAGCATAAACCATGTAGACATACCTGACAGACTGTCATTTTTGAAACGAACTGTCAGGAATATGGCTTGACTGTGCTTGTCTTCCTCCTCGCTCTACAGGCGCTCACAGCTTAAAAGAAGTGTGATTTTTTTTGCAGCTATATAGAGGATTCTTAGTAAATCTGTCAAAAAGTTCTGCACAGAACTGGCTATATTTAGCCTGACACTTCACTTAAATACTCAATTATCTGTAATTTGATTTCACAACTTCAGTCTCCATAGATTCTCCCTGTGTTATCGAGGTTGGCAAGTAATAACACACTGCTGCGTACACACGTATTGGCATATTGTGAAGCTGTGCTACCTAATGGTTTGCAACAGCTAGCATGGCAGCTTATCAGAGCTTTATCCAAAATTAGGGACAAATCACAAATCTTGATGCTAATGTAGCAGTATCACAAAGTTGAGTTACTAAACTTAATTGCAGTAAGCAATTAACTCAAGTTACAACAGAGTCTAATAAGGCCCTGGCATCTATTCCCAGTGCTGCCACTGATCCACTGGGCTGGATACTTCAGCACACTCAAGGGGACAGCTATAATGCAGGGATATTATTAATCTACCTTAAAAGCTCTTAAATAGATTAAGTGTTTTGAGAAGGGTTCTAAATGTTAGTTACTATTAGAACTAAAATAATCCAAAAATCCCTTAAGCATTTCACGATACTTTAGCTGATTGTTTTGGTAGTCTCAAAACAGCCACAGAGACAGCTGCAAGCCAGCCCTGGGGTATGCAACACTCGCGAGAGCAGAAGAGAGATTTTTCACCTGGTGTATTAACATCCATGTTAGTATTACAAAACAGTCTCAAGTGATTGCCGAGAGCATTACCCTCCTAGTTTATTTTTAAAGTTTCATTTTGCACTCCTGTTCAGATCCAAAACTTCCTTATTCTGCCTTTGCAAATCCCATTGACGGTTTTATTGGAGTAGACTGCAGCAAGAGATTTAGACTTGTGAGATTACATGGAGGCTCAAGCTACTTTCCCTGCATGTAAGTGGCAAACGTGATCAGATGTCACAGAATGCCCCTACAAAACGAAGGATGCTCTACGATCTTCCTTAACATTTTAGCAACCCTAGAGACAACAAGTTGGGAATGTGTACCTCAACCTGTCACCCAGGACAGAACAGTTCATTACTACAAGCTGCAGGATCACATCCCAGAGCTCTGATTTCATCAGTGAGTAAAAACCACTGAACGATTCTTAGAGAGTTTTCCCTTAACACATTTCTCATACCCTCCTGTCCACTTTCACACGCCTGCTGGTGCTGCAGGAGATATTTCCTTGGCAGGAGAGGCACTTGTGAATCAAAGACTCACATTCCACTCGGGTTTAGCATTGTCAGGAGCAAGACAATCCACACAACTGAGAGCTAAACAGCTGATAAACTCCACTACTGCTCTCCTGGGGTCCTCCCTAAATCCAGTCACATTTTATGCCCCTGCAGGGGAAAAAGCTTAGTACAGGGAAGGATCAGATACTGACATCCTGCTGGTATTTGTTTAAAATAAAAGTCAAAATAGTTCTCTAAACAAAAACACTAGAAACCCTCTGCTCCTGCTGTGTGCGGACTGGATTTCTATAGCATTGTCTGGTTCAAATAGGATATCAGAACCTAGTTATCAAACACTGAAAAAAGTAACAGTGGCTGAAATTACCCAGAAACAGCCCAAGGTTCCGTCAGCCTGCAAACTTGAGTACCAGAAGTCCAACCGGACACTTGCCACCTCAGCTATTACTACAACTTTTTTTTTGTTATATCCACATCAACTTGGTGTCAGCTGCAATACTCTCGGACAACCCCTCCTATTCAAAGCCATAAACCTCAGCCTGACCACACACAACATTTTGCAACTGCCCCAAGAGAAACAAACATTTACAGTTCAGGCTGCCTCCCAGTTTTGCTAAGACCACATGCAACAGTCTATATATTCCTTACAAGAAGTTACTGGAGAACTTCAGCAACATGCAAGTGAAAAAAGGAACCAAAAAAGCACTGCCCAGCCTAAAGGAGTCAGCGTGAATACATAACCCTTTTCTGTCATCAGAAGGGTGATGACAAATAAAAGTGAAACTATTTCTGTGCTGAGAGTCTACCAAAATGACAAAAAAATACCACAGAAATAAGAAGAACAGAGAATTGTGTTTACCCAGTGAAAATAACCCCATTTGAGTACATCCTTACAAACAATCAGTATTGAACAAGCTAACGCTTAGGGATTGTTTTCCTGGTGATACAAACATTTACTCAGGGAAGAGAGGATCCCTGCTGAAGTTGGAGTTAACTTTCAGCCCATCTGGGCTTTGTGCATTTGATAGTCTACCCCTAAATGGCAGATAAGCAGAACTGCTGACAGCACATATTTTCTCACATATGTATTCATAGTCTACGTATCTGGATGTGCAGCTGTCTCCTGATTGTTTCCATCTGAGAAAGTAAAGATTTCTTTGTCCGTCAACCCCATTTCTCACAAGACAGCAATGAAGAAATCTGGATCATGTGAATAGCATGTCACTTTATTGGAGTCACCCCAATCAACAGCAATGCACAAGATATTTTTGATATAAGTTCTCAATTCCACAGAAATTGCTTTATGCAAAAGTTCTTTCAATTTCTGATATTTCTGCATATGCAAAATTGTTATCAACACCTTCCTTCTCTCCAGCAACCTTAAATATTTTCCAGGTTTATGACACTAAGTATTATACAGTAAAGAATACATGTTTTCAGTGAATCTGGAGATCCCTGGATACACTGGGCTCTTGCATGAAATCTGACTGTGAGCACACTGGAATTATTACCTTAAGGGCAAATCTGACAGTCCTGGAAAAAGAAATAAAACTCAAGGAAAAGGGATTGCTGAAAGCATCAGTCTAAGGGCTAACATATGGAAAGGGAGATAGTGGGTAAAGAGGATATGATGACTGCATGCTGAAAAGAATGTTATTTATGGAAGGCATGCAGCATCTACACTGAAAGCATCTGCCCTGAAAGAGCTCTCGCACTGAGTCTTAAGAGCCTGAGAGGCTAATGGAACTAGAGACAAATAAGAAACACATATCCTTTGTTAGCAGGAGAAAAAGCGAGGCTGAATTTCGGGTTTGTTTTTTTAAGTGGCTAAAGCACAGACTAAAATATCTGTAAGCAGATGTTTCAGCCTGAAAATGGTTTTAATACTACACCAGCAAAGCTTCCTTTTGGTGGAATTAACCTTTTCCTAAAGCAACCTACTCAGAAATCCAGGTGCCTTACCGGAAGAAAAAGGCGCTGGGCAGCACATGGTTTGAATAACTTTTTCCATTCCTGAGCATTTCCTACGGAGAAGGTTATTGGGTAAATGTTGTATTCAAACTTCTTTGTATACGAAGAAGGCCATTCCCTTAACTGAAAGACATGGGGGGAGGATTAAACACTACATGTTATGCAGCTTTTCTGGAAAAAAAGCATACATGCATAAGGAATTTATCAACAGTGTAGAGTAAAAAAATGCTTTAGTTGCTACTTGTTGATTTCCACGTAATTTTGTTCAGAGATTTGCAACTTATAACTCATTTATCAAATGACAAAGAAACTCACCTTCTTCTCGAATTCAGGCTTAAGGGAATCTTCAGCAAAAATGTGAAAACAGAGCCTCCTGTTGCTAAAGAGAACTGCTGATTTCAGCATGATTAGTGTCTCTTCCAGCCGGTCCCCACATGCCACAACTGCCAGATGCATGCATTGCAAAGATGAAGGCTCTTTTGAATGTTTCTGTTCTCCAGGCTTCCTGAAAAATCATAAATAGGCATATAAAAGATACTGAGGTAAACATGAAGAGAATTCCGTGTTTATCAGGGTTTTTCTCTGTAGGGGATGTAGGCGATCAGGAGGGTTTTTTCTGATCAGCTATCTACAGAAGATGCGAGTGGCACGCCAATTTTGTCAACAGTACAAATCAAGACTGTTAAAAATACAACACAAAGAAATACGCTATTTTCAGAATTTTCTGGTTATCCCTACATTTCTGGATTTGCATAAATCACTGCACTACACATACAGTAACTAATTCAACAGCACCTCAAAACAGACAACTTGCTCTGTGTAAATGATAGCTTTTTTTCCCAATTTAGATGTTATGAAGTCAGAATGGGCTTATTAACTACCTCGCCAACTTTCTAACACAATGCAGATTACAGAACCACATTCAGTAATTTCATTACCAGGCCCATAACTTTTGGCTAGACTGGAAGAAGACATCCATACTTTAAAAAAATCCACTCCATCCATATGTAAATTATTCTAACAGTTAATTAATTTTGCTGTTAAAAATGCATGCCTTAATCCTGGCCTGAAGGTACTGGCATTGTTTCAAAGGACTGCTCTCCATTTCACCCCATGGAATCCCTGAAATTTTGCTAAAACAAAGATTTTAAAAAACAAACATATTCACATGTCCCAGATGAATCAGACTATATTCCACAAGCAGTCAAGGGCCAAACTATGGATTTTCCACTTAGCACCCATCTGTGTGGGCTTTAAATAAATTTCAGCTAGACTACAGGGGAATCTGCATGTAAAAGGCACACTGAAGCTACTGGCTAGCCAGAAAACTCAGGGTTCTTTGCGGGACTTGAATAAGTTTTGAAAATATGACCTTTTGGTTTTGTGTGTGTCCTCCCCATCAGTATGGAGGTAAAATCCCATCCTCCAGGAATGCTTCTATCATATCGTATTCACATTCCAGCACGGATCGCATTTATACTCCATTACACGGGTGTGTGCTGACAAAGCAACTAAATCACAAACATTGTAATCATTACAGGAGCTAAAAGGCTAATCACAGATCACTACCAGTTCTCAACATATCGCTGAAGAGAGGACAGCAATCCCTGCCTCTTCTCAGCACACACAATTACATACATACAATTAAATCAGTAAACCTAATGCTAGAAACAAAAGTTCTAAATAAAGAGAAAAATGACAGTTAATAAAGCTGTCATTATCTTTTCCCAGACATTGAAATGCTGCTCTGTATAACAGCAGTGTTCTAGAGAGTAATCCACTTCTGTGTTAAGGAATACCAGCCAATGGTACTTTACTGAGTATACAAAGCAACATGTTTCATTAAGGGTTTAAAGTCTTAGGCTTTAGTCTTAATTAAACCCCAATTTCATCAGTGCATAAATAATGGAATACATCTATGTGAAGTGGTATTTACTTTCCAACCTATTAGTGTAAAAACCACTGAATTATTGAAGTGAATAATTAGCTGCTCACACAGATCCCCTTTTCCCCCTTCTCCCTATCTCTTTAATGTTTCCTCTTAATTGAGTCTCTAAATCAAGCCATATGCAGGATGAGAGCTGCTTTGATATAGCTTGTGGCAATGGAATTTACTGGGAGAGGGACTAAACTCTAAGCTTTTATTGCAGCATTTCAAAACCTGACACCAAAGCACTAAGCTTTTCTTTGCAAATTTTAGCCAGAGTGAACTCTCCATTATGCAGCTATTTTGTAGCGAAAAATCCAGGATATGTAGACAAGCACTTCTAACGTACAGACTCAGCAGAAGCAACCCTCAATGAAAGCACAATGCCCCGTAAGCCCATGGGAGCTACGGATGAACAAGAGACATCCCGCCGACCAACACAACCAGCCTCCCAGCCCCAGAGAACACAGGAGAAAGCTGAGCCTTGGAGACAAGGAATTAGGAGTTGCAAAGGCCTGGGCTGAAGGAGTTCAGGAGCCTGCAATGGCAATAAAAATCCCCAGGAAAAGGAGCATGAGGTAGTATTTCAGCTACCTCAGTGATAGTCTGGGACACTGAGGGCAACAGTCAGTGAGGAAAGTAGCAAGGAGATACGTTGGGACACAACATTTTGCATCTTTTTTGTAAGTACGTAAGGAAACCAAGAGGACTGTGAAAACAAAAGTGAGATGGAAAGAGAGATAAGAGTGCCGTAGCAGGATGCATTTAACAGCAATTTCAGCTTAGCCTTTACAAAATTACTGTTATTATCCAGAAGTCTGAAAAGAAGCAGGTGTAAAGGCAAAGTCAAACTGCCAGAAGGCAAACCAGATTACAGCAAAGAACATCACAACTCCCCTTCCCTCCTCTGGTTTATACAGTGCAGGGAGGAAGAGAAGGGGAGAAGTAACACCTGGATGAAAAGATATTCCTTAAAGATCTGCAGGACATGGCCAATGTCTTCAAGTCACAACAGTTCCAGTTTGACCAACAGCATCTAGAATGCTTCTGCTTTACACAGAATGCTGTCTTATCTGGATCCCCTCTTGAAGATAAGAGGGCTCCAGCACGTGCTGTCAAGAGAGAAACTGCAGGTTGGAACTCAGCTCATACCAGTGGAGCAGCTACTTCTTTTCTAGCAGGGTAGGTCAGGCTGGGCACCAGGAGTCTTCTCGTTCAGACTTGCAGCTTAATGAAAGCCCTTCTTTAAGCTGAGGTTTCACAGAAGGTACAGACCGAATCCTGTTTATCATATAGTTTACCAGTGGTTGATGCAAACATACGGGGAAGCTAAGAGTTTTCTGAAATACTACCTGCTCAGGTGTTCATAGACAATACAACAAAGGGAATAGATGAAAGGTGCACACTTTGTTTTGAAGGATGGAGTATGTTAATACTGTGGTAAATTGTATAAAGGATAAAATTTGGTACCTAGAATAAAAAACAGCTGGCAAGCAAGAAAGAATATATTGCTAGGTTATCAACCTAAGCCATTAATACACTTTTGACTCAGAGAAGTACTCAGGCAGTGGTTGAAGGGTAAGCGAGCTCCGTTTTTGGCTCTATTTCAGTAAGTCAGCCCCTGCAAAGCTTTGGGCAAGTCATTAATTCTTTATGCTTTAGTTGTCCTATCTGTAAAATGGGAACAGCTGTTACAGTAGTAATAGTTACCTATCTCAAGAGACTTCCAAGCACATTAAAAAGCACACAGATCCACAGAGAACTACAATTATTATTATTAGCCAATTCTTCGTAACATTTATACGTGCATTCATTCATTTATAGTCCAACTTATTGGTTATGGATAGTCTATAATTGGATTTTATGACCTAAATTAAATGTTTAAATGCATCTAAAAACCCAGTGACCTGGGCCTTAAAGTTTAATGTATTTGACAAGAACAAAGAAAGAAACTATATACACAAGGACTTTGTTGCCTTGATATCCTTCTTCTAAATTAAGTACATAAATGTAGCTTGTCAATATATTATAAATCTAACTTTTACAACATGTCAGACTCTTTGTTCTGTTCCCCGTTTTACCAATCTGTTCAGAGAAAATTGCTTCCTGCTCTCCCTTATCTGCTGTTCTCCTATGATATTATTATATGGCTATAAAATAAAGCATCCTTGCCTAAGATTAAGCACTGCAGAACGCATCACCAAATACTTGCAGAATACATCCCATGAAACAGCTGAAGACACACTTGATAAGATGTAGCACGATAAAATGTTTATAGCAAAGGCCTTCCAACAATACAGAACAACTCCCACCCAGTTGCCCAATGGTATTTTATTTACCGCATATATTTTTTTCTGACAGGCATAGGTATTGACAGCAGAAGCAGCCTGAGTGCTCAAGCACAACAGCGTACATTTCTAGGTCTTAAACTTTAGATTACATATAATTTTCTTATTAGTCACAGCCAAAGTGACTCAAACATAATTAACCCAAAACCTGTCTAAATCAATCTAGATTCATTCAAAATAATGCATTCCCATCTCATTACAGAGCCTGCTAATCTATTCAAGCCTTCAAATTCATTCCTGAGAGAAAGATAATGCATGCAGATTCTTACAAAATGCAATATAGTTGTTAAGTTTTTGAAACCTTCTTCATATTATGATCTCATTTACTCTTGCAGCATAAACAAGGTTAGAGTTAGGCATTGTATCAAAACTGGTGATTCACTAAATAGGCTGTTTTCCTGACAGTCAGCACTGAGTCGATGTCCCAACAGTGGCTCCGTTATATGAAACGCATTCTCTCCCACCCTTTAAAATATAAATTAGAAAGGTTCGAAATGTTTTTAAATAAATGTTTTCTCACTTTAATGCAGTTGCACAAAACTGACTGGAGCTGCTGACAATCAAAAAAAATGTTGAAGTTCCAACCTCCTTCCACCACTCAGAGAAAGGGCAGAAAACCACACAAAACCAGAATGGATGCTTCTCTCTTATCAAGTGGGTGCCTTATTAGACAAGTATGAGGTATTTGGGCCTTCAGCATGTTATTATAGGCTACCAAACTCAAGTCAAACTTGCATGTGTGTGCACAAAGGCTACAAAGAAAGTAAAGTATCTTGACAGGTTGCCATCTAAGAGACATTTTGCTTTGGAAAAGTCACTTCCAGAGAACTGGCCAAAGTTCACTTCCCAAGCCTTGCCACGCTGGTTTAATAGAAAGTGTGGTCACATCTGCCCTTTAAATGAAAAAATAATCCTTTTGCTTTTTGATACTTTCCACACATTGGTTTGGCACATACTTAGAATTCTTCATATGAAAAAAATCTTACTGAAGGCATAGGAGTTGCTACTTCCAAGAGGAAGGACCAGTAAAATCACCATCAAAAGTCAGTTTTCAAAGCTAACCAGAAACTTAAACGCAAAGCTTATCTAGAGTTGCAAAAATTATCTAATGACCCAAGCAGGACACATGAACTAGTTCCTAACATTTGCTAGGTACCAGACAGCTAACGATATGTGACTAAATTAAGCCTTGCTCAGGTATTAGAACTACTTACATTAGAAGAAACCCGCACTTCTTAAACCTTAAAAACTTATGTCTTCTATTATTATCATGTGACTACAGAAAGTGGTATTACAACATCCTAGTTAAACTACAATTCACCTTGCCTGCAACATGACTGATTCTTATAAAACAAATGCATATCCTAGATAATGCCTTTGATTATTCCTGAGTTCAGACCAAAACCTGCATCCTTCTAACGGGACTACAAATCACCTTGGCAAAACTAATTAAAACAACTTTTTACAGTCACATAGACAAAACTTTGCTAAGATTATCTAATCAATCATACAGCCTAGATATAAAGACATGATCAGATTGCAAGATCTTACACAATCATAATCCGATTTTTTTATTATTCTGAAGGAATCACTTAGATCATACAGGATCTCTCACATCAAATTAAAAAAAAATAAATCTTCCTTTGCTCCTAAGGAGTAATAAAATAATAATTATTTATATTCTAGGAATGAATAGGCAGTAACAATCCCAGTTCAGCATGTTACATTGGATGTGCTTTACTGTAATCACACGCATAAGCAAAGCCTATTAAATCAGTGTGAACACTCACTCCTGAAGTTAATAACTAGTTAAATCATTGGCTTTTTCTTCCACTCCAAATTCAAGCCTCCTGGAAACAGCCTCACACTGCTTTCAGTGGATCTCGGATCAGGCTTAAGCCAAGCAGATCCCACCACCAGATGCCTTCAGCATGCGAGCATGGATGTGATTCATCCCAGAACAGCACTCATTGGCAGGCCCAAAAGCAGGCATCTCCTCGACTTGGACCACGTTACAGCACCCACTCCCACCCCAGAAAAATATTTTCTATGGATATCCTGATTTAAATAAATTTTATTTTAGTAGTAACTAACACAATACAGAATCTTTCAGCAAGGGGCAGAACCGGACCCACAGAATTGTGCTTCCCAGTTATACAAACTCCTGCTGGTGCCAGAAGTGCTGGATCACGCCCTGCCAGCAGATGTGAAGGGAAAAAAACCCAACAACCAAACCTCACAAAAAAACAACAACAAAAAAATTTGAAGAAAAGGAATGGTTTAAATACAGCATTCCTCTCTTTTTTTTTTTTTTGTTGCAGACCTTGTAAAAAGTACTTTCAAAGTCAATAAATAATAGAAAAGTTAGATAATGTCAGATTTTGGAACATGAAGATGCTCACTAAAAAGCTCATTGAAATGGAACAGTTGTTTACACTCTCTAGCAGTTCCATACTTTCTGGGCTCCTTCCTTCAGTGTTCTTGATTTCCACGATAATCGCAGAGATATGCCTTAAAGAAAAATGACTTCAGGAGGTACAGTTGCTAGTGGAAATAATCCTGCTTTAATACATGCATTTGAATTCTGTCCATGATCCATTCTCAGCCACAGTAAACATGTCTCACATTCAGTAGGGTAACAATGAAGAATAAGAAACCAACTGCTTTAATAAGTTAAGGAATAAGAGCTCAAAAAAACAGGAGTAGTCTTTCATTCAGAACATCTCTGTGAAATCATGAATCAAAGACACAAAGACATACCAAGTTAATTAGATATATGAGGTCACACTGACCATAATATAGTTGGAATGCAAAGGGGAAAACAGTCCTCCACCCAGCAAAAGCACGCTGCGCCTATCTTTTTCTGAAGTAATTAGTTTTTTAAAAAATACTCTGCCTGTAAGGTGCTCAAAGATGAAACATAACGCGTCACAATTTCAAACTCTTTTTTAAAGTTCTGCTAAATTAATTTACATATAAAAAACATTCAAAACAAAAAGCTCAAGAGCTTAAAATCCACCAGTACCTCGCAGTTTGGAACCCAGCGGTACCACGGAGAAATAGCCAGCCACCTTCCCTCTTCCCTGTGGCATTAATAAAAATTGGCAGAAGTGTCCCGAGACTGACAGCAGCTCCTCACAGACTCCAGCCAGCGAGTGCCACATTCCCCACGTCAGCCTTCAAAACAAGGCCAAAACTAATGGAAAAGCAGCTATTTCAGAGGCCGCCCTCGCACAGGCACGCAGATGAGGTATCGCCCCGCTCAGACGCGGGGCTCATAGGAGGAGGCAAGACCCCTCCACGCACTTCCTTACCTCCACGCACTTTCGTGGCATCTCTGGCAACCACGATCCAAACGAAAACACGCAGGAAAAAGTTTACGCGTCTAAAGCCAGAGCGGTCTGCACAAGGCTTTCTAATCACCGATTACTCGCAGAAGCGAGGGGAAAAGGATCTGGGAAGGGTCCGGGCGGCAAAGAGACACCAGTGAGCGGCCACAGCAGAGTGGACCCACGGGTCACGCGTGGGGCTGGGCGCGCCTGACAGCGGCCGGGCCGGAGGGGCCTGGCGGGCTCCCCGCCAAGGGCTGGCAACGGGGGGCGGCCGCGCGTGGGGCGCCGTCCGGTCACGCGTGGGCCGGGCGAGCTCCCGCGTCCCGGCAGAGCCGACACCGTTACCTGGCGCTGGCGAGTCTGCCGCCGGCTGGGCTCCTCCGCGGCGGGCTCCGGCTGAGCCGCGGCTGCCGGCGGGCGAGCGGCACGGCGGCGGAGGGGGGGGGCGCGGGCGGCGGGCGGGGGGGCGCGGCGGCGCTGCCCACCAGCAGATAGAGCAGCAGCAGGCTGCCGAGGCACAGCAGCACCGCCGCCACCTTGCAGGAGAGCCGCATGGCGCGGGGAGGGGGGTCAGGCCGCGGGGCACCCGCCCCTCAGCCCGCCCGCCGCCGCCGCCGCCGCCATCGCCCGTCGCCCGGCCCGGCGCGGGGACGTGGCCGCCGAGCCCCGGCCCGGCTGCCGGCAGCGGGGGCGGGGCGCGCCCTACCGTAGTCTCTGGAGTAGCCGCCCCGTCCCCTCCTCGGCCCCCGCAACGGCGCACGGCGGGGGGTCGGGTCAGCCCGCGGCCGCTCGGGCAGCCGGACGGGGCGCGCCCTACCGTAGTCTCTGGATTAGCCGCCCCGTCCACTCCTCGGTCCCCGCAATGGGTTATTGGGGGGGTGTCGGGGTACCCCTGGTTAATAGCTGTGCTGGAAGCTATAGGTACCGCACATATGGGGAAACGTGGTCAAGATGATCTTGATGAGCCATAGGATCGACTTGGATATCCAAACCTTAGAAAATAAGCAGAACGTCCAGGACCAGAAAGAGAACACCTGGGATTGTGTTGAGAATGAGTTATCTGACGAAGTGACTAATCAATTAATTAACTTGGCAATGAAACTAACTTTTGAGTATCCTGAAAGTGAGCTGCCTTCAGTGTAATACTATAAAACTACACGCCCAGGTCAAAAAGACCTCCCCTGACCAGGTCACCCAGGCCTGAATACATACAATCTCTCTCCAGAGCGTGTTAAGGTCGGTGTATCGCATGCCCGGCACGAATCCACTTTTCGGAGAACATTGATCTCTGATCTCAGCTCTCTGCTGGTGCCAGTGTGCGGTGCTGGAAGGGTGTGGAGGAGCAGGAGGAAAAGGTGAGAGAGGAAATTGCTCTCTGAAGCAGGGTTCATCCATCTGTGCTAACAGGCAGACTGGTGCTGAGCTTCCCTCCACCTTGCAGCCCCAGTTTATCACCTCCCCACACACTGTTCTCGTCCCACCTGCTACGAAGGCAGGTCGTACCGGGATAAACTGCAATACTTGTACAACAGTGATGGAATATAAGCATTCACTTACTTTTGGGTGGCTTTGGGCTTGTCCTCATATGACTGATCAAATTCCTTAGCCAGTCTTCTGTGCAACATCAGCAGAGATCACACCACTGTGAATGTCACAGAAATAAATCCCATTAGGTTCGTAACCAGATTTAGCACCTTTAAATGTACAGTATGACAGAAATAAAAGCATTCTTGTTGCCCCACCGAGCTGGAGTATCAGCTGTGCAAAGAATGGAGACATGGAGCTTGGAGCGGGGAGCGCAGGGCAAGTGGAGCCTTGCATGTCCCCTCGCCGTGTTCGTACTGGAAGTGAAGTGGACTCTGCGTGGCTGGTTTCAGTTCCAGGGACTGGAACTTAATATATATATATTAAAAGGCAAATCATTCAAAGGCCTACACTATAATGTAAAATTTTTTTTATGTAGCTTTGTAAGGAACGATTTTAAAGCATAGTTATATTTTGAGAAAATCTTAAAAATGAAGCCTTCTTAGTAAATTTTTTTTTTTTTTGGATTACAATTTCTAAGGTTGTGTAACAGGTGCTATTTTCTGCAGCAGCCAAAGATTAAAGCAATGTAAATGACTACGTTAAAAGAGCAGTCTGTAAAACAGCAGGCTGTAACAGCAATTCACCCTCTATGTATCAGACATATAAAGAAAATTATACCACATTCTATCTAGTGAGTAATAAATTTTTAAAATTCACTGTCCGACAACTGAGCTAAAAACCCAGCCTAGCAAACAAAGGTGTTTATATGCTACTTTTGGAGTGTAAGTTGAACAACTCCAAGGGCTCTTAACACACAAGAGACCACAACAGGTCCCTGGGAAGCTGTTTAAAAACCTGAAAGTTGCTTCAGCACAAAAAGCCACATTAGCCACAAATACATGCCATTCCCACTGTGCCTGCCTCTGCACTAGTCCATGGGCCATTGATCTAAGAACTCTTGCTTAGCTGTGGCAGGCCATGCTCTCAGAGAGGTTCATCAGGGCTTCTGCAACAGTTACTGATATTACAGTTCATGTCCTTCAGTCACTAAGAAGCTAAACTGTAACTTCATCTCTCACATGCAAACTTTACATCAAAGCAGGTCAGACATCTGTCTAGCAAGTAACACCTCAAAATGTAACACCAAGGAACAGATTACATATTTACATCCCTGAGTGTTATGATTTTATTTTTGTAAAGACTATTGCAAGCTTGATCCTGAATTTATAAAGACCACCATCCTGCCTCTAGAGACTCATGTTATTATCCTTATCTGAAAAAGCACAGAGGGTCGTTGTGATCCAGGATCTTTCCCTCCTCTGGAGAAATAAAATGAGAAGCTTCATTATCTTTGGATAATGGAAACTGCAGGAGGAAATAGGAAAAATAAAGCTATGAAGATATTGTAGTATTACGAACACAGTGCTTCTGTAAGTGAAACTGTTAAGGATTATAAACTCCTGGAAAATCAGATCTATGGGGAAAGGAAACTCAGATTAAAATGCATTAGATTCAGAGGAATGCTCCAGACCACTTAGACAAAAGAAGTAAAAATATTTGTTTTCCATTTGTTTTCAAAGTTAAAGGGAAGAATAATATGAATTTTTCTCAAGTGTGCAATGATATCTTCTATTTCCATCTCAGGAAAAACCCTTAATTATCATTTACATTGTTCTTACTCTGAATTTTATAAAGTCTAAGTCTGACAATTACAGAACTATTTATAGTTGTTTATAAAACTTATAGCACTGATAATTTATATAATGGAAATAGTTATGTATTATATTGTATTTCATAGTGTATGTCACAGAGTATGTTTCTGACTAAAACATATACCTACTTTACTTCCATTTGTTTCCTGCATAGAGACAGTTTTATTCCTTGTTATTCCTTGTATTTTATTACTTGTTAAACTAAATGCATATTTTATATCTGATTACCATTTTTATGTACATGCCAATTATATATCTAGACTATATTATGCATTGTATCCACGGGATTATGCCAGATTTACTTGCTATTATTAGCCATGTAGAGTCAATTGTGCTCATAAATTGCAAAGCTTCATGTTTCTGTTTTACAAAGGGACAGCAAATTTTACTAATCACTTGCCTGAAACATTGTAGATAATGCATTTTCATTCTTCAGTGCTTCCTTAAACATATAGCAGCCAAATTCACTTCTTCATCAGAAGGATGCACCAAGAGATGTAGTCTTTCTACATTTCTAAATAAAAACTTTTTCATTACAGTTCTAAAAAACTACTTTTTACAGAAGAAAGCAATACAAATTTCTTAGAGATACTCCTTCATACTTTACTTGATGGAAAAGCAGAATGGCTGAGGCACCAATTTCTTCACTGAAATCAGCATATAAATATTTATTTTACAAGGAAAGTATTACCAGACAAAAAGGGCTGGGAGTTCTTACTCTTGAAAAAAAAATAATTCTGAGGCATCTTGGAAAGTGTCAGTTAGACAAGAATAAACTCTCTGATGAAACATCTTCCTTATCCTTCATAGACTTATCTTACGCATATTTGAATTTATCCAGAGAAGATGGTGCCTACTGGTTCATAATCAGCTTCCTGTCCAATATTCTTACTACAGATTACATTGGTAAGGTCCAAAAGTTAATTAGTGCTGAAATTCTCTGGAAACGCATCAAAAGTTTCTGAGGACTTGATTGAGGCCCTGGTCTAAGTCAAATCAGCATCTGAAATTATATGTCATTAACTTCTTAACATTAAAAAAATTCATTTTATATGCCTTGCATCTTCAATTTCTGCATGTGAAAAACTGGGACACAAGAAGGTTTAGGCCAAATATTAAAACCATCCATCAATTTTAGATCAATGGGGAGAATGATCTATTTTGAAGCAAGTATTTATTTTTTATTCATGTCAACAAGACAATTTGTGCAGTTTTTAAACTGCTGGTTCAGTTCTGTGTAGGAGTGAAGATATTTTCTCGTGAAGAGATGTCATATTCTGTGGAATTCCAGCAAGAAAAATCAATCTTTATCAGCCTGGAAGATTGTCTATTTTTTTTTAAAACTTCATTAGCAGAAGTTACGTAATTGTTTTTTTCCCTCCAGGAAAAACATTTGAATGCATCTCAGAGGGGGCAGGGAGAGGAAGAGAGTCAGTAGCATCTAAATATTTTGAGAATTATCTGGAACCAGAATACCTTTCATGGTCTAATGACAGAAAAATAAGATTAAATCTACATTAGGTACTATATTTAAAGATAAGTAAACTATGGCTTTTAAACAAACTTCTCTGATTTTAGCAATTTTTTGAGCTTCTTGTTGCATTTTCTCCTTAATGCTGTATTTCTTTTGATTCATCAGGATCTGCCTCTATTCACATTGTCAATCTTGTTTGCATTTATCTGTTGATTTGGAAGAGACGTATGTAATTGGGAATTCCTGTTCTGACAGTGTGGGGCCACTCCTCTGTTTCCAAAGCCCTCCACTTCAATGTATTCTGGCTCTTGAAATCATTTTATCCTTACCACCTCAATTTAAATGGCATTAGCTCCAAACCTTCCTATTCCTATGTACTCAGTTAACTTCACTCTCTCCTTCCCAGAGATATTTGCTCTCACTGCATGCTGTATATAAACAAGCATTTCTTAGATTCTGAGCTGCGAGACAATTTACTTTCTGTAGCCTCTTATGTTTAAGCAGCAGTATCTGATCACGTCAGATGCCTACAATTTTAGGTATGGCTTCAACTATCACAAAGGGGGAAAGAGTTGGGTTTATATAGGCAATCTTCACACTGCAGCATCTCATTCTCTAGCATTTCCATAGGTTTATCAGGACGGCAGTAGCTGAGGTTTTGGATGTCAAATACGGCTTTTATCTCGAGATTGTTAGAATTCCTTTGAACCAGGACGTCAGGCACACCATATCACAGAATCACAGAATCACAAAGGTTGGAAAAGACCTTGAAGATCATCTAGTCCAACCATTAACTTAACACTGACAGTTCCCAACTACACCATATCCCTCAAGCCTATGTCGACCCGACTCTTAAACCCCTCCAGGGATGGGGACTCCACACTACCCTGGGCAGCCCATTCCAATGCCTAACAACCTGTTCTGTAAAGAAATGCTTCCTAATAAATATCTAAACCTTCCCTGGCGCAACTTGAGGCCATTACCTCTTGTCCTATCGCTTTTATTAGATAATAAGGCCCGTGGGGGGAACCTGAGGGAAGGGTCCCCCTCGCCGGTGGGGCCCAGGGCGCCCCGACCACCACCAAACCCTGAGGGCGCGTGAGGGAAGGCCAGGCCCGAGGGGTGGTGAAGGCCTCCCCGGGGCCACACACCGCTCGTTTGCCCATACTACGCTCTCCCGTCTCTTCCGTTTTCGTTCCCTTCCGAAGGCGGGTAGCGGCCAGAGGGGCGGGAAGCGGCGGGGCCGGGCCGGGGCAGCCCCTGAGGGCGGAGCCGGTTCCCGCCTTGCCGGCGTTGCCTGCGCATGCGCACTTCCGTCCCGGGCGCCACGCGCGCGCGGTGAGGGCGGGCGGCGGGACGGCGGCGCGAGCGCGGTGAGTGGCGGCGGCGGGCAGCGGTGGCGGGCGGAGCCCGGCCCGGCCCGGCCTGAGGGGAGCGGAGCAGAGCTCTCCCCGCTGGCAGCTGCCTCCTCCGGGGGCTCGCTCCCTTCAGAGGGGTGGCGGTTCGCGGCCTTCGGCCGTGGGGCGAATCAGTTGGTGGGAGTCCGGCGCGTCCCGTCCCTCATAGGTGTCCCCGCGGGCTTAGTGGCTTCTCCGCTTGTCCCGCGGCGGGCGGGCTCCGGCCGGCGGGCGGCCTTGTGTGACCCCGCAGAACGGCTTGGAAATCGGCCTTTGACTCGGTTTAACGAGCAGCGGAGGGAAACGACGTCTTACTGTAGCGCTTCTGAGGGAAAGCAGAGCAAAGCGTTTGTCCCTTTTCCCGCCAGCCCTTTGCAGCAACAGAAACATTTTAGTTCAGCTTGCTGGTTTTTTATTTTTCTCTAGTGCATGGCGGTCTTTTTACAGAAAAGGCTGCAAAACTCTATTATTTTGGGATACCTGATTTTTAGGTTGTGGTAAGCGCTGCTGGGGATTGACTGTTATGTTGTGGGATGGATATCAGCAGTTCCTAGGCTGTGGTCTGTGAAATACTGTGGGTTTGTGTAGGAGCATCCACATTAGTTTGGGGTCATTAACTTGTGTCAGGGATGCCAAAAGTGCAGCAGTGCTGAGAAGCTCGGAGTGGGAACAGCTGGGCCTGGCTTTCGGGCTGCTGTTCAATGTTTAAACCTCTGATTTGGGAGAATAAAAATGCCGGCTGGCATATCATCCTTGAAGGGTCTAAATGAGCTAGTGGTTTTTTGTCTTATCCCATGCTGTTAGACAACATGTGGTGTTTAAATAGAGAAGAAAGTCCACAGAAATGTATGTTGGTTTGCAGGTGTTCGTCAAGGCAGGTATTTCCTATCTAGTTATAGCTCGATAAATACACGGCAGTTTCTCAGCCTGGAAAGCCTGGAATCAAGTGACACAGTGAAATGGGAGGGTTTTTCCATGCCTGTCGAGTGAGGTAGATTACGCATATAAAAAAAAAGGGTAATCTGTTAATTTAGCCCTATTAATGGTTAATGCTTCATCTTTGCTCAAGTTGTAAGAATGGGGATATGTTTAATAAAGATAACTGAAAGTCAGTGAGAAGTAGCTCTTTCCCAGGTAATAGTTCTGTTTTGCATTTTTTAAAATTTTTTTTTAAAAAGTTACTTTTCAAAAGTGTGTGATCTTTGTAAAACCACCCCCCCCACCCCCACCTTAATACTGTAGTCTAAATTAAACCTGGGGAATTATCTTGCATTTAGAAGCTATTGAAGGGTCAGACAAGTTGTATGGCAGGTGAATGGTACCATGTAAATTCCTTCTCTCTTGCTAAATACACATGCCCATGTACATACATAGGGTTCTGAGGGATGTTCATCTAAACTGTCCTTAAAAACACTTGGTGAAGGAGATCCCAGATACCCTCTGTTCTAGGTTCTTTAATTCAGTTACAACTACTGTAGTATTTATGTTTTCTTTGACTGAATCTTCAGAAAGAATGTGAGGTTTTTAGGATGCTTCAAGATTTGTAAAAACCCTGCAAACTGATCAAAACAGTAAGCATGTTTGGATTGGACATCCTGAGTGTGTCAACTGCTTGTGTTTAAACTGTTCAGACAGCTCTTGTGTCGTGAGCCCACTGCAAAGGAGCGTCTTTGACTTACTGTGCATGTACTAGCCCAGTGGCTTATGCATTAAATTTGATGCAAAGAGCAGTATATGCTCAGTGTGTATGCTTTGATGATGTTTGGGGTGTACTGAATCCATTGCTTGTATTCTAGCTACTATGTGTATGAATTATAAAATAACAGCTCTAATTTTTTGGAAGTATTACTGTTTTTCAATATTTTCTAATAGTTTATGATCAGATCACTAATGAACTAAAGATTTAACATCTGCTATGTGTGAAATTATAAACAACAGTTACAAAAAGCTGCCAAGTTCTAGGACTGAATTTAGTGTGTTTTTTATGTGGAATAGAATAGATGCTTTCCTGTGCTCCAGATGTTTGCATTCATTTACGTTCAGTTGTTTCATTAAGTGCAGAGTGGTGGTACCTTCAAATTTTTGATAATACTTTGTTTTGTTGCTGTTGTCATGAGTGTTTTCTTGAGCATGTGGAAGATAATTGTGTGAGACTCCGAAATGTTCTTACAGAGTTTTGAAGAGACACTATTTGCTCTAATAAAGTGGAAGCTACAATAATCTTTTCTTGTTTTCCCATTTTGATAGGGCCACACAGCCAGTGGTTGCTTTTCCTGCTGGATTCATCATGTTAACTCCAGCTTTTGAACTGACCCAGGATCCGGATTTTCTTACAATAATAATCAAAGTACCTTACGCCAGAGCTTCAGAGTTTGACGTGTATTTTGAAGGGGAAGATTTTAAATTTTATGCTAAGCCGTACTTTCTCAGGCAAGTAGTGGAGGGTTTTAAAAGAAATTGGACTTCATAAAATAAGTAAAAGTCAGTAGAGAATGAACTTCATTTTGGTCCCTTCAGAACATCTTCATCTGCAGCTTTTACACTGTCAACTGCAGACAGCCCATTTTGTGCAAAGAATTGTTTTTATAGATCTGGCCTCTTTGTTTCTAGGCATTAAACCACGTTACAGGGAGTTTAAATAGTTTTCTAAATTTACTTTGCAATAGATTTTTAATTGTAAGATGGCACGACAATTCTCGGGATGTATGTAGGTTGTTCCCTGCTGAGAACCAGATACAGTGTATGTGGTGAAGAGTGGATTTTGATGCGCTTGTAATAATATGAGGGGAGAACGGGCATGTGAGTGGTGACAGTAGGAAGTGAGGTTCCAGGCTGTGTCTTTTCTCTAGGTAGCAAGTTCCCCACTGCACTATGGAAAAGGAACAAGAGGCAATCTCAGTATGAAAGTGTTAGGAGAACATCTGGCATGTAACAGCTGACGAGCTAGTAACCTTTCTTATTTTCTGTTTCCCATATTCTTGGACATGCTTCTCCTATATACATTAGTGACCACAAGGGATTTCAGTGGGCTGGTAGAACGCAGTGACTTAGTTATTCAGAATAAGTAATTCAAGAACTCTGGATGAGTTCTCATATCCTGTCACTGTGGGTTAGCTTAGATTTTTTTTAATTGCAGAATCTTCGAAGTGTTGTACATAGTGCCAAGGGCGTCATCTCTGTGGTGGCTGTGACCTCATCGAAGCTGGGAAACCAGGAGTCACAAAGTCTCTATCTCAGATGCTGATGTCTTGTGCCAATAGTTAGGGAAAAAGATTCTGAAGTACATGGGGATTTAACTACATGACTTCCATTACTATCAAAAGCAGTCATGTAGTTCAGTCCTTTGTGCTGCTTTTGGAATGTGCCTTACATTTTTATAGGTAATGTTAAATTGCAGAATTAGTCAGGCATTCAATGAGGCATCTCATTTTTTGACCGCAGATTGACACTTCCTGGAAGAATTGTAGAAGATGGCAGAGAAAAAGCATCTTATAATACAGACAAAGGTATTAGTTAATGTTATTAGTATATGTGTCATTAAAAATGCTACTAACTCTCTAACAGTTTATACTTTGCGCTGGAATTGTGTAGAACTTTAGTGATGTATATGATAGTGTAAATAAATGTAAAGTTTCTCCTGTGTTAGGTGGCATAAAAAAAAAATCCTTCTCAGGATGTATTGTGTGTACTTAGGCCATCCTTAAGCACAAAGGATGTGTTCAGAACTGTCCTAACAATGAAAAAATTATGTACAAGTCCTCTTCAAGCCCTGTAGGGGCTAGACATGTTACCGTACCAAGATCATTAGTAAATCTAATAAATCTGCAAAGAAGTCAGGTAGTGCTGAGTAGAAATGAGATCATCCTGAGGCAGTCTCTTGGCTACATCTTGACAGAAGAAGACATTAGACTTTTTCCACACCTTAAGGTGGAAGGTATTTCTGGAATAAAATATGTATCTTCTAGAATTATTGTATTCATTTAAAACAAACAACATGAAAGCCTATAATTTGCTGCTTGCAAAGCCTTTATTACGTGCTTGACTTAAGACAATAATCAGTGTTGAATGTAGTTTCCTATGGTCTTCTGTTGATGGCTTGAGTGGTGGAAGGATTAAAAATAAAATAAAGCTTCTATTCTGTTGTTTTGTGTTTATACAATGTGAGTCAAGAGACTACAACTGATTTAATACTCTTTTCATGCTTTGACATGAAAATATTTGATTTTTGTGGAACTTGTGAAGTCAAGTTAAAAGCATACACAGAGATTGATGTATAATAAAATGCTACCTGCATGTGTCCCAGTTTCTGTGAGCCTTTTTCATTAGAGGGAAAATGCACATTTTTGTTTGTCTTGGATATTTTAATGCAATAACTATATTCTGACTTTTCTTTAAGGAACTTTTACAATTCGGTTACCTAAGGAGGTTCCTGGCCAATATTTTGAGGGACTGGACATGCTGACATCTCTTTTAGCACCAAAGAAATCAAGATCAGCAAAACCTTTAGTAGAAGAGATCGGTATGACAAAAAAAATCTTGTTTATACTAGTGATAAATGTACATAATGAAACAGTTATAGATATACGTAGTAATATATGTAGAAAAACACGTATTTCTATTATTGTCTAGTCCAAGGTATAAGAAGGGTGTGAATGAATCTGAAAGGATGGAAAAGTATAGAAATAAATGTGTTGAAGGTGATATACGTGTCATCTTTATAGGCTTAGTTATGTTTACATTTTTCCAAAATGTGCTTAACATGTGCTAATCCTCTGTAGGTCTTTGTACCCCTCTAGTGGCTGTATAACACACACATTGGAGTCTCTTGCTTTCAAGAAGCTGGCACAACTGGACTGCTGGCTGAAATGGAAGAAGCTAATTAAAACCGCAGCTTCTAGTGGATGACTTGCTTAACATCAGTATTTAACAGACAAGAATGTTTGACTATCTGTGTTTAATTTTTTAATACTTATCTTAAATTATTGATACCATCATTTTGCTCCTGTCAGGGTTCTCTTAGCATCAAATTCTGATCTTGTTAAAATCAGTGGAACAATTATTTCAGCCCTTGAGGGGAGTATACTTAAAAACTTTAGTGTTCCTTGTCTTCATTTTTGAAAGTTGGAGAATTTGAAGCAGGACCCGTAGATTACTGATGTAAGCATTTGGCTGTATGACCCAGTGTTGTATAAGATTTCTTAAAAGATGCAGTGAAATGAGAAAGGCTTATTGTGTTATCAGTGTTTGCCTTTCTATTAAATTATTTATATTTTCTATGTAATAATTTTCTTTCTCTGAAAATGCAATGTATACAGCTGCCTCTGCTGAGTTGTCTGAGGAGGAGGAAGAAGAATTTGACTGGGAAATAGAGCAGACCCCTTACCAAGAAAGTGCAGAAAACACTCTACCACTACAGCACCATTATGGATTTGGGAATTTGCGGTCAGGGGTGTTCCAGCGGCTGCAGGTAGGTGCATTTTTATCTCTTCCTATCATAAAAGTTCTGGGTAACTTGTTGAGTAGGCTTCCTGGCTCATTCCATAGTCAGGAGGAGCTCATTAGGTGCCTGTTCTCCATTATCCCGTTCTGTGACTTAGAGCATTCTGCTTTTGCATGTAGTACAGACAGATCCTTCTTCCTGCAGAAGTAGGGAGTGGTTGAGACTGAGTAAATTGTGTAGCAGAGTTCACAGGCTAATCTGTTTCTGTAATAATTTCAGTGTTAAAAGGAAAGGGCTGAATAGGGTCCTTGGTAAAAATGGCCTCTGGAGGTAGGCTGCTGTCATCAGCACGGTTCAGGTGGCCTGTGGAGGTGTGGGGTAAAAGGCCTGTATCAAGCAGGCCACCTGCCAGGTGAATAGTTCTGGCAATCTGCAGTCTATGGGCTGTTAACAGTTTGCTGTTGACACTTTCGCTTTATATTTGGTATTGTCTTCTATTCTGACTTCGAGCATACTTAACATTGATATACAGTATCTTTCAGATGCCATGAATTTTAATAAGTAATTTTAATAATAATAATAAATAAGTTTCAATAATAAAAATCCCCCTACAAAATAAAGTTCACTAATCTATAGGTCCCGTTATGGCTGTTGTATTAATATTTTTTTCATTGTGAAATTCATGGTAATTTTATCTTTGTACTTTTTATTTTAGACTTGATTTTCTCACAAGACAATAACTTTTGAAATGTGTTACTGTGCTGTTGTGTGTTCAGCAGTTTCTTAAATTCAGTAATAAATTGAAGCTAATCTACAACTAATAATATTCACAGTGTACAGAGCTTTTATTAAAATAGTAGATAACTTAATTTTTTGTAGTGTTCTTACTATAAGCAATTTAAGTTGTAGCTGTTTAGAGCAACTTAATTATGTAACTCTGTAATTCATTATCCCATGAACTGTAGTATTTTCAGGGTTTGGAGCAGAAGGATTGCTATTTACGGAGAAATTATTTACATTATGTCAGGATATATACACTGTTTTATTGCCATGAAATTTGTGAAGAAGTATATTTTCCATCAGCATTACCACTGCTTGATGCTTAAAATGGCACTGCAATTGTCCATTAATTAACGTATGTCCACTTCAGAGTGTGAGAATAATCTCAAAAGTCACAAGAACAGTATCTATGGTTTTTATCTTGCCTTTGTTGTGGTTGTGTGCTTTTGTTAAACGTTGCAAATTTTATCATAATGCAAAATAACGTGCCTGCCCTATGATGAAATGGCCTGAATAGACTTCACAGTATCATGAATTCTAAGGAGCTTCAAATAATTGAATTTCCTTCGGATTTTGATGTTTTGTTTGCACAATGGAGCCTGAATTTGGAAGATTTGAAAGGGAGGTTGAAGAGTAACTAGGGATTTCAGTGTAATGCTGATAAGCATCCTTCCTAAACTCTTCCTAAATAAGTCTTGCATATCATACCCGTGGCTTTGTCATCTAATTTTTGTTCCATTTGCAGGATGAGCTCAGTGATGTTATTGACATTAAAGATCCAGACCAAACTCCTGCAGATGAACGTAGGAGGAAACGCCTGGCAGCTGAGACTGCCAAGTTTGATCCTGATCATTACCTGTAAATATTGATTTACTTCACCTGGTCAAGTAGAAGTACCTCAGTTGAAATATATTCACTTTTCTTTTCATGAATGATTGGTTTTGAGGTCACTTTTGGAAATAATAGCTTTACTTTTTATTTGTCTGTTTCTTTGTCTCATCACAGCTGGCCTTAGAGGGTGTTCTTAAGCATGACACTGACACAAGACTTTGCTTATCTGTTTTGGGGTTACTCTGCTGTTTAATTACTGCTAAAGTCTGTATTCAAGCAGGGGCTGCTGTGAACTGTTACAGAACCTTGTTTCATAGTTTACCTCTTCAGCAGCTGAGTAGCCAATCCCTGCCTTCATTTTGGGCTGTAGATGTCAGAACTTTGTTTTCCCCTTGTGAAACAAGGATTGCTGAACCATCCTGGTCCATGAGGAAGTACATCTCAGTTTTGAAGTTACGAAGATTTTGTCTAGGCCACTTTAGTTTTTGCCTTCTTCACATGAAACCTTTTTACAGCAGAATGAGGAAAAGTTCCAAACCAAGACTTAGTGTTTCTTTGTGCTTCATCCCATGAAATGAAGGTTGAAATGGTTTTTCGTGCCTTTCAAGTTCAGAGTATTTCAGGTCAGATTAGGTTCAGAAACTTCCAGAGAAGTAAACCAAATTGAAGCCATGAGATCTATTAATATGGTGATTCCTGCAAGCTTGATTTGGTGGGACAAGAGTGTAGTCCCCAGTAGGGAGAACTAGTACCTGTGGTGTGCTCTGTTGGGTAGAGGTAGGCTTAACCCATTTTGAGTTGCTTCAGAAGGTATTTTTACAAACTTGGAATTTTTCCATGGTCAGGTGTTTCAGAGGCAGCTGCATGTCGTTCTGTAGCACATAAAAATTAGAAGAGCTTTCTCAAAACATCACTTGGAAGCACATTTCACTGGAACTGAATTAGTTGCTAACTTACAGTGTGATGCAAATTAGACCCTGTGTTCTAGCCTGACTTAATGGCTGTGTTTTGGATGCTTCAGAACAGATGATACCTTCCTTCAACAAAAACTGATTTCCTGTGTACCCTGATGGACAGCTCTGTGAGAAATGGTGTCAAACAGAAGTGTTCTGTTGCCTTTGAGGAAAATGTACACTGGGTCATATCTTTAAGTTGTTTTATAAAGACACTGAAGGAAGGCATCAAAAAATCTGTTGGTGTGAGAGTAAAACAAATTAAATTCTGTGTTCAGTGAACTGGTGATTAAGAAGGTATTAAGAAATTTCTCGCTTTTTTTTTCAGTTCTCAGTATTTATACTATCGTTTGGCTTGAAGAAAAAGCTAAAATGTTAAGAGGAAGCTTAGAACTTGAATCCTTTAGTATAAATACTCCCACAGTTACTGTATTGAGATTTTTACCACAGTGGCTTTGTACTGAGATGGAGGTAATCTCTCTTCCAGAATTCATGTATAACTCTTCTTTTTCTACCTTGCTACAGCATGCCTTTGTTTACCTAAAAGTCAGTCCCTATCCCTACTTTATCTTTGCCCTTCAGCTGCGTACCCTTCCTCTCCGAAGTATATGCAGTTTTAAAGTGAGAGAACTTCCCAGTAAAATCAGGTTTGCTGCCAGTGACGTTCTCTGAGAAGTCTTCTCTTTGGCCTGTTTTCCTTCAGATTCATCCAGAACAAGTCGGGTTTGTTCACCTTCATGTCATGCTGTGACCTCATCAATTTCCTCAGCTTCTAGGGGGCTCAGGAAAGGTGGAGGAAGTAAGGAAGGGGTACTGTAAGATAAGAGAATATTGTTTATTCTTTTAATAATTATTATCTTCTGGTTTTAAGTCAAAGAACATATTTCTAACATATGGAAAATAGCCTGGAGCCAAGTCAGGTGTATTCTATGTATGCATTAAAATATACACACGTACACTGTAAACTGAAGTAAATAACATATGACTTTATTCTTTTTCTTAGAGCTGATTTTTTTGAAGATGAAGCTATTCAGCATGTCTTAAAGTACAAACCGTGGTGGGTTGACGCTCATAGAAAAATGTCAGCCTTGCAGGGAGAAAGTCATCAGGAACGTGACACTCATACATTTGGTGAGAACATATATATACACACACCTTGTTGCTTGAATGCTAATTGCTGTGATGCCATGTTATATTCTAGGTTATTGTTCTTAAAGGAAGAAATACGGTTTTACACTGCAATTTTCAGTCTTAACCGTTCTTCATAGAGGAGTATTCTGTTGCTTGTCCTGTCCTCAAAGAAAAAACTTTTTTCCCTGAGGGACAGTTATATACTGAAATCTGAGACAGTTGTGTGTGGAGCAGCTGACTGTATATTATAAAGTGGTTGTTTCATCTTAAGCATTTATCCGTTAGTTATGTAGTGTAGTGCTAACAAATTTTCACATAACAGATTTTGGAGTTAACTGTTCATAAAGGCCATTCTAGAATTTCAGGTATCAATGAAGAGAAAGTTCCATTTTAAGGGTATGCTGTAATCTTTAAGATTTCAAAGGAGCTGCTAGTGTCAGTAAGTCATGGCATCTGAAATCAAATCAAACCTGTCTTTGTGTAGTGATTGTAATAGCTAGAAAATGGGTCCTTTGTTGCTGGTGCTCATCCCTTTTTTTATTTTTTTTGAGAAACTGTTCTCCCTTCCCTAGTTATATTTTCAGTGGAAAAAATAGTCAAAACTTTTTTGTGCCCACTTCCAAATATGGTGCAGACTCTTCTCAGGAAGTTTTCTAAGAATCAGCTGTGGAAGATTCTACTAATATCAGATCAGCCCTTATCTCTATTTGTTGAGCATGTCTTCTGGAGGATGTTTTATTTTATTTACATGGTACCACAGAAGTTTGTGGCATTTATTACTCTACTGTTATTTTTTGGGTCTTGGAGACTTTTTTCAGAGGAAAATCTTTGTGTCCTTTTAGAAACTAGAAGAGATGGTTTCAGGTTTAATAGATGACCTTGTAACAGAACCGTTAACACATAATTGAGATTACCTTTCTGTACACAGTGATTGCAGAGAGCATTACAAGTTACTATTATGCATATTCTTTTATTGTCCTTTGTTCATTTCCTATGTAGTATGAAAATCCGATATTACTGAAGTAGATAATGATAATCCCTTCACCAGAGGATCTTAACAAATATTAGTGCACTTATAATACCTGCACTTTCACATTTTGAACAGAAGAACAATGGAATTTGGGTAAATGTTGTGTATTTTACTGTGAATGTAATCTGATCTTCATTACTGGTCTCTTTTCAGCCTCTGAAACCAGAAATTGTTAATTATATCCATCATAAGTGTTTGATTTAAAAAGCATTGGACAAAGGTACAAGAGCCTTGGAAACAGAATAATGAAGGGTTCTTTTGTTTGTTTTTATCCATTCACTCCTTAGTAAATGAAACACTGCTAATGTTTGCCTGTGTTAAGGAATATAATGAAAATGAAGAGCTGCTGGATGATTTTATTGATAAAGAATGTTTCTACTCCAAATTGAGATTCTGAACAAAAACACATATGTATGTTGCTGGGTTTTAGGGGCAACAACAACAGAGAAACTACTCAAAAGGCTGGCAAGCCTGCTAACGAAAGTTACGCAGAAAATGGGACTAGGTAAAGCATCATCTTTTCTCTAGACCATGTTATACCAGGTATATAGTTAATAAGGATGATCAGAAAAATTTAGTCTGACCTTTGTATGGCTGAGTGAAGAGGCTCATGTAGTTTTGTGGATCTTGAGGAAATGTAAGTAACATAAGAGGCTATCTGGTGTTTTGGTTATGTTAATGACAACAACCTGGCCTTTCCCTTAGGAAGACCTCGGTGTTGATAACATTGTTACTGCTGTTTATATGGCAACAGTGGCTGGGGGTGGCAAGTGACTGGAAGGAGGATCTGAAACCATTGGAGGTTTCTAAACCTGCGTGAGTTGTGGTGAAAGAAACCACCATGAGAGGGAGTGCAGGTTCCACTCGAAGGTCTCTTATGAATGGAAATATAAAAGGGCAGGAGATGGGTCCAAGCTGTTGGACCTGGAATCTGATCATCAATAGGATGCGTTTGCTGTAGTTTTATATTGCTTTTATGCTTTATCCAAATCAAAGGGATGGTCTGGCTAATCTGAGTTACAGGTTCGGGAATTCTTACAAGCTGAATGCGATCTGCCTGCGTATCTGCATTCATATGCATTCCAGTATGCGTGCTTAGTAAGTGGAAGTGACTGAGAAAAGGCACATAAACAAAACAAGGACTGTGCTAAGTGAAGGACCTTCTTTACTGCTTGAGAAATTGTGTTTCATTTCCAATAGAACTGGGGAAAAGTCTGACTGCACTAAGCCAGGCTGTGCTGTACAGCTAGAAGGATAAGGAGGCTGTCATTGGTTTCAGTGCGCTTGTAGTAAGAAGCCTTTGAACACTAGTGCTTAGCTGTAAAAAGCCAAAGGGTACTCGAGCGCAGAAGCTCTAGGGGCCCAAACGTTATGTTTTGCAGTGTGTTTCAAGGTATTTAATGAAGAGATGTGTGGAGATTCCTTGAGCCTCTGTATGCCTGTATCCCTCTGCAGGGAGGTGTGAGGTCAAGTCTTCTTTATTATAAAAATCAGATAAACCTGTTTAAGGGCGTAAAGGAGGAGGGATGGAAACCTTTATACAGTTGCTTTTTATTGCTTATGGAAAAGAGGCATAAAAGGGAGTACCCTGATTTCTTACTCTTCCTGAGTTCCGAATTCATGTCTTTTGTTAAGGAAAGCATCTAAAATAAGGTAATTTCCGTTATCTTCCCTGATGAGGACTTTGAAGCATACAGCTCGTAAAGAGACTTCAAATATCGGGATGTTTAAAACATGTGCAGCTCATGATAGGGTGTACTGCCATGGCCAGCTTGCAGAAATATTTGTCTGTCCCGTGGAAGCGAAGGTTGTGTTCTTGATTAAACATGTGCTGTCCAAAGCTGTTACACAAGAACATGGAAGCTGAGAGATGTGATAGAAATCACAGATGTGCAGCATCTCCTACTGGGGAAGTCCGCTACCCTCAAATGTGAAATGGCGTATCTTTTTAGAGGGTTGTTTATTGACGGTAAATGATGATTTGGTAAGACAAGAAAGTAGGAATGGTCATGTTAGAACTGATGGTAGATTACAGTACAGGCTACCACAATAGAATTTGACACCTGCTACCTTTAGAGTCCATGTATTTGGTGCTCTGACACTGCTGCCATTAGGACAGTTCCCACCTATACAGTGTCTGTGGAATCAGGAATGTCACTGGGAACTGGCTCTGCAAGTTACTACGTGGAATAGTGAGTTTAGTTTGGGAAAGTGACATAAAAATTAGCAGGTTCTTTGAAAGTATATTTTCTTATTCAGAAACACTGAATGAAGAGAATTATTTTTTTGTTTCTTCTTTTTGCTGATTTATATTGATGTCCTTTTGGTTTTTATCTTCATTGGTTTCTTGGAACCAAAAACTTGATTACTTTTGTCTTTATAATGTCTTTGGCTATAAGGAGTAATTAGAAATACAGGTTGCTGCCTTTTTTTTTTTATAGCATTACAATTAACTGAAGATTTTGCTTGGTTGATTACTGCTCTTACTTTCATCCCTGGTTATTCTCTTTTGTTTTTACATCATCAGGTTTTTTAATGTCTCATTACCAGATTTTTTTCTTTTTGGATCAGCTCTTCGCATTAGCATTTACAGTCTTCAGCTCTCCTCTGTCCTTACCTTGAATCTATTTTTATTTGACCTTTTTGCTTTTTCTCCAGCTTGCGTGCATGGTATGTGTATTTTGTGTTTTTTTAATTTCGTCCTTTATTGTCCTAAATGTCTCTTCTTTCTTTTGTCCTTTTTTACATTTTACTGTGTGTTGTTTCTTTTTGATCTTTGTGGGGTTTTTTTGTTTATATTCTCCTTAGGCTTGTTAGCCACCAGGCAGCTAAGATGTATGGCCGAGGAACCAGAAGAAATACTAGAGTGCAGGTTTCACCATCATGTTTGTAGCAAAATGCCATTTTTTGGAGTGGACATCTTCTAAAGCTGAAAGGCCCAGATTTTGTTCACGCTTACAATGTCTAATGCAAGTCAAGTAATACTCCATAAAGCCTAACTAATTACACAGCCCTTCCCATGAGGGAATAAAACTCGTGGAAAGCTTGCTTTCTGCTGCTGCTGAAGTTTACATTAGAGTCTTGCTTCTACAGATTCCAGCTGAAAGGTTTTGTATTTTGTAACAGTCATATTCAACTTAGTTAAAAGCTCATTTTTATCCTACTTTAAATTGCACAACTGTAAAAACTCCTTTTTAGCCAACACAATAATCTTCAAAGGCTCAGGCTGACATACGTATTTAATACAATATTTATATGTTCCAGGGATAATTTATTTCGTTTACAGTAACCTATCATGCTTACCAGTGACCATTCTCTCTTTCTGATCTCTTTATAGAATAAGAAGCAATTTCTTCTTAAAGATCCACCTTTCAGTAGGGCTCTGCTCAAATATATACCATTACTGGTAGATTCATAAGTGTAGATTTATCACATTTCTGCAATTGTTCTGTCTACTTGTTTTACTGAGTCTCCTGGGCCTTTGCAGCATGTGTACCTTCCTAGCACTGTTCTGCTGCAGAGCAGGTATTTTTCACGTGAGGAAAGATTACTGTTTATTCATGCAAAATTCTTAATATATAAACGATAGGTCGCTATTGTAAAGTATCTCAGATTTTAAAAGGCAAGAACAGTAGGACATGAAAGAAAGAATGATGCATGGTTTTGATATGGTTTATAGGAACTGCAGATTTGTTAAAGAATAATGACCAAAATTAGTATAAAAGAAATCGCAAGATCCAGAAAAGACCGTCCCAAGTCCAGTGACTTTATGGAGAATGCTTGGAGGAAGAAGGTCAGAACCAACATGGAGGAAATGTGCTGTAAGTGTTGATTTGAGAATTAGAGAAGGGTGAAAGCTTGATATGGAAGAAGAGGTATTTGTGAAGGAGCTAAAATTCTGGAGGAATTGTAAAGAAACGGGAGGGATGAACAAACCAGACTTGACTGATCATAGTTTAGAGTGAATATATGTGTGCAGAGGAAGACAGCTTTAGGATTTTTAGTTTACTTCCTGAAGAACTGAAGCTCGTCTGATCACAGTCTCCTCGACAGAGCATTAGGGGTCTCAGAGATGGCCACTTCCTACAAGTTCTGCAAAAATGGCCCTGTGTACAAGGGAAAGAGTGCTTTTACTGAATCTTCAGTGCATCTTTTTAGATGTTACAGAGTCCATACAGGAAAGAGATGTTATCAGCATGTCAGCACTGTGGAAAGTTTCAGTAACCTTTCATACCTTATCAGATAGCAACACAACAGACAAATCAATAGAAAATCAGCTTCATTAGTTCAGTTACTTGTTTAAGTTTACAGTATTATTATCAAGTATTTTTAAGACAGTATCCAGCACTGGGGGAGATGCTGATCCTCAGCAAAGCCTTTGGGTGTCTTTCTAGTCAGAGTAGTGCTGCCGTTCCTCTTTTAATGTCTTAGGAAGAGCTTGAAAAGGAGAGACTTGTTTGCCACTGATTAAAATCAGTAGCTAACTTAATTCCTGACTAATCTGCTTTCTGCTGACTAATCTCCTCCTTTATCTGGTGTTGCTGATTCCTTTACGTACAGGGATAGAAGTACACGTTTAAAAACCTTAATATTGTAGCATAATATTTTAGTTAACATTAAAAAGAAAAAGGGGAGGGGGTGGGATCAGTTCTGCTGTTATTTTCCTTTGAGATAGCTGTGGAATTGAAGACTTGGCTTGACAAGACCATAAGCCAAGGCTCGGCTTTCACCGGAAGGCTAGACCAGCTGATTGTTAGAGGTCCTTCTGACCTATACTCTTCTGTAATTTTCTGAGTCTGACTACTGAGTCAGCTATCTGTCTAGATAGCACATTTCATCTAAGTACCCCTAACACATTTAGAACTGTATCATAGTAGTCTTGAGATATAGATCTTACACAGGCTTGATTTAAGTGATGTGATTGGTGGCGTAAAATATCAGTAAAACCGTAACAAAACACCCTCTAGCTGTCAGACCTCATCCTCCCCTGTAGAGATTAAACTGTACCTCACTGACAGTTGGATACTGAAGGGCAATTTGAAATATGTTTATTTTAACATGAGGAATGGCTGGCTTAAAATAAGTAGATGATTAAAAAGTATGGGTAATCTCTGTAGTATCATCTAACAGTAACTTTGTATGTGAGATTAATTTGTCTGATTCCTTTAGACATGCATATATTAACACCTGGTTATGCTGTGGCTAGAAGAAGCATGATTTTGGCACTGACAAATGTGCAACACATTTTAAAATCAAACTTAAGGAAAACTTGTAAATTTAGTACTTGATAAATAGCAGCAGATGCTGCTTTGCATTAGATTAATTGTTGTACAGATATTGTTAGATAAAACATTAGTAATGCAAGTGTACAAATGTGTGCAGGCTTAATATAGCAGAAAATGTAATTACAATTTTACTTGTTCTGTTAGTCTTGTACTATGTACTTGTATTTTTGAATTGGGAAAACAAAGTAGGTGGTGGTTTTGATGTGTTCATAATGAGTTTCAGACCTGGATAATTTATTATCCAAAACCTTTAAGGAATGGATAGATATTTATTTGTAAAATTGAAGTATTTTCTCCAGAGAGAGAAATTTTATTTAGAACACCTGGCACTTTGCAGTGAGTTAATGAACATCTTGTAACATTTACCTTTGGGAACTGTCTAGTCTATGTTGTCATTGCTGTTGTCTAGTAGACTTGCAATTTCTGTGTTTATGGTCCAGTTGTATATGTTATGATGCTTCAGAGAGTTCACGTTTTAGAGGAAGAAAACTTTATCTCATGTTTTATGAACTTCACTAGGAGTTTCTTTGCTTTCTACTTGGATGGAAAGTATGGTTCGCATGTACATAGTCTTCTAGAATGTGGATTTTAGGGAATCTATCAAATGCTTGTTAGTAAAACTTTAGAAAGTCAATTTTTTTGCTCTGAGCGTTGGACTGTTTCTTATCTCTCATGATAAGAGAGGTTACTTTTTATCAACTATGAGACAAAAACAAACTTCAGGTTGTAGTCGCTGATTAAGAAGAGTGGATCCAGTACTGAATATAATGAGTTTCTGAAGGAGAACAGTTGCATTCCTGACATGTGTGCATCTTGGCTGCTAACTGTAGCCAGCACATTGAGGTGGGCCTAGAAATACGAGAGTGCCGGCATAACTGTTTAACAGTTATTCTGTCTGTGATAGCTTCTCGTGCGCTTTGAAGGAATTATTTAGCTTCTTTGTAACAAATGTCTTTATTACTGTAGTCATCAGAAGTGATTTTAAGCTTTATGAATCTGATCTGCTCTAGTAGTCTTTGCTAACAAACTTCTGGATGTTTATTTTTCAGAATTTCTTTTTCATCTTTAGCTTCAATTTCACTTCTCCCCTTTTGTGCTTCTCTTCAGGGTGAAAGCACCACTTGCATATGATTTGATAATCAATTGCATTGTAGTCCAGGAGAGGGTTTTCTAGTGAAAGCTAGCTGGAAGTGGAAATGCCTTTTCTCTTTCCAATCAGACCTTCTTCTAACTGTAAACACCCTGTTGTGAGAGTTCATTAAACCCATCCTACTGTAGCAACTTACAGAGTGGTTTTATGTTACGTTTTTCAGAAACTAATTTTTTTCAAATGTGCTACAACATTGCACATACGCTTTTATGGATAATCTTGATATGAATGATAGAGGTGACTCACTGAAGAATCAATGCGATTTCAGAACTTATAAAGAAATTTGCTGATAGACTACAGATATATCATCTATATTTGTGATTTAAGGGGTAATACTGAACTGCATTGCATTAACAAAAAAACAGAGTTAGAACTGCCATAGTGTTGCTAAATTGTCACTTTGTACTAGATCATAGCAAGTGGAAGAGATTGGCTTTCTCAAGATGATATAAAAGCTGGAATTTCTTTTGTGGGAGCTTGTAAATAAATGGAGACTGGCTTGACTCCAGAGAAATGTTTATCTCATTAAGAAGTTTCCGTAGGAATTTAAATCAAGTATTTCATGGTTATGAAGCTGATAGAAACATTTACAAAGTTCGTAAAGAAGAAACATTCAAAAATGTTTTTCCTAATTTGTAATTTTATGTCTTGAGATGAGGTGTGTGCATATGTACGTGCCTTTGGCGTCAGGAACATTTGTTTCAAAACATGTTGTAAAATTAGAAAGCTCGTAGAAAGCTCCTGGGATAAAGAAGACCACATGCCTTATAGGCAGATTGTATCCCTGAGAATGTGGATTGTGTAAAATGATGCTGAGCAATGTTTGAGGAGAAACACCTATAAGCACACTTGCAATCATTATCCTTATGACAGAGAAATGGGCAAGGGGTGTAAAAAGAAACTTGGTTTACTAGGAGTTGTAACCTTTTCTTTCTGTAACCCGTGCTGTAACATCCACCCCTAAACCCCCCCCTGGGGATTTAGCTGCCTGTCCCCCAAGGGTCCAGGGCTCTGGATTATGGGTTATGCCCAGCTGGGTGACCTTAGCTCACACTGCTGAGAAAGAGCTGTGAGAAAGTCTGCAGAAAAATAAGAACAGAAAAATTGCAGATAGGATTGTTGAGCCAGAATCGTAGCTCAAGGATTCCACAGGTAAGTACCAACATGGAAGATACAAAATCCTAAACTGGAAAAACAAGGAATCAAGTTGGGGCAGGAATTGTTGGGTTATCAGGTTAAGTTGTTAGTGCTGATGAAGCTGATGGAAAGCTGATGGCTCAGCAGTGTTGAGGGATCTGTCTCAGGGAGCCACAAAGGCTGACCCTTCCCAGCTGCCTCCCTGGCTAGCAAGGACTCTTCGGGTGCTTTATCAAGGGTGTTGAACATAGTAATGCTTAGCCAGTATCACAGCCTCATCTTAGTGTGTTAACCGTTAATTTTTTACATATTTAAGTTTGTACATCTTGCCTACAGCTTTTGTCTGCCCTCAGCTAAGTATGCCAGAACGTAGTGACTCAAAAAAGGGGTAGTAAAAGAATAATTGAAGAGAGATTTCAATATTAATTGTAAGGTTTTGGTTTTGCTGTGTGTCGTCCCCCCCCAATAAATAATTAAAATTCAGTGAGTTAAGGGGTACATTGTGTGTCTCCCCCTGGCACTCAGGGTTTATTTTGAAAGTGTAACGAGTGCTGCATGAGGCTTGTTCCTGTTCTTGGCGAAATCTCCTTCAATGAGTGGTGGTTGAAACTCAGGCTGGTTCCAGTGTTACTGGTGCTTGAACAAGTCACGGAGCGGGACTTCCTCAAATACAACAAAGCATCAGCTGTCAAGCTAGTAACACGTTTTTCTCCTGTCAAGTCACCTTGTGCCTGTAACTTTCTTCTGTGTTGTGACCAAAATGTGCTCACTACATCTATCCTATTCAGTAAATCAGAGCCTGTTGACATGGAGTGCCTGCGCTCCACGCAGCCTGAGTGAAAATCTCTTTGCTCTGGCTTCTGGCTGTTTTAAGTGTACTAAATGCGTTCTTGATTTACTTTGAGTTTGTACAGAGATGGCTTCTAGTCAGTTATCTACTTAATCTCTACTGTTATTTCAAGGCAATTCTGCCATCCTTTCTGAAGTGTTTTAAGTACTCTTCAGAAGGGTTTACCATTCAATATTCAATCTTAGCTATCCATGTCTATACCACTGTTTCCTAGAGGAATACTTTGATGCATTGTCACAGCATGCCTGCTATGTTGTTGTTGTCATCTTCCTCATGCATCCCAAAGAGAAAGTACAGGGTGAGAAGATTCTTTGGGTCGCTTAGTGTAGCCATACTTCTCTAAATGAGGTAGTGAAGGTAAGTAAAATATGGTGGTCACTGATGGTGGATGCTGTAGCTCTTTGGAAGGAGACACAGCTCTCATAGCAACATTGGTGAGGACAGGATTTTGATCTTTCTTTGCTCTTCCTCAGACACTGGCCTAGCTTACATGCCTAGCTCATGAATTGAAATTGATGAGGCTTGGAAATATGGAATTGTGCCTTTCCTTTTTTTCCCTTCCCTATTTCTTTAGTTCTTACCCTTTTCTACAATAAGAAAATATATTTGGTTTTGTTATTTTTATCCCATACAATGTGGACTTAAGAAACTTCAATTTACTCAGATCCTCATTGTGCATTTGTGTAAGGTACCCAGGTATCCACAGAAATCCTTGGCACTTTCAGAGGGGTTCAAAATTGCCATGTGTACATGCAGTACATTGCAGGGCTGGAACTTGACTTTGAAAGGAATACATCAGCGTTTAATAAAAGTTAAAAATGAAAGTAAGAATGATTTAGGCTTTTTCTTGAGTGATGAGTGACTTGTGATTAGTTACACACTTCTTTTTAAAGAGACTATTGAATTAGTATTACCACCTATTAAAATGAATGTGCTGGCTTTAAATTCATAATCAATTATCCTTTTACTTTTTATAGTTGTCTTCTCTGAGGAAGAGAGAGAGCAGCTGAGAAAGTTCACAAATAAATCTTATCTTCTGGATAAAAAAAGTCGTCATCATGTGTATCTTGGTTTAATTGATATCCTTCTTGCATATTGCTATGAAATCTGCATCAATGAAGGAGACAAGAATGTAAGTTAAAAAAATTTTAAAAAATTTAATGTTTTAGGAACCTAGTGCTGGACGCTGTACTGTCATTTAGGAAACTTACCTTTTAAAGTGAAATTACTCCCAAGTATTAAAAATACATAATTGAATAAGTTAAAATGAAAGACTTTGTATTTCTAGATTGTGCTCTTGGGGTGCATATGGGAAATAATATGATTTCTAAATACTTCTATTATTCTGGAGGATCATTTTAGCTGTAGGAGAGAAGTGGAGTTGCAGGAGACTCCAGACAATTCTATTTGTTTCTGATTTATTTTGTGTTGTAATGTGTCTTGATTTATGGAAATGCAGATTTCACAAAATAATTGTTCTTTTATATTGATGGTTCTTCCTTCTGTTTTTTGAACAGTTCCATAATAGGTATGTTTGTAATAACACCACTACTGATTTGGATTCTGAAAAAACATTGGAAATCGTTAAGTCTGTAGGACTGAAAAACTATGTGTTTAGTGTTTTATACAGGCTACCATTATATGCCTTTAACAAAACTGATTTTTTGGTAGGGTTTTTTGTGTTGTTTTTGTTTTTGTTGTTTTTTTAAAGCTTACGCACTGGGTATGAAAGGTGTCTCCTGAGGCATTTGGAAACAAGAGTGAGGCATTCAAAATTTTTAAAATTAACACACATTTAAAAAATAAAAAAGTCCTAATGCAGAATTTTCTTTTTCTAGTATTCAAACACTGGAGGAAAGTAGGAAGGAATGTTTCTATTTTCAGGATTCTGGTGTTTGCCCATCTCTTACATAAGCAGCAGCCAGCTTTCTTTTGTGTTCTGTATCCTAGCCTTTTTACAGGATATAAAGAGTTAAGAAAATAGCAGAAGTTTAGAATGGATTCCATGCTGTTCTGTGGATAGCTTGCCTTTTTCAAATGGACTTGCTTCCCAGATACAACTTTGTGTCTAGCATCTCCTCTGCTGGTGTTAAGCAGTGAGATGTTTTCTCAATGCTTTTAATCAAAATATATTCAAAACCATTCTATCCTAATCAGACTGAATTGTGGGGCATGGATTTTAGAATGGCAGATGGAAATGTCCAGTCCTGCTTATTCAACAGAATCATCTAGAATGGTTGTATTGTGTGTTAGTGTTCCACAAAATTGCAAATATGTGAGGAACACAATCGTACAATTCTTTATTGATCTTTGCAATAACCGTATGGTATATGTGGAAACACACTGTGATTTTTTTTTTTTTTCCTTTTTTTTACCTTTTTAATAGGAAAACCAAGACATTCAGGCCACACAAATCTTTACTAGAGCCAGGATTATAGATCAAGGCTTCCTGGCTTTTTGCCCTAATCATCCCACTAGACCACACTACCACACAAATGTATGAATCTGTCACATTTTAAGAATAACGACATTTTGCATGTACTGCTGGCTTTAGGACCCTCCCTGAAAGCTATAAGTCTTGAGCTGTTTTTACAACACAAAGCATTTTAGCTTGAGTTTTGATTCAAGTTTCTGTTGCTTTGTTAAAAGGGACAGAATTCCACTAAATACTATTTTTCTATGATTGCTGTTGTATTTTAAGGGCTTTGTGCATGGGCTGGATATTCCCAATACGGAAACCAATTCAGTTATTTAATATCTGCGTTGCAATATAATTTTTAATGCTGTCCTGTGGCCATTTCAATGCACATAATATAATTACTGCTTCGTATTCACAAAGGTTCTTAAATTGCTGCCAGAATGTTGTCTTAAATAGTTTGCCAGCAGTCTTGAATATTGAATTAGATAATACTTGTTTTACGGTCTCCTCTTAAAATCAGGTTGAATCATCTTGGAATGTCAGGAAACTGAGTGCAACATTGTGCTGGTTGGAGGTAAGTTAAAACTTGAGTTTTGCATTATGTGTTTGCTGTATAATTTGGTTTTGGTTTTGTGTGTTGCTTTTGTGGAAATCTCACTCTTTCAGCATTGAAGATGAATTGAGTGTATGTCCTCTTTTTGATAACTGCTACAGGAAATTGAGCTCCCAGCTAGAGGCTGGAGTAATACCTCTCATCTGTCTGGGTGCTGGGCCGCCTTCTGGCCCGTTCTGGAAAAGCTGAGGATAGGCATTACGAAAGAGCTGCTCATCTACACACTGTCCCTAGCTCCTGGGCTTGATTCACAAGTTCTGACCTTTTATTTAGGAAGTAACCGTAATTATTCCTCAGATATGTCCATGATATGTGTGTGCAACTCCATGCTTAGGGCAAGAAAATGCAGCCTTCCAGCTTCTTGATCAGAAATCATAGATACCTTCCCATTTAATTGGCTAAAGCATGTTAACATAGAAAGGCCATAAAGGGCATAAAAAGCAGGGAATGTAATTTCTTAGTGTTCTTGTGTCCTTTAAGTCCTACCTCAGATACATGTTTTAATAACTTTTGAAGGTGTCAGGCCTTAATAAAGCAGCTTATTGTTCACTTCTGGGGGTTTTGACTTCTGAGCCTTTCTTCAGCCTTCCAGTTCATCATTCTGCACTTCTAGCTTGCTCTTTTTCTTCGCTGCGAATCAGGTGGTTTCTGGCTTGTCCTCAATTGTACTGTGTGGCTTCAGAGTACGTTGGAGAGTAGAACTGGGAAGTCCAGAAGTAAATGCAAACCCAATGATAGGAAAAACTCTTAGAACTCAATCAAAAGGTGTTTTGTTTTTTTTTTTCTCACCTATCATGGAGAAGCTGAATTCCATATTCTTGTAGCAAAATTATCTCAGTTCTGTAATTGTAGAACTGTTGACTCATTAAGGCTTTAGTGGTTGTGTGATCTTTCAGACACGTGCTGAAAACTTCTGTGTCAGGTTTCTTGTAGAGTTTGTTAGTGGATGCATGTTGCTTTACCTGCCCCTTCTTTTTAGGGTTATTGCCACATCCATATTTGTTTAGTTGCTGCTAGCCCTTTGAAACCATCTTAGACTAGAGGAGACAAACTGAATTCTATTCTTTGCACTTTCAGATTGTTAACTGAAAGCACCCAGGCCTGTGCAATTAAGTTGTTACAGAGCTCAAAGTGGAAGGGACTTAACCTGGCCTGTAATCCATTATTTCTTATGATGGCAGCAAGCTAGAAAGGACTGTCCCATCCTCATTCCTGAAATTACTGAGCCAAGTCTCAAGTTAGCAGGATCAAAAATGAAATTTGACAGCATTTTTGGGTTCAGTCCTTCAAATGTTTCGAGTAGTGGAGAATGTTATGTTCAGTAATAACTTGCTCTACGACAACTGGTTTTCTAGATGTGTTAGTTTTAATTTGTTTCCAGTTGAATAATCTGCAGTAGCAAGTCACAAAGGAGTGCAGTTAAAATGCAATGATTGCCTTGGATCTGAAAAAAATTCAAGTTACGTCCTAACATAGTGAAGGAGGTTTTTTGCATGTGCTTATCCTATAATATAGCAGTTCTTGGCGCAGCCTGTGCCAACAGTATATTTCACACCCAGAAAATTCAGTCTCCTGGCACCAAGCTGTTAATAACTATATCTGTTATACAAACCATGTAGAGGCGGGTGTTTTCATCAATCTGTAAACAAAATTGCCTCAGCTATGGTTTGTTTGAACTGACTGCCATTTTGCTGTGCATGACATGTACACACCTTAGACTCTAAATATTAAATAACAAAACATAAATGATTTAAATGCTTACCAGCAATCCATTAAAATGAAAAATGGGTTGAGGTAGTCATATAATGCAAAAAAAAGTGCTGGCTGTCAGCAAAGCATTTTTATTAATTTTAATAAATTGAGAGTTCAAGATGAAATAGGTATTTTTATTTGAATTCATAAATGGAATATTTTGTCTTGAAAAGTGAAAGTTGGAAAGGAAATCACTCTCTCAAGAAAGTCTTTAATAACTCATTAATGCCTCTGGCCTGAGTAAATTAGAGGTCTTCCTCACTCGTAAAGGAGGACAATGAAGTGCTTTCCCTAGGCAGTTATATTTGTTCCTGTCTTGAATATCTGTAATTTTCATGAAAGGCAGAGTCATGTATCATTTTTAAAGATCTTACATGTACACATGTATTTTGTTAATATCATGTGGTTTTAATTTTTCTTTATTCTTAAAAGGCTTTTTATAGCTTCCCCTTAATATATATAATAATGTGGGACAGATGTAATTTATTGCTTTAATCTAAAGGATGGCAAAGTCTTGAGTTAGATGTTTTATTCTAATGTTCTCTACATTCTTTTTTTTAATTCAAACCCGCTAAAACTTATAGGACTTCTGTAATCCTGCCATGCAAACTAAATGTGTAGTGTCTTGTTTCTGTTTAACATGTTGATTTCCATATCTATTAAAATACAGATTTTTAGATGCATTATATATAAAAATGTGCTTTTTTTCTGTTCTGCTATAACTTTTTTCCTTAAAGACAAACAAAAAATTAATTCTTTGTATCGAAAAGCACACGGACTAATTTGGATTTTTCACTGATACACACAGAGTTTCACTAGCATTCATGACGTCCTGGTATCTTTTGGAAGAAGAGTGCTATGCTATCCCCTACACAGACATTTTGGATTAGTGACACGTGCCTGCAGTGATACAGTCATGATACTGCAACTCGGTAAGTTTTTCAGGGGTTGGCAGTGATGCCTGTATAGCCACATTGTTTGTATGTCTGGTTTTTTTTTAACAACTTTTGAATCCTTTGGCTGATTTCATCCCAACTTGATAGATACCGACATTTCTGGACATCTTGTGGTTTTGTGGAAATGGAGCTGAGGAGAGAAGAGAACAAACTCAGTGTCTGTATCAGGAAGAAGCTCCTGTAGCAACTCTTTCATTAGCCAGCAGATAATACATGCAGTTGTGGTATAAATTCAGCTGTATTATTCATACCAGAAAATCTACACATAAGAAGTGTTATGAATGTCTCATTTTTGATCAGATCTTGTATCTTGATAAATCAGGATAGTCCAACCGTGATTTGTAAAGCTTTAGGGTAAAGGTCTTTAAAGTATTTTGCTCTATACTGTATTTGTCTGTAAAGAGATTTTTCTATTGGAAAAAAAACATTTTAATGAAGCTTTTGTTATGGTAGGTTAGATGCTATAATTTTTTTAGACCCTATTCTAAAGTCTCAGTTTTTATTTCAAAGCAGGGTCACTTAAGTTACAAGATTAACAGCAGTCCTGTTGTTTTCTATTGTTCTTTATGTTCTTTAATTACCTGACTGAAACCCTGTTAAGAAAGACTGGAAGGATTTCTGGTGACTTCCATGATTTGTCTCCATCTAAGGGAAGTTTCTAAAGCATCATTGTCTTCAATTGTTCCAACTGTTCTGTTTGATTAAAGTTCTGCTCGTCATGGTTTTGCATTTGTAAATCTGGGCAGCTTCCCTGCATGATTTACTGTTTGGAAGAACTGTTGTTTTAATTTAACTCTTGTCAGTGATGTTAGGATTTTGTCAGAAAGGAAGCTTTACCCTAATGTTGAATTCCAGCTCTCCTTGCCAGTTTCTTTTTCCAGAAGTAGATCTTCTGTTGGTTTTGGTTTTGTTTGTTTTCTTTTTTTTAAACTGAGTCAGTCCATTCATTAATTATTTTCTTTTTTCCTGTTCAAAATAACTGTATTTGACATCTAGCCATCTTAATTCCACTGGGAGTGCCAGTTTAGTATTGCCATACAGAATCACCCATTTGAGGGCAAGGGGTAGTTTGGTGGTTCATATTCAGTGTTACAGTTCTTTGTAGGATTAAGGCAAAATGGTTGAGATGACTCTGTGGTTAGTCCAGGGGTAGTCTGGGAAGAACAGAAATCCTGAATCTGTATCAGCATCAAAACTTGTTTTGCATCACTGTTCTTTTAGTACTTCCTATATAATTTTTCTCTCTTGGAAGCAGAAGCCAAAGGCTTACTTGCGTATGTTATCTTAGTTCTCTGCTTGTTGGTAGGAAAATAAGAGTGTAGAGCTGTTCATAAAAAACAAGCAGTGAATACCATGAAAGCTGTTCTGTTGAAAAATAAATAAATAATAATTTTAAAAAATTTTCATAAAAAACTGACTACACACTACATATTTGTAGCTTTGTTTTGTTTCACATTCAGGAGCGGAGCTGTCATCATCTTAATGACTGCAAATTATTCTTTCAGCAGCAATATTCTTTTTCTATATTCCCTGTTTATCCCAGACAGCTTTCATGTAACAGTACAAATTTTCAAACCTATGGTTATTCCAGCTTTGGTTGTGCGGTTGTATGCACCCATGTTTACATCTTGGGTTGTTAAAGTTACTTGCAACTTTTCTATTTATTGTGAGATCCTACTTTCAGAAAAAGCATTCAGTGTTAGATTATTTTTTTTGACAGAAGAATCACTGAGAAGCAGCACTTTGGTTTATTTTCAATGCTTGTGAGTTGCAGGATTAACAAAACCCCACAAATGGCAATATTAATCTCTACTACTGCCAGAAACTATTGATGATTCAAAATACCATTTACTTTATAGCAGTTGGGTAGTGAAGTTTTAAGGGGAAGATAGATGCTGTCCCTTTTCACTTATCTCCACTGGCTCGTGCTGCTCTCCATGAATGTGAAAAAATAAAATTCTGATAACAAAACTGAAATCATACAGTGCTGCCAGCCTTTTAGATTTTTTTTCTTAAGAGGACAGTACATGAGAGGTAAGCTATTGGTTTTTCTTTTATGATGGAAAATTGTATTGGAGTGAACATTCAATGATCCAACAAAATATTTTCAGTAGTTTGGCAAGGGAGGTGGCACCCACAATAACTGTGTGTCAGCTTTCCTACTTCATCCTCCTACGCTGGACACGTGGCTGCTGTTGCCTCCTTACCCTCTGCTTCCACAACGCAGTGGCCCCAGCAGTGCTTATCGTTGTGGTCTCTGTGTCGCCCACGATGGTCTTGCTCCAACAGCAAAGTCCCCGTCTTCTCTGGAGGAGTAGTTTGGGTATGCTAATTCATTCTCTACTGGGATGGGAGATAGGCTAGTCTTGTTTTTTCTGACCTCAGTGATTTGTGTAAAAATTACTGCCGTAAGCTTTGAAAGAAATTAAACTTTAATTAGTTGATGGTTAGAATGGTTTAGAAGCAGTGGAAGAAGTTAAGCGATGCAGCAGGTCTGGCTTCATTCTGCGCATGTCTGTGCTGTGCTGGTTGCCTGGGAAACGGTGCAGGATGGGGCGACCAGCTGCCTCCACAGAGCTGGCTGTGGATCTTCACGACGCTGAAAAGGCACGTGCAAACCTCACGAAAACAGGACGTGTGCCCATTTTGGCGGGAGTTGTTAATAGAGGAGAAGAGGATGCTATCTGGAGTATGAGCTGTGATAATCTCCAGGTGCTGCCGGGAAGCAGACAAAAATATATTACTTCATTCATGTGGACATGAATCTATTGCGAGGGGGCATTAGCAAATTAGCAGCATAGTGATAAAAGTAATGGTGATTAATGTTAACTTCTGAAAGTTCTGGGGTTTGTGTATCAAATTAGTATTTGCTATTATGGTGCATGTATAGTGTGAGAAGTACTAAGTTTTTTTAAGTAGCCAACTACCAAAGCATTGGGAAAGATATAAACAGGTAATACATCGATTTTTTGTAATCAGAAGTGGGGGAGAAAAGAAGTGTGTGTTTATGTATTCTTAAAAGAAATAGATTTGTAGGTAATGCCAAGGCACATTTGTTCAGTCAAAATGTTTCCTTCTTCCTTCAGTGGAAGTTGAGCCATGCTTTTGAGGAATTTCTTTTTTTACAGAATACTTAGCAAACTGCAATGTGCAAAGCATAGTAGTTATAGATAGCGTTAAATACTGTTACCCTCTTTGTTTGCTGGAGATGATGCCTTACCAGTTTGGCACTGTGTCGCAATATATGTGTGATGAGTGTAGCTAAAAACAACTGTCGAGTAGCAGATAATGAATTCAATTAAATAGTACCACAAAACTGTTCCTTTTCATGGTGGTGCAGGAGGACTGGTGTTTACCTTAAAGGAAGAATTGATTTGAGTTGACCTCATCCTGACTTGAGGTTCCTTTCAGGATGCTGGTAAGGGAAGCTGGGACATAGTATAATACAATGTTTTGATAATAATAAGCACAGTAAACAAGATTATTTAAAAATAGTAAAGAATTCTGATGGACTGAGTTGTTATGCCTCAAGTTATGTGACTTGACTTTAAAAATATTAGTGCTATGTTGGTGGATCACTTTCAAGGAACAGGATACTGCATTTTTAAGCTATTAAGGATCCTTGTGTGTGGTTGAAACACTTTTTATTTTGAATTAAGACTTCTTGCCAAAGTGTTAATTGTAAGATGAATGCATTAAGCTGATTAATGTTGAGATCCTCAGCAGATTTTTTCATATGCTGTTTTAGTGATCTATAACACTTAAAATACTTAATCAAGACTGTTCAAAATTCAACGTAGTTATCTCGGATATCTGCTGTATTTGTCTGTTCTTTGGATAGGATTAAAAAAGGGAATGAAATGCAGTGGTACATTCAGTTACAGTGCTGTTTCCAACAAAATGTATATATGGCATTTGTCAGTTGACTAACAAAAATTTATCAGGTGTGGTTTTTATGTAAATAATAGGGAGCCCTTTTCAGTAGACTTGCAATAAGTGGTGTGGGCTTGTTCTGTCAGCATTTACTGACACTGTGTTACCATTGCATAATACTGATGTAGAAGTTTTCGTCTATGAGACAGTAATAAAGAGAAAACTCATTTTGCTCTTTTCTGCGACATGAAATAAGCTTTTAAAACTAGCATATTCTAGGTTTGCTTTGATAGAGAACCCTTCAATGAGTTGGACTGATGTAGCTGCCAAAAAAGCCCTTAGCCTGTTCATATTTTGGCTTCATCAGTTCTCTGATCCGGTTCACTATATGATTCCACAAATACTTGCACTGGCATATCACAAAGAGCTGTGGAAAGGAGGGAGGCAAAGGAGTGCAAGACAGAGTACTTAAGCCAGTGTAAGTAATAATACTATTGAATACGTAACCACAGCCTGAAAGTTACGACCAGATATCCACCAAAGACTGAAGTAGATACCCAAAGACAGAACCTACAGTGTGGAATTTCACAGAAATAGGCCAAGAATCATCTGTGTGTTATGGAATACCCTACATTAAGGCTTAAATAGTGTTTGCTCTTTAGCTCTTATTTTTTATTCCTGTGGTAAGAAGTTAAATGCAGTTTTGTAGGAGGACTTCTTGTTTATAAGGTGTATGACACATGTTCTGAAAGCAGAAGTTTGGTAGTTTGCTGTGCTCTGTTGCTTTTGTCTGTGTGTAGTCTTTCCTATTTTATTGTCTGGCTAGATTTGCAGCCTTTCTGAATAGAGGTCCATTAAGCTACTATAATCTAAAACTTTAATTTATGAAGAAAGACTACTTTTACTGAGAATTAGTGTTACAGTCACTAATTTACATTGTTATTTGGCAGATGAGTAACAGTAGTGGATGTTGTAAATGATTCAGGCTGGCAGCTTGACAGATAGAACCTTAAAAAATTAGGAAAATTTTAATTCCACATATCATTTCTTTTTAAAAGAACACACTTCTTTTTAGTCAAAATAGTTAAGTTTGACAAGCTTGGCTTGACAGGCATTGATGGTGATACAATCTAAAAGTTCATCAGTTACATTTGGGATTTTATGTTTTCTTTCCTGACTTTTCTTCAACTAGTCTCTTTCAAACCAGCAGGTTTTTTCAGTTCTGTTTGCCATGGGTTTTTACTCACCACATTTTTTCCTTATTGCCGTTTTTCACATCCTTTAACTTTCATTCTCTATCTATATTTTTTCAACATGGAATTACTTAAAAACAAACAAACAAATTTTGTGCTTGAACAGCAGGGGGAGTTCTGATCTTTTTTTTTCTTTTTTTTTTTTTTTTTTTTTAAATCTGTAAAATGTAATTTCATCCATGTTCAAGTTTCATAGCCTAGGAGGAGCCAGCCTCTTGGGAGAGGGTTATTAGATTCCATTTGCAATAGTGGCTGTTTTCATTTGAATGGTGGTTTTTTTTCCCCCATTAAACAGTGAAATTTATTTTTTTTTTTTGTTCCAGCACTTAACCCTTTAGCAACTTTCATCAGAAAACTAAGGAAGGAGATTCCAGCTAATTGGAGGTCACATTAATCGGTTATCTTCTTCATAAATAGTGGTTGCATATGAAGAAAATGAAACTGACTACAGAAAGATTTCTGGTTGCGGAATGAGAAAACATTCAAGTTTTTAATCTTTTACTGCGTTTATCCACTGTATGTCAAATGGCACCTTCTTGAGCCTGAAGTGAGTTTTTCATTCTGGGGGCTCAATGTGCCAAATTATTCTGTAACTAACAGAAGTAGGAAAAGTTCTGCTTAATTTAAGACAATGGTTAGATGTTGGGCAATGGTATCGCTCATGTTGACTTACACAATTGCTGTGGCTCCTATGTGCTTGACCCTGCTGTGGGCTGTGTGTTCCCAACTTTACTATTTTCCAACACAGGTATTTGTGTAGGCGTACAGGGAAACAGGTTTTCTTCTTCTTCAGATAAATGATGGGGCATAACTTTGTTATTTGCAAGTTACTTTTCATCTTACTTGCCTTTTTTTTCATATGGTGCACTATATGACTGTGCTAAAGTTTGGGCTGGCACAGCTCAGAAGTGGAAAAGCTGGGGGAGGGGGCTTCTTCAGCTGTAGAGAATTACACGCATGACTATGCCTTGAGGCTTTAGTCTTGCAGAGAGATTCCTACTGAATTCAGAGGTTTCACAGCCACATAGATGTGGATATTCAAGGGTATAGTCATAGTAGTGCTGTTGTGAGACTGTGAATCAACGTTTCAAGATGTTTAGAGATAGCATGGTTATTAAAGCCTCAAAGGTAAGAAGATGGTAAAGATTATCTCTTATGATTTCTGTTGAATTACAAAAATAAAAATCTATTTCCAGGAAGAGCTGCAGTTTTGAAGTGTCTGCTGGACATTCACAAGATTTTTATGGAGAATGACCCTGCTTACATCCTTAATGATCTCTTCATTACAGACTATTGCATCTGGATTCAAAAAACCAAGTAAGTTCCTAAGTACAGGTGTGGGAAATGTTTTTAGCATACTTCATCTGTGAACAAGTATCAATAAAATCAAAAGAAACTCTATCTCCTATAAATGGAAATATGATCAGTCTTTTTCATTTAGTAACCTTGGCTATCCAGCTGTTCTTACTACATAAGCGAAGACATTCAATGCATTTTTTTGTGTAGTGACATCATTGGAGAAAAGAGGGAGGACTTGCATTCTAAATAAAAATGTGGTTTTTCATTAATATATTAATGGTTTGGGGGGGAAAAACAGCTTCTGAGGAATTTTCATTTTGTTGCGATCTTTGGAAGAAAAATGTTTACATAGCACTTAGGTAACATTAGAAGAAAGGTTGGAAACAACTCCTAGTTCAGAATTTAATTTATGTCTTCCAGTAGAATTGACAACTTCCAATTCTTTTCAGACACATGCAAACCCTTCACATCTGTATGAAACAGTTAATTTATGGACTGTAGCAGTTGTACCAATTGGTTATCAACACCTGAATAAGTGTCACAAATCTCTGTGTGCTGTGTGCTCTTGCCGCTGGAGCTGCTTGCCAGCTCGCTCTCCCTGGCAAGATGCTTTGGCTTCCACTTCACTTGAGAGGAAACAGCGACTGCCACTTCCAGACGAAGTCCCTACACTTCCACTTCTGTGTCTCACCTGTGCTCTTTCAGTGGAGGCAGCATGGCTTTACTTATTTCCAGAGTCTTGGGAACTTTGCAACCAGACTGGTTAGAAGTATCAGCATGCTTTAATGGTTTAAAAAACAAAAGCATTGGTAGGAAAACAGTGAGAAATGGATTAAATGAGCAAAGAAAGCTGCATGTTCAAATCTTACTCATTGTCCTTGTCAGATGTATTCTGGTTTTCATACAGCTTTTATTTTTTCTCCCTCCCTTTTTATGCTTTCGCAGCCTGAAGGCCCACAAAAGATGGGACTAGATTTAGACTAGATGATCTTCAAGTTCTTTTCCAACTTAGATGATTCTGTGAAAGTATGTGTATGAGTTGCAAGTAATATTTCTCTGAACAGCAAGGCATTACTAATATAAACACAAAAAATGCCATTGTCATATTTGTTAATATAGCAACAGATAGACTCATAAAACATAGTCAAAAATAGTCTTTGCATTCCAGTCCACAATTTAACAAGAGACTCTGCGAGAAAAAACTTAAGTGCACAAGACACAAGAAGCCGTGAGGAGATATAGAGGGAACTTGGTAATCATGATCAGAAAAGGGAATATGAAAGAGAATTGAGCCAGCTTGCATTAGGCTGTATGTTGAGGTGTGACCTTACCAGTACTTACAGAATTAAAGGTCTTACTACATGTTGTAGAGGTTGTTGATTCTTACTCTTCTCTGTATGCTTTCAGTGAGTATGTTCTTATAGGTAACAATGCACGAAATACTCTAAAGAAACTACGGGTGTTTCCAAACTTTTTGATTCATCAGTCCTGATTAGTTACAGGAACAGCCAGTTCATTTTACACTGTCATTTCTGAGGAAGCCTTTTTTGGCCACACCTTAAATACAAGTATGGGGAAATTCATGTTCAGGTTGAAGCTGAGTTGAAAAAAGAGCGGTAAATGAAGAAGGAGAAAGTTATTTCATGCGTCTTTTACGAAGAAATGAGTCATAAGACAGTAATGTCACTGCTGCCCATATCAGTGAATATAATGTCTAGCAAGTCAGTCATAAAACCCAAGTCTTTCTTTAAATACAGAAGAGGAAAATGTATGGTAGATATAAGTGACTGATATATTAACACATTTACTCCCAGACGCATACATTATGTACCAGTTAAGCAGAACTGACAGCTTCTGGAAAGAGGGCAATTAAGCTATCTTATTGTCATAATGACATGGCACAATAGTTGTCTGTCATTAGGAGAACAAGAGAAAGAGGAACTGCAGAAACCAGTCCTATTTTTAGGGTCTTGAATCAGGAAAGCATTTAAGCATATGCTTAAGTCATTCCTTTTCAGTTTAGCAGTGAAGCGTGTGCTTGAAGCTAAGCTTAAGCCTGTACAAAGTGAACAGGAACACTTTTGTTTTTTCCCTTATGTTGAAGGGAGCAACAGAGTTTACTTGTCATTCAGAAAATACCTTAACAGATACAGAAATGGATGGCGATTTGTCTGTTAAGGACAAGGGTTCCCAGCTCCCCAAGGGTGAATAAGGCATCTGGAGAGGAGGATGGAACATCTTCCACTCCAGGGAAAGAAGGTTGTGACATCCCTCTGGCAATTCCTTTGTGGTGAGAGAGTTTTGGGAGGGGAAGGTATTTATAGGTATTTTTGTGGTGGTCTTTTCAGTGAAGTTATTTGCATGTCCGATCAGTCTGGGTACTTTTCTCTGTTTTGTTTCTTAGCTATTCTTTGCTCCATGCAAGCTTCATTAACTTTCTTTGCCTCCATTTTCTCCCATCTTTTCATAGCTGTAGTCCCAGGTGCTCTCAAAATCTGAGGAGGGTTTTTCTTTTCTTCCCCTCTTTCCCTGGTATGTAACCAAGTCCTAGTGGAGGTTGGGACCTCTTTGTTTAAACAGTTAAAACAGACTGTAGGTTCTTTTTAGTGAAGAATCCGGGCACTTCAAAAACAGCTGGAAGCAAGCTTTTAGCTCACCTCTACTGGCAGAGAAAAGTCTGGGAGCTGTAGGTTTAAAAGAAGTTTGGTACAGGCAAAAATGTGATGGATGTATCAAGTGGTAGTAAGCATACGGTCCTATTCCAAATTAAGCCTCCAGGAGAGGAACACCACTGGTAGGTACTAGCTTTTAAATATTCAATGTGGAAACAAAAACTTACAGACAACAGTGTGTCAATTGCTGATTACAAATTTGGTTTGAGATCATAGTCGGGCTGTGGCTAAATTAGATGAATAAGTGAATGTGTCACTGGGCTGGCAAAAGAGGATTTATTTTAAGCACAGTGTATCTGGAATTGGAACTGATTAAGCTGCTGAATAAAGCACATGCAGGTGGCTAATAGTTGGGTAGGCTGTGTACAGGCTAGTTCTTTAAGGATTTTTATTTTTTTCTTCAGAAAAATGATTTCATTCAGGTACCTGTTACTAAGAGAAAAGTAGATTTGTAGAAGTCTTAGATAATGCAGGGTATTAGCAAGCATAGCTAAAATTTTGTCTTCCTGTTTGCAATTTTAAAGCTAGTTTTACCTGTTTTCTAGGTTTCTAGTATCTCTCTTTGAGCTGCTTGTGAAGTTACTATTAATAATTTGATCTATTGTATAAAGTGGCATGTAAAATCCTTTTAACTGTTCGTTAGGTTTTGAGGAAAGGGAGCATGTTGCTCAGCAAAACTTACTGGAAATGAGGGAAAAGTAAATGTTAACCTGGGTAACAAAAGCTAGACAAAGACCTATGGAGGCAGCTTGTAGTAAATCTCGGCAGGTGGTGTCAACATTTATGTTGAAAAGCCAGATGCAGCCAGATGGAAAATTGCATCTTTAACCCCTGAGGTCATAATGACATGTCATCACTTCATTTGATCCCCCTGCTAAGTGAGCTTATCATCCACCCTGCTGTCACTTCTGTTATTACTTTCATTTCCATAATAAAATTAAATTTAATTTGTCTGGTTTGCATGCTTTTTTTCTTTAGGTCAGAGCTTTTACAAACCACTATGATACATATGGCAGCCTCTTCAAGGTGAAGTTATAACTGAATTTGTGTTAAAGTCTGAGCTTTTCTCCATCTTTTACACCTTACTTTGAGCAGAAGGAGATGAGGGAGAGGAGAAGGAGCTTTGGGAAAACCGCTGGTTGTCTGGTAGCTGCAATACGGGCTGCTAAAACCAGGGGAATCTGGGAGTGTGTTTGTTGCAGGAGAGCTTTTTCGCTTTTGCCAGAGGGGAGTTATGTGTCTGTGACCCCATAGGAGTTGTGTCCTTTATAGAAATCAGAGTAGTTTACCCACTGACTCTTGCTGTGCTGAGGTTCCTTTGTATAACCTGATGTCTTTCTCCAGTGTTTTGTATTCCCCTTTGTGTCAGTCTCTATTCACGCAGCTTTTTGTTGTCCACTGTTGTACATACGTGCCTTCTGGTAGCTTGGCTGCGTGATGCCTGCTGGAGGTGAGCGGCTAAGTGGAAGGCTGAACGACTTCCTATGAGTCCTTGTCCAGACAGGCAGTTAAATGCATGCTGTTCTGCATCCCTAAGAAAAAGAACAATTGAGCCCACGCCAATTTAAAATATGTTTACCTAATGTTTAAATACATGTTTAGTTTTAAACATGTACCACTTTAGTGTCAGGAAATGCATATTTTCTGTGTTGCTGAATTGGAGGTGAAGCTGTTAGTGTTTCTGGCAGTTTTCCAGGGGTTAGTACACTTATTTATGTATAGTTGTATACTTCTCAAACTTTTATGGGTATGAGGAATGCAGGAGAATAAGGTGTTTGATCCCATGTAATTAGTATTATATTTTTCATTATCACTATTTTCCTACTTTTTAACTTACCATCTCACCTTTTATTCATGATCTGTTCAAATACAAAAAAATCTAAACCCATTATTTGTGTTGTGTGTTGCAGTAGCTTCACTTCACGCAGTAAAGGAGATCTGTATGTTATGAGAGATGAGCTGTTAAATTGCCTCAGTGTGTCCTGTGGAACTGTATCTGCAACTTGATTTATTATAGTGGTATATAGGCCGCTTTAATGTATGCGTGCTCTGTAGTCACACCTTCATGTATATGTGTTCCGCAACCTAAAACAGATGTAATCTTGCTAATTTTGGTGACTGTAGGTGTAACATGCCAGTTCGAGTGTGGACTATTTGCTTTAAAGTAAAAACTAGGATTCCTGGTGGCATTTATACAGTCTCTGTAGAAGCAACTATGTTTATTGGAACTAACTAAATTAAAGCCAAGTCAGATATTCCTGAGCATGTTATATTTGCTTCTCTTGACTTGCAGGTGAGCCATACCCTAAAAGACAGGCTAGCTTCATAGGTCTGTTTTCCTTTTCATCTCTTTGTTAGAATCGAAACCTAGTCCTTGTTACAACATAATTACCTAGTCTGAAGCCAGCAGGGAGTTGCTGCTTTATGTGTAGGGTGTGAAGTTCTCTAAATAAATGTAGGATTAATTACATTCACAGCATGTCATTGAGGTGATGAGATTGACTGTGATTGTTCAGCCCCCCTTTTCTTTTCCCCAGGTTTTCTGAATTACTGTTTTAATCAATATAGTGTAATGTGGGCCTGAAGTGTTAAGGCCTGATGTTGCAAAGGAATTAAGGAGCCCAAGTCTTTCAGAAAAAAATAAGATCTGTGAGATTTAGGATTTTTACTGCCTGTGTCACATTGGATCATAAAGTGCATGAGGGAGTAAGGAACTCAATCTTCAGCATCAGGGTTTCAGTCCATTGCATTGGTTAAAGTTTGGTAGAGGGAAGACTTCTTTATGTTCGGTCTGACCTCTTTCTTGGTGTTAACTGACTTTAAAAATGTATTTTACAATTTGTCATCTCTTTATATTTGCAAAAAAAAAAAGACTGCATTTGAATGAGTAAGACAGCCTACTAACATTTTTTTCAAAGCATACATCTGATAATCAGAGTAGTGCTGATGGTTTGACTGCTGTTGTGCCCGTTTAAACACACTGTACCACACAATCTTCAAAAGCCTCTCTTCAGTTCATGTATGTATTTACATAGCTGTATAGGTCTGTTATTAATTTACATTAAGGTCTCTCTGTAGAGCATCTTACTTGTTATCTTGTTACACATATCGGCTCACCCATATCCTATGCTGTGCTTACTTGTAGGGCAAAAAAGCATTTGAGAACAGGTCATGCGTTACAGCCTTCCTGAAAGAATTACCTTAAGCTTTTGCTACATTTGGGAAAATATTTTGTGACATATAACATCTTTAAGCTTCTGTATTCCAGTATTATGATCTTTAGATGAATGTAAATAGAGTTTTCACATGTATTCCAAATGTCTGTTAAAATTATTTGTGAAACTGATCATCTATCTGCAAACTTAGAAAATTTGACCCGGTTATTACTTGCCAAGATCTGGAAAACTTTGAAAAGTGTTTCAAAGTATGTAGAAACTGGTTTGATTTGTGCCATTTTTGCAGCTGTTTCTTCTTGGCATTATTTGTTTTCTTCAGTGGTTTAGGGTTTTGTAAAGCTCAAAATACTTGAATAGAGGAAAACCAAGCTTTTAAAAATCTTTTGGTCTTTGTTTTTTTGCTGCTTGTAGCGTTGATATTCATGAAGTCATGTTCACTCTGTGGCATTTCCATGTTCCTGGGAATGACTCAACTGTAACATCTGAAACTCAGGACCGTACTGCTAAATGAGAAGTGAATAGAGTAACTCTTGTTGACTGTGTACCTCCTCTATGAAAATACTAAGTTCAGACAGGAGGATTCAGGAACAAAACTACCCTAAAAGGTTTTCAGATGGTGTACTGCTAACATGTTAGTTCATAAAATTTTCTGTCTGTATTGGGGGTGGTGGGAGGAGGGAATGTATTAACAGATAACAAAAATTAATCAGTGCTTTAAGACATTGTCAAATGTTAGAGGAATATGCTAATTTTCAGCTGTTAACCTCTTGGATTCAGCAGCCATGATTCAGAAGGACAAAGGCATAAGCAGTAATATATTCTGGATGAAAATCCTGCTTCTTGGCTCTGTGGGATTAAACTGATTTGTACGGCATGTTTAAAGCACTTCATCCTAAATTAAGACCTTAGGAAGAACACCTCTCATAGTATTGTATGTGCATTAAAGTCTCATGACCAACAGTACTCTGCTTTGGCTGTAGTTTAGGTTTTACTTTACCTTCACTGCTGCCCGTGTTAACCTTAGCTTAGTGAAGGCTGCGGTAATTTCAGGTTTGATAAAAACTCCAGTATTCAAAGTAGATAGTACAGAGAAAAGTCAAATTGTTTTCACGTTGCTGCTTTGAAAGCAGCCTTGCTGTTACCATGTGCTTTTTAGTGTATGTTCTGACATAGCCAGTTATGTTATTTATCAGATAGTGTAACAACCCCATTGCCACCATGGCAAAATCCCTTATTTTGATCTATTTTGTAGATAGGGGATTATATTTTTCACTATACTTCTTTGATTGTATTGTCATTGTGGATACACTGAAGCTGCTTAATTCTCCACCCCCCACCCCCTGCAAAACAAACCAACTTGTTGAATTTTGGAGATTTTTAACTTGAAGATTATTCTTTCCTTTGTCTTTTGACTTAAGAGCCATACAGATGCAAGGAATAAACAAAAAAATCTTGGTGCTGCTTGTGCTCACACCTTTTCCATGAACACAGTAAGAAAGCTGTGTTTTATCTGGTTACATGGGCTTCACCCTTATTGCCCTGGGATGACTTGCTATATTAGCTCATGGCTACAATCCCTAATTATTGTAATTCCTTCTTAGCAGGCTTTACAAGCTGGCACTACTGCTGCTGGCAGCGCTACATTTGCTTACTGCTTTGAGTAATCGTGCTGCATTAGGGTTTGTTTTTCATTCACTTCTTTGGTGGCCTGTAGTGGTGTATTAACTTTCAGATGTCCCAGCTGGTTTTCAAGCTTTTACCAATAATGGGAGTGGCCACTTCAGATGGTCTCTTTGCAGGCTCTTTGAGGTTCATTTTATGCATATTTCAGTTTGCATACCACCAACTGTAGGAGTTACTAATATGTCAGTGTTCTAGGAAATATTGGAAAATGGGAAAAAACCCACCACCCAAACCTGGGAAAAGACAGATAAGTTTTTGTTTCTTTATAAGGTTAAGAGCATCCATTGTTTTCAGAGTTTTTGTCTGAGTGCTGTCCAGTATTTTTAACAATCTGTAAGAAAATACAGTATATGTCTTTTTAGATAAAAATTAAAATTTTATTTAAAGGTAGAAAACGAATTGCACAGACTGACCCAAATTGGCAATATGTACTTATTTGAACAATGTGCATTTTAATACAATCAAGTATAAGATGGCACATTCCCAATAAGAGGTTGTAGATCGTAGTTATGGATTGGAGAATATAAGATAGTTGAGGTCAGCAGCTGCAGAACAATAGGTTGGGTCATGCTTGAGAACAGTTTGAACCTGAGCACCTAGTTATCTCTGAGGAGGTGAGTGAGTACTATCTCCAGCTGAAGAAGCAGAGTAGTATTGTTTAAGAGAAGGAAGTGGCATGACCTTAGAATGCATCGTTTGTGAGACAGTGCTAAAACACAGCCTGCAGTGAGACCAAATGAACTCAGTAGTTCATTGATAAGAAAGTTAAAGGTTGATTTGGACTTGTCTGCAAGTATGATGGAACAGGGATTTTGGTTTTTAGCCATTGTGCAGTATAACAAAAAAGAATTACAAATAAAATACATCTAGTTGAACAGGAAACAGAAAAAATTCAGACAGAAATTTTCACGTTTTCCTAGTGAAGAGTAATTATGAGTTGGCTCATTCTCCCCAGGTGGTTGGGTAATTCTGTACTGTCTTTTTTGTTTCCATCACAATAGCATAGTTCAAAAAAATACCTCATGGTTCAAACACTAGCTATGCGTCTGTTGCAGAAAGTATTTGAGATTCTGTGCATTTTATTATGCTACTGAACTAGCCTTTTCTAGTCTTACAAGAGGAAACACTATAATTTTCCTTAAAACTTAGATAATAGTTTACCAATTTATCAGAGTACGTTGACTGTGTTGGTGCCTGAATTTGGTAGCGAACCCAGATTTATTGTTTTCAACCCAAGTCATCTACTCTTAATCCTTAGATCACAGTTCTTTGATTTAAAAATAGAAACTAATAATTTGCAAGCACATTATATATGTCTCCTCTTTCACAGTTTTGATGCATGTTTTTAATACAGTTTCTTTTTGTTTACTGTCATCTTGAGCTGCCATGCCTCTCATTAAATGTTGCATCTTATTTAAGGCCTGAGCTGTCACTTCAATTGTCTGTAAAGCAGTAGGTGCACATAGAGCGCTTTGTAAATAACAACACCCAACTAATGTAATATACTGACTTAAGAGGCTTAAAGCAAAACACTGTTTGCCCTGAAGGCTGAAAAAGGTGATAGGCAGGTGGGTATAATGCCAGAAATTCCCCTTTATATATGTTTTAGCTAGCCCTGTAAAACATGGATTTTTAACAAGGGATTTAATCTCTCCTCCCAGCTGCTAGCTGCAGTTTCTTTTGATGTTTTTCCTCTCCTTTCCTCTGTTTTTTTTCCTATTTATTCCATCACTTTTCTGTAGTTCATATTCCTTCAGGCTGTGTCTGAATGCACCTTGCTGTGGGTAGAGAAGGCAAAGAAGAAAGCCTTTTTTTTTTTCCCCTTCAGGCTATTGCTTTGATTTTCCAAAGTTGTTGGGAGGCAGTTCCTATCTGCCTACAGAAGGGTCAGTGATCTGTGTCATGTCTTTTCAGTCAGCATATCTCAGCTGACTCTTCTTCTGTTTTGACTAGGGGAAGGATGAGCTTGTGTAGTTGTTGCCATTCTAAGCAGGCGGAGTGTGCAGCTGTGATCAAAGTGGGATGCTGATCTGCAGGCTGATAATGTCTTCCTGTTTTGTTTCCAACCTTGTCAGTAGCTAGCTTGGTCTCTTCCACATGCCCCTTGCAGTGATTGCCCCGTAAACCTCAAGACAGACCAGAGGTAGAATGAGAGAGAAAGAAAATGTTGAATGAGGTGATGCTTTAGTGTGTGGCCTAACGCCCACTCCCCACTCTTCCCTGGGGACTCCTTGCACAAACTGGGCAGTGTGGGCCAGCTACGTGGCGCTGCGTGCATGGCCTGCAAGCTTCCCTGTCATGGTCAGGAAGCCAGATCTGCAGCCAATTCAGTGGGGTGACGTGGTATTATTCATAAGAGGCATGATCATGCTCTGGAGCATCTGATAATAGGTGTCCTATAAACGGGGTGGGGGGGAGAAGATGGCAGCAGGCTGTTCAGATTAGGCCCTTGCAAAAATCTGCTTTCCTGCCAGGAATTTGCAAGATGGTCAGATTTGGTGCCTTTTTATGTTTAGATTGAGTTGAGAATGGACTGTGAGTGGGAAGGCTATAGGTTGTGTTTTCAAGTGTTGAGGGTGGGTGTCAGAAGCAACTGAGCAATGTCAGAGTTAAAACTTTGACCTCACTAGGACTTTTGTTGTTTGGTGGATAAATTCCATTGTAAAGGGGTAGGATCATGTTGGAGTAATGTGTTTGTAATTGTGCCTTTAAGCCTGTCTGTTGTCATTATTCTTGTTATTTTTGTAATGCATGACTTTACTAGAATTATCCCGACACTAAAATTCCCATCTTCTGCCCTGCCTTGTGTGAGACCTTTCATTCCCATATTGTAGTACAGATTGTATAATTTACGGTGTTAGGAGTGTGATCTCCTAGATCATCAGTGGTAATGGGGAAGACCAAGTTCTAGGTAATGGCAGTTAAGAAATTTGCGGGAGATAATGTAGAACAATTGTCAGTGTTTCATTTCTGTAATGCAGCCAATACTTACTATCACGTTACAAAATCTGTTCCTTTCTCTGTGTCTGTTTTGTAGTGACTTATCTATTAATCTTTCATTATTTGTATTTATCATACATAACTTTGGAAGCTGTGCCATTGTGAGATGTTTGGACTGGCTGTAATTTACTGAAGCTATTTTGGCAACACTGAGCTGCTTCTAAGCTCAGTTGAAGTATTCTTAAAACATATAAATACTGTTCAGTTTCTTTTTATAGTCCAGTATTAATTCTAAGTCTGTTTTCTCTTATGAATATTTTCATAATATCATCTACATAAGTAAGCTGTCGATGATATGTTTGGTTTCAACTTATCAAAAAGACCAAGTAATGAAAGTAAGATGTTATATTGGAAAGCTTCATCTTTTTTTAAAATATTTATAAATCTGAAGTTCAGCTCATGCAGTATTTAGATTCATTATGAAAGAAGCACTGTGGAATTTCAGAATAAATATGGAGGGAAAGTCACTTGAAAAATTCAGACTTATTAACATAAAAGAAGTCACTTAAATTGAAATGATGGTGCTATGTTTTATTTGATTTATGGTTAACAAACTGTAATACTTTAAGCTATATAGATAGCAGTTCATGTTTACAAGACTGCAAGTTGGATTGCAGTGTAATCACTTTCTTAGTTTCAGAATTCATGTAATGCCCTTTGAAAGCCAGAATTTCAAGATGAAAGCATTTTATGTTCCCCTTAAACCCATTGGATTCTTCCACATCAGCCACTGTTTTATGATGCAGGACTGCTTTCTGTCACCTGAAGATAAGTGGTGGGTTTCTCTTGTCAAAAGTAGTCTCTTCATGCTGGATTTCTGCTTTTCTAATCCTGTCAATTTAAAGTGGTGGCATCTTGCTTGCAGGGAGATGTATTTTCCAGATGTCCTTCTGAACCTGGTGCTCCCTTTTTTTATAGTGTGGTTTTTTCTATATTTAAGATAAAGATTTGGTGTGCAGTGAATGCTTTTCCAGTCTTTGCTTTGTCTGATGCCTGCAAGGGAGGGAGGAAAAAAAAGAATCTATAAACTTCCTACAAACCCAAGCCTTGTGCCTTAACCTCTTCACCACATCCTTTGACACCTCCACCTGGCAAGAGGCAGCGTAGGCAGTCGCTGGGCTTAGCACTGATGTACCCGCAGTGGCCACCTACCACGCCAATACACAATAGCTGTGCTCTGCTGGCCTTTTCTCATGAGGGTCATTATTTACACCTCTGCTTATTTTCATGAAATACGTAGGAATTTAAAGATCTTTTTAAAATTCTTGGTGCCTCTAAATTTCATTGAAGTTGCTTGGTGTTTCCAAGAGTTGTTGGAAAGGAAATAATTATCAGTAAGTATAGACATGAACATTATAACTGTGTAAACCTAAGTTATTTAGGCTAAAAATCAGAATCCATCTTCTTGAGGAATGGAAAGAATGAATTCTTACCTGCTGTTGCGTAAAATATCTTGAACAGACTGAGCACATCTTATTTTAGCAGCTGGCTTTTCATAAGAAAGTGTAGAAATTGAGCAGTCTTTGGTGCTGTGTTGTGGAGATGGTTTTGTTTCTTTCCTATGAAGACAGTGGTTAATCTAATACTAAATCACGTGAACAAATGTGTTATTTTGTTGAGTTTACACTCATCTGTCTGTCTTTTGCTACAAAGAATGTAGAAGATCAGTTTAGGTGAATTTTTACCTGAGTCCTGAAGAAAATAGTCCTGTTTCTCCTTTGCTAGCACTAAATTCAGCTTTGTTCTTGTGTTATCTTCTGTACAGATTGATCAGAGCTAATGAGATTTTAATTGAGTTATTTATTGGTTCTGCCTCTTACTATAAAAATGTATAATAAACTAAGCACATGAAACTGTTCAACGGTGCTGCTTGTGTTTGTCTCACTGGCTGTTAATTGTACTACCTGCTCTGTGATTCTTTCAGGTCTCGTAAGCTAGGTAGGGTTATGATGAGCTAACCAGCTAATAAAGGCTGGTAAGGGATTTAGTAAGTGTTGCATATTCTTCTGTTTAACTGATACAATAAGGAATTTTGTGGATAGAGGTGCCATTTTTGAAGAGAGATGCAAAATAGGTTTTAGACTTTTCTGTTCATTAGGAACCTATGATGTTTTCTGTGCATGGTGCAAGTGTTCTTCTGAATGAGGGCCTTCTGTTTCCATGAAAGGGTTGCCCTGTGGTTCAGGTGCTGTGTGTATTTTCTTTTCCATTTCGTGCCTTAAACTTCATGGTAGTATTGTTATGCTTTCTTAAGTTTTAGCCATGTTTCACTGTAGAGAATAGTTGTGTTCCCAGAGCTGGATGAAATAAAATCTCTGCATAGTTTGTTTCCCCAAGCTTGTGGGGAACTGCGGTAAAGGTGTGTATAAGGTACTTTGCAATAAAAACAGTGTAAAGTTAGGTTCATTATCATAGTCTGTAATACAACAGTGTGTACAGACAGGCATAGTGGTTGTCACTATCTGCTAACATTTACCAAGACTACAGGCTTTCTGCTGTGACTTTCTTTCAGAACTTAATTTGGAGTATTTTTGTTCACTGATTCTGAGCTTGCTTTTTCAAAACTATTTCACTATGGTTGGAGGTCATTGACTAGTGTATAACTTCAAGCACTCATTAGGAATAACCTTGAAAGTGAATTAAAAATGGTGAAATATGGCATCTCATATAAAACACATGCTAAAAAGGTGTAATTGAGTCTTAGTCTCTTATCTCCAGGCAAATTCTGAGGCTCATGTTCTTTTGTAACCCGTGGCTTTTAAAGAGCAGTTTTGGGACATAGATGGTGTGTTTAGTGTGATGAATTTCTTATTATTGCAGCTAAATGTTCATTTGTGAGGATTCTATTCCTGAACTGGAGGATTTCTTTATTATCTCATTGTTCGACCATTTATGCTTTTTTGTGCATGTTGACTTTAGATGTTTCTGAAGTCTGCTTAACTTGGTCATTAATGAGGTCTGCTTTTACATTCGGTGCCATCTTCATTATTGCTTCTATGTTTTACCCGTCAGGTTTGATCAAGCCTAAATTCTTTCATCTGTTGAGTATTTTAGTAAAATCAAATCATCTTTCAATTCTGTATCATAAGAATTAAATCATTAAATTATTCTTTTCTTTCTATCTGTTTGAAATTGTATGTCAAGTGTGGAGGGATGTTTGACTTTTTTAGTTGCCTTTCTGAAGGAAGCATGTTACTGTTGGTCTAAAGCCCTGAAGTTATGTTATGGTAATTCAAGAGTACGTGTCTCTCCCCCACTTTATCCACCACCCCTGGGTGTCAGAATATGCTGTTCCAGTGACTTACAGTGTTGCCTAACAGGGTGAGCCCAATTATGAGCTTCAAGAGACTTTCCCCAAAGATCATCAGTTTGGTTGCTCAAGCAGCTGTGAAGGACTAGATAGAAGCTGACACCTGAATTTTAGAGTGAAGAACAATTTATTTTCTTCTCAAGTGTGTGTGTATATATATATATATGTATAATAATAGTTGGATGCTTTGTCAGCTGTGTCATTCTTGTATGACCTTACTTATCTTTTGGTGTCATGTTTGGCTGTAACTTGTTGAGCCTTATGCTTTAAGAGAGCTTAAGCAGTGGACTTACTGCCATAGGGATATTAATTTTCATCAAGATCATGACAGAGTTCCTGTGGGAAGTTAATATTGGCATTATCAAGGGACTGAATGTGGAACAATGTCTCTTCGTACCCCTTGTGTCTGGACAGATAAGTCTAGAAGACAGTGATGGATGGAATCCAGCAAGAACCACTCTGGGCAGGGGAAAAATAAGATGATCTGAAGGGTCTGGAGAGTCTGGCCCTTTTGCAGGTGCCCTTTTGTTCACCAGTGACAGTCCATGCAGAAAGTTCTGTCCTATTGCAGCTTGTCCTTAACCAGTCTTGTGGCAAGGCAGAAAACTTCACTATCCCTTATAGTTTAACTGACATTTCAATGTCCTGCAGATACTAAATTTACACATCTTCTGTATCTGAACTGCTGAGGCTCTACTTTGGGATAATATCTGGTGATGTCTGAGATAAGATTAACTCTAGAATTGTCTTAATACTTACAATGCCTCTAGCTAAAAGAATAATTGTGGGAAATAGTAAGCAATGCTGCCAGGTGTGTAATTTGGAACACATTTAAAGTGGTTGCTCTTGGCTGGCTGTATTGCTTGTTACCTTATATGCTTTATCTAAGAAAGAGGGTGTCTATGAAACTTTCTCTCATAAGTCTGAGTTTTGCCAGGCCTTGTTGAGAAAGGTAGTTTAAGTATAGACTGACACTTTCTCCTTAAACTTGATAGCTTCTCATACAGTAAATGTATAAAATTAAGGCAGTTGGGAGTACCTTGTGATCCAGTAGCCTTTTGCTTAATGCAACAGCTTTACTATTAGATGGATCCTATGTGTCCAGAGCTCCTGTTGAGTCAAGTTAAATAACTACCCTTTTTGTATTTGTCAGCCCTGCTGACTGGCACAGCATGCTGCTACTTTGTGTTTGAATGCATCTCAAGGAATTGTACACCTACCAGGGGATGGCTGCTTGGCAAGAGACAGGCCCATTTTCATATTTGGTGGAACCTATGACACTGCAAAGGCATGTCTGCACTTGAAGTATCTGCTGTTTCTCTGAGACCTGTTTATCTTGCCTGTAAGGCTTAAAGATAATTAAAGTGTTTTACATTTAAAATGGGCTTGTCAGCCCTGTGGAGCCAAGTTAGAGCACTACTAGCATGGGGGACTGATTCCCATTGTAACGCAGTGAATAGGCCCTAACCACATTTGACCAACATAATATAACAAGACTTTAGTTGGTTCCAAGACTAGTTAGGTTCCAGCTTGGTTCCAAGACCAGTTAGGTCACATTCAAACACCAGGCCAGTAACCAAAGCTGTTGTCAGTGTTTTTGATGTACAGGTTCCAGTGCTTTGTTGATTTTGTGTTGTGGTTGGGCAAAAGAATAGCTCAATCTGCCATGACAGCACTTGTACACTGTCCAGTGACCTGATTGTGATTGAGCTGGGGTAGATAATAAGAAAATTCTGTTGCATTTTGGTGTGTCTTACACCTAGTTTACCCTGTGTATTTCAGAACAGTGGATGTTTGTATACATCTGTGAAATGCAAAGCCAAACTTCTGAGGCAGTAGAAATAATCCTTCTATTGTTTACAAAAACAAAAGCAAGCTAGAGCTTGTGCCTGTACAAAAAAAGTCACTTTTCATTCCATAGTGAAGTGTTACTGACTCCTGCTTTGAAAGGCTGTGCTGCCAATTTGACTATTTACTCCCATGTTTGCAAATACTTTGCACAGTGTTTTAGATATGTAACTCCCATGCCATGATCGAGCATGCAGTGCCACCCATCATACAGAATGAGGAGCAGAATGCTGATTTTCATATTTTCAAGTTCTCTTTGAGTTCTTTGTTTGGTTTTTTAACATAACTAAACTGCTAAAGCAAGAGAATTGGATGTAAGGCAAGTACCAGGCAGATGGAAAGGCCTGGCCCATCAACACTTTTTGTTTAAACCTTTTCCTTTTGTAGTGCTATTTCTGACTGATGGACATTGTATACAGAAGCATCATTACTTCTTTTTATTTCAACATTTGGGAAGAAGCAGAGGATTTTGTGGCTGGATGTATCCCCCCAGGTCCTTTTTACTTTTTGTGACTAGGTTGACTTTCATCTTTCCTTCCAGCTTATGTTAAATCTTCCTTGGAAACAATCAAATCTCTAATGTATGTCTTCTATGAGACCTTTTTCTCATAGCTCTGTGTTCTGGAGATAACAGCTGTCTTGATTCATCAGATCCTAGTGCTCTCTTTACTCCGTGGAACAGAAGGTAGAACCGGAGCTCGTAGGAGCATTAGTCTTTAACTGGTGAAGTTGTCCCCTGCTCTCCTCCCACCCCAGCTGCTGCTTGTGTCTCAGCACTGCAGCCAGTCCCCATCACCATCATTTCTCTTCATACTGCCACAGGTGGGCTTTGCTGTAAACCTGTAATGATTTCCCTTTCCTGTTGCCATAATCCTCTTTTTTTTTTTTTCTTGTTTTATCCATCTCCCTTTATTTGCTAAATCTCTTTTGATTCTTTGTTCTTTTCACCCCAGTTCTACTCTTCTATAATCTGAGATCTGTGGAACAAGATTTTTTTCTTTTTCTAGCACATGGAGAAACTCTCCTGTGCCTAGGATTACAGTAGTTCTGTCTGGAAATTTTAATTCCACACTACATGGACAAGCCCTGAGATGCCTCTGTTGTTACCTGTTCCTCAAAGCTATACATTAAACAAAACATGCATCTGATCAGTCTAACCTGTAATTAAACATTTTCTTTAAGCAACTGACATCTTGATAACTAATAATTATCATGTGTAGCACCTTTAAAGCCTATTATGCATGTTTATGTAAGAACACTATTACCATAATAATAAGATATCATTACCACAAATATGCATACTGAATGAGTATGTCTTAAAGTAATCATGCAATTCCATTAATCATACTTGAAAAATTAAAGTATTTGCTGTCTGATCTCTAAAACACTACTCAAAAGATTTTGGAAACAGCAGGACCTGTTTACTGCAAGTCTCTTAATACATGATATCTCATTTCTGGTGTCTCATTTTTGTTTCCTGAATTGTTGCTTATCTTTCAGCTAGGAAAATCATTAGCTCAGAGACCCACAGTCTCCCACTGAAAGCGTTTCCTTGCTCTGGTTTTTACGCTGTTTCCTTGTTTTTTGTTCAGGGAGTGCTGTCACCTTTTCTTAAGGCTGATGTGAAATGCACTCCTGAAACTCAGTTCTCCTTGAAATTAGATAATTGCCTTAAACAAGATGGACTGATAACTAATTGTAATTCTGTTAGTCCCTTGCACAGGGGGAGGGAAAAAAAAGAAGAGCTGTTGTTAAAGTGCTCTTTTTTGTTGTTTTAATAGAAGATTGGAAAGTTGGGGAGTGGAGTTTCCCACTTTTATGTGTAAATTTGTTAAGAACGTAACAGTTTTGAGTTTTTCTCATATTGAAATGTCAAGCTCTGTAGACTGTCTGTTTTTTTTCTGGAAGAGACTTGATGACCAGAGTAAAAGTTGGGAAGAAACATTTAGCCTACTAACAAATCTGAGTAACTGAAAAGAGACTTTTTCATGCTGTTTAAATTAAATACCTGATGTGGCTAAGAGCTAAAAAAAACCAGTAAAATAATCTTCTAGGTTTTTAATGATTTATTAGAAGATTCCTATTGTAGTTGGCCTAAAATGATCTTTGGGGCATTGATGGTGCAGTGAGAAAGAAGGTTGTGCAGGTCTGCATGAAGTCTCCGCCCCTTCACCTTTCCCCAAAACGTCCCGGTTGGTAGTTCATTGGCCTGCGTCCTTGTGCATGGTGTTGGCAGTCACACTGCTCCATGGGACCACTACGTGAGAGAGCTGATGTAGGGCAGTTGTAGAGGTTAAGAGGATAGATGGAGTTGTTGGCCTTTTGCAGCCATTTATTCATCCAAGTGGAGTATCCATTTGTGCTGTTTCTGTTAGAAGAGCGGGCTGTTTAATCGATGGCTTTTTTCCTGTAATCCTTTGTAAAGATAAAAAGCATGTCCTCTGTCAAAACTTTTGGGAAAAAGGACTAAATGTGGAACTTGAAACCACAGTTGTTTTATGAAATCAGTTATTGTCATTATTTTGTAGTGTATTTTGATCACTCAAGAGGAATTAACTCAAGGTTTTCAGACTAGAAATGCCTTTTGCAGTTTTACAGTTGTCCACTAGGACGGATGTTTGTAGCTGTCAGGCACCAGCCTTTTCATTCATTCTCTTTGAACTCATTGATAAAAATGCATTTGTGTATAGAGTGACCAAACTTGCTGCTTTAGAGGGGCCATTTTTTTATCTGTCAGTAGTACCACATCTAATTTAGTAACATAATGTGTGTTGAATCAAATGAGTATATCACTGTGTATTTTCTTCCTTAACACTTGGCATTAAGTAATTTGGAGCACAGTGAAGTATTTATTTAATGCCAAAAAGTACATGATGCCATACATCTCCTTAATACTTGATTCAGTTATGTGACATGTTTCTATATCTAATGTGTTAACTGATTTATAAGAGAACAGTAAAAGAGGGGGAGAGGATTTTAAGGGAGTGATTTCAAGGACTGAGAGTATCTAGCAGGAAAAATAAACATGAAAAATTAGAACAGCAGAAATAGGGAAAAGCCAAAAAATACATATAGGATTGGGAAACAGTGTGACAGACATGATAGAAGAGATGTGAGGACAAACTGGACTTTCAAAATGGATTTTCTGTCTATAATGGCAGTAGTAATACAGGTAGATGAGACTGAGAGAGCTGGAGCTGAAAATGTATCACCAGAGCAAATTGTTGTCCCTACAGTTTTTTGCTCATGACTGTCAATGAAATTAAAAGGAACTACATATAAAACAGATACAAAACAGTGTTCTCTGTTGTAAGGCACGTTTAGCTTTTGGAGCTCATTGGATTCTGGCAGACAGGCAATAGGGCAGGAAAAAGGATTGTATCTTCATATTAACAACTTTCACAGGGGAAGGGGGCATGTGCACACACATACAGACGTATAGTTGGAAGGAAGGAAAGAGATGGTTTGAAATGCAAAGCGAAATACTTTCTGAAAGGGATATAGACTCCTGTGACTCAGGATGTAAACCGGCTTCTCACCGGTGTGTTCAGGAATCAGATTTCCCTGCAAGCCAGTTATTCTGTTGCCACCTACCTGCAAGGCTTCCTAAACCTTTCTACGTATCACTTGGCTTCTTTTTCTTTCTTTTTACCTATGGAGCAGGGAGAATGCTTTCTTTGTTCCCAATTAGGTTGGCAATTTTTCAAATCCTCCATGACTTTTCAAGAAAAATTGAAGTTCTTGACAAAAATAAAATGGAAATATATCACCAAAAAGAAAAAATTAGAACAGTGTTAAGTAAGCAGCTTTTTAAAATTTGGTACCTGTGTTTATATTGGAGGCTGCTAGGATAATGTTGTGATTTAATTCTTAGCTTTAGATTTAAAAATCCTAGAAATGTAGATTGTTCTCTGTTGCTTCCGTTACTTCTGGGAAACACTTATTTCTTAGTTTACTAGTGGGTTGAACTAAGGAAGTTTAGTACCTTTTATTCCAAGTTCTGCTTTTAAATGTTGCACTGTGTCTGTAAAATGTGTAAGAAGCTGGATTGAATCTCCCTTCCCCCACTTTTAAATACAATTCCTTTAGGAGAAAAAAAAAATTGAAGCGTCTATGTTATACTGAGTAATTATGCCCCCTGGGAAATAGAATATAAAGATCTTTAAAATCATTCAACTGAGAGAACAAGCACTTTAACTTTTGCCTCGCAGGAGTCATGTATTACATTATCAGCTACTTGCTCCAGTGTCAGTGTGTCATGCCTTGCAGGTTAGCAGGTTTGGCAGAGGAAATGAAACCCAGTCAGTTACTGCAGGATTTATAGTAGACCTGCTGTTGCAGGAAGTGGTGAAAAGTTGATTGATTGTCTGAGGCAAAACTCTACAACAAGAAACAGGATGTATGTTTGTTATTTTATACCAGTTTTCCCCTCTGCCCCCACCTCCATTTCAAGGCACTCTCTTACTTTTTGTTCTCTCTTTTTAGAAATCCATGATGTACTTTTCTGGTAAAGCATGTGCTGCTTCAAAACACTTGAGGAAATGGATAGGGCTGTAACAAAGATTTCAAGCTGACCTAGCATGCCTGCTTTATTAGAGGTGTTTATCTAAATGGTCCTGATATTTCTGTTGAATTATATTTCAGCTGAGTTACAAGTGTTACAAGGTAAAGCACATCTGCAGAGTATTGCACATCTCCTGCTATCATGGGTGCACCAAGCTAGCTGTGAGAGGAGGAGAATATATCACTGAGATGGACCTGATCAGCTGTGTTCTGTCAGTCCATCTGCATTTAGCAGACTTATCTGGAAGGGTAGTAAAACAAAATGATTTTGCTGCATATAAATGTAATCCAGCTAGCCACATACTGCAAAGTTCACTGCTAAAGACAGCAATCCTGAAAAGGTTCGTTCTGAAATCTCTTTTGCCTTACTGTGCACTGCTGAAACATCAAAAAAGCAACATCTTTTCTGAAAGTGTCACCAAAGACTTTCAGTGGGATATTGTCTAGCCTTGTGGGAAAAGTTACCCAAAATAATAGTAATTATGAACGCTTTTGTTGTTTGGATTTTTTTTCTCCTGTAGCATCTACTTTTACAATCACAATTGAAGAATAAAGTTGTTTGCAAACCAGGCAAATAGTAGGAACGTGTTAAGATTTGTGTTCTCGTTATCAAATGGGAAAGTTTTGTTTGTAAAGTTAAATAATATCTCTTGTTCTTTGTTAAAGGTCAAAAAAGTTGGCTGCACTCTCTGAATCCTTGCAGAAAACCACACTCGCCAAGTCCCACATAGGGTTTGAACTAGAAGAGCTGGAAGCAGCAGCAGTGCTGGTACAAGAGGAAGAGAGCGTGTTAAAAGCTGCTGGCACAGTTTCCAAGCAACAGCTGCCTTCCTCTGAGTCGGAGACAAGTGACTCTGAAGAATCAAGCAGTACTTCATCATCTGAGACAGAAGGCTCTGATTCAGATGAGCGAGAGTCCTCAACCAGTGAAGATGGGAAAATAAATTCTGTACAAGGCACACTTCAAGAGGAGAGGACAGCTCCACTTATTGACTGTAATGGATTAAGGCAGGGCACAAACACTTCGACGTTTGAGGTTAGTGATGAAAAATCAAAGGTTTCTTTGCAATCTACATCTGTTCCTGGAAAATTGATAGAAGAATTAGAAAAGCAAATGCACACTGCAATTAGACTTTCAGAACAGCCTGAAGGATTGGCTACTGCAAGCTGCATTTTACAGGAGCAAGAAGAAAACTGTGTATCTGAACCTGACAGACTTTCAAAAGATACTACTGGGAAGGGAAATTTCTTGGAGGCATCTTCAAAGACAAACCCATTGTTTTTTCTCTGCAGCACAAATGATGAAGAAGACTAAAGGACCGTGTTAGAACACGGTGTGACCCAGTAGCAACACTGCTCGTTGCTGTAATGAGAGGTTCCCAAGGCTATCCCGAGCTGCAGGAAGTAGTTGATATTTTTCTTCTTTGTTGTGTTGACAGTTTGGAGGACAAAACTGCTTTGAAAAGAATTGATATGACTGTATGATAGATACCCTCATAGTTAGATTGTTGTTTTTCTTCTCTGATTCAACAGTCTCAGATTCGATCTCTACATGTGGGAATGTGTAATTTCTGTGAACTTCTCAAAACAGTTCTCATTAAGCTTATTCGGTAGTAGAATGATGTCCTAATCAAATACAACTGCAGTGAGTTGTAGGATCATTTTAGTTGTCTTGAGCTGTTGGGATTTACTTTAAAAATATCCTCATTATGTGTGTATAAACTTGTTTATGACATTTTGCTGCATTTTTTAATTTTAAAATGCTTTTATAACTAACCACTTCAAAAATAATGGTTATAACTTTAAAAGTCTAAATAGTGCTGCCAGTTATTCTTGAATATATAAATATATTCTATTTTTTGTACAAAATAAAGGAAATTTCTTTATCATCAGTGCAAGATAGAAGGTTTATAGCTTATATTTCTACAAGATAGAACGGTTATACCTTATATCTCTGCAGTTCTTACATAAGTTATTTCAACAGTTTTGTCATGTATTTATTCTTTTGTGCTGTTTTTGAAATGTTTCCACATGTGAACACTGCTGTTTCTCTTTAAAGAACAGAAATTCTAATTATTTCTTATTTCTTTCTCCATATGCTCTTAGTATCACCACAGTAATGTTAACCAAAATGAAGAAATGACATGGTATAGCAGTCTTGAGTATGGGACTGAAAGCAAACCTATGCTGTCTAGACCTGGCTTTGTTATTAGTCATTACATAGCTTTGGCCAACTCATTTGCTCCTTTTTGTCTTTATAACATTAAAATAATTCAATCAGTCAATATATTTTGTGCTAATTTCTGTTAACTGTAGATGGGTTCTTGAAATCAGGTGGCTCCTGCAAATGATACGCTGCTATTCAGTCTCTATGAAAGGATTTGGGAAGGAGGCAGGATGGGACACAGCCCACCAGGTTTGGTTCAGCAGGCTAACAAAACCAGAGCACCTGATTCATGCCTCTGGAGGAGCAAGCCATGATTACTTTTCAACCTTTTTACTATTGAAGTGTATACTTTAAAGTGTATAAAAATCCTAAGCTTAAAGACTTATTCTTCACCAACGCTACACCCTGCTGGAAATCAGCAGGCTAGCTCTGTTCCTGTGCTGACTCCTGTTCGGTGAGAACTGCAACCCTGATCTGCCCATATTTTTTATGTTCTTAAATACCTACTGGTCGCTTAATCAGCCTCTGTGTTCTGTCCCCCAGGGGAGGAACCTTTCCCATCTTGCGTGTCAGTGAGCACTTACTCTTCTAAATGCTAGCAATAAAATCTACACTGTAGCTGCAATTATACAGCCTATGTCTGAGAGAGGCGAAAAAATGCACTTCAGAAAAAAAAGTTACCCTACTTTCTCTGCATTACAGGTATGAACTCTGAAACTTCCTTCCACTGAACATGGGCTGGAGAGAGCTATATTAGTGTGATTTAGGAAATAAACATTGTGCAAATTGATAGGTATTTGTAATACCCTGTGTCTTCAGCTGTATTTTGGTTTTTTTCTTCTCCATTCTTCCATTTTGTGGCAGACTCTTGAGGAGAACATTCCTCTTTTTCCACCAGACCTGCTTACTTGCAGGGCTTGGCTGCCTCTTCTGGAGTGAGGATGATGCCTTTAGTTAAGCCTTTTTGTTCTTTCCTCTGTGTGCCTAAGAATGTGGTTTCTTTATGCCATTTGAGCCCTTTCCATCTGTCTCCGTGAATCCAGTTTGGGTGTAGTATCTTCAGTGTCCATACACTGTGATGCCACAGTAAATGCTAGATGAGAACATGGCACGCACACAGATGTGAACTCCCGGATAGCTTCGATGTCATTGATGTCCTTGCCTTTAAGACCCTGCATAGTTGAGCTCTGTTTCTGCCTCCAAAAACACTGGTGCCTGCTCTCTTCCCACAGCTCTGCAGTGTGCTGTCTGTCCTGCTTCTGCCCTGCTAGTCCTCTGCACTTGGGGAAATGTGCTGTTGTACCTGGGGCCCCTTCCCATTCCCAGGTTTCTTCCCCATTTGTCTCGTGTTGATGTTCATCATTGCCTTTTTGCAAAACTCTATGTTCACTGGTTGTGGAGCTGATAATGAATGTTGATTCTCATATATTGATCGATAGCAACTTTATGTGACCTTTCTAGTGGTGGGGTGGGAAGTTTTTCCATATTGGGTGATAAGAATTTAATGTGTGGCTGCATTATCCAGCACACCCAGAGTAGTGCTCAGGGTGAGCAATGCCTGGATGAAAGAGAAGCCTTGCTTCTCTAAAAAGAACTGTGGAACTCTGACCTTGTTTAGCCAAAACTGAGGCTTGTCAAATACATGAACCACAAACACTTGGGAAAAACCCCAGCCCCCCTCCCCCTCCATTGAGACCCCTCAATCCTGAAAGCTGCTGTGGGTTCTGAAAGAAATGAGTGAACTCCAATAAGGAGTCAAATTTATGTAGAGGAGCTATTGGGATGGATCCATAGGAATTGTTCTTATGCAGGTTTTCCAGGCTGGAAACGAGTTGATGTAGGAGGAACTCAATACATGTGTAGCCTCTTCTGTTGCTTTTAAATCCTCCTTGTTTCTAGTGCCCCTCCCCATCCTATCCACCCAAGTTTATTTGTAGCACAGCCAATACTTTGTTTTAAGGCATTTGTTGCTCATCATTGTAATCAGTCCGAAGGGAACAGAACTGCAGTGTCTGGACAAAATTCCTACTGAAAGTAAGTTTGGATATGAGCTAAGTCTGAGAAGGGAAGAGCTGTGGCATGTTGCTGGAGGAGGGGAAGACGGGTTATCTGAGGTGTACAGAGTACTCTGGAGGAGGGACTAAACAGAGTTAGAAATACAGTTTGTTTAATGTCTTATTAATCGGTTAACTTTATATTAGAGATTTAGGTTAAATAGAGCATTTTGTCCCCACCTTATGTTGTGGCAGTGGTGCAAAGCTCCCCTGAAGGTGGCCGTGGGAAGATGGCTCCAGTTAACGTCCTGACACTTTGCTGCCGCAGCAGACGGTCACCGGGACAGCACCGACCTCCCTTCTCACCCAGACCCAAGGCAAGGTCTCGTTCCCAGCCCCGCATCTTCACAGAGCTGTCCTTACAGAAAGCTGCTCTCCCCGGGGTAAGTTAATGGCTGCAGCAGCCTGGATCCTTGGCTGAGGCCCAGCGGGAGTCTGTCCTCCGCTCTCGCTGCTGCCTGGAGTGCTGCTCCTTCCAAGGACTGCAGAGAGGGTCTGCAGGCCCTGTTTGTGCTCTCCGTGGCACCCAAGCTGGCCCTGCTGCCCGGAGCTGCTTGGGTATAACAGCCCTGGTAAATGGGAATGAAGGTAACTCCTGTGCTCTCAGGCCTTGGCTTCACTGCTTGGTGGGACCGAGGGGACAACATGATGTCTGTGTGCGGAGGGAGGCAGTCCCTGGCGTCCAGGAGTTGGCTCTGAAAGAGCGGAGATGCACTTCTGTTAGACAGGGAGACCCTTGCTCAGGTAGTGCTTTAAGACTAAGGTGTTAAAAGCAACAAGTAGAATACTGGAAACAGTAGATAAACCTTTCTTTTTTCCCCTCCTCCTTTTTTTCAGTGGGGACTGCCACCCACAGAACATTGCCACCTTTTCATTTCCCCAGAGAAAAAAGTAGTGCTGAATGGATTAAATAATTGATTTCTACTTCTCCCCCCAGCTTTTTAAAATTCCAGCCAGCTTTCTGAAAAGTTTGTAACGGCTTTGCTTTATATCAAGAAGAAAGCATCGTTTAGATTTGATTTACTACAGTAAATGATAAATATGGCAAAGAAATTGATTCACAGCACTGGAGTGAAGGGGCCAGGCAACCCTCCGCCGTTGACACAGCTGAATATTGTCAAAGCCTGCGCCGACTGTCTCAAGGCTGGAGAAAACAAACAGGGAAACACATGTCAAACAGATAAATAGCTCTGCTGTTTAGAGCTTTCCGTGGAGGCCATTTGTCTCCAAGATAAGGAAGAATCCACTCCAGAGCTGTGAGAAGATAAGCTGGGAGAACGAAATACATATGGAATTGCTATGGTCGTACTTGGGTGTTTACACACGGAGCAAATACGGTAGGTACCCCCACCCTGGAGGTCTCTACAGCGAGCAGGGTGCAGCGCCCAGGGGAATGTCTGATGTGAACTTGCAAAGGTATTTTCTTAAATATTTCAGCAGTGGATGATATTTACACCATTACAGCATACAAACAAATGGCATTAGTGTCAGTTGTCTTAGCAAGTCACTAATTCAAAATATTTTCTGAGCCTGTCATGGATCTGCTTTTCTCCTTTTTAGTGGTAAGTGGGCTGCAGCCTGTGGTTATGTGGGTATGTGTGAGGCATGATTTTGCATTGACAATAAATTTGGGTTTATAGTATTGTGGTACCCATAAATCATACTATTTTTATATTTCTTAGGTTTTGGGGAAGTGACAGTACCATTTCCACAAAGGCTGCATTTGGAGACCTGGCTTAGATCATATCTGAAATGTGTTTGGTAATGTTGGTTTGCATTTCATTAGAAATGTTCTCATATTCAAAAGCCACAATACAATTCAGCACAGTTGGTGGCATTTTGGAGGATGCTCGAGGACAAGAACAAAGCTGTCCCTTAGGTGAGGACTAAGATGTTGGCCGAGCTCTATGAAGGAGGACAGCTCTGACTCAGCAGCTGGTCATTTCTGTAGGAGAAGCTTCCTTTAGTCGGGCAGTGCTGGTTAGTGATTAGCGTGGAAAAGAATAGAAAACTTCAGGTTTATAAACTAGCAAGGTCAGTCAGGTGGTGACCTTACTAACCAGTAACCCCAGGAGCTCGGTGGCCAGTCCCTCTCTTTGCTGTTGATGTTCTGAGTGGCTTTGCAAATCATTTTCCCTGGTTTCACAGAGGTGCTGGGCCGAACTCAGGAAGGTCCAGACTTTGGAAAGGGAACACAGAAATACAGTACAAAGGAATAAAGCTCAAATCTGATAGCAGAGACTTCTTTCTCTTCTACTCACTTGTGCTCAGCAAGGGCAAAAGGCTAAAATCTACCATTTCTGATGTATCTTTTAAATACCTTTTTCTGCATCTGTATCCGAGTGTCTGACTCAAGGCTGTTGGTGCCTTGGGAGCTGCGGTTCTCACCCCCAATCAGCTGGAGTCACTGCTCCTCTAAACCCCTGAAAATTAGACAAACTTGTCCAAAATTAGATGCCAGAAAGCTCTTAAAAAAATGTAACAGAAGGATGCATCTGAAGGTGTGGCTCTCTTCCACTGTGGATCGATACCTCTGTAAAATGAATGTCTTAAGCCCTCTGCTCAGGGGGATCTGTGAGGCCTTATCACCACTTGAACAATACTTTGGTGGATGTTTTTTGGAAAGGTCCTGTTCTTGGGCAATCCCCGGGCATAACCTTGCTTCGAGTCAATAAACCAGGATAAAACCCCCTGTGCATGTGCGAGACTGTTTCTAGCACTGGAAACAGATCCCTTCCTCTCCTAGGCTAGCGTGCTTAAGGATCCCAAACAACTAAGAAACTGGCCAGACTGTGTTGTGTGCCATCGTAACAAGTAATGCACAGGGACTGTAATGTCCTGGGAATAATGTACTGGGAAGGGGGAAGATGATCAACATCTCTTGGCAGGCAGATCACCATCTCTGAAGAGCCCAGAAGTTGAACAGCCTCTGTGGTTCTCACCACTGATTTGGCTTGCACCACTCTCCCCCACTTTCCACACAGAACCCCCTTCTCGTGTACTGAGTTGCTCATGGAGGTCCCATCTTTGTATATCACTCCTCTCCTCATCTCTCCTGTTCACAGGGCACTTGCCTGCAACATGACTGCTCTTTACGTTGATTTATTTTCCTTCCCATGCCTCTATTCTGCCACTCGGATATGGTGAGACCACACCATGCTCGTGGCATGAGAGCTGCAGGGGGTGAAGGAGGAGAGGAGAGAAGCTGCTGGGCAGAGAGCATGGAGCCAGTGTTGACCTTAAACAAAGTTGCACCTGGGGAGCAAGGGGAGGAGAAAGTTCAGCAGCCAGTTCTGTCAGGACACAGCAGCTGTGTGTGCTTGGCCTCTGCCATGCAAGCTTTGGCTTTCCGTGAAGGGCAGGGAGGGCTGCTGCTTGCAACAAGGATTTTGCAACCTTTGGTTGTGCTTTTTGGTCTGGAGTCAGCGGTAGGGTGAATGGCAATAAACATTGTTCTCTCTAATTATGGATGTGTGAGAGATTTGGGAGTATAACTCATAAATGGTAATGAGATATTTAAGGCATAAATCAACTGCATATCAAGATGAGATCAAACTCCCCTCAGCTGTACTCCAGGTAGTGACCTGACTGCGGCACCCTACCTGCCAGGGCTGTAATTACTTTTCGTCTCGTGTCCGCAATTTTTGGCAATTATGCAGAAATATCCCATTTCCTGCAGTAAATAAATTGGGATCTGTGTTTTGCCTTGATGTAACTCCTCCTTCTCTAATATACTGCATTGTCCATTGATTTGCCTAATTATGTGTATTACAACTGCATAAGGCGCTGGGTAGCAGCAGGGGTCTGTACTGTGGAGAGGAGGAGGGTGATTGCTCCATCTGTTCCTCTGAGCTGCCGGGAGAAGTGCTGGGGAGTGAAGTGGGAAATGGAGGGAAGGAATTACCATTTAGTGCAGGTGCCTCTGGAAGGGGAATCCCACTGCCAGGTGCTGGCAGGCAGCTCTCCTGAGCAACTCGCATGCTTAATTACCCTATAGTGAGACTTCCCATCTCAAATTAGAGCAGGCAATTGCAACTGAAGTCTTGAAACAAAATGGGGAGTGTAGCAGTGCTTAATCTATTTCACTATTGAGACCTGCATTTCTCATTCAGCAAGATTCATGCCCCATTCGGCTGAATTTAAAAGCAGTTACCTGGAATTAGATGATTAATTTTAAAATCTGAATGTAGAAGTGTAAAAGCAGACAAGGTCAAAGCATCTGAGCCTGCTAATCTCGGCCTCAGTGATGATACTCTAAAAAGCAAGTGCAATGCTTTGTACTGTGGATTTAGGAGGAAGTTTCTCAGGACTATCGGAGCCAGAGTGGGGAGTACCAGGCAGAGCAGGAACTGTCATTGCTTTTCAGTGTTTGCTTCCTGGACAAGTAGCTTGATGCCTTCACAGCTGCTTCTCCCTTTCACACTCTCTGGATCGCTGATGGATCAATAGTGGCAATAGGGTAACGTGTTGCTCACTCGCCTGCTGATTTCTGCTAGGCTGCTAACAACTGGAAGCGGTAACTCATCAGATCAGTTTGTCTGTTAGTCCAGCTGGAAAATATCTGAGAAACAAAAAAATGGCCAGAATGTGTTGTGTGCCCCTTGTAACATGTAATGCACAGGGACTGTAACATCCTGGGAATAATGCACTGGGAAGGGGGAAGATTAGCAACATTAATGTCGTGGTGTGTATCCTTTTGTGTTTTAATTGCCTTAGCACTTTTTTGTGTGCTTCTGCACCTTGGAACAGCGCTGTGAGACATTACACACAGTGTGTGGCTGTGCAGGTTTGATTGTGGTATATCCTAACTGGCAGGTTACTCAGGAGTTGCTAGTCCTGTCATTAATTTAGAAATTAAATTATCTGAAATGATCACATAACCAAGAGTGCAATAGGAAGTTGAGATTTTTGGTCCATCCTTCCAATCACCTTCCCATGCTGCTTTATACCCACCCTGAGCGACCAGTCTGTTTGTGCTGGGGTAAAGGAGTGAGCTGAAATTGCCTCTCCCTGAGACCTGGTGTAAGTTATAACACTTAGTGTGCTTTTCTTCCTAACTCTGTAATACATGTGCCCCATTCAGACCTGCAAAGCAACGCTGTGCCTGCTGCTTTGGGAAGGGGTGGAGGCGAAGGTGCAGAAGCGTTGGCATGGCTGGGAGCTCGTCGTGGCACTGCGTGGGAAGGATCACGGCTTCATCCGCAGTGACACGCCAGGCTGTATCAAAATCAGAGTTGTGAGGATCATCTACAAGAGCTATGAAACTAAATCGAGGTGCCTGGCAGCCCTCCAGTCATTCATCCATGGTCTGAAGTATTAGGCAAGGATTTGGCGTGGGGCGCCGGCAGAAAGTTCCCTTTTGTCTTCAGATGTCTGACAGCAAACTTCATCTGTCACGGTAGTGGAGGATATGTAGGGTCTCTGAGGATAAGTGGAATAGTGCTGTCTAAAAATTGGGAAAAATCTTTATCCCAGGAAGATACTGATGCTAACATGATTATGCACTCAAATCTTTAGGGATTTGAGTTATGAATAATTACAGTGATATGTCTTTCCTGAACCTATTCTATACTGCTGAAAAAATAAGCCTGTGGAACCTTAATACCATGCTCTTAATGACCCTAATGAAAAGTCCTAAATTACGCTTTTCTTACTAGCTGCAAAGCTGATTGGGTGTCAGTGAATATCTAAGTAGTACAGGTGGCAAAGGAAGCATGTGTGTGCGCACACACGAGTGTGTGTGTCTTAATCAATTTGCTTTTCAGAGTGGCTGAAAACAAAAGTCTTTGGAGTCCTCCCTGCAAGGTGATTTCCCTGGGTGCTGCTCAGTTTGCAGCCTCTGTGGGAACTGCTCCTTGCGCTAATGGTATCCTCTCACCAGAGAAAACATCATACTTCAGATCTGAAGTGGTTGGCAGAAGCAGTAATTGAGGTGTGAAGTGACTTTTCACACAAGAACCTGCCTTCCAGTATTGGGCTCCTCGCTTGTCTCACAGCAGAACTCCATTCACAGAGACTCTTTGGCAATTAGCTGTTTATAAATGGGCTTGGAAGCCTATTTCTATTCCTGCTATTCTGTTTGGATTGCTAATCCTCCAATTTTGCACCTTAAATCCCTTAAAATAAAACAAATGTGGAAATGTTATCACATCAATTGCAGTAGTAAATGTAAGAGAACAAAATATAATGTAAATAAACATTTTTGGCACCAACTTTATGAACACCAAACTACAATTAATATTTTTAAAATACTGATAATTCCTAGAACAGGAATTCTGAGGTTTAGAAATATGGTTTAAGATCATTTTTGCTTAACAAATCATCAGCTTTATTAATTTTTGTATAGATTTATAAGATGAAAAGAGAAAATAAAGAAAATAATTATGTATTGGGTTGGTAGGAAGTATGATTCAAATTAATCTGAGGAAATGAGTAGAGTCCAGGAGCAGTCCTTTAAAAGAATTGGTTGGAATTTGGCAAGTCATGGGAAGATATTTTCATTGATAATGTGATACAGACCCTGATGCACGGGTTTGCATGCCTGGGAACGCAGGAGGCACTGCACTGGGAGCACCAAGCCGCACGTGTGCTGCCTGTTGCCTTGGTTTGGGGATCGACGTCTGTCTTCCCCAGGGGGCTCTGACCTAACCAGGCCCTGCAAAAAGGTCTAGAGTTGCAGTATCAGGTTTTCCTGGCTGTTAATGTTATTTTAATACAGCCCCAAGTTCCCTGAAATTGGCCAGATATTCCCACTGGGTCCAACCCCAGGCACAAAAGAAGAAAAAAGGGGTTGAGGAGGAGGATGCAGGATGGGGGACAGGTAATTTTGGCTCATTACTCTGCTGCCTTTTCTTGGCAGCTTCCTTATGCTCCTGGCACCCCGCTTCCCTTAAACTGGAAACAGTAACTCTTCCTTGCCATGCAGCAGTGCTCTCCAGTTAAAAGCAAGAAAGAGGTGAAGAAATTTGTGTTCATATTCTATTTTTATTTTAAACTTACGCTTTACTTACAAATTACTTAAATTACAGGTTAATCGATGGTATAGAGTAACTGGACGATCTAGAGTAAGTCAGCCTGTATGTTGGAGAAGAACAGTGACAGCTACAAGCTGTAGCTGTCAAAGCCCCACTGCGATATAAATATTAGATGGATGTTTTACAGAGCAGGGAAAATGGGCTGGATGACTGACAGCAATGGGGAAAATGTAAGTACCTGTAGACATTGAACACTGGAAATGTGGTTTGAGCTCTAAACTGACCATTGCGTTACACAAGCAATTACAAGCTGTGTGGTAAGCAGATGGGAACTCCAGGGAGATTTTAAGCTGGTGTAATGCACGCATGAGGTAAGGCAGAAGAAGATACACAAAACCCCCCTGGAGAGCATGAACCGTGTGCGCTGGAGTCCTGGCTGGATTTGGTCCATGAGCGGGCTGGTGGGATGGTGTAACTCTGCTCTGGTGAGCAGAATGCTGCCTGCACCCAACCCTGCCTGCTGCCAGCCTGGACCGCTGGTCTGGGGACAGCAGGTTTGCTGCCTGGGATGGAGCACAGGGACTGTGTTTAATCCATCCTAAGGATGTAACATAAAGGTGTTAAAGCAGAGGGTCTGTGGAGGCTGGCTGTGTGTTCAGCCACGGGAGACGCCACAGTCCCGCAGGCTGTACTCGTGTTTTCCACAGTGTGCCCCGAGCTCCAGGTCTTCCAGGCTTTGATGAGACTTTCTGGTGCTGCCGTGTGCTGGAGGAGAGCCACCTGTGAGGACAAGGGCATTGTGCTCAGGTGAGGGACAGGAGAGTCCTTTGCTTTTCAAAGTCTGTTGTGGGTGCTGATGTTTTGTCCCCTGAGTTCGACCTTGTGTCCTTACAGCAGCCTGGCATTGCAGATTCAGTAGAGCAAGGGGCTGGGAGCTCTGCCAGAGGTGAGACCACAGCTTTCCTGGCCTCCTCCCTCACTGTTAAGTTTGCATCTTGCGTTGGGGAATGTAGACAGGAAAAAATGGATACATTTGGCTTAAATTTAAAAATAGGTTTGCTGAATTGCAAATTCCTTCAGCTCCAAGAGATGCTGAGGTGCCCAGCAGTGGCCTCTGCCCACTGCGGGTGGGGTGGGAAATCGAAACCTGGAGATTTCACAGGCAACAGAATGTTGAGGCCTGAAGAGCTATGCAAAACAAACCAAAGAACTCAAAGAAAAACTTTTCCAAGTTGCCAGCCTGTGTTTTCACTCCACCCTAGTCCAAAACCAGCCCCTGGCAGTTATTTGCTGGCTGAGATTAGTACGTGGGCGTCTTTAATCTCAAATGGTAAATGGGAGAAGCAGTTTCAGTTTGTGCAAACCCGCCTGTGTTCACTGTGAGTTCTGATTCTCTTTTTCCGTTACTTTTTCCCTATTGCTACAACAATTAATTAAGCATGGTTCTGCTGAACCCTGTTGATTCATTTGGCACTTGGAAGCTTAATGAGGTGTAAACCTGCAGACTGCGGCAACGGTATAGCTGACATGGTAATTTATATCAATTGGTGTGATTAGTCCAGGTCCTCAATCACCGCATTGTTTCTCCCTGCAATCTGTCATAGCCCTAACAGGGGGACCTTAATGCTGGATTTCTGTTACATTGGCAGTAATGTTCTCAAGGTGCTGCTAACAAGGAAAGTACAACTCATGTGATGCTTTGAGAATAGCAACATACAAATTGCTTTTGTAATAACGTGTACTTTTCACTCCAGAGATGACTGAGATCCAGACTTCAGAACTGCCTGCTGTCGAATTTGAGTTTGCAGTTACAGCAGCTGCAGGTCTGGGGTGCAAATACCTGCTGGAGGTATAACTGCCCGCTTCAGTTGGTGGGGCGTTTTGGGAGGGTTTTCTTTCGAGACATAGAAAACACCTGGCTGAAGGTCCTCACTGCTTCAGACTGTTAGAAGCTTGCTGGGAGAGGGCTGTGAAAATCACTTTGTGGGCTGCCATGTGCACTCTGCCTTGACAATATTATTCATTGGTAACTATTAGTTCTGCAAATTCAGTCCAGGGACGTTGGAGCCACCCTACATTTCTTCTCTCTTATATCACCGACTCAAGTAGAACGGAGCAAGGCTTGTGTGACCTCTGTGCAACCACACGCACCTCAGTTATATCATTAGTGATGCTACTACATGCTATTAACTTCCATATTCCAACAAAAATGCAACTATTCAGAGTTTTGGAAACATTCTTGTTGGTGAGGTATGACAAGAAATAGAAGGAAACACTCTCTTTTGGCAGCCTTGGCTCAGCAAAGCCAACAACAATGAAAACATAAATCAACAGCCACATCTCTGCTGTTCAAAAATAATTGTTTTACAGGGCGAGCATTCAGATAGGCAGTGCAGTGGTGCAGGCTCTGGTTTGAAAGTACTTGCCTATTGCTGTATCATCTCCGGGTATCCCCATACGCATGTGACTTGCCTGTGCCCTTCGTTGTGCAAGGGGGACACTTTGTGGGCCACCAGAGAGCCCATCGCTGCATCCTGGCTTGGGGCAAGGGCTGGGATGAGCAACAAGACCGTCAGCGAAGCTGCTGCTGAAGACAGAGGAGTGTCAGAGCACAGCGGGACGTGCGGGGAGTTACTGTGTGGCAGCGGCACCACGGCTTAGCAGAAGGCAGTAAATCAGTCCTGGTAACGGGGGGTGGTTTAAATCAGCCTAATTGAGTTTGTGCAGTTTGTATGGAGGTGGTGCTACTTTTGTTTAATTTTTTTGGCCCAATCAATGGAAAAACAAACAAACCACCACCCCCCCCCAACTGAGCTACACCAAAATAAACCCTTAAAATGGGTCTCTAAACAGGTTAAATGGATACATGAATGAATCTAAGAAGCAGTACAATTAAGGTAAAGATCTTTTTAATGTTCACAGAACCAGCAGGAAAGTTTAAAGTTGAATCTTATGGAAAAGAAAATCTGTCATAAATTCTGCATATTCAACGTCAATGCTTTTAAACAGCAATGAGGCACAGGCAGATCCATTTCTGTACCCAGACTCTTCTGTACCACTGTAGTTGTGTAAACTCATTTTACACCCTTTCTATTTTCAGTGCAGAGTCCTTTGAGTAAATGAGTGTTTGACCTGTAACCACTGAAAGTAGTATTCACTTTGGGGCCTATGTGTAGAGAAATATAATTTATTTTAATGATATTTAAACTAATGAGCTTGGCTAATAGATATTTTTAAAGCCCATTATAGGGGTTCAGTCATGGGACAACATGCCACTGGGCACAAATGCTCATTTACTCTGCAAAATGTCAGAGAACGGCCCATCTATTAGTAAAGTGCATTTTGTTTGATTTTTAAGAATATATTTCCATAAATTACCATCCCAAGAAATAAAATAAATCAGCCAGCTATTCAGTGAAATCTTAAATGTTAATTGAGAGTCATGGGAGTGACTCAAGCTGAAGGAGAGAAGGGCATGGGGGGGGCAAGCTGTTGGGATGGCTTTGCTGGGTGTTTGCTCAGAGGCTGTGTCACCCCCATGGTGCGCTTTACCCACAGGTCTCCTACGGCTGCGTTCACCCCAGGCCTGTATTAACGTCTGCTGATGAGGACCCTGGCAAGAAACCTGGGTGAATATCCTGCCACCCTGGCCGCTGAGCGGGTGGGGGTCAGCTGGCTGGGCTGGGGCTGCTCCTGGGAGCATCAGGGACAGCTTGGAAGCAAAAAGTGAGCCCTGGAGGAGGAGGATGGAGAAACTGTCTTGGGACCAGAAAGGTGACAGTCAAATGAGTCACCGCTGCTCCACCCTCAGTTATCTTGGTGCAGGTACTTGAATTACAGCATGTGTGGGCTGGTATCTATAAGCTTGGCTATCTTCCCTACAGACCCGGTCAAATCTTGCATGTCATGATTTTTCCTTGCACATTCCTTCCTATATATTTATTTTGCTCAATGCCAGCTAACCAAGGTTGCCCTTTGAGGGAAGGTGGTTTCTACCACTGGTGCATCAGTGGCTGGCTTGGGCTGGACACATTTTCATCATCCCCTCAACTTTCCAGGACCAGGGAGGGAAAACTGTACCCATAAAGACATTGCATCGGGGAACATGGGAAGGGAACAGAGCTTGGAAGGTCCATTTTCCTGCCCTTAGGCAGATTGATCTGTGTCAAAATCATGTTTGTTTAACCTACTCTTGAGCTCTGCCAACACTGGAGATCCCGCAGTGTCTCACTGCCATCGCCATTACAGTTTTGGTTACAGCCCGTGGCATGGAGATACAGTTATACAAGTGCTTCATAACAGGGACAGCAGGTTTCTCTTCCTCTCATTATTAGCAAAAGTGACGTGAAGCTCTTTTATGCCACAGAATAGCAGAGGGAGGGGGCAAGGGCAGCACTTAAATCGGTTTGAGGCCTGTCTGTGGGCAAGCCCTGAGGCTGCTCAGCACAGGAGCAGGACCTGGGATCTGAACCCCTCCCATCTCCTTTCCTCTTCCTTCTGTCAGGTGAAATGGTTTGGGTTTGTGCCAGGTCTCAGTCCGGGAAAGGAGCGAGCGGCACTGGCTGGCACTGTGCAGCCGGACAGGCAGCTCTGCAGGTAGAGCGGTGGCACCTCCGAATGCCAGCAGCCAGGGTCTGCACTGAGCAGATGAAAGATTATAGCGATCAATTTGGTGAGAAGGGAGATTTTTCTCCATCTGTCTACCCTCAAGGCTCTATTTCCTCATAAACCATTCCCCGAGACATCAAGAAAATTGAAGCTGTTCAGAAATGGAAAAGATAGTTAGCCCAAAATGAATGAATATCCGATACACTGGCTGGCTCTCCTGAAACAGAAGGGAAGCAGCCAGCTGAACCGATGGCTTTCCTGCAGCATGCTGATTTTTTAAAATAGGAAAGCGCCTTTGTGGCCTGTTGTTTTCACCCAGCGTCGCTCATCTCCGAGCTGCACCGCTCAGTGAAGCACATTGCAAACTCTCCTCCCCCACCTCTCAAAGATGCCTCCTCCCCAAACCACTCAAGATGGGGAGCTGAGACCCAGCCCCCAAAACTCAGCTGCTGTTGTATACCCTGGCTGTGTTGTTAGTGCTCATTAGGAAAGCCTGAGGCCAACGGACTGGTCCTGGCCAGCCTCAGCGGCTGCGATTTCCTCATTTGGAATATGGGCTCCCAGGCCCTGAGGCTTTCTGTTCATTTAGTAATCTAATGTGTAATGTATTTTGATTTTTTTAAGAGAAAAGCAAAAGACGAAGAAGACATTTTTAAGGGTATATGTTTGTGAAGCTTTCATGTCCCGTGCTTCAAATCCTCTTGGCTTCATTAACACTTGGTGCAAATTGTCTGAAGCAGGAAGGTCACCTCTGAAGGACTGGTGCAGGTTTCCAGGTGGGACCTTGGGATACAGTGGTACATCTACCTCTGCTTCCCTCTTGGAGCTGGATGAACAGGAGGGATGTAATCCTGTCCTTATCCAAGTGTGCCCCCCTCCCCGCCCTGGTTCTTGCAAGGAATTTAACTGTCTCTTCCTTTTCCATCACTTTTTTTTTTTTTTTCATACTGCTAGGAGAACATTTCTTACAACCCCACGTAGGCTTCTTGCCAGCTGAACACACACCTCTAATATGCTTCATGCGTTTGCAGACTTTTCTTAGTGCATGTTCTCTCAAACAGTTTTCAAGCCACATGCCAGTTTTTTTTCTTTTCCATCACATTTTTGAACTACTAAACACCACTGGGTGCACATCTAACGAGCTGCAATTACAGGAGAGGTCCTGACGCAGAAGTGCTATTCCCATTCTGTGGTACTATCTGCAGAGCAGCTTCTCTGCATGTGCAAAGACCTCCAGAAGCTGTAGTTTCTTCTGCTGTTCCAAGCAGGAGATGCCCAGCCAGCTGGTGCTCATCATCTCTCCTCCTTGCTTGCTGATGGCTTCAGTTCAGCACGAAATCTCAGAGTTAATCTGGCAAAACTGCATGTCCTTAATTTCTGCTTTATTGCCTTTTGGGGGAGAGGGGAGGTCAGGCAGTTCATCCTTTTATAAGGTTCTGTGTGTGACTTGGTTTAGTGGTTTTTAATTCTGTGCTTCTTACTGGTCTTAAGGAGTAAACTACTTCTTTCATGGGGAAGTGAGTGGGTCCAAATATGTGTATCATTTCACATCTGACTAAGGTACCTGATACTTGCAGGAGGGTGGGAATGCCAAGGAGGGTTGAATGGGAAGCCCAAGACTGGGCAAGAGTATCTACGTGGGCCAGTGCAGGAGAGAGTGGCCATTCCCCAGCCAGGCCAGGAGAAGGGGGTGAGACGATGAGTTTGGAAAGAACCTGCAAGGAGAATGCTATGGATGGATTTGGGGGTGAGCCTGCTGTAGGAAAAAATCTGAGGGTTTTCTGTAGGTTCCTGAGGGTCAGGCGTGGCCAGGGAGCATGAGTAGAAGATGCTGTTGCTCCTTGGAAAAGATGGGAGCTTCAGGGCAGACCTCAGCCTCCCTCTTCAGCCTATGGACGCTCCAAAGCCCTGAGGAAATGGAGGCACTACATGATTTTATTTTTGCCTAAAGCCATGTTTCTGCCAGGAAGACTTCTCCCATGTGTCCTGATCTGAGTCTGCATGGGCAGCCCCCAGCAGCTGGTGCTGTCTCCCACCAAAGTCCAGTGGCAGTGACTGTGGCGGGGAGGCCAGAGCTGCATCCCAAAATAGTTGGGATCCTCGCAAGATGGAGGCTGATGATCTCAGTCCAAGGGAATGAAAATGACTTGTCCTACAAAAATACGCCTGGCATGAGCTGTAGGATTACGGTGCAAGGGAGAACCTCGTGGGAGCCCCTTGCTGTTGCCCCAGCCCGTTGATGCTGCAGGTCAGGGCTCAGCTCTTCCTGCAGGCACCGTCCCTGTCCCCCTGCCAGCCCTGACCCGGCTCCCTCTGGGCTTTCGGATGTTTCTACAATGCAAGTAAGGGTACGGAGCAGCATGCTATTGTAAGCATGAATGCAGGACCAGTCCTTTTCCTACCAGCTGTCAAAAAGTATTATTTAATCTTAAATAGCTCTCAGTAGTTTTTTTTTTTTGTTGCTGTTGTTTCCTCTAGTTTGTTTTAAGAAGGTTGTTGAGTGTGAGAAAGCAGGAAGCGGTGTCAATAACACAGCGGGTTTTTTCTTTTCACAGACACCCTTTGAACTCCCTTTACTCTGCCTCCCCTCCAGTTACATTTACACACCCTATAAATAACCTTCTAGTGCTTTGAAATGCTTTTATTAAAGCTAAAAGGGATGGGTTTTTTTTCCAAATCCAGTATTATTTTCTACATTATCTCTAGACAACCTTCAGAGTAATTATTATAAATGGCTTTAGGTTTTAACCCGTTTCACTGTGTATGCTAAATGAGAAGGAAAGCCGTGCATAAAAGCGGCAGAAGCTCACGAAGGCGATGATTGATGCGATGGGACCCCACTGCCCCCAGGTCTCCTGCCAGCTGTGTCTGTGGGACGAGGGGAGCTGAGGCTGAGCCTGGCCTGGTCCTCTTCCGTGGACGCTTGCAAGTTCCTATGTGAGCGCTGGATGTCTGAATTCTCCATTCCCTGCCCACGACAGATCCGCTGGAAGGCACTGGAGTAGTACTGGGGGGGGTGAAGATAAGTGAGTGAGATTTATGGCTGGCTCAGTGGAGTGGGTGCAGGTACACCCACGAGCAGGTTCTCCCCGAGTCCAGCCTGCTTGGCCCGAGCCCCTGGCAGATGCAAATGTCTCCTCTCTGCACCTTGGGAGAGGACCTGGGGTCAATGTCCTTGTGCTTGGGATGAATTCAGCACAATCTGACTTTCTGGGATGGATATTTCTGTTGCTTAGTTGTTACTTTAGGCTTTATCTTAGTTACTCCATGGGCATTCTTGATTTACACTGATGTAAGTCAGAAAACGATCAAGTCTTCCATAATAATTCTCCGCTGCACGCAGTGCTATGTGTGCTTGTTTTTCCATGATAGAAGCATTGCAGGTCTTGCAATAAGGTTTGGGATGCCTCTGCTCTAGGTCACCTTCCTTCCTCCTGCTGTCTGTCCTTTGCGGTGCAGCAAATTGATGACAGAACCACCCTTATCGCTTTTATTGACCCACATGTCTCTCTTTTCCTAGTTTTTTGAGATTAGTCATCACTAAGGCTGTGACTTGAAGTGCTTGATGTAAGTTTTGCTGTGTCTCCTGGAGTCAAGTCACTGGAAAACCACCCAGTCTTGTTAGTGTAGCACTTAATGACAGTAATGAAGCTTTCTGGAAACATAATGAATCACGAGGTAAGACCACTCCTACCAGCCTTGCAGCCTACAGAAGTATTTATCTCTGCCTCTTGTTATCTCACTGAATGATGAAAATCTTGTTCACCATCATCGATCTTCAACTTTCTGTATCAACAGGCTGATCCCGGTAGGTAACCCCTCCGGCTCATCTGGGTGAGGGACAGGGGCCATGGGTTGTCTCTGCAGGGCTTCTTGATCCATGTCCCTTGCAGCCACCTGCCACAGTTTCTGATAAGGGATGGTGTCACCCTGAGATGAATCCGCTCTCATAGTGGGATACCAGATACTCTGCTACAGTGCTTAACATGCTCGGCTTTTAGTGAAAGATTAAGGTTTGGTGTGGGGACATTCCTTACCAATATCTGAGGCTGTTAAGGCACTTGTCACCTCCATTGATTAATCTTGTCAACAGTTTAAGCCTGGCCAGGCAGTCAGTCACATTTTCTGGAGTAAAACAAGTCTTTGACCTGCAGTTTAAAAAAATACAACACAAACAGCTAATTTATTTTGAACCAAACAAAGAAAAGAAATCAGCAAGTGGACACTCTGTCTTGTAGGTCATGCCACATAATCTTTCATAATTTGGCTTCACTGGCAAACGTATATTCTTTTTTGAGGGGATTTATAAAGATGTAACTAGCTTGCAATAGTTAGCTTGTTAAATCTAAGCAGAATCAAGGGATGTCACGTTGCCTCCACGAGGTGGGATGGATGTGGCCAGTTCTTCTGGCCAAAGCTCCACCACCCGCCCTGGATGTACGTTAGCATTTCAGAGCAAGTAAGTGACCTTCTGCCGGCCTCAAGTCTTGTCTTGTCATGGAAGACCAAGGAGGTGGCCAGATGCTTGTGAGTGATTTAGAGGAGCAAAGAAGTTACCACTTCTCTCCTCCGCTCAACTGATGGATTGCACGTGCATTAATAGCCCATAGCAACGTTATGCAAGAGCTCTGCTTAAACCATCTTCTGCAGGGATTTACTGGAGGCGTTTCCTCTCAAGTCTGCAGACACAGAGAAACATTTATAAAGAAGTTTCTTTGCGTTACTTCTAACAATAACCGTTTTTTTCTCAACTGCTTCCCCCCCAGTCTGTTAATCTCTGAGTTACCAGTGGCTCCAGTTCCTTGGCTGTGAAACTCATAATTTACGATGTTGATCAGAAAGTGGGAGAAAGATGAATTTGAAAGTCAGGAGATGGCAAAAAACCCACGTTATTTTGAAATAATTGAGATACTTACATTTGCGAGCCTTTTTTCTTTTTTCTTGCTTTGTTAATATCTACAGACGTACAGTTAAAAAAAGACAGCTCCTTAATATGTTGTGTGAGACTAGAAAGTTAAGAAGTCTTTATCATCATTTTAAATAGACTAAAATATTGTAATAGAAGCAGTAGGGGATTCAGTGTTCTTTAATGCATTTACATATATTCCTTCACAATTGATTTAACTGTTTTGCGGTGGACACTTTTGGTAAGGTGAATGAAAACAAACAAAAAGGACTCTTGGGAAAATGTTATTATTGCCTAAGAATAAACCCACTAGTCCTGGAATATTTATAAACACATTGCTGGTATTATTAGGACAGTGCATTTTGGAAGAACTGAACGAAGGAGGAATTTTTTTTGACCAGTGTGCTGTAAGGCTGGCAGGTCATTTTCTATTCTATATGTAGCTTTTGCAGGAGAGTGCGAGCGATGAAGGGCATTAGCTAAATAAGAGATGATTTAGTGTTGATGGCACTGTTGGTCTGCGTATCCCACAGCTGCTAAATTTCAATATCAACTCCATAACTCTGGATGCAGAAAGAAGTGAACATTCACAAGAGACTGTTTCTGAATATATTTTTCCCCCTCTCTCCAATAAAAGGCACAAATAATAGCATATTTTTCAAAGTGCAAAGCACTTTACATTGCAAATAGTTACATTAAATTTACATTTCATGGGTGACTGGCTGTAGCCGCTGCTTGCCACATCCTTGCTGGTGACACTCCAGCAGTTGTACGTGATCTATTGCCCACACGTGCCTGGACTGTCCAGGATTAGAGGTGGCTGAGGGCAGAGTGCTGTGGAGATCCACGAGTACCTTTCACAACCTCCCCTCCAAAGTCAAAAGGCGAAGGAGTGGAAGCGCAGGAGCCCAGGTGCTGGGAGAAGGCCTTGTGCAGCTACGCAGTGATTTCTGGGCAAAGCCAAGGGCATACGGGCACTGAGGTGGCGAGTAGTAAGACACCTCCTTTTTTTTTTTTTTTTTTTTTTTTGTGGTAACAGGCAAGCAGCGCACTTCTGCCCTGCAGATATTTGGTGCTTTCTCTGTAAAGGTCAATACACTTGCTGTCCCCATTTTCTCCAGAGGTAATCAATGCAATGCAAACGCTGTGTTGACAGTTATGCCTGCCACCAAAAACTCATTTTCTGCGGCTCCTCATTGGCATATGCAGAACGGCTGCCGTTACCCTGATAACAGCCACACGCCCTCCTGCCATGGGCAACCTTTTTGTTCAGTGTTGGTAGGGACAATTTTAATGTCCTCCTTGGGGGAGCTCACAGGTCAGAGCCATCCTGGTAGTTATAGGCTTCCTGATTTTCCTACCTAATCAGAGACAGTTGCCCTCCCCTCCTTGTCCCTGCAGATGACTGCTGCTGCTCCTGAGGCCACTGAACAAAACTGGGGTGGTCCCTGAGGCTGGGTGGGTTGTAGGAATGAGCATGCAACTCCCTGGTCATGGCTGTGTCCCTCTGCAAAGTCCCTCTGCCACCAGCACATTGCAGGGAGGGTGTCAGGCAGGAGCCCAGCGCTCCTTCACTGCCTCCCACTGCCATAAGAAAGCGTGGAGATATTTTTTTAAACTCCGTTCTTCACTTATCTGCAACAGCCTCAGTGACTTTTCTGGTCAATCCCTATTGTGACCTTTCCACTCAGCACATTGTTTTATTTCTAGACTCAAGGTTCTTTGTCATTTATCTGTGTTGGCTTTGGTACCTGCTAGCCCCGGGTATGCGCCTGAGTCACTTGTTACCTGGCAGGGATTATTCCTCATTAGATGCTGTGTGGCATTTACCATCCTGGCAGCCTTGAGATCCTGCTGGGTGCGTGGGGCCAGGCTGAGTCACAGCTGGGTTTGCTTCTATGGAAAATTAGAGGTGACCTGAGAAGCAGCGCTGGAGTCTGGTCCCATCTCCAGAGCAAGCAGTGGGGCAGGGGTGCCTGCATGGGGAGCCCCGCTGGGGCTGTGCCCCTTCCCCAGCCTGGCTCAGGCATGGGACAAGCATTTCTTCCCTGTGGGATTTATCCTGCCATGGTTTTTGTCCAGTGGTGCCCACACAAATTAAAAACCTGTGTGGGTTTGCCAGCCTGTGCTGCAGTCGTGACTCTGCTGGTGTGCAGTCGTAGCTGCAGCCCCGCTCACGCCTGCCTGTTGGGATTTGCTCTTTTACATTCATTTGCAGGCTTCTGGGAGAGATCTCCCATTTTATGGCTCTTTTTCCTGCACACTGTGCTCCTGTTCCCCACGAGCAGCGATGCAGCGGCACCCTGCCACCGAACCGTGCCGCATCGCGGGGCCGGCTCCTGCTCACAGCATCGTAATTTCCAGAATGGTCCCTCTATGCAAAAATCTTGAGCAGCTCCTTAATAAACTAGTTCAATGTATAAAGTATTTAACTGTTGTGTAATTTCCTGGTAAGCCAGCGGGTCCCCTAATAAAAGCAGGAGCGTCATGCTGGCTCCCCGCCAGCGCTCAGGCGTCCCTGGCGAGTTGCAGTACGCCAGCTCATAAAACCCTCCCTCGCCGTCTCCCCTTCCCGTCCCTCTCCCCCCTCAAGACCCCTGTGGCAGCACAGCCAGGTACGGAGGTCCCCAGGAGCCCCCCAAGTCTGATTTGAGACTTGTTGCCCCATGATCTGCGGGGAGGTGGCAAGGGCTGGATGGCAGCCACCTTGTCCCCACGACTTTTGTGACAGAGCCAGTTTTTCTCCTCCGTGTTTGCGCACGCACACACACACACAGACACCTTTCCCTGGGGGTCGGATGGCTTCTGGCGTCTGCAGCAAAGCCACGGGAAATATTGCTGACTTCTGGGGTTTCTCTCAGTTTTAGCTGTTTCTCACCTTTCCAGGAAGGGGGGGGACAGCGTGGAAAAGTGATTCATCCCACCCCTGAAAACCAAACCAAAACCCACCGGGGAACCAGCTGAGCCTTGGGCAGTGAGTTAAACCTCCCCGGGGCTCTAAACCAAGGTCACGATTTTGGGGGTCTGACTCAGATACCTCAGCCTTTAGGGTCTGATCCTGGGCGCTTGACAGCTCACCACACAGGCTTATCGTTTCTTTCTGCTCATTAATTCCCTGCACCAACCCCCAAGGCTGGTGCTTTCCCCATGAATTTCCCTTGACACATGGCTGAGGGCACCGCGGCTGGCCCGAGATGCTGCCGGTGTGCTGCGCGTGTGCCGGCGTGCCGCGGCCGCCTGGCCCTGTGCTGCTGCCAATGTGCTGGCCAGCTGATGGAGGCACGCCGGCCGCACCGCGTTTGAACTGGGAGGGAGGTGGGACCGGGATGCAGCTTCAAAGGCTCTGAACCAGTTGCCAAGAAGTTCAAAGTGGCAGTGCGAGGCTGAAGCGATCCAGATTTGGGTTTTATTTCAATCCTCATGAGAGTCTTGATACCTTATTTTCTGAGCTGTCGGGATGTCGTTACGGCGTTTGGAAGGCTCTCCCGGCCTGGCTGGCTGCTTGGCTTTGAAACAGGCTGCGTGTTTGCTGCAGACCCCCTCTGGCTAGCAAATGCAGGGTGCTGATGGCCAACCTGGTGCAGCAGCCCCTGGCCCCCTGGCAAGCCCCACGGAGAGGAGGGGGCTGGATGCCTTTAGGTGTGAAGTGAAACCATCTGGCGACAGACAGACGGACAGACAGACAGGCCTCCCATGCTGGGTTGTGCAAGCCTGGGCAGGGCGACGGGGGCTCTCGAGGGAGGAGAACTGGGAGAGGCGGTCACAGGAGCTGGGCTGCGTGAACACCCCTGGCGTTTCCCAGCCGGACTGCGCTGTGAGGGGTTTGTCTCTTACTCAGCTGCCTGCTGGGACTGGTTAGACTGGGCACACTGGTCTGCCTGGGTTTCCTGTGGCAGGTTCACCACGGAGAGTGATACCTGACCGAGGCTGCCTGCACAGCAGGGTCTGCTGGAAGGGCATTCCTGTGCCTGGCATCAGTTATGATTGTCCCATTCTACATTTTACGGTTTTTTTCTTCAGACCCTCTATATCTTTAAACAAACACCCATTTGGGTGTGAGCAAATGTTCAGCTACAGAAATTATGTGTGGCTGTCCTGTGTCTCAACTGCATTAAGACAAAGAGCAAAGGAGATTTCCTGCGTGTGCCAGGCCTGGTGCAAGGTCCGCTGCAGCTGATGAGTTTTTCTGCTAACGCAGTGGACTTTGGACCCTGCCCTTTGGCACAGATGTCTGAGTGCTATAGTGTATAAGAGAACTGCTGGGAAGCCCCTTGCATTTTCCCATCCACAGCACTTTTTTTTAATAGTACTGGACACTTCATTGTATTAACGTGTATTTATTGCGTAGGTCAGATAAAAGCACATGCAAAATCATTATCCATATTTCTGAAGGAGAATTGCTTATAGGATCTTTCACAGCACTTGAAAAGGTGTGCTGGCCCGAATCTGCCCCAAAAATGCAGTTGTGCTGGGGATGATTTTGATCTGTTTGGATAATTTGTGCCAAGCCAAAGAAGAAGCAAGATCATCATGCTCCTTCTGCAGATTGAATGTTCGTTGGAAGGATTTAGTTCCCCTGGGACTTTTGTTAATGAAAATTGCCTTAGCAGGGGGTGACGCTTTGGATTTGACAATTCCTAGACTAAATGTACAGGAAGGGAAAATCTACTTGCAGACCTTTCCCTAGAAATGCTCTCAATCCCCAGTTTAAACTCATTTCTCATCAGCCAGGCGCTAAAGTGCACAATTCAGTCCTGAGCATGTTAGTGGGACTTATACCGGCCCTTCCAGGTAAGCCCCTGTGTATGTGTTCACCACATAGGAAAGTGCTTGAGCATCTGCTCAGGTGCTCTGCTGAATCGTATCTTTAGAGCACAACTTGTGGCTATGATACAATTTAGGATTTTATTCACTATTTCGTGCAAGACCTGTATGTACCTTGTTGCTCAGTGTGGTTTTTTCCTCTTTCCAGGCAAATTGCAAGTCAATTTCTTTGCCTCACTTGTCCTGCAGGCATTTGCTACAACCACCTTCTATGGCTGAAGGTTTTGTTTGGACACACTATCTCACAAAGAAATCAATAGTGTTTTTGTTTGAAATCATGCAGAAGGCAACTAGTTATCCATACTTCCTTATTTTTGGTTAAGTGGCCATCACCTCCTAATTATAGTTTCTCTTTTTTTAACTACTGTACTCAATTTACAGCCTAATTACCCTTACCTTGTTTGTTTAATGAAGCTTATATAATGATTCCTGTGATCTTCATGAAACATTACTCTGGGATTTTATTTTTCACTTTATAAACTGTGATTTTATATTAATGTTTTATAACCTCAGGTTTCTAATCATAAAGTCATAAGGAGTTTAATTGATTTGAAAATAGCCATGCCCTGAAGTGTGTACATGTCAGATTGATTCAAATTGATCCAATGTGTTTAAATAAAGCTCGTGCCAAAAGCACGTAGCACCTTATGCTACCAGATATTTGCCCAAAGCCCTCTGGTAACTTAATTATGCTGCCATCTCAGTATAATAAATTATTGACTAGGACATGTTTTTATGTGTGTTTGTTGTAGTTTGAGAAGCCAGAGAAATCCCCGAATCCCATGAGACAGTGCAGGCACATCGAGTTGGAGGCAACTGGTGCAAATCCTTTCGGTGCTGTTACCATTCAGAGCTCTGCGGAGAGCTGAGGCTCCCATCCCTGCTCACTGCAGCACTTTGCAACTGTCTGGTCGCATCTTTGTGTCTTCTCAGTTCGGGCTTGTTTTGGCACTCTGAGAAGCTACTTTTGCCATTTAAAGAAAGGAATGGGAGGTTAGAGAAGAGAATATGACGTTGCAGAGCCAAACCAAAGCTGATGCAGCAATGGCGTCTTGATTTCAAACCGAACGGTCAGCCTGGAAATCCTCTATGTCTAATCTGCCTGGTACAACCTTTGTGAATGGACCTGCAAAATCTGTTCAGATCTGACGGACCCTAAATTGTATCAGATCGCAAAAATTCAGATCTATCACGCACAGAGAGGCAAATCAGGTCTGCTCAGGCTGCAGTCCCCAAGTCAGTCCTGCAAGCTATAACCGGCACCGCCTCCCACAAGATGCTAAATTTGGTATCTCTGGCTGAGGGATGCAGCAGCTATTCCTGCTGTTGAAAACATCCAAGAAATACCAAAAATCATTTCAGAATCAACCCTCATGGCAAAAAACCCTGCTGACCAGTATGAAGCAAAAAGCTCTGGTTGTCAGCATCCATGGGAAATGCCTTTTAGAAAGTAAAAGATGTGATCCATGAAACCCAAGATGCAATCAGCAAAATCTAATGTTTGTTTATCTGAACCTGCCTGAGCAGTGCTCAGGTCAATTTGGATCACCCAGGGGTGTCTCATCGGGGCCCCCATCCCTTCCATAGGCCTTGGAGTCATTTACATGCCTAAAAATGCCTGATGGATGGATTTACAAATTTGAGAAGTAAAATGAAGACAGTTTAATCTAGAAAGACAGCAACAGGTTTTTGTCTTTAATTAGACCTCAGTATTACTATTGTTTTTTTATTTATTCTGTAGCTGGATTAAATTTTAATAAAATAGTTACATACTATTAGTATGTAGTTAGTACAGGCAGATGAGCAGAGAGAGGTGAATAGGCTGGAACAAGACAAAGTTGATTACGGTGACTAGTACTGCGTGGATAAAAGTAATGAAGTTGTTATGCCCAGCAGTTTTTCCCTTGGAGACTCACCCCAATCCTTTTTCTTGCATCTGGGTGCCCCTGTCCCACCGGAGCAAAGCAGTTGGGATCTGCCGCGCTGCTGAGAGCATGACCACAGTGGTGGGTGTTTGCAATGTGTTTGCAATGCACGGCTTAGGCATGTGGGCTTCCCTGGCCTCCTCCTGCAGCCCATGAAACTCCTTGTGACTGAAGAAAATACTTACCTGTTCATGGGATGGAAGAAATAACGACCTCAGGTTTTTGTTTTTAACTGTTTTGGATTATTTTATTATAAATTTATGCAAAAAATATTTGGCTGAGCTGTGATATGTGTTAATGCAAAGATGCATAAATAAATAAAAAAACCTAAGTGAATGTTGAGACCGAGTAAATATTTCCTAACACACCCCCCCCCCTCTCAGCCTTCACAGCACCAAGAGTGACTTATCTCCTTTGTCATCATGGGGGTGAGAGGTTGTGCCTGCACACCTCTTGGCGCCTGAGGTGAAGAGCTTGAGCTTGGCTGCTCCTGCTGCGGTGAATGGTGAGGTGAATCATGTAGAAAAGCATCCTTGGAGCTGTGGGCCTCTGTGATTTGCCTGAGTCAGCAGAGCGGGATGGGTGTAGTAAAATGCAAAAACGTTGTTATCATTTCAGCACCTGATTTCCAAGTTTCGGGTAAAATTTCCTGTGTGGCTTCAGGTTTGGTTTTGAATGTTCTTTTCTATGTAAATGACGTTAATTATCTAAATGAGCTCTCTTCCACACAGACAGGATTTGTGAATTCAAAGAAATCAGAAACCACACCTGATGGGTGAGCTCAGAAACCTGATGTTCGTTTTCTTTTATTTAAATTTTTGGTCCCTTGAGAGCACAGCAGTAAGGGAGGGCTCTGCTCACACAGCAAGTGCACTGGAGATGCTGCAGATCAGCAGCCGCATCTTTTGGCCACACGAGCATCACTGGTGAGTTCTGCCTAACACCTCGGTCTGCAACAGGCAGAGCCAGTGCCATCTCAGCTGAAATTTTACCCCTGAACTCCATGAGACCAAGCTAGCGAATGTAGTTCTCATTTTAAACAGCACAAATTCCATCTGTTTTCCATAAGCAAATCCTGACTGATGATCGATGGGCAGTCTGAACCAGCATCCTCTGTCCCATGAGGATCCTTTGTGATTGATTTCCATGAAAGCCACAGTCAGATCAGGGCAAGGAACTGGCACTTTGCTGCTATTTAGAAACTGCTTGAAGATCCTCAGGTGTCAGGACCTTGAATGAGACTGTGCCCACACGCAGCCATTGCTCTGCGTTGTGCGAGGATGGACGTCGCAGCTAGCAAACAGCGCTGGCCTTACTGCAGCAGTTTGCTTCTCTGCAAGAACTCGATCCAGTGCACCTGGAAAGAAGACACAGATGAATATATTTTATCTAGATTTTCATGTTCAGCTTTGTGAACATGTGGAGAGCTGGAGGAAATTGCTCTACTCTGCTGAAGGTGTTTAAGACAACAGTAAGAAAATATGCAGGACTGCTGTGGATTTTTTTTCATCGCAGTGGATTTTGTCCTGCGTGGGAACATTGCTGTTAAAAGCATCTGCTACTTTTCTAACAGGAGAGGTCCACGCAAATCCTGGATTAGATAGTCATCTCTCCACAGGCCAAACATAGACATGCATTGATTCCAGGGGACAATTCCCCACGGAGCACTCGTGCTTGTACTACCCGTGTCGAGGTAGCCCTCTGTGTTCGTTGTGTAAATCACACATCTCTGCACTGTCTCGCTAGTAAAATACTGGAGCTCTAGAAATAATGTGCATTGCTCTCATGAGAATATTTTTTATCAATTGGCCCATAAAAGTTCACCAAGGAATTATGCGAGTACCAATATATCTCTAACATCCTCCCACTGATGATAGCATCTATTTGGTATAGATGAAATTGAATTTTAATTTGTTCTCTTTCACACACACAGTTTTATTTTCTAGGTATATATATGGTGCTTACATAAAACAATGAGTCTTCTGGGATTTTGGTTATATGCATCACTACTTTTCATGACTTGGTGGCATTGGCCAACAGCAAATATCGCAGGCTTTACACTATATATCTGTGGCCAGCCAGGTCTGTTTGCAGTCTCTTGAATATAGCGTGCCTTGTAATCATTGCTGAATCAATTGGAAGGGACAGATCTCCCTGGGTGGCTGTGGCAGCCCTAAGGCCCCTTAGCACCATCCACTGCCCACGCTCTGGATTTACAAGCGCCGCAGGCAGCAGCTGTCTCTCTCTTTATGCACAACGTGAGATTTGCACCAACTTCTCGCACCTGAGGACATCTCTGTGCTGCCTTCACGTCTGTGACAGTCCCCAAGCGCTAATGGTGAAGTCGCCCCCGTGAAGCCCATGTGCTGCATCCACGCAGGCTGCAACCCCAACGCTGCTGGCAATGCCAACGCGCTTTGGGCCGTAGCAAACCCTCTTTGCTGTAGCAATAGGGCAGACCTGAGCTTTGGCCCGCCTGGTTTTCTGCATCTCACAGAGGGGCTGGGGCTGTCGGAGGTCTTGGGGGTGAAATGAAAGTTGCGGAGGCTGCCACGTCTGTGGGATTTTTGTCTGGTGATGCAGTGGGGCAGCAGCACATGCTGGCCCCCCGCTGGACCTGACAGGCAACCAGGGGTGAAGGCACAAAGGGATGGTGACACCGGTGAAGCTGGTGAGTGTTTTCTGCAGAAAAAGGGGTATTGCCCAGTCGGTGCCTGCTCTGCGGCCGCCCCTCAGACTCCAGCCTTGGGATCCAGCCTAAAACCCAACTGGATCCAAAGTCTGTTTTTCCTGGGGCCCAACTAGGTGTGTATTTAAGCTGCGGTCTCTATGGGCTATCTAGAACAGGGCATTTATAGCTGAACTGTATATTAAGCACTCCCTTCTTTCCTACACTGCAGGGAGACACTAGGACGATTGAAAAAGACCCAGGCACGCTCCTTCGTCCTGCCTCTTGCAGCTAAATTGTGTGACGATTGGAAGGGGCCAAGCAGAGGTTAGGCATAATGGCAGCGCGAGGACAGGATGATTTATCCCAAGTCACTGCTGGGCAGGGGGATATCTTTATCTCTGCTGAGCCCCACAGCTGGCTGATAGAGCACTGCTCTTTCTCCCTTGATAAGCACGTGGGCAGCATATATAATTCTTGCAGAGGTTTCCTGCTAACCTAAACAGAGATTCTGCAAACTTTATGTTCTCAGAAGATAAAAGGTAATGAGACTCCATACATTTCCTGGCCGAGCCCCTTTACCAACCTTTCAATTGCTTCTAAAATGCCCTCTTGTAACCTCTCCATTAGAAATAGATTGGAGGTCTTAATTCTCCTCTTATCACAGACAGCACCCAGGGGAAAGAGTCATGTCCTTCCCCTCCTGCTCTCCGGGACAGATTTGCTTCCTGGTCAGGTTGTAACCCAGAGCAGGTCCTGTGCTTCAGGCTGTAACGCACAGAGATGGGGAGATGGCAGGGCTTTGTGGCAGTTCATATATCTGCGCTGATGGAGAAGAATTAAAGAAACGGGAGTGCATTGAAAGCAGACAATTGTATTCCTGAGGTCAGGCTATTACATTTTATTTATCATTTAAAAATAGTATGTCTGCTGCCCTTTGAAACCTGCTGAACTCCAGCCCTGCTGTGCTGTCCTTAATTCACAGAAAAGAGCAATTTCTGTTCTTCACTAAACAAAGATGCGATCAGCTTTTGGTTTTGTGGTTCAAAGTTGCTTAAATCTATTTTAAGCTTCTTGATTGTTTTAAACTGTAGCTGGTGCTTGGCATGCCCACCTTTCATTGCTCCCTGGCTCCCTGGGCAAGCCAGTGAACAGAAACTCATTGCTTTAGCCTGGTCTGGTGCCGACTCAGAAATCCAGGGTCGGTTCCCAGCCCTGAAGCAGCGATTCTGTTTCTAGCACTGCGTTCTGTAATTCCTGTTCTCTCTGTTGCTGTAGGTGAATAAGCTTAGCTAAGGTAAATAAGCTGGTACCTGCCCTTCGTGCCTTGTTGTCTTTCTGGAGCAGCCTGGGAGCGGGGCTGTGTGAGCTGGATCTGGCCCTGGGGAGCTCTCTCCAGCTCTCCTGCTGCAGATGCTCCCAGTACCCATGCTCCACATGTGGGCCAGCTGGCCATACCTGTTGCTGGTGTAGGCTGCGATGTGTTTCATATAAATCTGACATATAAACCTGCCAAGTCTCTAGTGAGGCTGATGTGAGGTGTGAACCCTGTTTCTCAGGACTTTTAGGATGAGCAGGTGGGCAGCAGCGCGGCGGGCACTGCGCTGCCAGGGACAGGATGTGGGGACACCAAGGGGCCTTTCCAGCTGGCTCTTTGCCATCTGATGGGCTGGGGCAGTCCCTTGGACTGAAGTTTCAGATGGATTTATCAGGCTGTGCTGGCCCAAGGCCAGTTTGACCCTTACTGGTTTTTGCTTACTCTGGAGACTGGCAAATCAGAGCTGCTCCTCCCAAGGCATTGCAATGCATTGAGCCAAGTGCCAGAACATCACCAAATGACTATTGATTTTCTGGCAGGGTGTCTGAGTTGTAGGCAAGAGAACTGCTCTTTAGCCTGGCTGCATGTTGTGAAGAAGAGAAAAGCAGCAAATTGTCACTTAAAGACACTGGTGTGCCTTGCTGATCCTGCGCACATTGGGTACCAGAGACCTTTACTTCCATGAGCAGCAGCGGGTGTCTGTGTTGGTTCTATATAACGTCGATTAAACACTTTGAGGGCTGTGCAAGCAAAGGAGGCACACGGGGCTTGCTTTCTTACAGGTCTGTGCGCGTGGGTGATGGTGCAAAGGTGGCTGGGGAGATCGCAGGGTGCCCAAGGCAGGTGTGTTGCAGCAAGGGGCTTGTGCCATGCCTGAGAGTCGCCCCCCTCACCCATGCCCGCGGGTTTTTGGTCACCGTTGCTGCTTGGAGGCTTTGTGCAGCAAGTTGTACTTTTCAAGGTGCAGCCGAGAGTTGCATAACTGCTGCCGATAAACGACAGCGCCTGTTGCTATAACTACAGTGCTCAGAAATTCAGCCCGCGCTTCCACACGCGCGTCTTGCAGGCAGCGCTCCCAGCGTGGCAGGGCGCAGAAGGGTTTGTTTGGTTTAATATTTATGATATCAATTATGGTGAAATTGTGTCTTGAAACCAAATTCTGCTGGGTTTGTTTCTGTGTTTTGGAGGCCGCAGGAGAGACTGGATCTGCAAGGTTTGGGCTGCCAGCTGGCAGAGCGGGGAGGGTGTCCCACAGCCGCCGTGCTGGCACCCCCGGGCCCCAGCGCAGTGCCTCCCCAAGCGTCAGGGCTTGCCTCCAGCAACAGGCAGGTTCATTCCCGGGGCCATTCCCGAGAGGGATGTATATTTGGGCCAGGGCACGGAAACGATGCTCCTCCAGCACCTTGAGACCTGTTTGTGTTGCAGAAAATGCTGCCTCAGTTTCCTCTCCATCTCTCCAATAAGCTCACACTTACCCATTGTACAAATACAGCTCCTCTCCCTGTCTGTCAGGAGGACATGGTAAGAGCAGAGCTGAGCTCAGTGGACAGCTCTGCCTCCCTGCTGCCTCTGAGTCCAGCCTGAACATGCTGGAAACCACTGCCCATCCCTGCCATGGCTGCTCCTGCTCAGGGACCTCCACAATGGGGTCAGACTCCCGTTCACGCTGCTGCCTTGGGCAGGAGGTGGTTTCCCCTGACAGCAACACTCCCAGCAATGTCTGATCATGATGCTCTGGCACAGACCCAAGCTGGCATCTTCTGCATGGCCTGCTCTGATCCCTCAATCCCAGGCACAGTCCAAGGGATGTTTTCCAGCAGAAAGAGCCCTGTGGCAGAAGGAAGAAGTCAGTTCTGTCTTGGCGAGTGCTTCATCAGGAGCGATGGCCAAAAGCCGCCATTTCTTCCCACTCATTCTTTAAGCCGCAGCAATCTGGGGCGAGAGGAGGAGGCAGCCTGCTTGCTCCCAGGGCTGCTGCACCCCGAAGTTTATCAGTTGCTCTGCTGCAAGAGGGATCAGAGGGCACAAAACCCTCTGGAAAACATGGCCACGCCAGGTCAGGGTGGTTTGGAGCCAGTTTTAGCTGCTTGGCATCAGCTCCTCCTCTCTGCTACAACAGGGCAAAGGTGGCCGCGCTGCAAGGCTGGGGGTTTGCAGCTGCTCTTGGTTTGGGAGACCAAAGGTTTCCTGGGCTAAATAAAGCCTCCAAACTGGCCAGTTCTGTAGCTCGAGGAGACGTGCATCCTCTCACTGTCTTACAGTGAAGATCTGAAGCGAGTAATGACTCTGCTTAGCTAATTTAGCCCCTGCCCAACTCTAAATAATTACAAGCCCTTTTAGCTTTGTTCTTGCATAACCCTTTGTTTCCTTTGGAAAAGGCTTTGCTCGTGCTAAACGCAGAGCCTGTGAGCTCCTCAAAGCCTTTCCAGGATAGCATCAAATGCAGGCTGTCAATAAACCAGGCTGCAACACGTGCAGAAGGGCTGCTGGCTCTGGCACAGGACTGCCCAGGGCAGGGAAGGTGCTGCTGGCAGCCAGCAACTTGATTTTTCTCTTCTTCTTTACAAGGAGGGAGGGAGGAGGAGGAGAGCACAGCCACATTGGACAACATCTTTCTACTGCACCTTGAACTGAGTAATAAAACTGTACTGAGGGATTCATTTTTGGTGCTTGGTGGCACTGCTCACGGGGGAGCTGTGGGACATAAATTTCTCTGTCGGGTCAGGCTTTGCAGCCACGTAAGGGGGGAGCCTGGGGCAGGCTACTGCCCTGGGCCACCGCTCTGGTCCCGCTCCTGCATTGGCAGGGTGACCCTGTGCATGTGGTAGCTCTATGTCAGGGGTCTGGGCTGGGGAGTCACCTGCGACACACTGTCTGAGGGGCACGGGGGCTTTTTATCCTATAGTTGGGCTCATGTGGGGCTTCTCTTGCATGCAGAGGTAGGCATCGCAGATGTACACCCGTGCGTTCAGTGCCGTTTGATGAACTGAAGGTCATTTAGATGCATTTTGTAGCTCCAGCACCCTGGAGATGGCAGCAGGAAAGGGTGTCCCTGGAGGATGCTCCCCGTGGGGACCAGACCCTGCATGGGGCTCCCCCAGCCCCAGCACACCAACAACGGAGACCTGTGCTGCCTCTCTCCCCGACACCCATCCCATGTCAGGGCAGCTTGTGCCCACATCTGTCCTGATTTGGCAGGCTGGGGAGGCAAAAATGTGGTATGGAGCTGGGCACCTCCAGGCTGAGAGCCATTGTGCGGCCTGGGAAGTGAACGGTCAGCAATAGTGTTAAAATAAAGACAATTTGTGTGGTGTGGGCAAAGGCAGTTTATGGCAATAAGCAGCTACCAGAGTTATGAAATGGGTCTGGCAATGACTTGGTGTAATATGCTGCAAGGGGAATATGGATGGGGAAAAGCGTGGCAGAGTTATCCAGGGATCAGCAACCCCCTCAAAATTTATTAACAGCAAAGATTCAGTATTTATGTCTTAATTGTCTGCTAGACACAATACCCTAGACAACAAATGGCTTATTTTCTCTCCTTGGCCCTAAAACACGAATGATGATCTCTCCCCAACTTTAAGAAGGGATATAACACTGTCAGAAACTGCTGGGGTATTTTAAAATGCCAGAGTCCAGGCTGGTAAGATGGAGAAGGACCTGCATATGTTTTCAGCATCACAACTTAACTTCTCCTACAGCACCACTGAAGAGCTGGCATCACACAGCGCTCCGCAGAAACAAGGAGGTGTGTGCAAGTGTGGCCGTGACACAGAGATGTGTTTATGAATGTAAAATAGTTATTTAGCAAACTGCCAGAACTGGAGGCTAACTGATGTTAAATGGAGCAGCTGTTGGCTTCTATTTTCCTCCAGCAGCTTATCAGAAATCATCTCTTCAATCAAAGGCACTTAAAAAATCTCTGACAATCAATTCATATTCTACTCTGTGCCAGGGAGAGAAGAAATACTAATAAAAGACCTCCCATGATTGCCTCTGTAATTTCCTTTGTACAAGATAAGTTTAGGTCCCAGTTTGTAAAGTACAACACGTAGGACATTAAGTTGTTGTTTTATTCAGAAAAATGCTGCCAGCCCCTAAAGAATTCAATTTTGTGATTCATTAAACCTTTATTCCACGTCTCTATATCATGCTCTTTGAATACATAATCCCAGACAGACTTGATTGGTATAAAGATAATCCTATTTTTAGCTTGGAAAAACATCTATACAACAGCAAGGAAAACTTTCATAGCAGAGCAAGGAAAAGATATAAGATCCTGCGACGTTAGAGTAACAAAACGCTCATTAAAACTGATGGCTTTATAGAAGCTAACTGGAGCCAGGGAAAGGACCATACATAAATACATGAATGGCACTTTATTGTGTCATTATCCCTTATTATTCATGTCCTTGAAATATCTCCTGCAGAAAAAAAGTGCATGTCGGGATCCCCCAGAGATGAGTGAGACTCGTGCTGCCAATGCAGGGGCTCTGGCCAAGAGGATGGCTTGAACATCCAACTGGGCTACAGGAGGAGAGGTGATGGTCTGCTGCTTGCCTGGGGGTGCGAGGCAGCAATTCTGCCCAAAGAAATGTAGGGGGGGGACATCCCGAGGGGTTTCAAGGTCAAGATGTGACTCTACACTGCTGTGGCTCTTTTCACCCTTTGCACCACAGCAAAACAGGTTTGCAGTTTTCCTGCTGCTCGGATCTGAGCTCTTCTCTTGAAGAACATACCAAGATCTGTAGTTTTATTGCCTTTTCATCTTGGTTAAGGTCTTGACAGGAAGGCTGGTTTGTAGCTGGCTGCCCCAGACCTGGCAGCAAGATGCTCAGGATGCTTCAGAAAGCAACGCCCCTCTGTTGGTGGAAGAAGCCTATTAGGAAAATGCAAATTCACCCGAGAGCAGGTATCAGGTGAGAGATATCCTCTCTGTCCAGGTGTTTGTACTTAGCATACAGTCATTTGGATGTGCTAGTTTGGATTTGGCTCTTTCTCCTAATTGTAAATAATGGGAAAGCAGATGTTTAGGGCCGTGTTCAGCAAGGCACTTAGGTATTTAACTACTGCTGTAGGGTTTGCAAGCCCCAAATGCACATCTTCAACTCCCTTCCTCCAAACTCTCTACAAGGAGGATGTTTTTTTTTTTCCATGTGATGTTCTTTTATCAATTAGAGATCAAACAGACGAGCAGGGAGCCAGGTGCTGACAAAACTGTACCTGCGATGCCTCTCCTGCTGGCAGGCTGCTGCTAGCCTCTGCCCCGGCCACCCTGGCCCAGGGTCCCAAAACCTCCCCAGCAACTTAGGGGAAGTTTGTTATTTTACTTCGTGATTTGAATTTTTGAACCAGGCAGTGTTGGACACGTAGGTACAAGCTCCAGGAGCCCCCAAACTGGGAGCTGCCGGGCTTGTTGGCACTTCTTAACGTTAAATGTGAGTGGCTTAAATAAGACCCATGACAGCCCCGCAGCTGGGACACCGTGGCCACAGCCATGGCCTCTGCCTGGTCCCTTCCCAGGCGTTGAGAGAGGCTGGACGGGGATTAAGGGAGTTGCTACCACATCCCTGCCACTGCAATGCTTTACACAGCGGGGGCAATGGGGCTGGGGGTACCGAGGTGCCTAGCTCTCCCACTCCCTAGCTGGGACCCCCCCATAAATCCCCAGGATCCCTGTGCACCTATTTCTGCCTTGCTTTCTGCCAGTCCTGCTGGGAACGGAGCTGTTTGTGTCTCCTGATTGATGGTGGGCATAAAATCCTCCTGCTGAGACGAGCGTGGTTTATTGCTCAGTAATTCATCCCCTGGGGGAGGCGGCTGCCCTGCGCCCCGACCGTGATACCCGGCTGCGGTGATATATGGCTTGAAGGCCACCGCATGCCCTGTGGTCCCCAGCTGTGCCCCACAGTGGGACAGGGCTGGCGGTGGGGGGAGAAACCCCCAGGGCTGCAGAAGGGCTTCGGTTCAAGCTGCTCAGTCTGGAGATCTGCCATGCACAGTGCCAGGGGGTGTATATATATATATGTATATATATATATATATACACATGCATCTGAAGACTCTCTCCCCAGCATCATGGTTGAGGTGGGGGGTGTCCCCGATCTCCCAATTAGCTGAAAATTGGCCTCTGGGCCATGCAAGGAGCAGCAGCCTGTGGGCATCCGCAGTTGTCTCAGGGCAACAGGTAGCAGAGCCAGCCGCCATGCAGCGAGCATCGCATCGCCCGCCTCACGCCTGACCTTTATCTGCCTGAGGAAGGAGAGCGATAACTCACCAGCAGCATTGCCACCACCGACTTAATTGGTCTCATCTCACGAGTGAAGATAAAGGTCGCTTCATAGCTGAGTTCAGCCAATATGTTCTCCATATGGACAAGAAATGTTGCTTTTGTGTTAGCCATGTGCTGAAGTAGGGCTTTTTTTTTTTTCCAAGGGGTTTTAAACTTCAATGTAGCTAAGCACCAGTCATTAAAAAATAGCTCCAGCTATGAGAAGTTATGGTATTTATAGGCAGTTAAAAGAAATCGCTGCTTCCCATTTAATGCTCTGGTTCAGCAAATCACTTAAGTGCATGGTTAAATTGCAGCATGTGATGAATCCTCCCTACATTCGGCAAAGTGTCGCAGCATGTGCACACCTTCCCTTGCTATCGGAGGGAGTTAAGTGTGCTCTCAGGAAGGGAGAAGCAGTGTTTATGGGCTTTACTTGGGGCTGGGCTGAATCGAGGCCATTTTATTAGCAGAAAATATAGAGATATTACATCAAAGCAAATGTTATTTATAAAGAGCCACATTCCTTTTCTGACGATAAGACAATCGTGGGAAGTGATCAAAGAAAGTTTGAAAATGAAGACAAAGGTGTTACTTGTGCGGCACATGGGAGAGGACGTCCTCACCAGCTCCAGCTTATCTGCTCGCCTCTGCCCACAAGCTAATATTGACATGTGCTCCCAAACACCATGCTTAAGGGCACAGCTTGTTTAACTAGTGGCATTTAACATAACAAACACGGTAATCATTGTATCAACACTCGTGGCTGGGAGATCTTGCATATCTGAGGAGGGTTTCAGCCCCCTGAAACTGGCTGCAGTGAGGGCCACTGGTCATCGCATGGCGATGCTTTGTCACAGGTGAAGCAGGTGGCAGGGACAGGGGGAGCGTCCTCTCCTGACCCCACTCTTGCAGAGCAAGGAGGGGTGGGGGATAGAGGTGCCCAGCAGATCTCCATCCTCCACCATGCATTTTCAGCAAGCCCTGGATGAGCCGCTGCAGAGGTGTTGAGGGGGGACACAGGGTTTGGGAACTGGTCGCTGATCCCTGCCTGCCGCCCAGCACTGGCAGCACCCTGCCAGCCTGAGGGGCATCTCTCCTTCGAGCTGCCCCAGTGGGAGGGGACTGGAGGGTCCCGTGATGCTCATGCCCAGTGCAAACAGCTGTGGGCCATCTCCCCAGATCCTGCTGCCTCTGGGCAAAGCTGAAGCCCAGATGAAAAAGCTGAAGTCTGGATTGAAAAGCCAGTCCTGGAGCAAGGAGGCAGGGGAGAGGGACAGGGACAGGGTGCCACGGAGGTGGCATGGGGAGGTGGGGTCCCTGGAGCCCACCCTGGCAGAGACATTGCCTGGGGAGCCCCCATGGCATGGGACAAGGCCCCAGGCCCAGGTAAAGGGCTCATTTACCTCTCAGGAGGAGGACAGGAGATGCTGGCTAAGTGTTCTCTAAACACTGCACATTAATAACGATTGCTCTGCTAATTACCCATCAGGGTGCCTGGGCCTGGTGGGACAACAGGTGGGAAGGGGTGGGAGAAGGCGAGGAGGGAAGCCAGTGTGTCCCTGCGCTGAGGGGTGTCTCAGCGCGTCCCTGCGTGTACATCCAGGGGTGACAAAGCATGTTTTTGAAGGCTGAGTGTCGCAAGCCCACCCTGTCTGACTTTGTCAATCCTTTGTAGCAGGCTCGACAAAAAAAGGAGCGTTTCATCCGCAAGGTAACTCCTGGCAAGTCCCGGCTTTCATCAAAACTTAAATGCCTGAATAATCTCAGATGATCTTTTTTCACTCCCCTCTTGGGACAGAGGTGTGGAGGATCAAATTTCTCTCCCTCCTTCCTGGAAACACAGTTTATCCAAAGAAATCCCATTGTTCTCTAAAGAAATGGCACTATGGGAACTCGGCACTAACAACCAGCACCGGTGTCCATCCCAGCCACGCTGGGAAGGTGAGAACATGGCAGCTGCCCGGCACACACTGCCTTCCTGCCACGGGCAGCCTGCGGGGACGGCCACCAGCACCGGCCTGGGATTCACCGGGGTTGAGGTGAAACTTGATTGCTTCCTTTGCAGATGGCGGTAAGGCTGTGACCCAAAGGCTTGGGAACATCTCCGGTTCCTGAATTTGCTTCCCTTTGAACGCACGATGCCAAAAAAAAAAAAAAAAAGAAGAAGTAGCAAGATCCCAAGACATTTTGGTTTCATAGTGCTGGTGTCACTGCTGCCTGAGAGCTCGTAATCATTTGTGGTGGGGACAGCCCTGCCCCAAAATGAGTGCGTGGTTGGGCAGACCCGCTTCGGGCTGCCTGGGAGGGGACATCTGTATCCAGCACCACTCCTCCTTCAGACATCTGTTAAGGCTTTGAGCCCTTGAAATCCATTATTAAAAACTCTCTTTGACTTCAGCAGAAGCAGGATTTCATCTTTAGGCTGAGTTTTGAGCAGGGAAGGGATTTCAGCTTGGGGAAGCTGGGCTGGATTAGTCTTTTGTGTATGGGCTTCAAACATCTTTCACATTCACTTTGGCTTTACCTGTGTTGAACCAGGAAATAAATAATGTATATGGGAAGTAGGGTAATGCATTGTGGCACTGAAACCCTGGAGATGGCTGAATAATAAATAAAAGCCTCTCTCCTTTTATCAGTGGCTTATGTCCTCGCTGGCTGAGTATGAAGCTGGGCAGTGAGAACAGTGTAAGGGTGAAGGGAGAGGAGAGGGAAAGGCAGCAGGAGCACAACGGCTCTGCAGGAAAGCCCCCAGGACCTCCCAAGAGCAGCAGCGGGCTGCCAGCAGCACTTCTGGCCCTGATCTGGCCCTTGGGAGTCACAGAAAGCAGCCACCCTCTTCCCCAAACCCTCCCTCCCAGCACCATTTTGGGGTGTGCCCAGAGAGTGGTGCCTTACCTGTGTGGTGGTTTTGTATGAGGGTCACTCACCATTTTACAAGGCTATATCACACACAGGCTCCCTGCATACATCAGTTCTGTCAAGGATGGGATTTTGTCCTACAATGCAGTGTCTCCCTCGCAGGGGGCTGTGATCTGTTTACAGGCAAGTGCTGAGACAGGGTTTGGGGAGTTCTGCTCATTGTCTGGGCAGGGTGTCCCATCAAGTCATGCCAGAGGAAAATCAGCACCTCCAAAATTTAGAGGAGAATTCAGTTTGGAATGATGAATTTAGAGAAAGTGTTAAATCCTGACCTCCACTGAGCATGGAGTCATGAGTTGCAGGAAATGCTGGGAGGGGCCGTGGGGATGGGGAGGGCGGAGGGGAGAGTCTGAGCCTGAGCTGAACCCCGGGAGGAGAATGTGCGTGTACAGACCCCCAGACCAAGACCTGTTTCCACGAAAGCAGGATCCCGCCTATGGTCCCGGACCACGGGAGCTGTGCATGCATCCCAGCAGCTGCTTCAAACAGAGGATGCTTTGGAGCTGAAATGAAGCATCGGCAGCTACAGGCATGGATTGCTTCTCTCCCTGCACACCTCTCTCCAAACCTTGTAACTGCATTGTTCATATTTAGGTTGCAGCAAAGAAACGTGTTTTCTACTTAATGTTTGTCTCCTCCAAGAAGTGATCGTGGAGGGGGCTGCAGGTTTCTGGGTCCTCTTGCCCCTGTGTGTGTACTCCTGGAGGGTTTGGCCTTGGATATCTGAGAGATGGAGCAAATGGGGGCTCACGCCATGGCTCTGCTCGGGGAAGGAGGCACAGGGGGATGCCGAACCACCTTCCTAAAGAGAGAAACACACGGAGGAGTTTGTCTCCACGAGACCTGCTGAAACGCAGATCATTCCTGCAAGCCTCTGCAGCCGCTGGAGTTAATCGATGCAGTTTGTTTGCCTCTGGGGCAGAGGGTATCGATCCCCCTTGTCTCCCTCCCTCCTTGTGGGATGCCAGGTGTCTGAAACGTGTCCAAGCTGTGCCGGTGCCAGGCCAAGTGGCAGCTGAATTATCACCTGGGTCACCCGGTTGCTGTTGGAAATGCACAATAAGCTCCCAGCTAAGAGAGAGAGAGAGAAAAAAGCCAAACAAAACCCCCCAGCAGCTGCTCAGCAGCCCAGGCAGGCAAGCCCTCTCCATGCACGCCGGCCAGCAGAAAGTGTGGCAGAAACAATGCCCCAACCCATGTGCCGCTGACTGCTTGGAGGGGGTGTCCCCATTCATTTGGTGTGGGGACCCCCCTTCACAAGGGCAATTTGCAGGGGCTGGCCCCTTTGCTCTCGCCTTTAAACAGCTTAATGCGATTCCCCTTCCAGGCTGGCTCTGCAACAGGTACCAGCTCTAATGAGGATAATTCCAGGGCCACAGGCAGTGGCTTGTGAGCTGACTGAGTCTTCACATTTGGCTGGCTCCCAGTGTCACAGCTTCCCTGGCGAGGTTTGTGCAGGGACTGGGTTTGCCACGGGCAGGAGAAGAAGTCTGTGACACATCTGGTACACACGTATTGTCATCAGTGGACTTCCACCCTGTCCAGGCCAGAGAGGGGAGAAGGATGAGGCCATTGGTGCTGGCTCTGTGTGGGTGCCCTGAGTGCCTGTCTGAGACCTGTGTGGCCGGCCATGTACATAATGTATATATATATATATATATATGTACTGTATACTCTGTGTGTGCCTGCTGAGGGCATGGAGCTGCAGCAGCCTCCCCTCTCTCAGGCTGTCGCATCCAGCATGGTATATTTTCCTCTAACAGTTAGGACTGTGCCAAGTGCTTAAAAACATATAACGGGTGCTAGAAATAGTGACTGTGATCTAAGAACTGGGATTCTAAAATAATAATTATTTGCTGCTTTATTTCTTTTGTGCTGTGGTCTTTGAGGCTATGCATGGACCAGGCTTTTTGGGACAATTTGAGAAGCAGGAGAGGACTCTATACATGACAGTGACAGTCACACAACTGCTGGAGATGGAGGCTTAGTACAAGTTGATTATCATTAATTTCCCAATCAGCTAATGAGCGATAGTGTTGCTGGTGCCCTTTCAATGCTAGCAGCATTGGTAGGAGCCAGGTCTGGTGGTCACTCTGATGCCAGCCACGCCTGAGTGACCAGAAGGTCTCAGCCCACATCACTACAGCTGGAGTTTCTCTCTTGTTTGAGAGCACAGGGATGATTTGGTAGCATCCCAAAGCACCCAGCCTTTGGGTGCTGTGCACCTCTCAAAACTGGCTAAGGCACCCACAAAGTGCTCGGAAACTCATCCCTTGAACAGACTGGATTCAATGGGAGTTGCTTGTACACCCCCAGGAGCACAAATGTGCACTGAAGTAGCAAAGCGTGTTATTCTAGCAGAGCTGAAACTGTCAGGAGTGCCCCTGCTAAGGCTGGAGAGGCAGGTTTAATGCCTCTTTTGATACACAGCAGAAGCATTCATAGAAAGCAAGGAACATTTATCAAACACCTGAAGCACATGCCTCTGCACGGCTGATGGGAGCCAGCTGCAAATGTTTATACTCGTGCCCTGGCTGGGGGAGCAGAGAGGGGTTTCCTTCGCTGCAAGGAGGTGTTGTGTAAGCTGTGAGTAAGTGCCTTTGGACTGGGGCTGCTGGACTCTGGCCTGTGTCGCTTGGGCTGAGCGATGTGATGGGGCATTACAGCGAGTCAGTGCTGGACTGTGAATAAATGGCCAAAGGAAACTCAGCGCAGGTCAGTTCCTGAGCTCCGTGGGCAGAGAGCAGCTCTCCACAGGTGTTACACCAGGCCGACTCCATCAGTCTGGGCAACAAGGGAAATCCCAAAGCAAGAATGAATTTTCTCTGTAGCAGCTGGGCTGCTTGGGCACATCGCTGTACCCAGCACTCATATGCCTTGATCGCTCCTTTTCATTTTCCTGCGGGAAATAGCAGAAAAAACCTTCCTCCTCTGCCGCGTGTCACCGGGGAGCTTACAATTTCCCTGTGCAGCTGGGAACATCTCTTAGCGGTGCCAGGCATCTCACCCCCACAGCATGGCCCTTGGGTACCTGTGCTGCGGTAGACGGCAGATGCATGGCCCTCGGGAGATGCACGGCCCTCGGGAGCAGCCTCTCGCAGATGTAGCAATTCCGGCCTGATCTGCGAAAGGCTGCATCGTCTCCCCAGGCGCTTTCGGTGTAAGAGGGTGCAGGGGGACGAGTGCCTCAGGACCAGCAGCACCCATGAGCACTGGGGCTGGTCACCACGTTTGTCTTCTTGCTGCTCAGTCAGGCGTCAACTTCCACAGCCGCTCTCTACATGCGATTTAAAATCCTGTGCACACGTTATTGCCATTCACCAAAAGGTATTTTGACAGGGCTCTGTGATACACTAATTAGAAACAGTCACTTAAAATCCACATCTGAAATGTGTTGTGGAATTGAGGTTCAAGAAGTGCAGGTTTGCTACAGACACTGGATTCCTAAAGAACAATTTCCCACACCTAAATAATGATGTTTTCCATCATGTTACATCCATTAGCTAGAGCTTGGCAGTTGCATCCATCATAATATGCTATTTTGGGGAAATAAATGAGTGTATTTTTCTCTCTGAGAACCAAGGCAAAAATATCTCGCTGCTGAAATATTGAGCAGGTTTATACAGCTAGACCAAGTGCAGATTATTGCTCTAATACATTGATTTAGCCATTAACATACAGCATAGACTAGTCTGCTTTCTCATAATCCTGTAACTTCAGAGCTAACATTTTCATAGTTACTACTTATTAAGTTTGCTTTTAAACTATGCAATTGGCCTTCCAGCAATGTTATTAAATGATATCATGACTCTGCCAGAACAAGCCTGCCTGTATTTATAGCTGTTCCCAATAGCCAAGGCACTTTTTAGTCTCCTTGTCTTGGGCGGGTGTCTGCTTTCCCTTCTCTTTTTAAAAGCATTTCAATTGAATTTCCTAAGTTCTTCCCCACCGTACATATGTGCCAGCAGGTCCCTGATTTTCTATTTCCAGAACGGGGACTCGGGTAGTGCATTTCAGAAAGAAGAGTGACACAGCTCCAGACACATATGCTTTCCCTGGTCTCCGTGTGCCGTTGATGGGAAGAGCATTGACGTTCCCGTCGTACTCCGTCAGCGTCATTTCTGCTTTGTGTCGGAGCGGGATGTGCTGCTCCGGTGGGATGAGCCAAGGAGGAGGAGCGGGGGAGTGTTTTGCTGGGCCCCGAGCAGCACCCCTCATGTGTACTCCCTGGGTGTCCCTGGGTGCCTGTCCTCTCTTATTTTTCTGTCTGTAAACTGGAAATGAAGCAGTTCATCATCCATCGCGTGAGGATTAACAAGTAGTTTGCAGTGCTTGCAGCACACAGAACACCGGGTAAAAGCTACATCTTGGAGCCTGAGGGGCCTTACCCAGCCCCTCTGAGGTTGGTGGGACTTGAAGCGGATTTACCACCCCCTGGAAGAAGGAGATGGCCCATCTGGGGTTGATTTAAAACCAGCCCGGTCTGCAGTTTAACTGTGTCCGTGAGGCTGCTGATGTGAAACCACTCCTCGCCTGAGAGGAGGAAGAGAGAGGAAACAGCGGCTGCCAGATGCTCCCCGCATCCCTGCGGGTGCTGCCCGGCCCCTCCAAGCCCCTTGGCCCTTCAAGAAATGGTGCATCATCTGCTGGGGTGGGACCAAATTGTGGGTTGGGTGGACAATATTGCATGGGAAAGAGCAATCAAATATACCATTTCTTCCATGCTCTGGTGACAGTTGCCAGCTGAGAATCCCTGGGCATCAGGGGATCAGCAGTGGGGAAAATAATACATTGGGGATTGTAGTGGGGTGTCACTCTGTCTTGCTGTGGGACGGACACCCAGGCGATGTTGTACAGAAATGGGTGTACTGGGGGTGGAGAATCCTGGGCTGATTGATAAACATGATGCAAACAGCAGAGAGTTTGGAAAATGTGCCAGTTAGAGATTTTCAGTGATATAATCACAGGATATCTTAAAACTTTGATTCTCAACAAGCCTAATCAAAGGGAAGTTACTGAACCTCAGATACAAAGTGAGACCCCATGCTGTAACAACACGAGTGCTAATCTCAGAGGCTTTAATAGACTACAAGAGCAAAAAATGCTCCTGGGACAGCAACAGTAGACACTGCACGAAGCGAGCAAGCAGCAGAGAGAAGCAGGCTCTGGAATCAGCACCTTCTTCTCACAGGCTGGGTGCTGATACAGGAGATGGGAAACACCAGTGGGATCTTCTGCTTCCAACAGCGCTGCTCCCATTGATTTTTAAAGCAGTAAAATTGGCCTTTAGTCAACCACTGCAAAGTTGCATAAAGCATATTTGATGGATTACACCTATCAAAACTTTTAGCGAGAGGAACAGGTACAATTAACAGGCTGCGTACAGGATCTTCTCTCCAATTTTTCCCTTGACATCATCAGTAATTACCTGCACTAAACATGCTGCTGCTGCGCGTGGGCTTGTCAATCAAGAGGCAGTGCAGACCCAGAACATCATAAATTCACTGTCATAAACTTTGCTGCCAGATTGAGGGAGAAGCGCTGTCAGAAGGGTACGTAGCATCCGCAGGGCTTTGTGTCCCTCCCCATGCCCTTGTGGCTGAGGACGAGGAAGGAAATTACCACAGAGCTGTGCCACACGCACCGGCTGAAAATGCCGGTACTTCCAGCTCTCCAGAAGAGCCATCCCACAATTACCTTATGTGAGCCTGGCAGTTCCCTCCGCTGGAGAGATACAAGGTTATTAAGCAAATATGATTAATGAATAAAAGAACCTCTGGCACGCTGGAACGAGGCTCTGAGGCCCGCCGGGCTCCGGGAGGATTCGTCAGCTCGTGCTTTGGGAACTGCGTCAGGTTTCTGCAGTAATATGATTAACACGCTGTGTAATGGGCTAAATCCATCCCAAGTGTCCCTCCAGTTAAGCCTCTGCATGGACACCTGGGATGAATTTGGCCCCTTTACAGTGGATACACTTGACAGAGTCGTACTGCGAAGCTGGAAGAAAGGAGGGTACCGAGTTACTGCCTCAGCGAGGGAGGAGGTGGCAGAAAGGATGGAGAGGAGGGATGGATCTGGAAGAGAGCAGAGGGATCCAGAGCAGCCCCTGCCCTTGCTGCTCTCATGGAGCACAGGCAGGGCCGTGGGGTCAGAGAAGATGTGTGCTGAGCCTGTGTGCCTGCTCTGCCGTGTCTGCCATCCCCGTGGCCCGCTGCCACACCGCGGCACCTCCCGGCCAATGCCGTGGGACTTGGCCACGCGTTCATCTGCCGTACAGCGCTGCTGTCCCCTGCTCCAGAAAACACGGCGTTGCCAGACCTCGCCGGCTGGAGGAACGGGAAGGATGGCAAGTGCTGCCTTCCTTATCTGCAGGGCCAGATTGCGAGCAGCTGTGGGCAGATAAAGAGCAATGGAGATCAGCTGGAGGAAGGCATTTGCTTCCCCTGCAAAGCAAACTCTCTTTTCCCAGTGTACTCTGGCAGCAGCCGGGCTGCCTTCTGGGCAGGGAATCTTCTCTGCTGCAGGGGTGAGAGCAAGAGGATGGATGATGTAAGAGCAGGAACTTGAGTGACCAATTTAATTTTATTTGCAAACTTCTGCTTTATCTCGCCCTGTCGGGGCTGATGCCACTTCCTACCTCCCCCGGCCCGGGATGGGTGTCCCGTGCCGAAAGGCAGCGTGGTGGGGAGCAGCCCTGCACAAGCTGCACCTCAGCGGCCAGGCTCGGCCGTGGGTTTTGCTCTGGTGTTACAATGTTCCTTCATAGGTAGGCTTCGTCCTGTGGTAGTGTCCTGTACAGCATTAATATGATATTTCTTACCCATTCCAATATACCTTCCATTTCAGGTAAGTTCCATGGTTTTGTGCTGTTTTAATGATTCCCAGCAAGTACCTTTGTTTTCTAGCCTTGGATAGTTTCATGCATGTGTTTGCTCTGGTTCCTTATAGTTTGCTTTAGTCTCGTAATTACTGAGTGATCGCAAGGAATCGAGTTGTTTAGAGGAACAGCCTAGAAAGGGATTAATCGCAACCAGACCTCGTTAAAATCCCGTTGCCACACCAATTCCCCACACTTACAGAACCTGACCACAGTGTGAAAATTGATATTTATGCTGAGGAGTGTCAATGCGCTGCCTGTGCACCGTTTCCTGATTTACTGTCCTCCGGGGTTTGAACTCTGGGGCTGCAGTGAGACATGCTGCTTGATTTCCAAGCCCCCAAAATGAAATAACTGCCCACCCGGGCCCTTAAGCACCAAGTGTGATCAGCACATTAACGCTGCTAGATTCTGGGGATGATCAGCCTTCAGCTTTAAATTAAGTTGCCTGATTTCTTGCAGTCCGATTCCTGAAAGCTTGTTGAACCGGATGAAAACAGTAGCAGAACATCCAGATTTTGTGATAGGGATTAAAAGTCTGCTGCTGGGCATGATTTAAATTCATTCCTCTTGGCCTGTGGTCTCCCTCGTCCTGCTGGCTAATGGGGGACAGCCTCGGCGCACTGGTGACAGATTTCCTAGGAGGCCAAAACCACTGAGGGAAGTTTTTCCGGAGGCGAGGCAACTCTCTGGGGTTGCTGGGGACTGGTCTTCTCCTCCCCAAGCAGCACGTCCTGTGGCTGGTTGAAGAGAGCTCCCTCCCCGAGGCCTGGGATGGGTTTCAGAGTTTGCTGAAAATGATAAAAATCTCTCTTAGTTACCAGTATTATGACACAACAAAATAGAAGTTTTTGTGATATTCTCTGCAGTGGAAAAACTCTGCAAAAAAGTGTCTGTTGGCTTTGAAAGTCGCCTGCTCCAATACTCTTAACAGATGGACGGCTGCTGCTGCGATGTGGCTGGTCTGCGCTTGCAACCCTTTAGCTCCCGTGGAGACGTAAATGTTTTGTTAGGAAAGAACAAGTTCTGCCTGAGATCTTGGCTGTGGCCTCTGGGGCATGGGGAGTGCAGGCAGGAGAGTGGGCTCCCGGTGCCCCACACCTGGCAGGGCACAGCCTGCCCAGCCCTACATGGTACCCAAGGCACCAGTGTGACATTTATACTCTGCAGCTCTCCCATGGGATGCTGCTAAGGCCTGGGTGGAACATCTTGCTGAAAAGGATGCCAAGACACACTCACTGGAGCAAAGGGGCAAAGGGTGCTAAGAATTTTAATGATTCTGGTTCGACCGATAACAGATCTGTTAATGTAGTCTCTGCAACTAGGAAAGACAGGTTTATTTCTGTACCTCCCAGGAGACAGGCTGAAGCTATTATAAAGTTATTAAGCTATTATTATACACAGGTATTAAGGCTGAACGAAGAAGCCGGGTGTTATGAGGGCGTATGAAAGAAAAACCTCGGAGGTGCACAGGAGAAGTTAGGGGAAGCAATGGTGAGGCATTTGTAGCGGGAAGGGACTGGTTTAGCTATGGGACCAACCAAAGCTAGAGAAGATAAATCGTAAGTCACCTTTGAGCTCTTGACAAGGTGCGTAAACCATTTTCTTCTGCCATACAGCTGATTTGTGAGGATTCCTACAGGGAGGTGAGCAAAAGAGCCAGCCCTGTGCTGAGGACATCCTACTCACCAGATCTCTAGATCCTGTTGTGCTCTGTGGTGTGAACAGAGACTAGACGAGCTCTGAAACTCAGGGAAGAGCCCACCTGGGATTGCACTTTATATGGGCCTCTGCAAAAATGATGTTGTAGTCAGCAAAACTTGTGTACTCGGTGTAAGTGAGTGTGCAGCGCCTGTGAGGTCCGAATTCAACCAGGCGGCTGGAGGAGGGAAGCTCCGTGAGAAGGGAGGATGCTAGGTGGACCTGGCACGTGGAGATGATGCCTCAAAACCCAGTGTGGGTAGCATCTTGGATCTACTCAGTGCTTAGAAACTCTAAACACAGTGGGATACAGCAGCTGGATCTTTTTCCAGCAATCTGAGCATCCACCACAGGGAGCAGAGCCAGGGCTGTGACACATGAGCACGAAACGTTAGTCAGAAAGGACAAATAGAATGTGAAAAACCACCAGAAACTCCCAAAGCGGGTCAAATTCCTTGATGCATCTAACAATAGATGTAGGATGGGAAGGGCAGGGTTGGTCTGGTTGCATGCTCTCCTGCACCTCCTGAAATCTGGGCTGTACTGCGGGCCTGACTCCATCGTGGTGAAATTCAAAGCAGGTGGCTGAAATTATGGCAACCAGAGGCTCCGGCTGTGCCTCCTCCACCCGGGTCTGCCTGGCATAATATTAGCTTCACGCCTGAGTGAGGAGGACTTAGCTTATTAAACTTGCAAACCTGCCTTGCACTAGCCCTTGGGTATTTAGGACTGCTGGGTCTCTGGGGCAGGATGCTCTAATGCTACTTTTACGCCACGTCTACCGCAACGAGGCCTCCTTAATTGGCTTGTGGTTCCCACCAGCACTGCAAGCAAAGAATAAGCGATGGAGAAAAATCTGCCCGCACCACAGCTACCGTTCGGTTGGTGCATCATTAGTTCACATGTTGTCTCTCTCTCCAGAGACAAACAAGCTGGGTAGCGAAAAGGTCTGCGGGGAGGATGCACCGCAAAATTCAAGCACAAGAAGTGGGGGACACAGGCGGTCCTCACCCACAAGGCATCCCCCTGCCCTGTCTGGTTTCACGCCTCCACCAAGTTCAGAATTTTCAGTAGCATGGGGGGAACTTGCAGTAAAATTTAATGGGTTTTTTTTCTCCTTTATTTTTAAAAAAACAGCCCCCCCTCTTCCCTGCTTTAATCACTTTAAAACTGCCCTGGAGGAGCGAGACTAGGGTAAATAAATGTGGGAACCAGGGGAGTTCTTGAACTGTTAAAGAAATCAATATAAATCACAGAGTAACCTTGCCCTGATATCTTCCTTATCACCTCTGAGGCTCTACCTGCCTTTGTCTAACAACAATCTCAGTTAATTAGATGATTAATCTAATTATCTAATTAGGTGGAATTGCTAATAGCTATTCCACCTAATTAGGCCAGTGGCTGTATCTCAGCAGCAGCGGTTCTCTCTTTCTGGCTAACCCTCCACCTTCTGCCATGCCTGAAACCAGGCTCTGACACAATTCATGGCTCTTTGTTTGCTTTAACCAAAACCACCTGGAAGTGGTTTTACATTTTTACTCAGGCTTTCCTTGAATGAAAGCAAGGTGGCCTGTTGGAAAGTGGAAAAGGAAGGTTTCAGCAGAAGATGAAATTTTCAGCAATGAATGCAGGAAGCTCTTAATTTTTAAAATTCATTCTCCTGGTGTAAGATTAATTTTAGCTCTGAACACAGAAACCTGTTATGAATTGATCCTAGGGAAACATATTGCTCTGAGGCTGGGGAAACAACGTAAGTAGCTTTTTTTCCCCCCTTTATTTGGACAAGTTTAGCTAACTCATGGCTGCCGTCCCAAACACAGTCTCTTCCCCTGCAGAAATGTGGATTGTTCTCTTGCTTCAGCTTTCCTGATCTGACCTACGTGCGACTGCAGGAGGGAGCTGGCCAGAATTAAAACCAGCCTAAGGCCGTTGATCCCCCATCAGCAGGGTCCCAGTGCTCATCTCTGCAGACAAGCTGTAGCTGGCAGCACCACGACACACTACTTTTGGACTAGTGACGGCAGCACCACTGTCCCCTCAGGAGCTGTAGATGCCTTTGGGGCTGCAAAATTACCATACGGCACTCACAGGTTGTTGTTGGTTTTTTTTCCCCTTAATGCCTAAATTGGATTTAAGGACATTTTTGTACATTCCAAAACAAATTGGCAGCTGTCTGCAAAACAGGCAGCCGGACTTGGCCCTGAGAAAAGATCAATGTGCTCATGCTTTGCACCCAGAGCTCTGTTTTCTCGGGATCCCACCTTACCCACCAGCCTAAGCACAAGAAAAGCCATTCAACATCTGAGCAGTCCAGAATTTAGACTCTTCCAGTCCTAGGCGTGTTCAATGGCTCACGCCATTGCTTTCCGTTGCTGGTGAACCTCACTGGAGACCTACCAATGTCTACAACCGTGGCAGGCACCACTTGGTGTGGTGCTCAGGGAAGGAGGCATTGGGGTCAGAAATCAGCGCTGTGTGTCAGAGTCCACAGGAACCCTGGCTGGAGCCTGGATGAGGTAAAATGGCCAGGTAGGTTCTGCAAGAGCGTTTCTGTGGTAGAGCACTTCTCCCTCCTGGAAATGCCTCCTTCCCATCGTGCTCTCAGGTTAATCTGCTGCAATAGCATCCAGACCTGTGATCTGGTTCTGGGAAGAGAGTCCTGCTCCTGCCTACATCCTCTTGCACGACTGGGATGATGGGCAACAGATGAATCCATGGCTTTTCATTTTGCTTTCTCTGTGTTTTGTTTTGCTTTTGTATATATATCTATATATATAAAAAAATCTGAAGCACCATAAAATGTCTCCTTGGGGTAGTTTGATTTTTCTTTAAAAACAAAAAGTAGTTATATATTATATATATATTTTTTGAACTGCTTGGAGCAAAGTTGTCTCAGCATTCTCATTTTGAAACTCCCATATTGAGGTGTTTATTACAGCATCGTGAAAATTCACATTGAGTTGAAACTTGGCAAATGTCTTTTGGCTTGAAGCAAGTTTTCTTTTGAAGGAGTTTACTATTAAGTGTTTTAAGCATTTTTTTTTTCCTTTCTCTCTATTTTTCTTTTTGAAAAACAACACCTTCCAGAACTGGGTTCAGAAGCAGCAGGCCAGCTCTGCAGCAAGTGTGAAAGCTGTGAGTCAAGCACAGAGCTGCAGCCATTCATGCTTTTTTCTGACATCTGTTGAGGGAATGGGAGGAAAGGAATTCAGCTGTACTCTATGAGAAAAGAGGCTTTTTTGTTGTTGTTCTTTTGGTGAGTCCTGAGTAGCTGCACTCCCACCAGATGCCGGTGATCCTAATGCCAGCTGCACAGAGCACAGCATCTCTGATTGCCTGGAGCTGGTCCCTTCACATGCCCCAGAGCAAGCCAGATTTGGTGTACCTCTAAGAAAATTGAGTGTGCAGCAGGCTTGTTGCTGTTCTATGACTTAGATGTGTATTGAACAACATCCCTGGCAGGGGCTGGGATCATGTTGTTACAGTTCCACTGGAGTAAATGCAGTTACTGCTGATCTGGTTTGTGCTATGGCCTCAATATCGATGCCACAGTCTGTACTTGTTTTATACTCACATACTTTTCTTCTTTTTCAGGTGTGCAGACCCATCTTTTTCAGTGTGAGGATGTGTGAGTAGATAACTAGGTTTATATAACCTGTGCTGGCAAGCTGCATGTCCCATGGAACCAGGAGCAGGAGTCACCTACGTGGTCCTCTGCTGGGCAGCAAGCCTTGCTTCATCCCTGCCCTGCATCTTTTTTTTCCACTTCCAGTATCTAGCAGCAGCCAGAAGTGGAAGTACCAAAATCTCGAGAGTTGAGCCTGCTTTCTCTGGCTCTGTCTCGCAGACTCAGGATGTTTGAAGAGGTCTGATAATCACCCTTACCTTTGCTTATTTATCAGCTTAGTCTCCACCGGAGAGGGTTCGCAGTGCCCTACCTGAGATGGTTCTGCTCACAAAACCGTGCTGGCTGGCTGCCACAGCAGTGCTCACTAGAATATGAAAAAATAGCATTGGTACTTCTGGTCCAGTTCTTCTGGTGCTTTTTCTATTTTTGTTCCCCTGTTGAAGTTTGCCACAACAGAATTGTGCTTATGCTGTGAAGATACCAACCTATTACCACCATTTTGTATCACAGATATGATATTTTCACTGCAATATTTAAGATATACACTGCTGGAATACCTGCATTTGGATAATTGTGAATTTGGCTTTATCCGTACTGGGGTTTATCAGCCCCTTCCACAAAGCATGAGTTACTTAGGTGATTGAATTGCGATGTTGACTTCCTCTTTCCTCCCCTCATCCTAAATTTTTGTTGGTATTTTATTAGATATTAATTTTTGACAATGTGCTCCCATGTATCATTGCTATGCAGATGTTACACAGATCTATTCACCATTTTCCGCTTGCCGTAGTTCGTTAGTCTATTCAGCAACTTTGTGTCTTTCCTCGTCACAGACTTAGTTCTACAGACTGCACGGAGCTAGAAGATCAAGGTGTTTTTTCTTGGTTGCCAGCATCTAGCACAAAGGAGGAGGCAGATTTGGAGATGCTGCTTGTTTCTATGGATGATAATCAATAAGACCCATTAGGGAGACAACTACATACATCACTAAACTTTGACCTCTGCTCTCCAGAGCAGTCCCAAGATGCCTATTCATATGCTGGTGACATCCAGATTGCACTATTGCAAAAGCCTCTTTGCTTGGGAAGGGATTACAGATTTAAATTGCACAGCCTTTGCTATCTGTAGAATACAGCGTGCGGGATGCTTTGCTAGAGCCTCTAGTTTTTGTTGGCTTTCTTTTCTACTCAGCCAAGTTTTATATTTAATGCTGTTGCACATAGAGTTTTTTATGCCTCTACCTTTTCAGGCTGTTTTCTACTCCTGTCTGTCTGGCATTTTAAGGGTTTGCAGACCCTGCAGATTCTTGGCACTGGCTGTTGCTTGCATATTGCTCCTCATCTTTCAGATCCTTTTTCTACTACATCTCTCTTCAGCAGGCTGTTTCTGATAGAAAGTTTTTGGCTTGCTGTTTGAAGTTCCTGATAGTCGGCATTTGATCACTTGCTAATTCAGTTCTAAAACTATTTTCCAAAGAACCCATGAAAGACTATCTATAAATAGATTATATTAAAAAAAAAAAAAAGAAAGAAAACTTAAAAAAGACCCTTATTTTGCTGAATAGAGGAAGTTTTAAATTTTCTGGAAGGAAAAATACACATACCAAATTTAGAAGCGAATCGGAAATCCCTGGGTATTTGAGAAATCCATTTCTAGGCACAAAAGCTGGATGAAGAGTTTTCTTCTCCCTGTACCTCTCCCTTTCCCTTGAGAGAGCATCTACTGAAATCTGTTGGCTGGAAACAAGTCGGATGAGATTATTTGGTGTGGGTGGGTGAGGAGGGAGAGACAGGACTCTGATGACAACAGTAGGGTCTGACTTCAGCAGGATCACAGAGGCAGGAGGGACCGTGTGAGCTGCTTTGCTGTGAGATTCCTTCTGTAAGTGATCAAGGTCCATCTTTACATTGAGTGCCTTTGCTCCTCCTGTTGCAAGGCTGTTTCTGTTCCTTGCTCCTCTGAAGGTTAGAAACAGATGTCTAGTTTCCAGCCTACATGTCCAGCATAGATCAGTTGTGCTCTTCTTTTTTTGTCTGCTAGCTCTTTTATTGCTGCAATGTGCTGCCTCCTTCCCCAGTGTATTTTTTAAAGAGTGGTCATATCTCCTCCCAGCCTTTGTTTCCCCAGGCTGAGCAAGTTGAGTTTGTGGAGACTTCTCTGATAAGCTTCCCATTCCTCTGACCGTACTAGAAACTCTTTTCCATGCTTGTCCCAGCTTGAATGTGGTTTTTTTCTTCAACTGGAGAATTGTCTGAAGAATGGTAACTCCCACAGGATCTTGCCTGTGCACTGTACAGTGCTATTAATATGTTTCCCTGTCTCTATTCAGTGGTACTTCTTCTGATACCCTCTGCTTGTCACTGGCCTTTCCAGGAGCTAAGTCACACCAGCGGCACACAAACACCTAAGACAGGTCTTCTCCCTCCCATGCACCAAACCAACAAGCTTTAAGTCAGAAAGTTTTATTGCGAGCACCCAGCTGCCTGTCAGTAACAGTATTTCATCGCATTGACACTTTGCTCTCAGTTATTCTCTTCTCCCAGTGTGATGTTCTGCTTCTCATCTTCAGCTTATTAGCACAATCTCCCCTTTTCCTACTGGGGTCACTAAGGAAAATATCAAGTAATGTTCATCACAAGGCAGTTTTCTGAGGAGCTCTACCAACAATCTTCCTCCATCCCCATGGTTCTGCTTGCTTCATCCCTTACCTACTTTGCCACACCTGTGCTCCCAGTGCAGCTAAAAACATCCCATCTGACCATGTATCTGAGTTTTTACCGAAATCTGGAAAATGGAATACTGTGTGGTAATTCTTCCTTATCATTTGTTTCTCTCCCACAATTATCAGTAAAGTCTCTGAGTGTCCCTGTATTAATCCAAGATGCTTGTTAATTCAGTGTGTTTTGCTGGAGCATGCATAAATGTCTGTGGTGCACCAGGGCCATCCATCAGCCAGTCCTGTGTTTACACAATCACTAGCACAACGTTTCTCCCCAAAAGCTTACAAACTCAGCCTGGGCCACCTTTTCAAAGACACTGTCAAGTGCTTAGTGAGACTTCCAAGAGTAGTTTCCTCCTGACTTCTCACTGGCATTGGTACCTGAAGCCAATGACAGTTAATGCTGTGCTTTGAAAGCAAGAGAGGGTGCGGTTAGTTGACCACTGCTGTCTCCGGCCAACGCATGCTTTCTGGTTTGGTATTTTGTTTTGTGGTGAAGACTTCCAGGCTTCTGAGCATAGGCTCCTGCTTCCCTTGCCAAGGGTGCTCTGACGGTATGGCAAACATTACGATACTTTGTGTGAAGCCCGCCAGCTTTCACACAGCCTCTTTTTCTTCCACCCCTTGATACCTTCTCCTCATCCTGGAAGCCTGGGGAGGCCAAACACATTTAATTCCCTTCAGCAGGACACAGAGAAATGAATGCTGGCTGTTAAGGTGCTTTAGTGTAGCTGATTCACCATTTCTACCCTCAATTGCTAATTTCCCCTTCACCCCCTTTTACTAAAAGGTGCTAATCATGTGGTGATATGCAACTTCCCTGCCCCAAAGAGCAACATCACTTCTGATCCTCTTAGCTCTGGCTAGACTGAGACACCTGTATCCTGAGATTGATTTCAGTTCCTGTGTAACAAATTCCTTATTAAATCCACAGAAAAGTCATTTACTAGTGGTTAGACTTCAGGCTGTTCAGGACAGCAGTCACTTCTGAGAAGTTATGCACATCTGATGCAAAATTACAAAAATGTGTATTTACCACAGTGACCAACGGGGCTGAGAAGCTCAAGTTAATATTTATATTTGGCATTGAACCCTATGCACAAATACTGACTTTGGCTGCGTGCAGAGCGTTCCGGTTTGTTTTTAAATCTGTTTATACCAATGGTCCAGGTGCAGGGAATTATCCCTGCACCCTCAGCACCCCAGGTTTTGGAGGTCTCACTGTGCTGAAGAGGCTACTAACAGAGTGCTTATCTTGGGGGTGTATCTCTGAGCATCCCTGGCCAGCTGCTCTGTGGAGGGTACGGACCGTGGGTTTGGACTGTCGCCTGTTTTCAGGGCTGAATCAAGGAAGGAGGAGCAGCTGCGATGCTGCTGGGGTGAGGGATGGTTTGGGGGATGGGGAGGCCGAGCTGGTGCAGAGGGGTAACGATGCTCCATCTGTCTCATCACAGCATCTCTGTACCTGACATGAAGGATGTACTGACGCAAAGTCAAATCTTTGCTGGGCAAAGCCATTTGTGTGTGAGCTCCCAGCATAGCTGCGGCAGCCAGGTTGGCCTGGGAGGTTTGTGTCCTGCTCTCCCAGCTGCTGTGAGCATGCCTGCCCTGGTGCTGTGTCTCTTGTCATGCCCTGGAAGCATCTGCAGACAGTGTCTCTTCACAAGGTTTTTGTTGTTAAAAATACATATGGTGGGGGAAGGGGAGAGGCGGAAAGAAGTGGGTTAACAGGATGCTCTTGAAGTTGAGAGTGCTCTCAAGCAAGCAGTTGCACACAGTTGGCACTGATGAGAAAGTGGCATCTTCTGGAGGCAATGGTGGGAATTTCTTCAGGTGGATTTACCACCAGCTGGGCAGCAGTGTGGAGTCCAAAACATTTAGCTGGAATGAGTTTGGTTTGAAAACTTGTGCCATCGATTCATGTGTGAGCCTAGAAATTTGCTTCGCTCGCTTTCCAGATCCAGACTGCTGGGGTTGATGAGAAGTGCTCAATGACTTACCCAAGGCTGTCTTGTGAGCACATGAGAGCCCAAACTCCATTAAAAATCCCCAAATGCTCAGTGGGGTGCACTGCCCATGCCACCTTGGTGAATTTTGAGGCCGCCAGGATAACTCACCGTGCTAACACCAGGGTGTGAAAGAAATATGCCACTAAGGCAGTCGTCATTTACTTTGGCTGTATTTTCAGCCCTGATTTCTGTCAGTGGTTCCTGTCTTGGTGCATTGGTCTCTGGAGGGGTCAACAAAGTAGTGTTGCCCATCCCAAAAGCTCTGGCTGGATCAACACATGAGCGCATCACCATCCACAGTGCTCCTTCAGGAACCGTCTTTGAAGGTAAAGACACCCAACCAGGGCTTGAGGGGTGTTTAACAAACAGGGAACGACCACCTCCTGTTGCATGTACCTGACTGAATGAAGTCACACTATGCTTGGGTTGCCAAGCTTTGAACATGTGACTTTGAAAGCGTTATTTGCTGAGGAAGGAAGGTTTCCAGGGAAATTGATAATAAAGGATGTAGTAGGTTTTTGGAAAGAAAACAACTTTTGCTATGAAAACAGCAACCCTGGAACTTTTTTAATGGGCCATAGCTCCTTGGTGTTTCCACAATAACTTACTCTGCCTGTGGTGGCTGTCACTCTGCTTAATGCAGCAATGGGGAGCTAAGGGGAGCAGCTGTGGCAGAAAACAGGAGGCAGACCATGCGTAGATCTCCTCCCGAGTCAAAATGTCAGCACTTACTGTCTTTCTGTGCTTCTTCTCAGATTCTCTGCTGACCTTGTCCCCAAACAAGGTGTTCTTCTTGTCCCCATAAGCATCATTGCCATGAAGTTCTGGTAGCAACTGCACACCAGGACTCTGCACTTACCAGACCCCATGAGCACTGCTGAGTTACTGTTCCCACACAGATTCCCGAAGCAAATGATACTGCTGTAATCTAAAAGAGCAAAAATGTTTGGAAAACAGCAGATGCAATGGGAAAATGACACTTCCTACATGTGATAATTGCGCAACCTTAACTCTGCCCTTGGAGTATGTCTGCTTCTTGCTGTATTGTTTGGGAACTTGCGTGGCGTAGAAAAAAGTCATTGGAAGTCTTCATTTGTGCAAATAATGGTTAAAGCGGTTGGTGGAGGTGCCAGCAAGGGTTAAATTACCTGTGTGGGGATGGGGGTGCTGGTAGGGTAAGTGGATTACATGCAGCTATTAAATATGGGGAGGTGACTCTGTCAGCATGATTTAACTGTTAAAATGGGCATCAGTGGAGGGGAAAAAACCTCTGTGGCTTGTGAGTCCAGATCACTTTAAAGTGCAGGACATGGTTATGCTTGCCTTCTGCCATGGTAGGAGTGTATCCTGCTGTAAGCCACTTACGTTTGTTTGCTTTTTAGGTAACAATTTTCTTTATTTTTTCCTTGTATTCACCCATAGGTTAACTGTGTTCAGACTCTCTTCACCCTCGCCCTGCAGCCCCGCTCTTGGGCACAGCCCACAGACGTCCCTCCTGTCTGCACTGTTTCTTGCCCTGGGATGAAGTTTGCTCTTTGCTGGCGGGAGCTATTAGCTTGGCTTAGTCGCCACTGAGAAATTGGGCAAGCACGGTGAAAAGATGTCTGTCCTGCAAGGCTCGTGCAGCTAGGAGCGGCTGAACCAACTTTCGTCCTTGCTCACGGCTCGATGGCCCGTCCTCCCTCAGCTGTCCATTGCCCCCATCTCCTCCTGCAGCCGCTGCTGAGGAACCGGCCCCGCGTGAAAAGCGGCTCAGCAAAGAGGGCAAGGGCTTGTCCTGGGCACATCGCTGTCCAGCCCGACACGCCAGGCCTCAGCGGGCAGGGGCAAAACTCGGGGCCAGACTGCCACTTTTTGGGAAATGCCACTTTTTGCCACCTCGGGAGTTTTGCAGAACCACAGCTGGTGCTTTCCGTGGAGTCGACAGATTGTTGAGGGATTGACGGGCACGTTTCTGGAAGACTACGGCAGCGCTGTCGAAACGCCTTCGGCTCTGTATGAGCTTGTGACCTGACCCAAAGCCGAGAGGAAATTCATAAAGGTGGCGGTTGAGGTGCTCGTGAAGGCGCCGGGGCCCGTGCCCGAGGACAGGGCACGGAGCGGGAGTTTGCCCCCGGCTGCCTAGCCCTACCCGGTAACTTCCAGCACAGCCGCCGGCGGGGCGAGGCAGGGCTCGGCCGCCCTTCCCCTCACGGAGGGCACCGCATCCCCCGGGCCCGCCGGTACCTGCTGCCCCTCCCGCCGCCCGCTCCCGCCCCGCGGGCAGGACGGGGCCGCGCGGCCGCGCTCTCCCCCCAGGGGCTGCCGCCCGCAGCAGGCCAGCCTCAGCCCCGCTGCCCCGGGGACTGGCAGGCGACGAGCCCTCTGAGGGGGAAGGGACGGGAAAGGAAGGGGCCACCCGCCGCCGCCGGCGGAGAGGAGCCAGCCCGCCCGCCGCGGCTGGGTCCCGGTGCGGGGAGGGGGGGCAGCGCCCGCGGCGCTGAGGGGAGGGAAGGAGGGCGGGAGGCGGCCCGAAGGGGCTCCCGGCCGCGGGTGGGGGGGGAGGTGGGACCCGCCGGGGAGGCGGCGCGGCGCGGGGGGCGCTCCCCGCTTCTCCTCCTCGCCAGGGCTGGCGGCGGGGCCGCCTCCATTGGCCGCGGCGCGGCGGCGAGCTCCGCCCGCCGGAGCGGCGCGGGGAGGGAGGAGGAGGAGGGAAGGAGGGAGGGCGCCGGGCTGCGCTGCGCTGCTAGTCTGGAGCGGAGCCTGGCAGCGGCAGGAGCGGGGGTGAGGAGCAGCCGGAGCCTGCTGGACGGAGGCAGCCCCGTCCCCCTCCCCTCCCCCTCGCCTCTTTCTTTGTGCGCAGGGCAGGGGCGGCCCCGATCCATGGTCATGGGCGACAAGAAGAGCCCGACCAGGTGAGCGGGGGGGCGCAGGGGGGTGGGGGGGGGTGGGGGGGAAGAGGCACCTAAGATGGAGGGAGCCCGGCGGGGGCCGCCCCTGCCTGCCCCGGCGGCGGGCCCGGCTCGGCTGCTGGCGCGGCGGGAGGGGATGGCGGTGGGTAGGCCCCTGGCTGGTAGTTGCGTGCGTGTGCTCCGCCGCGGGGGAAGGGGGGGCGGCGGCGGCGGCGAGGGGCTCCTAAGATGGAGGGAGAGTGCGGGGAGGGGGGCGGCGTGCCCGCGCCGCCCCGCCAGGTACGCGGGGGGCCGGGGCGGGGGGGCTGCGGGCGGGGAGGGAGGGAGGGAGGCTCCTAAGATGGAGGGAGCGTGGAAGGGCAGCAGCAGCGGGAGGAGGAGGAGGAGGAGGAGGAGTGCCGGTGTCTCCCTGCCTGCCGCCGGTGCCAGGGCTGGTCTGGTGTGAGAGCAGCCATGGCGGCTCCGCTCGCTCGCCCTCCCGCTCCGCGCACTCGCTGCTCCCAGACAAAGGGAGGTTTAACAAGGTGGAGGAGGGAACGCGCCTCCCAGCCTTCAAACTCTCCCACCCTCCCTCCGACCCTCCCTCCGAGGGACGGGGAGGGGGGGGGGGGCGGCTCCCGCCGCGGTGCGGGGGGCGCCGGGGGACGCGGCTGGCCCGGCCCGGCTGGGTTCGGCCCGGCCCGGCCCGGCTGGGCCCTCCCGCGGTGCGGGGCCGGGGGCGGAGCGGCCGCACCTCTCCGGGCGCCGGCCCCGGTAGGTGTTTGTCGGCCGTTCCCGGGCGCGGGGGGGCGGAGGGGAGAGCGGCGGTGAGAGCAGGCGCTGGGTTTCGGGGCTCTGTAACATGGTTTCTCATGTGTGTGTTTTCTTTCTCTCCTCCTCCTCTCCCTCCTCCTCCCGCCGCCTCTCTCCTCCTCCCCAAACACACACGTACACACACACGCTTCCCCTCTCCCTCCCCCTCCTCAAGGCCGAAGAGGCAAGCCAAACCTGCAGCCGACGAAGGCTTTTGGGATTGTAGCGTGTGCACCTTCAGGAACAGCGCCGAAGCCTTCAAATGCAGCATCTGCGATGTCAGGAAAGGCACCTCCACAAGGTACGTCCGCACCTTTCGACGCGGCTTTCGCTCCACGCTGGGCTGCGCCGACTTGTTGATTTTTTTTTTTTTTTTTGCTGTTGCCTGGATATCGGCTGGTTGCATCCCCCCTTCCCCCGGTGCAGTCCCTTCTGTCCCCGTTCAAAAGCCTGTGGATTTTAAAAATTCTCTTTCAAGCATTTAATTGGAGCTGGAAGACGTGTTTCGTGGATGTGGCAGCGACCTGAATCTTTTTGTTGTTCTGTGCTTTTTTGTCACTGATGTACAGAGGACCTCTTGGAGATCTGCAGCCAGCCAGGAACGTTCAGTCTGTGGTTTGGGGCAGACAGTTTTCTGTGGTTTGGGTGGAGATTTACCTGTATCTTCTAGAGGAGTAGAAATGATTGAGGATTAGGGAGTGAGAAAGGAAACAGCTGAAACTAAAGATGCCAGGAGAACAACAACTCCCTTCCTGAGATGTTGATCTCTCGGTGTCTGTTGTCATCCGAAAGGAATCGGCTTTGTGCTCAGTGTGGGAATGGTGCGGATTTCTGAAAGCTTTAGCTGTCAGGTCTCTCTGATTGCCTTGTGCTGAGTAACTGTGGAAGTCTTTACGAGATGGTGAAGCTGACATACAGTACTTAAGTTAATCTCAAAAAAACCCCCCAAAACTTGCACTCTCCCAGTTAATGGGTTCAGAAAGTTGTCTTGGAAATATCAATTGGTGCTAAAACAGGCATGTGGTGCTCTGCTTTTTCTTTCTTTTTCTGATTTGTTTTACCATGTTGTCTTCTGATTTTGTTCATGTGGTTCCTTCCAAATTTGAGTTCCTATTGCTCTGCTCTGCCATGGAGGTAGTCTGTAAGATTTCCATTGTGAAAGGCATCGTTTTCCTCCTTTGAGTGAAGCAGTGTATTGAGATGCTCTCATGAGCAGGCTGTTTGCATGACTTGGCTGTCTTGACTTGATTGACAAAGGAGATGAAAGCATGTTCGGTTGGTTATTGTTCGCACTGTGCTTTAGACAATGTGAAGTGCCTACATTTTTAATGGGGAGCATGCTTTTGGGCCATTGAAATTCTGAGTTACAGCAACAGAGTGCTGTACTGCTTCACAGTGTGTTTTATGATACATGTCAGTTACAAGTATCTCTACGCTTTTTACAAAAGATACAGAGGTGTTGAACTTCAACCAATTTTAAATAGAATAGTTACAGCCTTGAATAAGGTCGAGCTTTTGGGACAGCAGTGTTCCGTAGGCACCTAGAGTGGATTCTTCACTCGTTTTGTTCAGTCTCGTTTTGTCACGCAACTAAACCTTCACTGCATGCTTGATTTCTGTGGGTTTCTGTTGCCTTGGCTTCCCCGTTGGCTCAGGTGAAACACGTTGATCCTGCAGTCGCCTGGTCTTTAACTGTGCTACTACAGCACGTAGCCTCACAGTCACCACAAGTTCTCGCAGCGTCACGTCAAGCATGTGCATGGATGTTTGTAGGAGGAGAGCCTTAATGAGATGTAGGAGCCCATATGGGTTGTATCTTGTATCAGACTCGATCGTTTTCGTTTGGCCACCATGCTGATGTTCATTTTGAAAGCAGCAGCTTTCACTCGCATGCCCTTTTTTTTTTTAAATGATAATTTTCAAACTGTTTGTTGAGGGAGTAGGATGTTTTGTCTTTTAAAGGGCCATTAAGAGGGATAGCAGTTGATTATTTCAGGTTAAGAGCTGTAGCCTTACTTGCAGATGTGATCCTCGGGTCTAGAACATTGTACTTCTGTTTAGCTTTTAATGGACCCTTATGAATGGCTTCTAATTTTAATTCATTTAATTCATCAGCTTTCTATTCATTTTTGCTGCTTTTTAAATTGCTTTTGTTTGTAGAATTTGAGAAAGTATTTAAAATATTCAATGGACCATCATGTCTGCTTGCATATTTGTATAATTTATGAATAAATATAACTGAAAGCAGGAGTGATTGAATGTTGTGAATGAGCATCGTATGTTGAGAAGACCTGGGAGGTCAGAGTCCTTTGTTGTGGTACTGCTTTGAGTGTTACAGTATGTGACGTACGAGTCGATGCCAGGGAAATTCTTCAGAATTTTTTAAATAAATGACTGATGTAAAGATACTTAACGAGTTATGATTGATAATTTATTACTTGAAATATAAGGTGTCTGATGAGCTTGACTTTTAAGTTGCAATTTGACAAGTTGATGACGCTTTTCCACATTTAAAACTACATTGCTTCATTAAGGCTTACTTCAGTGACACTTATCGGAAATTTATCAAACTCACTTTTTAAAAGAACTCAACAAAGTAGTGAAAGATAGACAAGACAGTTGTGTGATGCAACTCATTTTCATCAAAATATTGTGTGCAATTACAGTATGCCCATTTTTTTTATTAAGATCTGGTATGACCTACTTCCACCCCCCCACCCCCCACCCCCCCACCCCATGAAGCCAGTTATCTGCTGTAGAATTTACTTTAGCTAATAAATATTCTCTGATTTGAGAACTAGTTAGGACGTTAGCTAATTCTCACTGTGAGTATATTTTTTCAGACTTGATATAATCTGTTGGTGTGTGGGAGGGGTGGCTGGCAGCAGTTAGAAATTTTACTTTCTCAGGTCCAACTATCCCCTTTCCCTAGGATCTCAAAGAAGGTGCTTCAAACACAGTGAGTTTTTAGAGTTGACCTGCCAAGTCAAAATCACTGTAGATGCTAAACAGTTAAATTGCACCTGAATACTTTTTTCAAGGGGCTATTTATAAATATTTCAGTTGCACTTTTAAATAAAAATGAGGTCAAATTCATCTCAAGAGATTTGGGAGTTGTCTTGCAAAGATTACATTAAACCTGTAGTACTTGAATACTGGATTTGTTACCGTATGTCACTAACTCCCTTTCCTCAACTTTTATTCTTGCTATTTTATGGTTAAACTTTATTGCACTCTATTTAGGCAAGTATGTTGAGTTTTTCTTTGGTTTTTCTTCTGTGAGGATCATAGCAAAGATAAAAGCTATGTTCAACACAACATTCAGTTAGGTGAGATGATGATTTAACTGGCTAGCTTGGGAGTGCGCAATGGTTGCATTATGTGTTTGCTGGGCTGTATGATACTTTTTTTCTTTCCCGGAGGCTTTTATATTGGTATAATGGTGCAGGGAACTGGTGCTGGCCACCACTTCCACTTGCGTCCTGCGGCTCTTCTGGTGGTTTGCTCTGGTCTAGCCCCACCAGCTCCTGCACACAGGAGAAGGCTTGAATTAAACGTTCTGCTGGGAAATTTGCTCCATAGACATGTGTTCCCTTCCAATATCCATTACTACTTCAAATGTTGGAGGAAAGTTTACTTTGGATTTCCTAGGAGCGTGAGGGCAGAATTTGGCATTGTATTTCCCGTTATGAGGAGCTGTGTGTTCCTGTTTGAGGGTAGAAAATGGCTCCCTGTTTCCATTTCTTTTTCTTAATGGTATTCTTGCTCCTCTTCCCCTTTAGTTCTCTCATGATTTCTGTATGTTGTGTTCTTATACACCTCTTCTTGTAGTTTTCTCTCTCCTCCCAGGCATGGCTGTGCAGAGTGTTTCTGCGTGAGATTGCTTTCACACATCATTGTGAAGGAGAATATTCCCCCATTCTCTGATTTCAGAGGTAGTACTATTTCCTGAATCTTTCCTTTTGGATAAATAGGCAAGTGGTGTGATGTGATGGAGCTTCTTGGATGTTAATTTTTCTCTAACTTTAGGATAAGTGCTTTCCTTGTCCGAACTTTACATCCTCTATCATGAATGTGTCTTGATTACAGAGAAATGCACTAAAAAAGTCAGTGGAAGATGCAAGAGCAACAACTGGATGCCTGACATGCAAATTAAAACAATGGGACTTTTAGTACAAAATTAACGAGTTGTAGTGTGTATGTCCTCTGCAAGGCATGCACTTAGTAAGCATTTCTGTTGTATTTGTTGCTAATACCTGTATGCCTAGAGTGCATGGTCTGGAGTTGCATCAAGTGATTCGAACATATATTTCATTGCGGAGTGCTCAAGGAGTGTATGTCACTCTTCTGCAATCCTTGTTTCTGAGGGGAGGCCGAGCTGAAACTACTCATCATAAATTTAAAAGAAATTTTCTCTTGTGTGGAACAGGTGTCTCAGATATTGGCCTTTACTCCCCTTCAGTTCTCCAGAAAATTCCTTTGCATGTTTGCAGGATCTAAGCTAGCACCTTGAAGGATGTAAACTACTGTCCATGTCACCCTTGACAAGTATTCTCTTGTTCTGTATCCAAGCTGGCCTGACCAGAATAGACACCAGATAGTCCTGCTATTCCTGGAATGAGGAATCAGGCTCATGATCCTGCCCTCTATACAACTAATATATGCCCTTCTTATTTGCCATGTATTTGCAGGACTGCTCTTCTAAAAATGCTTGCTTTTGTGTGTAGCTTGGTGTAGGTTGGAAGCAAAGTGGTTTAATTCAGTTCTTTCAAGTTAATAGCTTTCACCTGCATTAAGGTGGGTTTTATTTAGTGTCATAGCTGGCCTTTAAGTGGGTTATTTTCTATAAAAATGGAGGATGCGACTCGTCTGGAAAAAGCTGTTGTGGAAGGGACATTGGTGCCTTTGCTCTGGAATATTTGTTTTATTAATTGGCCACTTAGATCCATGGTTAAATCATCCCTATTTTTCCCATTGATCACTGAAGCTAAATGGCAGTTGGATCAGGTGGAGTGGAGCATGGTCTGTACCAGCCTGGAGTTGTGTCAGTGCTCCATGGGGCTGTCCAGCCCCTGAGGATGTGTCCCCTCGGGGACTGCTTTGTTGGTAATGGATGGAAACAGCATCATTCTGCCTAGGTGGTTTCGAGTGCCGGAATGCATGATACCTATTTGCAAAATGTACGGAGTTCTTGGGACCTCTCTTGTCACATACCTTGTTTACCAGTGCTGCCTAAAACTAATTAGCTGTTACTTTTTGAAATTGTAGATGAGGAGTACTTTTGCTGGGTCTGACAAACCCACCATGGTGTGGGAGCTAAGGACAGGAGGAGCCTTTTGCAAACCTAGCATTTTATGAGCAGACAATGCTGATGGTTCGCAGCAAGCCCTGAATTCTGGGGCTGTGGTTTGACGATACACTGTGTTTGATTTCATGACTCATATTGTTGGACCCCAGGTGCCTCAGCCATGTGGCCTGGGGTCTTGATCCGTTATAAACTGACTACTGGTACAGAGTTATGCTACACTTATTTTTTTTTAACTAGCACAGGGTTAGTCTGTGAGATTTCATCTGAACAGATAAAGCTGTTCAGCTTCAGATCAGCTATTATCTGTCATCCTGGTGCATGCATAACACTGGCATTAAGATCTGCGTCTCTTACTTGGACTGTTTGAAAGAGTAAGAGTTGTGTCCTGATTTGCTCTTTGCTGGTGTTTGGCTCTGGCATTAATGATCTCATTACCATCACCACAGGATTTCTCTTGGGTCTCAGCACCTCTGGGAAATCATTCTCAGCAGGGAGGATCCTCAGTACTGACTGCAGCACCAAGGCAATACCTGTTTGCTATGGCTGTCAAAATTGGGTACCTGAAATGCTGTAGGTGACAAACACAGTAGGTAGTGTGGTGGCTGCTGTGATTCGCTTTGCTTCTGCCACATTTTGTTCCTGAAGGTCCTGTTAAGGAATAATAGCTATAGTGTTTTTTTATTAGGGGGGGTAGAAAAAAAAGATATTTTTGTTAAAATAAATAGTAGTATGTTTAGCGTGGAGTTATGATTTCTGTGTAGATTACCCATTCGGGTTAAATAATTGTGGGTGGTAGGGTTTAATATCCATTTCTGTTGGAGACTGTATAAAGATCTAATAGACAAACTGTGACACTAATCTATCACTGATAATATGCTGTGTGGATGTTAGTCATTTTTCCCTTCCTCCATAGATTGTTTTTTTGGGAGATGGGAATCTATGTGTGTGTAGGAGGAGAGGGCATGCAACTTTCTTTTACTGCTGTAAACAGACATTGCGTCCACTGGGATACTGATCCATTGCTCTCGGCAGGTCCTCGTGGGGAACTAGTAGGCAGAGGAATGTGGAGCAACTTTCTCCGCGTGCCTTTCTTAATTGCCCTGATTGTTTCATGTTCCCATCAGCTGGCTCCAGAAGGGCTGCTGCATTTGCACGATTGGCGTGTGGTTTTGCACCCTGATGGGGGTTCATCTAGTAAGTGGAACCTTCCATGAACTGGAAATAAGAAAGTGTGCAGTGTTGCTTGGAGTAACAGTTGAGAGGAGGGAAGTGGTGGATGCAAAGTGTGGTCCTCTGTGGGATCTCGGCTGAGTGTCCTGTGCTGCATGTTAGTGTTCCCCAGCAGCTCGGAGCGTGGCGGGGCTCTGTTTTGGCTGAACTTCTAGGTCCCTGAAAAAAGTCCATGGGACCCAAGACCCGTGAGGGATGAAAGTAGTCAAGAAGTGTGCTGTGGGCTAGGTGGATTGTTTTGGCTGACTACATCCAGCTTTTGTGCTATAGCTTGGACACCCCTGCCGTAACTCCAGGCTAGTTCACTGCTGATCATGAATCAGGTGTCACTTGTACTCTGGCTGCTGCGAGACCTGCTTTGCATTAGCAATGTGAATTAAACGGCTTTGCTGTTGGTAGGCTCACTGTTCCTTGCTGCGGTGCTGCTCCTTTCCTTCCTGCTCCATCAGCCTTGAATGAGCGGACAGGTCCTTCCAGGGTCCCTTGGTGAGAAACACAGAACGTGATGCACATCACCTTGTCTGTGTAATTCTTCTTATGAGGAAACCCACTGACCTATTTTGTGGGATTTCGAGTGGTTCTGTAGGTTAGTGGGTTTCAGTCCCACAATGTAGGTCACTCGCAAGGTGCGCTGGAGTTTCGTAACGTGTAGCTCTGACCCGAAATAAGTTTCGTGCAAACTCTCTGTGTGACTGTGTCTTGTGGCTGCACTTTGTCTCTCTCTGCCCTGGAGCCCTTCACAGGGTAAAAGGAGAAATCTGGGTATTTCCAGAGGGAAGGGGTCTTACAGGAGGGTTTGTATTCATTTAAAGTGTGCATGTTTCAGACAGGTAAAGGTAAATTATCATTATTGCCGCTTCATGTTTATTAAGGACACGGCAAAAAAAGCAGACCACAAATACTGAGTAACCCGTACATGCTACCCTAAGCAGATGTCCAGGATTACATGATACTACAGAAATAACGTGGAAATGCCTCCATTACACTTATGTAAGTTCCTTTTACAGCTGACACATGCTAAATACATTGATTGTCTCTTTGTGCAGGCAGATTTTCTTTACATCAACCAGAGCTCCTTTCACACTTTTTTGGGTATATCTGGAGGTATGACCAAATCCTTAACATTGCTCTTCCCATAAACCAGCTATTAATTAGGAGCGTGTTCTTTGTAGCAGAGTGCTAATTGGTTCATCAACAAATTCACTGCCCGTTAAACATGGGAAAGATTGTAATTCTGACTGGCTCAAATATAAATGAGAGGGAAAAGCATCACTTCTCCTTGCTGGCCTGGTGGGTTTTGTTCAGTAACTCAGTATCTTCAGAGTCAGGTGAATCTCAACTCCTTCCTAGGAAAAACAAAACAATCTGGCTAAAACTGGGCACTGTTTTGATAGTACTGTATTATTGAAGTGCTGCCTGTATTTCTGAAAGTCAAAAGTACACCCATAGCCAATCTTCTGTTAAGTAATACTGGAAATGCATGAGAGAAAGGGGTTGTAGGGGTCTAAAGTATGGATCGTGAAACCAGGAGACCTGAGTTTGGACTGTATGTGGTCTTATTTGAGATGCTGGCCTGGCATTATGGAGTAACCCCCTATGCTACAAGGATCAAAGTACTAAAAATTTGTAATTATGTTCTTTACTGCAGAAGTCTTGTAATAGTCAAGTTGATTTTAACCTTCTAACTGATAAACATTTTGAAGTATGCATTTTATGGCAATTTGCTGAGAGCTGAAATGTTCCATATTTAAGTAAGCACAGTGTATGCTTTATGTCAGTTGCTATATGGAGGTGCAAACTTCCAGAAACTATATTTACCACTTACATAGGAATATGGACATGGTGACATAGACAGTGGGATTGAGTGCACCCTCAGCAAGTTCGCTGATGACACTGAGCTGTGTGGTGCGGTTGACACGCTGGAGGGGAGGGATGTGCCATCCAGAGGGACCTGGAGAGGTGGGCCTGTGCAAACCTCATGAAGGTCAACAAGGCCAAGGGCAAGGTCATGCACATGGATGGGTGCAATCCCAAGCACAAATCCAGGCTGGGTGATGAGTGGATTGGGAGCAGCCCTGCAGAGAAGGACTTGGGGGTGTTAGTGGATGGAAAATTGACTATGAGCCAGCAATGTGCGCTCACAGCCCAGAAAGCCAACCGTGTCCTGGGCTGCATCAAGAGAAGTGTGGCCAGCAGGTCGAGGGAGGGGATTGTCCCCCTCTACTCCACTCTCGTGAGACCCCCCTCCCCTTCAGTGCTGTGTCCAGCTTTGGGGCCTCCAGCATCAGAAGGACACAGACCAGCTCGAGTGGGTCCAGACGAGGCCACGAAGATGATGGGGGGGCTGGAGCACCTCCCCTGTGAGGACAGGCTGAGAGAGTTGGGGGTGTTCAGCCTGGAGAAGAGAAGGCTCCGGGGAGACCTTAGAGTGGCCTCCCAGTACTTAAAGGGGCTACAGGAAAGGTGGGGAGGGTCTCTTTATCAGGGGTGTAGGGATAGGATGAGGGGTAACTGTTTTAAACTGAAAGAGGGCAGATTTGGATTAGATATAAGGAGGAAATTCTTCCTTGTGAGGGTGATGAGGCACTGGCACAGGCTGCCCAGAGAAGCTGTGGCTGCCCCCTCCCTGGAAGGGTTCAAGGCCAGGTTGGACGGGGCTTTGAGCAACCTGGGCTAGTGGAAGGTGTCTCTGCCCGTGGCAGGGAAGTTGGGAACTAGAGGATCTTTAAGGTCCCTTCCAACCCACACCATTCTGTGATTCTATGTTCAGGAGTTCTAGAAACTTCAGTTTGAGATCTTTAAATAAAATATAAGCAAAACAAGTCAGTTTTGGATTCTGTTTAGGGCTAAACAAGGAATAAATGTTTAGACGTGTTTGCTCAAGCAGATTGTTCTTCGGGATTTCAGAATTATGATGGATTGCTTGTAACACGCAGAGGTGCTAAGTGAGACAAAATATCATGCCTGAGATAAAGCTGCCTTCTTCAGATTTATATTGTTGCGTAGACAGACGTGAGTCTGATCACAATCTGAAATATTTTTTCTGAACTAAATTATTTTTGTGCGTGTGGACGTATGTCTGTGTAATTCATGTGCAACTTAACTTGGTTGAATTGGGGAGGTGGACAGAGGATGTAGAAGTACTAAGGATTTGGTGGCTTCAGTGATGTCGTAAAGTTGATCAGAATGCTGCTTGATGAGTGTTGAGTGTAGGTTACCCTCTGCGCCCTGGTCCCAAATGTGCAGCATTTTTTAAATTACAGGGGTAGTTCTTAATTGAATAGGATTGCTCCCTTTAAAATTTGTTATTATCTATATACTAAATAAATACATGGAAGAATTTGTATTTTCTTTCACTGCTATTTGCAGGTGTCAATGGGGACTGTATGATGTTAGTGTGATTTGAGCCTGTGTAAAAGAGGATGGAATTCACCCTTTAGCAAATCAGCCAGCTAAATACCCTTGAGTTGCCATTTTTTAATCTGTGTGATTGTATTCACTGTCTGTGTTTTTAATTTGATCAAAAAATTTGTTTATGGTAGGTGTTTCATTCCTTTGTTTTTAAAAAAAATCATCTAGATTAGCAGAAGGACATAAATCTTACTTGTCTTAGTTGGACAAAGCATGCATATATGTTCACGTTGTTGGAAATGTGTGTTTTTGGTGAAACATTTGGCTCTAATTATATATCTTGGAGCTCTTATTCTGAAAGTGCTTTCACTGTTTTTTCGGAAGTGGTACTGAGCACTTTCTCTTCCCGAGATGAGATTTCAATAAGAGAGGCAATACAGTGATGGACGATGGCCCTGTGATGGAGTCAATCAGGCAGTGCAGTCATTTGTCTCCTGGGGATACAGGGTAGAGCACATCATTAGCAGCAGAAGGGGAGGCTTTCCTCTGTAATGCTAATAGGGCGAGGAGGCTCCGGTTGGTGCCTGTTTGCTGCTATTGCTCACTTACTACAGGTGCTTTATGGAGAAACAAAACTGTTTTCATTTGTTATCTGTAACAGTCATGGGTGTGGATCAATTTAACAAAAATTTAATAAGCTCTAGGAAATGTTTCCAATACAGTGTGGCATTAGCAGTTTGTAAACCTACATCGCCTAAAACTGCTTGTCATAAAAATTGTGAATTATTTTGGGGGAATTGTGTGTGTTTTATTGGTTTTACACACAAGTATCTTGACTTGTGTAGGAAAGACTGGCAGCTGCTCGATGCCAGCGTGGGATTCGAAGGACGGTGTGTCTTAATTGGAGGAGAAATGTTGAAAGCGAAGCCTGACGGTGCTGAGTTTCTGTCAAAGCAAAAGGCAGAGCATGTGGCAGTGACAGTGGGTGGCTTGTCCGAGGGACAGCTGGGTGGTGTGCACTTCTGCGGTGGCAATAATGAGTTATCCTAAAGGTAACTTGGTATGCTCCAGGTGGTGGGCATCATCCAGCTTTGTCCAGGGAGGATGAGTTAACCTGCAAGTGACTGTTTCTTAATAGCTGCTTTGCTCCTTTCCAGGCTCTTGCCTCTCAGTGGAGGTTCCTCTCATCGGAACGAGCATGGGCTTTCCCCAGGGTGGGCAGGAGCGCTCCTGTTACAGGATGCAGGGCTGCAAACCTTGTGTAAGCAGTATCTCGGTGTCCAGAGATGGTTAGTTCCCATGGGACACACAATGACACTATAAATGTTGGCAGAAAAGTGTTATTCTGGATGGCTGGTGGGTGTTTCTCTGTACTTGCCAGAGCTGTGAGTGGGGACGTGGAGCCCAGGGCACCACTTGCTGCGGGGACTCGTTTCCCCCCCCTTTTATCTCGCTGTGACTCTGGACGATGAGGTAACTCGTGTGCACGGGTTTACCTGTCTGTAAAGCAAATGTAGTAAGAAGGCCCTACCACATATGGCTTATAGAGTTAAAGTTAATTTTTGGAAGATGTTTTGAGATCCTGAAATGTCTTATCAAAAACTATACATGAAGTCAGACTTAGAAAACAATGTTTATCTTCCTTTCTCTGAACTCTAGAGATAATCATTTAAAAAGAAGAGCGAGGGCAGCAAGAAGTCAAATGATGATACAACGGCTGGAACAGTGTGGTGGGTAGACTTTGTACACTTCGTTGCACCGTCATGTACAGCGATGTCTTGGCTCCTGAAGCACCAGAGGAGTGGCACAATTGTGTGCTTTTTGGGTACTAAAGGCATGGGATTGTTAAGAGTTGCACAATTTTACATGTGGGTTTGCAGAGTAAGGAACATACTTAATCATGGGTGTGGGAATACAGTACTCTGGCAGCAATTAAGAGTCATTAATTAGAAGTACTTATTACCGGATGTGACTCAAGTTAGTTGTAAGTTGCTTAACTTCTGAGGTCAAGAAGATCTAATGCATCTGAGATGTGCGTTATTAGTGTCCGTGGGGCTACGGGGCTATCCGCAGGGACAGTCTGTAATACCAGAGCTCAAATTGTGAAATTTTGAGGTTCCTTAAATGACTTACTGACAGTGACAGTTTCGCAGCACCTCTGCAAGCTGGGACCACGCATTTGCATTCAGAAATTTTAGACCTGTGAAGGGTTGGTTTAGACTCCTAGGTTGTATCAGGTGGGAATGTACGAGTGTGTGCTGGGAATTTACGCTGCTGTGCTGAGAGTCACCATTATTCAACCAGCACTCAGAGAAGTGATAGTGAAACTGTATAATAAACAAAAGCTTCCCTGTTTGTATGAAAAAGATGACATTTTTTTCCAATTACAAATTAATTGATACAAAAACCAACGAGGAACTGGGCGGTAGAACATTATGCCCATATGCCACACGCCTATACTGTAAATGCATGGGAGATCACACCTTCGTATTCAGCGTATGCATTTATAAAGATGTAAAACGTGAGGACAGTCTCACCGCTTGTGCTTGGAAGAGGCATTACTTCTGCCAATGGCCAGGCATGTCAGGCAAGTAATGGAAAATGGTCCATAATAAGGTACCTGTTACAATTCTTTGCCAGTTTTCAGGGTTTTTCCTAATGTGCAGGGAGAGTGAGGGATATCACCTACCCGTAGTTTGTTTTTATTTCCATCTCTAGGTTTTCCCCTCTTGCCTTTTTTCCTTTTTTTTTTCCTCCTTGTAAACCAGACTGACTTTCCCACTGGCACTCTGAATTCAAAGTGATGAAATTGTACAGCTATGTACTACACTTGTTTTTAAAAGCTTGTTAGAAACATGAGTGGCTTTTCTTTCTTTTTTGTTTTTTTTACATGAAGACATATAGTGTAGGGAATAGGTTTATTCAGTCACGGGTGTAGGAATATGGACGCCACTCTAAGAAATTAGTTTAATAGCAGTTGGCTGCTTTATTTCTGGTGTACTAGCATTTGCAATTCCATTTTGGTTTGATAGGTAGTTGACGCTTGGGGAGAATGTGACCTTTTGCCCTTTGCATTGATTTTTCTGAATCGTGTCCAGAGGCTGCAGAAGTCAGTACAGCACTTTGTTGTCAGCTGCAAGGGCTGGATCAGGCTTCTGCAACCTGTGCATTGAGAAGAAAGGGAGTAAGTTGACATGAAACTTAACACGGTTATCTTTTGTCATCTTGCTTTGTTCTAAGACTACTTTTTTTCCAGGGAGATGTTTTTAATAGATAAAAAAGAATTGAGAAATGAGTTGTATTGTATAAAGCCCTAAATGAGACTCAGGGGAGAACTTGGTCTGTGTCTGTGTAAGCAGAGGGCTCCTTAGACTCCTTGTTGCTCTGTTGTCCTGTAGCCTCTAAAGTTTGAACAGGGGCTGAGACTGATGAAATATTGGATTTTTTTTGTTTGTTTGTTTTTAAAGTAAGCATTGTGGAAGGTGACCAAACATTTTCTTGTTTTTAAGCAGACAGAAACAAAATACCCTGAAAGTCCAACATATTTGGGGCAATAGTTCTCAATGGGTCTCATCTGTCTAAAGTCTAGGCTTTCTACTGCCAACTGTATAAAAAAAATTATTGGGTTTGATGTTACTGTACAAATAAATGCTAGTCCTCATATATATCTGTGTGCTCACTTGGATCAAAAAGATTATATTCCTTCTTCATGGAGTTGTATCCATGTCTTTTTTTATATAGCTGGCAGTTTATTAGTAGGTAAGACGTGTCGACTATCAGTGGCTTGCTGCTTTTCCTCCCTGCTCTAGTTCAGACTATTATTGTTAGCAGCTTTTAAAGTAAGGTTCCTTCTGGAAGAATTTCTGGCTTGAGGCAGAAAAAGTTTTCTTACCAGTTTTGAACTACTGGGACTATTGTGTTTTTCAAAATCCTATTCATCGCTTCACAAAACTGTTACAAGTATATCTTGAATCATGCATAGCCTGAAGAATATCCTGGGGGTAGGGAGGCATAAATAATTGTTTAATTGGGCTGCTCTGCTGTGTAGCTTACATCGAGTATATGGAAAGGAGTGATTTTATTTAGTGTTTTACTGTAACAATTCTCCGAGTCCTAAGCTGAGCATTTATCTTAGTAAAATTTAATGTGTTGTTAAGCAAGACATGCAAATGTGTTTTGACTTAAGCTTTTAGTTTGTAAATAAAAATGTTGCAGATCTCTCACCTTTCAAATGTTTGGTAATTATGCTAACTGAAGTCTTACAAGGAAGAGTCTTACAAGGAAAACAACATCCTATTGGAAGGAAAAAACTTTGTGATTAACACAAATAGTTAACTATTTTTATATTTCATTAGATTTAAGAAAAAACATGTCTTCAGTGGTCGTTAGCAGAGATAGCAAAAATCTGAGTGATATATTAACATTGTTTTATTGAAGAATACGTTGATATTCTCCTAAAAATTCACTTTTGACATCCAGTTCTTAGCCTTAAAATGAATGTCAATTGTAGCTTTTTATACTCCAAGAAAATATTCTCTTTTTCTCAGAACATGTAGCAAAAGCAATCCCATGAAAATCAATTAGAATAATAGAGTACAGCCATTGCAAAATATCATTACAATAGTTAAGTAATTATCCCACTGCATGACTTAGCAAGAGGATAAATAATGCATGTAGAATTGTGTTGGAGCTTGCAAGGAAGCTTCATGCTGGCAGAGTGGATGGGAAGGACGAAGGCGGAGCACATGTCCAAGGAGGGGCTCTGCTGGGTCCGGTAGCTGATGACTGAAAGCTTTCAGTGCTTGTGGTAACAAAGATGCAAAAGAGACCCGATTTTCTGTTGTTCTTACAATTTCAAGATGGTCTTTGGGAAGAAATCTTCCTTTGCTGTGTTAGCACAGCTTGACTCTGGCTGCTGCTTGGAGCTGCCCAGCTGGTCTTGGGTGGATGGATGCTCAGCTCTGGGGTGCGAGCACAGCCATCCTTTGGGGGTTTCTCTTTTGGAGCAGTGGAGTGGGCACCCGGCGGGGTCCAGCTGTGTGGCCGCCTTCCTGGGGGAGCTCCTGAAGGGTGGAAAACCCCCAAGATGGCACTCCCTCAGGGTGCTGATCCCAGTGGCTTGCTGCCTCACCTGGCCCACCGCTCCTAACCTCTGTATTTCACCCACATACTGTGTGTTACCACTCTGTAGGTCTGGGCTGCTCCTTGTCTGCTGCTCCTTGGGCTGAGAGCTGCTTAGCGCATTAACGCAAGGCTTGGAGTCCCATCGGCAGCGTGCCTCAGCCCCTGACCGAGCTGTGAGTCTGGTCAGCAGGAATATTGGCTGTTTTTTCAGCAGACAGATGAGAGTTTTGATTTTCCTTCCTTTCAGCTAGAACTGAATACTCTGAATCTGTCAGTTGCTGTCAAGAGGATTGTATTTGGGATTAGTGAGCTACTGGAAGCAGTTTGAATTATTGCTGTTAAAAGCATGCTGAACAGTGGTGTAATTAATAGTTATATAATGTCATCAACAAGCTTAGGAAGCTAGAATGTAACTTGGAAAGGAATACAGCCCCATGCAATCCCTGTGTCGCCTAAGGACCACTGTGCATTTCAAGGATGATGTGTTTTTTTCCCTGGGGCTGTTAGAGTCAGGGGCAGGTTTGTTGCTGTTGTCTTGGTTCCATCATGAGATATATGGAAGCACCTTTCCCCTTCTCTCCCCCTTTTCTCTGATATCTTTAGCATCAGGACAGGGTCAAACCAAGAATGCTGCTCACCTTAGGCTTGTTGGGGCTATTCTTTTCTTCTGTGATTGCAGAAATCTTCAACTACTGTGTAATTATGGATGCTGCATGAAATAACTCTTCAGCTCATGAGAATAATACACATTTTTGTTGTTGCGTTTTTGAATAGAAATTTCAGGGAAATTATGCAATACCTTTGTTATACAGTACTAGTAAAACTGTCGGCCCTTTACCACTTGTGTTTTTAGGGAAGCTGAAATGGTTATTGAGATTTCCAAAGTAGTTTCTGTTTTGTGACAAGCTCAAACCTGTTTGGAAGAGCTGTGTGTTTAAGCAAGGCAGCAGATGAGACTGTGCTCCTGAGACCTCCTGTCTTGTAGGTGTTGAGCTGGAGGTATAATGCTTTCAAGTTGTTTATATTAACTTCTGTGAATATCTTAAGCACACAGAGATGGTGATCAGAATTCTGAGGCATTGCTGTAATTCTGGGTGAGTTTGATAAAAAATTAATGTAATTATTTTTCCCTTGGCTGACTGGATGCTTCAGTTATCTTAAACTCTTACACTCGAACATTTAAAAATATATTTTTTCTCCCAGTTGATGTGTAGATGTAGCACTTATGGACATGGTTTAGTGGTGGATTTGACAATGTTAGGTTTATGGTTGGACTTGATCTTAAAGGTTTTTTCCAACCTAAATGATTCTGTGAAAAAGGGAGAATTATGCTGGTATGAAACTTGGTATTTCTGTTTCTAAAAAAGTACCTTATCAAACGTATTTATTGGCGATTAATTAGAAAGTCATTCTCATGTCTAAAAAGAGCAACTTTATATTAAAATGTGATACTTCTGCTAAGCAAATGTAAGGCTGCCTGCCCTCCAGTTTTGTATCTACATTGCTTCCCCAAGTGTCAGTTTGCTCAATATTCACTGCCATTGACCTTGCATAATTAAGAAAGAAGTCTGCTGTTCTGAGGAGATAAATGCAGCTTATGTTTGGAATGTGGCTGATTAGCTCAGTTGTGAAAGTGTAATTTTATGTCTGTAGTTTCTGGCAGGATGGATGCTGGCTTTGCAGAACTTGATGTGCCTCTTTTCTGCTCCCTGATACCCAGCTGAAGTTGTTGGTAAAAACCTCCCAGGACTCCCAAGATCTGAAACTTACAATGGACCTCTTCAATTTTCACTGAAAATTAATTTAAACTAATATGGGCTTCTTTTACTTACTGCATCACTTTTTCACTTTCAGCCTGTTTCCAGTGCAAATGCAAGGCTGCAGTTGTGCACCAGGAGGGGGTTTGAGGTCCCAGGCCAGTGCGGTGGCTGGAGCAGAGGTGTGTGCACGTGGACTTTCCTCTTCCAGAACAGGGTCGATGTCAGGCTGTTGAGGGCTGGAGCACGCTGGGTCTGCTGGCACTGTGTGCTAGGGCCTTGTGGAGATTAGAGAAACACCAGTGGAGAGGAAAGGCCAAATCATAAAAGCAACAAAAAAAACTAAGGAGAAGCAAAATTTTTTCAGGCCTGTGAAAGCTGTTTGTCAAAATTTGAAGGTGGAGGGTGGCTGGTGGGCACTGGGATCTGTTTGCCACATCCCTTGCTCTCTTACTTTTCTCTGTGCTGCCACTTGGGCTTCATTTTTCACTTCTATGTTTGCTCTCTGAGTTACTGGGCCCATTTGTGACTTAAAGCACGTGCTTGTTTACAGTGCGAGGGCTGTTTGTTTTTTAAACATCTCCATGATGATCACTCAGTTGCATGATATTTGGTGGGCTTTTTTCTTAGGTTAGGTTTTCCATGAGGTGCTCTACTACAATATATGCACTGGCAAAGTACTCCAGGATGAATATGGCTAATAAAGTTGTAGTTGAATTTTGTTGGGGGTTTTGTGTTTGTTTTTTACTGATTTAATAAAAACATCTTAGGACTAGAAGTTATCCAAACCGAAGCACAGCTTTATAAGAGTAACTGCATCTAAGCTGTTTTGTGTCATTTTGTTTGTTTGTTGTTTTTTTGGGGGGGGTGTTTTTGGTTTTGTGGGGTTTTTTTTAGCTGGTGTCATCCTCTTTACCTTCTTTAGAGATGGTATTGTGGGGGTAAATTGTGTATTTTGCCAGGTTGCCTTTTGTTAATACAGTGGGGCGCTGTGCCTCATGGGATCTTTGGGTGCTGATGTGATGTCCGTAATTATCAGGGACATTTGGGATGGCATGTGGTTTTTATGGACTCTTTGCTTTTGAAGCCAAATCTACAGCCTTGAAAATCTTCGGGACTTTGTAATCTTCCCCCCTACAAGGGTATTATTTATTTGGGAAATTGCATAATACTTGTTATGCAAGCAGGCTCTTTTCAGCCACTGTGTAAGGTGTATTATAGAAAAAAGTGTAAATTTTTTTTAATTCAGGTAGCAAATGGCACAAAATGAATCCCTCAACTGAGATGTTTTAATGAAGAGAGGTCTTAATGAAGGTTGTAGTCTGTTTATAAGGCAGAACTGAATGCAGCTCCCACAACTGTTCACACCTGTTTCCACAAAGAAATTTAATTCCCACCATGCATCTGATTCTGAGAAATGGTGATTGAGTGGACAGCCTGTGTTGTGGATAAAATCAACATAGGTCTGTTAAATTGAAATACATTTTTCCTGGAATATTTCTAGTAAACAACATCTTAATGTGAAATCTATCCATACCTTACTTTACAACATCTCATTTAAGGATTTACTGCTTACACTAAGGTCCTTATTTCTAGGTCCTTTTTCACGTGCCTGTGCGTGTCCTGAAATAACTTGTCTTGAAGACATCTCTCTTCCTTTGCAGGCTGGTGCATGGTCTTGGTTTTGAGTTTCCCTAAGAATCTGGTTCTAAAAAAGTGGGAGTTGATACAGACAAGTATTGCTGGGGTTTGTAGGAGGACACAAGCCCTCATTCCCTTCTCACCTATCTCCTGTGTGTGCAGGCAGGACTGGTGAGGCTTGGACTCCACTGTGTTAAAATGCAGTGTGGCTGCTTCCCAGCGACAGGGGCCTTACAGGTTTTACATTCAGGTTTTAGCTGTGTGCCTTGAATATATTTGCTTAGTTGAGAAAGGGTTGTTTCATGTAATATGTCTTAGTGGAAGAGTTACTGACTTGAACAAAAGAGACTTAAAATGAAGCTGTTAATTGTCACAGCCGGTGACTTTTTTTCTGTGCATTGCTGCCAACTGAGAGTGTTTTAAACTTGCGTCCAAGGTATGAGAAGACCCATACCTCTTATCTGCACCTCCCCGAGTAAAGAAAGCAGTCATTCAGTTACTCTATAATTAGTGTACTTCAGTGGGTAGTCAGGTGTTAGTTACTCACAGGCTCTTTCACTGTCTCTTCACCAGGAGTGACTGCCTCCCAGTCTTCTGCATCCCCTCTGTCCTGAGGCATTGGGGGTGATCCTTATCTGCTGAGACCTGCCTGTAATGGGCGGGCTGCTCCTAACAGTTGTGCAAAGGGGGGAAGTTTAGATAAGTATGAAAATCAGTCCAGCTGGTGGTTATAAGATATTTTTACAGGTTGAAAGAATTTGAGAGATGCTGTGATTGCAGCGATGTATGAAGTATTTAGAATAACTTGTCCAGTTTGCGTGGTTGCCCTGAAGGCAGGCTTGCAAGTCTGAGGGTCTATTTTTTTAACTACGTGGAGTTGGTTTAGACTAAGCTTCTTTCTTCCTGTAGAAATTGTTGAACTTAAAGCAGCAGACCATCATGACCCCAGTACTACTGTTGCTTTCTGTAAAATGCAGTTAGAGGTATTGCAGCATCCAAAAGGTTTACTCATACCTGAGCACCCAGGCAAGTTGTTTATGTCCCTGTGTACAGAATGGAGGGTGTGTGCATATAGGACTAAAATAGCTTGACTGCACGGAGAACTTTGCTTTGCTGGTCTGTAAAATTCTGAAAAAAACCTTAGACTCTGTGTTATGAGAATGATTTTTCTCCTGTGAATGGACCAGAGGGGAATAAATGACCTGAAGTTCTTGCTGATACAAAAAAAAAAAAGCATACAAAAGAGGATTTTGTGGCTGGAACCTGTCTTATAAAAGCAGTGAATGAGTGTGCCTGTGAAGCTGCTGTGGTGGTTTTACTTGTTTTTGAAGTAGTGAAGAAATAACTTGTGGAAGGCCTGGATCCTAGTTTTGCAGTGGGCACTGTGCATGGGTGTGCTATGTCTGCTGCTTGTTAATGGGCTGGATTCATTAGAGTTGATGATTCAAGGTTCTTTTTATAAGCTTATCAGGTATTTTATGTCACTAAGTGTCAGTCATTGAAATGGTAGCCTTTAAGAGACAACATCTGTTTAAATTGCAAATCCACTTTTCTGAGACACACCTTCTCTTGGTGACTTCTTTTATCAAATACTTTGGTGGGAGTCTGTTTTGCTGAAACTCTTGTTTTAGCTCCTACTGTAAAGACCTTTACTTGAGAGGAACAGGGAGACTGTTTGTTGAGTGTGGTGATGAAAAAGCACTGTTCAGGCTCAAGGTGTACCCACACAGTGAATGTGTGCATGCGACTGTAGAACAGTCCCTGGTGATGCTGAAGATGGAGTGGTGCAGGATCCATATGCCCTGCTGCCAGCATGATTCCTGTTTCAGTCCATGCTGTGTCCCCAACCATCAAGTGCTTGCTGCTCATTTTGCCCCATGTGACAATTGCTGCTTTATTTTGTTGTGTAAAACACAACCGTGAATGCGGACTACAGCCTGCCGAGAGTGTCGGATGCGCTCAGCCAGCCAGTGTGACTGCTCGCCTGTGGTCTGACTGGCCACCGCTAGCCCCAGTGGGAGCACACACTCACACAGGCCCTGCTGTGGTCAGTGTGGGGCTTTGGAGTCCTGTCCTGGTGTCAGGTGGGTTAGATCCCAGCACTGCTACTGTTAGCCACGTTACAGTATCATATGTAGCTCTGTGTTTTATATACATTGCAATCACATTCGTTTTTTCCCTGGCTAGTTGTACCTGAGATTAGGAGAACTGTAGACCTGGATCTACACCTTAATGCAAGTGCACCGTTCACAAAGGAAGTAGAGCAAGAACTGTGCTCTGTCAAAATGCTGGCTTTCCGTGGAAGTCCCTGTAGAAGAGCTCTACCATTGATGTCAAAATGAGCATACTTGTTTACAAAGGATGTTCAGTATCCAGGTTTCCTGCTACAAATGTATGTTTAAAAGGTTCACATCGTTACTCTTCCTTCAGCCTCCAATCCTGCAGTAACTCAGTCCTCTGTGTGCCTAAGGCAAAAGTTGTTCACTTCAAGATGGTGGAATTGGTATCACTGAGGTTAAACTTCAGTGTATGATGGATCGTCTGAAATGCCACCGAAGCATATTTGTCTGTCAGCAGAGCAGCCTGATGCTTCCCAACCATTTGGTGACCATACCAGCATGTCTAGGAAAGGTGTTCACCCTCCAGGGAAGGAACAAACTCTTTTTTAACAGTTGTATAAGTAACATTTAAGCTACATAGAGCTTAGACTGCGTAACTCATGGGCTTTTCCCCCTTCACCTTCACCACCTTCTTTCAGCTTAATATGACACTTGGGGGGGGGGGGGGGGGGAGAAAAGGAATTTTTTTCAAGCAAACTCTGAGGTGCTTTGCCACATTTTCCTTTAGAAAAGACTTGAAGCTTCTTGCAAGTTCAGAAGGCCATAGCTACCTGCATTTCAAAGAACAGCATGGAGCTGCTGTTGGGGGCAAGGACTCCTTGTTGGTTTTGGATGAAGCCGCTTGCCCTGCGCTGCCCTGGCTGCCACTGGGAGAGGAAAGAAGCTGAATAAACAGGGAAACTGTGAAATAAACAGAAACAAAACCAAACCTAGCCCCTGCCTCGGGGCGTGGGCTTGAGTCAGTGAAGCAGCTGTTTCAAAATTAGACTTTCTTTTGTTAAAAGGAGGCTCATAAAAGCTTTTCTGCTTTTGTTTTTGTGCCATAATGATAATTTCCATGCGTTTTTCTGTGTTGTTTGATTGCTTTCAGTTTCTTCTGAGGAAACTTATTTGAAAAGTGAGCAGTTGTGTTATTGCAGCATTGAGGTGGTTGCACCAACCTTTCCTGCCTTGTGTACCCACAAGTTTTCTAGCAGAAGTGACCATTGTCAGGTAGTGAATTTAAGCCTACATGTTTTTCGAAGTTGCCACTCAGTCTTTAAAGTCGTTAAATAGGCTTTTGGGGTTCCAGGCCAGGCTACAAATACTTGTGTGGGGGCTTCAGTGCTCATGACCTTCCTTGCTGCTGTTCACCATGAGTGCTCAAACTGCCAGTGCGCTGGTGTCGACCCAGCTTGTTTTGTGGCTGTGTTGAGAACTGGCAAGGAGGAATAGGTGGATTTGAAGAGCCGGTGGTGGGAGCAGGCAGGGCTGTCTCATGTGGGCAGTGCAGGTGGATGGGGAAGTCTTTAAATGGTTTGAATCCTGGCACTTGCTACCGATGCAAGTGACCCCAGAGATTATGAAAAGAGATGATGATGAGCAAATATTTTCTGTTTTTTCCTCTAGATGGTTTGTATGTGTGCAATTGCTCACAAAGGTATGCTAGCCCTGAAAGCTTTTGCTCTTTTTCTCTCCCCAGTTTTGGTGCAGAGTGAGGGTACAAGCTCCTTAGGAAGTGATTGCTCAACTCAGTCCACGTTGTTTTCCACAATGCATTTGAGTAAAAACAAGGTTCTGTTTTTAGCTTGCTTTAACTTGGAAATTCTGGTGATAAGCAATTTGTGAAAAGCTCAAATCCAGGAAGAAATTAGAGGAGGAAGCAACATAACGTAGTAGAATCTCACTTTTTTTTTTTTTAAAAAAAAACCTCTAGAAGCAAGTAATTTGTCTAATCTGGTAGATGTATATCGCCAGTGTGGTGTAGTCCCAGGGCTCAGAAAAAATTCATTTCTTCTGCTGTAATCATCCTCAAGCAAGCAAGTTGCTGTTTGTTAGAGTTTCCCTGTAGTTAGGTGGAACTAAACCTAACCAAGGGGTGTCTTGATAAATACACCCGAGACAGAGGTGCCTGCATATATGTGATGCTGAGAGCTGGATGATAGGCTTAAACCAGAACCAAACTCGACGCAGTTGGACTGCTTAGTAGTGCTTTTCGAGACTTCCCTTTAGTTGTTCTGTTTGTGTTTCCTATTATAAAATAGTATGTATTTATTAGCAGAAAACTAGGTTTATAATACGCTGTCTAAAAATCTCTGTATTTAGTTATATAGTTGGTAATATTTGTCTTTACTCAGAGAATTCACAAAAAAAAAATCTGTAATCTGACATCAGATATAAAGTAGAAAATATTGGTTTGTGTGGACAGCATGTGTTGCCTGAGGAGGTTGTAGAGGATGTGCCATGTGCTGTGCTTGAGCTTTCTGTTGTATTTTGTTGTATAGAGGGAAGTGAAACTTCAGCTCTATTTTACGTTTTCTTTTCTTCCATTTCCAAGTAAGATCTCTGCTGGCTTCTCTATTTCATTCATCTACAAACCAGTTTCACTTTCATCACACTTTTTAGTTAGGCATGATCTTTAAATTGGCATTTATTTGCTATTTGCACATTGTGTGGTATTTCCTTTTGTACACTCATCCTGTAAGAACTTACAGTGGGATTTACAGGGCTGATGTATTGTCTCATTTGAAAATGTCTCAGTATATATCTTTTATATCGAAAAATGCCCAAGCCTAATTTCTTTCTGCCCTGCCTAAATGCCGGGCATAGGTGCAGTTTAATAGCAACATCTTCAGCTGATGAGTGACAACTGACTTGGTCACAACTGATTTTTGAGCCCGTATCTCTGAATTTTCAGTGTCATTATTTAGTGAATAGGAGGTAGGTTACATGAAAAAAAACTTACTCAAATCCAGAATCCTGATGTGCAAGATTCTGAGTCATTGCAAGACAACAATCACGTAAGAACGGATGTTTTGTACGGGAAAGCCCTGTGTTGACTTTCCAGCCTTTGGTTAAAGGATCGTGCTGAATGCTGTTGCTCTTACCTTGCGTATTTGCCTCTCAGAAAGCAAGCGGTGGCAATCACCCAGACGCTCACTTCTGTACCTCTTTTTTCACCAGTGCTGGAAAGTGTAGTAGCTGGAAGTCTTGGGAGCCGTCAGCCGTTGCTATGCGGACGCTGTTGGGTCCCGCTTCGTCCCGAGACTCTCCAGATGACATAGTGCATTAGGCTGACAAACCCACACGTGTTGCGGGTCAGGCAGGCTGCCAAGCACTCAGCGCTCAGCCAGCAGGGAGAAAAGGCATTAGGAATCCCAGTAATCCGCACATCAGTCTCTGTGCTGCTTGGTCAGTGGAGACCGAGCGAGTGAGCTGTGGAGAGATTGTGGGTATTAAGTGGGATGGGTAATGAAAGGCTGTGCTGGCGCTGATGTGAGACTCTTTAAATGGAAAATGACTTTAAATGATGGTGCCAGGGCAGTTGGAGTGATTTGCAGCTGGCACAGGTTCACAGTGTAACTGGTAGTTTTCAGCGAGACTAACCACTCCTTTAGGATGGAGCACCAGAATTCAATTCACCTTAATTTGAAGAATTAAGGAAAAACAAAAAAAAGAAAAGAACTTTGAACTGAATTTGCTTGCTTTCCCTCCTTGTGGCTTGCATCAGAGTGATGGCAATTCAGGATTTTGGTTGTGTATTTTCGTGTGTGTCTGTGTGTGTACAAATAAATGCAAGCCATGTGAGCATATGCAAAGCTGCAAAATAGTAGTTTTCAGGTTGATAACAGTGGTATGACACTCAAGAAGACAATAAAATGAGCATTTTAGGCTCAAGATTACCTTATCTGAGAACTTTTCTTGAAAAGTGATAGTTTTGCCTGAACAAGTAGTTATTATTACTATCTGCAGATCAGAAGTTGGCTTGCAGAGGATTTGGAAATGTTTCTGTTGTTTTAATTAATTGTTTCTGGCTTTTTGTTATGTAGGATAGTGCTTTCTGCTAGTTTTGTTTATAAAGGTAGTTTGGTTTCCCTATCCTACAATGTGCTAGGTACACGTAGGTAACTCACACTGGTACCCCAGGTAGGGAACCAGCAGTTTACTAAATAGGCTTCTTCTAAGGCTTTCTCTTAGCGGGAGGAAGAGCTTCAGAATTGAGTATTGCAGTATTGTTTCCTGGCAAACTTTGAAACCATCTGGGTCAGTTCCTCACGCCCAGGAGTAATAATTTGAAAGCAAAAGTTTCTGTGCTCTCAGGCTGCCTTGTTCCCATGGTGCTCGAAGACCAGCTATCGATGGCAGCCCAGCACCTGACCTCTCCTCCGGCTTTCCCGGGCAGCAGCGTGTTGTGCGCAGGGTTGCCGTGTGTTGTGCTGCCTGGATGGAGCCGGACACCCCAGAAAGTCACTTGTACGTCTGCGTTCAGTTCTCCGTTTGTGTTCAGAGGACACAAAGGGGGGGAAAAAAGCTCCTCTGAGCACATGGTGGCCTTTTGAAAATGCATGTCTGCCTGCCTCATTGTCCTTCAGAGTGTCTTTTATTTCGTCTTGTGTTTAGAAAAGCAAACTGATTTATTAAACCGTTGACAGCGACTCTTTCACTGCAGACCATGCTGGGACAGAGGTATGAAGGAGTAGGTGGGGTACCATTTACTGGTACCAGTGGGTACTGGCTCCTGGTGCTGTGTTGGCTTCCCGAGCAGTGCTGGGGAGCAGCGTCTGCTCCACATTGCAGCAGCCCTGACATGTCTTTTAAATTGCATAGCTGCTGCAGGCTGGACCTTTGTTGGCAAAGCTACGTCCTGGTTGTTAGAGGACTCTTGAAGTGTTGCTTTCATATGAAAGGAAATCCTATAATTGATTTTTTTTTTTTTTTTTAATAGGAGGTTTTGCGTGCTGGAAAAACTCAGTTTCTCTCATTTAGGTAAAGCCTTCAGTGTTTGATGTAGCTGAATTAAAATTACTGCCTTGCTCAATTGGCTTGCCTTTTTTTTTTTTTTTTTTAAATGGCATCCCTGGAGATATAGGGCCTATTGAGACTATTCGGCATCTGTTGTAGAAATGGTAGTTTCTGATTTTGCTTCTGTGTGAACTTAGTCTGGCTGGTATATAATAGAGAAGTTCTTTTTTCTGTGTACAGTGTTCCAGTGTCATGCAAACACAGTGAAATTTTACTCTGATAAACCAGCCCACCTCTGCATTGCCAGGCGACTCTGCAAAAGAGTTACTCAGTAGAAATTCCTTAGTTGTTTTTAAGCAAAGCTATCGTGCCTCTCTATCGCAGGTTAGGTACTCAGGTTATCTGCATTTCTTAAAGAGTAAGTATTACGTAAATTTAAGCATTATGCTTAAGTGAGTAGAAACCCCTTTATGTAGTTCTTGCTAGTGACCATTGCTCACAGGTTTGTAGACTGTTTCAGTCCTGTTAGGCTGATTTTAGGACAGTATTTTGAAAGGGTGACAGTGATTGCAAAAGAAAGTTACTCTTGATCTCTGCATCGGAGCTGATTTTAAAACTTAGGCTCTAAGTTTTAAAATTTCAGTCTCCAAGTTTATAGAAATTCATCTTATTTCAAAGTTAAAATTTACATTCCATTTGCTAATAAAAGTTATGGATGTCGAAAATGTGTTGTCAAAACACAAATTCTGGACTGATGATACTGGTGTGCGTCTTCAAAACCTTAAAATCTCATTCAACTCTAGCTGTACAACAGGTGGTGTTTTAGACAAATTATTTAAATGTTGATATTTTTTCAGACATAGATTAGACCATATTAAATTTTCTCTTAAAAAAAAAAAAAAAAATTGACAGGCTGCTTCGGGAATGGTGCCATATATGTGATGCCACATTAGGCATTTTATGTCAATACGTACTCAAATTTGGAGATGCTTGGGCATGTTAAAAGAGAGAACTTAAAACTCATCTTCCTATAAGAGAAAAGTGTAAGTTTGTCTTTGTGCTTACCCAGTAGCACACTTTTAAGAATGATGCTTTCAGAAATGTATTTTACTTTCTAGTTTTAGTACACACCTTTGGGGAGGGGATCAACAGAACTTAACTGATGTCTCTCTTTCGGTAGGGAGCTCATTTTCTCAGCATCTCTCCTTTTTCTTGTTTGTTTTCCAAGTTTGGTCTGTCTCCTGCTGTGATTTTGAAGCATCAAACTTAAGTATCCCAAAACCTGGAGGCAGATGCTCCTGGATGGGACATGTCAAGCTGGATTAAAAGATGGTGTTATACGTGACAATTTCCCTTACTACTCAAGATTTTGGTGTCTGAAATGGAAATACATATGTTAGCAGCAGTAATAAAGCCCTTTTATGACACCAAGTCTGGTATTCCTAGTTTTAGCTTTAGTTAGAGTTGCTAAAACTATTATTTTCCTCAGATTTTCATTATTTTAATTCATAATACAATAACCATGAGCAGTTGCTTTGTGGAACATACATGTTAAATTTTCATTGGACTCATTTATACCCTCATGCTGCCAACTGTACCCAGTTACTCAACAAGAAGTTTTGAGCCTGTTCGCTTTCCTCAGGATTATACATAGCTTAATAAACAGTCAAATCAGAAGAAGTATTTAAGTAATTGGTTTTGTTGTAAATCTGAGTATTTTATTATACGCATCTTGGTTGCTGCCAGCTTTACGAACTGTTTTCAAATTTTTGCTAGTGAGAGCAGCTTATTTTTGACAAGCAAGTAAAATGGCCTTAGTTTTATCATCATTCTGGTGGTAGTAGGCAAGTAAATTTTGTGCTGAGATCAGTGAATTTTCCATAACAATTTTGTAAGTCCTTGTAAATCATGGAACATTTGGTATTTTGCAGTAAGGTGTGTCTGTAGATGAAAACACCACAACTAGCTGCAAAACACGTTTTACTGTTTTGGTGTACAACCTGCTAAAGTACTGATTTGAATTTTCAGTGATGGATTAAACTGAATCTCTGAGTGGATCAGTGAATGGGTCAATAGCATGATGAGGGTGATTGCAGTAAGTTTCTAGAAATGAAGCTTGTGCAGCACTTGCAACATACGACTAAAATTATTGGTGACCAATGAAATTCACATACCTAAGAAAAATTTAGTAATCTCAAGGCCATCTTTTCAAGTTTGGGCTTGGTGTGATTTTTACATTTACAGTTGTACCTCATTCCATAAACACTCGGTTGTGGATTTTGTATATGTTAGCACAATTTTTCTACTGCTGTAGAACTTCTTCCCTATAAATGCAATAAATGAATAGGAGGCAGTGCTTTTTTCTGAATGCTTAGCCGTGGACCTGACTACTACTGGTGGTAAGCAAATGCTTAGGCAAGAAGGGAGCAAGAAGGGAAGTTGTAAAGTTGTTCTTATTCAACTGGAATTTAGAGTGATGTTGCAATTGGGAATTGATGCTATTTTAATCTATGACATATTGCAAGTTTTGTTTTAAGCAGGAGAGATGTATTGTGCTCTTTTTTCTTAATTTCTGATTTTTTTTAATGGCCCATTAAAAAATCTTAGTAGAAAATTATTTTTTGTGTAAAATAGTGGAGCAAGAAAGCATCTGAAAAACTAATTTTGGGTATGTACTTTTGTCTTGGATTTTATATATAGTCATGAATCAGAAGTAGCTTTATAATATTTGTAAGCATAATGAAGTTGTGATCATTTGGACAGTTCTGCTTCCCCATCAAACAAGACAAAATGTGCTTAAAATGTGGTAAATTTGGTGTTTTGCCAATTCCTTACTGCTTATAAATTTATTTAGAAGTGTGTTGAACTCCTTATTTAAGGAAACGTGCTTTATTTTTTAATGAAAGCAGAAAAAGCTAATTCAGACCTTTTCCCATTCTAGTCCTTAAGAGATGCTCCTATTGGAAGTAATTCTAGCAGATGAACACAGGCACAATCCTTACTGAGTACTCAGCTATTCATTGCTGCCTTGCTGGGGAGGCAGATGTGTGTATGTGTGTGTATATGTGTATACACACACATATATATGTATGTATATATATACACATATATAAAAATCGACACCCCCCCCCACACACACACACACACCCCCCCACCCCCCACACACACATACCCCCCCCCAAGCTCCTGCAGTGCCCGGGGAGCTCTGCAAGTTGGCACCACACAGCTGGTAAGGACAGGCATTGGGGGCTGCAGCCTCCACCTGTAGCTCCCGGGACAGAGCTAAGACCAGCCAGGAGCAGTTGCTGTGGTCGGAGCTGGCCTCTTCCAGGGATTCAGATTAGGCAGAGAAAGCAACTGCCGGGTGAGCATCTGCTGGACAGCCTCGAGGTTTTTGCTGGCACTCGTTAGCTGCTGCAGATGAGATATGAAATTATCTCCTGTTGCAGCTTAGATAGGTGCTACAGATGAGAAGATGGGCAAGACCGCCAACACGGTGCAAGCTTCCAGGCAGGCTCTTACTCTAAAAGGAGAAACAGAGCAGCATTTCTTCCAAAATTTCAGCATGACTTTTGTTTTGCCTCCTGCAGACATACTAAGTTAAATTTTATGGTATTAGCAGTTAAGTAAACCTCCAGCTCACTTCAAGTAACTGATACTCAGCATTGTTATTCACCGTCACCACTATTTTCCCTCCATTCTCTGGTATCAGAGAAGCCTGAAGAACAACTTGTGTTTAACTCTCTTTTGCCATCATGTGATTTCAAATTGAATAGCTGCAAAAGGGGAGATCTGTGGCTCTTGAGCTGTTTTGCGGGAGAGCTTGTAGGGATGACTCTTCATTCTCCAGAGTGTACAGGAGCTTTTGTTTGCTGCTGTCTCACGCTACTTGGTATCGTGAACCCTCCACAGAGGTGTATCAGAATAAACTTGTAGTCCAAAATGTGCACCTTACAGTGTTAGACGTATCTTTTTGCATTATTTTTATAGGGTTGTGTGGTAGAGAAGGACAAAGACCCAGGGCAGTAAGGTAAGCGGAGCCCGTGAGACTGCATGGAAAAAACACTCAGGTTTATGATCAATGTCAGGCTTAGTACTTTTTAACCAGAAAGCCCAGTCTGTGATTTTTTTTCAATCTCCCTTGGGGAAAAAAAAAAAACCAAACCAAATTTCATGCAAGTTCCATATACTTGCAAAGATGCAAACACTGGTGCTTCTCCACTGAAAATGTTCTAACAAATTCCCAAGTCGCCCTGTTCTCTGGCTTGGGGCTCCTTTCTTGCTGGTGGCCCACCAGATCCTAAGTCTGGCTGTGCAAGGAGCACTGTATAAGATGTTTCTTACTTAATTTGGTAGGAGGTGAATGGCCCTGATTTGTGGTAGTGCCTGCAAATGGTGTTGGCAATTTCCAGTTCTCTACTTTATTAGAACAGGTGTTTTGAGGAATTATGTGACTACTCAACTTCAGGATGGCAAAATTTTGGTGAAACTGCTTCCAAAAACATCTTGTGGCCCTGACTTCAGACTTTTTTGTAATGGGATTATATGAAACAATGTATATTAAAAAAGAACTGTAAAAGTATTGAAAAACCTATTATACTATGCTATTGAGCAGTCATACTGGAATAGTTTCATAGATCAATTCTGGGACTGTCTTTAATACTGGTTTTGCAATTTTTAGCATTTTTTCACTAAAAAAGAAATCAGAAACATGAGCTGCAGAATCTGTGCAGTGACAACTCTGGGAATAAAACTCTTGGATTTATACGCTTTGATTTGCAAATACACCAAAATAATTAAAAATAAGTAATGCTAAGGCTCCTGTAACAAGTAAGAACTAAGTATTCTTTTTACAGGCATCATTCAAAGAGCCTCAGCTACCCTATAGCATCACAGAGGCAGTGACTTTACAGCAAACAGTAATGCACGTCATGTTGTGTAAATGGAGGTGACAGATTGCATTTCATATAATAACTTTCCCATTCTTAATCTGATTTAAAAAAAGGAAAGCGGGTTTCCACCCTAAAAGGCAGGGAGCTGGCAGCTTTGTGAGACCAGTAAATATTAAGTACTGCGAATAATACTGAACTTTTAAAAGTTTAAAAACCTAAGTAGTGGGGGGGTGGTGTTCAAACTGTGAGAAATGACCTGAAGTCTAAAAACTTCTGGTGAACAAACAAAAAGTTTTAAAATACAGTTCTTCTGAAATCTGAACAGCTCAAGGTTTGTTGTCGTGGCCAGGAATAGTTATTGCAAAGCTGAGGCTCCTTTATCAGTGTTGCTTATTCTTGGCTTTTCCAAGAAGATAGGAGACAGTGGGCTGGATGGTCAAGGAGGATGTTGAACAGTTTGTTGCAGGATTTCTGGAGGTGGCCACACTTTTAAATGTACTTATTTTGTGGCCAACAATTGTTTTGTTTGTGTGAAGCTGTTTTCTTTCACTCTTTTTCTCTAAATGTTCAGACTTAACACTCAGAATCTTTCAAACATACTGCTGTGCCCAGCACCTGCAGCCCAGAAGTAGATGTCCTTAGATTAGCTTCTGTATTTTTAAACATCGGTCTTCTAAACAAAAATGCAACATTAGCACATCAGTGTTAAAGGAAAATTCTGTTCATTCAACAAAATATTGCTCAGTCAGATACTTCTTGCTGTTTGTCCTTCTAGTTGTCTTTTACTGTTTTTATCGTTGCCTTGTGGTCTTGTATTACACGGAGAACTTATCAGATAAATGTATACAGCTTCCATATGCTCTGCAGTTGTGCACTAAGGACAATTTGTCCATTCATCCTTTTTCTTGTTGCTAAAAAGGACTGTGTGGTCATCACAAATGAGCTGGAAAATATGCATGCAAGAATGAGAGCTCACCCCATCATGTTTATGGCTTAATTTCTCCAAAGCTTTGGTGCTTCTGGATGTAAAATTCTTTTAAGATGTTAATTTTTTTAATGTGTTCATGGGTTAGTTTCTAACCTTGATTTACAGTATTGCTCAGAAGTATGCTTATTGTATTATTGTTCTGGCAATAACTTTTATAAATGCTCATGTAAATACTTTTAGTCTTGTTCTCTTGTTTTTCTTTGAGCAAAGATATATTCACGTGTAACTAGGATTATTAAAATAATCATGTACTTCACACTGCACAGCATATGAAACACAGTTTCTCAAAGAAATGGCGAGCTGTGCAGAGGTCTGCTGGTATCGCTGCTTGCATCAAAGCCAGAACAGCATGAAATTATCCAAATCCTTGGTACTTCACATTACATGAGACTTCTGACTCTGAAATCCCACTCGATGCCACTTTCATTCTTCTGCTAACATAGTTATAGGAAAGTAAGAGCAATTGTAATTAGATCCACATTTCTGGGGATTGCCAGAGTCCCTCAAGGTCTCTGTGTGTTGCTGTGGGTATGAAGCCAGCTGCTGTCTCTGCTCCGCAGTGTCTGCAGGAGGCGGGTGGCTTGGCTTTTCTCAGGGCAGCAGGACTAAAGAAATCCCAAACAGCTATAGAAATTAGGGCCACATGAAAAATACGGTGCAATTCATCCTATAGCCCTGTTGAAATCCAGGTCCGAGTAACTACCGTGTGTTGGATGTGCAGTGATTTGTGCTGCTCCACTCCTAAGCCCAGTTGCAGGGGTTAGGAGTGGAGCAGCAGAATTCCTGGGTGTCAGTGCTCTGGATTTGGTCCTGAGACAGGCTTTAAAGGGAAGCTTTGAGATACAGAAGAAAATGCAAGTAGTGAAACGCTGCGACGTGCTTGCCAGAACCCTAAAAATACAGTTGTTTTTTGTTTCTTTTTCTTTTCATTTTACTTTTATTATTTCAAGAGCACACTAACACAGGCAGTGAGACCTTCAGGAAAGGTCTTGCATTTATTCTGCTTCCCATGAGCCAAACATCCCAGTATCACTTCATATTACAATCTGAGGGTATAGTATTTGCAGGCGTAACACTTCTGTAGAGGTCTGTTACTAAAAGGTAGCAAAGAGTATTTGTGCACATCATTTACGATAAAGACCTAGGTGCCAAAACCATGCCCTGAATAGACAAATATATTTCAGCTTTTTCATGCATCAGTATGTCCTTGCTGCAAAGATCACACATTGTTGCGCAAGTATCTGCTCCTGTGATGTAAACTAGAGTTTAACGAATATGAAACAATATATTTGGCTGAACATAACTTTGAAAGCACGCTTTAATTTAGTTTAATTGCTTAGTTTTAGAAGGGGAGAAGACAATCCTCTTTATGCTGAAAAAAGAAAAAGGGTGATGTTCATTTATTTGGATCTTGATGGTTGAGCCGTTACCTAGGCTGTCGCTTAAATTAGGGGAAAATTGTCCAAGCAAATGTTCAGGTAGAAGGAAACCTACCTATTTCAGATACTTGCATTGAAAATTGTCTTATAATGTTCATCTGTTGGCATTGTCTGCTGGCATGTGTTACTACTGCACGATACTGGCTTCTCCGTTCTTGAAAGCCCTCACCTGGTACTAGGTGCAGAGCAGCATAAGTAATGGTGGCCACCAAGGTGTAATAGCACACTTCGAGTTGTAAAGACATAGGTTGGGGGGAATCAAGCAGAGTCTCTTGTAGCAGACGTTGGGTGCTGCTGGTGTCAGAGAGGACCCAACATGGACCAGGGAACAGATATAGAAAACGCCCATCTTCATCTTCTCCTCGGGAAGACCTGGTGGCCTGTAAGAAGCAGCAGAGCACCATGGCTCAGCATTTGGTGTCTGCTTAGCAATTCAAGAACCAAGTGTAATACTAAGTATTGTATCTCTTCAAATAATTTTTTGGAAGTTGAGACTTGTTAGCTGTGTGATGTTGTTACTTTAAACCTTCTAGTGAATGACGGTATAGTTGTTCCTTGAGTGCGAGTGCTGATTAGAAAGCTTGGAAGAGTCTGCATTGGCATTTGGTTTTTGTCCCTTAGATGTATTCTTTGTTTGTATGAACAGTTTAATGTTACAGAAGGTAAGCTGGTGAGTGGATTTGGGAGTAAAAAATGGTTAATACTTGTTTGTGTGGCTGTTTGTATTCTTACAAAAACTTTAGAAGTGGTTTCAACTCTCTCTTCAGGTTATTCTTCTCAAGTGATAACTTATTTTAATATAATAGTGGTGTATTTGGGTTGAAACATTCTCTTTAGAGGTTGCAAAAAAGCCCCAACTCATTAAAGGCCAGCTGGAACTAAATTAGGGGCAGGGAGTCTCAAACACATTGCAGTGTTCAAAAACAGAAAAAGAAAAAAAAGGGATCTTTCTGTTCTTATGACTCCAAATTCTGTGGTAGAAGCCAGAGCATGTTAAATCATTGTAGCTCAAGTGGGAATGAGGCTTGGTTCTCTCCACTGATATTTTTTTTTCCTTGTTCAAATTCTGAAAGGGAAGATGACTAGTATCCACTGCAGAGTATTGTTGAATTTACCGTTTTCCTTATTTCTAGAAGGCAATGCAAGCTACCTGCTGCCGCAGCTGGAGAAAACTTCACAACATTCATGAGGAGGGTGGCTGCTTTGACAAACAGCATGACTAGGATGTGGCATGGATGGCTGTAGAGGCAGGACCAGTGTCTGGAGGGGTGATCTGTGCTAGGGATGCTAGATTAGATCAGCGTTAGCCCTTGAAGTGTGTTTTTGGTAGGCAGGGAAACTTGGAGCAAGTTTTGGATATTGCAGCTACTTTACTTGATTGTGGTTACTATGGTTGTAGTGTGCTGTGGTTAAAAATGCGCCGCTCTACTTGCTTTGCTTGGCTTTTTTGTAAAGGACTTGTAACCAGTGTATCCTGGCTGGAGTGACAGTGTGGGCCTTATTTGAAGGATTTTATAACTCCTATTATTATTGCTATTAGTATGCCAGTTGCTTAATTTACCTGGTTTTTAACCTTCCTAAGCTTGCTGCTTGTGTGAGTGAAATGGTCAAATTAGGAATTGGAATTACATTATTTGCGTTATTTAAAAAAAAAATAATAATCTGTTGTAGTAGTACAGCAGATCTTGAAACACGCTCGGTGTTGACCAAAGTCTCAGCAGCTTTCTGCTTCCTTCCTCGGTGTGGCAGGAGAAACCCCATCAGCAGGGCTGCTCCCCTGCCTGCGCACACTGCTGCCTGCTCTCTTCGCTTTCAGTTTTGGGTTTGCCCCTTCCAGCGAGTCATCATGGCGTGTAAGAAGGAATATGCAAATACGGGGTTTGGAGAAGTTGTGATAGTTATGTCAGTGGCTGGCCAGAAAATGATAAGACTTAATAAATGTAGTGTGCCATCACAGGCAGAGATAAGGAGTGGAAGAGCACGGGGTGAAGTGTCTCCATGGGAGCGCTTTAAGGCTGGTCTTTTTTTGGATTCCAGCCTTCTCTAGGGAAATGCAGTGTGACTTATTTATGTGTTTTTAAAATTTTAATTTAAAATTGAAGTTTCCATTTTAAAATTTGTATCTTCGTTCAAGCAGTGCAGCAGTTCTGCAACAGGAACAGCAGCTCAGTAGTAGCTGCATAGGTTGGACGTAAGGCTTGGAAATAACATCACGAGCAGACTCATCAGACTCGTACAAAGTGTAAGAATTTTGAAGGTGCTCTCAGGCTCCTCAGTTGGGATTTCCCATGAATGGCTCGGGTTTCTGACTTAGCTGGTTGTGTAAACAGCAAATAACTGAGTCTGGGCAGAAGTGGCAGCTTCAAGCAGTGAGGTTAATCATGTATAGTCATGTAGGGAGATGGTATCTGCCCTCTCTTTGAAGATTTCTTGTCACTTTATCCCTTCCCCCCTTTTTTGAGTAAGCAGTCAGCAGATTGTTTGACACAGGCTGGTTTTGTCAGCTTTTAGTGTGGTTGCATCAATCTGAAAATCTTTTCCATGTAACCAAAGCACTTTTTCTTAGGTGTTTATTCTCATTTAGCATCCTTGCATTTAACGTCCCGTATATAGCAATTTCTGTCTGTATAACTATCTTCACTGTTCCATGGAACAGGTAACTTTGCAGGATCATCATTATTTAAGGCTGAAGCCCAGATCATCTTTGTTCACTCAGAAATGTTTGCAGATTGTAGCATAAAATGAGTTACAGTTTCCATGTTGGGTGAAAAATCCAAATGCCAGTGGTGTTGAGCCAGGTCAGAGGCCTGATTACAACCTGTTGCATAGACTTCATAATAAGCTGTGGTAGTGAAATGAACTATTTGCTCTTACTGAAGCCAGATATACTCATCTTGGTACAGTTACACAGCAAGCCAGTGCCAAGAGCAGCTTATTAGATACTTGGATTTTCCTGTGACGGTGTAGAACTTTTCTGGGTGTTCCATTGTCTGTATCAGGTCTAAATGCATATGCTACATGTGAGCAGTTAGTGTTTTGTACATTGTTTGTTTTGTGGTTTATTTTTTTTTTGTTTTGTTGTTGTTTTTTTTTTTTTTTTTAAACACATGAAACCACTAAGTAGCTTCTTAAAGTCTCTCTAGATATTTGTAGTAAAAACTGGGTACAGGTACAGAGCTCTGCAGCAGAAACCCTTGGGTTTCTGTGTTCCAGTTGTTGACTTAATGATAATGATGCTGTGGACAAGCTTGAGCAACTGTTGCAATTAGTATTCAGTTCATAATGGATGACTAATGATGTTGATAACCTGGTTCTCTTCCCCCGCCCCAAGCTGAGTGGACACAGGGAGTATAGATCTTTTTGGCATGTTGAAGGAGTCGAATTGATCATGAATAGTCAAGAGTATTCAGAGTATGAACTGCTTTGTGATATGCCAGGCCAGGAGGGAGAGGTTTTGAGTTGTTGAGAAGACATTAGAGTTTGGATAAGGAATGTAGGCGAGACAAAGGTACAAATTTCTGCAAGATATGTGAGGACCAATAACTAAGGTATTGGTTACATGCAAAGCTACTTGTTTGTGTAAATCATAATTTGAAATGGAAATAGACTTTGAAAGGCAGTTTGCTTGTGTATTTTGTCCGAGCACCACTGGGGACTGCAGACAATTGTGTGAAGACGGTGTGTCGGAGGCTGGCACGGCCGTTCCCCGTGGAAGTGTGAATGCCCGCTTGTCTTCTGTGCTCCTGCCAGTGAGCTTCAGTCTCAGCCCTCCGGACAAAGTCATCTCAGTTACCTTCTCTTGTTCATTGTTATTTGTGCGAGGTTTGCTGCTTCAGGAAACCAGAAGCTCATTTGAAAAAATAAATTGAAAGATATGAAGGAGACTGATGTTTATCAGAAACTTATTTTTATTACTCTCTCTGTTCCTTCTCTTAAAGTGTAGCCACAGTGCATGGCTGGCAACTTCCTGAAAGCTGCTTTTTCACTGTTGTCCCTGCAACATTGGCTGTGATTTCATGACACAGATGGAAGAAAGGGTTCATTATACTTAATGTTAGATTAGGTTAAAAACTGATGAAACGGCAGTTTGGAATATCTCTTAATTTTAGAATTTCTTGTTTGGTGGTAGCAGCAGTAGTACTTCACATTAAATAAGGACATCCTTTTGGTTCTTTATAAGTGGAGTATTCTTCCTTGGTTGCTGAAATAAATCTTCATACTGCTTTTGGTGAAGTAATTTTTACTGTGTAAAACTGACTATAGATCTCTCTTTTTATTGTCATTATAGAAAACCTAGAATAAATTCTCAGTTGGTGGCACAACAAGTTGCCCAGCAATATGCAACCCCACCACCGCCTAAGAAGGAGAAGAAGGAGAAAGTGGAAAAACAAGACAAAGAAAAACCTGACAAAGAGAAGGAAATTAGTCCAAGTGTTACAAAGAAGAACACTAACAAGAAGACCAAGTAAGTTTGAAGGACACACTATTAAATGCTGAGTGATTTCATTAGCACTGCGCATTAATTGTGCGGTTAAACTAACATCATACTCTCCTCCTTCCTTCCAATTCTTACAGACCAAAGTCAGATATTGTGAAAGATCCTCCTAGCGAAGCGAACAGTATACAGTCTGGGAATACTACAACAAAGACCAGCGACTCAAATCACACTTCAAGGTAACTTTATGCTAAAGTTAAGCCCTCAGTATCTGAGAATTGTTAAATAGCAGGCTCTCTTTTTTTTTTTTTTTTTTTTGATGGACAGAGACAGAACCCATGGGGTCTGTCAGTGTTAGTATGGCAAGACCATCGGTGGGCACAAGCCTTCTCCATGTACAAGCACTCAAACACTCTGCTGGTGAGGACAGATTCAGGCACTGGAAATATTTGTTCTATTCTCCACTCAGTTTTAATTTCTCTGCTAAAATAATTGTATTGTCAATTGGGCAGTAATGCTTTTGGCTGTAAAACACAGTGGGGGAAAAACATTAACCAGCAATCTTAGCGGTCTTTATCAAATTCTTATCCTCACTTGGTAGCAGTAACAAAGGTTACTTTTTTACTTATCCATAATTCAGCCATTGTAATTTTCAAGATAATTTTCCAAGTATCCAGGAATTAAAAGACTGCGTGAACAGGTTTGCTAGAATCTTGCTATCAACAAAAAGCATGAATAGTTGGTTTTATGTTTGTCTGAGTTTCAAATGAGGAGCTGTCTGTGGAGAGAGGCTTATTCCTAGTCTTGCCTGTACTGATACTCCATGCTTGTTTTCTTTAAGCAGTGTCTTGTACTTTATTTCTTAAATCAAAAATTCAGCATCAAAGAACAGTTTTTATATTATTGAACTTAGAGCTAGCTATAGGAGGCAGAATTCAACTGGGCACTTTGCCGATGTGGGCTATATAAGAATTGCATCTCTTTATAAAATGTGCTGTAATAAGTATTTTATAGTGAAGCCACGTGAACTGAAGCAATGTTAGTTAGCTGCAAACAGTTGTAAAGCACATGGGAGATATGGTTCACACTGCTGTTAGCATTAAGGTTGGCAAGACATGACTCTGCAGAAAACTGTTCTCTTGGAGGTTTTTAAATAATAGCATGAAAATGTTTAATAGGAGTGAATATCCTTTACACAGTAACTGGCTTGAAGGTAGTGAAGGCAATGTGAGATTTGCTGTGCTTGAAGACTGAGCTGTTGCAGGGACTGCTATTAACTCTTCCTTGGCCCCCAAAGATCAAAGTGTCCATTCCTGATTTAATTAGAGAAATACAGCTTTATTGCAATAAGTTTTTGGGGTTTGTTTTTGTCCTGTTCATTTTGAAATGGTACTTCTTTTGAGACTTAGAATGCAGGAGACTTGATGCATTTGACTAATGACATAATATTAAATTGATAGATTACATCAAATAATTGTTTTTACTTCTTGAAGGAGTCACTCTGTCTACTGTGGAGTCTTTTAGTCCACGTTTTGTGGCAAGCTTTTGTCATTCCTAATTAATCCTTAATAGCATCAGGTCTAGCTGGATATTTTTAAGGGATACATCATCTTCAGTTCTTAATCTGTCTTTTTTTAAGTATTTAGTTTAGTGGAACTTATCTTGCAATTCACTGCCCTCAGGAGTACTGTCAAGAGTCTTTTTAAAGGATCTTATTTTTACAGTCACAAGTTATCTCAGATTTTTTTTTCTGTGTCCAGGTTTCTTAACTGTTTTTTTGTAAATTGTCTTTTAAGGATCTCTGGATTTTTAAGAAATTCTGTTTAAAATTCTTGGATAATGTGCCTGTTTCTGACAAAGTATCTTGGTTTATTCCATGCCTTCCTGTGTATTACCAGATTTATTTGTTTTGAAACACATTTCTTATTTGGCCATAAACCTTTTTAGCTATAAACATGAAGCATCAAGGTATTTAATTCTGCAAAATAATGTGGATGGGCCAATCTCTTTGCCTTCTATAGGAAACAAAAATTATGTGTGTGTGCTAAAGATATTTTCTGGAGGTTTCCATCTGTACTTCATCAGCTGTTTGCACAGGGGAGACCCCTAAAACCTCCTGCCGAAATGGTTGGAGGGCTCAGTTCTAAAACTGACATTGAGTTTGTGAGCGGGACTGTTGAGAAATCCTGTACCTCAGCCCTGCTTCCCCCCCGTCCTTCCATGTTACTTCATCATGGCATTTAAAGATACATGGGCAGTTTTATTTGGGTGCTTGGTGCATGGCTTATCTCAAAGGCTGCCAGTAGCGGGAGCTTTTTGGGCAGAACTTAACGCAGCTTAGGCCATGTGAACTCCTTTTTCTTACTTTTCTTTTTCCTAAATGTGGCTATTGATGCTGACTTTTGACGAGCAATAGCAGGAGTGCACGGTCAACCCTGTAGAAAGGTGGAGGCAATGAGGTCTGTTCTGGTATCTGGGCCAGCATTTTTTGGCTGTTTCTGAGTACAAGAGAAAACAAATGACCCAGGCAAATTACAGGAAGAACTGGGTTTCCTAGAGGAACTGGGGGCTTAGGGAGGAAAATACGTACACGTACTACGCTTCCGGGAGCACTTGCTGCTGTGTTTGCTGCCGATGCTTTGAGGGCAGCCTGCATCTGCTGAGACGCTATCTGAAAGCTGACGGAAACCCCAAAACTTGCTGAGCTAGCTGGCCTTTCTTGTTACCCACAAACAAGGTGACATCATTTAATCTAGCCTGTGGTTACGTGTTGAATTTGCCAACTCCTGTAAGCGCGTATGTACGACGCATACGCGTGGGTGTGTGTGTGTGTCACTGCTGCGGGAATTCACGAAGCACAGCTGTGGGTTTGAAAAGGCTGGTCACTGAACCAAGGGGCTGCTTCAAGTAGGAGGTTTTACTGATGGTTATCCCAATTTTAATTGTATTTTCTGTCTATTAGAAATGCTTTTCCTCTGGTACTTGTTCAAAATTGAAACAGCCTCCTAGGTTAGATATGAAAATACTATTTTTGTTGCAGTAACTTCACTTTTGGTAAGGAAGCTTGCCGAAATACAATTGTTCTATTTTTGAAGCTGTACATCCATCCTTAATACTCTTTTCGATTCGGTCTAGTTCTAGAATACCACTTGGATAACTACTACTTAAGGACTTTTCCCTTGTTAACTCACCACCGCAAGCCATTGAGTATGCATGGCAAACACAAAGTCGGCTTAATTTCCTTTTTTTTTTTTTGTTTTGTTTTGACCGCACTAGCCTAGTGTGCTGCAGACAAGGGGGAGGAGGAAAGGCAGATTGGTTTAGAATCTGGAGCTTGATCCCAAAGTAAACTAACCTTCCTTCCATCACTTAGAAGGCAGTTCTCAGCAAGCTACTTTTCACTGATGTATAAAGACTCTCCTTTTTAATTTCCCTATTGGGAATATTCCGCTGCTTAAGCCTGACCCTTAATTAGGAGCAAAAGCTGTAAATTGCAGCAGTCGGTGCAGCTGACTTGGAATTTGCTGGTAGCTGGAGGAGTGTCCAAGGTTTGTTGTATCAGAGCTTTGGATCAGCCCCTCAAATGTGCATGAATGTCAGCTTCCTAGAGACTAGACCCTTATTAGCTACATTACTAATTGAATGATAGCACAGCATGCAAATTACTGAGATAATCCTGAGCTATAAATACCAGTGTGTTCTTTTCTGGTGGTTTTGATTTTTTTCTTTTTCTTTTCTTCTTTTTTTTTTTCCTTACCCTAACCAAAAGTGCTAGCTGCAAGAAATACTGTTGTACATTCTGGATTTTATTTACAATAGCCTCGGTTCCAGAGGGAACATTTTGAGCGATTTTATACATAGGCTGATTGGGCATCTGATTTGTATAAGCTCAAAGCAGTTGAAAGAGAAGCCAAGTTGTCCCAGTGCCTGTGTTTGCAGCTGCAGAGTTCCAATATGGGAATGAAAGAGCCGTGGTCAAATGCTTTCATGTGGTTTTGTATTGCAGAGTCACAGCCTTGTCTCATAACATCAGGGCACATGATGAGATGGTGAATTTAGATAAGAGAACTCTTTCATCTGCCCCTTGGGGAGGAGATCCTTCGGTCTGTCTGGCTCCTGTCCGCTTGGCTCTGCTGTAGTGTCCTCCTTTCTGGCAGAGCTGGATTAGGGATGAGTCTACAGCAGAGTACCCTTTGCACAGCTCTGCAAGACAGGTTTTTACTCTGGGGCTGAGCAGCCCTCGCAGCCCGGGCTGTGGCAGGGAGCAGGAGGTCAAACCTTTGTCCTCCGCTGTGCAGTACTTACTGCTGCCTAGGTTTTCCTCCCAGTTATTGCCATCTGCGTGGGCAAGCAGAGGACAAGTCACACTGAGTTTGTTGTCAAATGCTTTTTCTAATAAATTTTTCCTTTCTTGTTTATTTTTATCCTTTTTATTAATGTTTTCTCATTTATTTTAGACCCAGACTGAAAAATGTGGACAGAAGTACCGCACAGCAGCTGGCAGTCACAGTGGGAAACGTCACAGTAATTATCACAGACTTTAAAGAAAAGACTCGCTCCTCTTCCACGTCGTCTTCTACAGTGACCTCCAGTGCAGGATCAGAACAACAGAATCAGAGCAGCTCGGGCTCTGAGAGCACAGACAAGGGCTCGTCCCGTTCCTCCACGCCAAAGGGGGACATGTCGGCAGTCAACGACGAATCTTTCTGAAAATTGCACATGGAGTTGTGGAAACTATGAATCAGGGTATGAAATTCAAACACTCCACCTGCCCATGTTGTTCAAATCCTGGAGAGCCTCTTCTGTGCTTGAACACACACTTTCTCGGACATCGACCTCTTACTGATGCAACCAGGATAATTTCTGCTTGCCGTGGGCATCTGGCCACCAAGGAATTTCTCACCCTAACGATTACTCTTGACACTTTTATGTATTCCATTGTTTTATATGATTTTCCTAACAATCATTTATAATTGGATGTGCTCCTGAATCTACTTTTTTATAATATCTGCTGTGCACAATTTTCCATGAACATTACAACTTTTTGTTTTGGGGTAGGGAGTGGGTGGGGAGGGAAGGGGGCTTTATTTATTGCATTCACAAACTCCATCCTCTTTCAACATATCCTTTTTAAGTTCAGTTCTTCTTCCAGTTATACTGTGTACTATCAGTTTTGATATAAATTATATATAAATATATATATAAATAAATATATATAAAGGGTTATTTGAAACCAATACATGGAAACGCTGGTGCTTGAAACACTGTGAAGTGAAAAAAAAAACAAAACAATTGAACAGTTCAAGATCTGGGACAGTCCCCTTCTGTGAAAGTACTGAAACTGAAATGGAACTGGTCTTAGGTGAAAAGTGTTCCTGAAAGTTTGAACCTGGATGGGACCTGTTCTCTCTATTGTTCCTTCCCCGTTTCTTCCCTAAGCAATGACTAAAATGTACTGGACACACGGTTTTGATTTTTATAGCTTGGGATCTGAGATGAGAAAAGCTTGCTCCAGATAGCTTGTATTTCCACTATGGTAACTCTGATTGGGTGCGAGTTTGTGCCCGGCTGGAGCGTAAGCATTCACAACCAGACTAGTGCTGGCATGCCACGGATTCGTGTATTTTGGTAACGTGAGCATTGCTGTGTTGTGCATAGCCAATCCCACGGACGTTTGGTGTCCTTAGATTTAATGACTTTTGTCCACCTGCATCAGTGACCGAGGTAACGTTAGAACTGGAGTGGTTTGCTTTGGGTTGGAAGGCAGCAGGGAGCCACAGGGCTGGGAGCGATCATGGGCTGAGGGGCAAAGCTGGTGTTCGTTCCAGCCAGCGGCATGTGGGTCGGTCGTCGTCAGCCCCCTTCTGTCTGTCCCGTCCATGCTGTTGGGGTGGCTCTTCTCCTTGAAGTCCATCCGTATTCTGAGAGTGGTTTCTGAACAGCATCTCGTCCAGTGATGACGTTGGGCTTGTCAGCATTTGGACGCTTCTGGGTCTCTGCTATGGGAGCAAAAGTAGGGAAAAGCTTTCATGCTGGCAAGTGAGCGACACGTGTGGCTCATACTCATAACCAGCATCTCCTTCGTTCTTGCTCTAAAGCTATTCAGACTGTAATTTCTTTTCCTGGCCTGTTAGTGTTGCTTTACAGTTTACCTTCCATGCATTATCCTGCTAAAACACTAGGCTGAAGAGGTGAAACAAGCTTTTTTTTTAAAAAAAAAAAAAACAAACAACCAGAAAAAACCCCGAACCTCTTTGGCTTTTCGTCTTTATTTAGTGGCCCCAGGGTGCTTTGCAGTAATTTCAGATGCAGAGGCTGTGGCTTCATTTGACATCAAATGCATAACTTTTGGGCATGATGAAAGAGGGGCCACATTTTGACAACTTTGTGCCAGCTTGTTATATTGTGAATTATTTGCTTAGCAAGAGTGATTTCTCTTTGTGGAGGCAACTGATTTAAGATTTCTTTTAAAATCTGTGTGGTTTTGAGTAGCAGACATAGGTTCCTTTCACACTGGCGACAGAAATGTGTGAGTAAGGGATCCGTTACAACCCCTGCTCAAAGGTACGTGCAGTGGCTGTGCCTTTGCAGCAGTGGTTTTATTCTGAATATGTTAACATGGGCACCCTGACTTAATTCTGCTTATATTCACAGTATAGGCTGTCTTTACCTTTTTAAGCATTTTTAAAGTATTTATTAAAGAACCAAAGGAAACCAGATGCTTTCTATAAGCATCAAGACAATTTATTATACATAGTTTTAAATACTATGAATTTCTCAATCCACATTTTAACATTAGTGGGATATTGCAAAGACATTCCTTTTCCAGTTTTTACTATTCCTTTAAGGGTCTCAGGGAGGGTAAACTGGTCAGCCATATTTATTTATTTTACTGAAATGTATTGGAATAATTTTTTAAGAGAGATTTTTTGAAGATGCCCCTGAACTTGTATATTTTGCACTGCTTTATAAATGATTCATTATCAATTAGGCTTGCGTGCATCTCGGCCGTGATCCAGCGAAGAGTGTGAGTGAGTGGTGAGTCCCTCTGGCTTCAGCGGGGCTAATTCTGGTGCTTCAAGTCAAACCGCGCGCTCGCCTTCTTTGTTGAATCTGGGAATTTGTGCAAAAAAAAAAAAAAGCATTGTGTGTACCAGGAAATTGCTTCTTTTTCAAGTGAAAATGGACCTGTAGGTCAGTTGAAAAAGCTTTAACGCCGTAACCAGCTACTCATGGCTACTGGTAAAGTTGGTAACATCTGTCTTTTTGGGCGTGCCTCCTCGATAAAGTAGCTTGCTATAAATAAGTGGGAAAATTTCTTTGGAACAATCGACCTGTAATTCTGCATTCAGTAGAAATTGCTAGCTAAGCTTTGAACCTCCCCAGCCTCATCCGTAGCTGTTGTGTTGTGCATTTGAAGGATAGCATTTGCTTTTACACTTAATTTCTGAAGTTGACGTCCCCACGACACGCGTCCACGGGTGGGATTCCCTCCGTGCTGTGTCCATGGGTTATCCCGCTGTTGGTGGGGAGCATGTTTAAGAACCAAACCAACCAAAACACTAGTGTAGGGGAAGGACCAGATTTGTGATGTTCAGTGGCACAGAAAGCAGGTAAGTAAAGCACAGTGTTATGTTTGCAAAGTTTCAACTCTTACACAGACACACACACACACACACACCCCAACACAGCTTGCCTGACTTGCTCAGTTTGACGTAGTTCTGCAAAGGAAAAATGACAGCGTTTTACACCACCAGGCTATTTATTTTAATTGGAACACTTTGCTTGTTTCAAATTGGACAGATCGAAAATTTGGCAGCAGCTTCCGTGAGTTTATTTCCACTGAGATGTTTTCACCTGCCTTACCAAGATCATTCTCAGTCTACTTTTTTAAGCTCTACCATAAACTTAAATTATTGAAAATTTATTAATTGCTGACTATATAATAACCTTTGCTTGTATGTAACCGAATGGTTTTAAGAGCCAACATTTAGAGTATGACAATGGAGCTGAACAGTTTTTAATGCGCAAGCAGTTCTGTTCTTGTGTATGACTTGTAACCTTAATTTACTGTGTAAAGATGGTTACATTATTTCCTTAGCTTTGTTTGTTGGAGACAAATATAGAATGCTTGTTTAAGTATGTCAAAACATAATCTTATCTTGTGGATTTTTATGTTAATGTATTATACGAGCTATATTTTTCATTTGCCCAGAAAGACAGCTTGTATAACGCTTTTGAAAGTTTTTCCGCTCTGTAAAGTCTTTAGAGCTGACAGTCCTGTTAGGTTTGTTTTAATCTTCATGCTAAAGTGTCAATGGTGGTTTTGTGAACTGGTCAGAAATTCACAGGTCTTAAATGTTTTTGGGAAATTTATATTGGACACTGCTCTTTGTCTAGCAAATAAAAGATGTTAATATATTCCTGTTACTGGCATGTGCACGACTGTTATTAGAAGCCACTTTATCATTTTCCTGCTTTAAATAGAAATGTCTATTTATGAATTCTGCTTGTAGTTTTTTCACAAATAAAATAGTAAAATTTAATTAAATCTGAAAGCTCTCTTTTTTGGGAGATGCCAGTATTCAGAAAAAGTGGAGAGTCCTGTTGTTGAAGCAGTTTGTCAGTCCGTACGTTTTGTCTGTGAGCCACCGCTCAAGCACCCCACTTCTGCAAACACAGGGTTGTGCACGTAGAAAGCTTCAGTCAAGTGAGTAAATCCAGTTTGTTCCCTGGGACTAACAACATACGGAAAGTTTGTGGCAGACGTGTCTGCAGAATTTGGGTTCTGGTACTTAGAAATAATCTTTTTTCCCCTTTCTGTAGCTGCAGAAACAGCGAGGTTTAGTGCAGAGGATTTTGGTGAGAGCCATTGGGAGTTCTTTTGGCTGTCTTGTGCTAACAAACTCTCCCATGAGTTAAATTAATAAAACTTAATTGAGAGCCTAATTGTAATTTTGTAGTGTAAAAATACCGGTATTTTGCAAGCAGTGTTTTGGTCCATTGCCTGGGAAACAAGGTGATGTGAACTACTCTGCCCTTTCTAGCTCATATTTTTCCCCCACTTGAGATGGGAGACGTGTGACATAACTGTTCACATATGAAGTTGAAATTTGAAAACCAAGCAATAGGTAAAATGCAAAGGGAAAAAATCTGACTCCGGAGCTTTTTCTCAGGAATATGAGGACAGTTCCTAAACTAAAAGATGTTTGGATATTTTTGTGTATACTGGGGGAAGTGTGTGTTACAACTAGAGGTTGCTTTAAAAAAAACACTGTGCAAACAGACTCTTAAATGCTTTTAACCTCAGTTGGAAGTGATTCAAAATCCTGTGTGCCAAGAATAAGAAGAAACAGGAAAGGTAGTGGTTGTTCTGCCGAACTGAAAAGCACTTGCTTGGCATGCTACACCAGTGAGTGGAGAAACGGTCCTTGCCTTGAAGGGTGTACGGTCCCCATCCTCAACCTACGACCAGCTGCGGGTGCCAGAGCAGCAGCTGCCTGGGCAAAGCAGCAAGAGCTGCGGGGAGCCAAGGAGATGGGCTTCATCTTCATCAGCATCCACCTCCTCCATCACCAGGTGAAGGCTTGGATGGAGCCAGCAAACCATTTCCATGGCAGCACTGGTACCTGCTGAGCCTGCCCACTCACCGCTTCACTGGGGTTTCAGTTGACTGGTCTCCTGGAAATCCCCTGCCTTGGAGCCGCATGAGCTGAGAGCCACATTCGGTGCTGGAGCTGTGGAGTCAATCCCGCTGTGGGGAAGGAGGCTGAAGGCTACAGGGATAACAGCACCCAAGGCTGCCTCAAGGTATGTACTGGACTTAGGTTTGTGTGTGTTACCTATAAGGAGTACAGATGGGGATGGGGAAATCTACTTCTTGGCTCTTTGGGGTTTTGTAAACTTATTTCTGGGCCAAACAGTCAATTGTTTTAAGACTGGGAGGTGTTATAAAAATCAGCACCCCCTCACGTAACTGGGAGAGAGAAGAAAAAGTCCTCCCCTCTGTAAGGGTCATGTGTCAGCCTAATTTTTTAAACTATTTTTGTTTAAATCTGAGCATACCTCCTTCACACAGCAGTTTTGGGGCAATTAAAGCGAGAAGATGCTAACACCCTGCAGTCTGGAAGGAGCTTTAGGAACCCACGGCAGGGCTGTGCCTGTTCCTGACCCACCGGATCCGCCGCCCTCACAGATATTAGCTGTATGTGTCTGGCAACATTTTACAGCGATTAAGTCACAGTGGGAGTTTCCAGGGTCCGAAGCAAAAAGTTGTCTGCAAAAGACATGACAGATGTGACTAACGGCCATGCTGGTCCAGCCATATCCCACAGGAATGGGACTACTGTGCTGAGTCAGCAAAGTGCCCGGAGACAGGCTTGTGTTTGGATCCCAACTCCATCTCATGGAGGCAGCTACTTCAAGAAAAAACTGCATTTGCGATTGCAGAGCTACTGCCCGTCTTTCCTTCTTTGCATGACCAAAAAAATCAAGCCCCAAAAACCTGTTTGGAAAACGGTGTCACATACTGCAGGAGAGGGGATTGAAGATGATGCACTGCTGCGCTTGTGGTTTGGAGTGTGGATTCCTCTAGGGTGTAAATGTTCAACTGCAGGCAAGCGTCTTGCCTTGCATCAGGTTGGATGGACTGCTGCAGCCCTGTTTAGGCAGTTGTTTAAATGTAAACCTGAGGCTACAGTGCTTCAAAGGGAGCAAAGCTGTGAAACTTCACTTGTGATTCACAAACTGAAAAGCTGAGAAAACAAACAAACAAACAAAACCCCACCAAAACCCCTAAAAAAATGTAGTATATGTCTCCCCACATGAATTCTTGTTTTGTATACCTCTTTTATTTCTTTTTCTGTGTCCTCCTTTCCCTTCGCCTCCCAAAAAAGAAATTAAGTATGCAAGCATGGTAGAGATTGCATTTCATGCATTTGCTCTTTGCTGTTTTCTTAAATCCCCACCCAGTGCTCCTCGGCAGTCTGGGTTTCATGGGGCAGACACCATGGCTGAGCATGGAGCCCAAGTGCGGTTTGGAGCCTTTCAAAGGTTGGCCTGGGAGCCACAGCGGAGCCAACGTGTCCTCATTGCTTGTGGAAAACCAGCAGGATCTGAAAGGAAGAGGGAGAACTGCTGCAGTTTGCAACACCTGGATTCCTTTGTGACTTTTGTTGTCATACTAAGGACAGGGAAGTGTCAGGTCTTTCTGCCTTTCCTTTTCTCAGCTGTTTCTTTCTGGAATATTTACATGCGTAAGTCTTGCTTGCCATTTTGCTCTTGCTGTCAGTAGGTGCAGCAAGGCTTGTTTGCTGTTTCCCACCTTATGATGGCTGATTGATATTTGTATGGAGCCCTTTTCCAGACAGGGTTGAGGCTAATGCTGATCCCAGCTGAACCCATTTAATAGGAAGACATTTAAAACCTCTGCAGTGTTTTCTCATTGTTTGTTTTGTCTCTGCAAAGAAAAAGCTGTATACAGAAATCACCAATAACATCAAAAGGCTTTCAGTGTTTCAAGCACACCAGCACAATTATCCCACTTGCAAAACCTTCCTATGGCACAGCATGGGAGCCTGTAACCATGAAGAACGCTCTATACCTAGCTCTGGTCTTCACCTAATATTAAGCTAGAAAATAGTGTCTTCCTGCAGCCAGGTCTTACTGTACTGCAAATCTCACAGTATGTGCCTCAAGTCCCCTGTTGCTCCTCAAATGGGGATCACTCTTTGCAGAGCAGTAAATGATCTGGCAGCCCTGGCTGCACAGGAAACATGGAAGGCACGAGCCAGTTACGCTTCCTAGATGAGGAATCAAGAAACAAATACTTCTTTGTTCTTCTCTATGTATCCATACCAACCAAAAAAAAAGAAATTACTCTCCACCATGACTGCTTATTATTTCCAGGATCCTGAAGATTGCATGACTTTCTAACATTTCTAATTTTCTCCAGCTTTTTTTTTTTTTTTTTCAGCATTAGGAATTGTCAAAACTGTTCTGACATACTTGAGAGACCATTCCAGCACCCACATCACCTCTTCTCCAAAACCATTCTGAGAAGGACTTAAAACTGCACAGTAACGACTAGGGGGTTACAGCGTGAGAATCCCTGTTGCTCTGCCTCCCCTGCTTTGGCAATCCTTCCTTCCTGCTGCCAGCAGGTGAGGCAGAGGCTTCAAAGCCTGTAACGCTGATAGCATTCACTTAAATACCGTGAAATTCCCAGTGTAATACACACTTGATAACAGCACATCAAAAGCTTTTAGGAAGTATTAATTGGCCACAGCTACTGGAGCTGGCCGAAGTTGGAAGGAGGTCTGAAGTGTTGATGCTCTAAGTTGCTCTCAAGTGTTGGAAAAAAAACAAGTTTGGGAGCTGAATTTGGGTATGAAATATCCCTGTGAGCAGGAGGAGGCTGGCATGCTGCAGAAACAGCACATGGTTGCCCAGGTAGGAAGAATGGGATTGAATAAAGCTGATTTTTGTTCCTTCTCAAGCTGTGCTGTCGGGGCTATATGATTCATGTTGCCCGGGAGGTTTGGTGTGGAGTTGGCAGGAGTTTTCCATGTTTGTATATGTATTTTAGGAGGGATTAAAGCTCAGACTAGTGTAGAGAAGCAGGAGGGCTGTTGAGGTTTTAATTCTGCCTTCACCCAGAAATTAATACCTATCTATAATATGTAATCTTAAATATATAAATATGATAGAGTTTACATAGTTTGTACAGATATTCTATGTGACAGGCTAAAGATGTGGTGAAGTTCAAAAGCATGACTTGTCAAAAGTTGTCTCTAATAGGGGTTTACTCTCTTGTTGACTCTGTCGAGGAATTGCCAGCATAAGCCAAATATAAATAGGGCCAACAATCCCTCCCACCCCTTTTAGGTGGTTATTACTGTCTTACTCTGCAAATTGATTTCAGCAGCAAGTAGGCTGTCTCTCTCTCTTCATATACTTTACTTCCCAATGGGATTTATAAAAATAAGATGAAGAAAGGGCAAGAAAAACGTAGCTTTCCATTAAACTAATTTCTCCCTGATCCAAGAAAGACAAAATTATGGAGTGGCAAGAGAAACCTGATTAGGGCTCGAGGCTGATGCTACTCTCTGGGACAGCCAATTTATTTATACCTTTAGATTTTTTTTTTTCTCAGGCTTGAAGAGATGTCCATTAGCCTTGAACCTCACAACAGATGGAGAAGTTGCCCCGCAGCCAGGGGCAGCCCAGGGCGTGCCTCTGCTCAGCAGCAAATGACTTGCATCTTTCAACATTTCTCACATGCATGTATTTCTGTTCTTAATTCCCAGGAAGGAGAATCCTCTGCAATCTCCAAATCTCTCTGCACGTCCTTTGTGAGAGGTTGAGGCTTTGGCCAAGGACCAGGACTGCATCCAGATATTAACAAACCTGATAGCAGAGAGCCTGTGAAAAGCCTGGCAGCATCCCTGCAAGCCCAGGATTTGTGCTTGCTACCAGGAGACAGAGGGGATGGAAATGTATTTAGCTGCGCCTATTGTTCTCCTTATTCAAGTTTTGTTGGTGTGAAGTTAAGAAAGGAAAATGTGGACTGGAGTTGCGGAAACCCTCCCTGGAAAAGGAATATGGTGACTCCTGAGGGGTTGAATTGTTGCGGCAGCACAGGGTGTGATGGGTGTGTGACAGCCTCTGACAGTGATCTAATTGGGAGTCACTGCAGTACAATGGCGCGGGGAAAAATGAGTGATGGGAAACTTCCCGGATTGCAAACGCTCCCAAATTGTGATGACACTCATAGGGGGAGAAATCCTGGAGCGGGAGCACAGACGGGAGAGGCGGATGCGCAGCTAGGTTGCTGGGTTTTGGGAATTGTGTGCAGGCTGGTGGCTCTGACTCAGCCCCTGCTGCTGCCTGTGTTGGCTGCCTCCACCTTTGCCCGCTCCCGGAGGGCTTGCCATCCCCTCGGCCTCTGCAGCGAGCAGAGCGCCTTCTGAAGCAGCAGGAGAGGAGCCTGAATTCAGTGGCTCTGTGCTGCAGTGCTGCTCCAGCAACCGCAGACATGACCCGCCAGCCATCTCTCACCAACAGATTTGCCAACTTTTACACTTGTTTTCCGCATCAGTTTGTCATACAGCAGGACCAACTATGCTTTTGGGCCCTTCTGGGCCCATCTATCCTCTTGCAAGTCCTGTTAGAGATGCCAATTATCATTTTCCTTCTGTGCAAAGTTATAAATCCCACAGATTTATATGCCAAAAAGCTGCATCAATCAGAAGACTGAGTTAAAGGCGATGAATTAGAACAATTGGGAGGCAACTCTGCACTTCTCCTGCCCATGGAGCAGCTGGGGAATGAGCAGGCTGCGGTACCTGATGTGCCCTGCGCAAAGCAGAGGGGTCAGGACTGGCTGGGCAGTGTGCACGGATGCAAGGGAGAGCAGTGATGAGCGGGTACACACTCTTGTAGAGATAGTGATTCCCCTGAGCTGCGTGTAGTAGGCTCACCGTGCTCTGCCTGTCAGCCAGACAGCTGTAACCAGTGGAGAAAAGCTTTTTATCTGAAGGACTGCAGGTGAGTGGCCCCTTTCTACCCCAAATCCGTACACTGGTTGAGGAGTAGGAGCTGGAAGGAGCAGCGCATGCAGCCCTTAGACCCTGGTCTCCTGGCTGAAATGAGAAGCTGCTAGACCACCATCACCCCTGGTCTTGGGGAGGAGCCTGTAATGAGCCACTTGGGTTGCTCTTGCTGATGTGTTGGCTGTTATATTTTACACATGGTTAGGAGTTACGTCCCTGTGTAAGAAGGGGGTCTGTGCCTTGCCCTGCTAGACCATGGCAGATGTTTTCCCAGCAGCAGATTAACATCTTATTTGTAGTGAATTAATGACTCTTTTGGTGCTTAAGGGGTTCTCCTGCAAGTTGGGTTTGCCAAAAGGGCGTTGTCATTCCTGAAAGCTGGGACAGTGGAGCAGATCTCAAATATTGCTGGATTTAAGTGAGGTTTGGGGTTTTTTTCTTCCCCTTTATCCAACATTAACAACAACACTCTTAACATGTGGACTAGGGTAAATGGTGAGGATTTTTTAACTTAACCTCTGCATTTGGATGATTTCCAAGTCACTGGCAAAGATGGATGTCATATGTTCCTGTGGGAACAGAGATTTGGGAGCCTGGAGCTGGTGACACCGCTGTGAATCCCCCCCCAAAGTGGAGGGCGAGCAAGGGAGGCTGCCTCTCCGCTCCAGCCATCCTGGGGTTGTCATGAGTGTTTGGACCTTGAGATGCTCCTGCAGAGGCTTTCACAAGCCTGTGTCTTGTGATTTTGGCCAGTGCAAGTAATGCCCCTTGTGAGTCTTAAAACTGCTGTCCAGGGAGGAGGGGGAGGCAGAGCTCAGCCTGCCAGCTCTGTGTGCATGTAACCATGCTATTCAATGGATTAAAAAAAAATAATAAACAGTGGTGCTCTTACCTCAGGCTATCCATTAGGAATGTGATTTAGTGCAGGGAGGGCTATAAAGGCAGTTGATAAATCTTTCGTGCAGCACAAATAAAATCTCTTATGGGAGGAGAAAGGGCCCCGGATAATGGGGGAAGGAGGGAACAGCCCTTGCCCCCTCATCTAATTAGGCTGCCCAGGAGAAGTTAATATGAAATAATAGATCTGGAAAGCCCAGATCTTCACAACCTTAGGAAGGACTTCATCCCCTTAAATTATGAGGCCAAGACCTCATTCAACAATACTTTGAAGGAGATCAACTGGCAGCGCTATTCACAGCAGCTAAGGGCTTGGGCTCCAGCTCTGTGTGATTACGGTACCTTCCGAAGAGCTCACTCCTATTCCCATTGAATGCTACTATTTTTATCCTCCTTAAATTCTAGAGGGTATTTCCAAGTGGGAAGCAGAGCAGAGAATAGCAGATCTTAACTCTCCTCCGTGTAACAATTTCTGTAAAAAGGAGGGAGAAACATTTGAAATAACTTGTATCTATTTTTGATACCACCAGTGTGGTAGCAAAGCCCCTGGAGGTGCCTGCAGCCCCTGGCACCCTGTGGGTGATGGGACATGGGGGGAGTCACTGCTGGCCCTTTCTCCCATCGGGTTCACAGGTTCTTGCCTCTGTGCTTGAAGCCACAAGTACCTGGGGACATCTCTGAGGGGCTGCAGGGGAAGGGCGAGGGCGATGCTGGCAGGGGGAAAGTGGGCAGTCTCTGGTTGACAGCCCCCCCTCCCAGACCAGCAGATCCCTCTCGCCTCACCCTTTGTGGGGCCCCGCTCGCCTTTACAGTACGGTGGGGAGTGCTTTGATCCTTTCCCCATATGGGAGACAGAAGTGCAGAGGGACTTAATTAGGAGCAATTACCTCACCCGCTGCAGCCAGAGCTGCTGGGGTAGTTGGCATAAGGTCAAATAGGAAACCTATGGCCCACCAGGGCCAAAAGTGTAGGTGGTGTGGGGGATGCCTTAGCCCTTGTGCTCTCTCCTGCTGAGCTTCAAAAGTCTTGAAACCTTCCAGCATAATGCACCAAAAAGGCTGGAGAGCTCAGGGCTGAACATCACTGACCCCTGGATCACTGTTGGAGCCATAGGGTGGGGGGAATGGTTTGGGCAGAGGGTGAGAGGGGACAGACCCTGGCTGGAAAATGCAGCCGGGGACTGAGCATCGTGTGAGGTGGGCAAAGAGAGAGAGACTGGGATCTGTGAGTCCCTGTTTTGGTTTGTGAACCTGGCCATGCAGGTTTGGGTGCTTAACAGGACTATTGTCTTACACTTACTCCCTTCTGCAGCCTCGGCTTTTACTTCTGTACAAGCCCAGGTTCTCCGAAACTGCTGAGCATGGTATTGGCATATAGAGCTTAGTCTTGTGTTGGGCAGAAGCATTCTGCTTCACTTGAACATGAAATATAAATCAGAGATCAAGTGAATTATTGTGCCATGCTGCTGCTCGGGCAATAGGGAGTCTTTAAATCAATCAGCTCCCAAATAAATAAATAAACGTGCAGCAGACATGCTGGAGTGCATGTCTGATTCCTATCAGAGGCAGTAATTCAAGTCAGATGCTTGCAGTTTCTCTGCTTCCTAGTCTGCATTACCTGGGATGCTGAAGTCACATGAGACAGAAAGCAAAATTTTTTCCAAGCTTTCATTATTGTTGCCAAAGAAACCATTTCATTTGGTTGCCACGTGTGCAGCGCATCTGGTTCAATCCATCTGAATGTTGAGGGCCAAAGCAAAAAGGCTTTGGGGAAGGAAGTCTGCAGAGTGCAGCCGCCTCGGTGCCTGTGATGCTGACCCTGTGGATGGGGCCGAGAGTTGGAGGAGGAAGAGTGGTGCTGTCCCTTGGGGAGGCTTGAAGGGTCCCTGTCAGCTTCACATGTTTGACCTGAAAGAGCTTCCCCACAGCAGCATGGTGGGTGAGTTGAGGCTGAAGGAGCTCATCATCCCTCAGAGACCCTCCAGACATCACCCTGGGGAACAGCACGGCCGGCTGTGAGAGCCTGGCTGGAAGAGCCCTCTAGCCTCTGACACTTAAAAGACTTTACTAGTTTTCCTTTCAGCTCACACTGGTGCTCAGGAGAGAAACGTTTGAAGTGTTTGATCTTTCTGGGCTGCCATCTCCCACTTGCAGGTGCCGGGTTCTGGAGCGCAGCTCCTAAGGGTCTGCATCTGTCGGGCATCTTCCTGCTTCCTCCCTGGCTGGGCCGGGGGTCGTTGGCACTGGCTGAACACACCCCCAGGGCAGGGAGGGGGTCTGGTGCTCTGTATTGCTGTCCCAGTTGCTGCCCAGCCCTGGGGATGGCTCCAACACCGGCAATGAATTTGGGCAGCTGAGCCTGGGCTGGGTGTCAGCCTTCCGGAGGGGACCGGGGTGACACGAGCTGTGCTAGCTGTGGAGAGCAGCGGCTGTGTGGCCAGCTGTGCTGCCCCAGGAGGGTGGCATTGGGGGTTTAGTCCCTTTTCCAGGGCAGCTTCCATTACTCGCAGATGGGCCTGGGCCCTTCTCAACAGCCTCTAAGGCTGGAGGTGTGCCGCATATTTGGATTTCACTAGCACTTTGTTTGCAGCTGCAATGCTCTGCCCTTGTGCTTGTCCCTGGATGCTGGTGCTTTATAAAGTTAAAGGAGCCCTGATGCTGATATGAGGCTGCTGGCATGGCAGGGCTTTCCTTTGCACCATTTCATCTGTCCTGAACAGATCTGGCAGCATCATTCCAAGATGATGATATTTCATTGAGTCAGGTCCTCCTCTTCCTTGAGTTACTCCAGGAGTGTGTTGAGACTGAACCTTGGATGAGTGAAGCTGATGTTTTCCCAACATCTTGCAATAGAAGATAAACCAATTGCAACACTGGGGATTCAGCCTGGGTTTCCAGAGCTTTAGCCCTGGGGGAGAACTGAACTGATGCACTGGTAAGTTTTTTTTTCTCCTAAAGCTCTGCTTGTGACCCCAAAATAATAAAGGTTGATCAGTTAAATCCACTCAGCACATAATCCCATGCCCTTCTGAGTTAACACAATCTATATAACAAACAGTTACACTGATACACATAGTCATGCTGGATATACACATTGTTTACCCAGCCAGACCATAGCAGGTCCACCTCTCAGGCCTGCACACCATTTTGGCATGTTCCTCCTCCAGCAGTGCATCCCAGACCTGGATGGCGACGTAAATCCTTCTTCACAAATCATTGACCCAATAGGTCATAAAAGTTCCTTTATGGTCTGTCAAGACAAGCTAGGTTCTTTACGTGCACCCTAAGTCAGCACAGTAAAACTTTTATGGTGTTTTTAATAACAAGAGCTACTGCACATGAACAGCAACTAATTTTTAAAGCCTTGGTATTTCAGCTGAGATGGGTTTTTCCCCCCTCCCCTCCATGTTGGAAAAACACTTAGGTCAGTGATTTCAGAAGTCAATGCCTGGAGTTAACCTCTTTGCCCTGACACGGTGGTCTAACTTCTGCAAATACTGAGCACCCCTTGAAAGGAACTTCAGAAAACCAGGCTGCTTTTCTGGTAGCATCTGTGCAAATGGAGAAGTTGAACTTCAGGTTCATATTTTTAAAATATTTGGACTTTAAGCTGTGCTGTGACATTATGGCATTAAGAAAATTAAATTCTTGTTCAGCTGCAAGATTGTCTTAGGGGTTAATGCATGTTTATTTAGTAAAACAGTCAGTATAAGGTGAACTAAAAAACCTTCTTTTTTCAAGGGCTTGGGTGCAGAATGGAGTTAGGGCTGTGCTCCCAGCCTGGTGCTGGGATGCAGGAGCACATCACCGCCCGTCACCGCTGTTTTGCACTGGGCAGAGGGGGCTTCGCACATTCACTCATTTGTGTCAACTCATTAAGGTGCTGTAAGTTAATTTTGGGTCTAACCCCCTGGCTCATCCTTGCCTAACCTGCAGGGACCCCATTGCAAGTCTGGAGCCTCTGCCTCTGGGTTGGACATTCTGGCTGCATTTTGAGTGTTGAGCCGAAGTAACGTGCCATAAAGTGACTCTTCCAGCACGCTTCTGGCTCCAGTTTCTCAGCCCTGCCTTGGGTTGCCAAGAGGAAAAGGGGAATAATGAGGAGTTGAAAGCAATATGGCAAGGTCTGAGTTACCCTCCAATGAAACTGCCTCCTCTGCCCGTCCTCATAGCCCTACCTAACCCTGCCAGCAAACCCGGCCAGTTATGTGGGGCATCCTTCTGACACCCCAGGCTTGGCACCAGCCCCTCTGCAAAAAGCAAGGAGGCAAAACCAGCCCCCTGGGCACGCTCGGTAAGCAATGCATCCCTAATCCTAGCCGCTGCCAAATGCTAGGGTTTAATGCAGTGACAGCCGAAGGGAGGGGGGGTAGGGGTGCAGAGGGACCACACGCCATCCTGGGGACACCTTTTGTGGTGAATTAACAGTGTTTATTCAGGACGCTGATGGCTACAGTCATTATTCTGGTCCTCTAAGGTCGCTGCTGTGGCCATGCATGCCAGTGTCTGCTGCTGCCTGAACCCAGGCAGCTGGGGCCCAGCCTTTGCAAAACGGGGGTAATTTTTCCTGCTGCTCTGGGAAACGTGCTGCTTTACCACTTCCTTCAGCTGTGGTGTGTGTGGGTCCAGTTCAGGCAGAGCCAATGGATTTGCTGACACGGACAAAGGAAATTTTTTGTTGTTGTTTTTTTTTTTTTCCCCCCTAGGCAAATGACATTTTTCTCTTGAGTTCTGCCAGGTTTGAGCTGTCCTGGCTTTGCATCTGACCTGGGCAGTCCTCAGACAAGGTGCGACGGATGCTCCCCCCATGCCCTTTAATTACCTGGCAGGAACGACTGTGACCTGAATTCACACCACAGCAGCAAGGCGTTGTTACTTTTCTCGCCTGTAATAGAGCCTCAGCCATTTCATCGCTTCTCTTTACTTGTATGCACCCAGTTAGAGCCTTTGCCCATTTGGACTTTGGCTTGCTTGGAGCTGTGCTGCCCAGTGGCCCTTGTCCAGGGGTCCACACATGACCCCAGCCGGTGGCAGGGACGTGGGGTCCATGGTCCCATGCAAGCCTGGGTCCCTGCTCACTGGAGCTCTCAGCCGTTAGCACTGTTTGTGCCTGATGAGCAGATCAGCTCTAGGCACAGGGGTGTGAATCGATTCTGGGACAGTCAGCACCGATTTTCCAGTCCTGACAGCAGCAGGGAGCAGAAGGCGAGAGGGGCCCTGCTGTTCGGGTTTGATTTAAAGTGATCTTACCACGTTTGCATGGATAATCTAGTTTGGTTTTGCTTTTTTTTTTTTTTTTTAATTACAAATAAATAAATAATCCCCCTTTTGAGAAATATGCAAACACGCAGGAAGGAAACCCTTCCTCTCCGGGGCCTGTCCCCAGAGGAGGTGTGGCAGCTCGGGGATTGTGAGTGCTACATCATAAACTCAGGACCTGGGACTCTGGGATGGAGAGGATAGTACTGGTCCCAGCTACGGGGGGACACGCTTCTGGGCTCTTGCCTGGGTATGGTGGGGCCTCCTGGGAGAGCGGCTGGAGGGCTGGAGCCAGCGGAGCTGCTCCAGTCCTGTGCAGAATTTGGCCTCCTTCCCCGTGGCGGGAACGGCGCTGATGTTGGAGCAGCGGCACAGCAAAGGCTGCGAATGCTCAGGGGAGCTCCAGGGAGGAACTGTTGCTGTCGATCTGTTAATTAAGATTAATGTGCTAGCTGATAAGGATGACTCTGCGCCAATTGCTATTATAAGCCAAGATCCTGCAAGGCAGCGAGCAGCACATTCCTGCTTCCTCAGCAGTTGGAGGCCTCTGTCATTCAGCCTGAGGTTTGGAGCAGAAAGCGAGGTGCTGTGCAGCTCCCCCGAACGCCTGAGTGCCGCGTGGGCACGCTTGCTCTGCTGGTGGGATGCTTGAGAGCTTCTCTTACGCTGTCTTGGCAAAGGAACACATTTTAGCTTTTCAGATGGTGTTAAGGCAGTGCTTTGCATCCCCTCCTCCTAGGCATTGCTGTCAAATTCTCCACCCAAAAAGTGCATGAAAAGTGTTTAAAAATATATGTGTACATATATATTCTCCTGCCCTCTCAGCTGGGGTCTCTGAGGAAGCTGGATGTGCCCTGTACGGTGAGACGCAATGAATTAGGAATTAATTTGCCTTTGCCACAACTATGGGTGCATGAGTTCAGAGCTGAGGCTGCTTGCTGCAGTGCCATGGCCACCGCTGGCCGCTTGCCTGTCCCAGCCTAGCCCAGGAGAAACCTGTTGAATCAACATCTCTGCAGTCCCTGGGGAGATCGAAAACGCCAGCACTGCCACTGAAACCGGGACAGCTTGCATGCCTGCAGGTAAGCATGTGCTCAAGGCTTCGGTGTGTCACAGTTCATTTTAATGTCCTTTACCCACTTCTCTGCCTTAACAGCCTTCTTCCTTCTGTGTCTGGTACCAGCTGGGTTCAAGGGTGAAATTTTGTGTAGTCCCCGGCCAGCCTGATCTAAAGCAAGCATGTTTGTCAAAGCCTCAAAGTTCAATTTTTTTGGATAGTATCATTTTATTAGCAAAAGGTAGAGTTCAAAGGAGTGCTCCCCCAAATCCCAGCTGAAATCTCCCCGGCTAGTTCTCCTCCTGCCTTCTCCCCTTCCAGCCGTGACTGCTCCTGCAGCTGCTTTCATTTCCCTCCTGTTCCCTGTAAAGGCCTCTGGCACCAGCCCTAATGAGTAAGCGCTAATGAACCTGTAGCATCTCCCAGCTCTGCCTGCAGTGCGGGTGACAGGGACGGTGATGGTCCTGTCCTGCCACGCTGCTGTGAGATGCAGCACTGGTGCAGCTGGGTGAGGACCACGGGCTGTTTGGGGAAAGGCATCACAACGGCCCATCTCCAGTCGTGGGTGGTATCTGTTGTTAGGCAGAACAAAGGTTTTGTTCAAATAACACTGCCTTGGAGGGGGAGGAAAAGACCTTTACTCTGCCAGAAAAGCAATTTGCCTTACATCAAAGGTGGAGGTTCATCTCTTTTTTTGACTTGGGAGTGGGATCTGATTTTGAAGCCTCTGTTGTCCCATATTTTGTTTCTCCTTGAGGGTGCTGCTCAATGTCCCTGCCAGCATCCCCATTCCACCCTGCTCCCAAGCTCCATCAGTTTCAAAGTTGAGCTGAAGTCCTCTTGACCTGAGAGGCTGGAGTCATATTTAGCACAAACATGCACAAGTCACATATGCAGAATTAGATAACCTTATCGCCGCATCCTGCACAGATCAGTAACTCGCTATGACTGTCAGCTTCTTTCAGCCAGACGTAATTGCCTAGCAACGTTGCTCTGTCTCTTTGGATGCAGCCTAATTCGGTTTCTGGTCATCCAGAACAAAACCTCAGGTAGGCATCTGGCAAACAGCGACGGACAGGCCATGATGGACTGCTGGAGCATCAGGCATGATGATTATTTCAGCAAAATCCATGCTTGTGGCTGATTTTTGAGGTCTTTATGATGAGCCTAAGTATAAAATTCAGGGGAGAGGGCTCTGCAGCATCCTGTCTGCCTCAAAGGAGTAACCCCGGGTGTCAGTGAGGGTGGGTGTCTGGCCAGCTGAAACTCAGAAACGATGGATTCACAGTCATGTGGGTATGTGGCCTTGTATGCAGCCCATAGCATGCGCACGGCCGGCCCCCCCCTCTGCTCCTCTTGTTTTCATCCTTGTTTTCTGGTAGAAGGAATGGGAGAATGTGATGATGGCTGTGGTAACAGCAGTAGGAAAAGAAATGAGGGGCAAGGAAAACAGGGACATTTCACTAGCCCAGGGGAGCAAAATTTCCAACTCAAAAACTTGAAAAATTTGGCAGTTTTTTTACTGCCGGTAGACTCTTTTGCAATTGCAGCAGTGAAAGGATTTTAGCCATATCTACTCCTACATCTGTAGGTAACTGACAGTGATGCCCAATAACATGCTTGGCATTGGGAACTGATTTAGTGGAAAGTTTGAGTACCGCTGCCTTAGCTTTGACTGGGCAGGATAGGTTATGAAACCTTAATTCTGGCATTTACTAACTGGTGAGCATTTGGCTTTGGGATCTGAATAATGGTCTTCACCCGTGCTTCCCATGCAGAATCTATATGGACAGAGCAGTAAGTCTTTCTGAAATTAAATGCTGGTGCTCATTTAGGAAGGATTTATAGGAGGTAGGATGTAGCTGAAGCTGGCAATGCAGGAACGGAGAACGGAGCGTGAGGCATAGCTGGGTGCAGGACCCAGGGCCATAGTCTGCTGTAGTACCACTGCCATGCCCTGCACGTGATGGCTCCTGCGGCTGGAGGGTGGCTGGGGGTGGCTGCAGGAAACTGTTGTCCCATCCTGCAGTCCTGCAGGTCGCTGTGTTTCTCTTAATGATGCTCAGTATTGCCCAGGTCCCCAGGGATTGGCTGGAGTTAAGTGTGTTCAGTGACTTCAAGTGCTCAGTCTGGGGGATGTTAAAATTTAAATATAAGCAATTTCTGTGTGGATGGGTGAGAGCTTTTTACTGCAGTCCTTGAGCTCACTGACTCCCACCACGGATGGCTCGTGCCACAGAGTTTGCTTCCAATCTGAAATCTCCCCAGAGGTGTCCAAGTCTCAGTCTTGGAGCCAGCCATCCAGCACCAGCTGAGGATCTGAATTTGAATCCAGACCCAAAGTTTTGGGGTGCAGTGACTGAGTAACCCCCTCCTTTGGGCTCATCCCAGGCTGAAACCTTCAACCAAAATTTCACCAGCCAGCACCAGAGGTCTGGAGAGCTTTGTGCCATCCCCTCTGCTGAGCTCCCCCATCCCCTCCGTGCAGCGGCTCCAGGTCCGATCCTGCACACATGGAAACCTCTGGCACTGGCTTGTTCTCTGGAGTTCTACAAGGGAGGATTTTTCTCACACAGTGCCATGCACTGGGGCAGTTTATTCTCTTGGTACTGGGGTTTTACCCTACCCTGGCTGCTCACCGAGGGTTTCAGAGAACAACGGGCCGGTTTCAGATCTTGCCATTACAACCTCACATTCAAGAATTACTACTACTATTATTTCCAAGGAAACAGGGACTCATGCTCGTATCTTTTATGTGATTTCTCACATCCGGAGGTTTTCACGTGACTTTGCTGCCTATTTTTAGCTCCTCAAACATCTCTGCCAGGATGAAAGCTTTAAAGAAAACCCACCCTTGAAAAGGATGAAATGGGCATTTGCTTTAATGGTAAATTTGTGACTGTGACCCCCAAATTCCTACAATTCAGCAGCCTGGGGAAAGCAAGCACAAACCCAAGGCTGCATTTAACTGTTTCTTTGTTTGCTGTTACACCCGCCTCCTTCAAACAGCAAAGACTTGTTGTAAAACAGAACTGTTTCTAGAACCAGATCCACCTACAAGTCATTTAAAAGCCTCCTACCTCAATTTTGCAGGTAAAATGTTAGTCTAGCAGGAATTGAGAGGAGGGATTTTCCCCTCCATCTGCTTCTTGGCTGGTTTGTGGGAGAAAAAAAGCCACCCTGGCTGTTTTCCCTTGCACCGTGAACTTTGGGGTGAGATGGGTGTGGATGGGACCTGTCCCAGGCTCAGAGTGACTGTGGGCACTGGTTTGGTCCTGCCCTGCCTGGTCCATGCCAGCACACGGGGTGCAAAACGTGGCACCTCTGCCAGATGCCTCACAGAAAGTGGGCTCAGCCCAGTGTTTCACACTCCCCACAACCTGCCTAGCCATGGGCTCCTGCCAAAATGGAGACAGTTTGTCCCCAGTGCTGCCAAGCCAAGCCTGTGGACACTGGTGGGCCCTCTTGGCATGTCAAGCTGCCCAACTTCCACCTTTCCAAACCACCTGTGCCAAACAGTGTGCACCAAAAGCTTAACTGTTAGACAACTTCCGAAAACCCTAAAAGCAATGCCTACGCCACATGCGCACTTCCACGATCAATGCTGCGGAGTGGGTAGAATGCATCCCCTTTTCACTGGGCAGGGAGGCAGGATGAGAGGCGGGGAAGGACAGCACATTGCCCTCTCTTTGCCTTCACTCATCCTCTGCATTTTGCTTTTAGGGTGAACCACAATGGCCGTGAGATGGGACTGACCCAACAGCTTACCAATGCTGGAGTAACTTGTAGGGTTTGTGTGGCTCCCGTTGTGAATCGTTAGAGGAAAGTGCTGCTGGGGGGGGGAATGGCCATGCTCAGAGATCTCGTATTAAACCATCACAAATCAAATGCTGCCCAGAGCAGGCAAGGGGAGATGGGAAGGGAACACTCAGATGTGAGAAAAAAGGTACAAAGTCAGCTGGGAGCCTGGGAAGCTGCGAGAGCCCCAGCGCAGCTGGGAAAAGCCAGACCTGCCCTCTCAGGACTGACTGCACTGCCGTGTTGAGCAAAGCTGATCAGAGGTGGATGAGACAAGGCTCAGCTCTGGAACGTCCCCCATGGCTGTGCTGGCAGCTCCAGAGCCGGCCCTTGCTGGGGGAACGGGGAGACACTGCTGCCAAAAGCCCCGCAGGAGGTGGTGGTGGGCAGGGACGTGCCCCACTGGGGCTCACCCCATGGGAGTCCTGCACTGGGGTTGCAGGTCTGGCAAAGTTTGTGCAGGGTCCCCCTAATCGGGGTTTGCTGCTGAGCCAGTGGGGCCAGGTGAGTACGCCTCTGTTTGGGTCTTTATTTATTTTCAGTGTTTCAAGCTCAGGCACCTTCTGACAATTCTCTTGTATTAAATAATTTAAATAAGACAAGTAGCAGATCTGCAATGGTGCCAACAGAGCGTGATCCTAACCCAGGGTGCTTCCCACCTCAATGTCTGAGGACTCGGGGTGTGTGCGGAGCGAGCATCCTTCTCCCTCTGCCAGCCGTGCTGCCAAGGGATGGCTGAGCCAAAACTGCCAGGAGGGAAAGGCCATGAAGGCAGAAAATAGCTTTTACTCATTAACAGCTATCACTGAGCACAAGTATTTCATGCCTGTGTGCCTGTTGGTTTGTCCTTCTGTAAAAGCAACAGGCTGTCACCCAGAGAACTAAAATCTCCTGAAATTAATGGTGGAGTGGTGGTATCCAATGGTTTGGTGGTATCCAATGGTTGAAGGTGGCATCCAATTTGGGGCTAGATAAAAACTGTCCTCTTCTTGCATAAGAGGGGAAATCGAGGCAGAGAGGTAAAACAGTAAAAGGTTATGTTTGTACTTCAGGAATTTTGCTATACAGCTCAGATGAAATTTCTCTAAATGTCTCTTTTTACCTCCTTCCAATATTTTGAGGCATTACCATAGCAAGGAGCAAGCATGTAAGGAGCACACAGAAGGACAACCATTGAGGCCCTGGTGAGGAGACCCAGCAGCGTGTTTCTCTGCAGCCCTGCTGCCGTGGCAGAGGGGAAAACCAAGCTGGAGTGCTCCTGTTTGTTCCTCTCTCTGCAGAACACATATTTCTGAGTGGAAATTCATTTCTTCCTCAGCATCTGCATTTGAAAACACAGCCATAAATAACACATAGTTGTATCCAACTATCAGAGTGAGAGGAAAAATTGTTTGCATTTCAAACTTTCATTTCCATTTTTGTCTAACTTCATTAACACTTGCTGACCTGCCTTATCAATTATAGCTATTTCTAGCGTGGGCATTTCAGTAACTAGCATCAAAATGTCAGGACAGCTTTCTGTCAGTTAGAGCTTTCTGGGTACAGAAACCTCAGCGATGCCTCTCACTGATTACAAGCTACAGTAATTAGTGATCAGCCTCATCTCACCCTCACAGCCACAGCTGCCAAGCCCCGTGGGTACCACATTGGAAGCAGGCGATGGGTGAAGCCCCAGCTCAGGTGTTCCCTCCTGGAGATGATGGGTCACTGGACGCAGGTTGGCACAGCAATTGAACCCTCCCATTTAACCCAGAACTACACACAGCTGACACACCCTAGCAAGCCCCACTCTGAAGATGGCAAATTTATCCTAGATGAGTTAGGGATAAATTTGTTCTCTTTTCCTGAGCTTGCCTTGCAACGTGGAGCCCATGTCTTTCTTCTAGCTCTGCCTGCCCCTGGCTTTAGGATCAGAGCTGTGGGGCCATCTGAGCTCTTGGGGTAATGGTAGGAGCTCGTTCCCGGTGATGGAGAGGAAGGCACGGAGGGGTTCACCGTTAGGAGAGACAGGTAGGTTGGGGGTGCTGGGCTGCAGGAGGGATGAGCTGAGAGCTGGAACAAGCTGCGGCTGGATGAGCAATTGGGGCTGCTCCAGCAGCGGGACGTGGAGAATTTATAGGTCTTCTTCATATTTGCTTTTCTTTTAAATGCTGATCTCCAGAGCAGAGGCTCTTTTGTCAGGCAGCTCTGCAGAAAACATTAAAATCTGTGGTGGAACAAGGTTTAGACCCGCCTGTCTTCAGCATCTCATTAACAGGCTGCAGTTAAGGGCTGTTGTTAGACGTGGCCTAGGCAGGTCTCTGATGAGTGTTGTTTCTGTCGAATTGCCTTTTTGCTCAGCTAGTCAGGATAAGGAGAGGCCTTTGCCTTCATCTTAGGGGTCCTTGTGGCACCCACTGCTCTGTGTCCCTGGTCTAGGGCTAGTCCCTTGCAGGAAAGGGGCAGCTCTAAGTTCTGCTGGGTGCTGCAGATGTATTTACCTTTCCATGCTAAAGCTGCAAAGCTGTGGAGACCCTGTGGCCCCTTGTCACACTCTCCCCTGCCAAAGGTACAGAGCTAATTGAGACGTGACAGCATGTGAAAGCAAACTGTTCCTCAGCAGCTGTTGGAGAAAGCAAAACTGATTAGCAGATGAAAAACCTGTCGCTTTGAGAAGCTCCTGGAGGAGCATCACGAGCAAGCGAAGGTTCATCCCAGCTGTGGCTTCACTGGGCTGGGCGCTCCTGTGTGCGAAGAGGGAATTTGGACAAATGCCTGACAAAGCCCTGGACTTCTTGGTGGCTGAGTGCTGGGGAGGTGTGGGATGACTAGTTCCTGTGAGAAGCCTCTGTTGGGCACCAAAGGGCTGCAGAGGCATTGGTTGAAGTGGGCAGACAATTTGGGACAACTGTCAGGCAATTTGGGAGGGAAAGATGAGTGGGTGATAGGAGAGAAATCCTGAATGCCACGAGAACTCCTCATGTCTGAGGTAAATTAAAACTGAATGAGAAATATGCCTGGCTGAGCTGGAGGAAGTGTGTACCCCTTAACAGGGCTGCATAGAGCCTGTTTCTCCCTTCAGAAGCATAAAAAATTAAGCTAACAAAAAGCTCCCAACAGTTTGAAATGAGGTAAGATTATAATTCTTCAGAAGCCATCCAATCCACAGGGAACTGTGCAGAGGGACCCTGTGCCAGCTGCCCTTTTCCCATCTGGTACCAGCAGTCAGTGAGCACAGCAGCTACCAGCGCGTGCCGGTGCCACGCCAGCAGCGTGCTATCAGGGTGACATCCCGAAGATAAACGAGTCCTATTATTGCCTTCATTCCCGGGCAGTCCCTCGAGGCCCCCGCGCAGCTCCGGCAGCTGCTGCAGCCCTGGCAGCGCAGTGACCGAGGTGCACAGGGCTTCTCACAGCACTCCTGTGTGGCTCTGCCTGTTCATGCAGTGGAGCCTGCAAGGGCTTTTAACCTGATCTTGCTCTTAAAATCTGTACCCATGCTTTGGGACAGTGCTGAGATGACTGCAGAGTGTCCCTACCAAAAGCAAGCCTGATGCCATTGTTTCCTGGGTTGGGAGATGATATCTTCTGTGGCTGGACCTTCTAGAGGTGTTTTGTGTGGCACCTCCTTTGCCAGTTGTGCATTGGATGGGCGAATCCTCTCCTTAAATTTTACAGCTGAGAGAGCAAAGATAGGCAGCAAAATAGCATGGCATGCTACAGTGCTGCGGTCTGAGGCCATGAGAAACATCTGATGCTCTGTTTTAATCTTTCCCCTATTATTTGCCTCCACTGCCCACCTCATCTTTCCTTCTGCAGGGCAGGGGAGAGCTGTGCCCCACAAGCATCTTTCTCGCCCACTGGAATAAGAGAACAGATAAAATTGGCTCCTGGTACTGTGCTCTCTGCAAGGGGTGCATGAACAGATCTGTGGCCTGGGTCTTCTCAGGTGAGCCCACAGGAGTGCTGCCTGCCGGAGGCCTGACAGTCTGTGCTGTGCACGAGGGTCGAGCTCCCGGCTGCAGCAAGCTCTCCTTTGTACTGTCCGGCACTGACTGCAGTGTTTTCCTCATTGCTGGCCACCAAAAGATGGGTCACTGAATACAAAATCCTGTGCACATCCCCCTGACTGCCTCATCTCCAAGAAATGGCAAAAGGCATGGCAGAGTTAGGGCTTGTTACCATCAGCATGGGTGGAAAACTGCTTTGGTGTTAAATCATCCCCACAATGATCAGGTTTCATAAATATCTAGTTATGCCTAGAATTAATGTGAATTAATTTGTGCAGGATAAATCCTTTATGGAGGTAGGTGCTGCCTTGGCTTCCTAGAACTAGAGATGCTTTCTGCACAAACATGGGTGCAGAAATCCTGATTTCAGATCCCTCCCCAGCCCCAAGTGACCTCATGACAAGTTTGTACACCTTCCTGCTATCTAGTTTAAACTGATGAGCATATATAGGTGAGCCGGGGTTGGTCTCTCTGCCAGACAGCACTGTCCCTGAGCTGCCCCTCACACATGACTGGGATGCCAACCTCTGCCAGTCTCAGTGGGCAGCAAAGGCTGCTCCTGCGGGAGCTCTGGGGGTAGAACACGCATCCTGGGCTCAGAGCCAGCACCCAATTCAGCTGCCAGCTGGGGGCACGGGGCTCGACTCCCCAACCCGGAGGCCGGCCCCACATCTGGGGGATACTGAGAGCTCAGAGATGTATCAAGTGATCTAAGCCATTTAATTCTATTACTCACAAGCTCTGAATAGCTGCTTTAGACACCCTTGACCTTCTGCTGCAGAACAGATCAAAGCAAATCTCTCTGTAGTGATACACTTTATCTGATTCAAAGGGGAAGCATCCAATGAAGTGCTTGTTTTGAAAACATTATTTTACGTTGTGCCCTATTAAATTGTTGACATGTTGCCCTCTGGCTATTTGGCATTAGTTATACTCAAATGCTATCTACACCGTTAATCTAATTTTGCCTTTCCTCATATTTATTCCTTGATCTTCATATTACACTGTTTAAAAAATCTGTTCAAGGCCGAAATTATTTCAAGATGGAGTTTGATAAGCTGGTGGAGAGGACTGCAGAGCTGTGCAGGAACGGTGTCTCGGGTTCCAAGTGCTGCAATTCAGAGTGGCTGGGAGGGACCTGGTTTATCTAAACTTTGCTCCTTCTCTCCATGGATTCAGGCTTCCCCTGGTCATGAACTGTGCCAGGAGGGGTCTGGGGTTTGTACCGTGGTGGATATTTGACTTTTGGGGTTGGTTTTCATGTCCCCTCCCTTTGAGGAGCTGCAGAAGGGATGCAAGTGAGGGCAGGTGTTGGCAGCCAGGGCACAGAGCCCGCAGGTGCAGAGGGATGGGCAGGGACAGCCCTGTCCCCGTGGGTGGCATTGCTCCATGGATGGTTTGTTGGTTTGCTCTTCTCCACAACTTGCCCTACAGTCCTTCTGGCTGGCTCACCTGCACATTTCAACAAATCCCCTGATGCTTCAGGGTTCAGAGGCACTGGTGATGCTCTTCACCTCTCCTGAGCCCTCCCAGCCCTATGCTTCAATGATATATTGCTGGGCTTCTTCTGAAGGAGTAATTTTTTCAGCAGGACTGGACCCCAACTGCCATCTTGTTTGGCATAAATTTCTTTAAGCCATCAGTGGGGAGAAAGAGGTTTCAGTGCCTTCCAGTCACCAAGCCACCAGTCTGGAGGAAAGGCCCTTTGCTACCACCCCTCCAAGCTGCTTCATGCCTAAGAAGGGTTTGTCATGTACCGAGTCATATTTATTCTGTGCTCCTTTGCGATAAGCCACAGGATTTGGTGAGGAATTTGGGAAAAGCAAGCCTTGCTGTACTGGAAGTGCACCCTTGCCTGCTCCATCGCTGGAAGCTCTCACTCTTTGTTTGCATTGCAGCAGTGTCTATATTGGAACCAGGTGAAAAAACGTGCTCACAAAGCTCTCGGTGAAAAAAAAGTCTGAATTAAGAAGTGTTTCATTTTGAAAAGGGGAAGAAAGCCTAAACAATCAGCATTGTTAAAATTTTCCATCACTATCTTCTTTATGCAATATTAATTTTTTCCTGTGCTTACCAAAGCCCCAGCTTTCAGCAGTGATACGTGGCTCCTGGGAACCAGGTTACATTAGAGAGCATGGAAAAGTTGCACAGAAGTGGACCAGAGGTTTACAAAATGAAAACAAGACTATTTATGAAATCTTTTTCCAAGTCTGTAGTCCTTTCTGGTGGGGTTATAGTGGATTCCCTTTGTGCTGGTCCCTGCATGAGCAGAACATGCAGCAACAAAGTCATCATCCCCAAAGAGCTGCAACTGATAGCATCTGCACATGGAATTCTCCAAATGACAACCTGCCGACCCTGTCAGTCCCTTTGAGAGCTTTAGACAAGGATCCTAGTAATTTTCCCGAGAGTGAAATATATATTTATACTTTCTGTTGCTAGTAAACTGTCATGTGAATAAAAAAATAATAGCCCCTGACAAGATAAGAAGACTCAAATTTTTGAAAAATCTTTCAGTGATATGAAGAGCTGAATGAAACCCCAACAAACTGGACGTGTTTAGCACCAGCTCATCTCTTTCTGACATGCAAGCAGTTGAAAATATAGATATAATTAAAAGGATTTGCAAAGCCAGACTTATGCTACAGAGACTATTTTACGTTATTTTTATAATGAACTTTAGTATTTATGCTGTCACACCAGGAATCCAAATAAATGTTCATGGTCTATCTCCTTTCTGCCTCCAGTACATTGACTTTGGCTAAAAAGCTATATTTATCAGTGCAATGCTAGCTATAAAAATGAAAGAAACAAACTATAAAATGTACAGTGAAGCTGAGTATTCCTTTAGGTAAGTGGGTACATATACAGTTCGTAATTCTGGGGGTGTTATCCACCTTTATTGCACATAAACAATGTCATCTACAGTCATGGTCCAGATTTACAAATGTTTATAAGAATTGAAAGCAATAGATAAACATTTCTTAGGATTTATGGAAAAGCCTAAGTAAGATTCTTAGCTCCTCTTGACTTTCAATAGGAGTTAGGTACCTATTGTAAGTCTCACTAAATTTATACCTGCACCTCTAGAAGTCTGAACATCTTTTGAAAATCTAACAAACCCTCCCTGCCTTATTATCATATAAACCAAAACTTGATAGCCTGAAGGATGGGAGAGATGTTTTCTAAGTGGGGAATTGGGTCCCTGCCATTAAGGTCACAATTCTGCAAATATTTTTAATGTAAACATATAAGAAAATCCACTTTATTGTATACCAAAAGCAGGACAGCTGCAGCTGAGCAGGTATTTGAATCTTGGTCAAGAGACTCCTACATTTATTTTCTAACCAAAAGACTAGCCTGCAGATAAACATACAAGTCCATCACCAAAGCTGTTTGGGAAGCCAGTTCCTCCCTGTTTGGAGAGGACAAACATCAGGAGGTAAGTTTAAGCGGATTCCAGGGTGTCCCTGCCTTCCTGATGGGAAACAACAAGATGAGGCTGACTATAACTCTGCTTTTTTAAAGATAAAAATCTTCATCTGATGTAAAGGGAGAAATGATGCTGCAGAGACAAGAATGAAGATCAGATCCAAAACTAACAAACAAGCAAAAAGACCCCAGAAGAAAGAATAAGGAGCTAGATTCCAAAAGGGCTATTAAACATGATGGTTTAGATAGTCTCCAGCTCCACAGGTTCTCTCTACTCAGTAGAGTGCCAGAAAGTGAAAAGGTACGTGGTAAGGATCATTCTTCACTCCTTATACTCTGCCTAATCCTGTAATGGTCTATGGTGAATTGTCCATCACTCTGCTCCTGAAGTGCTGGTACTGGTCAGGGTTGAACATAATTTGCTCTCGTCTGGCAGTTCCTGTACCTGGAGGCTCAGAGGGTCCCCATTACAGGCTTTGCTGGAGCCCGTCCACATACCAGGGAGCAGAGCAGAGTTCAGGCTCTTACAGGGCTGTGCAAGCAGCCAAATACATGTTTTTTTTTAAAGGAAAAAAAAAATAAAAAATAATTGTGGTAGAGTGCCTGGTTGATTTAAAAGTAAATCTTAGGAAGCAAGAGCAGAGTGCAGCTCCTTACATCTAGGTTTAAAACTAATTGATCGCTTTCCCCGAGCACACAGACCTGTCTTTATATTGAGCCTGTAAAGAAAAGTTCCCTGAAAGTCACTGGAGACAAATAATCCTTCAGGAGTCACTGCTGACATGGAATTATATTTTCAGTCATTTTTCAGTTGTATGCGTCTCCATCCTGTCACATTAGTTTGCTAACACTTCCAATGCAACAATGAGACAAACAGAGCATTGTGCTGGTCCAAGCCAAACATTCATCTCTGCTTGGCACCGGTTCAACAGGCCTGTCAAAACTCCTTGCGAGCTGGCCAAAGCTCATTAACGGTGGTGGGATGCATATTTAGCATGGAAAAGAGCTTTACCCAGGGCTCTGAGCAATGTGGGGATGGAGAAGGCAGGAAAGAGGAGGAATGGTAGGAAGCAGAGAGAGGGATGTATTCCTTGCAAAGTGTTTGTACCTAACATTGGAATAAAAAGAAAATGTAAATATCTATTGAAGGAACATATTTCAAGGCAGTACTTTGCACAGAATAGAAGTGAATTGCAAAATCCCTGGGCTCAACGCCAACCTTAAATCTGTCTCAGAAGAGGCATCGATGTTATCGCTCCTTGATGTGCATGAACTTATAAGGTTGATCTCCTTGGAATGGGAGCAGATCTGCTGACTTGAGCTTTCCTTCCCAGCCAACACTTGGTGGGTTTGGAGAGGTTCGGCTGGAGGCTTCTCTCACTCACACATCGACTTCACTGAAGTCAGTGGAAGGATCACGGTTTTGGGAGTCTAGCACAAGCCCGTGTAAAGCATCCTGGGGTGCTGGCAGGAGGCTAGCTCAGCCCTTGGCAATCTGACATACCTGTTACAGCTGGTGAGCCATTTCATCAAGAGGAGGGAGAGTGATTTAATTGCAGAGCCTGACTCGTGTTGCCTTCTGGTGCTGAGCTGATGTGAAGGAAAGAATGATCAGGGTATGAGTGACACTTTCCAATTCATCCAAGATATTCCCCTGACCTTGCTTCCTTGACTGTCCAGTTTCAGTACATCTTTGCAGCAGTCTCCTCCATCTGCAGGAATGCTGCTGATTTGCAAAGGCAAATGGTTAAATATTAAAGCCATTTACCTTCAAACATGTATACATGAGATAGACGAAATTGTTTCCTATTTCATGTATCCATGCTTGTACACTGGTGTCCCAAGCAAATCTGAGAGGGTCTACTCCTAAATTCGTATCTAAAACTCCCAGCACTGTTCCAGTAAGTATTTACTCTTGGACAAGGAACAAGGAAAGACAAAAAACCTACGTGCTGCAGAAGAAAAGGAGAAAAAGAACTATTGCTACTTAAAGCTTTCAGTCTGTCTACACTGAGATGATTCAATACGAAGGCAAATAATTAAGATGCTGGAATTGAGAAAACCTTTAAAAAAGATGATGAAAGAACCCATTCATGGACTAATTAACAGATTGCTTGAAGCAAATGTTAACAATTAACTGATTGAGTATTTCAAGGTGTGGTTCATTTTAAAACTAGCACCTTTAATTGCTTACTTACTTTAACACTTGCATACTTGCAAACAATTGCTCTGTTCATTCAGTTTGTCTTCTCCTCCCACCCCTTTTGCTCTAACTGTGAGTTCTTGAAGGTCCTTAGAGATGGTCCTTAAAATTACAGTGTTGGTTATCCTGATCTGTGCAAGCAATTCAGGATCATCCAGGACTGTGGTCTCTGTGCCAGGATCTGCCTTTGCCACGGTGAGCATCTATTGAGATCTCTTTGGAAGATGCTGAGAGGTTATTGCTGCTGAGTTGATTATCATAACTGTCAATCAGTTATCAACTGTTGAGCTTCAGTGTCTGTGATTTTAAAAAGGAAATTACTTATGCTTAAAAGTGTGCAGAACTACCAGAACTGATCTGAAGTCTGTGAAAACTGAAGGAGTTCAATCTTCCTTATCTATCTAAGTAAAGAGCTTAATGAGCATATCTGTTGGCTTGATAATCTCTTGGATACATGTGATGACTTCTGATGGATGAGGGGTGAAGTTGGGCCTGGCTGAAAGAGAAGGCAAGGTGGTTATTTCACCCTGGGTGTTAGCAATCATTCCTGTGGATGATTCACCCAGGGACATGGTGGGTAGTCTGTCTGTCGAGCTCATTGCTTCAAGTCTGGTTGGGAACAGATATGTGGCTGCAGGTAAGCATGGTCAGGTGAAGATGTGATTTTTCTCCCATGGAATCATACCAGAATGGAGTGTGAAGGAGATCTGGAGGTCATTTAGTCCAACCACCCTCAAGACAGAACTTCAAACTATGTAGCTCTAGTCTTGTAATTTTTCTCTTGTAAAGTCCCTTTTCTGCTGAGGGATAAGATCCTGACTTGTTCCAGGCTTTGGGGAGTTAACAGGCTATAATGTTTCGTTTCCACAAACAGGAGACATGAGAGTTGAAAAGACATCCAGGGCAGGATTTGCCTTATCTCTCTGGCCTTTGGGTGACTTATTTTCTCACTATGAGTGAGCATTGTTTTCTTTGCATGCAGTTACCTGACACTTAATCACTGCTGGCCGGTGGTTGCTGTTTTGCTGGGTGTGCTCAACAAAAAGTACCTTGGGGGTAGCGGAATTTGGCAAGGGTAAAAACCCTGCTGAGCTTGGGTTTATGAATGCTTTCTTGCCCCCACTTCTCAAGGGCTTATTATTGAAGGACTCCGGGCTCAATTAGACTGTAAAAGCTGCCTGACACTGTGATTTATGAGATCTTAAAAGTGAGTGCAGCTTATCGGCCGCCGAGTGTAGGAAGGGCCCCGTGTCCCGGTGCCATGCCCGCAGGACAGAATGTGGCTCTGCAGAGAGGGTGGCTTGGGAATTCGACAGTGGGGATGGTCCAGGCACCTGAGGGCTGGGCCATGCAGAGCAAGAGGGAGCAAGCAAGGGTGCAGCTGCTGGTGGGTGGCACATGGTGCTACTGCTGCACCCGCATCCATCAGCAGAGGATTTGCAGAGGTCCCCAGCTCTGGCATGCTGTGTTGTGGATCTAAGGGCTTGTTCCTCAGGAGTATTTTCCATCTGCAGCATTTGGGAGTTTCTTCATTTCTAAAGTTTCTGTGTTGTCTGGAGTGACTCAGAAAGCATGGCTCCAACACAAAATCATAATTCTGGTTTGTTTTCATTTTTCTCCAGCTGACAGAATGGATGAAACACGTTCCTCTCAAACCTGGCTGTTGAGATTAAAATCTGTTTGGAAACTGGTTTGATTAAGCTGGTTTTTTTCCTCAGCATCTTCAGACCAATTATTTCTCTGAAATCACAGGCATCTCAATTGGTCTCTTCCAGGATTTGCAGAAGCTGCAACCAGTGCTTGGTCACAACCGGCATACTGGGAGACACAAGTCGCAGCTTGCTGAGAGCTGTGCCTGTATTTCTGCTTGTCTCGGCTCTGTGGCTCACTCTTCCGGACAGTCCTCTGGCTGTGTGGTCAGAGGGAGGGGATGGGACCTTATTGCCCTGACTCACAGCGTTTCCACTCCAGCTTTTCCAGCCGGGACAGACTTTCTCAGCCTGTGGGGAGACAGGGAGGTGTTTGACAGCCTGATAGTTAGATGTTTTTGTGACAAGCCTGTTCTTAACAGCTCCAGGTTCAAGGTTGCTTTTAAATGTATTATAAATTAAATTATTTTTTCTTTCTTTTTTTTTTTTTCCCCCCTTGGGATTCAAGCATCTTAGTGTGCTATGAAAGAAATGTCTGGTGACCAAATACTGTTCTTCCACAGTTAGATGCCATAGCATGGAGCTGCTGGCTCCAGCACAACATCTGTTAAGAATCTAGTGATTATAGCTAACAGGATTTTTCACCTTAAATGAGGTTTCAGTAAACTAATCTACATCTGCATAGTTTTGTTTGTGGTCCTCCAGGTGATGAGGGAAAATGTAGCTGCAAGGCTTTGATCTCCAATGCACCCTTATCCCAAACCACTATTGAGAAGCCTAATTGTACAAGATGCAAAATAAAACCTCTGTTAAAGTAGCACTTAGATTTTTAAGTAGACTTAGATTTGCAGTTAAAATAACAAAATATAAAGGATACCAAAAGGTAAGGTTCCAACACTGTTAGTTTGATTGTGTTGCGTTCCAACACTGTTAGCTTGATTGTGTTGCATATCCTGTGTATTTTTTATGATGTGAACCCTAATACATGCATTTTACCAAAAAAACCCTGGGTTTAATATTGGGTTGCTTGTAAAAATGCATTCCATAAAATGTGAGCAATGCTCAACCTGGCTGGCGGGGGAGCGCCAGGCCGGCAGCTGTGGCGCTGAGCTGAGCATCCCTGGCCCTGCGCAGCCATGCACAGTGGACCTGACCCTTTCCACACCCTGTGTGAGACAGGGCTCTGGCAGCTCATTTTAGGAAGCCCCTGGCACCCACTGAACTGAGATGCTCCCTCCTTCCAGCACACAGATTCGCTTCTGCACGTATCTGTGGGCAGATGCTATCTTGCTCCTTTGCCTTCTTTCAATCCCTCCACCTGCCTGCAAAAATGCATCAGACTTGGTTTGGTTTGGTATTCCAACCTCTTGTCTTCACCAATTTGCAGTTCTAAAGCACTAAAACCATGTTACAAAACACCACGGTATGGGACATAAAGCCCTTGCCCCAAAGAATTTTAAATGTCTCCAAACTAGAGTGTTTAATCCAATAGTTTATAATCAAAGTACAGAGTTATTTTTCTGTATGTGTATGTTTGGGGTTTTTCTGAATGGCAAAAGGATAAAGAGAACCCCAGGTGATAACTGAAGTTAGACTATACTTGAGGAGCAGGAAGATGTGGGCCCAGACAGATGCAAGAGGAAGGGAGTGCCAGCAGGTGACAAAGGGAGAAAAAGTAGGTGATATTGGGGAGACTTTGCAGCAACTGTAGCAGACAGTTACACGATAAAACAATGAGAGATAAACCAGCACAAGAATAAAACTTTGTCTCTGGCAATAAGATTTGTATTGGGGAAAGGGAACAGCAATAAAGACTTTTTTTTTAAGAGTTACTATGAAACTTAAGACTTTCTTAAAATATATTACCTCGTCCTTCAAAGAGACTGACTTAATTTTATTTTTATTTTTTTAATAATGCAATAATCAATAATAGATTAAATCTCCATTCCATTACAAATCCTTTTGCACAATAACAACAGAGCAAAAATCTCTGGTGGTACATTAGAAAATGTAATTTGAACTCAAACCTGGATGGAATGTGCTCTATTCCAGAGCTAGCAAGACTATCTGCCCAGATCTTTCCCTTTTACAGGCTACGCATTTGATGAAGCCCTGTCTGAAAAACCGTAGCCTGTGAATGCTATCCAGCCCCCTCATTTGATTTAGCCCCACAATAAGTGCTAAGAAACTTCAGTTCCTATAAATTAATTTTCAAAGCCTCTCCAGCCTCTGAAGTCATCTGAAATGGGGCTTTGCTGCCAGTGACAGCTTGGCCAGTTTCTGGGGTGCCAAGGGGGTGCAGGTGCCCTGCTGGAGAGAGGGATCAGACCGTTCATTCGGCATGGCCAGAAAGCACCACTGCGGTGTTCAGCTTGAGAGGTCCAGGGAGCCCTGTGTGTCTTTAAAATCTGGTGTGTTTTTTCCTTCTTGCCTCCCCCTGCCCTCCTCCCCACCAGCTGGGATCTGGACCCACTTCCATGCGCTGGAGCTGCTCTTGCTGCTGCCCTGGGTGTCTTGTAAAACCTGAACTCAGGGTTTCTGCCCACGCAGGGATGGCTCAGAGAGAGTGGGAATGATGAAGGAGAGTTACCTCCTCCCTCAGCATGGGCTTAGTGGGACAGTGAGAGAAAAAAGTGCTCGTTGCTCTGCAGGTTATCTCCAGGAGGCTTTTCTGTGGCAATTATCACAGGGGCATCTAGCGAGCATGCCTGATGATGTGGAATGCGCTATCCTCTCTTGGAAGTAGAAAATTTCACTCTCCCATGCTGTATGACTTGCATCTCTCCTGAGTATTAAGATTAGCTCAAAAAGAAGTGTTTGTGAAGGAAAATTTAAGTGCAAAACTGCTTACTTGGTAAAATGCATAAAAAGTGCAGGGGAAAGAGGAAGTGTATTTGTGGACCTTGAGCTTCTGACATATGATGACGCTAAAGCACGTGTGTGTGATGTTTCTCCCACTGACATCTTAAAAATGCAAAGTCAGCACAGGCCAGGATGCAGATAAGCGTGGGGCTGATGAATGCTTGCACGGGGGAAGCATAGCTGGAAACCATATGGTCAATAAAAAACCGCAGGCGGATAGCATTGCAAGCAGGTACTTCTCCAGCGAAGTCCCTGTTAACCTGGGGTCTCGCTGCTCAGCCCTTGGCATGGAGACGGCTCCCTGGGCTGGGGATGGGCACTATTCAGCCATGCCAGCCTGGCCTGAGCCATCTCTGTTCTGTAACCAGGTTGCTTCTAGTACCGCAGCACCTCGTTTAAACCTCGCCTGGCTTACCTTCACATCAGCGCCTGGTGCTCTCCATGTCTTGTATCAATGACGTAAGACATGGGAGCGATCCACCTTCACCAATGTGCGTACAGCACCTTGCACAAAGTCCCAAGTGCCCGCTCAGGCACCAACTGTGTAATTGAGAATATTGTCGCTGTTTTCCAGGAGATGTGCACTCTCCTGGATGCAGAGGTTGACAAGTCCCATTAAGTACCAAATGTTTTATTAATCACCAGAGTAAACTAACACATAAAACCTACACAGCTCGTTGGCAGGAAGGCAAGTCACCACTGCCCCAAGGCTGGGATAATTTATGCTCCTTTCTTTTCATGTACTGTGTTTTCCTGCAACTCTGCAAGATTTAAAATCCTCTGGAAAACAGTGTGTCTGTTTACATGTGCATGTGTACGTGTGGACACCGAGCCCAGATTATTTGAAGCTCCTTCTTTAGTGGGTCACTGTGGTACTTGTGTTGAAGAAGAAGCCGAAGTTAACATCTGTCATGCTGTGACACAATGTTTTCATGTGAAAGCGCATCCAGTGAAGCACAGAGCAAGGCTGAATTCCTGCCCCCATTGAAGTCAATGAGAGTTTTGCCACTGACCTTGATGGATCCAGACTTTCACCCCCTGACTATACAGTAGCTGATCCAGCCCTTTTGTCCATCAATCTCGTGGAGGAGAGCTCCGCTATAAATTGCTCCTTGAAAGAGAAGAATAGACACGACTTCAAAGTCTCCCCTTGCGGCATTGCCCCATGGAGGCTGGTCCTGGCCGGGAGCTCTCTTTTGTGGGCGATGCAGCTTCTGATAATGCCGAAGTGCTCAGCATCGAGTCACAGTGATTTTCAGCCGCCAGCAAGAAACGGGGAATTTATAGGTCAGCTTCTACTGTCCGTTTTGACTGGCTGGTAAATTGAGGCGCTGCTCAGCAAAGTGACAAGTTATTTAACACGTTTGTAGAGTAAAGTAATAGATCTGTTAGAGCAATAGCTGCGTGCTGTCTGCAAGTGCAGAGGATGCAGCAGGTTATGGAGTGAGCTCTGAAGCAAGCTGTGGGTTTGCACTGAGCGAGGAGCAACTTGTGGGATTTTTCAAGAAGCGTTTGCTTGTTGGCTTAGTCATATGCTTATTCATAAAATGGATGCGGTGTTCAGACAAGACACTGTCTCTGCCCTGAGGATTTGTTCGGTATCACCTGGTCCAAAGGGAAAACCACAGAGAGCAAGAGAGTGCAGCTGCCCTAGAGTTATTTTGGAGCAGAAAGGGATGCAGACCCCATACGACACTGGCTGCCGAGGACAGCAGCAGCCCAACCCACCAGGCAAGGGCTGCCCGTGCAAAATACCATCTAGATAGTGATTTGCAGAGCTGAGGAAAAGAAGAAAGGACCCCAGCAGTAGGGCAGGCCGTTCCCACTTTGCAAACGTCTTTTTCCAGCTCTCACAACATCCTCAGCGCTGCTGGAGCTTTTTCCCCCCCATCGTGAGCCCCCTGCTGACTTGTGGGCCTCTCGCTGGCAATTTGGGCAGAATCTGCTTTGTTAGACGGCCTCCTGCTGCTCTTTTCTTTCCTTCTCCCCCCACCCCTTTCTCTTTTCTTTAAAAGCTTTATTGCAAAGCAAGAAGTCGTTTCCCACCTCTGTGCCTCTCTGTTCTCAGACCTCTCTCCTAAACTCCATTGGAGTTTTTTTTCACCTATATATTTAAGTTGACCCAAATAATATTCACCCTACTGTCAGTTCTCAGCTTATAAAATAAACAGATTGTTATGAAAGTCAGAAGTTAAAAATGTTACAGTTTCAGGTTCCTTTACTGTCTATTTTTTGCTGGGACTCTTGGGCTGCTGCATGTGACAACTGAGAGAGAAGATGGATGCTTAGGTCCTGGCCACCCCTGTCAGGACCCAGACAGTGCTCAGACAGAGCTACTTGAAAAAAATAGTCCAACTTTTCACAGTAGCTGAAATGCTTGTACGCTCACCATACACCTCTCAAGGGCCACCCTTGGCTCGGTTACAGGCTGGATGTTTGTAAACCATCCCGAGCTGTGCAAGACCCTCCCATGTGCCTTCTGCTCACCAAGGTGACCCACCAGTCTCCATGCTGTGGGCGGGGAAGAGCCTTGCTGTAATATGATTTTGTGTTAATTTGGGTGAAATAAATGGACAGCTGGAGTGAAAAATGTGTGTGTGTCTGTTACAGTGCAAAACAATGACATGAAGTCCAGGGCAAAAGTCTTAAGAGCTTTACTTGCCTCTTTCCAGAGTAACAACTGCCATTATAAATAATTTGCTCCTTTCATTAAAGCTCCAGTAAAAAGAAAATTGGCTTCAAAATTTCAGATGTAAAGTACTAAATTGGAGGAGAGGTTAGCTGGAGAAAGAGCTTTTCCAGAAGCACCCTTTTTGGGCAGCCCTTCAAATGGCATTAACTGTCATCTGTGGGGAAAAGCTCACCTAGGGCCTGTCTTATCAAAGTCCCTTATTGCATCATTTAGGAAAAAACAGTACAAAGCTCCAGAACCGTGAGGGAAGAATTAAAATAGGCAATGCAGTTTCCACCTCTCCCTCCTTCCAGCTTGGAAGGCCATTAGCAGACCGGAGGCACCATTATTATTCCATCTGTGGTGAGGTCCCATTGCAAACACAGGAATGATGTTCCAGTCTCCTTTTTTGCAGGCACGGCTTTGATTTAGGCTTTGGGTGCTGTTATATAGATATTGATCTTTTTTCTTGGACTAATTCAGTCTGTTTCCCATTTTTTATCCTTTTAAAACCATTTTCTGTATCAGTCTAAGGGGCACTCTTGCTGTGGTGGACAGGACAGAGAACCTGCACAGCGGGAGAGAAGCACCTCCTGGGAAATCTGCTGACTTCAGATAGACCTTAATTTATTTGATAAAGGCAAAACTGTAAACAACCTAATCTCCCCCTCAGGCCTCAAAAGTCCTTCTAATTATTAGCACCAGAAGGAAGCTGAGTTAGATTCCTTGTCCACCAAGCCAGAGGGATTATAGCCACTTCCAGGTCTCTATTTTTTTAACAGTAGCATGTTTGGGTCTATTCTGGTAATCAACAATAAATTCTAGGTCTTTGCTAGATGCTCCTAATTTGCTGGTTCCCTGAGCACCACAGACTTTTTTGGATGCTTTGTGGAAGTATGTCCTGGACCAGGGTTTTTTGGTTTACCACTTTCATTGCCTCTTGGGGAAAATAAAGGATGCAAAGAATGTATGTGGAGAAACTGGGTTTTTTTTGTGCCCTCTTATTCCTCTTGTTCATTCCTCCCAGGTAAAGAGTTCTCTTTCTTCCCAGCCTCTTTTCATCTCAGAAGCTGTAATATTCACAACTGAAAAAAGAAAAAAGTAAATGTAAGAGGTAAATCTCCAAAGTCTGGAGACTACAGAGCTGCTGAATAAGACAGAGCCGTGTGAAGGTAATTGCAGGGGGATAAAAGATGTCTGTGTCCTCATTGTAGGACATGGTTATTGGGTACATGCTTTCTATATTTTATGACTCTTCATGATATTCACAGTGTGTTTTGGTAGTCATCCGGAGCTGCAGGGTGTATATATACCAGCTGTACCAGCTGTGTGTATTTAGGGAATTCGGTTATCTGGACTCACAGGCCTGCATTTTTTCTCTGATATGAAAGGCGAAAGGTGGATTTCCCCTTGTACCTGCAGCCGGGCTCTTTTGTTTGCTCTTGTGTCTCCAAAGCTGTCAGGTACTTTTAAAATCAACATTGGATTTGTATTCCAGATAGCAGATTTTTTTATTAAAATGTGACTATGGCAAATCAGAGGATCTTGAGCAACCATATCACTCAGGTATGGACAATTTTACCCCATTCCTGTGCAAAATATTCCTTCCTCATTCAGTATATACACAGACTTCCCCCTCTTCTCTCCTTCTCAGCTGCCTAAGTGAGTTCCTGCTCTTTTATTTCCTTTTTCTCACTTGTACCTTCACTCCTTCCCTCGGGTCCACTTTGGATTTCTTCCTAAATAATTTTTTTTTTGGGGGGGGTGGGGGGTGTGTGTTATTTTCACAGTGGATTTCACATCATTGCATTGCTTTGATCTCAAGCTGATTTCCTCACATGTGCTTGGCCACCCACCAGTCCCATTCACCGTAAGTGAAAAGAAACGTCTCTATGTCCCAGCCAGCCTCTCTTGCCCCTTGCGCTGCTGCAAGCAGGGGCCAAAGCCAGCTCCTCCGGCGCTGATGCCAACCTTGGCTCTGCCTGCTCCAGCCGACAGCGATCTGTGCTGCCAGCTGCAGCACCAGGCGGCTTCCAAGCTGCTGGAGGCAAAAAAATCACCATATTTTAGAGGTCTGAGGCTCTAGTGCTCAGGGGGCAAAGGGAGCAGCCTCTTCCCTGGCAGTGAGGATGGGGTCCTGGAACATCACTGCAGGGAGGGAGCCACCAGAGCTGTCCTTGTCCGCGAGCTGGCTGGTGACTTTTAGCCAAGCCCTTTTCTGATGGGGAAGGGGAGAGAGAAAAGCATTTAGGCCTTAATGAAACTTTTTCTTCTTTGAATGTCCATTTTCATTCAAAAGCCCCACTCTAGATCTCCTTTTCTAAAACACAAGGAGATTTCCTCTTCCTACCCCTTTCCAATGCAGAGTTCAGCCTCCAAAGAGGGATGCTGACAGAAGTCCATGCATTTTCTGGAAAGGACTAAGGAAGCTGTGCCCCTTCCATGGCTTTCCTTTGGTGTACACGATGGACATACAAGAGACGTATCCTCAACACTTCCAACACAGAGGGGCAGGAGGAGGTACAATTTTTGCCTCTGTTGCTGCTTCCCCAGCACCGGTGGCTGGAGATGCTGTTAGCCGAGCTTTAAAACCATGCCCAAACCTTTCTCTTACCTGGAAATGGGTTCAGTGCAAAGGCAATGACAGTGTGTGAGCATACAGAGACCTTTTGGAGGACAGGAGATGAAATGAGGACCTTCCCCTCAAGGAATACCCCATGTTTGCTCACATGGGTTGCTGCGACCGGTGAGCAAAGGCCACCTCCTGCATGGGGGAAGGCTGAGGATGCGTGGTGCCTGCTGCTGTCCCCGGCGATGGCAGGAGGAGTCCTTGGGCAGCAGGTGCTCTGAAACATCTTGGGAGGGACTTGAAAGGTGATATGGGGGCTGCTGGTTTGCACTGCATATGCATTTTGGGATTTGCATCCTTTGCTGCTTACCTGAAGAAAGGATAGATGTATTTTTTCCTCCCTTGGCTTTTAGTTTAGAAAGGTTTTGTTCTGCTTTTCCCTAAAGCATTGGAGACTGACTGTAGCTAGGGACTGGTGCTGGGCAGCGCATTTGCTCCTCATCTATTAAAGATCTCTCCTGTGCCTCCTTGGTGTCCTGCTCAGGGCCTTATATGTAGGTTTGGAAGCTGGTGGCACTTTTTTTTTCCAAAACTGGGCTGTCTAGGCAGTGTTTGCCTTCGTCACCAGGGTTTGCTGTGATCTTGGCACCAGTTGAGAGGGTCAGGGTTACTGCCAGCAGTCTCCAGCTCTTCTCTTTTTGATGGTCTTTTAGCATTTAACTACTTTCTTTATGATCTTGCTTAGATCAAATGTTTGCTGGAGATTATCAGAGCTACTGGTGGCAGTGGATGCTTCATGGGTCTTGAACCAAATGTCTGTTAGTTGGCTGCTTGTCCCTGGCTAGAAATGAGCTCTGGTAACAGGGTGCTCCCTGCAGTCCTGGGCACCCAGAATTTAAAATAGGGCTGTCTCCCTTGCAGATGTAGCTGCTTCTTAGGAGTCAGGAAGGTGACTGCAAGAGACCATAAATCCTCCACTGTAAGCTCAGAAGCCGGAGGTTTAATATCCTGCATTAAAGTAACATCTTTTTTTTTTTTTTTCCTTCATATTCTGCCAACCCCTCGTTGTAAAGGCAGAGGATGACGAGGCAGTGGAGGCTGAAATGTTTTAGGAAGGCTGACAAATAACAGCGATAGGCACCAGTACCAAGCCTGGTTTAGGCTTAGTGAAACAGCTTGGCTGGAACCAAAAAACCCCATAAAACCCAAAAGAATGATTCCCATCGGCTTCAGTGGGCTTTTGGCTTTGGCCTGACATGGAAAGGCTCTGACTGATTCCAACAGGGTCTGGATGTGGCCCAGCAGAACCTTCCTCTTCCAAGCGCCTCCCCAAGCTGTCCTGCCCTTGGAGAGGCACTGGGGTTTGTGTCTGGAGAAGATGGTCACACCGGGGAAGATGTAACTTGCCCAGCCTGTCAAAGAGGAGGAAAGGGCATCTGTGTGTGTGGAGCATTTCATACATACTCAAAGTTAAATCTTAAAAAAAACCCCAAACCGATTATCTTTAAACACCCCGGTCCCAGAACTCTCATGATTAGACTTGAGACCAGTTTGAGGCTGACTCCTGCCTCTGTAAGAAGGGCTCAGACTAGAGAATATGGACATTTCGCAGATGGGGTTAAGCACAGATAATTTGCTGCTGTGCCCATCCTTGCTGGTCCCTTCAGAAGATGCGTTTGTCCAGAGCTGCTGGAAATCGAGCGTTTCCCAGTATGTAACTTATTTCAGTGCTGTTCCAAAGGCTGCTGGAATGCAAGAGACTTCCAGAGTATTTTAATAAATATAAAAATTTAAAACAAGTGCAGACTTGCTGGTTCCTGCCAACTCTCCTTCCTTTCCCATTCAGGGTGTGTGTTGTATTACTTCTTTCTTAAAGTACCAGCTGAAGAAAGAGAGAGGCAGGCTATAACAATGGAGGGAGAAAAAACATCACTGCCCTGCTCCTAATTTCTCCCCAACCTCTCTGAATAGCTCATCCCATGCCGTTCTGTCCTGCTCCAAGCAACCAGCCAAGTTTTCCCACAGGAAGCACCTTCGGGATTAGAAAGCCGAGATTTTTATATGGAGTGTGTTTGTTTCTCTGATCACCCAGGAATATAATGGCTGAGTCAATCACTTGTCAGAGAGGGCTCATTACAGCCGGCGGAGACAAGGAGCCGGGCGGCGGAGGGCAGACTGTACACAGCAGGGTGTGTGGCACGGGCAGCTCGCTTTTTCTTCGCCCCCGCGCTGTTCCATTCTCCCGCCTAATGCTGATGGAGGATGGGTCATGGTGCTGGCGGGGTGCCCCCGGCCAAGCTCCTGTGGTGCAGGGGGAGCTCTGGGCGGCGGCGGCTGTGGGGATGAGGATGCTTGGCTGCGCACCCGTCGCTGCAGTGGCTGGGTCCCAGTGGACACGGGCCACTTGGGGTGACCGGTGGGCCCGGCTAGGGAGCCCATCTGATCCCACACCTCATCTGCTGCACATCTTCTCCTCCCTGCTCCCTTCTCACTTCCTGACCCGCCACGAGGCTCAGTGCTCTGCTTAGCCCCTGAAATTGCTGTGAAATGAGGGCAATGCTAATTAGTGCAATTAGTCCTTTGCTCTTTCCCTGATGGAAAACAAAGGCAATGGTCATCCTGCTGAAGCCAGGCGTAGCTCTGCCGGGGGCTGCCAGGGTGTGCACAGCGGAGACGTGCTAGCATCTCCCCATGCCTGTTGAGCTGACCTGAGGGCAATCAAGAGCAGGTCTCTTAACCCGTTTTGCAAAGATAAATTTGTTGCCTGTGTCCCTCCCAACTGTGGGATTATGGGTTTCTTGCCTTGCTGGTGTCCTGCCAGCTCCAGGACGATCTGTGGGCTCTCTCGCCTGGAAACGGGACAAGGCAGCAGGAACATCCCCGAGCCAGAAGCTAATCCAGCTCCACGCGACCAGAAACTTATGCTCTGTAGCCGCAGAAATTAGCTTCCCCCCCCGCCCGCCCCATTTCAGAGTTAATCCTGCCCAGAGCTGGTTCAGCACAGTCTCGCCTCCCTGGTTTCTATAGGCATGGAAACTCAGCCATTTTGACATTTCTGGCTGCGAATCCTGCCCTTAGCAAACACACTTGATGCTGATACAAGGTCTCTTGGCTGCATGTGCTCGTACCCATCTGTCGTGGTGGCACTGTGCCCGTGAGCAAGATGCTCTGCTATATTTGCTGCAGCATAGGTGCCAAGCAGACCAGATGTTTTCGTCAGGAAAGTAAAATGGGGAGGCAGGGTCCTTTTTTAAAACTCCTGTCTCTCTTGGCAGTGCTGTGGGGCAGAAACGTGCAGAGGTGCCTGGCCTGCCCCTGCCACCCCTGGCTAGCGCACCCCAGCTCCCTGAGTGTGTTTGCTAAGCCCTGCACCCGCTGCCTGCAGAGGGACAGTCACCCGCTGCTCGCAGCAAACTGCCTTCATCTGCCTGCAGTGACCAAAGGCAGGAGGTCGCCAGCCTCTGCCAGCCTGCCCTTAGGGACAGCCAGGAGGGACAGCAGGTACCAATGCTGGTGTGGGTTCCGGTGCCAGTACAGGTGCTGGTGTGGAGCTCTGGCAAAGCCGAGATGAGGAATGTGTGACGATGCTCGCAGATGGGTTTTGCATTTCAGCACCTTTCCACAGCCTGTGAGCCAGCACTTGCTCAGACCTCAGACAAGTCCCAGGAGAGACAGTAAATAAGATGTTATTTTCCTCTCTGGCTGAGCAGTAATTTTCTGCCAGCCCACACGAGCAGGGAATTGCAGTGCCTAATCGCAACCCCTTTTTCCCTTGGCGGTGCCACAGCCCCAGGAGGGCAAGGCAGCATGGGAGGAGCAGGCAGGGCAGAGCCCTGCTTAAGGCCAGGACTGCCTGAGCCAGAGAGACAGGTGAAAGGAGGCTGCTCTGCATCTGAAGGCTCCTCTAGCAGATGTGCTGCACTGAGATGTGCCTTTTAGGGCAAAACACCACCCATTGCTGGGTGGGTGGGTGCAGATGGGCAGGGCAGGGTGAGCCCTGGCCCCCCCAGGATCAGGGGGCATGGGGCAGGCTTGTGCCCCATTGCCTCCAGCATGGGTTGTGGCCTCCCTAAAGCTGGTGGAGAAATGAGTGGGAGCGCCTGGTGTGTGGTTATTCTGAGGAACTTGAAATTTTTCAAGCAAGGGGAAAAAAAAAGAAGCATCAGTAGCAGTTGTGAGTGTTTCAGGAAACTACTCATTGGTATCTGTTTCGCCAGCGAGAGAAAAATCAACCCTATAGGATTACAGCCTGCTTAAATCCGGGAATAAAGGATGTTTGAAGTTCCTCTCTATTAACAAAACCCCTGGAGTTTTTTTCTTGATACCGTTGTCAGGGAAATGTTGAGGTTGGAGATATCCACCCGGTACATATGCTGGCTCCCCTGTCAGATGGGGGAGCTGAAAGAAATGTGTATGTTGGAGTTTCTTCCTAGTGCTGAGAGTATCGAATAAGACAAATCCCAGGTAAGTTGAAGAGCCGCCATCTATAGCAATGCCACTCTGCCTAAGAAGAAATGTGATTCTTCAGGGTTGCTTACTGACAAAATAGAAAAATTGCATTTAAAACACAAAGTAAGCAAAAAGTTTGAGTAATTCTTGCAAAAATCTGGTGGTTCTATATTTATTGTTCTGATTGACTTAAAAACTAAACTGCATCTGTGTTATTCTAATTAAGCAGCTCAGTGCTTCTGTAGTGTCATAGTGAGCATCTTGTCATGAAGTCGAACTCTGGAAAATAGTTTGAAGGCTCCTGAGACCAAAACCTGTATTTTTATTGCTGTTGGCTGATGATGTTTGTGGAAGTTGGAGCAATGACCTGATAATTTGCCAATCACCATGAAACATGCGCTGTTAAACTTCTCTTCTGGGTGTCCCATGTGAAATCTCAGCTGCTTTAGACGCTTCGTGAAATACAACTGAGCTTTTTAAATTTATGGGGAGTTGTGATAGACCTGGGAAGCTGATGCTGCTGGCTTTCAAACAGATGAAACTGTCTTTTTTCAGTGCATAAAATTGAACTTCTTGCTTTTTGTATTAGCTAGTGCCTATGAGGACTAAGCCAATTTGCTGAGCCAACTTCAGAGCTTGCAGCATTTGTTTGTTTTTAAGTAGAGCTGGCCAGAAAACAAAGATCCTGTAATACTACTGTAGTGAGGCCTTGGGTTTCCTTACCTTTAATTGCAAAACCTTGGGAAACATTTTTTGTGGAATTAAAAACTGTTGAGAGACATAAATTCATCCACACTGGACAAGAAATGCCTATGGAAGACCCACCGCCTGCTGCTGCTGCTGGAAATCCTCATCAGAAAGGCTGTTCATCAGAGCTGATGCGATTCCCCAAAAGTAAGCTGGTTTCAATAGATCAGTGCTCATGACATCTTTTTTTTTCTTTTTCCCTTTCAAATCCAGCGTGTAGGAGAGATCAGAGAGGTTTCTGATCTGCCTGAAGCAGAGGACAAGCCCCCCTGAAGCCTGCTCCTGGTGCAGGGAAGCTGGAGCGAGGCTAAAGGCGAGAAAAAGGCTCCTCTTGGCAAAATTAGTAATAAGCAGGTACAGCTATTTAAGCCTCGCGGTGTATTTAATGAGATTAAAGTTCCTCGGTTGCTCTTTCTTGCTCTCTTCTTGTTCTAATTAACTTTCATTTGAACTCCCCTCCCAATCTGCTGACCTCGCTGGAGATGCTGGGGATGTCTGTGGGAGCCCTGCCAGGCTGGAGAGGTGACTATGCCCCTGCAGCACCCATGGGTGACAGTGTGGGACCGTGGGATGTCTGCAGGCAGGTCACCTGGTGCGGTGGGGCCCCTTTCTCCCAGAGGGACCCTGCGGTGCCCCAGGGACACAGAGCACCCAGCCTGGGAGGGGAGCAGGGCTCTGGGCATGGCCACAGCCCAGGGATGAGGCATGGAGGCACTTCAGCACTGAAGTACCTGCCCTCTTGCCTGTGACTAGTTTCATCACAAGTCAGTATTTTGAAGGAGAGGGAATAATTTAGTTTTATTTTTTCTCCCCACGACTTGGTCTCCAGTTCCTTCCCACCCCCATTCCTCCATTAAGATGCTGTGGTGAAGCTGCTGATCCATTTCTGGGACCTTTCCCATGTCTTCCAGCATAGCAAGGGGAAGATCTCTGTTAGCAGAGACACTGTTCATGTTTCCACCCCACTCCACTCATGTTTCCCTCACCCCAGGGCTGAGGAGCAGCCATCACCCCAACTGATGCCAGCATGGGCAGTGCCAGCAGCCCTGGAGCAGAGAAAGGAGCAGTGTTCTCTTGTTGGAGGGAATCTCCTTCATGTGGCAAATGAAAGACAGGACACAATAAAAGAGAAATCAAACATCCATCCTTCCTACAGAGGAGCGGACAAGGTGCTCCTGGGCTCTTCCCACCTCCCTTCTGCCAAGGGCTGCTCTCAGATGAGACTTTCCAACCCGCTCTTCCCCGCTTCCCTCCCGGCTGCCCTAGGCAGAGGAGAGCTTGCCATAGTCCTTTGCTCACTCCCCAACAGACCCATTGCTGCAGCAGGTGGGCAGCACTGGGCTGGGGGTCCCTCCACCCACCAGACCCACGGGGTGTCCCTGGCGGGTTGGTCTCTAAACCCTTTAGGAAAGCTTGGCTCTGTGCAGCACCCAGCACTGGGAGGCCATGGCTCAGGATTGAGTCCCCGGCATGTTAAATCATGGGGAGAGGTTGGAAAAACCCTAACGCAACCGCTGCAGCTGCCTGCCAGGTACCCTGCCCGATGCCCTGGCTGTCCGCCCGGCAGCACAGGCTCGGCAGCGCCGGGACCGTGGGGTCTCTGCTGGCAGACGGGCTGTGCCGGCACGGCAGGGCCCTGCCATCGCTCGCTCCAGACCTGAAGGCACCTGGGTGTTGCAGAGCTCCCCCATGAGCAATCGCTCTCCTCGGGCATCCCCGTGCCCAGAGACGCTCTCCCCGCTGCCTGGCTGCCCCTGGCACCGCTGAAGGAGAAGCCATCATTGAAGGGTATTTTTAACATCACCTTGGTAAAACGTAAAGGCTAAAAATCTCTTGGCAGACAGAGAGCTATTCTTCTCTTTCTGATGAAGAAACTATTTCCTTGTACATCTGGTTCATATTTTTCTTTAGGTTTCTGCCAGAAACAATTCTGAAAACAAAACGCAGAGCTGAGCGGAGCGAATGTATACATTCCTGAAGGATTCCTTCACCGCTCCTCTCCGACCCAAACCTACCAGTCCTCCTTACAAACCTTCCTTTTTTCTTTCTTTTTCATTTTTCATTTCTTTTTAATTAGTTTTCTTTTCGAAATGTGAAAACATATGGCCTGATTAGCTCTGGAACACTGCTGCCTGCATCGTATAAAATGATCTACATTTAGAAAATAATTACAGCGAATAGGACGAGAAAAATACTCCATCACAGAAAATGTTTGGAGGTTTTTTTTTTCTAATTGTTTAAGCCTATTATCTCTCCAGTCAGATTTGTCTGGAAAGCCTTATTAATGACTGCATGACATGAGCCTAGCGCTGGGGCCTTGCGGCTCAGAGATGTTGCGTTTTTCTTCAAAATCCAGGTTTCGGACTAGAAAAGGGGAAGCAGCAATACATGGTGTTTGAGGCCATGTTCAGCTGCATGCATCCTGCTTTGGTCAGCTGCCGCTGAACATATGTGGGCAAATGGCCAGGGTGGCTTTGCTTTTGTAAAGCTTGGTGGGTAGGGCTGTGAAAAAAAAGAAAAAAAAAAAAAGAAAGAAAAGACAAGGGAGAGTGATATGCCAGTCCTGGTCTACCTAAGCCCAAGTAATTGGGAGGGAGGGGATGGGGAGGTCGCGGGTGGGTGCACCCGGAGGTGGCCTGTACCACCTGTGAGATGGATGGCACCGCAGTGTTGTCATAGCACCAAACCCCTGCTCCTGTATCTGCTCCTGAGGAAGCGCGGCAGCTGAAAGCCATTGGCTTTACCTAATTGGGAACAGAGACGATACGTTAAGAAAGAAATGTGTAGCCCCAAATTATTTATGTTGTTAGTGGGAGTAGTGCAGTTGCTGCTTGACAGCCAGCCTCTACTCCCTCACCAAGGTATCCAAGTGATGCCTGAGCTGGAAGACCACGCATTTTGCAGGCAATGCTGTAGAAATGTTTGCAAACATTTTATTGAGAGAGCTTTGTGTTGCTGTTTTATCCTTTAAGCAGAAAAAAATCAGCGTTGGGAATAGGACCCCTTTTGCCTCCTCCATAAATATCTCTAGGCCTTTAATTTCTAGTTTAGTGAGGCTGCGGTTTCAGGTGAGGATAGAAGAGGATGAGTGGTGATGGCTGGGAGATGACCCGCAAACCACTTGGTATGTCTTGACTTGCTTTTTAACCAGATATAGATGTTTATTCAAATGCCTGTGCAAGTGCAGGGAGCCCTGTTTGCAGCAGAAATGGGGTGGTTCTGGCTCTGAAGAGGAGGACACCTCTGCTCAGCCACTGCGTAAGCTGCCGTGTGGGGCAGCGAGAGGAAGGATGCAGTTCCTGGCAGGGCTATGAACCAGAGCCTGCTGCCTTCCCTGCAGAGAGTTCCTTGCTTTCATTCCAATAATTGCTGCTTGCTTGGAAATGCTCCTGCTAAAAGACCAAAATGACTGATTACAAAAATTGGAAAGGATTAAAATCTCTAAAACAATGCAAAGGGAAGAAAATAGATGAGCTAGCGAGGGAATGGGCTTATCACTTCTTGAGCAAACAAACAAGTGAAAGCTAATTTTCTGAGCCAGCAAATGAATGATTAATGAACCAACCCACAATTAACCCTTCATCACAAGCTCACCTACCCTGGGTGACTGCTTTGCATGGCTGTTGCTCTGTTTCACATTGGAATAAAGACACAGTTTGATGGTCATAAATCTGATGCTCAGGTTGTATTTCAAAGGGCTTTGACTTAGCAGGTATATCTGGGGAAGGAAGAAAACATGGTTTAAAGATGTTCCAGATGTACAGTATTTGGGATGTGGTGTTGTTTCAAGAGCCACTCGTTTGTGTATCTCTCCCAATGTGGCAGTAAACCAACCTCCTTGACATAGGCACAACATAATTTAAAATATGAACTTGTCTTTTTACAGCATTTTGTTAAATGATTAATTTGCCTTATATTAACTTAAAATGAGCTCATTAAAAGATTTCTTTTTTCTTTGAAAGCACTGCTCATTACACTATCATTTTAAGTAATTAAATCAGAATAAATGGCTCTGTGAAGCTATTTTAATGTAACATCTAATTATATCTGACCTAGACACTGAACTATAATCATTAACTACATGAACTGTGTAATGTTCTGCAGACTCTTTAATAATTTATACAGGCTGAATTCAGCTGCATGGAGTTGTAAGCTGAAGCCATTAGATGCCATGCACCTGTAGTGGGTGTGGGACAGCTGATCAGAGTTTGCTTATCAGCCTGTTTCCAGCCTTGCCTCACCTCCAGGGGGTTTTCACTGAGGAGCTGTTGGCTGCAGGCTTGGTTTGACCTGGCTGGGGTTGCTTCTCCTTTTTTGTGTGCATCTCAGGCACATGTGTTATTTAGGTTTTCTTCTGTAGGATGCTCTAGTCAAGGTAACATATTTATACCATATGTATTTAAACTGTATTAGACTGTAACTTGGATGTTTTCACATGAGTGGCCAGAGTCAGTTTGCTTTTGCTGTGTTAAACTGTGTGCTTGCTGTTTGCCTTCTATGAAGTTCAGTCTGTGCTTCCATTTTAAACAATTTTTTTTTCTGATCTATTTGCATATAGCTTCCAGATTCATTTTCCCTGAAAGACTCCCTTAAGTTAGATTTACTCCTGAAAATAAGTTTGTCTGGGGAAGGATAAACTGGCTTGTAGGAGTTTTAACCTTTCCTTAGCTCAAAAAAGAGAGGGGCTGGGTGCTGCCATTGCAATAGATGGTCCATCCATCTTCCGTGCAGAGCTGATGGGCTGGATGCCTTGTGGCAAGGGAACAGAAGTACCATGTTGTAGTGTATCCAAAAATTGCTGGTGCCACCTATTGGTGGAAACCTGCAGATTATAACGTGATTAATGTGTATTATTATGCCCTCTGCTTATCATTCCCCAGCTGACGGGTGGGTCAAACCAGTTTTACTGTTAGTTTTAATATCAGTTACTATTGGCAAACATGGTTTGCATTCCTTGTGTATCTTGGGCGTGATTTGCAAACAAGCGGGTTTGGCGAGGGCAGGCAGCTGCCGGCACACACGTGTAGCCCTGGGGATGTGTGTGCAGAGAGGGCAGGTAGGCAGACCTCCTCCCCGAGAGCAGGGGAGGGCAGACCTAAAAGTCAGGCTTATGTAAATGGTGCTACTGGATGTGTCAATAAACTCACTCAGCTTGGGATAAATGTTGGGTATTCCTATAGCCGCTGCCACTGCTGCGGTCGGGATGTGGAGGGGGAGGTGGTATGGTGTATAACTTCTGGGTGGTGATGTGGTGCTGCTTTGGGGGCTTCCTTGCTCCAGCCAGAGCCCCACATGCTGGGCATGGAGATGGATAATTTCACCAAGCAAAGGAGATATGGGTACAGATACAAAGGCTTTGCTGCACAGTCTGCTATGTGAATTTTTCCAGCCTCAGGGGATTTTCCAGCCTTTCGAGGGAGGTGAGGGAGAGCTGAATCCCTGCTTAGCACCCCACTGCCTTGTTGCAGGAGACCTTTAGCCAAGCCCTGGTAGGCAACAAAAAGCCCTGCTGGCCTCCTGCCTGGTATGCTTAAGCAGTTTTATAGCTGTCATATAGAACAGCCCTATATTAGCATCAGGTTTAATACTCCCGGGAAACATCCAGCCACAGTACTGACATCATGGACTAAAGGCTCCAAAGGTTCACTTGCTTAAGTGGCTATTTGTAATAGAGTCTTTTAATAAAATCTCATTAAAGGAGAGCTCCTGCCCGAGCCTGATTCCTGAGATTGCTGGAACGGAGCACCAAAGGCCAGCCTTGCGAGCTGCTTCAAGAGGTGCAGGGGGAGCAAATGGGCCCCTGCAAGGACCTGGTTAGGCTGGAGAGAAGTGCCTGGCACTTGTCCATGCTGCTCGTGTGCAGACCTAGAGGAGTAGAAGGGCTTCGTAGAAAGCAGAACAGAGGATGAACAGCGTAGAGGAAAAGGATGAGAGATGCTCCTGGCTATTATATGGGGACCACCCTGGCCAGGAAGGACTGGTGGGAGGCAAGAAGGGTTCAGACTTGTCTCCAGTTTTCCCTCCCCACCACAGGCTCCTAAATGCTGATTACTTCAGCCCCTGAGCAAGGGGCAGAGGATGCACGTTGCTCCTGTGTTAGGATGTGGGGAGGTTGATGCTCCCAGGGCTTTCTTTACATTTTCTGTCACAGTTTGGCCCCACCTTTTTTTACCGTATGCTTGAAGAATAATCTGAATTCCAGGGAAGAGTTTTTTAAACGCTTGTCTCCTCTGTAATTTTTCTGTCATGCCATAGAGAGGAGCTGCTTGAAAGACTTCAGCAAAGAAATTATTCTCTACTTCAATCCTAGGGGTTTTTTGTTGTTTTTTTTTAATACCTAAAAAATTACTCTTTGATGTGAAAATTATATGCACTTAGAGATATGCTAATATGAAAATGATTGGAGAAACGTTGAACATGGAGAACAGCTCATTTCCAGGCACTCTCCTTCACCACCTGCATCTCTGACAACCTCAGTCCCATCCTTCCATACACAGCTCTCCGTCTAAAGCCGTGTTATTTACATTGTAAAAGCTACTCCTCTTTTAAATGGGTTCAAAAGCAGATCCTTTTTGTTTGTATTGGGGGGATTTTTTTCCCTTCTTTTTCAAGTGAAGGATTTTTTGACTATTCTGTGGTTTTGTCAGAAAGATGGTGGTGAAGTTCCTGCTCAGGAGATGCTTAATGACCAGCAGTGCTTTCCTGCACTGGAATTGAGCTGTGCACCCATCCCAAAGCTATCACTGATTGTGGCAGAGCTAAAGCTTCTCAGCAGATGTCCCTGATCCTTAGTGCTAGAAGTGGTCCCAAGCCCCACCCTGCCTTTGGTTTTGCACACATTAAAAACTTGTGGCTGACTGAACAAAAACTGCCTGCGCTGGCCACTGATTTTGAGGGGATACAGCATGTTCTCATGTCGTTCGCTTTCAGAGATGTCTTGGCTGTAGTTATTTACATATGTGAAATGAGATAAGCTGGGGAAAAAAGAATGGTTGTAGAGTAGCAGCCAGGATTGTATTTTCATGTTTTCTTTCCTTGCTGGTTTCAAAAGCAGACTTTGGAGTCAACAAAGGCAGAGCTGGTATCGTCACAGCTAAGGATGATTTTGTTCATAGCGGATGCCCTGCTGCGTGCCCGGTGTGCTGGCGGAGATAGGAAGAGCTCTTAGAGAAAGCCTGAAAGGCAGGAGATGCGTTTTGTCTGTGTAGTGGTATGACAGTTACCAAGTGCTAAGGTTTAGTATGCCTCTGCTGTAATACTCTGCTCCTTTAGTGTCCCAATTGCTCATGGTTAGATCCTTGCAACTGCAGTCCTGGTGGCATTGCTGGCTGATGGCAGGGCAGCAGCTCCTCATGCAGTGGGGTGATGCTCAGTGCCCTTAACACAGCAATTAGAGCAACTGCAGTTTCTGTTCAGAGACCAACACGGTGGTAAACTTCAAACTTCCAGTGAGCAGCTTCTGTCTGTGCTCACAACCTGAAACAGGCAGGGAAGGCATCCTTTCAGGGATTAGCTCCAATTCTCCCACTGGGGAATAGCATGACTTACTTTATTAGTGGTTTTTCAGGTGGCATTCTTGATAGATAATATGATTTCAAGCTGTTAGCGTAAGGCAGAGTATAGCTGATGTTGCTATCCCTAGGTGTGCTTTCCAAGTGTGCCCCTTTCCTGGCACACCCCAGTGTCTTCTCGAGATGCCCTTCCTGCGTGTGGGTGGTGACCAGCAACCTCCAGCACATCCCACTTCCCTGGAAATCCTTGTCCTTGTGTTGTCTTTCCCCTGCTGTCAGGATCTGGTGGAAGGAGGAAATGCTCTTTTTGTGTCTTTCTTTTCCTGCTTGTTTCTCCAAATGACCATCTGTTCAACCACAGGTAGTCATGCTGGGGGTAAAAAAACCCCTCAAAACCAGACCAAGACATTGAGTTTCCAACTGTTTTACAGGGCTGCTCCAAATCCTCTGGTTGCCTTAATCAATTAAAACAACTTTGATTTCAAGGGTCCCCAGAGTTTACACCTAAATTCCACCAAAACTTGCAAATCCCACATCATATCTGTTGCCTTTCTCATGTATTATTTGGTTCCAGATTTTTTCCAGTTGTGAGAGGCACCAAAAATACCCATACAATTTTACATATACATTACAAAACAGGTAGTACACATGGCAATGAGAAAAATCTGAACATAAGACACAGACATGCATGTGCACCCATCACACCTGCTCAAAGGAAAGCTGCAACTGGGTGCTGTAGGATTGGTGACTGATACTCAGAGTTATGTTACACGTTCATCAGGGTCCAGCAAAAGCTGAAATCCAGTATTTTGGGGTGGAGACACTCTTCCTGCCTGGCTTCCACTGGAAACTTGCTTCGCGCTGATTTTGTTTCTGGCAGAAGCACAGTGGGCTCTCTGTTTGCTCAGGCCCCGGTCCTGCGGTATGGTTCTGATCCCTAGCCAGCAGCTTGGGTTTTGGTTTGCATCAGTGTTAAACAGATCATTTAATCTAAAACTTGCAGGAAAACTTGAGGGCTTGGGTATAGGCAAAAATTTTCTGCTTTCGGTCCTAAATTCAAATCACTTGGAGGCACACAGGCAACATTTTAACCTTTCCAATGGGCAGAGGCAGACAAGCAGGTGAATTTTTCCTCCTAGCAAGACCAGCTTTGAACGGGCTGAGCTTATCTGGGGGGTAAGTAACATCCTAGTATAAGGCACTGGAGAAACAAGCCCTGTCTATGAAGGCTTATAAATCAGTTGTAACAAGCTCTGGCCTTTGCATAAATGTGTCAAAATACAAAGCACACTTGCACAGGGTTGCATGAGTGCTTTAGAAAGTTTAGTGTTAGCTGTCGCGTGTAAGCAGTTTTGATCCTAGGATGCTTGGGTTTCACCTGGAGATGGATATATTCTGGCTCTAGGGAGGCTGTTAGAGGAAGATATTTTAAATGTTGAAGATGTGTGTGTTGTGTATTTAAAACTGTAGATACTTGGAGCATGGTACCTGTGCAGCAATGAATCAAAATAAATAAATGCAAATGTCCAGAAGAACAAAAGGAACATTAAACAGATAATACCCTTTTTGCTGGGAAACAGCGAAGTTTCAGAGTCCATAAATAAAACCTCCTAATCTAATAAATGTTCTGGAGATAACTGGAAAAAATACTGAAATGGTCACTTGGTTGTAAGGGAACATATTTCACTTTTGCCTAGCAAAAGGACTTGAAGCCTCTGCAGTTGAGTTGATTCATAGCCCTTTGTAATGTCCCGGTTATCCCCAATCGCAGCAGGTTTCATGCAGCAAGTACTACAGTATGTCAATGTCTAGTTAATATTTTAAGGAGAACAGAGAACAACCAGATCGGAGTTTGCTGATGTTTTTCTTCCTTTTTTTTTTTTTTTCTCGTTTTTTAGGCAACGGGCTACTGATAAGAGTAGAAGCCTTGGACAGAAATGACTGCTTGATGTGCTATTCGCCTGAGAAGATGTAACTTCCTTTGAACTCACCAGGAAAAGAAGAACCAGGGAGGTGAGTCATGGCCCGGCAGCGCGTGCGGTGAATGGATGGTCTGAACGCATGCCAGGATGGAGCAAACAATATGAGCTCCCATGGGCCTCCAATTAAAATGCTGGGCCAAACTGGTGTCAACTGCCTGTGTTTTTTCTGCTTGGTAAGGTTCTGATCTGTGCAGAAAAATTGGAAAGGTTTTGTCTGAGCATCCTTTTTATCTTGGGAGTTTCTTCTCATCTTTCTACTTGTAACCAATGCAACCTGCATTCCTGTATTTCACAAAAACCCAAGAATCCTTGTAGTGCGCCGGGACAGATGATAACAGCCTGTTTCCACCCGGATTGTGCTGAGAAGGTCAGGTGTACTCTGCTCCCTTCACAGTTCCCCCCTTGCTCAGCATCCTTTCTGCTCATAGACGGCCATGTCCAATGCTGGCATCAGTCTGGACAAGGTGCACAGCTCTATCAGTGAGAAACACAGGTGCTGCTCATGTGCTTTTTAATCCAAAATCTGTCAGAAGCCCCATGGGCTGGATGCTGGTGGGGAGGAAGGATGTATGGTGTGTTTTGTGTTGTTTGGGTCCTTTTTATGCTGAGCTGAGGGAAAGAAGGCTAAATTTGGTGTATGGTCTGTGCTGTCATCCATAAGGATATCCTCTCAGTAATGTATATCTATTCTGGCCCTAGTGTTTATCCAGAGAACGACGGTTCCTAGTGTCTCTTTAGGAGGATGTGTTTCAGTTGTATGAAGAGCAGCATGCAATGCACGTCTAGTGCCTTCACCTGTTACTGAATTTGCCATCGGTGTACTCTAAGGGCTGTACCTCCTGCTGCTGCCTCTGTGCTCCTTTCTGGACACAACCCACCTGACAATGCACTTGGCTGAGTGATTAGAGGGGGAAAAAATCAGCACAAAGGTGTGTAAGGCATGTAGCAAGAGCCAAGGACATGTGTACCTACAGGTGTTTTCCTGCCCCTTGCAGGGGGAAGGAGCCCTTTGGGGACAGAGAAGGTGGCTGACAAGGGACTTGCTTGGCAGAGCTCTCCAGCTTGATGGGGACCTACGCTGGTCTGGGCTCTGCCACTTCTCTGTGCGTACCGCTGTGTTTCAAAGCTGTCTGTGTTTAACGTTCATGCTGTGCTCTCAAGTTAGCCGTGTCTGCACTGAAGATACTCCTCAGAAGTCTATATTAAGCAACATTAAAAGCTGAAGCAGGCTGCTCAGGCATGTACTTTGATAGATTTTCTGACTGTGTGTAGCATAACATACAGCAGAGAAAAAAGTCCCAGCCTTCTCTCTGAGCATGTTTTGTGCGGTGAGTGATAGGGATGGTGCCGTGCAGACACCGACCTGCAGCTGCTCTATGTGAATTAACCCCTCCTGATTGCCTGGTACCAACGGAAGATGCGAGGCTCATGCCACCCCTTATACCTGGCAAATCTAAATGGGCAACCTGAAGAAAGGGAATGATAGATAATAAATTATGGACTAGAGAAGTTGTTACAGATCCTTTTATTCCTTGTAGCTAGATAGATGTTGATTATCTTATTTGTAGTTATTTTGAACTTATTTTTGTAGAAGTGACACAAGCTCTTTGTGCAGATTCTGCCTTTCTCTATGCAAGAGCGTGACAACATGCACCTGTGTAAATGCAATTTAACATCAGTTTAGAATATCAGTGACTTAGATGGTGGGTTTTTTTAGAAATATACAGTGGAGGAAAGTCTTTTTTTCTTAAATAACTCAAGCACATAATCAAAATGATGTGATTTCAGACCAGTGATTTTTTTTTTTTTCAGGGCTGTTTGTTACAGTCAAATTTTACTCAAGCATTGGTGGGGGGAGTCTGGGAGCTGGGCACCTGGAAAAGGCATTGGCGTGGAGACCAGCTGAGATAAGTGAGAAATTGTGAGGTGTTGGTTTTGGCAGGCCTATCCTGTGCTCTGCAGGGCTTTTCAGAGCTTGTGTTTCTATTTTATTTTGGGGGGCCTGTCACTGGGTGAATACCTTAAACCCAGAAATACCTTTTCACGTGCAGCCTGTTGTCAGGGCTACAAAGAGTTGCAGATGTGCTTGTGTGAGGAATTCTCGGTAAACAACCAGAGATTTTAGGCGGAGGGTTTTAGGAGTGTCACATCTCATTATTGTCACCTTCTGCTGGTGCTGTTGTGCAGGTATCGCCCTGTCAGCTATTGCTGGCTGGGGCAGGCGTGATTTATGGCACGCAGGTGACCAGCCAGCTGCCAGCCAGCTTCAGGCATGCCTGCATCAGGGTGGGACTGTCTTTCTGCACAGCACCCATCTCTGCAGCGCTGGGATCAGCATCAAATGCAGATTTCGTGCCCGGTTGCAGCCCCTCATGTGCCACAATGGTGTCCTGAGGGCTCTGGTGAGGAGAGGCACTGGCTGGCGTCACGGCTCCCTGCCCATGCTCCAGCCACCCCTCCATGTGTGCAGCCGCTGGCGGGCTTGGCAATACGGGGTACCCGACCTGATTTGATCTTCTTCCTCCTGCCAAAGGGTCCCTTCCCCCTTCACACACCATGCTGAATCCTGCAATTAGCTCTTTGCTTTCTCAGCCTTTCAGTGTAGAAGTGGTAACATCTGGTGAAGCACCAAAAGGGGAATAGCACTTGTAGGAGATCATCAGGAAAAGGATGAAACTCTGGGTCTACCGAGTAGGAGACTGCAGTTAATTCCCTTATTTCAAATGGTATTTTCTGAGTAGGTGATAATCAGTGGGCCTTTACCATTTAATTAAAGGGCTTTGTAAAGCAAATGATGTGGAGAATATGCAGCCTGGGAGAGCAGTGGGAAGGAGATGCTTGTTGGTGTCCATGTGGTTCTAATCTGGGTTGACGGGTCTGCCTCGGTGGGACTAAATGAGGGAGGAAAGTCCATTCCTGGGAAACACCCTAGGCCCTCTCCAGCTGGTTTGGGGAGGGGGAAGGTGGGTTTTGGAAGGTTAAAAGTGGCTAAGAGACTACATCATCACTTAACTGGGAAAGATTCAGCCTGTACTGGAGAAGCTAACGGTGGTTGTGCTGCTACTACCAGTACAGTGGGAAGCAAGGTTATATCATCTTCAAATATTAATGTGTGACCTCCAGATGATGCTTCAGAAATGTACACTGATGCTCTTCATGTTTCTTTAAAATCCACGGGAGTTTTGCCACTACCTTCTATAAGAAAAAGATGATATTCCAAGATTGCTGATTAAGAACTTTTCAGCAGTAAAAAAATAAAATTGTTTAAAGCTGTAACTGTTGCAGGAATTGAACTTTGTTTTGAGGAGGCTTCTTTGGTGACACTTATCTTTCTGCATTTGAAAAGCTTAATGCCGATTAATTCTGAGCTTGCTTTCTATAGTGCCTGTTACCATTTCTGCAGTCTCTCTCCAAAGAGACTCAGCCCCTTGGGTTAAGAGTCTTCCTTGGTATAATTTTAATTCTTTAAACTTCCAACATCCTTACCAACCTTTTATCTGGTAAATGGTCTAGGTCCAGAGGTGAAACTGAGAAAAGGAGAGCCTTCATACAAGAAGATAGACCTTTGTAAGAGGAAAGCTTTATCTCCCAGGGCGGAACCACATTATCTACCTTCAATCTTCAGTCCATGTTCAGGACCTAGGTGAATATAGCAGCACTAATAATTAGTGTGTACTAGACAAGGAGGATCATTTGACACTAAGCTTTTACATTAAGATTGCAGGAAGCGTGCCTGGACTCTCAGCATGAATGTGATCAGATCCATATGAGGACAGGGATATCAAATTCCCCAGCTCCCCACAAAAATGTTGTGATTAATCACGCTGAGAGTTGCAATTAGACCAAATAAAAGCAGCATGTTAAAGAAGCTAAGAAGGAGGTGATGTGAATGTTATTAACGAGCAGGAGTTTTTGGCTTTGTAGTGTTTTTCAGCAGAGCTTGCTTGAAATGTGTCAAACAAATAGAACTGAGATAAATGTAAAATCAGCTGGCTGCACATTACCCATGAGGATTTGAAATGAGTGTTGAGGAGAGGAAGAAAGATCATAATTACCCAGAGGAAAAGGACTGAATCTATGGAGTGAAATAGTTATTAATGTTAATTGTGGCCATCATTGCATGCACGTGGAAAGTGATGTCATGTGAAGTTTTGCATGCATACTGCACCAGAGGATGGCTGATGGGATGGGCATTTACCTCCTTCTTAAAGCAGATGGTTCCATCAGACCCCTTCCAAATGTGCATCCCTGGTAGAGGGGAGGTGTGCAGGTATGTGGGAGATGAGGAGGTGGGGAACTGTCAGCCATTAGTACAGCACCATATGCAAAAAAACATCCCAAACTTAGCTTGTCCTGTATTCATCTGCTCTTCTGAAGTTTTTTCATCAGCAGAATGATACACAGAATCATAGAATACCAGGTTGAAGGGGACCTCAAGGATTGTCTGGTCCAGCCTTTCTTGGCAAAAGCAGGGTCTAGACAAGATGGCCCAGCACCCTGTCCAGATGAATCTTAAAAGTGTCCAATGTTGGGCTGATTATGATCTACTGCAGCTTGCTTAAACTACTGTACAACACCTTTTCTGACACTTACTTAAACTTTGACAGCAACACTTAATCTGACTTTCTCTGCCTCTTCTTCCATTGGTTATAATCCTTGTATTGGGTGGGTTTTATGTTGGTTCTTTCCAGCACACTTTATGACTATACAGCTTTTCTTACCTGTTTTTGTGCTGTGTGCTTGCAGAGATTTATGGTCTGAAGTATTAGATGCAGAGCAGGAAAGGGCAAAACAGAGCTAAAGCCATTAAAATCCTGGAATCCAAGCACTGAAGAAATCAAGTCTCTTAAAGAAATGAGATGAAAACCTGAACTAGAACATGTATGAGAAATCCCTGTGCTCTGGTCTCTGAAAAAGAGCAGGCTGGGACTGTCATCCATGTGGTTCAGGCTGAAGAAATTAAAAGACTGACAGTAGGGAACTATGCAAGAACTGCCTCCTGAATGCTGGCAGTTACTGGTTCTACATGTGCTTGTAGAGTTGGGTTTTGAAGAGTGTAATTAAGAATTTAAAATCTGAACTCCTGCACAGCACAAGCTGCACAACCTGATACACCTGATGGTACCCACACCATGGTGGTTGGCTGGAGAGCCTGGCATGGGCCCCCACTGCTATGCAGCAGTGATTTGTTAGCAAGTGGTACCTTGCCTCTTGCTCATGCTCAGATGGCCTCAGGGTGGGCAAGTGGAGAGGCCGCAAAGATCTGTCACTCCACGAGCACTATGCACCACGTCTGGCCACCTCCCCTGTGCACTGCCCATTGTCTCCACACCCTAGAGACAATGTGGGTGACTGGTCCCTGGAGTCCTCCTCCTCCCTTGTTAAGGGTACAGCAGTGTGCGATATGACCAGGCACATCCAGGTGCTGGGACACTCAGATGCTGCAGATGGATAAGCTGGATTTCGGAGGGCATGTTGGTGCTGTGGGTTGAATTGGTGCTGAAAACTGAAGGGACTGTTTCTGTGGGCCCAGACCCATCCCCTTGTGTTGGATTTCACAAGGCTGAAGTTCTCTCCTGGACAAAAGGCTTAGGCTTAACCTGTCTTGCTCACTGGTATGGAGTACTGCTGACCGACAAAAGTAGTCGCTTCTGGGCACTTGCAGAGGAGCAAACCTGCTCTGGTCTTTGAGTATGAGCTGTGCCACTGCCCTGCCCTGACTGCCTCCACTGTTGTTCAGCTCTGGCCCTCGGGAAACTCCTTGTCTGCTTTTACATCCCCTTTGCCTCAGCCATGTGAGTGGCTTCCTACTGCTTCCTCGGCCTCAAGGTCAGGTCGGCTCTTCTTGGTCTAATGGGGTTTTTGTCATATTTATTAGGTGTTTGCGTATATCTTACCACTCAGCCTTTGAAGCTGTTCTCTTCTGTACCTGAGTCTAGTTCATTCATCTGCATGGTTATTGGTTGTATTTGAGTATTATGTGAGTCTGAATGGTGTAGTTATTGATTTAGGTTTTGGGCTCTTTTTATAGGGCTTTAAAAATAAACTCTAATATTGCAGAACACTGAGGTAAGCAAGGGCTGAGTATGCCAGCTCACGACCCCTTCCCAGGCAGGCTGAGTGGGTGAAAGTATTTTAATTACAGAGAACAAGTCATCTGCACTGGTCTCTTGCCTCCAAGCTATAAAGCCTGGGTTTCACAGATTTCAGCTGAAGCAGACCAACAATTTTCATCCTCTTTATCCCAGTTATTCAAAACTCTTGCAAGTCCTCACTAGTGATTGTATCCTGTACTGCTGATCTGAGCCACTGATGCTCTCTGTCCCCTGGCATTGTCCGCGATGTGCTCTGGTGTCTATGTCAGTGATGGGACTGACTTCATCCAACTTGTCAAGTGTCCCCATGTCTCACCAGTGTATCTTCCCTATATTTTGGTGCAGTCGCTTACCTGCTTAAATATCTCCAAAATGCTCATTTTAAGTAAAACAATGTTAATCTAGAGCAGATGCCTAAGTGCATCTTAGGGAAAATTGCTCATGACTGTAGACCTGTCATCACTCCAGTTGCAGGCACATTTTCGCTTGCTCATGTGGTGACCACCTGTAGCTGGTGGTAACACGCTGAGGTCTTCCACCTCCAAAGTCCAACCTCTGTCTTTGTTCTCCACCTCATGAGATTTCTTCCCGTGCTCTGGAGCCTCGCGTGTACGTGGAGGCCATACAGATCCATCTCCCCACATTTCTTTGTCTAAATGCCAGTGTAAACCTGAGTGACTCCTTCCTGTCTAAGAAATGTATTATGACAGGGTTTTGTCAGCCATGTCTGCAGTAACATTTGCTGGCTGCCTTACTAACTCTCATCTAAAAAGAGTTGATCTACAGCACATTGGCTGGCCTGTCTCTCACGCCCCCCCAGCCCGAAGAAGCGTAGAGTTTCTTGTGTGGTCCTTAGCTTTATACCTCTTCCTTGAAGTTCAGCTTCTGAAATGGTCCTTCCTTGCCAGTGCAGCTCTGAGGCATATGCAAAACTGCACCCAGTGACAAGGAACAGTCTTCAAGGAAGGTGGGAAGCAACACAGTACCCAACATAATAGCATGAGAATAGCTTTTCAAAAGATGCAGATAGGAGTTCAGGCCCTCCAGGGTCAGAAGCAAATGAGAGATGTTGAGAGCTGCTTTTTACAAAATGAGTTGGCTTTTATTTATTCTTGTAGTTGCTGTAAGTCAAGGGAAAAGCCTTGAGTTTTTAATCAATATATTGGTTTTTTGCGCTGCCCTGTGCAGACCCATAAGGAGAGTGGTATGCTCTCTCCCCGCTATGCTGCTCAGCTCTCTGTACCAATGGCTCTGCTGTCTCAGCAATGATTAGATTAGATTCTTTTATGAAGCAAGCAAAGGAAGTAGGCTTTATACAGAAACACCTCTTCCCACTATCTTGTTGCTATACATCAAATTCAGGGGGAGAATTGGATGCAAAAAAGATGTGTCAGGACTGTAAGGGACTATTATGGTGGAGCCTCCACGTCAGGGTTAGGGTTTTGTCTTGCACAAACATCTGTGGTGCATTTGAATGTGGTGTGTCTCTCCTGGAAACCACCTGCAGATGAAACTCTTGGCCACCAGTGGCTTTTGTCCTGAAAGGGGCTCTGTCCATCTGCAACAAGCTGTATTCAAAGCCAAGAAGAGACAGAGCAGGTCTGCTGCTGAGCCTCCTGTCTGGAGGCTGTGAGGGCACTGACTGGCGAGGGGGTGACTGGGCAATCTGGCTACATTGAACAGAAAATGCAGGATGGAGAGACCACCACCTGCACCTTCACATGTTCACATCTGGCTGTCTGCCTTATGGCTGAACGTGGGGTTTGGCTGGGTGCATCTGGTTTAATTCACCTCTGTTAAACCAGCCGGTACTCTCAGTTATACTTTTGCCAGCTCAGTGCTTTACGTGGATGATATGGTTTACAATTCAGGGCATTTATTTCCTATGCTAACCATAAATACCAGAGTGTCCCAACAGTTTTGGGCAACTGCTAATATCAAGACATGTGGGTAAATGCTGTTTTCTTAGATGTTTCTTTCTTTTTGTTAGCTGGCCTGGGAGTTAGAGTCTTAAGAAAAGCTGAGCTTTTGACAGGGAAGCAGAAGCATGAGACTGTCCCAGTCCCATGTTCAGCAGGACCTGGGGGAACTTTAAAGGAGCCCGTGAAAGGCAGCTAAGCGAAGCAAGCCTGTTGTTGGGAATCCAGCATCCAATGGCCTGTGCCTCTACTGGGAAAACTGTGAGTGCCTACAGAATCAAAAGAAGGTCAAACCCCACCTGTAAGCTGCATAACTTCATTCCTCTAAATTCACAAGTGATAAATTTGGCTCCCTCGCCCAAGCCAGTGTGAATTTGGGATATGTTCGGGGTAATCTTTACCCAAACAAACACTGGTAGTCTCGTTTTGGGCAGAATCTTGTGTCACACCCTCCTCTGCAGTCTTCTGATGCAGTACCCTGTCGATGCCTGTGATCCCTTAGTGACAGGGACCATCTCCACAATGAATGCAGCGCCTCCGCTAGGAAGTGTCAAATGAGATTTAATGTAGTGGAGGAAAAATGCAACTGGAAATTAAGTCAGGAGGACTTTCTACCCAGGAAGGAGGCTCTGCCAGAGCTCTACCTCACCAGCTCAGAGCTGCTGCACTTCGTTAGCTCAGCTCACCAACCCTCTCTCTGCACTAATTTGCAGCCCTGTTGGCTACATCTTTGCACACATGATCTCATGTGGTCAGAGATCCCACAACAGCCTTGATTTTCCTCTGACCCATCATATGGGAGAAATTTAAGATAGTTCAAGTGGACTTTGTTTATTTATTCTAAACCTTGGCCATCAGAGACTGCTAGTGCTGTGGTGTGAATTACAGAAAAATAAATAAATGTACTAATTGCTACTTCTTTACATTGGGAATGATTCTTACTTATGAAAACATCTCAATGGGTGTAGAAAGGAGATGCATAAGGGCTGGACCAGGCAAATCAACTGTCTGTCTTAATGAACCGTTAACACAGGCCTGCTAAAAAAACACACTGAGCCCAGATGAAGTTCTCATGTTGGCTTCAGTGTGTTTTGGGTAAAGCTCGTGATGTTCATCTTATTACAAGCACAGGAGTGTTGGTGAAATAGTGTGTATAGAAATGGAGGAAAAGCAAACCGAGGCAGAGGTAAATCAAGTTTATGCTGTGAAGGAATTCACACCCGCTAGAATTGTATGCACGGCTGTAACCACGTTCTGCTGCAGGGTGTGAGCCAAAAAATTGACACAAAAAGAAATGATGGGGGGGAAATGCTAATCACCATCTTTCCTTTCATATAAATGTGTTAATGGTTTAGTAAGTGTTTCCAAAAATGTGTGTGTGGGATTAAAATAGAAACCACAGCCAAGTTTAAAATGAGCTCTTGGATGGGGAACAGACAGTAGTGTATATCCTGGTGATACCGTTCTCTCCCAGGCACTGGGAAATGTTCAGATGCATGGCCAGGACAGCAGGATGGAGATGGTGAAGTGTTTGGGTCAAGAGCTTTCTGTTGGCTGTTTGGGGAGCTTGGTCATCCTGGTATGTGGGAACAGTGCTCCACATAAGCAAAAAGTACCACGTACTGAAGCATGCAAGGGTTGCCATGGAAATCAGGAGTTGTTACTGAGAGAGCAGGAAAAACATGAATGATCTGAAAAACCATGGATTGTTATAGCTTCCTACCCTCTGCCATGCAAAAAACCCACCCCTCATTGTTTAATTCCTTGCTGGCAAGATGTTTGTGTATGCTGCAGCTGCACAGAAAAGAAGGTATGCAGTTGTACATACATTTATGGGTGCATGTAACCCACACACTTCATTGCAGCTCTTGGCTTTGGCCCACTGGCCAGTTCAGAGGAGCTATGAACTATAATTGGGACAAGAAAATTAGCTGGGAAGCCCCTGATACAAGTCAGAGTGAGGTGTACAAACCCTAGGCAACAAAGTTCCCAAATTATTCATGAGTAGCCCACCTGGAAGGTTTTTTCAGACCTGTTCCTAGGGAAGAGAGCAAACCAGGAGGTAGGGTCAGAAACCTGGGGATGGTATCCATAAGCCACCAGTGGCTGGTGCAAGATGTCCCCAGTGCAAAGGCTGGGCGCTGAGAGGTGGGATGTAGCATGCTGGAGCATCTGGGGGAACTGCTCCTGTTCCCACCACCCACAGCGTTCGGGGACCCACACCCATGGCAAGTGGGAAAGACTGAGGAGTTGGCTTCAGAACAGATCAGATGGAAGTCGTGCTTAAATGGGTGTAATGAGGTATGGAAGTAAAATGTTATTTTGGAACCATAAGTTTAAATATATATAACAGTAACGAAGGCAGGAGGTCTGCATTGGAAATGCCAGCATGCTTGCTGCTTCCAAGGTTTTATTTTAAAGTCAGGATACTGGAAGTGCTGTTCAGCATGTTTCCAACGAGCTGAAATGCCTCCTGGAAGTGCTAAGGCCATGTTTACTAAGAATCTGCATGGTAGGTCCTGTTGGAGGCTGTTTGGGAGCTACTGACAGCTACAGGGGTATTATCTTCAGTAGCTCAGTGGCCTAACTCCCTGCAAAGCCACCCAAAGGAGAAAGCCCGTGGCTTGCACCAAGCCTGTGGTTCAGCAGAGGCATGCTGTGCTATAGGGAAGGAAAAGCAAATTTACATGTAATGCTGCTTCTCAATTCTGTGATCCTGTTGTACATTTTATTTTGTTCTTTTTTTAAAACCAACCAACCAACCCTGCAGCTGCCAAGGCATTATTCCTTCTGGTAGAAGAAAAAGACTAGTGTGTGATCAGAGGATTTGATGTAACCTTCAAAGCGTGGGCAGCAGGGAAAGCCAGAGCAGCGAAACTCGAGGAGCCTGGCAGCAGGCTGTGCCCAGCTGCAGGGGTCCTGGGCAAGGGCAGAGGGTGGCAATGCTGCATGCCATGTCCTTGCAGCTAGCTTTGCATCCCCGAGGGACGAGCAGGCTGCTCGCTCCTGGGTGATAACGACAGCGAAAGTTCTGGGAGAACTGACCGGACCTGCCGTTTTCCCATTGCTGGTTGCACGGGGCCAGCCTGGTCTGTAGCGGGGCCCCTGGGACAGGAGCGTGTCCCAGTTTTGGCCTGTTCCAGGGGCTGTGTGGCCACCCTGACTCTGCAGGGCAGCATGTCGGCCCCGCTCGGCCCTTCACCGCGAGTGCCACAGCAAGAGCGTGGTGACAGCAGGTGACCTCGTGAATCGGCACAGAGGTTTTGCTGGGTAAGATGCAGCTATGGGGATGGATCCAGTACTCCCACTATGCTGCTGGGATATTTTTGGTATCAGTGTGATTAACTTTCTGCTGTTGGCTTCCACCTGTGAGCTTATAAACTAAAGCCGTCCATTTGCTACAAGTCTCAAAGCATCATCTTACAAGGAGAGAAAGAATTTTCATTTATAATCCATGAGACCTATTCAGCAATGGGCTGTTCTCCCCCTCCTGCTGCCAATAGACCTCTAAGTGAACAAACAAATGTCTGGAAATACAGGCAATTTAGCTCGGAAGAGATATCATCAGTGCGGTTCAGAGGTTAATGGGCATGGAGGATTTATAACAAACCAGGCCCATAAAAAAAGAAGGGGGGAAAAAAAAAGAAGGAAAAAAAAAAGGGAAAAAAAAAAAAGAGGGGGTAGTAATCTAGTTGACATCTATTGTTCTTTGTATAACAGCTCATCTGTATTCTATCTGATCGAGGGTATTACAAAGAGAATTTAAAAACACATGTGTGTGAGCACACACACACATCTATATATATATACACACACACACATGTATGTGCACATATAAACTGAAATATAATGAGGGAAAAAGCCCCTGTAAGTTTGAACCAACAACAGCAATCCATATATCTTTATTTGCTGCCAGCATCCAAGCACTGAACTCTCAAGGAGTCTGGATCTCTGCCATCATCTGTCCGTGTCTGATCTCTTTGGTAAATACGACGGCTGCCAAGAATGAGGCAAACGAAAAGCGCTCGCAGATTAGAAAGAAACACATGGCAGCCACTGACCTGCTGAAATCATAAAATACATCATGAAGTAAGAAAAGAGGGGAAACAAATCATCCTCTCAGGGACTGCCCATCTGCTCGCATAAAGCCACAATCATTATTGCAAATAAATACATTCAGACTGGAGAAGTCTGGGAATAATTTGGGGGGGGGGAGTGTACCATTTTTTTTTTTTTTGTCTTTGGAACCCTCTGGAAATTTTCCTACATAAACAAAGTGAGATCATCGACCATAAATAGATATCTATCAATTGTGCCCTTTTTAATTATGTAAGGAGCAAGTCTTTATTTTATAGGTATAATTAAGAAAAGAAATTACTTCCAAGACAGGATGGGGCTGAAGGTCCGTGTTTTTCCAATGAAGGATGGATGTAGCAGTATTTACTTTATCCAAAAAACTCTGCGGTGTGAATAGTGGCTGTGTTTTTGCTATGAAGCAAAGGGATAAAGGGGGAATGGCTCTGCCTTTTGTTTCCTTGGTGTTCCACAGGGTATCCTATGGAACACAGGGTATCCATATCCAAGTATTGGATTCAATGAAAAGACTCAACTTGGGTGGTTTTTCTGTTTGGTTGTGTGTGTTTGCTTTGGTTTTTTTGTTGTTTGTTTGGTGGGGTTTTGTTTGGTTTTTTTAGATGTACCAAATTAAATTTGACTTGTCGGAGCTTGCTAAGGGGCCTGGTGCAGCACGTGTACCTTGCTGAAGCTCAGGATTCAGAGGTGAATGAGGACTGGTTCAAATGTGTGGGAGGAGAAGGCTGAAAACAGGAGCTACTTTAAGAAGCTGGGCACCTCCTTTTCTTCATTGCTCTCTTCCTCCTTGCTCTTTTCCACCAAACTGTGCTGAAAACCTTTACTTCAAGGGTTATCCTGGATTTGATGGTACTCAGTTTCTCCTCGAGACAGACGTCTGTAAGGCATTTTGTAACTTGGGGATATTTTCCTTAACGTGCAGAAGGGAAACTTTTGTGCCACGTGCCCAAGATGGAGCTGCAGGTTGGACCGAGCCTGATGATGGGTTTGTAAGCTGTTCCCATCACAGGCATCAAACCGCATGTTGTGTGCAAGGGGAAAAACATTCGAGGGTGGGATTCCCTACAGAGTCCCATTAAGGAAATGTGTTCTGTGCATCCCCATCTCCCACAGGAGTTATCACTGCTGCACCCGCAGTGCCTGGGGAAATCAAAGAAATGGGTTTCATGGTTATATAGCCGTGTATGTTGTTTATGAAATGTGTGTTTCTGAAATGCATGGGTCAGGCAATGCAGTTCCAAAAAAACCAGAAGGGCGTGGCGGGGGGGAAGGTGATTGTATGGGTTTATTCCTTCCCATTTGGGTAGACAGCTGAGCTTGCTCTCTGTGGTGGTGGTATATCTGAGCTCCTTTGGACCCAGCTGTTGGTACACACATGCGCACAAACCCGAGGGGTGTTTGATGGCAGGGTGATAGCGAAGCACTTGAATTATGGTTGCTCTGTCCCAGGTGGTTTGGTTACCTGGTTGGTGCTCACATGTGGGTTGTGCATCACATCCATATTTGTGCTGCTGGAGGAGACCTATTAAAGTTTGGGGCAGCTGCAGCCCTATGTCCTGTGTGATGTGCAGCTACCTTTGAGCTGCAAATCAAATTGCTCATATCACACCTGGCAGCGTGCTAGTTTCAGTAGGGGATCATTTGATCAGAGCTGTTTAAACTAGAAAAAAACACGAACCAACCTGAACAGGCATTTTCATGATGCACTACAAACCTTCATGTTCAGCACCAAACGTGTGCGCTTTTAACCTCTGTTCGATGTGGCATTTTGCTGATGTAACCAAAACTCCTGAGTTTATTTCACCATTCAGTGATGTTAAAAACTCAGGTTTTGAGAGGTTACATTTTCCTGGCTGTTCAGGAGATCTCTCAAAAGCCCATGTGAAACCTGTGCTGCCAGGCTCTGGGGCAGGATGAGACAGGGGACCAGCCAGCTGCCCCCCAGCATCCTCCCAGCAATACCCCAACCCACCCACTTCCCCCTGGAGTGGGGATGTGAAGGTGCAGAAACAATTTTTAAGACTTAGGGACCAAGAAAACCCAAAAATTCATAAACTTCCCAGTCCCGTTTTGGGGTTTCAAGAGTTAAAAGAACAGCCGTTATACCAAGAGAGGCTTTGCTACAAGATGACTTAGCAGAGTCAGGAAGAAAATGAGGAAAAATTCCCCAGCTCAGAGTACAGGCTGGCTCTGTGACCCCTATTTTCTGGGAAAGCCAGCAGGGTAGTTGAATCTTGTCACAATGTGCTAATGTATAGGTTCCTCCCCAATATCTGAAATTGAAGATTTCACGCCTGGTGCCAAGCAACTCTAAAAGAGGGTTTTCCCATCCCTGTCGGCTGCTGTTCTTGTTATGCTGTTGTGCCTTTAAAACTGCATGAAGGATCCCAGCTTTCTGCCTTCTCTGAATTTATTTTTAATATTACTTGTCTTTTCACTCTCCTGCTTTATCCCCAGATTCCTCTGGGAGTTTTTTCTGTGGGTAAATTGTAGCACAGGCCGTGGTGTCCCACACTGCAGGAGGTAACCCACTGCAGTGGAGTATCCGGCTACTCTTACTGCTTGATTATAAAAACAGAAGGTGTTTTAGCATAATCTCCTGAGCATTTATTAGCACGTATTATTTCCCTCGGATTTATTATTATCTTTACACACTTTGCAGTTATTTTCTGATCTTGTAATTCTCTTAGCTTCTCCTAATGTTTAAGCTAACACAATGAATTACACCTTTGCTTAACCCTTTGCCTGCTGTTCGCAAGGAAAGCTGGTGCTCTCCTGTCCTGCAGGACTGGATTTTCTGGCTTGTGTTTTGAGTAGATGGATCTTTATCAGTATTTATTAGTTTGTGGTATGGCAGAAATTTAATTTTTGTCCTTTACTTACTTCGTGCCAAAGTTTTTATTCTTAGTGACAATAGGAATCTAGATATATAACATGAGCTGCAATATGTCATCTTCAGAAAATAATGATCCAGTCTATTTATCATATTTTTAGTTTCCTCTTTATGGTTCCCAGGGGGTGCTCTGTTTTGTTTTCTTTTGCTTTTTTGTCTTCATTCCAAGAACAGCAATGAAATGACATAACTTATCTTTCTTATTCCCTCAAGATCCTGCGTTTGCAGGCTTGTTGTGCTACAAAAGTTAAAGCTCCTCATTCCCTTGGGTAATGCTGTCTCCCAGTTGCTCAAGCCTTCATGGGGCTGTGTGCCAAACTGTGCTGCATAGCACGCTCCAGCTCTTGTAAAGCCAAGGATGGGGGGTTAGAAGGTCAGGGCTTTGCTCCAGTCCCCCTTAGCCTTGCTCCTGAGGATGTTTCTCCAAGGAACTTGTACTCTGGGTGCTGGCTCTCACTTTGCCCTCCCTTGCTGGTACAAAATCCAGTTGAGCCAAGGACCTCATCTGGGCTAAAAATAATCTTGCACCATGGTAAGGAGCAAGGGCTTAATTCTAGGAAGTTCTGCAGCCGATTTCCCTCTCCCACCTCCCAAAACATCATCTCGGTGCAAAAGCACAAGTGATGGAGGAGTGTGTGTGTGCACAGGGGCTGCAGCTCCCCCAGACACAGCCGGGGCATGGCTGCAGGTAGAGTTGCAGAAGGGTTTGCTTTGAGTTCACAACCTGCTCCCTGCTCCCTCACATGTATTTCACACCTTACCACCCCATCCATTAATGTTGCAGCAATAGTTTGCAGGTTGCTCTGTTAATGACATCACTGAAATGAGCTGAATTTAAAAAAGAAAAGCGGAAAAATAATTTCTTATTTTTTGGTGCATAGGAACACCCTAAATGGGCTTCACCCCAGGAGAAGACGCTGCTCTGTGCTGCTTCTGAGCAGCTCTGGCAGCACACCTAGAGGGGACTTCACCGAGGGGGTCTGGCACTGGAGCTTCCAGGCTGTCTGCACACATGGTGGGGGGGTCTGTATGCCAGTGAGGCTGGTGGTGGACCCCTTCTTTTCATTCTGAAGTGATTAAATTATTTAAGGCTGCTAACCTGAATTTTCAGGTGATGCTAAGTAACTATTTAACCCTGTTTGTGGTGAATGGAGATAAGCACCTGGGAACAAGCTTCTTGCTGAAAATGAAACAAATCTTACCAATGTGGGGGGTCTTGGCCTTACTAGGGATATGCCCCCCCAGCCCATGGCATGGTGGGCAGCATGCTGAGGTTGCGCAGTTCTCGCCTCAGGCAGGAACAGGATGCTGAGGCCAAGTCAGTGTGAGCTGAGATGCACTGAAGCTGTGTACAAAGATTACTTGAAAACCTAACCAGACACTGTGTCTGTTCTTTCCCCCACCTCTCGCAGCCTATTCGGATGGTTTAAGGAAAAGCTGATCCCATGCCAGATCACATGCTGATGAACCATGTTGGGCTGTTATAAAAATTATTGCATTATAAAGCATAACATTGGCAAAGGTTTTCTTCTTTAATAGTGCATCCTGGGGAAATTATATGTCTCACTTCAGCCGAAAGCAAATGCTTGTTTCGAGCCCCCAGCTATTTAAGCATGTTCCCTTTCCCATATGGTTGTGATGGGAGATGGAGGCAGGCCAGAACCGTAGATCTGCATTGTCCCCCTGTCCTGATGTAGGGTGTGAGTCAGGCCCTTGCTTCCTTCTGTGTTAAAGGAGTTGACCTTGTTTTGCTCAGGAGTTTAGGGCTGCTGGATTGATGCATGTCCGTACACAGAAGCACTGTGCTTTCTGTGGAAACAGAATGATTTCTACTTAAAAAAAAGTTACATAAATCTCTGTATCAGCTGTTAGACCCCAAAATGGGTCCATGGACTACTTTAGTCTTCCAGCCATGGAGGAAAAGGCATGGCATGCTCTTCAGAAACATCTGAAGGCATAATAACAAAAGCACTATGTCAAAGTCAGTTCAGGGAGCTTTCCGCTGATGCTGAAGCGAAGCGATGGCTGTCTCTGCTGCCTAACAGGGACAAATTCAAGGCCCTGCGGGGTGGGGATGGTGAGGGCCAGACCAGAAGGCTAAGAAGGCTTGGATTAAGAGAGACAAAAGCCCTGAGCTCCACTGTGCCAAAGCCAGGAGAGAATGTTCTTCTGTACACCCTAATGTGCCTTAATAACCTCATTAAGCATGGAGGCACTCCATAGACAAAGCACCCTTCATTCTTCAGGAAAATTTCAAGATTTGAGGGCAAATCAAGAATTAGCAGGCCTTTCAAAGGCTTAGGGAAATGTTTTGTCGCTGGGATTAAATTACATTTTTATCAGGCTATAGAAGTGGAGTCTGCTTCTGCCTCCCGGCGTGTGACAGCCCGGGCTGGCGCAGGGCCGAGTCCTGCCGGCAGCGTCTGTCCTTGGTCAGACACCGAGCTCAGGGGATCCCGCTCCCATGCTAGTTGGTGGTGAGCTAGAGAAACCCTTTGGTGTTGAGGCAGAGACCGTTTAACCATCCCCTGACTCCATCCCAGCCCAATCACAGCCTTTAGCCACTGCACCCCATGTGTGTGCAGTGCCCAGCCTGGGGGGTTACCCAAAATGAAGGACCTTTGCACCAAAGAGCACCAGGAATTCAGGAAACACCACCTGTGTGCTTGCATTCCAGCAAATCCTTCTGAGTCTTTTAAGGAAAAGGCCATTGATCTGTGCCAAATAGTTCATTCTAGAAACCAAGCTGCCTGTGACCCCACTAACCGTTTTTTTTTCTTTTACTTTCTTCTTTGCTGAGTTTGGCAGCTGATGCCCCATTTGCTCCAGTAAGAGCAGCACAGGGAGACCAGCTCACTCTAGGGAACAACTCTTAGGAGAAGTTCATCACTCTAAAAAGCAAATTAGGCTCCTGCCGGCCAGTACTGTGCCTGTAGAGCATGCTGCTGGCACAGCGCGGTCCTGACAGGGCAACACTATAATAAAAGCAATAACAATGGCACAAGAAGACAGATTAGCTCCCTTGGCTGTGTGTGAAATACCCTTTCTGTGGACAGGGCATAGCTGTAATCGTGAGAATTGTTTATTTTAAGCTGTATGGTTTAATGCTGTCTTTATAATTCAGCTTTGCTATAGTTAAAAAAAGGTTGGAGCTGCACCCGGGGATGGGTTGGTAGAGCTGTTCCTGCCCTGAAGGAGGGTAATAGGTTAGCTGACCTAACAGTGTGTGTGTGTGTGTATGTATATATATATTAAAAAAAACTTAGATGCACACATATATAAAAATAAAAAAGTGCTCCCTGTTTGCTGCTGTCTGACCACTTTCCATGTGCTTTGACCAAGTGCTGTGTTATTTCTAGCAAATTGGAGCATGAGACCAATAGAACAAACTGCAATTTGCTTTAGCAAACATTTGCAGAAGCAGGAACCAGGATGAGCTTCTTGATGCAAGGGAATATAACCCCCATGTAAGGAGGGGAGGGGAAGGGACCTGCCTTACAGCTGTACTGAGCCCCCATGGTGGGGAGGAGACCATGGCACTGGCTGGCTCTTTGGGCTGTGTGGGTTTTGCAGTGGTATAAAAGACCATTTTCAAAAAATCACATCTCGTTCGCATTAGGGCTTTGGACAGGTGTTAAAATCCTTAACATAGACCATCTTGTGCATCTGTGTACCCGCTCTGGGTTTGCCTGCATGGACCACCTGTCTCTTTAGATCTAACTTTATTCTTTGCTTACATTTTCCTAAATGCCTTGGGCAAACAAATGTAATTCTCTTAATGAAAAATGCATATATTTTTGTTAAATGGATCTTGCTGTCACTGTGGTGCTGCTTTCCCCTCAGTCAGGGCTTGCTAACAGGCTGGGCTCCACACATGTGCTGAATCTATCATCTGTCACGAGTGTGCACCGAGGCATGTAAGGATCCGAGCACTAACTCTATTTCCTAGCAACCAGAGGAAACCATCACACACCACTATTTTTCCTCTGTCAGCAGGATTGCTCCAATTTATGTAACCTACAAAATGTGTGTTATCACCACAATAAACCATATATTTGGAGGCATTATTTACAGCCAGATAAACACAGAGATGCAGCCCTGCAGCCCTGGTGCCTGATGTGTCCTTGCCTGGGACCTCAGTTGGTTGGAAGCCTCATAGAAATGTTGTTAAGTGCTTCTCTGACAATTGCACTAACTGCTTAATTATTGAGGAAGATAGAAAATGGTGTGTTGCATTCTGGAGTATTAAAAAATAGCTAAACCCAAGTGCTGCTGAAGCAGAGTCTTCATTTACAAGCTATGAAGAAGTAGTTGTGCCTGTGAATAGCCGGGTGGGATGTGTTGAAAGGGGCTGTTGGTAGTGATCAGCTCTCAAAAATGAGAAAGGTGGAAGTACGGAGGGGTAAATTTGTCATAGGGAATGTCTGGTGGAAGCAAGGTTTGTCGGTGGCCAGTCCCGTTGCCAGGTACCCGTGCTGCGATGAGGCTGAAGGACAGGGGCATCACTCCGGGGCAGGGCTCTGCCTCGCTGGAGCTGAGTATCTCACATCTCCGCATGAGCTGCTTGAGGCCTTTTCAAGAAATCAGCATGTCTGGTTCCTGCAGAAAATGGTCACTTGGGGAATCTGTCCCGCGGTGTCCTCAGTCCCAGCACCCTGTCCTGCTGGGTGGCCCCTCCGCATTGCTGGAGTCAGCAGAGGTCTGGGTAGGAGTAGGATGCCACCTGCCAGTGCAGGATGCTGATCCAATTAACTTTTCTGGAAGAAAAAGGGCTTCTGGCTCTTTGGCACATTTGCAAATCACAAGAAGCAAATGATTCAATCAACAGATGAATATCAAGCAACCTTAGTGAGGCTTCTGCATCATGAGCCCGTTTAACAGCAGATTGAGCTGCAGATTAGTGAGACATTAGAGCACAGTGTGATGCATCACAGCGTAAATGGGAAGGCTGAAATCAGCACAAGTTTCCTGGAGAGCTGCTTTATTTTCCTGTAATGCCAAGCCCATTATAGTCCAAAGGTTCTTAAATAACTCTTCTTGCAATAGATAATAATAGAGACTATGGAAGAAAATTAAGGAATACAAAAGGAGGTAAAGCTGTGATGAAGGAAACACCATTTGCAGAGGGTTCAATAGAGTGGGAAAGCTGTGCAGCAGGACAGTGCTCAGAAACACATATGGGCTCATTACGTGAACACTGCAACAGTCTAACCCGGAGCTGGGGTGTCCCATGGGACCCCTGCTCAGATTAAACACCCTCGCGATGCCCTACCCTTCCTTCCTGCTGTGAAGAGATGTACCTCGCACAGCTAAATCCATCTCCAGCCTCCACAGCAACTGTGATAATGATGATGTAGCAAGAGCGAGTAACACACCAATTTTAGGTCTGAGACTAGCAGACGAGCCGGCAGTGCCAGCCTGACCATCAGTGATGCGCGTGCCGGCTGCAGCCAGCCCGAGTGCATTTGAATTTTGACAGTGATGCAGAAGCTGCTCGAGCTGTGAGCGTGATGGATGTATCACCTTCGGGATGGATAAAGGCATCCATTGCGTCAGTTAAACAAGAGCATGGTGGGCTGTGGAGTTTTTGTTTGCTCATTTGTTAGCTATTCAGCTCGAAATAGTGGAGCCTATTTACACATGTAGCTTATTACTTGAAAGTAGGCAGCATGATGCATAATGCGGCCTCCCAGTTAGAGCAGAGCATCATAATAATGATAAACAAGCATGGGAATGTAAGGTAATGCTTATTTTTCTTGGCTGAAGCTGCTCCCTATTGAGATAGCAGCTTTGTCAGTTGAAAGAGAAGCAAAGTGCACAGACAGACAGACAGAATAGGTGTTGACACTCATCCCTGGCACACTGCTAGGGTTTGAGAGGACTGGTTACCCGGCTGTCCCTGATGCTGCTGGTTTACACCATACTGGCTGTGACCACCCCCTAAGCAAGGTGTGCACCAAGCCTGCACCAAATTCAAACAGCTAGTGCTGTAAGTTGAAGCTCTGTCAGGTCTCTGAAGACTGAACTTCATTTTCGGTGGTGGTGGTGAGCAGCCCTCGCCCTCCCCTTATGGCTGCCCTAAAGGTGGTCCCTTCCCCAGTGCTGGTGTGAGTGTGCAAGGAGTGAGCTGTGCGGTGACCTAGGCGGGGGAAGAAAGCAGCTTAAAAATAACTACCCAAGAACAAAAAAAACCCCAACGGGGTTATTTTTAGCTTGCAGCAGTTCCTGGTATGATTCACCATGTGGCCTGTATATGGCTGAATCAGCGCGGATGAGGATGTGACGCAGGGAGAGGGATGGATGATGGGGATGGTGCGGGGGCTGCTGAAGTCCCCCCAGCCCCTTCAAGAAGTCCAGGTCCAATGAACCCTTTTAGCTGGAGCTGTGATACAACAAGATCTCGGCAGCAAGGCTGGTGTAAGAAATCCCCATTTTTTTCTGTTCTTCCTGTCTGTTAGCCCTGGACACCTGCGCTGATGCCAGGTCTGGGAGTGAGGAGGGATCAGCAGCCACAGCAGCCCAGGGCTGAGCCCTATGCCATGACACAGGATCCCAGCACATCTCCCAGTATTTCTGCTGAAGGTCTGGCATACCGAGCCAGCGTGGATTAATCAGCTTGAACCACAGGTCTCTGCTAACCGAGGTCTTTGAGAGATGGAGAACAAGAGCAGGAACAATTTGCCAGCGCAGCCTGGGCAGGGCTGGGTATGGCAGCTTGGTGCTGGCACCCCTACGGGAGCCGGAGCACACGTGCATTGCCTGAGGTGTTTAACATTAAACCTGTGCCTGTGTGAATGGGGGAATTGCTGCCTGTCCAGCCAAATTGCAGCTGTGTCTTGCCATAGTTAGACCTGAAACATAGCTGGGCGGTAGCTGAGCCTTGGTGGTTTAGTGCTGTGGTGTTAGGGGTTTGCTCGGCTGCTGATGGGGGGAAGTAAATTGCTCTCATCAATGTTAGGAAGCCAGGGCCTCCCTCCCCTTCTCACCAGTCTGTGCAAGCTGGATATTAAACCGACATTAAGCTAGCAGGTTTCTGGGGTGAGCTGTCCCTTTCTATTGCCTCCTCAAAGGTGTCTGCGCTCCCCATTCTATCAGTTCTTTCACTTTCCTGGGTGGGAGCCCCATGTGTGTCTTCCTCCAGCTCAGACCACAGCATTTGGTTCTCCCTGCAATTTCTGGCCAGCCACACTGCTGCCTACCAGGTCCCCTGAGCACTGAGCTGCTTTCAGCCCAAGCCTTCCCCAGTAGCACAAGCCCAGTCCTGTTTGCCTGCCCAAGGATTTGCATTAATTTCTCTCCAGTGAGTTTTGGTCCCTGCAGGAATCTCCTGCACTTGCCATTGGAGCTAGAATTGGTCCAAACTCCAGCCAGGGACCTATCATTCTCACAGCTTTAGCAAAGCCCTCTCCATCACACTGCCAATGTTAGGATCCCTCATATATTCATGATCAGGATCTGGCCTTGAAACTTCAGGTAGTGTTAATTTTTGTGACACTGATTCCCATTGATTCTAAGGATCCTTTATTTTTAAGGATCACCCTCACCCTTTCCAGCACTACCCCCGCCAGCACCTGATCCCTGTCTTGTCCTCACCTTTCACCCCTGCACAAGCACCTTCCCCTAGTCAGAGTGAGGCAGAAAGCATGATTTAAATCGGTCCAGATGACTGCAGCTGTGTCCAGGATGGGCAGCAAAGCAACCTGGTGAGAATTAACCCTGTCTCCAGGCAGGGCCTGGTGCTGAAGGGAGGAAAGTTGTTATCTGAGCAGATACAAATTGGGCAGCTTCACGGGTCAGGCAGAAACCAGATGGAAAACATCAACAGAAGAAACCTGGTTTGGCTCAGGTAGTTTGGCTGGCTAAAAGGGCCCCATGGCTGGAGGAGGAAAAGGGAAGAGAGCGGCTCTTGGGGTCCTGCTAACTGAAACCGGTTTCCCTGTGGATGGTGTGGATGCCTCTGCTTGTAGCATGGGTGGTGGTGATGAGGAGCGGGTGTAAAGAAACTTTGTGCAGGGTGCTCAGACTCTGGTGTCAGAGGGGGTGGCTGTGAGAAAAAGTACCTCTTTGTCCTTGTGCAAACCTCATTCTTTGGACTAAAAATATGTTCAGCATCAGCTCTTCACTAACCCCTTTCCTTTAAACACACTCCAGGATGTTACATGGAGTTTCTGCATCTCCTCTCACCCCTTCAGTCCCTCCCTACTAAATTAAGAGAGTGCTTTGGCAAAACACATTTTGTAAGTGCTCGGGGTGGGGATCTGATGTTTGTTGGAGGCTCTCTTTACTTCTCCTTACAAAGCCCAGGTGCCGAGGCTGACAAAAGCCGAGGGGCTCCTCTGCACCCACAGCATTTTCTGCTCTGTGCTGTTTCACGCTAAGCGATTTCAGTGTGTAACAGCATTACTGGGGCTTGGGGTTTGTTGAAACAGTTGCAGCAAATTAAACTTTCTCTGGGGCCATAAGAGCATGTGTGCGCTTGGAGCGAGCACGGGATCTGCCACTCTCTCGGGCTGCTTTCCAGCCCCTTGGAGCTCGCGGTTGTTGGACCGATTCCCTGAAGGATTCATTTACCTCTACTTACAGCTCAGCCGCTCGCTTCACCCCAAGCTTTTGTGGACGCGGCTGGGTTGCTCTTAGCGCACAGGCTGCTGCGGGCAGGGGGAGGCAGGGGGGCTCCCTCTCCCACCTGTTTTTGTTTGCACCTCTTTTATTTCGGCTGAACGCTCCTTTCAGCTGGCTGCCATGCGAGCGGGGCAGACCCAGCCCTCGGCGAGTGATTTACACGCAGTGATTCTGGGGACAATCGTATTTTAAATGCAGCTGAGCATACTGGCTTTTGCAGAGAGCCAAGAAATAACACAGAGCAGCTCTGGAGCGTGCTGCGACCCCACCTGTGACAGGCTGTGCTTGTGCTTCTGGGACAAAGTTTTGCTAAGATCAAACAGCCTGTTCCTTATAGAAGATATGACTTTATGCTTTAATTGCATCCCCTTCCCCTCCCATGAGCACGGTATAATCCAGACTCCCCCAAAGACTTTTGCAAGCTCTTCCAAGGAGGGAAGGATCAGCGAGGCAAAGTTTGCTGCAAGCACCACATATATTTTGAAGTGTTTCCATCTTGCACCGATACCCATCTGTGTATTTCTGTGTAAGCATCTTCAATTCTAAGCTCTGATGTGCTAAAATATGTCCTAGACAGTTTTGATGAGACACGGCACTCCTAGATGTGCATGTTAATGATAGGCTGACTGCCCAAATTGCTGCAGTGTGCCCCAAAGTGAGTGATGAACAGCGTGTGTAACCTGGTGTAGACAAGGATCACCCCCAAGGACTGTTGGTGCAGGGCAGCTAAGCTGCTTTTGCTATCTGGATGGGATACACTAATGCAAAAACTACTCTCTTTTTTGCATTTTTTTCCCCAATATAATCTTTTCAAAGAAAGTCTGCATTCATTATCTTTTATTCAGGACCTTATTTTACTAATTCCAGGTGGCCACTGTACATGAGAGTGGTTCCCTTAAAAAAAAATAATCCCTGCAGTCCTAATATATCATATGTAGGTGCTTGGGATTTACCCATCCCTGCTGCCAGGACTGCTCCAGGCTGCTGCCCTTTCCCTCCCAGCCTTACGTGAGAGTAGGAGGCAGGGTGTAGGAAATAAGGACCAGATCAGCACCTTCGATGTTTACTTCCTCAGGAAAGGCTTTGCCCAATATCCCAAATGATCCAGCAATGTGAGTAAAAGTGTTCAGATTCAATCCATTTCCAGTCAGGTATCATGGACCAGAGCCCAGACCTCTGAGGATATTTAGGGGCCTGAGCGCTCTGGACTGGATCTGGCTTCACGTTTCCAGCCCATAGCACTTAAATTTGATTAGGAAAAAACAGACAACAGTAGCTAGTTATTAAAAGTGAAATTAATTTCTGTGCTACACGTGGTGTCTACAATACCTGCATCCCTCACATTGCTACTACCTGGATTATCAATGCTACACAGGTGCCATGCAAACTTTCTGGATCTGAGCATCTGTCAAAAGCTGTTTGTCATTAGTTGCCTGTTCCTGCTGCTGTCTGCCCTCTGCTAGGCCTAGAGGGTTTCAGTGGTGTTTTAACCCTACGCTTGTTCTGAGTTGTGTAAGGGAGATGGGGAGCACGATGCAGGCTGAGGTGGGATGCTCAGTTTGTGAAGGGCTGGAGCTGATGCTGGGTCAGGAGATTGGGGCAGCCTCGGTGTGTCCAGGACGCTCTTAAAGGTGTCTCTCAGAAACTATCAGCCTCCACCATCTTCCTAGTTATGGGTAATTTCCCTTGTTCCCCACTAATTTCAGAAATGGGTTGTTCATAAACAACTTCTGTATCCCTGCCTAGCTCAGGAGATGTAATTTAAATAGCTGATATGGTCCCTGCTGAGCTATAAACTGGTCAGGACTCAGCTACGAGCATTTCTTCACACCCTGCCTCAGGTGGGAGGGTGCTGGTGGCCAGCAGCTGGGGCAGAGATGGATGTGTATTTAGGATCAAAAGCAGAGCACTGTCCTGGGCAGTAGCAGTATGTAGCAAATGTGCTCTGGACCCTCAAAGAACAGGGGCAAACTGCAGCCTGCTCTGGGGTATAATCTGGGATTTCACTGAGCAAATCTGCTCAAGGCTTCGAACAGTGAAACATCTCTTTGTACCCGCATGCCTGTGTGCAAGGCACGAGCTGAAATGCTCAAGTGATTCACAGGCTCGCCCTGTGCATCAGTGAATTCTCCAGCAGAGACACAATGATTCCCGGTGGTTCTTTCCAAACCCAACTGTTAGTCTTGCCCCAGAGTCTCTCCGGCTTTGCTGTTGTTGTTGCTGTTATTAATAAGTGGCCTGTGAAACACAGGGAGGCAAATCAATATTTTGGTGGAGCTGGGCTGAGAAAACCTTCTTTATTTCCATGGTAACTACTCCCACTGTTTTGGGAGGCTCATTTCCCAGACAGCAGATCCGTCGACCTCGCTGTGCCAGGAGGGATGACAGGGCAGGTGGAGATAACGCTGTGGCAGGAACGGTGTCGGTGCTGTGTGGACGTCCTCACTGTATTTGGAGGTAACGGCCCCGTCTGCCCCTGCCGTGCATGGTCCTGCGTGGCACCGCAGCCGCACTCGACAGGGAGATGGAGCCGTGCCGGGAGGTGGTGCCGGCTGGCACCAGTCGCCCTCCCTGTGAGTGCCTCCGGCTGCTCTGCATCAGACCTGGCAGCTGGGAAATCTCTGCTGCTGAAGGCTTTTGCTAACAGTTTAAGCAGAATTGATGCAGCGTGGGCGGTCGTGCCCTGCGGTGGTGGGGTGCCAGCCTGCCGGCACATGCAGCTCTACAGCCCCTTCCTACAGCTCTTCCTATGGGTTTGGGGAGAGGCTGTCACTGGTTGGTCCTGTCCTCTCCTCCTGAAGCCTCTTAGCCAGGAGCCTCCAGCTGATGGTGCATACTGTCAGGAAGGATATACATAATCGTGTTTTATTCCCTTCCCTCTGAAGACTCACCAAAGCATATTAGTTTATATGGGTTTCATACACAATTGCCTGGCAAATGAAGTGCGGCCACCTCTTGGGTGGACCTGAACATCTCCAAGCTGGGAGTGAAAAATAATAAAGCTGGCAGGTGAGAGTGCAAGTGAAACTGGATGTGGAAGGGAGTCGAGATGCAGGGCAAGAGCATCTATCTTTCTGCTGAGAGCAGCACTGCCCCTCTGGCTGCAAGTGACCCCATGAATGTATCCCAGGCCAAAGTCAATTCGAATGATTTTACTGATTTGTTTGAATGTAAACAAATTCACAAAAGACACCTTTGGGCTGCAGTCTGCATTTAAGCTGGGCTTGGTATTTGTTGCTACTCCAGTTCTTTTGCAGAAGGGTAGCCCTAAACTTTAATGTTCAGGTGGTCTGTTTTCATAAAGGAGATTGTGTTGATTAAGGATGTGAGGAATAAGCTCATCAAATGCTTCAGTGAATATACCTGTGCAATGTCACCTTTGCAGTAACTGAAAATTTCTTGCTATCTAGGGGAGCAGTATTCCCTCCTGGGATGCTTCTCTCAGGATCTCCAGCTCTTTCATAGGAAGCTTTAAATAAATGACTTTAAATAAGTAAGAATTAAATCAGTAGAGTTGAGATAGGAGTGTTATCTTCCCTTCTCCCCTGCATGTCCCAGTCTCTACTTGTGCCTTGAGGCATCAGCCTGCTGGGAACACTGTGCCTGTCTGCGGGGCTCCATCAAGCCACTATGGGCAAGGGATACTCACCAAAAGATGCAGGACAGGCTTTGATGCTGCATTTGATCTGCACGTGAGGCTTTTTTTTTCATGGGGAAAAAATCTGTCTATTCTAATTTCCTGTCAGTGGGTAAACTGTGCCTGTCAAATCTCGTTAGGAAAAAGACCATTCCTGGGAGCTGGATTTGCTGTAGCTGTGCATTGGTCACCCGAAAGGAAGCCCGCAGCCTTCACTGAGCGTTGTCACTTGTACTTCAATTTCCAGGTCGTACCCAACAAATTGCTCCTCATTCATAAAAGGTGAAGAAGATGATCCTACAGGCGGTAAGCCTGGCTGTACGATGGTGTTATTTTTCTACACTCGTATTACTCTCAGTCAAGGTCAGGTCTGCAGCTAGTTTATAGCTCAGCAGAAGCTGCAGAAGATGAAGGCTTTTCAGAAGTGACAGCAAGGACTCTGCTCTGGCACCCACGTGCCATGCAAGTACCTGGGCAGCGATGTACTGGTTAACTTGGCAGTGGCATGAGAACCTGGTCCTCAAGGTCAGTAGCAATAGGCTCAGTGAAAAGTTGCAATTAAAAACCATATAATTCCTTTAAAAAGTTACTATTAACGTTCTCCAGGTGTGCTTGTGTGCAGGATCTCTGCAGTACAATCTGAACCAAGGAGCAGCAAAAAGTTGCTAAAGTGAGCTTTGCTGCAGCACTCACTGGTGTTGGTCTTGTTCGTAGGCACTGACCCCTCTTCCTGCAGCAATCCTGGCCTTTTAGTCACTGTACGCATGAAATTCTGCAGTTTTGGGTCATACTGTCCAGGTGCAGCTGGGGCTTAGACAAACATAATGTAATAGTGGAAGGAAAGCTCTAACTAGAGCTTATGAGATACTTTTCCCTGCATCAAGGAAGGAGAAAGAGTTTCCAATTATTCATGCCTTCACTTGTCTCTTCTTCCTCTTGTTCCTAAAACTGCCTGGTGGAAATTCAAAGCAGAGCTGCACTGGTTAATGCCAGCTATAGGGTATTAGCGATCATTGAGAAAGAAAGCTAAAGATATTTATGAATAAAGCTCACTGTTAAATAAGTTACTTGTAGCTAATAGAGATGGTGGGATCCTGAAAAACAAATATCTGAATGTTTTGTGAAAGCTAACAACACAGGAGATGGTGTTTTCAGATGTAATCCACCCTGATCTATTCCCATGTGGCAGATGGTTTCTTAAACTGTCCAGAAAAGGTGGCTTTAAAGTAAACTGGTGCCCTCTCATCCTGCTCCCCGTAGCACTGTCAGGATTTCTACAACAGCTGTAGTAACAACCCACTCTGATGGTATCTTCTCTGAGACTGCTTCCATCTGGTTAGGCCAGGATAACATGCTTTTGTCAGCCCGGTATCATCTTTCCAGGTTTGCTCCATTAATTGTTATAATTAACGCTTATTTTATTCAAAGTGTCAAATTGCTTCACTATGAAGCAAAGGAGAAAGACTTCACTCTAGAAAACACGACAGTATATTTAATTGGTATTGAGTTGCAGCCGCTGCTAATGGATTTTAAAAATACAATAATCAAAAGGAAATCAGCATAACATGACATGGAGATAAAATGTTCTGACATACTATTATCTAGTGACCTGTCCTGACATATTGTACTGTTGCGACTGTTTGTGTCATGAACAAAACAAAATTAATAATCTCAGATAAAATAACCACAAAGCAGTAATAGTAATTTTGGAAAGAAATTCAGTAGCTCTTCTGATTTCAGTTGTCAAAAGCCATTTTAGTTCTTGACACCAGCAGCTCAGGTCAGCCCAGCAGAAGTTGTTCCTTGGCTGTTTCTCCTCTCGTACTTCACATGAGATCCTCTCCCCATCACGCTTGGCATTGCAGTTGCTTGGTGGATTGTGCAATCTCTGTTATCCACGGCCAAGCCTCGCAGGGTGAGCTGCTCCATTGCTGAGGGGACTGTCCCCTCTTTCGAAAGGGTGGGAAGGGGTGGCTGCTCCCAGGAGCACCGACCTCCAGCACGTTGGGCACAACCTGATGCAAAGCTTGGAGGAAGGCAAGGAAGCCAATTTTTCAGACCTGTTTTCTGCCATCAGTTAACCTGGCAAATGCCAGGCTGGGTTTGTTCTAGTGGTAGAAGCAGAAATGAATAAGAAAATCCTCTTGCTGTTCATGTGTCAGTATGTCCTGGAGTTCTCTCTTACAAGCCTGGAATTATTATCCCAAGTTTAATGTTTTTAATAGGTTTCTTTGCTAATGTGAAGGGAAAAGAAGAGAATATTTTTACACTGGTTTTAATCCTTTGTTTCATCTTACCCTACTGGCACGAACTCCCCATGCATGGGGTGCAAAGGCCAAGATGTCCTCGGTGTGACTGGCTTTATCAGAGCCCCTGCTGAGTCGGGGCATTATTCCTGTCATGGAGAGGAGCCGGCAGTACACCCCGGGCCATATGGATCTCGTGCTTCCTCTGCTATAGGAGAAGTGGTGACTGTGCTGATTTAAGGTCCCTTTTGCTCCTGTGCTGCAGTCAAAACGTGAGGGTTTCCATCACCTTTGTTTGCCTGGCTCACCAGAGGGCAGTGACTCCTGGAAAAGTCCTGCAAATCAGATGCTACAGAGCAAAACCCTTTTTACCCCCAATGTGAGTGTGTGCAGGCAGCTGACCCAGCCAAATGACTTGCAGGTAGGACATTGGAGGGTGCTGACCCCCAAAAGTGGACAAGGTGGGTGCAAGCGAGCACCCAGCTCATGGTGCAAAGCCAGGGTGCCCTGAAAACTTCATTGTGTAGAAACTAGTTCTGTCATTTAGCCAGCCAGCTAATTTCTTGTTGTTGCTTAGCCTCCTTGAGGCTTTTATTGCAATCCTCTTTGGTGAGTTAACCATCACCCAACACGGTTATATGAACTCTGATGGTTTTCCTCCAAAGACATAAACCTATTGTATTTTCTGGTGGGAGAGAAACATGATAGACGAATCACCTTGTCACACACAAGCCACGTCCTTTCAACAGGCACCGTCATTTTTACGCAATAACCTTTGCCGCGATTCGGCTCATGCTTGAATACTCTGCTGAATATGATGGACTTAAGCATGTGCTAAGTGCTTTGCTGAACTGGGTCTTTCTCCTGATTTATGCCAGGGTAGATTAAAATAGAATCAGCCCCTTAAGTGGTCTGGGCCGTGTGTTGTCAGCGTGCTGAGACACTGCGTCTGTGCTTGTGTTTTAATTAAAGGTTCCACCTATTTACATGGAGTCAATCAATCTCAGCACACAAACGTCTTAGCAGTTGATTAGCACTGTACGGCAGACAAATAGCATTAAGCACAAATTAATTTTTGGAGAAGTAATTCATCTGCGTGGAAACGAAAAATACAATTATTTTAACCGATGCTGTTGTGTAATAAATCATGCCCAGCTAGGTGCTGGGCACTCTGCGCACTCCCCGTGTGTGCAGGGATGTGCAGGTTTTTTTGACTCTTGAGTTTTGATGCTGGTGTTCGCAGTGATGTGGTGGGTACCTGAAGAACCCCGACCACCTCCCCAAAACCACCACCTGGCTCTACCTGGGCTGGGCAGGCTTCCTGAGCTGGAGCTGGTGTTTGGAGCTGGGCTAGAGCCCCTGCAATGGTGTTAATTAGATCATATGTAGAGCAGAAATGAGGAGAACATGGCTTCACTGATAGATTTTTAGTGGGCTCAAGGCTAATGGGTGTTTTAATGGGAAAACGCAGCATTCCAGCGTGTTGGAACAGCAATAAGGGAGTCTATGGGCCATCATTAATATACTCCTGGTGATTAAAATCACTCTTCCCTCAGACCCACATCTCTCAACATGCTCAAGGCATTTATTAGTGGTCTATTATATGCCCACTTCTATCTTACTGCTTAATTTGAACACTAATTAACATCATCATGCCTTCTAAAACACAAATGGCACTTGGTAGTATTTCATTATCTCCAGGCTCTGTCTGCAAGTAGCAAGAGCTGAGCTTCACCTGAAAAACCACCTCTGTGGGCTCATGGGGCTGGCGATGGGGGAGTTTCACCTTCATGTCCCATCTCCCAGGTCTCACAGTTATGGGGGAAGTTGGTGGGAAGCAAAACGATGACTTCATTTCCCGAAACACTGGGGCAGTAGCCAGCAGGACTGCTTAGACGTCTAAACACTTGCTTAATTATCTCACTGAACTGGGGCCCAGGGCTTGGGTTTGCTGCTGCTATGAACTCTGCTTGCTTTCACCCGCTAGCCCAAAGCAGGGGGAAGGCAGAGCTAACCCAAAATGGAAAGACTTACTGGTTCCAGCTTTCCCCTGTGCATTACGCTGCCTTCTCAGGAAGGATAGAATTCAATCAGCCTTTGAAAGTCAGTGAGGGTTTTTTTTCCCCTAAATGTCTTAAAAATATATCTCCTCTGCTGCAGTTCAAGCCCTACCTCCTTTCCCAGTGGTAGGGAAAATGAACGCCATCCCTTTCTGAAGCAGCCTTTTATGGATCTGGGGACTTTTACCATCCCTTCCCTGAGGCTTTTCCTCTCTCTAAACTGAATTTTGCTCATTCCCTCTGCGCATCTCCATGGGGTGAGCACTGAGCTCCATCTTCCTGCTCCTCTTCATTTCAGCTCCTCCTGCTTCTTCCCACCCTGGGCACTTTAATGTCCACGCTGGTGTCACCCCTGGCAATAGCTCCTATTGGGATAGTGGCTTTTTTTTTGTTTTTGTTTCCAAAACCAGGGCATTCCTGCCTCATGTTAAAATTCCCAGGTCCTCTTCTGCAGGGCTGCTGCCTAAGCACTCATTTTGCATCTTGTATTTTTACAGCTAATTATTCTTAGTTAAGTGCTATAGCTTCTCGTGCTGCTGGATCGCTGCCTGCTTTTTTTCATACTGCTTCTCCACTTTTCCTGCTGAACTCCTCTTAGTGATCATTTGAGCCTCTCTATAGTATATTAACTTCTATTATTAGTTCTTTGAAACAGCAATCTAGAAGACACCCGTTTTGATAGAGTCCCCAATATTTTGGATAGTGAATATGAGCAAAAGCATTAGAGGGAAAACCTGTTTAATGGAGAGGGAATACTCTGCTCCCTCACGCTTCTAGCCTTTGCACGAGTTAGTTTTCCTTCTCAGAAATGCATTTGTCGCCACCTCCTTGGCATTGCTCTAACTGAGGAGCTGGGAGGGGGCTCTGTGTGTGTGGGTCCCACCATGCCCCAGTGCAGCGGAGATGGAGGCTTTGCAGAAAGCTGAAATGACAGCACAACAGGGACAAAGCCAGTCCTCACAGCATTAATACTTAAAGAAAATCTGAGTCAAAATCAGCTTAGCGAGGAAGTGGATAGGCAAAGGTTTGGGATGTTGTTTTCCCCTTTGGGATTGCTCTTCTCTGGCCTTTTGGCTCAGACTGAGTGTAGTATTAGTTTAATATCTGATACATCTTCTGTCAGGAGACTGTCAGTGCTTTTGCAAGGGATTTGACACTGTATATATTTCTTCTGCTGCCAGCTTGTTATGATCCTGCCCTGTCATGATCTGGGTTCTAGCCTTCACAGCTGATGTATAGGCTGGCATGATGGAGCAGCAGCAAAATTAAGTCCAATTCCTCAGCAAAGATAAGCAACAGCGTGAGTGAGGAAGTGAGCTCAGGCTCGGCAGCGAGCACAGCGCTTCCCCTGGAACGGCAAAGACAGACAGGGTGTTGGTATGAATAAAAACTGGGTGCCAGGGAGAGGCTGTCAGTGACATTACTACCTGTCACACGTGTGTAAAGTCATCAAACAGCGGGTGGGCGGCCATGACAGCCCTGGGAAAGACATCTCTATTAGCGCACTCAGCGCCGCGCTGGGATGAGGTTGTAGCATGTTAAGGGCAGACAGGCTGTTCCACTTAAGGTGGAAAATGATATATTCAGCAATCGGAGTAATTTGATTTGGCTGAGGTTCACGGCATTTTGGAATCTGATGTGAATCTTCCTACTATTGGATACTGCCCCAGATTCCCAGTGTCGCAGCATATTGCATCTCCCTTTCAGGCTGTGTGGAGTAAATGAGCTTCTGAGCCTGATGGTGCGGATTTTGTACCCAGATGGGACACTTCTCTCATCTTCTGTTATAAACTGGATTTTGAAATTGCAAGAAAATCTAGCAAGCACGGTATTCCTGCACCATCTGACTTATAAAAGTAGTCAGTGATTGCATCTAGTGGCCCTTCTTCTGCCCCAAAAGTCTTCTGCCCATCTCAGATCAGATCTGCTTTCTAGAAGCAGGTTTGGCCAACACTAGTTTTGTACTGGAGAGGTTTCCAGGAGTGTGATTTTTTTTGTCCAGAGGGTTATTGGGGTGCAACTCCTAGTGCAGGAAGGTCTGGATGTGACAGAGCATGCTGTCTTCCTCGCAGCTTGCTCACCAGGGACTGAGCCTGAGACCTGAAAAAGTGCAGTCTAGAGAGGTGAAGGTTTATTTGAGCCTGTTCTAAGTGGGTACACCGAGCACAGGAGAGAGCCACCATGGGGACTTGGAGGAAGAGGAGGCTGCCTGTGCTGGAAGGGAGAAAGGAACTCTGTGCATACTGGCTTAAAATGCATTCCCACGGGCTGTGTGCGCCAGCAGCAGGATGCTGCCTAGCTGCAGCCACCTTGTTAAGCTGTTTTCCTTCTCTGCTAAAAGCGGGATTGACAGTTTGCACAAGCTTAATGTTTCGTGTAAGCATGGTGCTTTGTGCCGGCCTGTGGTGGGTGAAAGCTGGGAGGCGGCAGCAAGGCTGGTTGCAGAGAGAGGCTGTCCTCTCCTGGAGCTGCTCGGGATCGGTGGGGACCCCGGGGCACAGTGGGCTGACAACCACCGTGCAGCAAAACCTGGCCCAGGCAGAGAGCAGTGAAGGCATGCACCCAGCTGCCTGCACTGAGGAGCCTGCCTGCACCGCCAGTAACACGACCAGATTCTGTGCCAACTTTTAATTACATGAATTTAATTATAGGGATTTTCTGGATGTAGTGAGGCCTGCGAGCATCTCCCCTGCAGCTGGGGGTGTAAAGGCCCCCTTGCAACTGAAGCGGTGGCAGACCCAGGGGAGCTCAGTGCAGGGACAGTGGGCGGCTGTAACCCAGAGGTGCTGTCACTTGGCAGATGTTGTGTGGCCTCATGCTGAACTGGTTAGAAAACAATTCTCTTTTGTCTGGGATCTTGTGTATTTTTCTACACTGCAAAACAGTTTCAGCAGAGGACCGGCAGCCCTGCTTTTCCCCAAGCAGCTTCTTTCTATCCTGATGGTTAGGAGCCTAAGAGAGACAGGGCCCATCAGTGGTTCATCAGTGGACTCTATGCACTGACGGTGGTACCTGCCATCAGTGCTCTGGTCATGCTGCTGTAGTGATTTTCTCTATGAACTATGTCTTTCTCAGGTTTAGAAGGAGTTTTAAAATCAGGCCAACTCTCCTGGATGGAGGATAGTTGGAAGAAGACACAAGAAGCTGGTGGGTGGGCATGGCAGCCCCCTGGGAGAGCCCTGCTCTCTCCCTTCCCACCTGCACATACATCCAGGAAAAACGGTGCTGTTAAGGGGTCTGGAAAGACATGGGGTGCCACTAGTTTCTATTGCGACACCAGAGATGAACCCATCAGTGGGTTTTAGGTAGTTTTAGTAAAGTATTAGCTACTTTAAAGATTCAGAAACTGTTGCTATCATTGGCCCCTGTGGCTTGAAATTGAGCTTACAGTTTGGGGTTTGAAGTTGTTTAATCCCTCCCTGCTCCCCACGGTGTTTTGCTCTGCTACCACTTGACCTCCATTTCCCCACAGTAATAAGGTCAGCACACAGAGCAGCGCTGTCTTCCTCCCACCAGCCCTCCCATCTTGGTGGTCCCTAGAGCTTTTGCTGCTTATTCCTTCTATTTTCCCACTTTGCACTGTTTAAAAACAAGCAAGAGCTCCCTGGAGCCAACCGCTCATTTGCTGGCAAGGACTGCCTGTTAATCAATTAAAGCTCTGCAAATGTATTTGCAGCAGGGTGGATGATTAAGATGCTTTCTGTCTCTAATGCATGCCTGTGGGAGGCTTGCCTGCATGTGAAGGACAGGTGTGTGGGCCTGGAAGTCCTGCAGTTCTGCTTTTGTAGGTATCAAATACCAGTCTTTGTATAAAGAAGCCAGCTGTTAAGGACAGTGAGGGAAGGGGAAGAGGTCTAGCAAATGCCAGTCTTTGCCTAATGGAGGTTATTGCCTGAGCACACTCTCTGGGGCAGGGTCTCACTGATGTGCTCTGAAGCAGCTTTGGGGGATCATCTCCCCAGGGACCATCATGTGCAGAAAAGGTCCTCACCGAGTCACGGGGGTGGTGAAGGAAACGGGCTGATGTGGAGGATGTTCAGAAAAATCAACAGAAAAGGTACAGATGGGGGCAGTACTGAAACAACATCAAAAGCATGTTTGTACCCAGGCAAAAATTAATCAGTGTCAATAAACTGGGGTTCATGCTTGTGTTTTCACACTCTGCTGTCAGAGCAAACCTCAGATGTGGGAACCTGCCAGCCTTCCTAAACATTGCTTTAATTTCCACCACTGACCTTCATTTCCGGGCATGAATTTGGTTCATATCAGAGCCTTAAGCAGGGGAATCAAAGTGACAAAGCACTCTTGTGCTCAACCAACAAAAGGATGCTGGGTGGGACTGGCGAGATGTGTGTGGTGCCCTTGTTGGGTCTAAGTGTCATTTTGGGGATTGCAATGGATTCATGAGAAGTCTTTTCTTAACAGTGATGTGCCATCAACTGTAGTGCAGTCCTTGTAAAATGGAAATCACATTCATGTTTATAGTTATGGAAGTAATGAGTCCAACCCCTGAGATGGCCACTTGTCCAAAATCCATCACTGTAGTAAGTCAAGCCAAAGAAGTCTTTGCACTGGCACATTTTCCTGAAATGTGATTTAATAGGAAGACTATTTGTGTTTTAAAGGGCTGAGAGTGATCGGCTTAGGTTTGATACTTGGTTAGGACTGGGCAAGAGCAAGATCCAAATCTGGCCCCAAGGCAGGAGCTCTGGTTGGGGAGGACTTTGCAGCATGGTGCTCTGGGTACAGACTTATTTTGTGGGTGGAAATACTGGGATAGAAGGAAGATGGCTGAAGAAGCAGCTAAATTTGGGAGATGGAAATGGAGGCAGCCACATGGCTGTTCAGTGCAAAACCCAGTGCGGCTGGTTGTGCTTGTGTGGGGACACAAGTGGCCTGGGAGAAGGGGCCTGGGGGCAGTTCAGAGCAGAAGCCCTGCCCAGCTCCCTGCCATGGCAGTCCTGAAGCAGGCTCTCTGCCAGGAGCACGGTGCATCCCTGTCCCCAGCAGGGCCCTAGGTAAAGCATATGGTTGCTTTAGAAGTTGTAAAAATAAACCCTTCACTCTGTCCATGCACTGGGAATACCCAAAGAGAATTAAGGACGCACCTCCTGAGATAATTTTTTTAAAAGCAAAATAAATCAAGCCAATTAGTGATTAAAATATATATTTACTATTTTAATAACAAGGTTTCACACTATCACTTAATCCATAAAATAAACTAAAAGTGTGGTGGCCAGAGCAGAGCCCTGCCTTACATCTACCACCAGAGAGCATCCTTGTATACTTTTTCTGTGGAAACAGCACCAAGATGGGAAGTAACCCATCTTTCAGCAGCCTGTCTCTTTTTAAGTGCTTCCCAGTCAGTTAAAGATACAATAATTGAAACTTGTCTATCAATCATGTTAGCAGACAAAACAACATTGTTTCTCTTCTCTTTTTCTCCAAAGTACTATAGCTTGATCGGCTTAACAAGGCGAACAAAGACACTAAGTCAAAAATCCCACTTAAATGTTTTCAGGTATAAAAGCACATCATCTTTGGGGAGGGAAGGTGCAAAATTCATTGTTTAGAAGCATTCTAGGGGAATACTCAAACGGCAAAAAGAATACTGAGAATACAGTACGTGCGCACAAAATATCTTTTGGGATGATTAAAGAAACCTGCCAAGAAATTTGCATAATGTTTGCACATCTGTAGTCCCCTCATTTGAAGTAGCTGATGTATGTGTCCAGTGAAACAGGTTCAGGGATTTAGCTTGGATCCCTTTCTGTGCTTTCTTGGAGTATAAAATCATACTAAAACTGGCTTTGCACTTTGTAAGTCTCTATGGATGAAGGGGCAGGAGGGCAGGGATGGGCCATGGCTCTGAAGTGCTGCATAAATGATTTTTTTATTTTCCTGAGCATGTTTTCCCTTTTGTCATCCAGGTGTTCCCCAGCATTCAGGCTCCCCAGAGATACAGCAGCTGCCTAAGGGCTTCTCCACAGTTTTCTTGGTGCACTTTGCAGTTCTCACAAATACATTTTTCTCCAGAAATCCTTGACTGGGCCATGGCAGGTGTCCATGTAGGTGGGTGACACACAGAGGGCTGGGGCAGAGGTGGCTCACGGGCTGCTCTGATGGGCCATGAGCAGCTTTGCTTTGCAGTGAATAGCATCCCATGTTTCTTTCTCTACACCCAGGGCTTTGCTGTCGAGAGCTTTTAAGTTGTTTCAGTCAACAAAAAATGGAGATTTGTTTGCTACAGGGCTGAAATGTGACAGCTCCTCCAGCCTAGTGGGGCCCTGTTGTCCTAGGAGGGCCAGGTAGTGAAGGGTCCATCAGAGCTTTCTGCTTTTTCAAAGCAGGCTCTGCACTGCTTCTTGTTTTGCTTGATTTTGCAGCACTATTGCATTGGGTTTGTATTTTTATGTATACATTTATACAAACTGATTTAGCGGAAGACATTGGAACAGGTCTAAGGTTACCCTGTGGAAGAGCAGAAGACAAATCTCTTGATGCAAATCGTTTCCTTTTCCCAGTCAGTCGGGGAAAAGGGAAATAAATAAGCAGTGAGAGGCACCAGCACTTTTATAACTGCTTGAGCAACAGGGGGACCAGAACTCCGTGAGTCACAGCAAGCCGGCCTTCCCACACCACCATTAGTGCTCCCATTTGCCAACATTAACCAGTGGTTTTAGGGAAGTTTAAAATTAGTGGTCTGTTAGTTACTGTGCAGTCTGCTGAGAATACCACAGCCATTATAGCTCATAGACGCTGTCCCCAAGATGACTTATGCTTTTAGCTCTAGATGATTACAATTCAGTTAACTAAAACATGGTCATTAACTAAAATGTGGTCATTGTGTCCTCGGTACCTCATACCTATGATGCTTGCCACCTCTTCCGGGTGTTGTTCTAGTTCATTTGGGGTTTTACTGAATGCCTAGAGGAGTGGGAGGGGGTCTTTGAGCTGCCCTTTCCCTGGTGTGGTACAAGCTATGAAAATGTTTCAGTTAGGCTGAAAGTGGGCTCTTCCTTCAGCTAAACTCTTTGCAGTGTGAAGACACAGGTCCACCACAGACCAAGCACATTTGCAGAATGGGTGGTTCTGGTCAGACGGGCAAAAAGATTCAACCTGTGGTTGCTATATTTTAGTTTTCTTTGTCCTCCTTACAGAAGTTTTCAAATGATTTTCTGAGTTAATTCCGGTTCTGTTGCAAGAAACTCATAAAGCTGTTATTGCTCAGTCACTCTCGGTCTCCTTGTTAATATAATACAAGGATAAGCAAAGTTCAAGGAAACTGCCTACATTGGAGAAAGGGAACAAGAAGGCATTTCTGAACACTGTGGGTTTTTCAAAGCTTCTTTGTTCAGGGATCAGGAAAACAACCTGTAAAACTTCATCCTGACAAAGACAACTGCAGATTTAAGGCTATTGAAAAGAGTCATCTCTCCAGATGTAGGTTGGCATGTGGGTTCACAATCGCAAATATGACTTATGATTCATCCCAGAGTACTGGTGACGGGGGGAGAGAGTCTATATTAGGACAAATGCTGAATGACGAGGGACAGCTCACAACTTGAAGAACATGAAGAATGAGGTCATATGAGATGAAATGCTTCAGTATTGCCAGGCAGACATTTATTTACTGAAAGAGAAGAAATTTCAAGTGATTTTCATAAGGGGCAATATTCATTTACTAACACACAGGCATCTCTGAGTTTGTTTTAGGCTTGGAGCAGCATCCTACCAGCCTGTGAGGTGCTGCTCCAGAGCACACTGCTGCTTCTGCAGCCTTCGGTGCCTTCAGAGGCACCACGCAACCATGTCTGGAAACAATTGGTCCTGCCCAAGAGGCATCTTATGCCAAGTGCATGGTAATTTTCAGAAAGCAAGTGAACAGTTACAAGGCTCCTTAAAAGGAGATTGTGATGTAAATGTAAACCCTAGTGATTCAAGCTGTAGAACATCCTCTAATTATTTGAGGCGTAGGAAGATTTTTCTCTTATTTTCACCTTTTGCTATAACTGTAATCTAGAAGGCTGCTGCCTTGCACAGGAATGCTTCTTTAGGGCTAAGATACAGGGTGTGGAGATCCAGGGGTGCAGCACTGTGCACTCATGATCAGCAAAGAGACTCTGTACTACCCTTTGCCTTTTGTTTGACCTTACAGTCTGAAGGGCATTTTTTCCCGCCTCTTGAAACTCATGAAAAATAAAAGTCCAGAAGACAGCCACCCTTTCTGATGCTCTATCTTCAGAGGACCACCTTGGCATGCCAGCAGATTAGGCAAGTTGTGTCAGCCAGCTGGGACTCTTGTCACCTATGGGAATGGCCAACTGGAGTGAGAAGAGGAAATACTTTTAGGGCAGAATCAGGGGCATTTCATCTGGGAAAAGTGATGTAGGTACTTCTATTGGTGGTGATGTAAAGCATCTGCCTTGCTTTTGTCTCTCTTCCATCCTGGGTTGCCCTGAGCTTTGGGCAGCTCCCAACTGTGGCCAGCTCTCCACCATTCTGGGACTCTGCCGTCTGGACCTCTTTTCCACTGAACCAGAGGGATTACCGGCTGTTTTGAATACACTCACGCAAAGCAGAGAGTTAAACCCCAAACTTCCATCTGTTCATAATGAAACATCTTCACTGGCTGAATTTGACTAATTTAGTGATTACTATTGGGAGAGAATGGTCTCTCTGAGTCCTCCAGCTGTTCCAGCATGGAAAGCCTCTCGCCTCCCTGTAAGGGGTTGCAATCATTTCCTCTGTGTATTTTATCTAATTTTGTTACAATAATTCAGCAAGTCCACTCTGGCCAGCTGTTCTTCAGGCCTCCTGGCCTGCATTGCTTATACAAGGCTGCTGGTGATGATGTTGAATCAATCTTTCCAACTATTTTGCATCTGTCCTCAGCTCTTGGAGTTGTTCCAGCTGTTCTCAATATACAGCTGATAATTTAGCAACACCCCCCACAGTGATTCACTAGCCTATGAAGCCTCCTAACTGTGCTCCAGTTTCTCGCTTTCCAGTCTGGCGATAGTCATTGAAAATATTGCACAAGTGACACTTCCAATAAATTAGCAGTAATTTAAACTCTTGGTAGCAATTTACAGATAAGGTGGGTTTTGCCTGGCATATCCTTGCATATCAGGATGTGGATCTCTCTAAGCTCAGATGCGAAGGTCATCTTCAGTGAAAGCTGTCAGGCTTCTGACGGCAAGGAAAACTCCACAGTGCAGACAAGAGACCCTGAAATGGTCCTTAGATGTCCTTGGTCCTTGGGGTTGTTCAGTCTGGAGAAGAGAAGGCTCTGTGGAGACTTCACTGCAATACCTAAAAGGGGCTTATAAGAAAGATGGGGGCAGACTTTTTAGTAGGGCCTGTTGTGATAGGACAAGAGGTAACAGTTTTAAACTAAAAGAGAGTAGAATCAGATGAGATATGAGGAAAAAAGTTTTTACAATGAGGGTGGTGAAACACTGGCACAGGTTGCCCAGAGAAACTGTGGATGCTCCATCCCTGGTAACATTCAAGGCCAGGTTGGATGGGACTTTGAGCAACATGATGTCGTTGAAGATGTCCCTGCCCAAGGCAGGGAGGATTACACTAGATGACCTTTAAAGGTCCCTTCCAACCCAAACCATTCTATGATTCTATGTCCCCAGGGAAAGAGGATAGATCAAGGGGTCTTGGCTCCCTTCACTAGCTTCCCTTTGCTCACCAGTGGCTCCTGTCCTGGGCCCACTTTGTGCAAGCAGAGAGAGTTCAAGTGCTCTTTTCAAAATCTCCCTGACTGTAAATATTGTCTTTTATCTCCTTGTTATTTATCAAACCCCAGGGCCGGTCCCTGATTTCCTGGGCTGGTTTCATTCAAATACTCCCCAAGTTGTGCCATGCTTTCTGCTCGCAGTGTCCTATTGTGCATATCCCCCTTTTGCTGCTTCTCTGGATTTGGGGTCTGCTCTGCAGAGGCGCTTGGCAGCTATCACAGAGGTGAAGCTCCAGCTTTGCTCTCTTTTTTATGTCCAGATAGAAATATGGATGAGCATGCAGCAGCTTCTGCTTTTCTGTGCCTTGATATTCTCTTCCCTTCCACTTGATAGGAAAAGTCTGGCTATAGCTTCCTGAATGTTGTACTATCCCTTAAATCCTCCCAGAGATGCTGAGGCATTGGTCCACACTGTAATCACTGAAGGATTACAACCAGTGTCATTCCATATTAGTGGGATTATTAAGTAAAATTGGCTTACAGGATCCAGCATGCTGGCAGCTTACCCCAGCTTGAACAATAGCTGCGTGTCCCTTCTGCCTGTCCGCCCTTGCGCTGCCTTCCTGCCAGGCTTCCCATTGATTTTAAATTTTACTATTGACTTTTAAAGCACTCAGGGGCTTGGGGTTTTCCTGCATTGTTGATTTATTGCTTTCCTGGGAGCTAGGACAAGCTTCAAGATCTTCATCCATCAGCCTGCTGTCAGTGTCAGGGTTTTGCCCACAGATTTCAGCAATGAAATGCTCCGGGTCTGGCACTGGTGGCGTTCAGTCAAAATTTGAAGCCTGTTTGTTTTTAATGACCCTGTTCTACTCATAAACTGCCCTTAATTCAGAGCAGACAGAGGTGGTCGCTGCATCGTATTCAATTTGCTGCTGCAGCTGCCACTGGGGTCATGTGCAGTGCGGGGCAGGTTATGGGAAGATGCTGCCCAATATCCTCCAAATTTTGGAGAAATCATTAGAAACTCTTTTAGCCCTTACATTGGCCCCGGCTGCCCAGCTTGTGCAGTGTGCTGGGTAGCCTGGGGAGACCCTTTTCTGAGCTCATTACTTCCATTTTTCAGACCTTCTGGAGGGAGAGGAAAAGCACCAGGCTTTTCCAGCCCCCCAGTCACCAGATGAAAGAAGTCTTTGAAAGCTTCAATCAGAGGGTAATGTTGCTAGGGGAGGACTGATTGAGGATGTGTGAGGTTCAGTATTGCAAGAGAGTGCTGTGCTGCAGTGGGCACCCAGAAAAGTAGGTAAAAGTGCTGCTGCTCCAGCTTAGCTTACCTTTAATGAACATATTATTCTTTCTTTTACATCATTGGAATGTGTAACTTGTTTTTTCTTATTAATGAAGTAATTGGTTACAGTGCAGGGTCTGTGTCCATTAGCACATCTGCTCAAACACTTGTACTTTCTGATACATGCTCTGCGTACAAGCAATGTATTTATTCCTTGTCTGAGTACGTGCCTTATCTATTACACCTCATCTCCCCATTTGAATTTTAAAAAGAAAACTAATAAAGAAGATTACTGCACTGTAACAATAACAATGCTAATTGATCACCGGCACAGCAATATCTTGGGGATGTTTCTGGAAGTTGCTTTGGTGAATTCTTAATCAAGTGCATGAGGGCTCTCTATTTTAACAGAGTTCCTGCCTTGGGTAAAGACCTCTTTGACTTGGCCAAGCTTTTTACTTTCATCCACAAAAATTGTATAGAATTAAGTGTAAGCAAGTATTCTGACTTGCTACTACCATAGCAATAACCTTTGCTCCTGGATCCACTCCAAGGCCAGATACTGTGCTCGATCCGGATCCGACCCATGGTCCGTGCTCATTCCCGTTTCACCCATGTGTGACCCAGGAAGGTTCACTGCCTGCAGCAGCCAGGCTGGGGAGCCGGAGGGAGAGCACAGAGAAAGTTTAGACACTGCTAAACACAAGCAAAGATGCCAGATGAAAGCAGGTGACCTGCTGGAAGCTATGGAGGAAATGTATGAAAGCTGTAACTCTCAGTTATGAAAATCATAGAACAGAGTTAAAATTAATATAAGACAAAAGAGGACTGAGATGGCTCGGGTCTTGTCAAAGGAATTGAATTTAAAACTATAACTCTGAGAAGCGCTGGGTTTTGTTCTGTGTTTGTGTAAGCAGCCAGGATTATTGCAAGCGCAAGGCTCTGCCTGGCATTCTTCCAGAGGGGGTGCGTGAGGTTAGAGCTGCATAAGTCTCCTCTGTTGGGCTGGGGAGCTTTGCTAAGCTGCCTGACACCGCTTGATCCTTCTGGATATAGAGAGAAGCTTCCCATCATCTGCAAAAAATTAGAGGTTATACGAACAGTGTCATGAAGAATATCAGTGTAAGTGAATTACGGCACTGATGTGTCTGTTGTGGAGCGTGTGCCCGGAGTGGTGTGCGTCTCTCCCTGTGGGCCAGGTACTGCCGAGCAACTTGTGCTGCATGCCTGTATCTGAGTGGCGACCAGTACATGTCACTCAGAGCTTTGAGATGCCAAGAAGCCTCCGGCAGATGTTTTATACCCTCGTCTGCTGTGAGAGGTATGGACAGCTGTTATGAATTGAGTGTTGAACCCGAATGGAGCCCCAGTCCTCATTAAAACCTGTACTCGTGACAACTTCTAGACATGCTCTCAGCTTCACCAGCTCCCTGCAGTGCAAACACATCACTCTGGGCCAAGTGTGCGTATCAACCCTCTGGTGAGGTGGGGGTGGTAGAGCATCCCACGGCTCTGAGGCTGGACTGGAGGCTGTGGTCCCAGAGGGAGGCGGAGGTTGGAGAGGGGACAGAAGTGCATAGCTTCACACTCCCAACTTCTTGGGCCAGGGCTCTCCAGGGAGGTTTTCTGAGCAAGAACGGTGTCCATTAGGGTCTGCTATGGTCAAGAGAAAAAGACTTGGTGATCTTTTGGTATAAATAGGGTGAAACGATGCATGTATCAGGCTAATCTCCTCTTGCAGCATTAGACTAACAAAGAGTAGTTACTGCAGTCCAAGGGGCAAGAACATTGCAAGACTTCATTCATGTCTTAACAGTTCTCATCAGTCCATTGAGAAAGTCCCAGGAAAGTCCTGAATTTCATCACAGAGATAATTGTGGTGCTTTCCTCTTCCCCTTCTCTGAATGTCTCGAACCCTTTCAAATTCTGCGCAGCCCTGGGGTGCTGCTCTCGGAGGGAGCCCCTTCCCTGCTTTTCCTTATGCTACCTTTTGGTGTGTTTTGTGGACCTGAGGAGTGGTGCTAGTGGGTGCTTTTGGAGGCCAGGGGGGACAGCCCTTGCCATGCTAAGCACATGGTGGTGCTCCCAAAAGTCCACAGTACATGTAGCTACAGCACAATTTCATCTTGCTTGCTCTCTGTGTTACAAACTGTATGCAAAGGGTGAAATAAATAAATGAATAAATCATTGGCATTGTAACACTGCAGACAACTGGAAACATGATATAAATACTAAAGGCTGGATCTACGCTTCCCAGCAGTGTTTGATGTGGGCCACAGAAACACTACCCCAAGGGACTTCTGGTCCCTGAGGATCTGATTTACGCCAGTGCTGGAGATCAAAAGCCAGGATGTGGTGTTGCACAGCTATAATAACGGATGTCCAAATTTCGTTCAGCTCCAGGTCTGGTGAGACAATGCTAAAATGCAGCTATTGGCAGACCAGGAATTAAATGATTTTTGTTGGCTGGTTTAGGGAGGGGATTCACTGTTTTCATCAGATGCCAGTACTGGTTCAGCCATGTATGGAGGAAAAGAAGAGGCTTTATAAGGCTTTATGAATTGGCTGGACACCAGAACCTAAGCCTTGCTAGATGTAGCGTTTATCCTTACAAAACTCATCTTCCAGTTGTGGAAATAAGCAGGGCCGGATTCCTGTCACGCAGCCTGGGACTGCTGTAACACTGATGAGAGCTCCGGATACTCCGACCTGTGAAAAATCATTGCATAAAGCCCTGAAGTGCCAGATGTGTTGTTAATAGGTTCCTTTATTTACTTTTTAGTATTTGCTTGTGCCAACCATTAAACACAGTCCAGGCACTGGCCCTTAACAGGGTGGAGTGTTTCTATCCGGACAGGAGCATCTGTTATTTGCTGGTTAGCCAGACGTGGGGCAACCCTTAGCTCTAAAGAGACCAAATTGTGGACGTCTCCTCTAGCACAGGGCCAACCTGCAGATCCATATGATGTTTCCACACTCGAGATCCCCAGCACAGCGTGCTTTCCGAGGGCCTCTCCTCGCTGGGTATCACAACCTGGGAGAATGATGTGAGATTTCTTCCACTTGAACATTTGTATCCCTGTGTATTCTGGGTTGTGCCCTCAAGGAAGCAACATCTAAACTGTAGATCACTGCGTGTTAGTCTATGGCTTCTACAAACATGAATTTAAATAGTCTATTATCTCAAAGCACTGTTAATGTTATTATTCCCACTTGTTAGATGCATGCTCCATACTGAATACACTCCAAATTCATTAGCTTCCATTTTATGTTGCATAAATTTGTAGTCTGCCCTTTCTAAGGAGAAGATGAAACCTGACTGTAAAATTTACTGAATAGTTATTCCAATGTAGCTCGATTAGTAACTTGCAAGGATTTTGCAAGCCTCTGAGATGGCTTGAAATGCTTGAGTCATTTTATTATAAGATTTGGGGTTAATATTCCAGCTTAATAATACATATGAGCATTTATTAAACTCTAGGCAGCACTTATAAAGTAAAAAAGTGGTTTATCATATCTGTAACAGCCTCAAGGAAGAGAAACTTGTGACTCAGACTCTGCTCTCTTTTCCTTCGTGCTGAGTTGCAGCTGAAGTTCTGGGGGAGGCTGAGCTCCCTGGGAAGAGGACAGGCTTCATTTCATGGACTGCTCTGTTGCTCCCAAGTTTTCTTCTAAGGATGACTAGATGGTAATCTTTAAATTGGGGTGCTTTGCTTGGGATGTGGAGAAGGGATCTGCTGTTTGGAAGGCAGTTGTTTCAAAAATGTAATTTCCTATAAAAGTATTCAAGATGGACACTAAACTTTCAGGCACCAAGAAACACCCTTTGCTAAAGGAAACCTTAACCATCATTTGACATGTGTTCAGCAGGGCTGATGATCTGAGTAGGCTGGTTCTTGATTGCTCTGCTATGCCACAGCAGCCTGCAAGACTGATTCAGTACAGATCTCGAATCCCTCCAGTGCTTGCTGGGTCACACGCAGTGGCTGATGTACAAACGAATGTGGGTTTTTATGTTAGTGCATTAAGACTCAAGGGTCCCTGGTTTACAGATCACTGCTAGAAACACCTTATTAACAGGCAGTAGTTCATATGGCACTATAAAAAATCAGAACAAGTCTCCCTATAGGGAGATTTAAAACTTTCTTGACTGAATTTTCTCAGCTTCAGGAGATCAAACTTTCTCCAGATCTGAGAGTAACAGCACCAAAAATATGATGCACTCATTTATGTCAGCAGAGATTCTTAACCAGGCACTGAGATGCACTCCTGCCTGTTGGAGAGAGGCAGAAGGAAGCAAGTAATATGAGCTAAATTAAAGAAGGAAACTTCTAGCTTGAAAGTGGAGTCTTAGGAAGCAAATTTAAAACTGGTGCAACAATATGGCAGTGGATCATTGGAGGGGTCCAACATCAGCAAACCTGTGCAAGTGTGATTAATCCACGGGCTGTTCTCCGGCACCTGCAGGCACCTTCACTGAAAGGGCAACGTGAGGCTGGCTGGGGAAGGGCAGGCTTTTCCATAAAGACATCACAAGGCTTGCAATAGTGACAAATGCAAATGCATTCTGAGAGCCAAATTCATCTCTGTGTGTAATGGCTGTGTATAACTCATCAAATTAGAGTTTGTGAGACACATCAACCTAGTGCTGGCTCTCTCCATGGGACTAAATTTCCTTTAAACTGCTTTCACGTGGTGTGCAAACTGGAAACAGGCACGTTAGTGATGCTCACAGCGGGGCCTGCAGTGGAGCAGCAGCAGTGAGGATGACTCAGAATAACAAACCTTGTCATCCTGGGTGAACGTGAGTGAACGACAAGCCAGCAAGAGGCAGAGCTGAGGGAAGACCTCTCGGAAGGCGATGAGGGAGCGGCTGGGGCTGGTGGAGGGGGGCTGTGTGCCCCACAGCCAGGCTGGGAGCTGTGGGCAGGCTGGGGCCAGGGGAAGGGGGTCTCCTGGACATTCCCACTGCTGTGCTACCAGAGACTGTTTTGTCCTGCAAGTGAGATAAGAAAGAGATGTTTGGAGGAACGACACTTATTCTTTGCTAATTCATCCTCCGAGGCTCGAGCAGTGTGTGTCCAAGAATGCCTGTCTGAGGGCTCTTCTGGGTCCAGGGATGGGAAAGGTTGGTGTAGAGAGCAGGACACAGCACCACTGCACATGTTTCAGCTTGTTTTATTTGTGCTGTTCACAGCTTTTCCAGCCCTTACTCTCCCCTGCTTCTTGCTGTTTCCCATCCAGTCTATCAGAAATGTCTCAGAGGGTTTTCACTGAATGATGCAGGATGCTGGGACCTGCTGAGCTGGCCAAAGGTGTATCTAGCATGCAGTGAAGGTGGACTGGGGAACAGCCACCTTGAACTTTGCCTATTCAATTAACATTAGTATCATGAAGGAAGTGCATGTCCTGGTGAAGATGGTTGGTATTTGGGAAGTTTCCTCCATCTATCAGGGTTGGCTCTGAGGCTCACTGAAACCTTTGACATGACCTGCTGATTTTAGTATCTGCTCAAATATTTACAACCAAATAGATTAATTGCAGCATCCAAGGCATAAAACTCCTGATGACCCAGGTGCTCCTCTCTGGCATGTCTCTTGTACAGCTGTGGGAAGCCCAGTGAGCAAATCCGGTTTAGTCTGAAGGCGAGTCTACACTGCATGAAGGACTTACCTCTGCTCCTGCTCATTCAGCATCACCCAAGACAAAAATCCTCCTGCAGCCATCCAAATCAATCTAATTGTAAGCAATATAAAATGGTGCTTTAAATAAATCTCATTTGCATACTGTGAAAAACTTCTCAGCTTACTGAATATGGAAATTACCACTGGAAAATTATTTATCACCTCAGTATCAAAATATCAGAGGTTGGCTGGTGCCTTTGGGAAAATCAATTGTGATACAGCAATATTTCTCACTTCCCCATATATAACGCGAGCTGCCAAATTTAATCCAGTTTTGCATTTGATGGTCCCCAGTAGGATGAAAAGGTGAAGCTAATGTCATATAAACAATACCAAGCATCATCCCCCATGAAATTTTATGTGACAGTTGAAAGGTGCCGAATTATCCCAAAATAGTCTGGGGACTTCACAGTTCATGCAACCTGGCAGTTTACAACAATGCAAATATTTTGCTGCTCACTTTGCTTCTGTTCTTTCTTTTTAATTGTAAATTCAGTACCAGTATTTCAACCTAGTAGGTGAGAGAATGGAGGGTTTTCATGCTGTGCCGTGCACTATTCTCTGTAACGAAATGCTGTAGAGTGCGAATGTGGAGGCAGAAGGAAGCACTTGCTAAGTCCAGATCCTTCCCTCTTCACTCACTGTTGATCAACCAGAAGTCTCATCTGCTGCCATTATAGGGTAACTTTCCCTAAATGTGGCCAAAATGAGAGATTTGTCCAAGGACATATCATGAGCCAAATTGCAGGTTTTTTTACCATGCAAAAAAGAGCCTGCTTTTTTGCTCTTCCCCTGCCCTCCCAGCTCCTGAGACACTGTCTCTATTACATGGGCACATCATCACTGAAGGAACTCCTTGTTTTTCTTGTCATTATCTGCAAAAAGAGTCTGATGTATATGTAGGATGTTAAAAATGTGTACATTTATTGAAAATTGCCTGAGTAAGATGAACTACTGTTGAGAGTATTTGAGTACAGCCTACGAAATGCTGCTAGTTCCCAGTCCAAGGAAAGAACTAGATGTGTTTTTCTCTTTCTCCAGTTTCTCTTGGGCAGTATTGCTAAATGCTGCTCATCTTTGACATCTGGGATCTGGCTATTTTACTGGGAAAAGTCCCTTTGTGATTATATCTATGCTGGGGTTGCCCAGTTAATTTCAGTGAAGCACGGTGGTGTCAGCAGGATGCAATGGAGAGATGCTTGTTTCAGAGCGGTTGCAACTGCTGGACTTTTTTTCATTCTTTAACCAGATCTGCATCAGACATCAGTGTTGCCTATCAGTTCAAATTTGTCAGGTGCTGCATCTCTGCAGCACTGAGTGCATATTTTAGTAGACTGAAGAGCTTTCAATTTGCCTATAATGAGGCTAATTACCAAATGAACACTATGCTGGTCTCCATGGGACCTGAGGATGGAAGGACTAGGACTCTGCACAACATGTACAAAGATCTCATTATATTAGGAGTAAATTGGAGTAGGCACTGCATTAACATGGGACAATTTTTTTTTTTTTAGCTGATACACGATGCCTATAAATATCCCCTTAATGCGTTTTTATAATGAAGGATGGCAGATTTTCTTAAGTTCTCAGTTACCTCATGGGCTTGAGGGAAAGGCAGTTTTTCACTGAGCTGCTTTGCAATCAGGGTGGGAGTAAGGGGTGTGTTGCTTTGGGTGCAAAACGAGTGTAAAGGTAGATCTCTGTTACAGACATGAGTAATGTCTGTAATGAGGTTAATGCAACTAACCCTAAAAAGGGGGGTGAAACTGGTGAGCTTCTAAACCTGTGTTGTCCTGGATGCCAGTTCTTCGCTGCCAGATTACTGGCATTTAACTTGGAAGTTGCCAACAAGCTGATGGAAGAGTTTCCTGTGGGTTCGTTGTCCTGGAAAATATTGTGAGTTTATCTTGAAAGCAGTCCTGTACTTTTATTCCTTTACAAACTCTTCATTGACAATATTCCTACATTTGTGCTTTTTTTGCTTAATTTCATAATTAATACATATTTTTTCTAGTCTTTCACAGTTTGCAAAGGGATGGAAGGGGGACCAAGTGCTTAGTTACCCTACCTGTCATACCTGAGCATCCTGTGGTGCTCGTCATGGACCTACCCATGACACCATGGCCAGGCTCTGTGAGGACTGACAGCAGGACTTGAAGGCTATAAAAGCAGGAGTCCTCTCTGCTTCAACTGCAGCACAAGACTCGTTTGCTTGCAGGGGCTAGTGAAGGTTGTTCGGAATTGAGATGGTTAGCAGAAATAGATACAGCCCCAGTTTGGGAGCAGTCTGTCGCTTGGACGCCCAGGGTTGAAGGTGCAGGGCTGGGAACTGGGGGCATGAAATGCTTTAATTTCCACTAAAGCAAATATATATTATTTCAAATCATTCTCTGTTGCTCTGGTTGTTGTTCTGCTGTTGTTCTCTGGAGGTGACTTCCACCCTGGAACTAAAGATCTGGTGCAAGGCAAGGATTGCTAATAATAAGCTCAAAACCCACCCTTTTCTTGCACAGTAGCAGCTGGCCTGTGCTTTGATAGCACCGAAAGACCCCTCTGGCAGTGCTTTTGGAATAGGTTTGGTTTGGCTTTTCTTTTCCCTAGGGAGGCAGTTGCCTTTCTGCTGCCCACACAGGAGCAGGGCAATGCCCGGTCCCTGTGCCCTGTAGCCGGCATTCTGGTCCCAGCACATGAAGGGACGTGACTGAAACCACAGAGCCTGTTGGGCCCAGAGGGTTCAGCTTGTCGGGATTTATGCAGCTGTGAATGCGGGCAGAGGCAGGCCTCTGGCTGTATGACCGTTAAACAATCTTCATTCATCATTTTTGGCTGTCCCCAGAGCCCTGTTAAATAGCTTTTTCCATTAGCTCAATGGGCGCGTGGTTTAGCTTGGTGCTTGAAGTGGGGCTGCAGGGAGGGAGACGGGGGCCCTAGCTGCAGCTATCACCTCTCACCGCTGCTGCCCTGCATCTCTCAGGCATGTGGGGTGGCTCTCGGTGATGTGGTCTCTGCACCAGCCTGTGCCCCTGTTGCCAGCCCACTGCAAACAGCCCCCCTGATAGGGGACCAAAATCAGCCATGTCTTGTCCTTGGGCAGGACGAGGAAATCCTAAAGGCACTTGGAGACCTTGCTTCCTGCCCAGGGGTGGATGGTCGGGGGCACCGCCAGACTGCAACCTGCTCCCAGCAGGGCTCAGACATGCTTTGCCCATGTGCTGAGACCTGGAGAGGATTAGCCAGAGCTGAGCCAGCCCAGAGGTTTCATCACAGAGGGGGTTCAGAGCAGCCGACAAAACATGGGGAGTGGGCTGGGGGCAGGAGGGAGGGGGTCTGCAGAGCAATCGACTGATCAGAGCAGCTGTAACCACCAAAGGCTAAGTTTTTTCTCCCGTTTTGGTTATGAAAGTCAGACAGAAAATCCTGAAGGCAAAGTTAGCATTAGCCAATTATAAGGCATCTTCAGCTAATCAAGCCAAATACCTGTTCAAATACTGAAATCTTGTATTTTCAATGTGAAATAGGAATAGCTGCGTTATATAAGGTATAAGAAGAGAAAGGCATATTATTGTTTTAGTGCAACCTTTTCAAGCAAATTTGTATTCACACTGTATCTTAACAGAGAGATGCAGGAAGCAGACAGAAATTTATCTTCTCCAGAGAGTGATACATCAGTGCCTGGTTCACAGGAACATTTTTCAGACATCTCAAGAGCACCATGCACAAAAATATACATACCATGAATTTCCTAAGCAGACAAGGGCTAGCTGGAATGACGACAATGGTAGGAAGAACACAGACAAATAGCAGAAGCCTGGCAGGAGAAATCAAGATTATTCTACTGGAAATGCAGTGAAAACAGCTAGGAAAAAGTTTGTCCCCTCATTAGGCAAATGATTTGCGTTTTCTTCGCTGCCTGTCCCCAACGTGCCTTTTGTGTAGAGTTCAGCTTCCAGGATGCTCAGGACTCCTGAGGAATCCACTCCCAGGGAAGCATCTTGTTTCCCCATGCCTCTGAGCAAAATTTGAGATGGTGGAAACTTTTGGAGGAAAGTGTCACTGTCAGAAAGAAGCCAGCTGAGGTCTTTCAAAGAGCATTTTGCAAGAAAATGTAACTTCTCTGTGGGACTCGCACCCCTCCAGCCTGATTTTCCCTGACAAGGCAGTGGTGGCAGCAGGGTTTGTTGGACCAGTGGAGCAGTGACTGTTTTCTTTCCCTTCCTGTAGACATAACAACTGCTCTCTCCCTTTTAAACAAATCCACACAATACAAGACAAGTTGCCAAGAAAGATTAAATCAGTCTTTCTGTAAAGTATCCAAAGTCCAGACTCAGCTTTTGCACCTGAGAGGGCAAAATCTTCCCCAAGATGGTTTCTGCCATCACCCAGGGTGGCAGTGGGACAGGATGCTGGGATGGGAGGAGATGGCATCCCCCCTGGGTAGCAGGCCATAAGTGGCCTCAGCTCACCTCAGTCATGATCCTGTGATGTGTTTTGCGGTGCTGTCTCCCAGATTTTAGTGAAGGTTTCTTCTCCTCCTAGTGGCATTGTCCACACTAGGACTCAGTAACCCCAAGGTATTTGCTGATTTGCCCCAGTGCTGCCTCCAACAAGTTGTATTGAAGCAAAACCAGTCGATATTACAACTCTAGAGGTTACTGTGACCTCCTGGGCAGGCAATTGATGCAGGGAGTGAAACTGTGTCAGGCCTGGAAAGATCAATGCACAGGAAGTGGAAGCACTCTACAAATCTGATGACTTTTCACTTGGCCTGTGCTTGTCCAGGAGACTGATCATATTGAAGGGGCCTAAGTCTGGAAAGGCTGGGTTAAAAAAGTTATCTGAGTTAAATACTTAACTCTTGTTGCATTTTTCCTCAGTGAGTGCCAAATGTGTTACATAAGTTTTTGGTGTCACTGTCACATTACAGGTGAACTCAATGAGATCTTTTTTCTGGCACTTTTGGGACCAGAGGGTCTGTACGGGGACCACCATTGTGGTGAGGGCAGAAAGCAGGTCTCCGGCACAGCCCCTGGGTCACAGCCTGAATTGGTCACCCTTTGCTCCTCTCTGACACACAGGTCCCAGGCCATTGTTTCCCTTTTCTGCTCTAGTTTGTTTGCTGATACTTCTGCAAACATAAATCCATAGCTATAAGCATTATTCTTATGGCATTATGCACAGGCTTTACTGGAACATTTTTATTCCTGCAGTGCAATTTTCCTGCTTTTTCCTCTTCTAATAAGAGTCATGATGGATAGATAAGCATTTAAAATAAACCAACCAAGAGTGGTTGACAGGTTGGCTTTGTCATAACAAGCCAGGAGGGACCAAGCTTGGTGGCATGAGGTGTGGAGCAGCAAGTGAGAGCTTCTGCATGAGTGGTTTGGATGTGAAGTGTGCGATGAGAGCAATCAGTGGATATCATGAACTGTTGGCAAGGTGGCATGGGAGAAGAGGAGATGCAATTTAGTAAGCCATGTCCTCCAAGGGCAAGGCAGTCTGCAAAACCAGCTGAGTTTCCTGGATTGTTTCTCACAAGGGTGTCTGAGGGATGGGGAACATCTCCAGACCCACACAGGTAGTACAGCGGAACCTCCCCATGCCTGAAGAGCCAGCCCAGGGTGTTTCCATGTGGGGTTAAGCTGTGGTGGAGGAGAGCCAGTGTTGTTTTGGCTGTTCCCAAAGCCATATCGTGCACGTTCACTGCTGCCAAAGAGGACTGGGGGGTATAACAAACATGCCAGTGTGGTGGCTAGCCGGAAGCTGGCTTTCTCCTCAGAGAGGCTGCAAGCTGCCTCCTTAGCAGGGAGGGCTGGCCCAGCGCCTGGTCACTGCCATCCCTCCTCTAAGGGGTCCTGAGCTGCTGTGACAAGGTCCTTCTGAAGAAGGATGCCCATGTGCATGATGCCCCCATACTCCACGCTGTCTGTCCCAAATCAGTGCCTGATTGCCAGCGTGTGCTCTCTGCTTAGTGCTCATCAGGGCAGCCATGTCTCTAGGCTGTAGGAAAAAATGATTTTGTAGCACAGCGATGAGTCTGTGGAAAGTGTGGCCTGAACCAGATGGTCAAAACTCAGCACTGGGAGGAGAGTTTTCAGCCTCTTTTGGATCCGTGTGGGCAGCCAGGGGCTTGTATCACCTCCTGATGTGAGCCCCAGGAGGCAGGGGCTTGCCCTGGTGTGGGAGATGCTTCTTTCGCATGTACCACCTCTGTGATTTGGGCTGCATCGGCTGCTGCAGCATGAGTGAAGGCACAGTTGGAGTTGGCTGGAGCATGCTGAGGCTCCTGCGGGCTTATCTGATCGGCAGTGGCTCAACAGGGATGCTGTGATAACAAGGATACTGTGATTTGTCACTCCTGCTGCTGGATGTCAGCGTATTTTTGATGCCTCAAGGACAGTGTTTGATTAGGGAGAGAATTCCAGAAATGGCAGATTGTACTCAATTGGTGATGTAATTACTAACATAATTATAAAATGCCTAATGACAGAAGTATATTGTGACTAATAACAGTCTGTGCCATGAGAACACGTTCGGATCCCCGCTCTGGTCCCGGATCATGTGCTGGCTGCTTGCACAGCTCCACCAGTGGGTAAAAAAGACTAAATCCTGGTGGACCCTCCACTCGAAGGAAACCCTGGCTGGGTGAACGGCTGGTCGTGTAATTCCTGCAGCACTCCAGCAGCGCGGGCTGGCTTAGTGTTACAATGCTCTCTTTGTTTCTTCCTTTTCCTCCTTGAAATCCCAGCTGCACGGCACACTGCCATCATCCTCCTTTCCCCCTTCCCCTCCTTTAGATCACAGGCTTTCTGCAACCAGGGAATATTATTGACTGTGGGTCTGTGTTCTGTGGGCTTTTTAAGCCTTAAAACCTGTGAATGTTCCTATTTCTACATGGTACATTGCAAAGATGGCATGAACTGGCTGGTCTCCACCATTAGTATGATGAAAAGTAGCAAAGGTGTGATGACCTTCCTGGAGGTGCTTGGGGCAGAAGAGAAAGGAGCAAGGAGGCCAATAACTGGAGGGTGAACCTAATAGTGTGACTTGGGCATTTTTCAGTGCAGTGATTTTATGGCAGGAGATTTATGCTTGTATGGGTGCCCATTGAAATAACTGAGTCTGGCCATATGCCTCCCCTTACAGGATTAAGGTCTTGGTTGAAAATTCTGGCATGAAGAATCCTCCTATTTGATGTAGCTCTAAGAAAAAAAATATTTTTGACCATATGAGGAGAGATTATGAGAGCAAAGATGGCACTTTTTTGCATAATTATTTAATCATCATTATCTCACCAGTGCACTCTTCTAAATAGCTTAGTCGGTGTCTTTTTAAAGCAAACATTTGTTATAACTTACTCCAGAGTTTCCAGCACATGGCTTTAGATTTCTGTAACTTCATATTCTTCCGCCAGTCAGCTGAATAATTAAATAGCTAGGCTGGAGATTTTATTATCCAGAAAATCTGCAATTGAGTATTTGTTGCATAGAAAATGGACACATTTCTTTTCCGAATACATTTGGACACAGCAGGGATCTGAATCTCTGGTGATTTCATTTATAGAAGTTTTCCAAGTGTTAAGTGATATTAAATTAAGTGAAATGAAACACTTTGAGTCTAAATATTTCACATCTTTGTATAAATGGCTTCTTCTATTATTGAAGTGTATGAGTTGCAGGCTTGCCCCTACATTTTCAGCACAGTGAGTGAGGATTTAGCCCTGGGACACCTATTAAAGGTGATGAGTGTCAGTGTGCCCATGTATTTCTTTTCTATTTGTGCAAGGTGAAATGCAGGCAGAGTCTTTTCATTTCTTCACCTTCACAAAATGCCTAGCAGTTTGTTTTCTTCTGGCCTATCTGGAGCTCTGTGCTGTTGACACTATAGAATTATTTTTCTTTCAGAAATTATTTGTATTATGGGGCCTGATACCATATCTTCAATAACCCAGTGAGTAACACACTGCAACAAGAGCTGATCTCGCAGAATGGTTTGACACAACCCCATGGCCTTTGGTTTCAGAGGTGGATATGCACAGATGGCAGGGCAGGGAATAAGTGCTGCTCAGGACGGGGATGGGATGAAGGGCTTTTGTTCAAGCTTTGGGTTTTATTTTAAAAGCTGTCTCAAGTGAAGCTTATTAAAGGCTGAAATAAGGAAATGAATGACTAGAGTTTCAGGAGCAGTAGGTACAGAGCTGTTCCCCCTGAGCTAATGCCTGTGTCCGGGAAGAGGTTTACAAAAATTAGTACTTGCTGGTTTGTATGTTAGAGAAGCCTTTAATATTTGGTCCTCAAAGCCTGAACCCTGGCATTAGCAGGGGGTTATGGAGGTTGCAGTGAAGTAAATCTTGTTACTTCACAAAGTTGATTGAGTTTGTCTTGATTTTAAATGGCGTGGTGTGTGGTACTCTATTCAGGCTTGATCCGTAGCCTATTAAAGTCACTAAAAGACTTTTGTGGATGTCAGCAGGTTTTGGGTCAGGCATTCAATGTGATAATGGTGCCTTTTTAGCCCACTGTCGTCATTCAGAACCTGTTTGTTGCAAAAAACCAACAGATTTCTAGGATATATAACTGTCTCTTGCCATTCTGTTAGCTATAATGTTTGGGGAGTTACCCACACCGTGTTAGCGTGTAACAGATGGGGAACAGCGTACTGAGAACAGTATATCCACAATGTAAGCATTGCTTCCACGCACAACTGAACTTAAAAATATCCGTCTTGATTTGTTTAAACTGTTGTAATTTAAATTACTCTTCATTGACCACTGAGTAGTTTTTTGAGAAGGGTACTCATTTTTGAGCCGAAGCTGAGTTTTGTTCCATGTTGGTTTATGAAGCAGGTTTCCTTAGCAAGCCTTCCTGGGATATCTTTTGAACAAACATCATCCAAATGGTGCCAACCAGAGCCCCATGGGTTTCTTCAGTGGTTGGAGTATTTGAAGCCACTCATGACACAGGCTGATGCTGGTTGCTCTTGGCTGGGAAAGAAGGGTCTGCCAGCACTTGACCCTCTCTGGTTTGAGGCAGGTTTGCTTGCTGATGGAAGAGGGCGTTGCTCAGGACCTGCTGGAGCATCCATCACATGTTCTATCTGCTCTTGGCCTTCCCTGCCTCCAGGGAGGCTGCAGTGGTGGCCATCTTCAGCCACATCTGCAGTCTGAGCCGGCACTTTGGGGATCTTGCTCCTTCATGGAAATGGTCTTCAGGACTCAGCCCCAATTTTGCATCCTCTTTTCATTCACTATAGGGGTCACATAACTGTGACATACTCTTCTCAAAACCTTTGGGTCACCCCCATACATAGGATAGTTGGGGTACAAGCAGTCTTAAAGTTTCCGTAAACCAATTGCTCTGGTCTGTAGTGAGGCGAGGAAATGAACTGAGAGAGACAGAGCCATGCTTGTGCAAACTTCTGTGAATAAAGTGTTTTCTTCACCACTTTAGAGCACTTTTTGCACTTAAGTCCATGTCCTAGGAGGATCTCCAGACCCTGGTGTATTTTCTCCTCTTAATAATGAATCTCTCCTCCCCTTGTGTACACAGGCCTCCTCAGCTGATCCAGCGGTTAGCATGGTCTATCTGCTATAAAAGCACACCTTTTTTTTCCTCTGCTCAGATGTCTGAGTGCCTGGAAATCTCTTGTGTCTACACCCTTTAGGATCTGGTGGTTTCTAAACCTTCACCTTGATTTCTGTGTTCTGTGGTTTGGGCTCTCCCTACCTTGGCCATCCTGTTTCAAAATATACAGGAGAAAATTTGCTGCTTCTTAGACAGAAACCACTGGCCTGTGGCTTCCTCCTTTGAATAGAATCACCAAGACTTAATAATCATTTGCTATCACTGTTTTGAGAGATAGACAGCACAGTCCCATGAGGAAACACTGACCCCAGACACATTGCCAGTGAAGGAGCTGAAAAAAGCCCTCAAGGAATTAACTATTTGCATTGAAATATTATTTACCTATCTCAGAAGAAAATCATGAGGGAGAAACCAGGGTGCTTCCCTGCAAGCAGGGTGGGGACAGGGCAGCCATGTGTCTGAGAGAGCCCAAAGGAGATCTGGGGTAGCATTGGACCCCAAACTTGGGGTTGTCCTCAGTGCCCTGCCTCCCACCACACTGTCTGCCTTCTTACAGCCCGTCTGCCTTTCAGAGAGCACTAGAAACAGCACTTCTTTCATTCCAGCACATTTAAGAGACTGAGAAGTCTCCAAAGACAGTTAAACTATTTAATGTGTCTCATAGGACCTATTGGCAGGTTTTTGCAGTCTCTCCTTGGGAAGCTGTGGCTTCTGAGGGACCGTGGGAAGCAAGTGGGTGCCAGACTTGGGGTTTTGGCAGCCCAGGCTCCTGCTCTGGGAATGCCGGCTCCGCTCCCCATGGTGCCACCAACGGCTGCTGTTCTGCTGCTCGGGAGCAAGAGGTGAGCCTGGCCTCGTCCCCATGTTTTTGCCATGGCACCTACTGATGCCCTGTGTTTTGCTTGAAATTATCATAATTTGCATAGAGAATGCTGGCTGCGTGGGATATTTTTAGGGTGATAAAATTATAGAGATGAACTGGGACAATGAATTGAATCAAGGGAGTGTCTTTCGGCTCCTGTTCCCTTGCAAACAGCTCCTGCTTTATTTATAGCTGCATGTATGTGCGTGTATCACTATGTGATCACCTCTTTCCGAAAATCAGATCAAATCTTCCTGGCACAGATGATTCCCAGTCCATGTTTCCTTATTCATCAAAGGACCATTGTGTCATGTTTCATGTCTAAGTCATACCTAGAAATGCATGAAGCAGAGCTTTTTTGAGTTGAATTAAGATCAAATGAGTAGGAGGTGCAGCTACAAGTCTTTGATGTAGACAAAGCAGGAAAACTCTCTCCATGGTGAGGAGCTAGGAGCCACTCTCTCCTTCCCAGCAAAACTCAACTCCCTATTCTTATAAATTGCTTAAATAACTAATAGCTTAAAAAGGTGCTCCCACCAGTGCTCATTGGCTTTCTGATCACTTCAGAGCTGTCCATTCAACTTGTAACAAGATCTTTGTGCTCTGTCTCCATAATGCTGCTAAAGAAGTTGTAGTAATAATTAATACCATTACAAGCAGTCATGTTTTACAACCACTGCTAAGGTCGGCCAGGGAGAAAATTGTATTTGGATTTTGGCCCACTTGTTTTAATCAGGCTTCCGAAGTGCTTTTAACTTGTTTAAATACCTGTGAGACTTTGTCTAAAGTAATTGTTTCTATTAGTCACGAGGATGTATTGCAGTCAGTGAAAGATCTTTAGATCTTTAGAGCAAGTTGTATGGCTGGGGAAATGGGTTGTGCTGTAAATACCTATAACTTGGTGGCCAGTGATGGGCCCTGAAGGGCTGTGCAGGGCAGAGATTTTGCTGGTTACAGGACTGCCTGTAACATTTCTGCTGGTTTTATACAGAACTGGGAAGAGCAAAGGGAAGAGAAGCCCCCAGTGGCAGGCACGGAGGGGAGAAGCTCAGGGTTTGCTTTGCTTTGCTTTGCAGGATTTCAGGTCAGGGCTGGTCTGCAAGGGACATGGGAGACAGTGCTGTAAGTTTTGCAGTAAAAAGTCTCTTTGCCTTTCCTAAGTAATGCAGACATATTAAAAAAAAAATCCCAATGCTTCCCCAACTCATGCTGGTTGAAGAGCTGCCTATACTTGAGTATCAGGTTGAAAACCTTCAACTGCCTATGTTCAGATGAAGCAGAGTCCCTCTCTTTGGACTCCTTCAGAAGCAAAACAAACAAACAAACAAAGCAATGTGTTCTGACCTGCAAAAAGTGGATTTGTGGGGGGTTTTTTTGCTGTTTATCTCCTTCCTGGAAGAGGCATCCTTGCCTGTTTGCAGTCCTTGCTGCTAGGGCTGCATGTCTTCCTCACTGGCTTTCCTGCCCCTCTTTGCTTCTGTTCTGCTGATCGAGGATGCCAATTAAACTCAGACACCAGAGTGAGAAGAGTAGGCTGATTTTACTGTTAATAATTAAAGGACATAACTAAGTAATACAGAAAATAAACAGTAAGAAAAATACAGAATAGTACACTTAATTATTACTACATACAGTTAAGCAAGACAATGTACCTAATCATTACTACATGATAGGGAGAATAGTGATTGAGAAAGATCCATCACCACTTGTATACATTACCAACATTCAGATCCACAGTCGCTGGGGAGCCCCAGCTGCAGCAAGAATTTGGAGTACTTTTCCCTGCAAGTGGGAAGTCCTACACGATGCATCCATCCGTAGGTGAGGCATCCAAAGTTGCGGCAAGAGGGTCCAGCCTTATATACCAAAAATCAGCAAGTCAGAATAACTTGCACCTTTGTTTTGAGCAGAAACATCTGGTTTCATCCTCCTGTTGGATTCCACCCAAAGCCTGGCCAGGGCTCAGGGGGAACAACCAAGGGAGTTTCTAACAAGGGCAGACACTTGGGTTCTCAGCCTTGAACAAGGCTAAACAAGGAAAGGTGGATAGATTCTCACAGCATTTCATCCTCACTGCTGATTATATTCTGTCTAAGCTACATCTTTCACTAGTGAGAATACATATTTTGTTAATGATCAGATACTAATAATTAACACTAATGGTAATACACATTTTACTAATTACAGATACTAATAATAGATAACATTTAGTTGTGAGGTTCATCTAGAGGTCAACTTTGTTTCAGGGCCTATTATTCAGGCCCTAGCATTACAGCTTCTCTTTTTGTTCCTCTTGTCAAGCAACCAGGGCTGGGTAAATGCTAGCAGAAAGGCAAGGCAGCTTTATTCATATGGTGTTTCTCTGTCTCAGTTGCCCAGAGCACTGTACAATTATAGAACTCAGACACTTAAAATAACATCTGGGTAAAGAAACAAAATAAAGTGTAATTTACAGTTCACACTCAGTTCCCCCCAAAAAAGAAAAAAGATTAGCAGCTAATGGCTTGTCTAAAGAAATCCATCTCTTTAATGGCTTTGAGGCTTCAAAAAGGCCAGGCTAGGCAAATGCCCTGAGATGACCGCTTCTGCTAGCAGTGCTGCAGTTCCGATGTATCTTGAATTTATTCTTTTAGATTTTTCTTTTTTTTGAAAGATCATGAAATTAAGAGATCTCTTTGGTATGTCCTTTTGGTCCAGTGCAACTTTCCCTGAAGGACTGGCATGATCTCTTGCAGGCTGACTATCTCAACTAGGTTTGGAGTAGAAAAATTCAGGGGAGATTTTGATGAAGAAAGAGGCAGATCTTTTGCACAATGCCAAAGGCCATTGCTGAGAGTCTGTCCTCTGCCTGCCTGCAACTTCCCTGAGGGTGTGGGGACAACAGGGACAACAGCAAGAAAATAAACAGAATGGAGAAGAAAACAAGTTTTCTGGTCCCACCTGTGTGTTTGTCTTTACCCTCTGCCAAATGCTGAAGGGTTGCAAAGACCCTCTGTTTGGTTGAATGGTTGCAAAGAAATAGGAGAGATGGAGGTTGGCGGTGGGAACAAAGAGCCTTGACTTTCCCAGCAGCAATTTCTCCTGGAAATCCATGTGTCAGACTCGGTAACTGTTGCCTAAAGGGAATGGTCTAGTCTCTACTTAATCCCCACCATGCCGTAAGGTGAGGAGAGCACAGCGGGTTGGGCACCCCAAATACCCGACGGGGCCATTGCTGTCCAAGTCTCTGCGGTTTTGCCTCTCATCTGTGGGGTGTCTGTGCAGGGTGGAGTGGGGAGCCTGCGGTCGGGGAGCATCGATAGCACCTGGTTAGTTGGGGAAGCACAAGACTGTAAGAAAATAGCCCTGGAGGGCAAACGTTAAAGGGTGAGAACTGAGAGTCTAAATGGAGGCTGGAAGTGACTCCTGCTCCAGCTGGTGGGCAGGTCTGAACCCAGGAGAAACCAGGAAAGAGTTTTAGGTTGAAAATCAGCTGAAAAGGGCTGGAAGAGTTTTAGGAAGATAGCAATGACTGCAAAGAGTACGTGTCAGTGTTTCTTGTCCGGGAAACTAAAATGAGTACCTTAACTGGAAAGATGCGCTGCAGGAAGCCCACCATACAGAAGAGATGTCAGCTCCATAGATGTCAAGATCTGGTGGGCCACTTACAGTCTTGAGACTCAATTTCAGAAGTTTAAGATGCTTCAACTGGTGGCAAGTCAGTGGGGTTTGTGTCTTAAATTTTTAGGATAGAACAAAGCCCATTTAGCTATCTTACTCTGTCATACCTTTTTACTACTATCAGCATTTTGCAGTAATTTTAGCCATATGGATAGAAGATATAAAAGAATATTCACTAGATTTAAAAAATGGGTCCCATTTAATTTCCCTAAAAATGACAAATAGTTGTTGCGCCTTATTCATGTCAGCGGTACAGCAAGCTGAGAACATCTTCTCACATTCTTTGATAAAATAGCTTTTGTACTCTTTAATGGGGAGAATAGATGGCCAATCAGATGCTAAATTTGACATAAACTGACGTTATTTGTCTTTGAGCAGAGGATAAGCCCAAATAGCAAAGTTGAAATCTCAGTTTTATCCAACACGGTGTTTCTGATAGTTCTAGTCCAAGATCTGCCACACTGGTTTGAGCCAACCACAAAATGTGGGTCCAGATCTTTCTGTAAGGTTTGGGTTCATCTTTATTTCTAAGTTCTGGCTGCTTCAATCCTACCTCGGAGGATGATGATCCAGTCAAAGCTGCCTAGCAGAAGCGCTCTCTGTACCTTTTTATCAGCAGAAGTTTCCTTGATCACCATGTTCCTGCTATTTTTCAGGCTCCGATATTAACAGCATGTAAAGTAACACAAGACAGGGAAACACCACAGCATCTCTCTTCTCTTCTGAGCAGCCCTTCCAGACTCCTCTACTTTGTTGCTAGGAAGATCTGGGTGCAGTGCCACTTGAAATGACAAATTAAAAAATAAGTCAGTTTTTCCAACTTTAGATGCCGCAACAATTCAACACGAACAAATGCAATGAAAATAATTAAAGTTCAAATAGAAACTCGATATCATTAAAGATCTGCCATCATATCCACACAGACCCATAGTAATTACGATGCATGAACAGTAATAGAAGCCTAATGGTTGCAAAATGTTCTTTGGATTAATTGGCTTTGGCAGCTTACACACTCACATGATTTTCTACATTTTTGCCCATCCTGACAATCATTCTGTGCTCTAGGCAATCTTTGCCTGAGCTGTCTGTCTTTATAACCATCACATTATTCTGGCTTTTTGAACATCATAGTGCAGTAGTTTGCCTCTCAGCATCCAGTATGGTTTAATTATGTCCTTATTTGTGCACCATTGTGCAGAGGATAGCCCTTTCTTTCCTTTCTAGAGAAGGCAGTTTGCACAGGGAGGGCAATGGTGTTCCTGGAGCCATGGAAAGTGAGTGGTGGGGCCTGTGGGTCTGTGGACAGTGACTCTGATCTTGCTTCATGGGGAAACCAACACTCGGGGATCATCACAGAAATAACAGGAGATCTTAGCATGGGTTAGGGAATGAATGCCAAACCATGGCTATTTCTATGTGAATAATATGCAATGCAAAAAACCACAGAGCAAGGGCTAGGAGCGTGGCCTCCAAACCCTCTTCAGTTTGATAGACTCATTCCTGAGTTTGCAGAAAAGTGGTTGCAGCTAGAAAATACTATTCCCTGCTAATTCCCCAAAAAGCCAGTGTGCTCAAGCTGGGCAGCTCGAGGTCGGCAAGACCATGACCAAGAGACAGCACATACCCCATGGAGAGGGCATCACACCAGGTACAGTCCCGTCCACAGAGCAATAGAGTATTTTACAGCATTATAACTCTGACTTCGCAAGAACTAAAGCCCCTGCATCGAATGGGATGACACTTAAGCATGTACTTAAGTGCCTTGCTGCATCAGGATCTAAATTGCTTGGAATAAGGAAAGATGACTTTGCAACAGACAGGCCACAGTATGACAGATTAAGCCTGCCTTTACAAGTTAGAGTTATCTGATTAAATTGGCATCAGTGTCAGCACTAAAGTAAGCTTGTAGTAGGATGAAGCATTTCAGATGACTGGTGGAAGCACTGCTTTTTGGAGCTCCTAGCTGTGAGTTTCGCAAATGGTGCAATATGGTCCTACCAGTAAGATGCTATCGCTTCAGAAGAGAACGGCAGTGTTGCTGGTATCTTACAAAACATCTTGAGAGAAATGAGGAGAATGTCCCCAAACCAATGTACATGCATATGTGTCAGCTCAGCTCCCGCAGGTGATGTAGTTTTATTCACGTTGCTATTAAGCTTTGCAGTACGTCAGGCAGGGAGCAGCGGGGGCTGAGCACCACTGGAAGCTGCAGGGAAATCCTTCGCCCTGCATGGTCTGCATGCCAAGCAACGCGTGCTGGTGGAGCCAGCTGAACTTTGAAATGTGGGCTTGTTTGAAGCTGAAACTTGAAAGCAAACCTCCAGAGAGGAAGCAGTGTGAACCTTTTCTTTTTTTTTTTTTTTTTTTTTTTTTTGCAAACCCTGCAAACTAAGAGCACTGTCTGCTCACAGCTTCAAATAAAGTCTAGTAGATGAGCAAGTCTCAGAAAAGTCTCTTGACTAAGCATAAGTTCAGCCATTTTGGTCTGCTGATGTACCAAATACAGGGGTACGACTGGAGCTGCACCGTCCCTTTGTGGCTCTAGACCCAAACTAAAGCAAGGGCTGGGTGAGAGGATCCTGCAGTGGGTGCTGTTCCAGGGTGGAGAGAGGAATATGCCTGCAGCAGGCAAAAGCCCTGGCTGGTGGGACTGGAGGTGCAACGGGGCCAGGTCCACAGCGCAGTGATCTCCAGGTAACAAATGACCTCACCCCAGCCCTGCTTCCAGCATTGCTAATGTTTGTAGAAATTTCTTAAAGTTTTCTGGTCCAGAATTTGGGCTGGAATACTCTAGAATATTCCATTCTGCACCATTTGGGCTTCTTCCAGCTTTCCTGCAGTCACTATCACAGTGCAGACAGCTTTAGGATGGTGATGCTGTAGCCCCTGTCAGCAGGCAGATGCAGTGTGAGTATGCTGTAGCTCTACCACGTCTCCCTCTGCAACAGCTCATGGCTGGAATGAGCCACAGAGGGCACTGACACTCTGTCTTCTGAGTGTCAAAGACCAGCCATGGGCTGATGCTCTCCAAAGCAAGCTTTGCATGGCCAGGGGAGCATAGGGGGGGCTTTAGTCTGCGCTTGTTGTGCTCATTCATGCAAAGCCCATCAGCAGGGTTCTGTGTATGGACTAGAGAGTGTGTCCAGCCTGCACCATGGTGGGGACCCAAACGGCACAGACCACCACAGATCTCAGCCCCATCACTGGTCTGAGTTGCTCCTGCGCTGCAGCCCCATGCTGGGGATCAGCGGTGGGTACCAGAGACGGGTTTTGAAGCAGGTGCTATTTTGGGTTGTAAGTAGCACAAGCCAACAGGGCCCCGCTACCTGGAAACCTCTATGCTGCGATTCAAATTACTAATCAACTTGCCTGGCAAAATTCAGACACCTTCTAAGAAATGCATTTGCTTTCAAAAAGCAGCGCCGAAGCCAAGGTCACATTTCTGACGCACCCAGGCAGTACGGTGTGTTGTCTTTTTGTGACAGTCCTTTAAGGAATGATTAAACAAACGTAATAGGCAGGCACCGATACCGAGGTCCCATCTGTCTGAGGAAGAGTCAGAAGTTAATTTAAGTGACTTCTACAACATGTCGCGTAATTCCAGTGGCAGCAAAGCTAATTAAGATGGAGTTGGTCCAAGAGCGCAGTGGTGTGTCAGTGGTACAGAGAAAACACTGCCACAAAGGCACAATCAAATTGCAGTTACGCTAACGAGCCAGTCAGCACTGGGTATTCAGAGCCTGTGAGGAAGTGCTAAGCAACATAATTAACTAGATATCTTGGTGCCATTGATAACTTCATGAATATTTCATACTCTTTTCCCACCAATCTGTACTGACAACTTGTGACACAGAACTAGCTGGAGTAAAATGCACTTAATATGCAGTTGCTGTAGCTGTAAATTTATCATCAGACGTTATTTTCTTAAGAATGCTCCTCCAGGAACCTGACCAGCTACTCAGCAACTGAGCCTAGCTCCACAGGCCAAAGAGCAAACAGAGCCCTTCTCTAATGAGTGTTTTAATGGTTCTGATAACATAGAGCAAGTCAGCAGCGTGGGTCTGTAGCCCTCGTTAGGGAATGTTAAATTAGCAGGTCCCTGAGGACGGCAGCTCCAGCTCGATGGGGTCGTGCCTGGAGAGTAGATGCACCACTGGCTGCTTTTTCTCTGTCAGGAATGAGTAACTTTGTGCAAAGTTTGCTTGCTTTTGTAGGGGGATGATGTGAGGGAGGTTGTGTGTATGTGTGCAGTTTGTGGTGGTTTTCTTTTGTTTTCTTAATACCTGGTTCACTAAAAGTCCCCTTCTAAAACCACCCCACATGGGGAGGGCAAGGGGTGGCATGGGCTCTGCTGCAATGAAAAGCTACCTAAGAGGTTGCTGCAGCCTCTTCCAGGAAAACCAGCTGTGGAAGATGGAAGTATTTGAGGTACTTGGTCCAGGGGCAGCTGTGGGGGCCTCCTTTTTACACCAGCCTGAGTTGAATGAACAAAGGAAGTCTATCTGGGTGTTTTACTGCAACTCCCAGCAAAAGCGAAGCAAAGGCTATTTTGCTTAGATAAAATATGTAAGACAACACTGAAACAGTAAGGAGCGGGGAGACAGGGTGTTGTTTGTGTTGCTGGAAGTACAGCAGGAGCCCGTGCACCCCGCTGCGGCAGAGGTAAAGCAGGGTCAGTTCAGGGGAAGAAAGCTGAAAACTTTCTGGGAAAACTTGCCGTGGCTCCACAGAGGAAAGCGCCAGGCGAGCCAAACGCTCGCTCTGTGTTCAGGCTGCCTCCCCAGTGCTGGGGCGGGCGGGGAGCCAGCGTGGTTACCGTACCTGCTGGTGACGCAGATGGCCTGGCCAGCCACAGGACGGTGGCTGTGGGTGGTGGGGAGCCCGGTGACACAGCGGCTCCCACCTGCGGGTGTGAGTCAGAGCCCGTGGCCCCCGCCTGCGCCTGTCTTGGGATGCTTCGGCTGCACTGCCTGCGGTCGTGCGAACCAGCACACCCACAATGGAACAGCCATGCTGCCCTGGGAGTGAGTAATAGGATAAGTTTTCCCTTCCTTTTGTTTGTTTTCATAAGTTGAACATGAGACTGAACTTTGGAGAGGCTGCACTGCATCACCGGGCTCCCTGCTGGCCACGGCTCCCGGGGGCTGCTGCTGCGGGCAGCATCGGGCAGCTGCTCTGGACATACAGAACCGTGTTTGCCCTGAGAAACACCAAAGCCACGGGATCTGAGACCCATGTGAGCACAAGCACTGGCAGGACGGGAGATTTTGGCACCAGTTTCCCAGCAATGGTTTTTACTTGGTGGTTCTCAAACCTAGCTCCAAAAACTGGCGGTGCCTCTGCCAGGCAGGCTCCAGGTCTGGGAGTCGCAGAGAAAAAGACCCACAACCTTTTAGTAGAGAAGATGGAATTGTAGCTTCAAATTGAAAGCAAGCTATACATTTACATAAACCTTGTGCTTTTAAGCCAAACGTGATTCAAGGGGAGGGTCTGGGTTAGTGGGAGTGAAAGCGGATACTTTCTTGTCAGGTCTGAGCTCCTGGGTTCATCCGTCTGGTAAACACACCACGGGAGGTCGGCATGTCCCATGCTCACACCTCTTGCAGCCTGCAGTGGAATAAGTGGTGGTGATCTCAGCCCTGTCAGGGATGGCTCCTGTCCCTTCTTTTTCCCTCATTGGATTTACACCTGGTACAAAGCAGTTGGGAGTAGAAAGGATGTGCATAAAGTGAGGAGTCCCAGGAGCCCTCAGAGCTCTCTGGCCATGAACCTGGGCAACTCCATCTAATGCCCATCATTCATACTCTTTGCACCGCTCTCTTTAATGATTTAGGGGGCTCAGACATCACTTATATTGTTGTTTCCACCACACAAAAAGGGTTACTAAGGCACACAGAGAATAAAATCACAACTGAAGTGTTCTGCATCACTGTTTTCCTGTGTGCCTATATCAAAATTGTTGCTGCAGAGGAGCTGGTGCTCCTCGAGCCTGGCTGGGGAGCTTGTGAAGAGCTGGCAGGAATGGGTGGCGGGGAGGATGTGGATGGGGTGTCAGAAAGTCCTTTGGCTGGTGGAACCAAGGATTGTTGAACAGGTGATCTGGAGAGGTGGCAGGAACACTCTCTGGGGAGAAACAATTTAGAAAATCAGCTGTCAGGGAGGGTTTTCCCTTGGGCCTGATCCTGCCTTGGGGCAAGGCACCGGCTGCCTCATCTTCCCAAGTCCCTTCCAGCCCTGCAGCTCTATGTTTCTGCACCATAAACGCTGTTGACACTCCCATACGGCAGCAGGCTGCTGCCACGACCCTGCATTAAATCAGCACAGCCCTTTGCCCAGTGGCACTCATCCGGGCCCTGAAAGCGGCTTCCCACAGCGATGTCCTGCTGTCCCTGCACAACCCGCTTCGCTTTGACGGGCTGTCCCCATCAGCAGTTAGGGAACCGTAAATTCCCACAAATTGTATATTCCCAGGGACCTACGATGTGCCCAGAGGATGAGCACAGTGTTTGGGGTGGAGTGTGGGGTCAGTTTTGTGTGAAGGGGGAGGGATGCTGCCTGCATGGGGGGCTCACAACCCCCTCATTTGCAGTGTAGCCAGGGACAAGTGGCCTCACACAAGGCTCTTGCTTCTACTGGCAGGTTTGGAGGCTTGAGTGAACCACAAATTTGCATTTTACAGCAAAATTGCCCAGGGTGGTGCCCTCGCATGGTGGGGAATTGTGGTGCTCCCTGAGGGCTGCCTCGGCATGTGGAGGCTGAGGCCGCTCCCAGGCCAAGGGGATAGTGTCCGACCAAGTGTGACCCACAGAGACGTTGAGGTGGGAGCTGGGGACGTGGCTCGCAAGGATCCTTTCATTTTTAAGACAAATTTGAACCATCTCAATTGGCATGTACTTTGCCTCTCTGTACAACGCAATCGATTTAAAATTTGATGCATGTTTAAGCAGCACTTAATCAGAAGGGCCAAATGTTAATACTATATAATTTATTTCATCTTAGTTAACTTTCAAGCAACACACTGAGAAAGATTAATTTTGCATCTCTCTGTATCGCCTGTGCAACAGGAGCAGCAGCAGCATTGCCACAGATATTGCAAGTATCTTCTTACATTTTATTCAATTGAGTTCATTTTTATCTCTTTAATCATAAAACTATAAAAACAAGATGATATCGCCACTGGTAATTACGTAACAAGCCACTGGGCAAGAAAGAGCACATTTAAAGTTGTGGTATAAGCAAAGGATATTTTGGGGGTATTAATGACCTTGAGTATTGAAGCTGAGAGAGTGAAACAAATGTATGGGGTTACAATGCATTTAAAATACAGGAGGGAAATAATAAATCAGCTGAATAGTTGTAAGGAAATTGAAAATTGTGGAGAGAGAGTAACAAAACTACGTGGAGATTGAAGGACTTATGCCTGTTGCTAAGAATGGTAATGAGAATATGCAATCTGAATAGGTCTAAACTGCCCTTGAAATATCATTATAACTTATTTGAAAAGACATTTACCATTTGTATGATTTTCCCAAATGTAATACATTTCCTTCCATCTTTGTTCATTCAAAGCATCTGAAATATGTTTGAAATAAACCCATATTGGAGTTGAAAATAACATAATGTTCCAGGAAATCAAATCAAAAACATGTTTTAATCGGAAGGGTTTCCACAGGAAAGTATCACAGTGTAGAGACACAGTAGCAGCATCCAGGTTAATTTTCTTTTCTTTTCTTCCTCCTATAAATAAATGACCAAAGGGAATGAAAAGCATCAGTCACTTTACAAAGTGAACCATCGCAGCAGTGCTCTACTGAACATCAAAATGACAAGCATTAACTTTGTTAGTGCTACTTATTTCTCTCTTTATTGCAGCTAGCTGTGACCAAATGCCTGGACACACATATTGCTCTATCTGCTGCCATTGCCCACAATGGGTGTCAGCACAGTAATTGGGAACACTGGGGAGGCCCCGGGTAAGCCAAAGAGGCGAAGCGATTTAGGATTGAATCCAAGGGTTATCAAAGTCACTGGGAACCATCGCAAGGGCTCCCACAGCCTTCGCAAAGACACAGCCCTTTCTCTGTAACCACATCTGAGCAAGTGAAACACGTGTTACTTAATAAGCTTGAGCAGGGAAACAGAAGTTTTCTTTGAAAGTATGTGCCAATCTCCCAAATACTATTTCCAGCAAAAAGGCCACTTCACAGCTACTACCACTACAGACAGAAGAGGAAAAAGAAGTCTTTCTCCCCTCTCAATGCCACAGTGCAAGGACTGCTGGTAAATGGCTCTGAAATAGGGGCTCTGGCTTGCTCCACAGCTTGTTTCTTTTATAAATAATGGTTGCATTTGGATAAACTTTGGACTGATGTTGTAAGCGTGTTCCAGACAGGGATAGCTGTTTCTTAGAGATTGTTGCAAGTCACCCACAGGAAAGTGATAAAGTTTATTTTAAAAGGTGGCTGCAAGAAATATTTTAGTAATGAAAACTTATTTAGAAGGCTTCAGTGTTTTCAACGCATCCTCCCCAACAAGGTCCTGTATAGACTGGGACTCTATGGGAAGATGTTGCCATTTCCAAAGAAGGCGCAGGTTGCTTCTTTTTAACAATTATTCCTCTTTGTGTGTGTAAAGTCCACACTTTTAACGGGCTGTGAAGAAGCAGAGGACCAGAAAAGAAAGTGGAAATAAAGGCAAACAGAGAGAGACACGTTTGCTGCCATCCAAATGAGTGGAGTTTTTTTCTTTTCTTAAAGATTCAATGCACAAAAGTCAGGAAAATCAAACTTATGGTTCCCCCAACAGCTATAACTCTGCTCCTGGCAGAGAAAGAGCAAGACATAACTATAACCTCATACCCAGCAGTACATGCGACATATGTTCAAGGAGGTAAGTTATGGGTGCTGCGGGGACCATGATTTTGAATGTCCTGACTTGTGAGTTTAAATTCTCAGGTCTGATATTCTGGGTAGTTTCTTTCTTTCCTTTTTGCACCCTATAGTTATAAAATGTATTACAGCTCTTGCTCTCCTTTATGCTGGCACAGCAATTTGGATCCTGCAAGTGGCTGAAGACTCTGCTCTTCATGAGAAGGTGATCACAGTTATTATTCATAGATTTTCAAGGCTGGATCTGTCTTTCTTTGTATCACAAACCTTTATGCTGATCTGTGTCATCATTTGCCTCTAAAATGAAAGGTCTGACAGGGTAGCACATGTCGTTGGTAATCTGCATGGCAGTCTTTGATGGCCTTCAACACACGCTCCCTGGATGTGTGTGTGTGCTACACCTGAACCAACACGTGTGTGGGCATGTGTGCGGAGGTGACGGTCCTCCATCAGCAGGATGCCTACGTCTCAGTGAGGCAAAAGGTGTAACGGGAGATCACGGTGCCTGTTTGCTTTAAATTTGAGCACATGTACCTTCAGTGGGGCAGAGCTGGGTTTAGTTATGTCCCGCCAATTTGCTCTGTCATCTTCATGCCAATAAATTTGTACATCTCTTTTAAACTCCTACTTTATTTTCCCAGATAAGGCTTTCAGACATTTGGAAGATTTTCTCTAAGTATCATTAAAAGAGAAAGTCTACTGTGCTTTGCATTTCAATTGGACTTGTTATCCTAAGGAGTATGTATTGAAGACTCTCCATAAATTCCTCACATATCTACCCTGTTCTCTTACTAGTGATGTGGATCTACTATTAAAATAGTTTTCACAGAAATGATAATAAAAAAACTAGTATAAAATAATGACTGCCTGGCTGTCCTTTAAAATGAATTTGTTAAACTGTTCGGAAAACTTCTCAGCCCCGGGTACAAAATCTGCTGTTTCCCTTCCAGCTGTGGGCATCTTGTGCTGAGAAGGGCAATGAGAGGAGGATGAAATAAATCCAGGCAAGAGGCTGCTCAGCAGCTGGAATGCAAGTAGGATTTTGCAGACCTGTTTTGGCAGCCCCATGGCACATAAGCGGTAATCCTGGCCATGCAGTAGGTGTATATATACAAAGGCAGAACACAACCCTAAATGCCTCAATCATTTCCTTCTGCTGTTGTTCGGAGTCTCTCCTGTGGATAACTACATATATTCTGGTTGTGGAGGTAAAACCCAAGATCATGCTGCATCTAAGGAAACACCTGCTTTATTCTATCAGGTCAAAATTTGTCTTTTTGAGTCTGTCTGTGTTTCCAGGACTGCTTCAACCACCTTCCTGCTGCATATTCACTTTTAGCCAGAGCCAAGTAGAGGATAGAGAACTGTTGGGTTAGTGCGTGTTTTGAAAAAAATTAAGTTTCTGTTGAAGCTGAAAGCTCTTTAATGACACTAAAATTCATCCCTGAGAAGGACAGTGTCTCAGATCCACATGTGTGATTTGGTGACTAGAGATAGGTTCAGATATGCTCTTAAAGGCTCTGTTGATTTGCAGGCAGAGTTTGTAAAGTTGAGTTTGTGCTGTATCACTGTGTTAAAAATACATGGCATGGCAGGCCACCTTCTATATATCCTGCCTGACTGCAAATCTTCAGTGTTAAACTCCACGAATATTTAACCATACCAGGCCTATGTAAGAAGGAATAATGCGGTGTAAATAAACTCCATCTGACTTTTCTTGCAACGCTTTGCACAAATTTAACATGCAAGTCAGGTGTCATGGTAGCTGTTGGAAATATGTAATGCTGACTGTATTTGGTAATAAAAGAATAATCGCTGCATGTATCTCTGATGGAAAGAGATTCACATCCTTTTGAATCCCTAATTGTGTGCCACACTACATTAGAGACAGATAGTTCATTGTCTCCACCTTTCAGAGATGGGAAATTCAGAGCAATATGCAAGACGTTCCAGAAATAAGCCGGTTTAATGAAGCAGCAAATTAGACCCTTCTATCTCTTTATTTAACTTGTAGTCCCTTGAATTTATCAGAGTTCATTACAGAGGTGCAAAATAGAAAAGAAGCTGCAAAATTCATTTGTGATTAGAGCTAATGATTTTGAAAATGGCTTTTCATATTTTTCTAGATAACAGCTATTATTTATTATTAAATTTATGTCACGTTTGCTCTAATGAAATTACATTGTCTCCGTTCCCTTGTTTCTATTGTTTATGGTTTGGGTTTTATAAAAAGAAGAATCATAAAGATGCTATACGTTTCTTGCCAACTACACTGCCTTTGAAACAGCTTCTGATAGCTTACTCCTGTGACTCATGTCAGAAAAATGGTTTTAAAATTTCCTTCCCAATTTAATCCTTCTATAACACTTGACAGATAATGAATCCAAGTAAATGCCCTGATGCCTTTTTCCCCCACAATTTCAATTTCAGACATGGACTGAGTAATGGACTGAAGGTTGTAAAGTTAAGGGAGGAAAAAAACATTTGAACAGCAAAATAAAAACATGAAGAGTCCCTGCCTCTTTCCAAGGTCTGCTCTCCATTCTGCTCCTGGCAGGCAAATAGGTGCAAACTGAGGGAGGTTTATGTCCACCCCTCTGCATGTCTCAGCACGTCTCTGACAGCACTAATCCTGCTCAGGGCTGAAATGAGGGAATTGGGGGATGACAACATTAATTTGGCTGTTGTTTGTCAAATGTTATTGCATGTGGGGGTACAGGAGCCGGCATCAAGCACCCGGCTGCAGCTGGAGGTAGAATGGGGACCTCTTGTGATAACCCTTCCAGTGCATAAAGACCTGTAACAGTTTCCCTGATTTTGTTGATTTTGTCTTTGGTACTATCATAGCTTCTTGAAGGAGGGTTTGTGCGTTGGTATGAGTTTGATAAAGTGCTTTTAAAATGCTTAATAATAATCAAGGTTGCTTAAGATAACGTATTGTCAGCCCATTAGTTCACTTACTCATGCAATATCTTTTCTCTGCTCTCTTTAATATTTGTGTATATTATTAATAGCTAATGGTCCTTTTTCTAGAATACCAGAAGTGGAATCACCATTTCTGACGTAGGGTGTTAAGTGAGCTGCGTGTTTTATTTTTGAAAAGGATCTCCTGTAATGTTATTTATAATGACTAATGTTACTTTTCTCTGCTCTTTCTTTTGCAGCCTCCTTCTTGTTGCAGTGTTTCTTCTCTTTCCTCTTAATGTGATGAAACCTGAGTATGAATGGGAAAAGTTCACTCGTAATGTGGCCAGTCCTGTGGTGTCAAACCGAGAAAGTTTGTGGTTATTATTTCCTCCTATGGGGAGTTTGTGGATGACCATTTCAGCTTTGAGAGAAAGAGTTTCTCTGGCAGACCACGTGCAGTCTCTGGGTAACCGAGCCCAGAATTTCCCCAAGTTTATCCTGTTAACCAGCAGTGCCTGGGTCAGATAGCTGCTCCATCCCTGGGAGCTGAGGGATTACAGCATTTATTCCGCAAGCTCTTTCTGGCTGGGTTTCGGATGAACTCAAAGATTGGTGCTTGTGCTTTTTTCCTTCTAATTCTCTTTGCACAAAGGACACACAGGGCTCCCATACCTGATATGTGACCAAGCAACCTTGCATGTAAGTTTGTTAAATACATGCCTAGAGATCAGCTGTAGAAATCTCCCCACAGAGCTCAAGCAACACAAGGAAAAACTCATTATTCAATACCTTATTTCATGCTTTGGAAACAAAAGCAACAACCTTAGCACTTCCTTCTCTCACAACCACGCAGTTTCCATCACTCTTTTCAACTCATAATGAGATGTAGTGTTGAAGAGAGATGGTTGTGCCAGAAGGACCAAGGTGAGACCTTTCTGATCAAAAAAAAGTATTGACGTTTGTAGAAAAGCTCCATTTCTGTATGAAAGAACAAAGCTAATGCCACCTTTGTAAAGGTCTTTGGCATTGTACCTCGACTGCTGCTACGTCAGGAATATGTTTATGGAAAGTCTGCAAGATCTTACTGAGCGAACTTGCCAGAGATTTGCTTTACGCCAAAAGAAACGTCGTCCCATGGATGCTTGCAGCAGCCTCGGTTAACTAACAGATTATGTTGGGCTGGAGATGCTGGGAACACGCAGCTATTCTCCTGCCCTGCGTCACTGGGTAGAATTGCTGCTGCCAACGGGCCGGCAGAGAGCAAGGGCTTTTTTCAGAGTGATTGGTATCTTATCGCAAAGTGAAAGAGCAAAAAACCTCTGTGGTTGTGCACCTCCTGCAGTAGATTAAATCTGAAGGCAGGAGTGCAGTAAAAGTATGTTTTCTGCTAATAAACTGAGCAAAAGTGACAGGGAAGTCAGTGCAACATGGAGCATGGCCCTACTTTTTGCTATTTTCCTGATGATCTTGTCATTTTGCAATACCCAAGGAATTTTGTGGATGAGTAGTGTTAACCTCTTATCCCTGGTAAGGATGCAACATGAAGTACAAATACTTGAAATTTTAGGCTGCTGTAAAGCTGTAAGTGAACTTTGCAGCTATCCAGGGAGTATAACAGTAATAAATCTTTGACTTTATTATACAGCAAGCTTAAAAATACCTTGAAGGTGGTTTTTTTTTTTATTCAGAGAAGTTCAAAATGTGAATTAATTTCTCCCAGCTATGACTAGATAACGTGTTAGTAAGGGCTAGTATGTGGCTTGGGGTGCAGTGATGGACATGTACTCTATCCAGCATGCAGCATCCTGCAGCCTGGACCTGGACCTGCTCCTGCCTGTATGCGACCCAGCGCCAAAGGCAGCAGCTACTCCTGCTCCAGTCCAGCCTGTGGAAGGACCAGCACCCTCAAGCCTGATCTCTGCAGCTTACCAGCCCAGAGCACACTACCCGCTGCCTCCCTGATCCCGTCCTGGCCATTACCAATGGAGAAGCACCAGCCGTGGGGATTTGGACCAAAAATACCAGCACCCAAGATTACAACAGCAGCAGCAGCGGTTCAATGCTCTCCTTTTAATTTAGCCACTTTGGCCACTATTAAAACACCACAAGGGCTGAGGCAGGAGCACACAAATACCTCTGGGCTTGCTCACTCCCGGCACTGCACTGCTGGGCAGTGAGGCCCAGGACTGCTGCTCTCCCTCCTCCTGCCCCAGCAAGCCGAGCTTGTGGTCGGGATTGCCAGTGCCCTCAGTTATCACGTCAGCAGCAGAGCGAGCCCCTGCTGCAGGCTGGAGCTGGCCAGGCCGTGCTGAGCACTAACACCTTCGTGTCACCCAAGGGCTAGCCTGTGCAGCCTCATGGGAACTGCCATTAAAGCTCAGCCATGCACCTTAAAATGATTAATTTCCATATTAACACAGCCCTCATGAATACACCCAGGGCTCTAATCTTAATGAATCACATAAAATGTTATGCCCTTTGGAAAGGCAAATAGAACCTGAGTAATTATGAGCCGCTTTCTTTTTTTTCTTGACATCCAGCTCTGCCTATTCAATTTGCTGTCTCTACATGCAAATTTTCTTAACACACCTTTGCCTTTGGAGCTGCAGCAGGCCGCCAAGCAAGCTCTGACGCTAAGGTCACCCCCTGCGCCTGGAGCACCAGTGCGTGTCTGGAAGCGTAGAAGCAGATGCTGGAGGTGCAAAGCAGAGACAGCAATTACTCATTTCCCACGCGAGCATGCACGAGAGGCGGCACTGACCCAAACCCAGCACTGCCGTGAGAGTAACCCCAAAGGGGAGAAATACCATCAGGCTGGGCTGGTGAATGAGGCCTCCTTCTCTTGGGGGGCTGGGGGTGGGCAGCAGCCCAACCCAGGGTCCCCCGGCATTGAGTAAAGAGCCGCAGTGTGGCCTGGCGTGCAAAGGGCTCGAGCAGCTGCCGAGACGCTGGGGCGGCCCCACTCTCCCCTGCGGGACCTCCATGGCATGGCCCGGCTTTTGAAGCTGCAACGGTTGGGGCTGATGCTGAGGGAAAGAGCTGAGGATTTGGTTTGTTCTTTTTCAAAGGCTTTATTCCTCTGACGACTGAGCTGGAGTCAAACCCGACTGTCCACTGAATCCAGCCCTTTTATTTTTCTCTCTTTAAGTTCCGAGTTTGCACTTTACATACAGTAAGGGCAGGCTTAAGCTTGACTGTCAGAATAAAAGCCTTTTCTTTTTATATCGCTTCCTCCCCACAGTTCAAACACCTCCAGCACAAGTGATAGCAGCTTCAAAGGCTTCCCAGCACTGCAGCCACGGCTTTCGCCTGCTGCAGCCTGTTTCGGTGTCTCTTGATGGCCTGCAGATCTGAGGACAATCTGTGGGATTTCAGTTGTTTAAATGAGAGCTGTTAGGGTGCAGCAAAGATCAGGGCTGTAGATCACAGCAGGTACCCAGCATGCTGGGAGCTGCAGTGGGGAAGCCAAGGTGAAGGGAGCTGGTGTTTCTTATGCAGAGGGATTGCTCTGTCCTGCTACTGAGAGAGTCGTGACGAATTTGTCCTTGTACATAGAAACCTCAAGAGCTTCTCCAGCTTATGCTGGATTAGAGGAAGAAGCATAAACAACCATAGCCATCCCAGGGCCAAAGGAGAGCCCCAGCTCCCAGGGGACGGGGAGGTAATTCCTGGATGCTGCTGCTTGAACTCAAGTTAGGGTTTGGCTGTGGCAAAGCTTGCTCTTCCCGTCCTCGTTCTGGGCAACTTTTCTGGTAGAGGAAGTTGTTTAAGATGTTGATAAAGATGATAATGTATGGAGTGATTTCTTTAAGTTCCTGATTTATTGAAACACACCCTTGTTTTCCCCTAAGTTTGCGTTTAACGTTAAGCAAACAGGACTATTCATTTGGAGAAAAATTATGTGCATGATTGAATATGTTGCTCTATTTAGCCTTATTTTCAACAGAATATCCTGTTTATGCAGTTAAGGAAAAGTAAAATTCATGTCCATGAAAATTGCTCCTGCTTTTTTAAAAATCCATGCAAATTGTTGACCGTGTCACACCAAGCTGTAATCAGGAAGGATAGAACAAGGAGCAGATATGGGGAAGTTTCAGCTAATAACATTCATTCACACAGGAGAAGGAAACAGCAGGAAAAGGTCAGTGTAGGCTAGCAGTTATGCATTTTCTTCAATGGAAGATACACTCCTCTATCTTTTCTCCTAGGCAATTATCGTAATTATGTGAACAAGCCATTTAGCAGATTTCTGACTGAACAAGCTATCGGCATTGGCTCCAAGAGGTAAGTCACTTGACATCACGCCAGTTAAACACAAAGCACTTGCTGCTTAAAATGTCATCTCAGACAAGACAATGAAATGAGCTGGAACTGTCCCAGCTCTGACTATTAACCTTGGCAGGATGAAGCATGTAAGGACACCATGATGGCAGATGTGAAAGGAAACTGGAATAAGTAGAAGAGAAAAGGTTTTAGTGGGGGACTTAAATACCCAAGTAGTCCGTTGAGAACTGATTCGTTCCTGCTCTGCTGCATTTGGCGATGTAAAACTAAGGGATTGCTGGTTACATCACTCGCTGGAATTTAGGGTAAACTGAAGGAAATATTTCATCATCTGTAATTGCTCTGCCTTGCTGCAGGAAGTTGAGTAACTGGGTTTAGAAAGAGTTGGATTTAGAAAGAGCTGGAGCAGTACCTGCCTGTTCCGCTCTCGATGCATCCGACAGGTCTGAAGACGGTTGGTTGTTCACGCAACCGCGCGTTGAGGGACTTTGAGCTGATGTCTCAATGCTTCTCAGAAACAGGACTCCAGCACTGCAGGGCAATCCAGCTGGGCAGTGATAGTCATAAGAAAGCCCATTCCTGATTTATTCATGGAGCTGCTACATAGAGTGATCAAGGGAGGAGTCGCTTTAGGAAACAGTGCTGTTCCCCAGAGAGCAAGTAATGGACTGAGCTCAGGAAACCATGCTTAACTGGTTTCTCACTGCTGCATGCTGCTGTCATGGTACTGAAATGTATTGGTCACCAAGGAATTCCTAAATTAGATGTGCCATGATTGGAATTAATAGCAATGTAAAAGAAACAGCACTCTGCAAAATATGAATTACAACTCTCTGTAACCAACAACCTGCAGGTTATACAGCCCTGAAGCCTGGGGAAGTTGGCTGCAGGTTGTCTTTGGACTCAGCAGTTTTTGCATGAGGCTCTCATTAAAGAAATGTGAGTGTTTTGAACATTTGGGGTTATTTTGTATTTTCAAGCCCTATTTTCAAAAAATAGTGGTGCACTGGGAAGGGATTTGCTATATAGTACTTGAAAATCCAGCCTTTAGAATGAGAGACTGGAGACTCTTCCTGGGAAAACAGCCAGCCCCTTTCTGAGGGCAAAAGCCCACTTATCCTAATGATACTACCACATGTGTGAAAACTTGGTTTTGCGAGTCTAGTCGCTTGCCTTGTTCCCAGCAGGATTTCATCAGCAGGTATTACACCAGCACAAGGTTAAAATAGATCTCTGGAGCTCAAGTGTATTGTCAAGGCAATAAGAAACAACGGTGTGGTCTTATTCAGCCATTCACACAACCGAGTTGCCCTCAGACAAAGCTGTTTCTGTGGGACTCTGGTCACAGAAGGGAGGCTCCTTTGACGATAGGAGATGTTGGTTTTTGGGGAAAGGGAAAATGTCATTTCCACGTGCCCCTGGATTGGCTTTGTTGTTTTGGCATAGTCAGTAGAATGGGAAAATGTGGACATGGGCAGCGAAATGGGTGGTGCAGGTCCACGTCTTCAGCATGGAGATACTGACTAATGAGGCAGGTCTGTGGTGGGGAAAGGTGATCCCAGCCAGGTGTGCATGGCCTGAACCCCCATGCTATGCCCCAAGGTGACCCAGGAGACAGAATTAAGACAATATGCAGCACCCGGTAAAGCAGTTTTGAGATGGCAGAGCTGCTGCCGAGGGTGCTGCCAGGCTGCGTGGCTGAGCACGGACAGCCTCCGCTGCACCTTTTGCCTCTCACACCCCAACCACACTCCTTTTTGCTGCTTCCTTTCCCTCAGCCTCGTGCCATCCTCGTCCTCCTCTCCCTCTGTTCCTCCCCATCTGTGGTCTAGCGACTTCTACCCAGCTAACGAGCTGTTCAGAGAATGAAACGCATCTTCCCAGCACTCGGCTAGCCGCTGAGGCAGGCAGCCAACACCAGCCCGCATTGCTGGGGGTTTGGTTTTGTTTGATCTTTACCATAAAAGCAACCAATTTGAATTCCTGGCATAATTAGTTGCCCTTTGCACTAGTGGCTCTTGAAAAGTGAGCTGGCGGAAGAACAGAGCAGGGAGTAGGAGGGCGAGGTGGATGATTTGAGCTTTGTAGCGGCTCGTCTTTAGGAGGTAGTGCAGTAGGTCACACTCTTCCCTCGAAAGCCAGGGGTTGGCGGGCACATTGAGCTGCAGACACAGACAGGGCTTCCCTGCCTGCCTCTTGCCCGCAGCCACCTCCTGCTGCCCTGACCCCAGGGTTTGCGTGAACCTCTTGGTCAGACTAACCCAGCCAAGCCAGCAGTTGAAGTGTTTGCAGGACTCCAGCCCAAGGCAGTGTCCTCACTTGTGTGTGCAGGACTCACCCTAGTGACTGCTGCTTGTCAGGGTCCCACATATTTGGCTAAAAGATAAAACCAAGATGCTGACGTCTTGGTGATGCTAAAGATGCCATGGCTTTTCCCGAGAATAGCCCAAACACACAGTAGCATTTTATTTTCTGCATCCTGAGAAAAAAAAACAACAAACCCCACCACCACCAAGCCAGGGGTTAGATTCTTTTTTCTTTTCTGTTCCAGAGTTGTTCTTTAATGTGGGCATGTGAAGTTAAACACTTGCCAGTTGTCACCCCAGATCTGGTTGTACCCCAGCCACAGCTAAAGTCATTCAGGAGAATGCGATTTACTAAGTGCTTCGGGATTCTCAGAAATGCAAGTCACTAGAGAGACATTATAATTTTCTAAGTTCATACTTACAAGAGTAGTAAGTGAAGTTTCCATGTTGAAGATGGCTCTGGTGAGGGGAAGCATTTTGCAGCCAACCCCACAGGGTTTTTAATGCACACTTTTTGCTAACATGCCGTTTCACTGGAATTTTCACCTTTCTGAGCAATCATGCACATGGATGAAAGGGAAAAAAAGGAATTCAGTGGTACTCCAGGTCCTGGAGACACTTCAGCTGCCCTGTGCTGGGAATACCCACCTCTTTGTGGCAGTGAAAGATGAAGCAGCACAAAGTACAGGGGAAGGAGAAAAAGACAAATATGAGAAAAGTGGGAGAGAAAGTAAGAGGGAAAAAACCTCATGGGGGACCTGAAGGCCAAAACAGATCAGAAAGTGGATGAGATCATTCTGTGCATGTGTCCTCCCTGTTTCTGCCTTGGATGACCAACGTTCAGAGCATCAGGGAAGGCTGGAGAGCTGTGAAGCTGCTAATCCCCCATTAGCGGTAGTGAACGCCCCATCCAGCAGGATGCACAGAAACATGGTCCCAGCTGCACTATTGCCTCTACTTCCCTCCCTGCAGATCACCCCCCCACACCCTGCCACACACCAGAGACCTACCATAAATACTCCAAATTAACAGGACAAAAGCTACAGCCATCACATGTCTCATGAAGACAGCCAGACAGAATGAAGGTGCAGGACAAGGGATTTTAGGGGTGAAATTCCCAGTTGATTCTGGGAATTTGCAACACCCAGGATGTAAAACCAAACAACAGACTCTTGTTTCTGGATATTGCCTCTCTTGACCTAATATGCTCATAAGGGCAGGAGCACAACCCGCCCTGTATCCTCTTGCTGGCCACCACCACATTCCAGCAAAGGACTGGAAAAGCTAAGCAACAAAATCAAAACAGAAACTAAACTGTGTGTTAAGGAGAAAAAAATTTTTGCCTGCTTGCTGCAGGCAATCCAAGGAAGCCATGCAGCACAAGTACAGTACAGTAAATAAAACTGAACAAGTGACCTCTTCTTGGTCCCCTTGGAGATAGCAGGAAGCCAGGTATTAGCAGCATTCATAGTGCTACTGTGGGGTTCCACGATAAGGGGCACAGAGGAGACTTGTGAGGTGCCCAGGGAGGTGTGGGAGGCAGGGGCATGTATGCAGGCAGCATGACCCGGGACATGCAGGCACCAGGGTGGGTTGCAGGCATGGACCTGCTGAGGGTGCAGGCAGAACTGGCAGGGACCACAGGGCCCTGGCAGGGAGGAAAGGTGGGCTGTTCTGTTTATTAAATATGGGCTTACCAAATCTGCTTAGCATTGGTCTAGCTGGCTCCCATTAAGGCATATGAGGCATAGCAGCGCTACAACAATGCCCTCCTGAATAACCCGCCTGCTTTTGGTAGATTTCTATGGCTATGGAAGAATTTCCATCTCTTTCCCCTATGGCCCACTGAGTCCCACCTCAATGAAGAACTACGTCACTCTGTAGGTTCAAGTGTGCACAGAGAGAGCATGGCTCCACCAGCCAGTCCCCTACCCACAGCTTCCAGTTACTAATCCATTTGGGCATGCAAAGGAAAGATATTTCCTACCAAAAACAATCAGTAGGAAGAAAAAAAGGTTGAAAGAATGATTCCTCAAAGTTCAGCTAACTCCCCAAACCAATACTGCGTCTTCTTGGTAAAAATTCTACATGTTTTTAAAGACGTATCTGAAAATTACAGAAAGGCATTGAGTCCCTGCCCATCACATAAATCCGCAGTTCCCGCTGAATCACTCAGAACTGTGCTGCCCTGGACTTTGCAAACGCAGTCACAGGGATGTGTAGAACTCTAAATAAAATCTGTGTACAAGTCAAAGGAGTAATTTTTCAAGAACAACTAGAAATTATTAGTTCTGTTTGTCTGTTTGCAGCGTTTTCTTGTTCTACTGCTGCCACTGTTTCATGAGTAGACTGTAATATTCCACTTCAATCCTTCTGAGCTGATGGGAGAACGTGTACTTCGCAATCAAAATGATTCATGCGGTTACACGATCCAGTGCAGAGTAATGGAGTAAGAATCCCTAATCTAGAACATTAGCACTTATCTGTTAAATGCTCTTTTTTAACAAACTGCAGAACCATCATCTTTTTCCTTACATAAGGTTCTTCATGGACTACTATGACAACGGCAGCACTGAAAAACAGCGTAATGAGACGCAAGGAGCACTAGGAACATACCACTAGAACAGCAGCTCATCACCACTATTCTTATCTGACCTCAGAAATAAAAACACTTTGAGATACTTTTTTGTTGCTAAAGATTTTTGCAAATCTGTTTCATTTTTATTAGTGTATTCACAAGGCTGTTTCTGTGTATATGCCGATAGTTGACTCAGTCTGCAAGAATATATAACTAAGAACAGAGCTGTGTGGCTAATCGTATGGGGTGAGAATATTCCTGAAATCACACCAGAAACTTTAAAAAGTTTGTTGATCTATTGGAAAGGGCTTGGAGATGAGCTGCCAGAATAATTTGATGGTGGCAAAAATGTTGCTTTGTAGTAAGAGGGCTCAATGTTAATAAACAGGTGTTTGTTCCCAGCTTATAATTACATGCAGAAGGTGAAAAAAATCTTGATATTAGAGGGCATAGTATCATCCCCTGGTCCAAATCCGTGAAATTTAAACAGGAAATAAGGTTTTAAGAGTTGGAGCAATTTGCTAAAGGAAATGGGGAATTCTTTGTTGTTTTAAGTTAGTGCTTGACTTCTCTTGAGATACGTGCTAGTTTAAAATGCAACTTATATCTCTATATTTAGGATTCACTAATTAAATTTATGGCTTGATTTAGTAGGAATTCAGACTACAGTGCCGCTTGTAATCCTAAAACCTGCACGTCTCTTAAGACTTTAAAAAAATTAATTAGTTTATTTGATGTCAGAAGAGGCCAGATGTGAGCCTGGGGTGTGGTAATCATGAAGAATGACCACTGTGGCTTACTCTGAACTGCAGATGGCAAGGTGTCCCCTTCATGGTAAGTGTTTCCTTATTTCTTGTACAACTGGCTGCTGCATGGCTGTGGGCGGACGTGCTCCTGCTGCTCTCCATACTGCCTCCTCACCTGCATCCCATCCCCGGGCAGATACGTGCTGACCTCTCAGCTGTGCCTACAAGTTCATGCAAGCAGAAGCCTCATGGACATCTCCAAAGGCAACTACTGTGGGACTTGCGTATAGCAGTCAAAATTACCTTTCATTTTCTGTACGTTACACAATTTCGCAAACCATTGTCTGTATGATCTAGGATCATACTGATGGGTGCCCAGACTTGCTAAGCCATTTACACTTCAGATCCCAGCTGGGGTTTACAGTCTCAGTGAGAGTTGCAGGTATGAAGCCTCCGTTTCCCAGCCAGCTCACTGCTGGTAACTTGTGAAGGCATTGGCCAACTTCAGCCACATCAGAGAGAGAGGGAGAAAACTTAGAAGTAATTTGCAAAAATCTTTGCAACTTAAAAATCATAAATGGTAGTTGGGTAAATGCTGGGGACCCAACTTAATGCCAGTGCAAGCAGAAAGGGTCTCTTCTGCCTTCTGTACAGTCCTGAAGACAGAGGACAAAGGATCGAAAAGGGTCTTGGGCTGGTTTGGGCTGGCCTCTGCTTCACTGAACGATAATTATTGACATAAAGTGGAAATAATGAGTGAGAAAAGGATGGCATCCCAACCCAGGTTACAGTTTAGAAATTAGGATATTCTTGCATGGATTGTGTGTTCAGGTTATTCCAGGCACTAAAGACAACAGGTTTGAGGTCTTCCATACCTTGGGTGAACTTCCACACCTAGACTATGAATCTATATAAGCATCTGCTATAGATAAGTATGTTATTCCTGTATGAGAGTCAGCAAACTTACACCACTTTGCTGAATTCAGACCATTGTCAAATATATAGTGTGAAAGATTAAGCAAATTAGATACTGTCATTATTAAGAGAGTTTTTAGGACAAAAAGTTAATTCTCCTGTCTCACATTATATGCTTTTTCTCATTTCATTTATGAGAAAATTATCTTTTTAGATAGCTGATGTATTCACATTCTTAGTCTTCAAAAATCTGTAAACTCTGTAGTGCATTATCACTTGAATAGGCCAAATAATTATTTGAATGCCTACTCATAGACAGTTAGCTTTCAGTAAAATTGAGGCTTTGAGAAGAACCAGAAAGAGCTACCAACTGCACTGAAAGCTAAAAATAGGTATTTCACTCTGGGTTCTTAAAGCAGCTGAGGACTTTGGGATGATTGTTAATGTACTGTGTCAAATCTAAAGTATCATGAATAATTTGGAGTAATATTTCCTAATTCTGATATTAGAGTTTTTATAGTAGAAGATATTTAGTGGATTTGTGAAGGTGATCTGAAAACGGGACTTCTTGGGTTCCATCCTGGGGAGAAGCCTAACCCCCCCAAGCATAGCCAAAGCTGTAGCTCCACTGAAGCCTTGCCTGCAGGGTGACTACACGGGATCCTACTGCTGGGTGCTTTCATACGGAAGGAAAAAACTTCTTCTAAGGTATATCCATTTATACCGGGACAGTATCGCAGATGTCAGTTGGTCAGGGATCTGCATGGAGGAATGAGGAAGGTAGCTGCATTAATTGTGATAATATGAGAGAGAGGCTGGAAAGCTGCTTCTGCACTAGGCTGGGTTATATACGGTGTCTGTCCCTCATGTCCCCAGTCACACTCCTGGGTGGTTTTGGTATTGTACGGGCAGAGACAGAAAGAAGTATGAAGAGAAATGTTACATGTTTCAGAATGAATTGTATAAACGCCCCTATGCAAAAAATCCTTTTAAACTAAGAAAGCTAATACGAGGCTATCCTTCAAACTGGATCAAAAGAAATAAAAGGACTTCTGAAATTCTGGTGCATTTGTGAGATGGGCACTATGAAGATTTAGGACACTTTGTGGATTTTTACTACTTTTGTAGTTGAAAAATTATCTAGGCAGTAATGGCACTGAAATTCAGAGACTCACCTCCTCAACTTTCACTTTTTTTAAGAACAGAAATAGTTTAATTGCATTTAATTAATGTTTCATTACAATTTTGTAATTATCTAAAGGCCATATAGATGTGTAAGATCCCTTCTAATAGCAAACCAGTTCTAGTGCAAGTTGGTAGTAAGAATATTGGCGTTAGGGTGGATGTTAGTAAACCTATAGCATACCCATCTTGATGTACAACACTGCCCTTCCAGGCTAATGACTGGCAATTTTTCATAAATGATACATTTTATGTAAAATGGCTTTTACAAGAAACGACTGAGTGTACATAAAACTGCACAAAATTCTTCCCCCTTTTTATTTTCCCTCAATCCTTAGTGGTTTTGAAGGATCAGGAGATTTAGAGCTGAAAATTATTATTTGTTTTTTAAAGTTCTGGGCACTTGGGGATTGTGAAAATAATCATTCCTGGTTTAAATTAATTTTTAGCTTCTAGGATATAAATAAAATTTAAAAGAAGCTAATCACTTCACCTGGTTTAAACTGGTGATGGTTCAGGCCAGCCACGCGGGTTTACAACAGCTAAGGATCTGTCCCAGGTATTTTTAATACTGTCACATCAAAATTGGCTTATCCCAGTTTACTTTAAAAGCATCCTTGAAGTAATGCTCTATTTACTCAGCCTGTATTTGTCTCTAGTGCACTTTTACAAAATAGCCATAAACAGCCAAAAAGGCCACATTTGTAAGGAAAACACCTCCAGACAGACTGACCCCCTGAGGGGATGCTGCTAACAAATCGATTTGACAGCTCCTGACTGGGAGTGAACCAAGCAGGAGCGCACCGAGACACTCGGTGCATTATACACTCCCCTTCAGCTGCGCTTAAATTCACCTCAGCCAAAGAATGAGACTGTTTGAGGACTTGGGGAAATGTGGGCTCTGCAAGGGCCCAGCCTTCCTGTTTAGAAAAAGAGAATTTGAAAAATCTGAGAAAACAGGGACCTATGTGTGAGAAGGGGACACATTGGAGGTGGGGGAGCGGCACAGAGGGACTGGACAAATGGAACAGAAAGGCAGGAAAAGGGACAAAAGGGGAGTTAGGAGGGAGAGGGCAGGTAAAAAGAAGTAAGTTGAAAGAGTTGGAAAAGTAAAGAAAAGAAAATAAGGAAGAAAAACAGTGAGAGAGAGGCAGGGAAGGAAACCTTGCACGTGTTTTACTGACTGTCACTGGGCTCTGATGTCCCCCCTCCGCAGGGGACGGAGGTGCCCAAAGGTAACACAGTCATTAAACCCTGGCTTGTGTTAAATTTAAGCGGTATACATCTAGAAAGAGGAGCTCACTGAGACAATCAGACCATGGCCTGGCATTAGGGCTGGAAGGAGCTAGTGGTGCTCTGCCTCTGAAAAGGGGGTCCCTGCTCCCCCTGCCCCTCCTTCCCCCCAGATCTTCGGGTGGGAGCCAGCCCTCCCAAGGGAGAGCACTGTTTCCCTCCTTATGTCCCTGGGTGCTACGGGAGCTGGGAGGGCTCAAGCAGGGGCAGGGGGGAGCAGGAGAACATGAGTTCAAAAGGTTTCGGGGTTCCAGAGCGCCTTGATGCTCAGACAGGTCCACAAAGGAGTACGGTGAAGAAGTACACACGAGCGTTACTTTTTTTACTCAGCATTGGCACTTCTTGGGCTAAGTGCAGTAAGCAGGAACTGGGGTAATTCAATTCTTCCGGGGCCAGTGAGGTATATTTGCTTTGATGCTCCTCTGCCACAGACAAGGTGAGGTGCAGCCTGCATGTACCCCCTCCATGGCCATGTCCACAGCACTGCTGGGGCTCAGCAGAGACCGGGTTGGGGGCTGCAGGTGGTTCCTGTTCATAGAGGGGAGCAGGGGGAGCATCGGGGCTGGGACTGGCAGGGGAACTCCTGGGTCTGCTGCAGGCCAGGGAGCCTGAGGAGCACAAGCTGAGGAGACGTGGCACTGAAGCCAAGACAGGCCTCCAGACTGGCTCCAGAGGCTCTGGGCTACCACTGACCCACTGAAGGATGTGCTCTAACCTGCTGTGGGACCCCCCCCCTGCTGTGGGATCCCTCTGGACCTGCTGTGGGGTGTCCCCCAGTCAGTCCTGGGATGACCCCTTAGACCTGCTGTGGGATGTCTCCAGCATGCTGTGGGATGTCTCCCCCCGCCGAGACCTCCTGAGGGATGTCACCCCCCCAGACCTGCTGTGGGATGTCCCCAACATGCTGAGGGATGGCCCCCCCAGACCTGCTGCGGGACATCACCAACATGCTGAGGGATGTCCCCCTCAAACCTCCTGAATGATGTCCCCAACATGCTGAGGGATGTGTGGCCCCCACCCCCGACCTGCTGAGTGATGTCCCCTAGACCCGTTGTGTGATGTCGCCCCCCACCCCAGACCTGCTGCGGGATGTCCCCCCCGCCGTGGGCTGCCCCCCAGGCATCCGCCGGCTCTGTGGGGGTGTGCGGGGGGGGTGCGTGTGTCCCGCAGCCGCGGAGGCTCGTCCCGCGGCCGCGCACCTGGGCGCGGTGGGGTGCGCGCGGCGGTCCGCGGCCGCGGCGCTGCCAGGGCGGGGGTGACTCACGCTGCCGCCAACGGCAGCCCCCGGCTTTATAACGGCTGGGGCGGCCGCCGCGCCCGGCTCCGCTGCGCCGCGCTGCGCCCGCGGGGAGCGCAGGGGCCGCGCCCGCGGGACGGCACCATGCGGAGCTTACGCGGCTCTCCGCCGCCGCCGGTGCTGCTGGTGCTGCTGCTGGTGCTGCTGCTGCTGCTGGCTGCGGGGCGCGGCGCCGTCATCACCGGGGTGAGCGCCGTCATCACCGGCACCGACGGCACCGACGGGACCCGCCGCGCCGGTACCGGCGGCCGCAGGCGGGCTGGCGCCCGGCGGGGGCTCGGCGGGAAAGGGTTGGCGGAGGTGGGGTGGGGGCTCCGCTTGGGGAGCGGGGACAGGACTTGGGGGGGTCTGTCTGCAGTGAGTGATAGCGGGACGTGGCGGGGGGGTGCCCCGGATGAGGGATGGCAGCGTTGAGGGGGGAGCTGGCTCTGCCGTGAGGGATGCTCGGAGGTGGGGGGGTCTCTGCGGGGTGGGCAATGCCGGGGGTCTGTCCCGGATACGTGATGCCAGGACGTGGGGGTCTCTCTAGGGAGAGGGATGCCCGGAGCTGGAGGGTGTCTCTGGGATAAGTGATAACCCGGACGGGGAAGGGAGGGCTGTGCCCGGGGATGAGAGATGCCAGGGCTTGGGGTGTCTGTCTGGAGAAGTGATGCCAGGACGTGGGGGTCTCTCTGGGGTGAGGGATGCCAGGATATGGGGGCGTCTCTCTGCAGTGGGTGACAACAGGACTTGCAGGTCTCTGGGGTGAGAGATGCCACGGTGGGGGTTCTGTCCCTGTGGGGTGAGGCATGACTGGACTCGGCGTGGGGGTGTCTCCGGACTGGTCCGGGAGTGTGTACACACTCCAGCTGCTTCTCCGGGACTGGAGGCTGTGTCCCCGTGCCCCCCCCATGCACCCCCAGCTGCCCCCAAACCTGCCTCGGGAGGGCCCGGCTTGGGGCACCGCTTGTGCACCCCGAGCTCCTTCAGCCCCATCGCTTGGAGGGCAGGCACCGGTATTGCCATCCTCGCAAAACGCTGCTCTTTTTTTCTTTTTTTTTTTTTTTTTTTCTTTTTTTTGACTATGACTGTGCTGCTTTTTTTCCTCAGTAGCCACCCATTGCAAATGAGCCCTCTGTTGTTGTTGTTGTTGTTTTTAGGCTTGAGATTTAGTTCGGTTGTGAAAATATTTTTTTTCTAAAGATGTTATTTAACCCAAAGCCTTGCATCACTCTTAAGCAAAATGATTTTTTTTTTACTGTTTGCTTTGGATTAATAACCCAGCGCCTGCATTCCTTCGAGAGCTTACATGTCTTTTGTAACCATCAGAAGTTGTACTTGCAGTAGCAGATTACTCCGTGGCTGTCCAGGCTCCCTGTCAGGACTTCACCGAAGTCCATGAAACAGCTTGTAGGCATTTCTCTGGATGTCAGATCAGTTCCCAGGACTTAATTTTCAGATCATAGAGTGTGAAGGAATTTTTTAATATTTGAGAATTTCAAGTTCCTTTTAAGTAGAAATATTTCCAGCAATGGAGAACTAGTTTATATAAGACTGTTATTAGAATCGTGGCTACACCTTTAATGCATAATTAATCCATTAAATAAAATAATTGTGAAGCACTGAATAATAGATCAAGGACAAAGCAGATTCAAAAAGTAGAAATAGATTAGAACTAGAAAATGTTACTTTATTAACTTTTGCTTAAACCACTTTGATGCATTTTTGGCTTCTGATGAACAGGCAAATCTCAGACAAGAGCTGACGTAGGTGTTCCCGTCCCCATCCTCTGAGTCTCGAAGGTGCTTTTCCTTTGCAATTTAAGGACTTGATTCAAACCTTCCTGACTTCAGTGGTGGTTCGTGTGCTGACTTCAGTTGGCTTTGGAGCTTGCATTTCACCTGGGACTTTTTCCTCGAGCTGAATTTTCCACAAAACTGTGTTTAAATGGGGTGCTGAAGAGGAATGTCCTTCATGTTGTGTCCTGTGAAGATTAGGAGTAGCAGTATGAATTACACACTGCAGATAAGGTGCGGGCAGGAGCATTTGGGTTGAATATTTTCACAACTTGTCACACATTTTTGGAAAGGGGACCTTAAAAGTTCTGCCAGGTGTATATATGTGTGTGTGAGTTTTAAAAAGAAATTGTTCAGCACAGTGTTTTAGATACCCTTGCTTGCTAGGACATACTGAGACCCATTTGGCAGCTGAGTGGTACTTCACTCCAGGACCAGTCCCACGGAGATGGATGGGGTTTGAGATACACAACTGAGAAAAAAGGGAGTCAGGAGCTGACCGGTGAGGAACAGTAGAGCCTGTGACTCCAGCTAAGCAGTGGGCAGGGGCAGCCAAAATCACTGGACCTGCAGTTTTTTTGTGACTCGGGCAGAATTAGACCATTAGAGCGCTTTTTTTTTTTTTTTTAAGAAAGAGGTTAGAAAGTAAACATTATCTATCTGGTAGGCTGTAGTGGTAGTTTTATGGCCATCATAATCTTATAAGTAAATACTCTGTGTGTTTGGGCTCACCTGTAGCATAGACCTATCTGCTTCGTTACACGTGTGTTTAGGAGGAGTGCTAGCTGTTCTGGTTACACACACTATTTAACAGCTTGACCTTAATGCAACAGCTTTTTCCTAAATTACTGGCTGATCTGTAAATACGTATTTTGATCTGGCTTCTGCTGGTTGAACTAGTGTAATATTTACCCAGTAGAGTACAGTCTAATGGCATTTATCATGTAAATCCCAAGGTAGGACCTGTAAGCGTTTTTCCTCAAGTGAGTGTTTGTTCTGATATGCAGTATTCCCCAGAGCCATTATCATCTTTTATGTACATTTTTATAAGTTGCTTGTTTATGTACCTCTGACCAGTGCCTTTCGTCTATCACTCCCACTGTCAGACATTAGGAGTAGTGAGTTAATTAAGCTTACCTTTGGGGTGTAATCAGAACCTTTAACTAATGGCATTTCTCAGCAGAGAAAGGAGATTGTTTTTTGCATTAAATTCATGCTGATAAGCTTTTGGTTAAAAAATAAGCAAAAGATACGCAGTAACCTGTTTCCAAACTCTAACATGTCGATTGCTCTTCATGGTTTCTGTTTTTTAAAACATACCCAATAGTTTGCATTTTGGTTTGTGCTTATCTAAGCTGTATTGGTTAAGTGGCTGAAATATTTTTCCCCGCCCTTGCAGGGGGAATGCTACCACTTGGATATGGACACTTATGCAGAGCTTTTTCTATTATACATTTAAGACCTCTTTTAGTTACTTGTAACTTTTAGTTACTTGTCATTCTAGATAACAACTACAGAATCCATATTTAAACTTCTATTTTAGCTACTTCCACTTGGACTTCTCTAATAAAACTATCATGCAGCCTTGCATTTGCAAAGGCACTCAACCATAAGATATTATCACAAAAAACTAGAAGGAATAGTTTCTTAAAAAGCTTTAAATTAGTGGATAATTTCTTATCTAGCTTCTCCATAAGATTGAATTCCTGACTGTTCCGTGTGCTTGGTCCTTGTACTGCCTGAGTTCACCTGGACTCCAATCTGGGAAAGTGGAGTGGCATGTGTGACGGTCCATCAGTGCTCAGAGATTGGGACTGTAAATCACTGACAGTCCTGGATTTGGCCCTGAGCAGCTCCATATGTGGTTGTGGCTTTAAACATCCTGGGCTCAACTCTGAAACATGCCAGGAGCCTGTATTCTGATCCATGGGAGATATAAGTATCGTGAATCAGCCTTAAATCTTGCTATTCAGCTTTAATGAGCCATGGTAACTTGTGGGGTGTCAGAGGCAGTCCTGATCTGTCCTATTTCTGGAATATATTTATTATTCATTTTATTTGCCTAACGCTGTATTGAACTGCAGGCCTGCGACCGAGACCAGCAGTGCGGAGGAGGGATGTGCTGTGCGGTTAGCCTCTGGATTCGCAGCCTGCGAATGTGCACGCCGATGGGAAATTTGGGAGAGGATTGCCACCCTTTGAGTCACCCAGTGAGTACCTCACCAGGGGGGCTGTGGGACCAGAGCTGGCAGGGCAGAAAAAAACAGGACTATACTGCGCTGAACGTCACATTGCATAAAAATTATACGTGGTGAAAAGGTGGGGAAACATCCCATGCGTTACAATACCCATCCATTTGCATTTGTATGGAAATAGAGCTGAAGGTACCTACGTAAGGAAATACATTACTGTCAGAACTATGCTGAAGAGAATCCAAGGATGAAAGTACTACACACTTTCCAGATTGTTTTCTTATTAGTTTGTTGTTGCTGTTTTGCTTCATTACGTGATCCAAAACAGCTTTAGCAGTTCCCAAGCCCAACCCTGCCGATGCCTACGTGCATGAGCAGGAGCGTAGCAAATGCCACTGACTGCAGTGGAACTGGACAGGATCCCATCACAAGCATAAAAATGTCACCAGCCGGTGTTGGGACACCTGGTGCATCACTGCAGCATGGTCCCTGCCATCCCATTTTGCTCCAGAGGCTGAGAGCCACTGGTGCCTTCAAAACCCATTGAGAAGGTGTTGACACACACTTGTACTTGAGAAAACTCACCACGGGTTCTCTTTGCTTCTATTCTACCTATTAATTTCAAATATATATGTATGTATACATATATACACACACATATATAACACTAGGTGCATATTTGTACATTATTATATGATATACTATTATTAATATAATGATATTAACAAATGCATTTATTTAAGGCTATGTAATTATGTATATATTATGTACTATGAAAAAGGCTGTTTATAAGTAATGCAAAAGACTGAATGGGATGTTACCAAGGAGTGGAAAACCTGGTGGTCTTCAGAGCTGTCCTCAGGAAAGAGTATGGCCCAAGAGTCATCACATGAAAGATATCATGGCAATAAATGTAGATTATAAACGTGCAGCTAGTTAGCTGCCTCCCTCACTGTCTCATCCAATGCCTGGCTTCTCAGATCAGTATCTATGGTTTATTTTCTCAGTGTTAGGAAGTTCAAGGCTCTGTTCTAATACAGTTAAATTTTTAAATCTTCTGCTGTGATATTGGGGACCAAATTCTCATCTTTACTATGTAATGTAGAAGGTTTTTCTTGTAAGGGATCTTTGCATTAACAGGAATCTCAGGGTAAGAAATTGTTTTCTAGGAGGTTTTATGAGCTTATTGTTATTGGGCAATAATTTATACTGTCTGATATATTTTAAACTAATTGCCTGCATAATTACAATCAGAGAAGATGCCTGTTCACCCCATACTTACAGTCATAGTCACTGATGTTTATAAGCTTTATGAGGTTAATTTTAGATTTAGATTCCTCACTCCACTGGTCTTCATGACAAGCACAAAGCAAATTGATTTACTGTAGTATGTGAAATTGGGTATTTTTAAGGACAGAGAGTTTGCTCAGTGAGTCCTCTTCTCTCAGTATCTGGGTGGGGGGCAGCTGGGAGACCAATTGCCCTGAACACCAAAACCTTTCATCTGCAGATCAGGTACAAAGCAAGCACCACCATGGCCATGCCACCGCCTCGGGGACCTCCTGAGGAGCCTGGAGATACCCTGGAGGAGATGGCTGGTGGTTGGGTTTCCACCTTCTAGTTTCCTTCTCAGCAACTAGATGGCGTTGGCTTGATGCCGTTAACAATCCCAGTTGGCACTGAAGAGGCAGAGTTTGCAGGCAGGAAGGCAGGATTTGCTGGCAGGGCCAGGCAGGTGAGGTTTGTCCCATCAGCAGACAGAGCTGGCGGCACCAGGGGTGGCTTTGCAGCCGCTGTGCACATAACCCCCCCGTCTCTCCCAGGATCTCCCTTGTTTCCTTTTCACCTACAAACTCCCATTGCCTCATGCTCATTAAAACCTGGTGCTGGGCACACGGCATGGCAAAGCGTGCACTGGCTCAGCCGGCATCGCTGGCACCGGCTCCAGGCACGTGGGCTCTGCCTGTGCAGGCAGAAGCTGCACGCCCCAGCAAAGCGCCCATCCTGCAGAGCTGTCACCCACTGCCTGTCCCCAGCCGGGTGCGTTATTAAGACACATCTTCAGCGTGGGAGTCCCACTGAAAGGAAGGTTTCCTTGCAGTGAATGTAACGTTTTGAATAAATCACTTGAGCTGTCGGAGGGCTGAGAGGTACCTCTGAGTCAGCCTTACCAGCCCGAGGAGCTCACATTTTAGGTTTTTCTGCAGTGCTGTGCGTGGGCACCCGAGAGATGTGATTCCCATGGGGAGTCCCCGGCACCCGTGGTCGGTGGCCTCTCTGCTTACGCCAGGGCTGAGGGGCAGTGGTGGATTGCGTGGGGAAGACCGCAGCATCCCTTGCTCTGGGTCTGCTCTTCAGATGGTGCTGGGCAGGGGGCTGGCGCTGGCCCAGGGCACCGCAGACGATGTAAGCCCCCAGCTCAGCCCCTACAGCTGGCAGGGTGTCACCAGAGTCAGGCAGGTCCGTGGCGTGATGCACAAGGGAACGTATGGGGCTTTCTCCCTTCGACTTCCTTAAAGAGAAAATTTGCACACTGACACAAAACAGTCTTGGAATATTAAAATCACAGGCTCAAAACACCCAGAAATCTGGAAATGAGGGAACTGGGGCTGCCTGCCCAGCTGGCAGCAGTGGCTTTGTACCTCTGTGCTTCCCCTGCTGCATCCCATGGATGCTCGGTGCGTGCTGCCGCCTGGCAGCACCGCGGCTCCCAGCACGCAGTCCCACCAGGCTGTCCTGCTTGGCTCAATGTGCTGGCGGCGGCACAGCTCCTGTAAAAGACAGAGCTTGTGATCAAGTTGTTAAAGTGTGTCAGTGCATGTGCACGTTGTGACGCAATTAAAGTTGTTTAATGCAGTCCGTATGTGTGCTCCCTGCAACAATGATGTGGCTGGAGGAGGATGAGATGAAATGAGAAACCTCTGCCCTGTGGCAAAAAGGCTCCTGCTCAAAGGGAGGTCAGGCGAGATGACCTCCAGAGATCCCTTCCAGCCTGAATTACCACAGGATCCTGCAGTTCCCTGGTCCCGCTACGTGGCTGACAGGCTGCTCTGTGCTGTACTACAATGCAGGAATCAGGGCAAGCAGAAACCCCTGCACAGGGAGCACTGCAAAACGTGATGCTAAAGGCCAGCGTAGTTTCACAACAGACTCCTTTATGAAACGGGAGTAGATGGAGAATATGTGTCACAGATGTAGATTTACACAGCAACACAGACTGTTAAATTTTGCTCCTAACTGTGGCTTGACCAGGAAATGCAATAGGATTGGCTTTGCCATCTGCTCTCCAGCCCCCGCGCTGCAGCTCGTGGGGATCTCCTGCCGTGGAGGGGGATGGGTGGCATTCCCTGTATCGCCACTCTTCATCCGAATCCATCCCCCCCAAGCACCACCGCCGCTGTGCTCCCTGTCCCTGACGTCTGTGCTCTTTGTCCCCAGGTCCCCTTTGCCGGGCGGCGGATGCACCACACCTGCCCGTGTCTCCCCAGCCTGGCCTGCGTACGGACTTCTCCCAGCAAATTCAAATGTTTACCGGACTTCAGAAAAGAAGATGTCTTTTTTTAGCAGGAGCTATTCTGCTCTAGAAAGAGCCACTCGATGTATTCTTTTTCTTGTTATTGTGACAAACGAGGTACTTGCCAGGAGAAACCCTTTACCATACTTTCCTGCCTCATCAACACTGAAACTGAAGATGAGATACTGTGCTGTCGTGGCCAATGTTTTCAGGAGGGACTTGCAGTGGCGGGTGCTTTCATTTTGGGTGAGCAAAATGACATCTGCTAAAGCAATACTGCTTTCTGAGGGCAGGAGCTTAATGATTTCTGAACCGTCTCATGGTCTTCATGGTTCCAGTTTAACCCCAGAATGAAAACATCCAGGATTATTGTCAGGTTTAAAAAATTTTGGCCATGTTTTTACACTCTGGAATGCCTGAATTGAACTGAGAGTTGAATAATTGCATAGTGTGAAGCATATGACAATTGCCAAAAAACTGTATTTACATTACATTTCATATCTTTATTAATATAACTGTGTTTGTAAGTTAGGTACATCTCTAGGGTAAAAGTTTAACCAATAGATGTAGTTTTTACACTTTTTAAAAGTGGCAGGTGGAACCAAAGCATTTCAATATTCAAAGCATTAAAGGATTTTGTTATTTTAGTATTCTAAGATGAGAAGAAGTTGTTGTTACTTGAGTTGGTGTAAAACTACCCGATCATTTCAAAATATGTATTAAGATGTAGTTTATATTAAAAAAGGAACCCTGAAGTTTATTGTAATGGGCTGCCTGACTTCTTGTATATGTATCAAATTTGCTGTGTAAAAATTCTGTATCAGAATAATGGCAGTATATGATTTGATTTATTTTAATATTATAATATTATTTTGTCATTGTGGTTTTCCATTTTTATTCAGCGTAATCTGTTATCACAGACTGGATTCACCCAAGCTAGCAGAGCTCCTTACGGATAGCTTAGCTAAAGATTATATGCCTCTGGCTGATTTTAGGGAAACTCAGCAGTTTACAAGGCATGAACTCCTCAAACAGGCTGCAGTCTTAGACGATGGAGAAATATTGGTGTAGCTAATACGAGAGGTTTTTCTTGGCACATGCCTCAAAGGATCAACTTTAGCCCAGCAAACATAAAATTTGTGGCTTTTCTATGAAATACTGTGCAACTTCATATTTACTTGCCAGTCCCTGGAGCTGGAATTCCAATAGTTTATGTGAGTTTCACACGTTTCATGCTCTCAGACATGCAAACATATGCTGGAACTGGAAAAGTGAAGTCATTCATCTTTCAACAATCAGTGCTTTGCTGCTGATGATGATGTGGAGGTTGAGAGAAGTTAGCACGCTTGTATTAAGGCAAACACCTGTATTACTTAGAGAAGATGAGAAATATCCCAGCAAGTTTCCCAGGTACCTTCCACTGGGCTCCACAGCCTCCCCAAGGAGACAGAAGGGAACAACTGGACTTGTTATTTTGCCAGATCCTGCACACATTACAAAAATAAATGTCTTGAGAGATAGGATTGCATCTTCCTGGCTCAAGGCAGCTCAACTCCAGGGTTCCCACTCCAAAGCTTATGTATTTTGCTTCACCCTTTGCAGTGGCAATACAGCAGCTGTGGAAGTGGCAACAGATTCAGGTCCTGTAGAAAAAAAAAAAAAAAAAGTTTGAGGTGCCACTAAATGTTAATTTTACATGTGGTTTGCATTAATGTGATCAGGTACAAAGTGCCTCTATTAGTTCTGAAGTCTTACAGGGGGTTATTGCTAACCCAAACGGTTGGATTGTGCTGGTGAAAGATCAGCTCATTCCCATGCTGATGCAGTGACATGCGAGCACTGCAGAAATTCCCATAACCTGGATTTAAAAACAAACCCAAAACCTGATCCTACCACTGTCACTTAATAGCCAGGCTCCCCAAACACCCCGTGCACCCACACAGTCTGAATCTGCAGAGGAGGAATGCACTGGGAGCCTGCGGATTGCTTTTCTGTCCATGTCTATCAGTATAAAATTCAGTTAATACCATGGACTTCAGTTTACACTCAAAGGGAAAATCAAGAAGGAAAATAAAGCCCAAATGTGTATGCATCCCATCTCTTGCTCCATTCATTTTTACCAAAGCACATTATCATGGTGCTCAAAATGACGAACCATAGCAGGAAACACCAGCCCTGCTTCTCATCTGTCACTGGCATAAATCATCAGTGACTCCACTGAAGGTAATAATCCTGGTTTATATCATTGTAAATGAGTGGACAGTTATATCTGGCAACTGCCTCAGACCTGCCAAACTGAACTCCTAGGAGAGTTTATCAGACAAGAGCAGAGTGACTTTGTAGTTGTAATTTGTGCCAATTAACTTGTGGGATTAGGCATTTATCTAGGTAATGAGAACAGCCCCAATTACATGAGTTCAACGTTCACACCATCTATAGGAGGTTGAAGTACTCGTGTCCTGCAGCCGCTCCTGGACAGGGCATGAGGAAGGTCCTTCTCTGAGAGATGTGATCCTGTACCTGCCCTCGAGGGTTTTCTCCACACCACCTCTGCTGCCGCCTGAGCACAGCTGCTGGCGTAGAAGAGCTAAAGGCAAAACCTCACTGTCCTACATCCCCACTATATTCACTTGGCAATAATTATTACTTTTAGTAATTTAATTCTCATTAACTGACACTCACAATGGAGGTTAGTTGATTTGAGAGATCATTTTGGATGGATGATTATGCTTTCGCATCCCAATTCTTTCCTAAACTCTGTCCTAATCAATTACCTTTTCTCCCATCCTAGGGGAGATTTCCTAACCCAAGCACACCTGCAAAGTGCCTTTGATTTCTTTCTGGAGTGGAAGGGGGCAAAAAAGCCTTTTCCTTTGCTTTACAGTGATAATAGTTAAACCAGTGACCACAAGAAGTATTTCAAAATGTAAATGGCCATGTGTGCCCCTCTGCTTTTCCCTTGAGCCAGCTTTTGACTTGAGGGGCACAGCAAACTGGCCTCAACGTGATGATGGAAAAGGTGGCCAGCCTTGAGCCAGCTCTGCCATGAAAGGTTTTCTGCAGCCCCCTGGGCAGCTCAGTTTGGCTCAGCATCTCCCTAGTAATAATTCCAGGCCAGGAACAGCTTCCTTGCCTGCCTGGGAGGAAGGGAGAGGGGCAGGACCTTGCAAGAGAAACCAGATGAGAAAAGAGAACAAAAACTGTGCAGCCCTGGAAACACAGAAACACCTCTGTAAAAGGGAAAAGCCTCATTCTCCAGTATGTGTAGCTTGTTAAGAGAGAACGCTTTCCTTTATTCACTCCACTTAGGAGATCTGTGCCAATGTTTGGTTTAATTTTATTAATATTGGAGTAATATTATTAATTATTAATATCCACATGTGCATTAATTTTTAATATTATATTAATATTTATACCACAGATATGCTATAGAATAATGATGATATCACACCAAACTGCAGGAGTTTCCATGTTTATTACCAGATATTGGGTTAGCAGAGAGCCGTTTTAGGAAAGGACACCACCACATATAATGAGTTGCTGCCTTAATTTGATTACAGACTTATTAGGAAGGGTGAAGCAAGGTGTTTTGGGTTTGCTGGTGCACAGCTGGCTGAGCAAGCACCTGGGGGGCTGCAGGGAAAGCAAGCTGTGCTGCTGATCTTGAGAAAGCCCAGCTGAAGCTCAGCCTCATCTGCATCCTCCTGCCCACAATTCCCCCCCTGGGAAATTTTGTCACTTATAAAAAAAAGTGTTACAAAGTCTTTGAGTGATGGGGTAACACAAAATAAATAGTCCTGGTTCTGTGGCAAGTGGGACCCAGGTCTGCATGGGTGCTTACCTAGGAGACGGGTCACCCTAACCACAACCCTGGCTTTATAGGAGGAGTAGCTGATACAAGACTGAAGGTTGATTTGGTGGATGAGAGAGCAGTGTGGACCAATATATACCTGTACGGACTACTCTAAGGTAAAAGACAAGTTTAAAATTACTTTTATTTATTTGTATGTGGGTTGAAAACTTTGGATTTGTTGCTTTTGAACTCTAGAGTGTTAGAAGATACTATAGCATACTTTGTCAAGAGATATTTTGCTAATTTGTGTCATCAGCATAATGCACCATAATGATGTATGGTAACAGCAAGTATGACCACAGACTGAGGTCATCGCTGATGCCTTACCCCAGCCCCAGTAGCTGATTTTTTTATTACTGCACAGATGGATATTCAAAAGAAACAGAAGGTGCTAAGAATCCCTTGATTTAAACAAGATGTCTCAGGAATTTGATCTTGACAATGTGTAACATGTTTTCCAGAAGGAATTAGAAAATTGCAGGAAGAGAAAAGACAGTGCAAATACAAGAGGATTTTGATAACAGCAAAATCAATGTGCTCTTCTCTATTACATAGATATGAAATGCCAAAGCAGCGGGGGTACAGCATTTAGACTAATCAATAATTCTGAGCACAGGAATGGAGATGAATTTAATGCACATCAAACACAGAGCAAATCACTTACCATTTCTCAAGCAGAGTTCTGAGTGCGGGCAGACCCAGCCCAATACAATAGGCTACATTTCAGTGATTTGACAGGGTACATTCCCCTGTATGATCCAGCTGCCTTGGAGGATGGTAGTAGTCTTTGGGCTACTCTGCCTGGTCATCAGGGCTGAGAAAGGCTGAATGTGAAAGGCTGAAGCTGAGTAAGCCTAGTGTACTGAAGGGAGGGTGTCTGGCAGCATGTTTCATGGCAAGGGGTACAGCACAGGGCAACAGCAAAGTGTGCAGGGAAGGAGGAATGAGCACTATAACCATACAGCTCACTTGTAAACACCCCATGGCAGGGGTTTCCCAAAGGTCTGAGTGTAAGACAGCTTAGTACAGGGGGAAAATGTAAGTCACAATGTAAAAATGACAGAAAAGTCTCCTCTGTAAGCCCCAGTTTGCCTGGGAAACTGGGTAAATGTTAACTGTGTGCCCGGAGTGCCCAGAGCATCCCAGATTGATGTTCCTTTGTACCATGGCACCAGATATCAGTGTGTTACAGGCATGTCCCTGTCCCCAGAAGGTTTCAACTCTCACAGACCAGATAAAGAATGTGTCTGTGCTGTATGCAGTGCGTACCCACACCACTGCAGCCTGAGCTATCCTGGGATGCATAACTGTCCCTGTGCTGTGTCCCAGTTGGTGGCATGGGAAGGATGGGCTGTAGCTGCGTCCCTGCCAGTGCCACACGGCTCTGCATCACACTGTGTGAGCAGTGTATCCTGGGCTGGGAATTCCACCCAGGCCTCCTGAACCCCAGCGCCATGCCTTCACCACAGCATCGCAACACATGGAAGGGATTAAACCTGGTTTTAAATGTAATGTGGCTTTGTAAATCCCAAGGCTGTAACACGGTTCAGAAGCAGACTAGAAATATGGCCTGGTTTCAGCCAAGCGAGTTGGGCTGAGCCTTCTTTATTTACTTTTTTTCTTGCAGATGTTTACAGGCCTGAAAGGTGCAAATGGGCAGCCGCAGCTCTTGCTGCAAAGAGTTCACAAACCAGAAAAGCTGCTGTTAATTTCAGGGGGTGCAAAGCTGGGCCCATTCTTTATTTACTCCTCTAGACCACACTGGAGCCCAGGCAGCAGAGCATATCTCTAACTGCTTTCATGGGACCTGCCAGAAGGGCCAGCTCAGGGAGAGGCGCTAGTGAGGCAGCTGCAAGCACACTCACTCCAAAAATTTCATTGCATCCTGTCAAATTGGTAGATTTCTTTTTTTCCTCCCCAGTTTCTTCTCTCACATGGGTGAAACCTTGACAGAAAGGTCCTCCACCCCCTCAAATTCAATGGCAAAACTTCCTGACTGCAGTGGTGTCATAATTTCAACTCCCTCCCCGCCCTGGTTTCATTAAACTCCCCAAAGTTGCTAGCAAACCTTTCACACATTGCAACAGAGCCTTCAACTATTTGGATTTGGTTTACATCAGCACTTATGCTCAGACAGATATTGCACAAACGGAGAGTAAGAAAAAGTCTGTCTGTCTGAGAGTTTAGATCTACTGGGGAGGAAAATTAGCACTGAGACCTCCGTCCCCACCAGCAGCACTGCAGGCAGGTCCTGGCTTCTGCAGTATCCTTCACTGCCCTGCCGGGAAGCGCTTTGGTGATGCTCAGCCTGAATGTGTCCCTCCTTGCTTTCACACCATGGCTCCAAGCTATACCTCTGCCTGCAATTCTGCTGGCTCCTTGGCTCGGGTGCCCACGTTCTCCCCCTTTAGTCACACTGCAGCTTGGCTGAACATATTGCACGTTCATCCGCCTTCCTCCACACCCAGATGTCTTCTGTGGCTCTGCCGGAGCTCGGCCCTGCAGGCACCTGGAGCTGGTCTCTGTGGCCACTGTGGCCCCGGGGCACCCAGAGGACTGTCCCATCTCCTCCCTCAGCCTTGGTGTGGCATGCTGGGGGACTGCTATGTAGTGTGAGTGTGCAAGGTCTAATGAGGGAGAAAAAAGAAAAAGCCCAGCTGATTTACTCGACTATCAAGCTACTCAATGGTTTCTTTTCCGTCGCCCTCCTGCAAGCACTCGGTGACAGATGGGGACAGATTGAGTGGTTTGATGGAGTGAGGTAATATTCCACTAAATCATTCCTCTTTCTCTCACTGTCAGAAAGCACCCAGACTTCAGCCCTTCCTTCTGAATCTTCTTGTGTTTCCCTCTGTGGATTTTTTTTTTAATGACAAAGCCATTTTAGCTCTATCTCTGCTAAAATTTCTGAGCGGAGCAAGTGCTGGTATTTATAAGGTATGATAAAATGGGTGTTGTAAAACAGTTAGAAAAAGGGAGGCGTGAATCACCGCAAGACAGAGAGAGTTCTGGTGCTGTTTACTGGTGTTTCTGACTTTTTTTTTCTCTTGGCGTGCTCGGGCTGAGCCCCAGACCCTGGCGCAGGGACCCTGGCCAGGCAGGCAGCAGGCTCCTGGGCAGGTGTGCCGTGGGCAGGCACGCAGGCTCGAACTGCATGTCTCACAGATGGAGGATCCATTTTTTTTTCAGGGATGATTTGTTCCAATGGTTAATCATCCTCACAGAAACGCAGGATTTTTTCTTTTTTTTTTAATGACACACCAACAAATAACAATCAGAAACTTTAGGACGGGCTTTCTCTTCACAGGGCAATCTCTTGATTTCTGCCTACTCTATTAGTGCTGTGATGGCTACCTAAAATTAACTGGGACTTCAGAGCTTCCCCATGCCCTTGCAAGACTAGCTTTGAACTTGAAAGCCTCCTACACAAAGTGCTTTGCGCTACCAACCTGGTCACGGTAGAGGTGAAAAACGTGGCACTGAAGAAAGTGGCTTTCCGATAAATACATCCACAGTACAACCATGCATGGCTCACAAGATCAAAGACAGAGTGCAAGTACTGAGGTCATTAAACATGAATAGAAATACAGAAATGCAACAGCTTGCATTAAAGGCTTAGCTTGACTTTAAAGTTAAGTGATGAAAGCTTATGTAGCCAGCAATTGTTCACCCGTGATAATGCTCTGCTCTTGCCATCAGTAGTTCTGTGCTTTACAAAGGTGAGTAAGAATAATTAATAATTTTTCAGATAAAGTTCTGAGGTGTGGAGTGGTTAATGACTTGTCCCAAGTGAAAATAGGCTCAGAGATGCTGAGCATCATCAGTTCTAGGGAAAGTCAGAGCGCTGCAGATGTCAGCCTGTTGGAAAATCAGGGCTTGGTCACCAGTTCTACAACCAATGGATGAGTAAAGATTTACCCCACGCGAGGTCCTTCATGAATGACACAGCATCAGAGGTCGCCAGCATAAAAGGAGGTTGGGGTAAGACTTCCACCACCCACAGCCCCAGCCCAGCATGACTCTGCACCAGCTTTTAAGACACCATCTTCACTGACGGTCTTTCTCTGGTGGCTCCATTTCTTTGAGATGTTGTATACTTTGTAATATTCTGAAGCTTAAGAACATCACAGCATGGAAGATGCTTCCTGGTTCGTATTACAATAGAGTTAATTGTAGCCTGTGCACTTTTGTAAGCAACTATAAAGGAAGCTGTGCTAAAATTGAGGATTTTAGAGGACCTCTATTAGAAACAGCTCTCATGTTTCTAATTTTTTTTTTATTTGCAGTATTACTATCTAATAAGTTTTCTGGGGTATTCTGATCATCTAATCTGCAGCCTAAGTTAATGAAGTACCTTGAGATACTTAAAATCATGTTCTGCCAATATGTGTCTGTAACTCTGGCCAGAGCCACTTCTTTTGGGGTGGTTTGTTGGCAATTGTGAGCAAGTGCAGGTGCTACAAAGGAGTGATGTGACTGTGCTTAACCGTGTGGGGCAAATGGCAGAGGTCCAGTCAAACTCCACACATCCTTTGCTGGGAAGGGAGGGAAAATGCCAGCTTTGCTCTCCTCTCAGCTCAGCACAGCATGGCCCAGGGCAGTCCCGCAGCATATGGCAGAGCAGCCTTTTGGAGGTGTAGCTGTACCACATCCAGGTAGAGCCCCAGGAAAGAATTGTTGCTATCAGACTAAGCCAAATTCCTGCCCTTTTCCTCAAGGCTACTGGCTTCACACCATTCTGGGAGGCAGCTTTGTCTCCCCTGGTGCAGACCTGGTACTAGAAAAGCAAACGATGAGAGCTTATGGGCTATGCACCCCCCTGCTCATCCTCAACCTCTAGCACAACCACTAAATGAGACCTTTACCCAACAAGATAATTTGGCTGGGGCCAAATATTTCAGCCCTTTTCCTAGCAAACTCATTCCAAATCTAACAGCAGAGCTAGAAGCACCCCACAGTACTCCAAGCGTTGTGTCGTAAATCAGAGATTGCCGTAGCCACTACTTGTTGAGATTTCAGACCAGTGTAATTTTTCAAGCTGCCCTGACATTTAAGTTCATGCTAAGAGCCTCCACTGACTTCGATTTTGACTGGGAACATTTGCAAGGAATGTGTTAAATACCTGGTGAGTGAGTGAAGATCCCAGGAGCAATCAAGATTTTTCCAGAGTAGCTTCTGGTGCAACTGCAATTCATGCAAAAGCAAGCATGCTGTGACCTCTGAGCCAGACTGCAGAGAATCTCTGGGGGAGGTGATGTTGGTATTTCCTGTGATAATTGGTACTCATGTTGCCCAGAATATGGAAAACTATCATACATCTGCCTGGAGGGATATAGAGAAGACTCGATCTATATTCTGGTCGAGCACAGGTAGATGGAAGAGCTGGGAGAGCCCCACTGCTACGCAGCTCACCAAACCCTCCGAGTACTTGGTATTTTGGTCAGTCAGGATGGGGAGAGGGGTTCAGACCATCTAAGTTTTCGCAAGCAAGCCTAGGACTTGCACAACAAGCTGCAATAGCTTCTCACGTGGATGTGGGAGGTGATTATTAACACCCAGCTCTCACCAAGTCTCAGCCATTACCACTTCTGTGCAAGACCAGCAACACTCTGGTTTTTTGATGGGCAGCTGGGGGTATGGAGGCTTACAGCCATACCTCACAGGTCCCAACAGCATCAGTGATGGCTTCCTGTGCTCAGCCTGTTCTCCCTAATGCTATTTCTCTACTTTTCCTATCCAGAGCAGGTTTTCATGCTCTCTGACACCCCTTCTCAGATCTTGGTCAAAGCATTTAATCTCGGTGACTCACCTTCCCCATATGCAGACTGAAGGATGCTGTGAGAACATGTTAATGCTGTGCTTAGGAAATGCTATTTTTTTGCAACTTTCTTATCTTTTCTCAGATTTCAGAAGGAATATTTATCCTCTGGTGCCTCTCCAGCCCCTTCTGGTTTTTTGTACTTTCTTGGTGTACTCTCAGCCAGCAGGATACGCTTGCAAAGTCGTTTGTTGGTGTGCCGGCACTACGTACTGTTTGATTTTCTGCCATGTGTCTGTCCTTGATATTTATTTTCACATTTTCTGGAATGAAGCCCTATTGTACAACACCCATCTAAACCCTGAATTAAAGCTACTGGAGTTCCTTCTCTTTTGTACTAGCAAGCCAGGATCATAATATGCCTGATATTACAGGTACCTAAAATATAAAATTAACTTCAAACAGTGCTGATTCTGCCCTCAAAGTACATCAGAAGTCCTGAGACAGCCCTGGAAGCTACATGCAAGCAAAGGGCACGATACACAGATATTCTTTTTGAACTTTTTTGTATCCTTGTGCTGCAGCAAGGCCAGGTCTGGTTGCCACTGAAGGGTGATAGCAAAGCATCTGGTATCTTCACTGGTAAGAACTGGACTTGCCCATCTAGCAAGGGCTAGATGAGGGATGATGAGATGCTGAGATGGGGGATGCCTATGCACACAGATTAGCATTCAATACAGCAGCAGGGCTTGATAAGCTAAGTCTAAATAAAACCATCAGGTCACCCAAAGGTGATTTTTTTCATCCCCCGCATATATGATTGACTATACAACTTGTTCTTAATTTTTCTAGAAGTGAAAAATCTGGTTCTTGCAGCCTTTAAGAAGGTTTTAAAATAACTATTCTCCCATCTCTGTGGTTTAAATAGAAACATAACCATACTACTTATAGCCTGGAAGAGAGAGAGGATGCCAAAATATCAGGCATTTTTAACAGAGTAAGAGAAAGAAAACATTGGCTTGGGTACCAGCAGGATTAGGAAAAAGAAGGCAAGATTTGAGTTAGAGATTACAGTTCTAGACCCCTACACAGGAACCTTTTTAAATTTTAAGGAAATAAATTCTGCAGAACTTGGAACCCTGCTGAAAAGGCCCAACAGTAAAACAGGCATGTAAGGTATACATGGAACACAATTCCCAGCCACAGCATCGATACCTTGCCCCTAAGTCTTTGTAACACAACTCTACCTCATTACTCTCAAAGATTCACTAAACTATGATCTGATATTCCAGGATGAAAATGTAATTAGCACCGATAACCAATTTCTGCTGTGATCTGAAGTTCTTGACAGCTTTCCTTCAGGACCCAGATGCATTTTCAAACAGCTCTAGAAATGATTGTTAAGTCTCACTTTGTTTTCAAGATACCCCATCCATGGTGGTATTTCTTAGCCCAGATCAGGCAGTATCAGTACAGCTCCACCTTCCTCCTGCCTACCTTCTCTGCAGCTATACTGAAAGCTCAAATTGCAAACTTATCCTTATGCACGTCAAGAAATGGTGCCTCTCTGGTGTTCAAATCTGAGTTGGGAGTGGAAAGCAAGACGTAAAACCAAACCAAAAGTCCCACCTCATTTCATTCCCTGCCTAAATCTGAAGCTGCCTCCTCAGCCCTCTTCTGATCTGTCACACGTCTCTTCTGTGCTCACTTCACAGTCAGGACAACTATTTCTCAGTTGGTGTCTAACAACTTTGGACTACTCTCTACAGAAATATTCTTAGCACATATGCAGATTTCTTCATGGAAACTGAGCTTCTCTCTCACTTTGTGTGCAACTTGCTCCAGCACTGCGATGATCAATGTTTAAGGGTTACATGATACACCAGAAAGAAAGCACATTGGGGACAGTTCCCTCTGAGATGGCTAAAAAGTTGTGTCAAGATCCTGCCATCAAGTTAAAGTACTTTCAGAGAAGTTTTTGTAGAACAATAAAGCAGGTTAAAATGCCATGCTTAATAAATATAAATTACCCCCTAAGAATATAGCTTACAAATGAGTACAGTATTAACTGAGCCACCATGTTAAAAAACTGCTTTGCCAACCAAAATTAGTGATCCACAATTATGTGCTCTTTTCTAGCATTAACAGAGGAGTGATTAGCCAAAACAGAAACTTGGTTTCAGCAGACACAAAGAATTGTGCTATTTAAACCTGTTGCCCATCATGAACTTAAGTCTTCTTAAAAATAGCTTTAGTCACTTTTATTGGTATAAACACCTAAATTGAGATCTAACAGCAAATAAGGATTGTGCTTGTCCATAATAACCTCAGCTGTGAAATCTACTCAGACACAAGACATACAACCTTCCACATACACAAGTTATTTGTCAGCAAAGCAGAATGCTGCCATTCTGAAACAATTACATACAGTAAAGGTTTTCAATATTTTATTAAAGAAAACAGTCAAAATGTACAAGTATTACCCAGGTTTGTAGATAACTTCCTATAAAGGCAGTAAAATATGAATTTCAATCTAGGTTTTAAAAACTGCTATAGTTGATTATTTTTAAAGTTGATATTTTAAAATCACATTTCACAAATAGTTCTGAAATATTACCAAATGAATAGTGCAACAAGAAAATTGAAATTAGTTCTACACTGTTTGCATGTCAAGCAAAAGTTATAAGTAACTGCTTCAAATACTCAAACCATTTGAGAATGAATGAACTCAACAGCTCCCACCAAAAACTGACTTCTGACCACATTAGGAACGTCCTCTTCTTGTTCTTCACTTAAAATCAAATAATAATAAAACAACACCTCTTGAGGTCATCAAAAATAACTTTAGTATAAAATTGTCTTGGCCCTTATCAAATATTACATGAGTAAAATTGTTAAGCCTTTATCAAAACAGACAGGAATAGGGAAACAAAGAAAATGTCATGGCCTTAATCCGTATCTGTTGGAATCATGTCTAGAAACGTTAGAAGCAAGACCAGAAACTCGGAGCCCTGTTTTGTTTTTAAAAACCACACAATCACAAAGAAAAACAGCTTCTTACTGCCTAAGGTTTGGGGGTGTTCTGCTCAAGTACCTCATTCCATAGACAGCAACCTTTTATGTTCTGAAGAGAGCATACGCAAAATATAGAAAAATAAATAAAATAGCTTCTTACAGCCTAAGGTTTGGGTGCTGGGTGGTGGTTTAGTACATCCCCCACAGGTCACACTCTCTTGAGATCATATGCAGAAACATGGAAAATTATATCCATCTTTCTTTTTTTTAGAAAGAGAAAAGCCCCCCTACATCCCAAAGCTCTTGAGATCGCAAAGGATGGTGCCCTGGGTGCTCTGGATGCTTTGGCAGCATGGGAAGTGGGCTCGGAGACAGACCCTGAGCTCCTTGTTGAAGATGAAGCAGAGGATGGGGTTGACCCCTGCCTGGGCAAACGTCATCCAGACAGAGGTGGTCAGGTAGACCTGGGGGATGGAGCTGGCCTTAATGAAGACCCGCAGGTAGCAGGCCACAATGTAGGGGGACCAGAGCAGCAGGAAGAGCAAGGTGATCATGTAGAACATCTTGCAGAGCCTTTTCTCCATCTTAAACTCCTCCAGCACCAGCAGCCTCTTGATTTGGCTGTGGGTGGCCTGCCTGATGCCCACAAGGGTGGGCGGCGTGGGCCCCCTGCCAAAGCCAGCCGTCCAGTTCGCAGCTGCTTGGCCGGTGGCTCCTGGCCCATGGAAGGTCCAGTTCTGGCTGATGGCCGGTACCAGCTGGGCCGGCTTCATCTTGCGGTGGCCGTGGATGAAGAAGAGCAGCTTGATGTAGACCAGGTGGGTGGCAGCGATGACGGCCGCCAGCATGAGCATGAAGCCCAGTGTGTCGTTGGCCTTGACGTAGCGGTGCTCGAAGATGCACTGCTCCTCCTCCCGGATGAACTTGTAGGTGCCCACGTCGAAGACTGGGGGGAAGGCCATGGCCATGGAGAGGGTCCACACCATGCACACCACAGCCAGGCAGGTCCAGCCCGTCATGCGCTTGGCGTAGAAGCGGTGGTGGGCGATGGCCATGTAGCGCGTGACCCCCACGCAGAAGAGCAGGAAGGCGGCGTGGAAGCAGAAGAGCACGGCCAGGAAGGCCAGCACCTTGCAGCTGAGGGGCCCGTGGGGCCAGGCGGCCCCGCTGCGCACCGACAGCATGACGAAGGGGAAGCAGGCCAAGGAGCGGAGCCCGTCGGCCAGGCAGAGGTCCAGCAGCAGGTAGTACGGGGCGCGGTGCAGGTGCCGGTCCTTGAGGATGAGCCAAGCGAAGAGCACGTTGCCCGCCAGGCTCACGCAGAGGATTAAGCCCAGGGTGGCCAGCTTTAGCCCGGAGGCGCTCAGCAGGCCGCCGGCGCTGGGCAGGTGCGGGCTGCTGCTGCTCCCCAGCTCGCTGCTGTTCGCCATCGGGTCCTTCCTCCTCCTCCTCCTCCTCCTCCTCCTCCTCCTCGGCGGCGCCGCACAGGCAGGGCCGGGGTCTCAGCGCCGCGGCAGCGCGCCGGGGCCGAGGGCCGCGCCGCCCGGCTCCCCCATGCCCCCCCCCGCCGCCGTCCTCCCCCCGCCGCCGCCGCCAACGCCGCCGCCCCGGCCCCGGCCGCTCCGGCGACGCGGGGCGCTGCCGCCGCGCTCCCCGCGGGCCATGCGGCTCCTCCGCTCCGCGGCCGCGCTAGGGCCGCGCCCGGCGCCGCCGCCGCCCCATGGGGATGCGCTGACGGGGTGGGGGGGGGCGAGGCGCGGAGCGGCGCGGAGCCACCCCCTTACCACCGGCGAGCTGCTCCTCCGCGCCGGGCGAGGGGCCGGCCGAGCCTGCGCACAGCGGCGGCGGCGGCTCTGCCCAGCTCCCGCCGAGGACAATGGGGTAAATCCCCCTCCCTTCCTCCCTCCTTCCTCCCTTCTCTCCTCCTCCTCCTTCCCTCCGCCCCCCGCGCAGCCCGGCCCCTGCGGAGCGCGGGGCTGAGTCACGCGCGCAGCGGCGCGGAGCGGCGCGGAGGTCCCGCTGCCGCAGCGGGGCGCGGAGCGGAGCCGCCCGCAGCCGGGGGTCCCGCCGGCCCCCGCCCTTCATCCCGGCGTCACTGCGGGGCTTGCGGGGGGGGATGCAGCGGCGGGGGGGATGCAGCGGCGGGGGTGGGCGCCGAGATGGGGCTGGGGGGACATCCCCGCGGGGTGGAGCGGGGCGGCAGGTCCGGGCAGCGCTGATGTTCCGCGGTGGGGTGGCCTCGGGGACCCCCCACGTCCCCTTGGGGAGGCGGAGGGGTGACACCGTTGGTAGCTTATGGCGCCGATGTATCTGTGTGTGTGAGGCAGGTGTGTATGTGCCCGTATACACACGTATGGATACCCGCCACCTGTATGTGTTGATCCATGCATTCACGATCACATTGATCCATGCGTTGGCGATATACCTGTGTCACATTTGCCCATGTGCTTTGGCTAGATATAGCCATTTCCCCCTCTCTCTGCACCCAGGGGAGGCAAATCCAGTAGCGCCTGTTGCAGCAGAGCATCCGGGCCCGCGGTCCCTTGCTGGCAGGGAGGTTTGCAGGGGAAGGAGGTTTGCAGCAAGCTTGTGTGGCAAAGGTTTTGGTGTGATCAAGGAAAAGCTGCCTCTGCAAGCCAGGAGCCTGACATTTGGGGTCTGACTGGGGTTCCCCAGAAGGCAGAACGGGAGGGGAGGTGACAAAGTGTCCCTAACCCACATGGATGCTTTCAGTGGCCTTGTGCAGGGGCTTACCCAGCTCCCAGGCTCAGTTACACAGGGGCGGTGGAGGGCTGGGCAGGTTTTTGCGAGCTGGGTAAAACACCTTTGGCCTGGCTAGCACAGAGCTTCTGCTGATTACCCCCGTGCCATTGGTGTGGGTTTCTAACGGGCAGTTTAATTAATGTAGGCCAGTGAGTTGCTGATCCTTCTCCTTTCTCTCCCACTTTGCCATCCTTGTGTATGTAGGGCAAGGCCTCTCTGTGTGCCTTGTAAGGCACACACCAACATGCGGCCCTGGGCTCGCTGGAGACGCTAATGCAATTATCGTACAGTTACTGAGTTTCCTTCATGGCCTCTTGTGAAGGACACGTCTGAAATCCTTTTTGAGCATTCTATTAAAAGCCATCAGTAAATTCAGCATTATTCCAGAAACGATAGCAATTAAATCGTCTGCATCAGCCCCAAAAGCGGATGTCAGTGGAGCAGCTTTTGAGCAGATCTTTCTGGCTGGTTTCAGAAAGTCTCACTGCGTGCGGCAGGGGCCAGGCACTGACCTCGATTGTGCCACCAGACATCCAGAGCAGCTCTGCTGAACGCCTGGCATTTAAACAGCGGTGGAACCAAAACCAGACTTTGGCCCAAAGATGTGTTGAGGGCAATCTGTAATTGCACACAGCACTTCATTTGCCTGTGAATCTGTTATTTATTGCTAGTCTTAGGAGAGCAAAGAAATCCTGAGAGGGGAAAAAAAAAAAAGTGGCAGATAATTGAGGCTGCTTTTTGCTTCTTACTGGTGCATCTGAGCTGTTTTCAGTTGTTAGGTTTCCCATTTGCACCCAAGTTTTACTGTGACAGAGAATTACCCACAGGTTGTTCAGTGCTTTGTGCAATTTTTAAGGCATTTCTCACATTCGTGCAGTGACTTGAGCACCAGGCGCACGGTGTCCCCTAGGTAGCCCTGGCACCGGCATCAGGTCCCTCGGCATCCTCTTTCTGGAGGAGCCAGGGACACCGTGTACCTCACTTGCCCCCAGTGCAACACGAGACCCCATTAACAGACTCTCGCACAGCAGGGTACCAGCAGCCAGAGCGCTTTGCCAAGCACGAGTACGAGGATCAGTTGTCCTTGGGGCTGTGTGGCTTTTTGGAGGAGCAGAGGAGACCTTATGGCCCATGTTAGCTCTGTGATCTCTGCCATCAAGTGAGCAAAAGTGAATAACACACCTGCTTCCCTCCTCCGCGCCTGCGGGTAGGGTTTCTCCTCTCCCTGAACGCTCGCCAGCGCAGCTGAGCTGGCTCAGGAGCTGCCGTAATTCACTGCTATCTTGCCAGGCCAGCAGCAAATTGCTAGCTCATCTTTCTCCCACCTGTAGAGAGGGGAGAGCCGGCAGAGAATGGTGTTTCATCCATCTCCCCAGACCTGCTCCCCCGATTTGGGGCTGCTATATAGCACTATAGGAGGTGTGAGCCAGGAATTTGGGGCCAGTCTCCTTGCAGGGCTGGCTGAGAGGTGTGATGTTACAGGAACAGCCAAAAGGAATGGAGAAAGTAAGGGGCAGGTGGGGGGGTAACAGTCTTCATACAAGCAGGCTCCTTATCTCCCAAAGGGGCTGATGTGGGGTGAGACCCACCAGGATAACTCTACCTGTTTTACACCCCAGCCCTTGTTCTGATCTCCCTGCCAGAGCCCTCCCTGCTCCAGCCGGTGCCCCTGTGCAGGCATGCCTGCACCTCGGGGTGCTTCACCTCTTCTTTGCATCAGACCCATCATGTCCAACCAAGGTCCTCGCCCAGGCTCAGTCTCAGCCTCAGCTTGGACATTAGGACAGTGCCACATTTACAGTATTTGACTAAAAAATGAGAAATAGGGTATTTTGTAACCCCTTCTGCTGTCGCAGAGCTGCTCGAGAAGCTCTTCCAGACTGCAGGGACTGTGGTGCCTGAGGAGGTGGCCACTATTAAGAGTATAAAGGAGCAGCAGGGACTGCCCTGATACCCCCACAGCGAAGCCTTTGCCCTCGGTGCTGCTCAGCTCTGTGCCTGCTGCCAGGCATCCAGCCCCCTGCCCAGTGGGAGCACCTTTATGTATGGGTGTACCCCTGGCCATGACACGGGTGTACCCCTGGACATGACACGGCACTGAAATGCTGGGCTCCTGCCTCTGGTGCCCAGGCAGGGGCTGGAAACGCTGGGTGTCTATTGATTTGGGCATAGCCGGACAAAAGCCAGATCCATCGCAGCAGTTGTGGGGAACAGGTAATTTCCAGTGATTGTAATGAGCGTGTTAAGCTATTTCCCTTTCTCACTTCGATCACTTTCACAAAACTAGTTTAATGAAGAGCTATTCGCTGCTTACAAAATGGTGCTGCACAAGCTAGATGGATTCTTCTGACCTTTCAGCGTGCTTTACTTGAGTTGGCTGCCTCTTCATGTTCTCCGCTCACTGCCTTGAACGGGGAAGACAGCTGAAATACAGACTCTTACAGCAAATACTGTGGCATATTGCCTTCTTTCCACCAGTCACCGATAATCTTCCTGAAGCCTTAGCGTTTATTATTGGTGGTGTTATTTGTGTTCTTGTGTCTGGGAGCTCTGCATAACGTTTCTGGAAAGAGAAGTGACCTGTATCCTTGGTACTACTGTAGTAGAAATCAGTGTTATCTCTGGTGTGACATAAGGAAGAAGTAGGAAATGTCTGGACATGCCTGAAGGACAAACCCAGAGCCCTTCCATGGCTGAGATGGCACTGGGAAGCAGGACAGGTGAAAGCAGTCAGCCAAAAAACATTTGCTGTCACAGATAATTCAGGCAAGGAAAAGTTTTCAGGCTTAGTAATCAGGGAGATGAAAAGGTCAGTCTGGAGCAGAAAGGGATAACAGAGGCTTGAGTCGGATGCTGGCACAAGAAAGATTTGGATCCTCCTTCCCAGTTTCCTGTAATTCCCAGACAGCTCTCTGGATGATATTCATTATTTGTGTTATCTTTACACCTAATGGAGTGAGTCAGGGGCCAAGGTGCTCCATAAGCAAAACAAAAAGCTGTCCCTTTGCCAATGAAACTTAAAATCCAACTGTGAGATGGGAGAGAGAGCTGATGTGAACCCTAGAGAAGGGGGAGGACGAGCAAACAGTGGGGCTGCAGCCTGGGGAATGGCATCCGTGTAACCGTGGCTATCACTCATCCCTGCAAAGGGAGGAGGGAGTGCAAGGAGATAATGAGGTAGGTTTGTGGGTGTTTATAAGGATCATGATAATACTTTGTGACAACGACAGAACAGAGGATGACACATTAAGGTAATGTTTGGGCACTGGCTAACATGAAAACAGTGTGAGAAGTTTAATTCTGCAAAATTTACAGTACTACCCAAAATAACTGCTTTGCACAGGAGTCATGCTTGCCCTCTGTAACTGGGGCGCAGCCACGGTACATGCCAGTGAAATGAAGACAGATTTAAACCAACACTGGAAAACCCTCACCCTACCTCTTGCTTGCAGAGGGTCCAGATGTCAGGTCGGGGATGGGGCACTGGGGACTGCCACCAGGCTGGGAAGAGCATGGGCAAGCAGAGGCTGGATCTGTGCTCAGCAAAGCACTAATAAAGCATTTTTGATGTGGTCTTGCTCTCAGAAGTATTAGCACAGTCGTGCAAAATGTACAGATGACACTGAAGTGGATGAGAGTATTAATGTCGCTGTTGAATCCTGATTTCCTGGATGGCAGCGGAGGATCTGCAGGCGAACAGTCACAGAGCTGCAGCTATTTGGCAGAGAGGTATCTGACAGCTAGCTATCACATTTTTCAAGGGCTTATTCCTAGCTGTTTAATACTTCATATGCTCTCTTGGGGAGGGAGGAGAGAAGAACGGAGGAGTATATTTGGCACAGCAGGGAAGTGGACTCGGGTCTTTTCCATCCCTCAGTGCAGTGCTGCTGCAGAGGGAGAGAAAGCCTCCTTCCACAGCAGTACTAATCCTCCTCCACAGTGAGCTGAACGTTTTGAACTTGAACAACTCCTCTCATTTTTCCCCCATGTGATTGTGAGTCAGGCTGAGCTTCTCTATTCTTCTCCATAATTGAGTAGGAGATTATTTTGACTGGAAATAACCAGACACAGGTATCATGGCTGTGAATGCCTCCATGCATGCCACTTGCTAAAAGTTCTGTAGCCTTCTGCAAAGGGAGCTGGTCTTTAAAGACTTTGCTCAATGGAGAAGGAAGAAAAGCAGAGGGGAAGAATAGCTCCTTCCTGCTCACTTCTAACACTAGCTCTGCTAAACTTAACCCACTGAATTGTTGGTGACACGCTGTTCTTCAGAAGCAGCTCTTTGGTGGAAGAACTCCCCTGTGACATGGGGAATAGCCGCAGTGAGACAGGAAATATCCCTGACGTGATGGCTTTCTACAGGAGCTTGTAGCTGAGATCCAGTCCCACGGACATGCCGAGAAAGTTATGAAAAGCCATTCCTATAAAATCTTCAGGGACACCCCCCCAGGCACAGATTTAACTGTTTTTTCTTTTCCGTTCTCTGTAGTTCTCTCTCATGGGATAGAGACCTTGGTGCTTGGGTTGCACTTCCCACCGCTCTGCCCTGGGGACAGTGAGTGACCGGAGGAGCGCAGGGCAAGGGAGAAGCAGATGCAGTGTGAGGCCATGTTGGGGCGCGTGGCTTCCTCCGCTGCCGTGGCCGGTGATGCTGCGAGGCGCCGTGCCCTGCCGGTTTTGGCTCTCGGTAGGTACCAGGGAGGCGGATGCAGCCCCTCCTCAAGGCTGAGTTTTAGCTGCGCGCTCTCCGACTAGCAAAGCTGGATACTAAGGAGCATTTCACAAGATCAGGCTTTCTCCAGTTTATACGTAAGTGGGATTGCTTCGGGCTATTGAACCAGTCTGCTGCAGACTAGCCAACCCCAGAAATTTTCTCTGTGCTGTAGCAACCTCAAGCCACTGCTGTTCTGCTTGTGCATGTAAAGTCTCAGCTGCTTACTGAGGAGCTAATGAGCTTTTGGAGATACATGGGTGCTATAAACTCCTTAGGCCGGAGATAAGCAGCTTATTGCCTTTAGGAGCACTGCCAGCCTTTGGCTCTGCTGCTGTGGTGTTTCTCAGGCCCCAAGTTCTTCATTAGCAGGAAGGGTTATAACGTCTTGCAATAAATAAGTGTATTCCTAATTACATGCATACATGCGTGTGCTGCAGCCATCTCCAAGGGCTGAGGTAAAACCTGGCAGCAGGACAAACAGGCAACGACAGGCTTTACACGCTGTGTTGTCATGTCTCCCTGCCCGAATGACTGCAGCCCTTGCAAACTGCCGTCCCTGCACAGGGACCATGCCATCTCGGCAGGACAGGATGAATCCACCACCCTTGCCATGGTGAAATGGCCTTTGGCACCCAACAGAAAATTCACCATGGACAGTGTGGGCAGCCTCAGAACAAAAGAGGGCTGTTTTAATTATGAAACAACTGATTTCCATTGCTACCTTTTCACTGCTTTCGGATAGATCTACTATGAACGCCTGTCTAGAAAAATCACTGGGTAAAAAAAAAGAGGTAATGCACAACTGAAAGTTCACCGTTGAAGTCACTGTGAAAGCAGGTTTTTATTTCCTTAGCATGAATTCAGCCCTTGCTGTTCTCCACTCGCTGCCTACAGTGTCTGCCATCAAAATCAATCCTGCTGCAACTGGTCAACAGGCTGCAGTTGCTACTCTTACTAAATGCTAAAGAGAGCCTTCAAATAAAATCTGCTTGGCTAGTCAAAGCATCTTCATCTTACATACTACTCAGCTATAAATTAGCCCAACAACACTCTTTCAAGGTATAACTAGGAACATAATTTGGTATGCAACTCTCAAATTTTTGTTTAGTTGCTCTCCTTGGAGCAGTTTGGAATTAATCTAGTCATCAGGGAGAGTTATTTGAGGTGCTGGAAGTACCTTCTGATTCCATTTTTTAACTCGAGTAAATAAAATCTGAAAGCTGATTTCTTTGCTGCCTTATTGTCCTTATATATTACCTTTCCTGTTGGTTTATACCTGTGCATAGCTTAGACTGAAGCCAGAACTGCTCTCTTATTTTGTCACTCTGTAAAAATGGATATCCCCTCCTTGCCTACAGCCCCTTCCCCCTCCATAGCTGGTTGAAATGAAAGGATGAGCAATGTAAAAATCTTCAGTGTGACTAAAACTGTGAGAGTCCATGAACACTACTTGAACACTAAATTCTTCGTTAAACGGGTGTTGTCTGTTTACATAAAGCCCTTGCCAGGGTGCCGCAGTGGGATGATTATCCAGCAGCATATTTCTGTGACCAAGAGCAGTGGTTCGGGGCTCAGCCCAAGGCTCCCCACCACTGCTGCTGGAGCAGTACAGACAGTTCAATGCCATGTCTGGAATTCAAATCAAGCCATCACCGGATTTGTGTTCCAAGGGCTGAAAGTTGCTAACTAACCCTTCTGTACTTAAATTACTTCTTCAACAAAGGCATTCTTTCGTCATTTAATTTTGAACTATAGAATTAGCACATAATAAGGTTTTGTGGTTTAGAAGTGTTCACGGGTCGGTCTCAACCAACTTTGTAGGCTAAGTAAAGTATGAGAAACATTTTTTACCAGTCTATCCTATCAACTGAGCTTTTAAGGCAGGCTGATAAAAAGGAATCTATTATTTTAATAGCGCTTTCTCTCTGGTAAAAGGTCTTGCTAACTTACTGAAATAGAGCTTGAAATAACAGATAAAAATGGTCAGAAAAGCTGTGATGTAGTTTGGAGCTGAGTGAAAATTGTGACCAAAATCTGAGCCTGCCCAAACCCTGAGTTAAATGCCAAAATGCCCCAGGATCGTGCAAGCTGTTAAGGATACCAAGCAGCTTATTTTTTGGGGTTGTGTTGGGTTTTTCTTAATTGTTCTATGCGAACGGTTTTTCTTTGGGAGGATTGGGTCATTTAATTTTTTATTTATTTAGCCTTTTAATCTTGCATTTTATCTAATAAAGTTCACTTCAGTGATGCAGGGCTGATGAGGGAAAACCTCTCAGAGCTCTGTTAAATCTGAAGTCTTCATATCTGAGAGGAGCAGGGTATGGGCTTTTGAGAAGATCCAACAGGATTTCACATTTTTTGTGATATTGAAAAAATTGTTGTGGTTAAGTAAAAACTTAGAGGAAAAAAAAGGCATTGGTTATATGCATAGTAGAAAAGCCTTGCAGGAAGCCTCTGTATATCATTTGAATGCCAGTTGAATTACCTTTACTATAAGGACATGATGACTGGGAGGATCGTGGAGAGCTGCATGAATTTCATCCATGCAATGCGTGATCCCAGCCTGGGAAACAAACCTCATCTGCCAAGTTCTGTAGGGCCTTTTCCAGCTGTTCTTCTCAAAGGAGGGACCCAGCTCTGCTACCAATAAATAAAGTGGGAATTTTGATATTGATTTTAAAGGGTGCTAAACTGAGCTCCTTGAAAAGGGAGCAACAGCATGCAATGCTGCTTTACTTTTTTTCTTATTAATGTGACTAATTAAATGTTTGTATTTTTTAAGCACTAACTGGTTTTTGATGGTTGTTTAGAGACTTTGAGAAAGTCAATAATTTTGATGAAATAAGACTGTAGACTCCAGAACAAAGTCCACATGGAATCCGTGATGTTGCTAGGATACAGCTATTAGTATTTTCAGTGGCTGGGGTATTTTTTTGGTGTGTTTTTTTTAATAGAGTCGACCTAACCTCTCTTACAAACCGTAGAAGAATACGTGATGCCTGATCCCATTTACACGACGCTCCCTCAATTTACGGTAATGAAGCCAAACTTGACCCATTAGTTTCAGCCAATTTATTTGTGAAGAAGAAACACAAAGAGTAATTTTGACCTGAGCTATAGGGAGCACATGTTAGCTGAATCTTGATTTTTTAAAATGATGTGCAGGATTTTCTCCCTGTGGGTGTGACATTGCTGAAGTCAGTCTCCCTCTAGTGGTTTATTTCCAGAGGGGCCCTTGGCTTTCCTGGCTTGGACGGGTACCAAATTTCATAGTGTGATGCAGAAAGTTGAATGACCCCTATGAGCTGAACCGTAGAGCAGCATTGAGCTCATAATTTTTAAGAGATGATCATAAAACCTATACAAATATTCTTTTCGGTGGTTTTTGTATTTTAGAATTTATTTATTTTTTACAATATGAATAGTAGGTGAGGCTTTCCATCCCAGGCTGACTCTGTGGTACAGGCTAACATGGTTTGCTCAGTGTGTAGGATGTGACTCTTGCACATTGTTTCCTTCAGCTGTATACTGGGATGCCTGTAAAAAAAAGATCAGTATTTAAGCTCATGTTCCATACCAAGGCCAATGCCAGATGTGGTGCTAATAACATTCTTTTCGATTTAATCTAACAGAGAATAGCATTGTGGATGGTGCTATTTTGGGATCCCCATGTTTGGGGAAGCGCTAAGTGAAACACTCTACAGATACTTTACTGGGAAATAAGGAAAAGAAAGCTCTTTGGTGTTTGTTTCCAACATGCAACTTAGATTTGAGGTCTGTCAGGTTTCTTGCCTTTATGCCCCTGACCTCACCTTTGCTGGGCTTCTTTCTTTAGCACCCAAGCTAGCTCCAGTGCCTTACAAGTGTGGGGAACAGGAAGGGGAGGGATGAAGGCAGAAGCCTAGGATCCAAAGCTAAGTAAGAAATTCAAGTCTAACACCCGGTGCATGGATTGAATGCTGCGTTAAGCCAGTTCACCTCCCTGAAGATGGCTAGGTAAAGAATAAAGATCTAATCTAAACCATATTGAAGTCAATACATGCCTTTACTTAACTGTAAAGGGTTTTGGATGAGGCTCAACCTTCCTTCACAAGCAATGGTAGCTAGAGAGCTGTGATTCTACAGTGCATCAAGGATCCTGGAAACATTGATGTCTTTCCAGCTAGTACACTAATCTGAGGTAGGTAGAGGACTGGTGCTGCCTTCTTCATGTTCACATCTGGCAGAATTCGGTCCTGTGATTTGCTTTTTCATATACCAGAGATGCAAGTTGGCCTTGGTTTTCCCTTTATAAACTGTAACAGAGAGAAATCTTGGAGAAATTTAGAATTACCTGCCCCAGAAGTTAGCAAGCTCCCATTCCTTTTTCACAGGCCCTTGGACCCGGAGGTTATGAGATGTCATCGTCCTCTGGTGAAGCATTTTACAATATGTTCAGTTACATAACAACTTTAAGGGTAAGGTTTTACTTTTGTTTGACTTTTACTTAATGCTCAGCTGCTATTGGGCAATCAGGAATCTTGCTGCTTAAAACACTTTCCTTTGGATGCTGCTCCGTAAAAGCTGCACAGTGATTCCCATGATAGTGATTCTGGAGCCAATTTTGTCTTTCATTATTGTGTTCACTTTTCAGGCTGAAGTTTCCACACAGTGTCCTGGCCAAAGCTGATTTGATTTTGGTTTATAATTTGAGCGAGAACTATTCCATTGATTTTGTTTATATAAAAAATATGCATTTACTCCTAGCATGTGGAACAGAATTCTTGCACTTTTTAACAGCTCCACAGCTCAAAAAGCAGACATACAAATTCAGTATGCACATGGTCTTCTCTGAGATTTGTTCTAGCATCACTCACAGCCAGTAAGTTAGTAGGAGTCCTATGTTTACAAGGAGGTCATGGACACTTATGGGATGCCCGTGAACGCATGAACTGGCTTTACTTTTGTGTAATTGTATAGATTTTTATTTTTTTTAGACTTTCACAATGCATATGTAGGAACTTTTTTAGTAAGGAAGGAAAAGATCTAGTTGAACTGTACTTCATTTTGGACTAGTGAATGGTTATGTCAGTTGTACAAGCTAAGGAAAGATCTGCTTGTTTGACTTCGGTAGGTTCATGCATTTGAAGGAAGACTTGTATGAACGGGAGCTTGCAGGAACCGGCTGTGTGAGGAGCCTCTTCCGTGGAGCAGTGCTTGGTACTGTGCGGGAAACCTTCTGTCCCAGGCAGGACTGGACTCAAGCCTGTGAGAGAAACAAGGGCAGCGAGCCAGTTTGTTTCTAACAAAACAAAGTTATGCAATATCATTTAGTTCTGACATGTTCCCAATATGCAGCAAATGAAGAACTCACTAAATACAGTATCTCTCTGGCCATATCATTTGAATATAACTTGTTTCCATGACAACCTCTGCTTAACAGCTTGGCTGATATGAAATCATTCCTAGATGAGGGAGCTTTTGCCAAAAGCATTGGGATTCAACACTTTAATATCATGTTTTAGGTTTTAAAAAACATTTATTGAAGCCTCTGGAAGCAAATATCAACTAAAATCCCCTCATCCTCACCTCTGCTTCAGCTCTTGGTTGATCAGTTTATCTTCCTGGGAACCTCTCAGAAGCAGCTCTTGTGTTACTTAATATGCTTCTGAAGTCCCAGGCAGTGTTTCAAGAGCAAGTGATCGTGACACCAGCATTTGGTAGAGAAATTACATTTCATGGCTGTTGGCTCAGCCTGCGAGGCAGCGGGGCAGCAGCTGGGCACAGCAGCCAAGGCTTGTGCTTGAGCCATCGCTCAAGTCCGTGAATAATAGTTGGAGCTCCAACTACCTCTGCCTCAGGTTAAAAAAGAGGAGCTTCAGCCCAATGTTTCACACAGTTCATTTTGTATCAGGAGCACTGAACAAACAAACCCAGGTTATCTATTAGATGTTTTCTAAGGTGCGGTACCTGTCGCCCCAGAAATAGCTGTGGAACGCTTCCAGTGTGGAAATGACTGCTCATATGGTGCTTGTTCCCTTCCTCCTTTCCAGGTGCTACATTGCATTAGAATATAGCTAAAATAAGCCTAATGCTTTCCTAATATTTCTCATGTACGCAGGCACTGCAGTTGCCACAGCGATGGTACACAACTGTCAGTGGGAGAAAGGATGGTCCTGACAGTTTTAAGAGGCAGTCTGCCCCTTTGAACCTCCGTTGCTTTATGTCACAGGGTTTTCCTGGACTACCTGGGAGCAGGGGCTGTGGGAAGAGCTACTGTAACATGCAAATAACATTTCAAGCACATCTATCGTACCCATTGCTGTCAAGATTTTGGGATCAGCAAGGATTCTAAGAGTAGGCATTTAAATCTTAAGTAAAACCATGGGAAGAATTATGAAGTATTCATTGTTTCTTCTGGCTATGATGTGCCTTCTTCAGTGCTAATTAGCCCTAGCATGGAGCAACTTGGGCCTTTGCTGTGGCAAAGAGCTTCAGGTGCCTGAAACTGGATGCGGGCAAGCAGTACTAGGACCAGACAGAATGGGGCAGAATAATATTTCACACTCCAGTTGTTTGGGTTTTTTTTCCTCCCCAGTTGTTACCTGGGAAAATTTCAGCTGTTACCCATCTGAAATCAGCTGAGCTAATCTACTGCCTGATTCCTGCTCTCAGCCACACAGTCCTGCTTTATAAGCAGAAAGTTACCTGTTTACCTGGAGAACTCTGCAAGCAAAAGGAGGATATGGCTGGGAGAAGATGTAAGGAATAGAGGCAGAAGTCAACTCTTTTCTGTGGTGGTGAGCTTTAAGCAACTTGTCTCACCTGTGCACCATCTTGTAGCACAGGACTGCCCTATAACACAGTTTGTTTATGGTAAATCTGCTTGAGAAGGTACAAAAGCACAGGAGATAGCACCACCAGCGTTTCTTTAAAAAGAAACCTTCCAGATATATGGCAAATAAAAAAAATATTAATGAAAGCCCTATAAATATCTCTCTCTCTGAAGATGCTAATAATTTCCTGGGATTTTTAATCTCTGAACTGATTTAATTCAAGGTGTGTTGGCAGCACGAGGTGGATAAGCAGAATCAGAATGTTGTTCTCATGATCATTTTTCCTTGTGAGATCCATCTCGGGAGATGCGTTTTTGCCTCTGTGTCACGACTTCTTAGAAATCTCTGTAGGCAAAGGATGTGCTAATTCAATGCATCCTGTGATTGCCCTTCCTCCACAAGCAGTTTAATTTACTGTTAGTTGAGATTCCCACAATGTACCTTGTGCCACTGTGAAGCCTGGTATTTACCGATGTAAACAAGAAATAAACGGAGGCTTTACATGTCTCATTTGGAATAATGGTACAGGCTCTGCTGCCTGGTACCTGCTCCCTGTCTCGGAGGTGTGGGGGTTGTACTTCTATATTGTTCCTTGCAGCTCAGGTTGTTTATTGCAGAATAATTTGTTTTCAACCTGAGCTATAATGTTTTAAATGATGAGCAGCTCTCCAATAATGGAATCTGAAGGTTTTCGCTGAAGTGTGTGGTTCCTGTCAGAGACAGGTGCTGGATTCAAAGTTAGCTAGTTTTTGTAATATAGTCTTGTGGGTTTGGCCTTATTTCCAGAGTGATGCTGCTGCATATCCAAAATGTAATACTTTGTTGGCAACCTCAGCAGAGGGTACCAAAAATGTATTAGCTGTGGAGGCTGTCAATGGCCATCACAGAGGCAAGATGTGGCCCTTTAGGGTCGTAAGAAATTAGCACTCTCCTCCTCTCCTCCTGTCTTCTCCAGCTCTTCTGAGAAACTGTGCCTAGATACAGCCATTTATTGTGGGTTTTTTTTCAGGATTAACATTTTTGGTGGGCTCACCATTAAAATAGAAAACGCTTAGAGTGGGCATACCAATGAATTTTTAGATTTCAATCTCTCCCAAATGGTCATTATCTTGCCTTCTATTTAAAGAGGAGTAAATTAAATTGCAGGAGATGGTACAACTGGTTTTCCAGATCTTATTTAATTTGCCTTAGCAGTTAGCATTTTCCATCTGTACAACATAATCATTAACTTTTCTTGTTTCTTCATTGTCACCGTACAGACTGCTTTTTATGGGTGATCTCTGCCCTTTCTTACTGTTAGATTTTTATTTCTTTAAAGGAGTGTGTCTTTATTGATTTTTCTTTTAGGATGAAGTCTATATAAAATTATTCATCCTACTAAATGTGCTTGCAAGGAAACCTCTGTGATTCATGGTCTTTGATCCTGCTATCACTTACGTGGGTGTTTAACTTTACTACTGTGCATAGTCCCACTAGGGAGAATCTTAATTTAAAAAATACTATTATAAAAATAATGTGAGGTTTTTAGCACATGTCCATGCTGGATTATGAGGAACATCTCCCTGTAAAACCAAGCATGTAAATTAAATAGGCAGTAGAGAAGATGAGACAGATAAATTATTCCTCCCCCCCCAAGTCTGGAAAGGTTCCTTTGTGTTATTGTCTCCACTCATGGTCAGTTTGCATGGTACTCATCCCTCCATCTTGGGAACGTGCAAGGGTTTTGTGTCCTAAAACTTGGGTTTCTAGAGAGATTTAGTTTCTGGTCAGCATTGCCAAGCCAAACTGAGCCTGAAGGTTATTTCCTTCAGAAAGGCAGCCCCAGAGACTCGTCAGGTCTGTGGCGTGGCCTGTGAATGTGCAGAGAAGGGGCTGCTAGCAGGGTGCTCGGCGTGGGATGGTACCTGTGGGGTACCCAGCGCCTTATGGCCGGGGGTCCTCGCAGAGGTCTAAGGGAGCAGATCACGGTCTCCCTTTTGCTGTGCCCCACAGGGCGGGCAGAGACGTGGGTGGGGGCGAGCACATGTGCTGGGCCTGGGTCAGGGCCCCTTCCTGGAGTCACCTGTGCCCTCCGGTGAGCCCTTGGCCACCTCCGTCGCCGTCACCATCAGTGTGTCCCCCTTGTCCGTCTGTTCTTACCGCCGCTCCCTCGGCTCAGCAGGTCCTTGGCCCTGCGGATCTGTCCCTTCCCCTCCCTGCCGTTGTGTCCCTCCCCTGTCCCGAGTCCCCTTGCCCTCACCCCCATCCATCCCTCTTGTCCGGCGTCCCTCCCCTTGCCCGGCTCTCCCCCACCCCCGCGGCGTCCCTTGTCCCCTCCCCGCGTCCCGGCCCGCCCCTCGCCCCCCCGCCCCGGCCAGGGAGATGGCGCTCAGCCCCCCCGAGCGGGCGGCGGCGGGCGGCCGGGGCGGGCAAGCGGCCGAGCCGACGGGGCTACCGCTCCACTCGCCTTGGACCTTCTGGCTGGACAAGTGAGTGAGGGCGGGGAGGGCGGGGGGGAAGGGGATGGGGCGGGGGGGGGGCGACGGGCGGGCAACAGCCCTGCGGGACGGGGCGACCCGGGTGGGGTGTGGCGGGGAGCTTAAAGAGGGGGGAACCCCCCCAAAAGCCGCCCGTCGAAGGCATGTCTGCTCTTTATCAGCTTCGCTCGTCGAACAGATTGGACAGCGGGAAATGAATCTTGCGCTGCAGATGGGAAAAGTGCCTGTGTGGCGGCCAGTTATGTCTCTTCCCAGCTGAGGGGGAGCGTTAGCGTTTTCTGGGAGGTAGTTAATGAAATCGGGTTTGGAAACGCTTTCGGTTTTGTAGTTCAACGGATTCGGGCAACGTCTGTGGTGGTTTAAATTCTAAATTTAGACGTGACGCTTGCAAGCCCCAGAAATAGAAGGCTAAAGGTTATGCTTTGCTGCTGCAGTGTTTGTACATCGCGGGGCTGTCCCTGATGGCCCGAGTCCCACCGACTCGGCCGTGATATGTTGAATTTTATAACTCTTCAGTAGTCAGGTTTGGCTCCTCTAGATGATCAGGAGATGATCCTGTAGATGACCAAGGCCAGGTTGAGCAACCTGGGCTAGTGGAAGGTGTCCCTGCCCGTGGCAGGGGGGTGGGAACTGGATGATCTTTAAGGTCCCTTCCAACCCAAACCATTCAGTAATCAGTTCTTGAAATCTTAAGTGATCTGGTTTGAAGGATTAGCTAAAACTTATTAACTAACTGCAGTGTTTGTTTCATGTGCTTGAAGTTTTAGTCTCTAATGATCATGGAAAGCTGCTGCCAAGGGAGCTCACCCCTGTGGTGCATATAGCTGGGCATAGGGGGAAAAGTGTCAAAGTCAAAACTGAAATACAAAGTTTAAAACCAGAATTAGATTTTTTTTTTTCCTAGTGTGTATTATCTGGCATCTTGTTTTCAGTCTTCTACATCTCCCTTTTCTCAATTTTCTGTTGTATTTCTCATCTCCCCCTGCTCCAGAGGGAAATTTCTCTCCTGTATAAACCTTTCTGCCACTGAACATACTGCCTCATACTATCAGCAAAATTATCTTTTTTTGGGTTTTTTTTTGGTAACTTTTCAACTCATGACAGAGAAATAGCAAGAAACTGTTGAAAGAACACAAATATTCTCCAGTCCTGCAAATCAAATCTTATAAATAAACCCACAAATTCTTTCTGGTTAATCCTTTTGAACTCATGATGTAGTTATGGTCAGGTTCAGGATCCTAGTTGTGTTTTCTGTTTGTTTGTTTTTAAAAAGCACCATTTGGACTGCTGTTTAAGCAAGCTACCATCCAGATCTGTTTGTTTACACAAGCCATGTGGAGATAAGCATGTCTATCTTTTATAATCAGCATCAGAAGTTAAAATCCATTTCAAGTTCCTGAGTTGCAGCATGATTTTTTTTATTTTTCCTAAGTCTTGGTTCCAGTGTAATTTAGATTCTTAAAATTCTGTTATTCTATAGATTTTTTTTTCTTTGTCTTCTTCCTGATCCCATATAAGTGCATTTAATTAGGTAGTATTGTTGTTACTTAACTTAGAAAACCAAGAATGTATCTATAAGGAAAAAAAAGTGGGACCATATATACACAAAACTGTGTGTTTTGTTTACCAGCAACAGTGATAGAATAATGGCAGGGAACAAAAATGACAGCAAACAAGGCATGTTTCACACATTTAAAAACCGTTTAAGGCATTAAAAAGCACACAAGAGATACAACCATGAACTTAATTTACTGCAATGTGTGGAGGTTCATGTGTCTCTGCAGAGTCCCACAGAAGCAGCTGTGACATTTATTGGTATACCCACGTGGATCTGATGGAGGGATCATTGCTTAGGCTTGTATAGAACGGACTTCCCATTGAATATGACTTTTTTAACTTACTTCAGTAGTATATGGTGTGGAGCAGTGTTTTTCTCATGAGATGGTATTGATTTTTGACTGCTACTACAGTTTACCCTGTACTTGGACTGAAAAGCAGGAAGAAGTGACGCTTAAAGATAAATAGATGTTGAGATGGATATGTAGTTATCTTTTTCTATTAAATTACTGTGAGAGAGATCCACATACATTTTAACATCTCCAAAATGTATCTTTTCATTAAGCCACACTGTTCAAATAAATATCCATCAGCTAAGCAGTACTTTCTATAGCAACTAGTGATATGCTACCAAGTGATTCTCATGGGGTTCATGACCTTGCTTTTATCATAGTGTCACTCGATACATCTCCTGCTTTAGAAGTAAATGTCTTTGTTTTATCTACATCAGCACTCGTTTCTGTGAATGCCTTGGCACAGGCTTAACATCTGGAGGCTGGGATCCTGTGACCAGGTTCTGGTTCATTGCCATTATCTCACACATGTCACAGGGCATCTGCATTTCCCGTAAGTGCTAAGCCTTTCTTGGTATGTGTGTCTGAAATAGTAACCATCTGATATCGCTCTCTTGTATCTTACCCCGTATATGCTTTAGGAAAGTGAGCGTGATGAAAGTGTTTGGGAGGATATTGTTCACCAGTTTGACCAATAAGATCCCATCTATGATCTTCAAATGCTTGCAGGTCAGCTGTTTCAGAGAAGAAGGCAGAGAAGCTGTCAGGTGTTTTTCTCCTAAGAGAAACGAGATTTCCTTTTTAACTGTTAAAATGTTTTAAGGTCATGTGCTAAAAGTTTTGGAACCAGGAATTTAGATGTGCTGTTTCATTTTTTCATTCTGCAGGTTTCCAAGTTCATAACTCTATGTCTCATTCATGGTACTTTTGCATGCAGTGATGTTACAGGGCATGGGGAACTTCAGCAAGTCTTGCAGATGCCTTTGGTGCCACCTTGGGAAGCTGATTCATGCTGGTGGCTTTTCGCATTCGTGTTTATCTTGGTGAGGCTCTGGATTGGTGCAGGGTCCTGCTTATAGTGGCCTCTGGCTTTGAAATGGAAGATCTCCTTCCTAGTTTTTGCTACACTGTGTAGTCTTTCAATTTTTTTTTTTATAACAAAGTGTTAATATGCATCACTGACTATAACAAATTAAAAACAAGGATTACAAATCTGGTCACTATATTCATGTTGTGTAGCACATTCAACAGGGGGTTGTGCAAAAGCAAAAGTCAAGTGAAATGACCATCAAAGACTGGGATGTCCTGGATAACAAGCCATGTTAGGCACTTGAAACCATCCCTTAATGGGATTTGGGGTTTTGGGTCTGGTTGTGATCTTTGTGTAAATATGAAGCGGTGAAGCTGATTATGCTTTTTGATGTACACGTGGACATGATGCAAATATTCTACTTTGTAAACCTTGCAAATCATGGCTGTCGTTTAGCCTGGGTACTGTATGCCCTCTTATGTTTAATGCTACACCAAGTAAGCCTTTCCCTACCGAAGGAACAGAAGGAATATACTAGAACTAGTAGCTGTCTGATTTTTCAGCTTCACGATGAGAAGGTGGAGGTTTTGTCAGTGGTAACAGTTTTTGGTCCAATGTGTGTGCGTGCCCATAATAATGAATAATATAATATATTAATAATATAATAATAACATAATTATAATGCCATCTTTTGAAGATCTAACTGCATCTGAGCTGCCAGTATTGCTAGCAGGGGCTGCTTTCAGTCAACAGTGAGGAAAATACCAGTACCCTTCTGTACAAAACAGGCCTATCAGAAATTGAGCACACATTGCACAAAAGCCTAGTACAGAAGTCCCATTTCCAGACAAACCTTGTCAAAGATGCACTGGCTTCCATGGATGTCTGAGTGTGCAGCAGGGCAGATTACGTTGTGGGATCATGGCCTGCCTGCCTTGTCTTCTTGCCTGACTCCTAATGGTGCTTTTTAGGCAATTTTGTTTCTATTGCAGGAATAGTTTAACTCTTCTGTATCTTGGTGAGGGGAAGAATATGCTTGTAAACGTTGTCAAATATAATGCAATGTTATTAGTCTATTCCAGGAAAATGGAAATATTATTGCATAAACATATTATCCTTATGTGCTGATTTTTCTCTCTCCATGTTATACTGATGAGTTCTACATAAATAAAGTTTGATAGATAAATTCTGATAACTGAACCATTTTCATAATAATTGTGAATCTTCATAACTGAACACATCAGATATTGGAAACTAAACTTGATAATTTCCCTTCTTCCCTATAGCAAAATCTTATTTATCTAGGATCATCTATTTAATCTATTAAAGCTTATGAGTAGGTGGCTTACAATGAAAAATGGTGGTTAATATTATAAGAATGTTCAACCCGGTAAATCCATTTTGACAGGCTTTGATGGCTTGAAATCAGTCTTTGTATTCAGAATGGATTACCAGATTTGTTTAGTTGCCACAGCATGTTTTTGAGTTTATGCTTTGTAAGTAAATATTTTGCTTATTTATACCAAAAGCAGTTGCAGCTAAGTACTTACAGGGATATTTTCAAAAGTGCTTGGCAGCTTTTAAAGCTCCCGCTAAGGCCACGATAAGATTCCCGCTGGGAAACAAAGGCCAGTGTGAGCACATATGAAAAAACTTCTATCCTTAATTCTTTGCAGGGAAACAGAAGAGCTACAGTTCAGCATCAGACATTAACATAAGCACAACCACCTGGAGGTTTATTCATGGATAAAACAATGGAATTTATCTTTGTGTCCTTTGTTCTTTATTCATGCTGGAATAATGAAAGAGTAGTGAAACAAGCTGATACTAGGATTCAGTTCACATAGGTTATTCTTGGTTCCAAGTTCCACTTTTATCTGACGCCCATGTGGTTTACTGTGAGATGCTGCATGGTGGGTCTGGCCTGACTAGGCAACTCGATTATTCCTGATACTGCACTAAAATTTCTCCCATAAAGATTCTGAAGATGCAGAAAAGTGGCATCACAGGGCACACAACAGGCAGACCAGGAGAACTGTTGAATATTTTATGTGCAGACTCTCCATGGGGAACCCAGATGTGTATCTGTAAGTGGTGTGGCAACAGACCAACAATCTCCATCCTCAGAAGAGCTGTCAGTGCCTGGCTGATGCTGTGACCCATGTCTTCTCCTGTTAGTGTGCTCCTGGGGATTTGCAGGGCCTGTTGAGTTATTTGAAATGAATTGTTCACCATGGCAATAGTTGACAGTTTACTATGGCATATCGGATTGATTTCATTGTTGATGGCAGTAAAATTATCCAAAAGGGAGGAATCTTGTAATGGCTTCATTTCAAGGGTCAGTATTTGCAGGATTCTTGTTTTGTAGTAGGATGTGTATTGGGATTTTTACACAACCATCTTACTACTCCTGGCTTATAGTGTGTCTGCTCAAAGAGTTGCAGAAGTAGGAATTTCTGCAGATTCCTTCACTTGGAAGTTATCTGCCATTTCTGCTAACTTAATTTAAACTTATTCTGTGTGCTCAGTTAAAAAAAAAATAATCACAATTTCTTGGGTTTCAAGGCACAAAACCCCCTCAGTTGTCATCTGTGTTGATCTGCTGACTTTATGGGTAGCTGTGGTGGGTTGACCCTGGCTGGACGCCAGGTGCCCACCAAAGCCGCTCTATCATCCCCTCCTCAGCTGGACAGGGGAGAGAGACTATAACAAAAGGCTTGTGGGTGGGGATAAGCTCAGGGAGATCACTCAGCAATTACTGTCACGGGCAAAACAGATTCTACTTGGGGAAAATTAATTTAATTTATTGCCAATCAAAACAGAGTAGGATAATGAGAAATAAAAACTAAATCCTAAAACACCTTCCCCCCACCCCTCCCTTCTTCCTGGGCTCAGCTTTGCTCCTAATTTCTCTACCCTCTCCCTTCCCAGCGGTGCAGGGGGGAAAGGGATGGAGGTTGTGGTCAGTTCATCACCCCTTGTCTCTGCTGCTCCTTCCTCCTCAGGGGAGGCCTCTTCACACTCTTCCCTTGCTCCAGGGTCCCTCCCACAGGAGACAGTCCTCCACAAACTTCTCCAACGTGAGTCCTTCCCACGGGCTGCAGTTCTTCCTGAACTGCTCCAGCGTGGGTCCCCCCTGGGGTCACAAGTCCTGCCAGTAAACCTGCTCCAGAGTGGGCTCCTCTCTCCAGGAGGCCACAGGTCCTGCCAGGAGCCTGCTCCAGCGAGGGCTTCCCGTGGGGTCACAGCCTCCTTCGGGCACCCCCCTGCTCTGGCGTGGGGTCCTCCCGGGGCTGCAGGTGGACTCTGATCCTCCATGACCCTCCCTGGGTGCAGGGCACAGCTGCCTCACCATGGGCTGCACTGCAGGCTGCAGGGGAACCTCTGCTCCAGCGCCTGGAGCACCTCCTGCCCCTCCTGCACTGACCTGGGTGTCTGCAGAGGTGTTTCTCTCGCATGTTCTCACTCCTATCTTCAGCTGCAATTGCTTTCCCAAAGTTATCTTCCCCCCTTCTTAAATATGTTGTCACAGAGGCGTTACCACCATTGCTGATGGGCTTGGCCTTGGCTAGCAGCAGGTCCATCTCACAGAGTCACCCCTATGGCCCCCCCCGCTACCAAACCCTTGCCACGCAAACCCAATATAGAGCCTATCGCAGAAATACTGCAGTTCAGATTTGTCAGCAGTCTGTAATTTTGCAGGAAATTCTGGGCTTTATCCTTCTGTCTGTCTGTCTGTCTGTGATTAAAATACTGTCTGCCTTATACTCATCCATTAAACCAAATTTGTGCAGGTGTAATTTCTACAGCAAATGATCCTGAACTTTTAAATTGATGCATGTCTTGTTTTTTGTTTTTTGATTTTTTGATTTTTAATAAAAAAGTTTGTGGGTTCATGCTCATACCCATAAATCACTGACACTTTCCAGAGCTGGGTGAAAGGCTGAAATAATGCTGTGTAACCTTGTGGGCATGGAGCACTTGCCAGGCAGGTTACTAGAAATAAATGGTCACTCACCTTAACTTTTAAAAGGGGTAATTTGCTGGTTGGTTGGTGTTTTCTGCCAGCTGATCACATAGTTTCTCTGGAAAATGTTATTTGCAACTATCAAAATGAACCATTTTATAACCTCAGAGTGGAATATTCTGTCTGTCTGTCTTAGCTGCTCATGTAAATGGCATTGAATTTGCTAAATGACTACTATGATTACCTAGATAACCTTTGAAGGCTGTCGTTCGAGAATAGATTTTAATCTTTTATTTGAGTAGACCTTACTATTGAAGCATCTCAGTGGCAGTGTGAGTACAGAGACCGATGATACTGTATGTTGTACAGCAAAGTTAACCCCATATGCACTGGTGACTGCTAAATTAGCAAACTCTAGTGCCTAAGAGAAGTAATTCCTTGGACAGTGGTGTGAGACAACAAGATGCAAAGTTATCTCAGATATTGCCTGTTTGTGTTCTATGATACGTGAAACAAAGTGTTAGTAGAGAGGTGCTACTTCTGTCAGCAACAAGGGGTGGTTTGTTGCAAATCCACTGCTCCCTACTGACAAACCCTGAAAAACTTTATTACCTGATAAAGTTTTAAAGTCTGTTTTAACTTACTACTTTTTTTTTCTGCATTCAAAAGCCATCTGACTGACTTTTTCTGTTAAATACTGTGTTCTTCAATGCTGAGTGTAGAGTGTAAGAAAAACAAACAAAACATTAAAAAAACCAACCCCAGACCTTACTACAGTAATTCCTTTTGATCACATTGATGAAAGTTTTGTTTGTTGTTGTTTTCAAGTTATCAGTTTTTCCATGGGAGTTTTCATAGTTCGTGAGCCACAGGACTAGAACTTGCACCATAGCGATTTCTTGTTTGTGGGGGTTTTGTTTGTATTTATAACCTCTCATTACAGTGATTTTTTGAGATATGGACATGTAACACTGTTTTCTCATCAGTTCCACTGTTGCAATGTACTCTTATGTCTAGTGATTAACAAATAGTAAAGTAGATGTTAGCTTGTTCTATACTGAAAAGGTTGGGAGGGATTTCTCTGCTGGTTTTGTACATATTTTTAAAGTAACTTATTTTGATAGGAGCCCTCAAAAAACCTTGGAGCTATTGTTAGTTTTGAAGATGTGATGCTGTTTCAGTATTTTTGCATATTAAATTTCTTCCTTTACATGAATATCTAGTTTTTTCCCCAGAGCCTGAATTATATCTGTAACAACTGAGAGTTACTTTAGTGTTTTCCTGGATGTATGTCATGCTGATCAGATGTATCAGGGCAGACAGCTGCATTGATGGGATGGTTAGTGAGGTCTGGTTTGCCCTTATCCCTTCTTCAGCAGGTACCTGAGCAACAACTGTTTTCTCCCGTTTCCTTAAATCTGCTCTGTTGCTTCTGTTTTCAGGTTTAGTCATTTTACACATTTTTGTTTCATCTTCTGAGATGCAGTGGGAGGTTGCTTTGTCTTTGATCTTCACTTTTCTTTAGAAATCCTACTTAAACTTCTGAGGTGGAAAAAGAAACATTTCCAGTTCTAAACCAATTGAATGTGCCTTAGCAATTTTGACCTCGTTCTCCCCAAATTGCGCCTGGGAATTGTAAGCTGGGTGTTGCAATGTGCTATTAGTGTGGTGACAGGAGCTGGTGATGTCTGAGGATGTGGATGCACCGTGCCACGTCATATGCACTGAGGAGTCGTGATGAAGGTTATAAATAGAATCATAGAATCTTTTAGGCTGGAAAAGACCTTTAAGATGATGGGGTACAGTCAGTGCTGTGTGTGCCTAAAGGGAGAGGCTCCGGATGGGCGTTGGGAACAGTCAGTGTGAGGGTGAGCTTGAGAAGCTCGGTTTATACTTTTGAATAAATTAAGATTCAGCAGGTATTTTGTAAAATATTTTGTTTAAACAGGTGAATTACTGTAACCCTGAGGTCTGGCGATGAAACCAACCCACGGACCTCTTGGCTTTGAGGGAAGTGGTCGTAGGCAAGAAATAAATGCTGCTGGTGGAAGAACTGCCTGAAGTTTTGGTGGTTTCCTGGAGGTGTGGGGTGATCCGGCTCACAGGAGAGCGAGCTGTCCTGGTCACCCCGTCAGCCCACGGGCGTGTCCCACCCACTTGGGGATACCGAGGAGATTGTTGCGGGGGTGACCGCGGTGCTCACAGGGCCCCTCAGCCCCCCCATCTCCCTCCCTCCCCTCAGCCCCCGCTCGCCGCCCGCCCACTGGCGCCCCCTAGTGGCGCACAGTCACTCCATGAACGCCGCCGGTGATTTTTTTTGTAATTTTCACCCCCCCCCCCCCCCCCCCCCCCAAGTCTGCAACGCCCGGCAGTGCCTCAAACCGCTCAAAGCGGGGGCTGGCTTGTAGTAAACGGAATTAAAAAGAAGTGCGGGGCAGGAGCTGGCGGTCCCTTGCCGATAGCCCTGCCCATTGGGACCGCGGAATTTTTTTTCGATGCCCGACAGCAGGAGGGTGTGGGGTGGCCGTTAGAAGGAGCACTGCTGTTCTTGGTTTAAAACTCCCAATTCACACTTTTAATCAAAATACTTCACAAAATACCCGGTGAATCTTCATTTATTCAAAAGTATAAAAGCACTTGAAATCCTGTCTTTAAATGATTCACAGTAATTGGAGTTTATTATGCAACTTTGACGTGTAAATATTTCAACTTCACACTTGTGATTCACTTTCCCCATCCATCTCCCTTCTCTCCCCTTGATAAAATAAATACTAATCTCTCTGTTTTCAAGGTCACTTCCTGGTACAACAGCGGCTGAGTGTGCGTCAAATTTGAAGAAGATTTATACGGTACAAACAGTACAGGTAAGGTGTATAGCTTTGCTATAGGAGTTGCACACATTATTAATGTAACTTCACACCTTAAGTTTAATTTTTCCTCATATGGATGAGTCACACTTGCGGCTTTGCTTACTTGTGGTATGAAACGTGAATGTTGTTGGTTGTGTGTGGTATTGCTTGGTTGTTGTTTGAATTTCATTTGAGTTTACAGGCCAGGAAAAGAGGACTGATCAGGCAAGCCCCTTCTTCTTAGACTTTCCCAAGTTTCCACTTGTGCCTCTACTGGGTTGATATACTTGATGCATTTTAAATTTTTTTTCTGCCTTTTCTCCATTTTTTTAAATACAAAAAAATCATTACACAAAGACCAAAAATTACAGCTTGTGGTTTTTTTCTTCTTTCTCTCCTTGAGCATGAATTAAAAAAAAAAAATCTAGCAAACGGACTTGAATTAAAGTACTTTTAAATCATGCAATTGCGTCAATGGGAAGTTCTGCATATGTCTCTGTATTGTCTGCTAGTGCCAAGCAGGGGGCATCTCTTGCAAGTAAAATTGCATTTCTGTTTTAATACCACCGTTAGCGTGAAATGTAGTGAATTGGTATTTGTCTCACCTTAATTCTAAGCTGACTCTAGTTCACTAAATCTCTGAAATTCTAAGGTAATGCCAAAACCTTTTCTTTGAAGGAGCCCAGCCATAGTGGTCTACTGAAGTTTTAAATAAGGCTTTCTCATTAATGTCTGCACAACTTGTTACATTGCATGAGATGTTTCTTCCCAGCTAATTGGCCTAAGAAATTAATTGGTTTTTGGAGTTTTCTGGAGATGAGGTTATCAGTCTTTGGCATAAAGGATGGAAGTGTCCTGCAGACTCTTGGGAGAGGTTGCCTCTCACCTCTCCGTGTCAGCAGAATGTCCCCATCGGTCATGCAATGAAGTGACACCCTGAAGTTAAAGTTGACAACAGAAGTGGGTTTGTTTCCAAGTGGGCTGCAATGGTTCTTGTTGAAAAAAGGACAGCTTGAGACTGTGGACTGGTGTACACAGTATCTGGTATTACCTGTTTTCCCACTCTGAACCTAGCCTTCATTATTTAAATGATTAGGTTTTATTGGCTGAAAAACTTGAGGTTTTCTTCTCATCAGGTTGGGCTTTAAAGTACAAAAAACTCCTTCAGGTCCTCTGGGAAGACTCATGATCTGGATGAGGTTATCAGAAGCTAGTAGCGTGGCCCATAGCATGACTCACTCTGCTGTCATACACATAATATGATCTTCCTTGAGGAAGCAAATCCGAAATCTTTGTTGGCTTCGTCACTGTCCTTCATGGGCAGTAGCGAGTCAATGAGCGATGCCAGCCAGCACTGCCTGAACGATGTTTGAAAACCAGAAAAACTAAGTCCCTGGTTCAGGACGTAAGAGCTCTCAAATCTTCCCATGGTCATCTGCTGGTGTAGCTCTTCTCCTTCTGTCAACAGCATTAGGGTTGGGCACACAAGCAGGGAAGAGTAAGATGAGAGTTGAAATGGGTGTTTCATACCAATTTTTTATATTTTTAATAGTCTTCCACCTCTTCTTGTGACTGGGTAATGGTAATGACTGGTAGGTAGAATTGCCAAGGGACACAAAATTTTACCATGTAATGTTGCAATCTTTGTTTTTAAAGTTGTGCTAATGATTAAGTATTAGATAATACTTAATGAGTTGTACTAATGCTTAGTATTGCATCACTTCAGGTTAATGCAACATAAGTCTCTAAAAATCCTTGCTTATTCCCAACTGCTGGATAAAGAAGAAAGGGGATTGGGATCTTTTCAGTCATCCCTCCCTGTTGCTCACCGCTGCTTTTGGGTGCCTTTTATCCACCCCAAACATGTATGACAGCTTCTGCTTTTACCAGCGGAAACACTGGGAAGCAATCCCATGGTTCCTGGTAACTTCGATCTTCTAATTTCTCCCCCGTTCCTGTATTAATACGTGCATCTCAAGTTCTTTGCATCTTGGTTGAAACTTTTCACTGTGATCTAGACAAAGTAGTTGGATTGCTAGTTAGACGTTTAGTTCAAGAGAATTAGTTTGTGGTGGTTTTGTAACTTGAGATAATCATAATGAAGTTTTAGACTAGTCTTAATTGAAACAAGGTGAATATTTGTTATAAGTATATATTGCTAATATGCTAAGAAAGTTTTATGTACCAGTTTGTTCTGACATACTTAGTGTAACTCTGATTTTGACGGATATTTTTCTCTCTATTCCTAAGGACTTTGATTCTGATGTAATCCACAGTTTGACTGCTTCCCTTCTTTCTAACCACCTTACGCAGAAATGGCATCTAAAAATAAGGAAGTATAAGTGAAATTGCAACAAGTTCTTTTCAGAGCATTTTATTATAACATAGAAGGTGCCAGTTCTCTAGGAGGAGGATATGTAATTGTTTTAGAGAGAATGAACAAGTAAATCTGCATGAAACTTACTCTCTTGTGTTACTGCAACTGGTATTTTTTCTTTTTAAGGATTTCTGGAGTGTCTACAATAACATTCCTCCTGTGACAAATTTGCCTCTGAGAAGTAGTTACCATTTAATGCGGGGAGAAAGACGGCCGCTTTGGTACGTATGTTATCATTAGACATTTCTGGGAATGGGCAGTGCAAAAACCTGAAGTGGTGAAAGGAGGCAGGCGTGGGACAGGAGTGTCTCGTTTCTGTTGTTTGCAAACACCTGAACTTAAAAGACCTACAAAAGAAGTATCCTAAGGATCTTGTTAAGCTTAAAAGTGACTTGTACTAAAGAGTCTTTATTAAAAACACAGACGGTAATTTAATTGTTCATCTCTGAATGTAAATGTAAGAAAAATTAAATTATGAAATGTAAGTTAAGAAATTAAAATAGTACTCTGAATTTCAGTTCAAGAATACACAGAATATGTTACTTCTATTTGAATTATTTTTAATTTGCAAATTTTTTTCTTTCCACTGGAATTAGTGTAATAATGATGCAAACGACTGATGGTCCTTAACTGTTCTTCACCTGTGCAAAAGTATGCTTCATATGCATATAAATCCACATATGCCTTGGATTAAAACTAATTTAAAGCATCATGAAGTGATTCATTGCAGCAAATTCCTACTTGATTGTAGGATAGTAATGGAATAAAGTATAAATAATTGATGTTTTCCTTTCAGAAACTGAGTTTTGCATACCTTCTTCATAGTACAGTTCTGTCACATCTCAATTAGAGAGCCTAAGAACTTTGTGAAGAGTTTTGATCTTTTTGGCATCGTTTGCATGGATTGTGATTGTATTAGAGTTCTTTAACTTGATTGTAGTATGTCTAACTGGGTGATGACTTACTACAGGAGATTTGTGTCTTAATCTATGGAAGAAGTAAATAATTTTCTCAAGTGAAATGCATCTGAAGGTCTACATTACTTTTCTAAAAATACTGTGACTGCTCAGGATAGCTAAACTGGATTTGAAAAAATGTTGGTGTCTGTATAAATCAACCATTGTGTGCAGGTCTTGATGTCTTTGTAAGGATGGATGAGAATATTTTGGGGTTTGTTTTTTTTATCTTTTTAGCTTTGATTTGGTAAGTGACTATTAGAGGTGTGAAATGCAAAGACCTCTTCTAAAAATGATACATCTATTTTAAGATTGTCAAAGTAATTTTGAATTTTAGGAAAGGGATTGCAAGAGATTGATCTCGTCAATTACCTGCTAGCTTTTCAGTAATTACTGCTAAGAAGTTTTTCTCAGATTGTAGTTATGGTATACTGGCTAATTGCAGCATTGCTTTTTAGGAAGAAAAACAAATTCTGAATTAAGAGTTGAGGACTGTAGATTTTTGAAGATGTCCTTTCAAAGTTTTTCCTTTCCTTTGCCCAGTGTTTGTCTGGATTTATGGAAGCCCATTCACCCTGGGGAATACTGGGCTTAAATATTTCAAAGATTAATTTTAGGTTATTCCTTAAACTTTGCTAATACAGAGTTTTGACAGGAAACTAGAACCCTAATTTAAAATCTTATAAAAAGAATTGTGACAGAATAAACTTGAAGCTCACAGGTTTGTACATTGTGCTTTGTCATTATGAGGCAGTTTAATGGTTTTGTCTGCCCTGACCCAGGGCAGCTTCAGCCTTTCTTTTAATAAGGGCCATTAATTTCTAGCTGTCACAAAACTGAAATGAAGTGCTCTCATATTCTTTTGTTAAACTGGATAAACTCGAGTGTAATAAGCTGCTTCTGTGAAAATATGCCAGAGTTTTTCCAAAATAAAAGGTTACCATAGTAAAACATAAAATTGCTTCGTGGCTTGTTCCCATATAGTGTGCAGCCACTTCAAAGATGGTCTGTAGTCAGGGAAAACGTAAGTATTTTCCAACACAAAAAACTTAGGAAAGGGATTAGGTGTTGAGAGATACGCCTCATGAACAATGAAAGAATTATCTCTGATGTCAGAAGTCATAGCTTGAGTCATGCTACCTGGAGTTAGTAATTGCTTTTTAAATGGTATTTTTCTGGGAAAATTAAACACCAAACATAGGTTTATCTAGACATGGATATGAAAGTTTATTTTACTGATCTATTTTCCACAACCAGGGAAGAGGAAAGCAATGCCAAAGGAGGTATATGGAAAATGAAGGTCCTTAAAGAAAGTACGGTATGTAATAATTGACTTTTTACTTAGACATTGTTTAGTAAGGGGGTTTCTTTAAACTCCACCTGATAAAGCTGTTGTAAAGCTTCTTAGTTCTGACATCACCCAACACAACAACCAAACACTACTGTAACGTCTATAACCTTTTGTTTTAGGACAATGAGCAAAAGTTTCTTTTCAAGTAATTCCATATCTCTTGCTTTTGATAACACTCAACGTATTATCAAGCAAATGCAAGCTGCAGTATTACACTCCATTTCCATTTGGAAACACAGTATTTCATAATCACCGTTGTTCTCAAGACTGTTTGCTTACAGGCATACACAGAAAAATATAAAAATATTTTTCTGACAATATTATATGCTAAATTATAGCCAGAACCTCAGTAATGCTCTTCAAAAGTCCATACGCACAGTCCAGCACAACTTTCACTGAAAAGCTCCTAAACTCTCTGTCAAACTCAGGAGGACTATTTCTGCTTGGCACCGCTTGTTTGCACCTACGTGTGGCTGTGAGTAGTGCTGTGACTTTCTGTAGCCAAATGCAGACTAAGGCATTGTTGCCACTGACAGCTAATCCCATCCCATGGCTGGCTCTCACTGGAAGAGGGAAGATCTTGCTCATTCTCCCCTGATCCCTCCTGCACTGGTGCTCATTGGACTGTTTTGTGAGCCAGCTTAATGCACTCTGATGTCAGAAAAAGTCTCCTATTTATTTTATTTTTAATTTGAGTGTATGGCCAGGAGAGGTTTTTTTCATGGATATAGAGGGTAAAGGAGAAGAGTGGGATCGTCCCCTTTGGCAACAGTGAGTTGTCAGATCACCTTGTGTACATCTTGTGAAACTGTAGTACTGCTCAGTTTTTTTTGTCCCCCTCCTTTTTTTTTTTTCTTTTTAAATTTTAAAATGTGAAAGACAAAATCCGTTCAGGCATGTTGTTGTTCTAGCCCTGCTGAAACAACTGGTTTTCTCTTTGTGTCCCTAATCAAATGCATGCAAGTAACTTCTCCTGTGAACTGTCATGGTGAGGAGATTTGACCTCCTCACATGTGGTGTTTATGTGTAAGTGTGTTCTGGATCAGGCCTCTAAACACAAAAAGTGAAGTGTCAAAAAAATGTGACAGCCTTGCAGAAGGCATTAAATGCTGAAAGATGGTACTTGAAATTTCAGCCAAAATTTAATTGATTTTTGCCTGTGGGCTTTTTTCCCGTATGTGAATTGCAGCTTTCCTCCCCTGCAGTCCCAAGGGATCACAAAAGACTGACATTTTCTTTTTCTTCTTATAATCCAAGGTGTGAAGATTGTCAGAAGTGACAAGTGGTTTGGGGAGCCTGCATTACTGGGTGGTGAATTTAGGGACCTCAGAGGCCTTGTTTTTCAGAGGCTGAATGATAGCCCCTTTTTGAAAAGAAGGTGCTTTTTGATCTCTCAGACTATGTGCCACATGTCGCAGGTCACTTCTGAAAGGTTTAATTGAAGATGAACTTCAGTCAGCTTTTAGTGCCTCTGTAAATATCATAAATAATACCTTTATGCCTGTTTCTCATGCTTTGGCTTCATTCTTCATCACTTGTGCACACAGCATCTCCTTGGCTAAGATGAACCATCTTGTACAAACCTAACTCAAAAAAATGATACGCTATAGCAGCTCTTGGTGAGGGTGTGGAGGGAGGAAAATGTACTTTTTTCTCAAGATATCAGTCATTCAAGTGGTATGAAAAACTGACTGACAAAATACTGACACTTACATGTTGTTGCATGTGTACAGTGACACTTCTGTGTGCCAATTTTTAATATGAAAAGTAATATTTTTTAGATCCTCATAAGCCTGATCCTGCAACTACTTACTACTGGATGAAGTTTTTCCTCCCCTTGAGACCGTTGGGGCAACTCGCAGTAGTGAGCACTGCTCCTGGTAACATGAGTGTGCATGGTCAGTCCCACCACGCTGCTCCGAGCTGTTCCGCTGACAGGCGGAAGGCACCGTGTCAGGGACTGTCATGCTGGCGCCTTCAGCCTGCCTCGGGAGCATCAGATGGTCCTTCCCACAGCACAGCTTTACATGGTGCATTGGATTACATGATAATGAGTCACAGAGATCCTTTGTATTCTAGAAGATGGCTTAGGAGTACTCAGAAAGTGCCATTAAAGCAGTTTATTAGTTTGTCATCTTCTGTGGCTGCTTGCTTTTTGTTTTAACCTGGTGCACTTGATGTGTTGGGTTTTTTAATAGTACTAAAGCTAACTTCATATAGCAGAAAAGACATTCCTTAAAAGTATCACAGAATCATGAAATGGTTGGGTTGGAAGGGACCTTTAAAGGTCATCTAGTACTGCAATGAGCAGGGACATCTTCAACTAGATCAAGTTGCTCAAAGCCCCATCCAACTTGACCTTAAATGTTACCAGGGATGGGGCATCTACCACCTCTCTGGGCAACCTGTGCCAGTGTTTCACCACCCTCATCAGAAAAAATTTCTTTCTTATACCTAGTCTGAATCTACCCTCTTTTAGTTTAAACCATTACCCCTTGGCCTGTTGAGCAGTATATGAAAAAGTCGTTATGATGATACAGTCAAATACTCATGTTGATGTGTTCTTTCAACAAATAAATATAATATTCTGTCCCTGTAAACCCACACCTTGGAGCATTACATTGGTCCAGTCGCATTCAAAGTTTTGTATGGGCTTTGGCTTAGGTGATAACAAGTGTCAAAAGCAAATAGCAGTGTAATTAGTGTAACAGCGAAAGGAAAGTGGCAGATAGCTTTTCCTCCTGTTTTAATTCTCTAGTGAGCATCTGAATTTGTTGAAAGATAGACTTATTTCATAGTCGAGGCAAATCAGATGATGTTTAAATAGAAATCAATTTAATTTACTGGTGGAGTTTTCAGGTACTTAAAGTGGTTAGTCATTCTTTTCTGTAGAAACAAACGATCGCAAGTGGAGCCTTATGGTCTTTTATCACGGGAAATTCTTGGAAGAAATCTCCTTTTATGCTTTACATTAACTAGTGCATTTGGGATGAGTTGTGGACAGAGATACAGTGACGGTAAACTTATTGTTAAATATTTAAAATATCTATTAGAACAATTCTGTGTAGCAGTGTATTTTCAGGGTCTAAATTCTTGCTCCAACTGTATTGAAAAAATTAATTATATAACACAGCATGTACTTACAAGAAACGTTCTTTTTTTGTCTAGACAACCTCAGAAAGAGAATCCACTCAAAAACTGAGCTAGCAAACCTAACGTTAATTTAAAAAGTAATAATGTAAAAGTAACTGTGGTTTTTCTTCCCTCCTTAGGCTGCAGTTTGGAAAGAGCTACTATTAGCAACTATTGGAGAGCAGTTTGCAGACTGTTGTGCATCAGGTAACTTAAAAATGATTGAGGCTAGTATGACAAATTGTGTTTGAATGCAGAACATGGAAACACTACTAAAAATGGGGTACAGGGCTGGAAATCATATTTGTACCCATTGTCATTAAGAGGAGAACATGGTATTCTGACTGTCTTAGCACAGACTCAAGCTCAGCAGCTTGCATCCCTGGGAAGCCAGCAGGTTTTCTAGTTATTGAATATCTATCTGTTAGCCAGCATTTAAATGATTAACATTAATTCTATGGTGCCAGGACTCTGGAACCCCAAATGACACTTCCGTACTAGATTGTTTGTACTATCGCTATTGGAAGCAACTAAGTTAGATATTCCTATTAGCTCTCATGGTCCCTTTTGGTTCTCCTAACAGAGTTAGGAGTTGTCAGGGAAGCATTAGTGAAGATCTGAAGCAGAGGGAAGCTGCGTGGTTTGCCTGTGGTGACACTAAAAGTCCATAGCAGGGCCACAACACAAGCCTGGCTCTCCTGAATCCCAGCTTAGCACTCTACCCAGAGGCAATATTTTCATTATCACTTAAAAGTACTGCTTAGGTCAAGGTGATTTTCAGTGTAATTGAATTTACATAAATATTCTTAAAATACCTTGCTGGTTTACTGGAAAACAGGCATTAGTCATCCAGAAGCTCACATGTGATTTTGGTCAGAGGTAATAATTTAATGAAGTCGTTTTCAGAATAAATATCTTCTCTAGGCTTGCAAGGTTGCACATTTCATTTGGAAATGGACTCTGGGAAGGGACTGTGAATGTTAGCTGGCTTAAGGTAGACCATCAGGTGCTGCTGCTGAGTCATGAAAAGCGAGTACAAGTCTGTGACCATTTAACTCGTTAAGGTTTGGTGACAGAACTGTTTCTTGCTTCTGCGAATCATGAACTTACTGATCCACTGGCATAGAGGGAAGGAGTTCTGGGAGCTGGTTGCTCAACTAACTTTTCAGTTTAAATGACGCTTCTCTATCATTTCTTTTAGCTGTATTTACTTCTCTCCTAAGCATGAATATCTGATTAAACTGGCTGTTGCACTGATGGTGAATATCCCGTTAGGAGTGTTCCTTCACTGTTCTATCATTCCAGAGAAAAGAATTGAGTTTCTCAGGCTCACAGAGCAGTCCAGCAAAAACTTTTCAGACAGTTTCTTTTAAACCTAGCTAATATGGTAGAGCAGGCATATTGCAGTAGGCTGCTGCTAGTATATTCACCTTTGTTGTGTCTTTGTTTTTTCTACAAAAGTTTTGTTGAATGAGTTTCTCAAATAGCATATTTCTCTCATTGTCTTCCTTCCCAGCTTTCAGAATTGGAAGATGCAGAATACAAACCTCAAATCCTTGAGCTGTGAGAGACATTTCTAATAGCTGTTTTTCAAAATCCTTAATATGCATAATTGAGTTTGTGTCAAGAAGGGAGTGTTCTTGCCCTTTATACTGATAGGGTGGTCTCAGCATCAGTTTAGGCAAATACATGATATTCTGCTGCCTGTATAGGTAGCTTTTCCCCGTGGCCATGTGCTCTTGATGCCACCTTTGCATTATCTCACCTCCCTGGCAGTGTTCAGGGCCAGGCTGGGCTGGGCTTTGAGCAACCAGATCTAGTGTAAGGTGTCCCTGCCCATGGCAGGGGGGTTGGAACTGGATGATCTTTAGGGTCCCTTCCAACCCAAACCATTCTATAATTCTGTGATTCTCATTACTGACCCCTTCCTTCAGATGCGTGGTGCAGCTGCACCGTGGGGAGTCACTGCTGGAGGCAGCCACCGCTCCCAGCCGTGGCATGGCCTTAGGCTGAGCGACCTATGAAGCTGTATCCCAAGAATTTCACGCTAAAAAGGGCTTCTTCAGCAAAGCATGGAGTTACCAACACTGGCAGCAGCAGTCTGACTGGGGCTTTATTATTTTTTTTTTTTTCTGTTGCTGCCTTGACAAAATGTAAAGGAAAAAGAGTGCAAAATCTGGAAAAACTGGTGTCTGATCTCCTCCAGGTATTGTTCCTGGGGTTTTAGTTGTTTCAACCTCACCCCCTCATTTTTGCTTATAGACATTACTGTAGGTAAATTGTCTTTAGCTGTTTATATTGCTAACCTTACTGAAGGGAGTCTTGTGAGTCTCTTTTAATCAAGGGTAAGAGTGCTAGTAGCGAAGATGAATAATCTTATGGCACTTTATTAAAACCACTATGAGGTAATATTTCAAATAGTTTCTGTAAATACAGTGTTTGTTTCTTTCTGGTAACTATTTTGTCTGGTTTGAACATTGGTATTCTCCTCACTGGAGGTTGCTCTTTTTCATTTCTTCAGTTTGTTCAGCTTTTGGGCACTCTTTCATAATACATAAGTATGAAATTAGACATGTCTCACTTTTAAAGTATTCTTTAATGATGCTTCCTCTTCTGTGCAGATGATGAAGTAATAGGGGTTAGCGTCAGCATTCGTGACCGTGAAGATGTTGTGCAAGTCTGGAACGTGAATGCCTCTTCAGCAAGTAAAGCAAAAGTTTTAGAAAAGATACATAAACTTCTGCCACACACATCTTTTAAAGTGGCATTTTATAAATGTAAGTATTTTGTACTGTTAATTTCCACCTTCATTAGAGAAGCAAGATGCTGGTAGGGTATTCCCATGGGAATATCCTGCCTGAGTCATCATTAACCATTTAGAAATGTAGCATCTCTCATTGCATTAAAATTATTACTTCAAAATATACATGGCTTTGTCCCTTCAGTGTAAAAGTTATCTACCATTCAAAATATAAGATATTTTTAGTTTAATTGTAGAATATATTTGGTTTCATGTTTAATATGCCTGATTTGTAAAATGAGTGAGACAAATCTCTTGATAACTGTCAAGACTACATGCTGTTCAATTTAAGTATTCATTTAGAGGAATCATTTACACTCAGGATTTTAAGGGATCTCTTGTTCTAGGCTCTAGATAAATGTATTATCAGATCAGAGTATTCCCAAAGATCACTTGTTGGCATGCTGTGTCTTCCTTGACTGCTTTATACATTGTTGACTTCTCTTTTTTAATCTTTTCCGCTCCTTGACAGAGTTTACATGTTCTTTTTGTTCTTTTTTCCTTCTCTTTTCCTTAGCACACAGAGAGCATCATGCTTTTGAAGGCTGATGGGGAAAACATTAAGAGCAGTCTGTGCCAAGCTCATTCGTTGTTATTTGGTGTTTTGAGGTGGTCTGGACAAGGAGAAGGATGATTGGAAGCTCTGCAGAAGCACTATGGACTGTGGCCCTTTTGAGTTTCTAACATTTCAAACTGGGAAAATGAGGAAAAGCAGTTGCCTTGACTGCTAAACGTGCAATTCATTACTTTTGGTTGGGTTTTAAAAATTTTTCATTGTTTCTTTAAAAAGATATTTTGGCCACTTGTTTTTCAATCTGATTAGTTCTGTTCCTATTTTATTAAAGTAGCAGGCTTTCATTTCTTCTGTACTGTATTTAGTTAAATGCAAACATGCACAAAGATGGTATGCTGCTTTTCCTGTGCGTAGAGGAATACTGGCTTGGTGAAATGTGTTTTAAATTTTTGTTTTAAAACATTCCTATCATGTTAAGATTTACTCACTGGTTTTGTCCCAAAAGAGAGAAATTGCACTGCATTTATTCTAATATTCAATGTAATCTGGTCTTGCACTGACAATGGCACACATACTGTAAAAGTAAACAGTAAAGTGTTCACTAAATGAGTGACTAAAGAGAACACATTTGTATTGGGACTAAGCCTCTGTGGGATGATCTTAACAAGTATTTTAATTGTAATGATTTCAAAAGAGCCCTTGTTCAGACTAGAATGAGACATCTTTCAGTAGGAAACCCTGCAAACTCCACACCTCTCTCATTTAAGAGGGCATGGGTTTTTTTTTTAATGTTTTTATATTGTATGCTTTCTTATGATATTTTTCTGTACATTCATGAAAAAGTGTCATGAATAATTTCTAATGCTTTAGACTAACTGGATCCATCCCTCACACTTCTGTGAGTATTTTAGGCCCGTGGCTGCACCCACAAAGGTCAGTATCAGAACTGCTGTTGACTTCAGTGCAAAGGGAGAGATCCCATTGTATGTAGTTTCAAGTTCCTAAGTGACCTTTTTAAAAACAAAACACAGAAAAGAAATGGATTTTGTGTTGCAGTGTGAATATGAATATAAACATGAATATAAACAGTGTTAATCTGTAAACGTTTGTCTGTGTTAATTCTTTGAGTTGTTGGTTTGTTTTAATATACTACCAAAGATAGCTGTAGTTCCTTTTACAAGAAGAAGCTGCAAGGTAGGGAAGAACGTACACTCTGCTGAGTGTTACTTCATTGTTAAGAGGTTTTTGTTTGGCAATTGTTCAAGTTGCACTGATTTCCACATCTTTAGTACATTAAGAGGCAGCCATTAAAATCAAATAAATTTAAAAATAAGAATTGCACATTTGAGACTTTTTTTACAACTTTATCTGTATTTATGAATTAAAACTGTGCAGTTAATGAGCATTATTAATTAAACAAATTTTCTAAAATCCAGATGTCTTGCTTCTGTAATTACTTTCTGAGATTAAATGTACCAGTCCTGCTTTTTCAAACCTGTGTTTTTTTCAGTAAAACTGAGAAGTTTCTTTGAGAAACTGTTTTGTTCATAGTTTTTAAATATTTTAAAATTGATTTTTTTGGTTATTAAATCAGAAAGGAGGCCTGAAGTTTATTAGTAGTATCTCTTGTATGTATTCAGTTAATGCTTGAAGTGTTTTTAAGTTGCAGTTAGATTGAGGTTTCAAAATAAAAAGCATAGAGACTATTACCAGTTTAATTATATGATGTTTATATATATATAAAATACATGTATCTACATTGCAGTGACAGTATATGAAACACTCCAGCTAGCCTTGCTTAGATTAATTTTTACCACTGTATCTTTTCCAAAATACATCCAATGCTGCAAGGATTACTTTTTATGAAATTACTCCATTTGGATTACCTCTAAATTGTCTGACATCTGTTTAAAAAAAAATAAATTATATTTAACTAAAACCAGTGTTGAAACTCAGTGTAGTTTCTCTTGTAGGTACATCGTCACGCATCAGCTCCTGTGTGGAGACATCCAACCTCCTTGAGAAATAAGAGAATGTAGAATGGTGCTTCCCGTGCAAGGTGAAATGAACTCGTTGCTGTGGCCCCCACTTTTATCTGCAGTGAGTGGGGTTCCCCTTTCTCTGGGGAATGGGTAGAGGGGGGCCTTGGACACCAGCTACCCGTGAGTGCTAGCTGATGTTTGTAGGTGTGATGTACACGAACAGCCTCCAGGCCTGTGTGACGGTCAAAAAGTGACTTTGGAAAGTGGGGGATAGAAACCTTGAAGAAAAATGTTTTCAACAGCTTGATGGGCAAGATTTTTCACTTGAAATACTTGCCTGTCTTTGGAGGAAATGTGAGTGGAACACTAATGAAGAATTAATCACATACCTCACCCTCTGCTTGCTTTTACTTTTGGAAACAAGCCAGAGCCTCTTACCTCTCCTCCAGGTTTGTTTCGAGCATGGACTTTGACTTCAGCAGAGTTGGATCTGCTAGCAGAAATGGCCGATCTGGTGATGTCACTGGAACTTGGTAATTTAAGATAATACTTAATTCATCCTATTGAAGGAAATTATTTTTATGTAATTGCCTCACATGTCGCTAATATTAAAGACCTCTCTGCCTGAGCATTGGACAGAGGTCGAGGGTAGCTGCGCATTGACTACCAAAGTCCACATCATGAACTGTCAGTTTTTCATTGTTCTAAATCCCTAGTCTATAAAATCAGGGATTTATTCTGTATGGCTTAATTCCGATCACAATTGTTGATGGATATTTTCTGACTAAAATTCAACACATCGTATGCCACAATCCAAAATTGGGCTTGAATCAAAGTGGCTAATGCAAGTTTACAGGAAACGACAAATTGCATATTGGAATTTTGTAACCATTAATTTAAAGACTTTGTAGAATTTTTGAACTGTCCTTTCATCCCTACTGATCTCCATAGCAGATATACCAAATGATGTTGAACAGTTAATTTTTGCAGTCTTTTAAATATTTACTATTTTCACCTGGAGATCTGCTTTATTGAACTTGATTAAATGAACCCCTCACTACTTCAAAATCATCTAAATTGTTTAAATGGATATCAGAGTCTACAACTTCATATCAAAATTAATTTCTGCTGGCATTTCATCATAAAATTAAAACATTTAACTTCCATGGTGACAGACAGCAAAAAACCTCCAGATTGCTGCATTGGCTGAATTAAAAAAACCTGCTTCCCTCTTGTGGGGGTAATGAGCCCTGACTGATTCCTGCCCACACTTGGATAGTGCCCTTGGGCTTTATCTGGTGTCTGCTGGTGAGGCAGGTCACACTAAAGCCTTTCACGTAGCTGGAGCACTTGTCCCCTTTACCCAGACTGCTTTTATGAATTTTGTAGGAACTTCATATCCTTGATACGCCTGTCCTGCCATCCACGTCTGCTGGGTGCAGAGTTTGTGTTGTATGGGGATTATCCTCTGTCCTGGGAAACCAGGTGAGCTGAGAGGTAGAGAGCGAGCTCTGGCTGGCTTTAGAAATGTTTATAGCATCTTGTAAAAGGTCCTCACAGCATCTTCCCGGGGAAAGCTGAGATGTTATGTGGTGTTAAGTGGAGAATGGTGGTGAGATGGCTGAAGGAGAGATGATGGCCTCTTATGTGTGCCCAAGCACGGGCAGGAGGGATGCAGCATAGGGACTCGGTGGGAGCACCAGCCCTGGGTGAAGAGATGATGCCGGCCAGGCTGCAGCTGAAGCTGACAGGGCAAATGGAGCCAGGAGGGACAGCTGAGAAATGGTAAGAGGAATGAATAGCTTTTTACTTCTGAGTATTACACTTCTTGTGCTGGTTTGCACCTTCCCAGGGCTGAAGATGGCTGCTGGCTGCAGGCGGGGGCTGAGCTCTGATTGTTCCTCCCAACTTTGGGGACATCTCTAATAGCTCTCTGTGGCTCCCCAGGCTGCGACACAACTGCTGCTGGAGGGATTAGTTTGGAATTTCACTTAACAGAGATGAAGGGCTGTCTTCTGGGGCTGGCTAATTAACAGGATTCTACTCTGGTAATTAAATAGCAGTTTGTAGAACACAACTTAGTTGATGAAATCTTTGGAAAACATAACAATTAGCAGGCAAGGAATGGCAGCTTTGCCTCAAAAACCTATCCCCAACCAGTTGCTGGTATGGTTTTAACATTTCATTCTCCAGCAAAGATGGTATTGACTCTTAATTTATCTAGTTTTGCTGCTGTCACTGGACAGCTTGTTCTCTCTCTGCTGTTGCAGTAGCTGGTTCCCCTAGGGCTTCATCTCAGCTGCAGGGGCTTGAGATGTCCCGCTTCACTTGTTGCTTTTTCAGAAGATTCTCTGGTGCTGCCTCCTTAAAAGCAAACACTGGAGGACAGGAGTGTCTGCCACCCTGAGAATAAATCCTTTTCCCTCCTGCTGCAGTGGCGGTGCTGGGGCTGCCAGCTCAGCCGTGTGTGCCTTTGCACAACCTGGTTGTGCCTCCTCTGCGGGGAGGAGGGTTTCCACCACAGTTACTCCACACGCAGCAGCATCTCCCTCCACTCTGAGCTACATGTGTTGGAGAGATTGCATGAAGCACGTGGGGTTTCTGCACCAGGCACTTGCACCCTTTGCATGCACTGAGATGAGATGCAGCTGCATGTTAAGACCTCTCTGCTGGGTGCTCTCATTTTGTACTGTTGTGTTTTTTTTTTTTTTTTTTTTTAACTGCCTTTGCAAAGTGGTTCTGGAAATGAGAGACATACCAGAATGAATTATTTTGGTCTGTGGTTTATCTGCACTGTGGAGATGCTTGTGTTGTTGTAGAGAACAGTGTTGAAAAAGAGCATGGTAGGAGCAGGAGCAAGTAGAGTAGAATGTGTTTTTATGTCATGTGATGTGCCTTAGCAGTGCTGCTTGGTTGCTGCAGAGGAGCACGTTAAAGCATCTTCAATTTAAAGGCATTTTATGCTACGGGCTTTGCTCAGTCTTCTGTGTGCTTTTATTTTAGTGTGGCAGGTTCAGGACAGGTTGGCACACTCTTCTCAGTAATAATTAACTAAATACTTCAGAGTGAGGAACACAAAAGCTCCATGGGTCAGAAAGGGCTCAGTCAATCCTCTGCCTTTGCCAGTTGATGGGAGTACAAAAGAAATCACTTTTTATGTTCTTCCTAGGGCAGGATTGACCAAAGGGGATGAAGCTTGAGTTGTCTTAAAACACAAACATGACTGTGACAGAGGAAAATTACTGATCCAGAGCAGCTTATATAAACCCTCTCATCTGCACCCGTACACGGAAGGGAGGTGCTTTCAACTGGAAACCGTTCATGTCTTCATCTCTTTACTTCTCCCTCTCTCCTGATGACTCTCTTAGGACAATGACGATGAGGAAATTAGATTAGACAAACAGTGGGAGATCCCACGGCTTGCTATAAAATCCACCTCCAATCTTCACTACACTTTGACAGCTCTCAATTTCCTAATTTGACAATTTAATGAAGTCTGGATTACTTTCGAAGCCGTAAGTACCCTGCTGCTGGGGAAGGCGGGCTGTGCTCTGCACCGGGGCCACCCACCCCAGCACCTTCCTCCCACCCAGGCTGCAAAATCCTCATCCCTGGGAGGGAGACAGCTTGTGCTGGAGCCCGGGGCCAGGAGACAGCGTTTACAGCTGCTGTGTTAGTGCAGGTCTCTGCAAGATGCTGCCACGCCAGGAGACAAGTGGACTTGCGTTGGGTGCGTGTGTCATCTCCGAGAAGCCGTGCTGCAGCGTTTGACCTCTCGGTGTTTGGCTTGGCTGGCCGGTACGTTGTTTCCTTCCACTCTGTCCCAAGACTGCGTGCAGGCAGTGGAATGGGCTGGCTGAGCTGGCCAAGCTAAATACAGCAGGAGACATCCCGCTTGCACCTCCCAGGCACAGCATCCCCGTAGCGGGCAGGTGGGCGTCCCTGCACCCACGTGGCCCCACATCCAGCCTGGCGCTCTGCTCCGAGACATGGAGCGGGAGAAAGAGCTTTAAATGTGGTGGGGAAACTACCAGCTGTTGGGAAGAGTGTCAGTGGGAAGTGCAGCAGTTCTGGAGTGGTCCCAGAGTGTCTTTGCACAGCAGCGAAGCCAGGAGTAGAGTTTCAGGTCTTACTGCTCCCTCTCCAAACTGCCCATTGCAAGCCCAGTGCCCACGATGAGCTCTGTCTCATGGACAAACTGGAGGAGAAGGGTTTCTGTCAGTGCACTGAGGCTCCATAAATAAGCAAATCAGAACAGGCTGGAAGCAAAGAGCAAAGTAGGTATCATTCATCATGCAAGGGGGCCTGGAGTATGTTCCAGCTCGTAATGCGTAAGGGAGACCAGTGTTATGAATAGGCATGGGATGAATCCCCTTCTTTTTGGATCATGATTCTGTATAATAAACATGCAAGACAATTTGTATAAAATAGTGAGGATTCTTTCCTAGAGAAGTCATTTAAAGCTATATTTGCACATCAGGGAACAGTTCATAAGGACATTTTGTAGTTACGTTGCCATACAAGTGTGCAAAGAGAAAACAACGCGGTCAGCGAGTGATGGATGGTGCGTGTAAACCTGTACGATGCTGTGCTCTCCCTGGGCTGGCAATCGTACCACACAGCCTCCCATCGTACCGGGGCAGCATCCAGCCTGGCACCCCATGTCCCTGCCTCCTGCCTCCCCCTGCTGCAGCCGTCAGAGGCGTGGGGTGGATCACATCATAAATGCAATCTTTTTTTTCTGAGTGTCATTTGGTCATGAAACAGTGCTTTTGGAGTAGGAAAATCCTGACCCAAATGCATTAGTACTGCTGGCTCTTAGCAACCTTTAAAAATAATATTTTCCTGTAAAAGGAGAGGGTGACCTGCCAGGTAAGATGCAAAATGATCATGCAATGCAGGCAGGGTCTGCACAGGAAGCTTGCTGACTTTTTTTCTTTGGGATAATTTTTTTCCTGGGAATCTTTTGTTTTGTTTTGCTTTCAGTATTTCCTAAGTAGCTTTTTAGTCACACCCTGCAGCACCAGCTGCACCACTCTTGTGGCTTTGTGTCTTGGATCCCACACCCTCTCGCTGTGGCTGTGTGACAGGGGTTACTGGGTGACTCTCCTGGAGTTTCTTCCAGTGGGACAGCCAACCAGAGGGCCCTGTGGCAGCCCACTCTGTTTTTTGAGGCAATCAGGGTAATGTTTCTCCCCCTGGAGCCAAGCCAACAACAAAAAGTGATGTGAACATCCTTGTTGCCCTCACCTCTATCCTTCTTGCTCCTTTTTCACTGTTTCTAGCAGCTCACAGCCTTCATACCCCTGAGCACCTCTCTCTCCCTCCTTCACACATTTCTGGAGTCAGCATGAGGTCTGTGGAGAATACAGCCACGCTCCTTCCCTGCCTCTTGCAGCATCTTCTTCACATAACATAAGGGAGCAATGAATCCTCTGCTGATGACCATGCCGCCCTGATGTGCTCCCAGGAAACCTCTTGGCTGTTTTGGAGATCCAAATCCTACCAGACCCACAATCTTGAGAGGATCAAACCCAAACCAGAAGGATGGATGCAGCCATAGGGGCCGAGCCCGTCCTCTGCAGTGTGGAAAATACCTAGCTGGGAACCCTGAGGGCCGGGCAAGGTGCTGCACCTCTTCCTCTGTGGTTATTTTCCCTATTTGTTTTTATCAGACATAGAACCCAGGTTTTTCTGAGGAGGGGCCTGTTGACCTGGCTCTGGCGTGGAGGGCAGCAGACCCTCTGCGGTGCTGACAGCTCATCTACCACCCTGGCATTGACCTTTGCAAACAGCATCCTGAGCTGGTGGGAAATGACATCTGATTTTCCTGGGTTTTGCTTGATAAAGCAGAATCCCTTCCAAGCCGGTTCTGTGTGTTCCAAGGATCAGAAAGCCTTCCTCTGCCACCTGTATCCAGACCTTAATCTTCAGGATTAGGCCTCTCTCTGATCCTCCTGCGAGCACAAGCTGAGCTGAAGCCTTGAAGAATAGGTCTTTTGGAAGCGTGGCTTTCCCAGCACACCTAATCGGCTTGTTGACATGCCACAAGACCGGGAGCAGTGTCTAGTTTTGGTGTCTGGTCATTCTGCTTCTCCTTTTCTGCAAAGGAGCCGTCCCTGGCTGCCTGGACAGGGATGCTCCCACTGTGCACCCAAGGGTGCTGAATGGAGCAGGCATTTGGTACCCCCTGGGCTCTTACCGCTGGAAACTTCTCAGAGCTGTGTGCAGGTGGGAGTGAGTTCAACATTTGCAATAATTTTACTGTTCGAAGCCTGCAATGGCTTCCAGATTTAAGTATGGTTTTTATCTTCTTTTTTTTTTTTCCTCTCCACTGAAATAAAGGATCCATTAGAGATGGTCTGCAATATGGAAGGCACGTGTTTGTATAGTGTTACCATTTATATAGCAGCAGCCTGGACTGGAAAGCTGATCATCTTCTAAGAAAATAAATTGTCTCTGTTGCTTGTGCTCCATCCTGGAGCTTCATTTGAAGGCTCTTAAGTTACGGACGTAGAGTTTTTGGTAGTTAGAAACTTATTTAATGGTTGGATTTTTTTTTTTTTGAGGGTTTATAAATTTAAAACTTTTAACAAGCTCAACCAGAAAGTACCTGCAAAGTGTGGGAAGGGAATGGATCTCCTGTGAGAGGCTGGCGGTAGAGCTGCCATAAGATGGCACTGCAAGATCGAGCATGGGGCGAGTCCGTGGGCTGCTGCCGCCCGGCCGGGGCTGCTCCACCCGCGGGGGTGCGGGGAAGCCCCTGCCCGGTGGGGAAAAAATGCCGGGGAAGAGAAAGGACTTGTGTAAGGATAATTTTGCTATTAGTCAGGGGGAGCTGTCATGGAGCCGTGTCTGGACTGGACTTTTCCTGCTTACACAAAGGGCATAATGCTGTAGGAATTCATGTATAAACAGTGCAAAGGAGAGGGGGGAGGCCATCTAAATGATGAACAGCAGTAAGGAGATAGATTTTCTTTAACTGTTGCTGGCAAATTCAGAAAGTCTTTGATTTTTGAGGAGGGTTCTGAGCATAACTGCATGTTAAAAATAGTCATGGTATAACTTTCTTCTAGACGTGTGTGTCTCCCTTTCTTTGAGCACACACAACGCTTAAAACAAGCTGGAGGAAAAGGAGAGAAGCTGTCGTGGCTGGGCAGGTTCTCAGCTGAAGCAGGGGCTGGCTGTGCCACCCAGGCATTGCTCCTTGGAGATGGGACAGGGTGCCTTCCCCGGGGTCTGCGCTCCTGGTAGCGCATGGGAAAAGCACTTTGTGTCTGTGCCGGGGCAAACCAGCATCCTCGTTCTAAAGTGCCACCTAACACGGCGCTAGCAAAGCTCCATCGCATTGGTGATGTTTCTGACACTGTAAATGAAACGCTCTTGAAAAAAACTTTTGCCAACCGTTTCGCCCAAAGCCAGACAGAAAGCATGGGGTGGAGCATGTTACTATTTCTAATTAATTGTAATTAGAAATACGATACCACAGAGGGGCCCTCTATATACTGCGAGAACCTTCTTCCCTCTCTTGAGCTGAACTCAAGAGCTGCCTTTCCCCCTCCCCACCTAGAAGTAGGCTTTTTGGTGCTCAGACAGGGCCTTGGCTGAGTCTAACTCTTGGAAAGTAAACAGCAACATATCAAATGCATTTCTGCAGTCAGAAAGTAAGAGTGGGTGCATCTCCACGGCTTCCCCGCAGCACTGACGAGGTCAGGAGCAATTTTGGAAAAAATCAGCAAAACCCATACACGCAAGCAGGCTGGGGGTGGTGTTGCCCTTTTCCTGCCCCACAGCATGAGAAAAGTTTGGTGAGTGGGGCCAACAGTGGGATTTTTCCCCGCTGATATGTTAAACCACCATCGTTAGCTGGTGCTGTTAATAACCTGCTGCACTGCCCGGGCACTTGCCCAGCACGGGTGCCCCTGGCAGTGGTGGTGCCAGGGCGTGGGCAGTGCTGGGGGGGAGCCAGCTGTGTTGCATAAGGATTTTTTAATGTGGTTACAACTTCAGCATCCCCCCAGTTGCTGCCCACTCCACGGTGCCATGCAGATCCCTCCACCTCACACAGTGTGGGGATGTGCACCCCAAAACACCCGCTGAGGGGTATACATATGGACAACCCCAGGGACCTGCATTTTCCTGGGGTCCCACTAGGAAAAGGGCTTTGGTAAGGGGTAGTATTGTGTTATCCCTGCCCATTACATAAAATATAACAAAGAAAAGCATCCCCTTTTACTTGACCCACCTTTTGCTGAAGTGCCTTTTTTGTCCCCTTTTTTTACCCCCCCAATACCTGCATCTCAGTCCAGACAAGGAGCAGAGACAGGACATTTCTCCTTCCTGTGCTGTGCTGGGCCCTCCAGGCACAGGCACTACTCTGATGAGCAGCCAGCTACCACATAGGCAAGAGCATTAATTTTTTTTTTTTCTCCAAAGGCAAAAAAACTTAGTTTTTAAGGGTATTTTTTAAATGGGACTTTGGGGAATAATTACCCTTTATGCTACTTCAAAGAAGTCCCCAGCACGCTTAGCGCTACCCTCAGAGGACTGTGCCTGTTAGGAAAATACGCTGGCTTAAGCATCCTGTAAGTAATACGAACTTTGACTGATGGTACTTAGTGCAAATGGGCCAACGGTCACATGGCTGAGTCTCCTAATGCCATTCAGGATATTGTTGCACCAATTGCAGCCTATTCATCAAAATAAAATGCCAATAAGTAAAGCATTACAATGCTTTCAAAGGGGAGTGTGCAAAGGAAAGTAGGTGAATTCTGCCCCCAAATGGATATTCAATCTTATAACAAGTATTGTGTATTAAAGAAAGGGAGCGCCTTGGCTCCTCGCCATGCTGCGATCACAGGGCTAATGCTTTATCTCCATTATCTTTCAACTGTGCTTCTGCCCCCATTGCATGCGGACACTGAAATGAAGTAACTCACAGCCACGTAATCGGGATCTGTTTCATTAGGTTGTCCTCTAAAAATGGTAGCCTGTTGTCCAGTGCCCTGATAAGAGCAGGGCAGGATGCTGCAAGGGCAGGATCTGGGGCTGCGAGGGCTGAGGGAACACCCTGGGCCATCTGAATTTCCTTGGGAGGTTGCTTGCCTTGGATATTTTTATTTAGGGATTATAAAGAGCAGGGTGGGAGAAGCCAAAGTGGTTCAGGAATACCTCCTACTTGCATGGCTGTGAGCAGCATCACCCAGCCCGCTCCTCCCCTGGAAGTGCTGGAGCTGTGCCACGCTCAGCCCCTCTGGTAAATGGATTAACCGAATATTTCTCCCCTCCTTTCTGTACAAGTAGCCAGCCATGGTCCTGGCTGGGGCTCGTGGTGTTTGCCTGTGCATCCTGAGATGCCTGGTGGGGCTACCTGATGCTGCAGGGAGCTGAGGGTGTCACCTGAGGGTGAGGGGACCCACAGCTCAGGCCTATTACAGTCAACCCTCACAGAAAATAATTCTTTTAAGAGTATGGGGTTTTTGCTGTCTACATCCTGAGCTCCTGAGTTCATGTTTTCCAGCTTTTTCTCCATGACTTCAAGGATGCAGCAGGTACCCCTCTTATTTTCACCACCCCTTCCCAACTCTTTTTAAGGTGAAGCCAAGAGCCTTGCCTCTCTGACCGCAGGACATGGTGCTTTAAAGAAGCCAGTTACCTGCAGTGAAGCCTGCGGGAGCTGGCAGCACCATGGTGGCAAGTCGTGGGGTTGGGATTCACCTGCAGGGAGCAATTGCTGCATGCAAGAGACCTTTGGCTTCACAGTCGAGCTGCCTGCATGTACCTGGCAGCAGCACTCCAGAAGTTGGCGTGGGGATTTCTGGCTGGTGTGGTCATCCCATGGAGGAGCTGAAACCACTGTACAAAGGACGGGGGTTGAAGACAGTAGGTCTGGCATGGCGGGGGGCCCAGACACCCACAGGTGCCAATGGCAGGGAGATGTCATGCAGCCCGTGGTTGCAGGAATGTGCAGGGGACCCCAAAATTGAACCCCACAAAGTTTTTGGATGGGAAGGCAGGAGTGCAAAGAAGCTCTCCCCTGCTCCAGACCATTTCCATCCCAGTCAGTCCTGTCTTTGCCGCATCACCGCAGCAGGGCCCTGGCTCATCACACTCATATCAGTGTGTATGTTTTTTTGTTTAAACCATTACAAATGTAAATGATCCTTCTCAATTACAAAAGCCTGTGCGAACTGGCATCTTTAAAGGAAACTCTGAAAGAGCTCCTGGCACGGCGCTTCTTCAAATATTTGGAAGCTTTGCTAAGTCTCCTGAAACAAAGGCAGGCGCAACCTCCTGCTCCTCCACCACCTCCCTCCTGCGAAGCCAAACCCTCTGCGAGTGCACACCGAGAGGCTGTCACAGCTTGAACAGTAACTGGGTGACACAAGGGGTGGCAGGGGATGGAGAAGCCACCTGCCGGGGACAACAGCAAGGGCTGTGGCGGCCCTGCTGCAGCCCATCTCCTGACTGTCCCGCTCACAAAGTGCTGCGGCAGAGCAGCACCTTATGAAATATTTTCCTTTCTTCAGCACCTGAGTTTCCCTCCCTGATTTTTCATGCTTTTGCACTGCTGCAGCGGCCTAAACATTTTTTCCTTATTCTCCAACACAGCCTCTCTCGGGTAGCTGATTCTGCACTAAAGATATCCTGGGGCAATGAGCTGCAGTCGTGCTGCTCCCCTCGGCTCAGGCTGAACTGGTGGTGGCCAGGCGCTCGTGCTGGAAGGATGCGTGTGAGCCATTTGAACGGCACATCCCCGGCCAGATTGGACCAGATGGAAGTGAAAGGAATGGTTAAATAGGTGCGGTGGCTGCCTGTACACAATGTGATAGTACTCCCAAAACAATGAAACATATTATTTTGGATTTGATATCTGCTATCAATTGAGATTGAAGGTATTGATCCAGGCTGATTGCTGGGGACAATCAGAAAGTAGAAGGGTAATTGACTGTCATGTCCCTCATTGATCGGGCACCACAGTTCACAGCAGACAACATTATTTTCAAGTACTTTGCAGCATCTCTTCTAATAAAGGAGCACAGACTTTAAGTAACAAAGTGACTTACATGTGCTGCCATTTAGAGGGTGGGTGAGACTGTTCTTAGCCAACATGTCATTGCCTTAACTACACTGAAAGGTTGTCAACAGGAGAGTGCCGGGGCAGGAAAGCATGGGTTTATGTTTGCATGTGTGTCACTGTGAGCCCACGCGGTGCTGTAGGACCATCTCACTCCTGCTGCTCGGCTGCCACAGGTATTAAAGGAGGGCCTCTGAGACAACGAAGGCACTGCACATGGGCCACATGCCAGGAGAGTGTGACCTCCTCTCTCTAGGTTGTTTAAAATGTTAAACCAACAGATATTTTATACCATGTGTTCCACCAGGGCTCGCTAGCAGCTGATCCAGTAAAACTGTCCTGGGAGAGGAGCAAATTGGGAAACATCCCAAGTTGCTGCAATCACATCCACAAAAAGCTCATATAAAATTTTTACTTATAATCAGAAGGATGGAAAAATTACCTTATTCCCTGCTGTGCACTTCAGATTAATATAGCCAAACATTATTCAATCCTAATACTTACGGTGACCATGAAACATCTTCCTGTACTTACTAGGAACAGGCAGATAAAATGGCTTTTCTCCTAGAGGACGTGTATCTGCTGTTGGTTTTTAATAATCTGTACGTGCTGTTGGTTTTTAATAATCCGTGTTACCTGACATTCCTGCTCCTCACCTGCAAGCTCTTTCAGCTAGGGACTGCTCCCTATGAATAGAGGTCCAGTGAAATCAATGGCATTTAGTTGTTCAATGAAATTCTTGTGCCTAAATACCTTAGTGAACCTGACTGTGGAGTGGGTTCAGTGTTAAAGGTCCTAATTTTGACTCCAGAAAACCCCAAGCCTTGGGGCATCTCATCCTCCCCAGCTGTGAGGCAGAGGGATGTCTCAGGTGCAGCTTCTTCAGGGATGCTCTCTCCAAAACCCCAAGCCCCAGAGAAGCCCAAGCCCTGAAGCAGGAGTCGGTGGGAGCATTTCTAACTAGCAGTGACTGGTACGGTACTAATGGCAGGTACTGCTGTGCTCTTGGGCTCACTTTGCTCCAGCAGCACAGCCAGACGTGCATGGCATGGGGGCTGCTGAGGTCTGTATCACAAAAGCAACATTCTACTGGTCCATAACGTTCAGCTGATGTGGCTGCTGTCTCCCACCACAGCCCAGCACAGGTCCTGGCACTGCAGGTGTCCAAGCCCATCCCAGGAGTGGTTGCATTTCAGTCATGGCTAAAGCAAAGCAGGCTGCAGAGCAGAGGGTTACCGTACATGCAGGTTTCCCCAGACATTTTCTACCTGAACGTTGTGTACAGGCAGATTTGGAGGCTTTTGTGTGTTTGTCTCAGATTTCCCAATGTCTGGCAGCCTGGTGGGAGCTGCCAGATGTCCGGAGATGCTGACCTCGCCCACTAAGCATGCACAAGCTCTTCCATGGCAGGCTCAAAGCAAGTCCAATGCCTCCGGCATCACAGGGCCAGCCGTGCACGTGCTGTCTGGTCCTTTTAAGAGTGTGTAGGAAGCCCAGGAGATGCCAGGGTTTCTGCCTACACACCCTGCCAGCAGTACAGCCGGCTTCAGTTGGTGTGATGCATCCTGAAATCCTTGTCCTGGTATGCAGCACTATTTAGTCAAGTCATTTTAGCAGTGTTTTGGGAGCAATATGTTGGTGGAAAAACGTATGCAGGAAGAAGCCAATGGATTTTGTGCACACGCATAAAGCATTGCCTCCAGGAGATCCATGTCAGTGTGTAGCTTCTGCTCCTCCAGCACTTGCTCTAAGCCCCCAGGTTAGCTCCTTGTTTATAAATGGGACTTAATGAGCTGCCCTTGACTGTACCCAGAGTCCCGATTTCCTTCCCAGCTTTCAGATGGTCAAACTCCATTTCAGTGAGTTTTGGGCACTTCTCACCCGCTGCAGTTTCTAAGCTGAGCCAAGCTACATTCCTCGCCTTGGGTTTCGGTCTAACAGTTAAACAGCTCAGCCCACCTTGCTTTTGATTTGTTTCATCATTACTTTTTGGTGCTGCTGGTGAATTGAAACACCCATCGCTCGCTCGCGTTGCAGGGCGCAGGCTGGGCTGCCTGCGGGAAGGCGGCCGAGCCACCAAACTTTCACAGCGATGGGCGGCAGCCCTGCAGGCATCGCTCGTGAGTCAGCCGCCGCCGCGCTGGGCAGCGAGGGCGCCTGAAAAGGTTTCTCATCCCACCCGAGTTTCCTTTCCTGGGAAGTGAGGTGACTGCGCCAGGGCGTGTGGGCTGTGCGAGCTCCCCGGGGAGTCAAACCCAAACTGAGCTGACGGAATAGCTGTAGTCTCAAGCACCCAGAGCAAAAACCTCCAGTGCTGGAGGCTTAAAATGCTGATTAAACAGAGCTGGCTGACCCCAGGTCACAACCGGGTTGCTGGCTCAGTCCACGGTTAAATGTGCAAGAGAAACAGAAAAAGTGTTATAGTAGATCAGGTCAACAGATCAGTCAGTTCAGAGAGGTAAATCCTACAAACAGCGACCATGTGCTGCTTACCCCCCTCCAATTTTTCTGTTAATCTCCACAGTCCCATACTGGTGGGTTTATGGAAGCGTAAGACTGGGATCCCCTCTGACCCCTCTTAAAATAACTTCTAGGAGAGCTCCATACATGCTTCTGAGTGGAGAGCAACTGCACTCTTCCCATTACGTCTGGTGGAGAGAGGATGAAGAGAAGGAGGAAGAGGAAGGTTGGCTGAACAGGCATTTAGCACTTAGGGACAAAAAAGTAAAAAATTAAAATGTCACAGCATTAATTTACACAAAATAAGAAGCATTTCTCCTTAGTGTGTGGATATATTGCAGGAATATATTGCAGAACAAGCAGGGCAAACGCACGCCACAGCTTAGTGAAACAAGAGTTAAACAACATCAAATCATTCCCCGTGATGGATCATTAAGAATGTGCAGCCTAAATGTGCGGTAAGATTACAGCAGCGTGCAGATGTTCCTATACCGGCAGCTTGTTTTGCATATTGCAAAGTATATAGGTAATTCCTAGTAGCAAACGCACGCAAAGACTAGCCCGTCCTGTGGTGAATGCATGTTTGGATTGTTCTACAAGGTGAATTTTGTGGGGTGGAAAGGACTGATCTAAACTTCTGCCTGGGATTCAGCTCTCTTTAGCCGGCAGCAGGACGTGTCTGCCCGCGACCTCCCCACCTTTGCCCAGGCATGGTTTACAGGAGGGACAGATGAACAGAGAATGAGATGGGTTAAATAAACAAGAGAGGGGGACTGAGTAAGTAAATGTCCAGGATTTCTGGTTTTTTAACATGTACATATTGTAAGAAAATTTAAGGCAACATTCCTCCTGCTAATTAGTGTTTCCACGGCACTGCAAAAACTACAGCTGTAGGAAGAATTCAGGAAAAGTAATCAGCAGCACAATTAAGCAATCTGCCATAATGACAGAACACAACATTAGGATAGAATAATCAGAAACATATATATTTTTCCTTCTTGATTTTCATTTCCCACCCAATGATTTGCTTTTGCAGGGTGTATATAAAGCGATGCCCGATAGAAATGCCTGTATTTATTTGCTACAGCTTGTAGATCCTGCTCCAGTGAAGATGCCCATGCTAATTCTTGCCAATCACTTGCATCTAATGTTATTTTTACTATATTTTTTGAAAACCCTATGTCTGACCTGCTTTCATCCTGATTTTGCCACCCTGTCTGTCTCATGTAAACTCCTTTAACTTAAAAAGGGTCCAAATCCTTTAACTAGAAGGTGTCAGTCCAGACTAGAAAGCCTGGAGCTGAGGTTCCTGTATTTCTGACAGCCATCCCACCCTAGGAAGCAGAGCAGGGAGATGGTTCACACGGTGTTTCTGCAACCTCCAGCTCCTGCTCAGGAGAGAAAAACGCCTACACCTGTGAGCAGACAAGGAAGGAATGGGCCTGACCTGCTTCATCTGCACAAGCTGTTTTCCCAGAGCTCCCCAAGGCTATAACAGCCCACGAGGAAGGTAAGCTCCCTCCAAGGAGGTGGTTTGGAAGGGGAAAGGGAAATACAGCCCCTGAAGGGGGTCCTATGCATTTTAGCTTTCTGCCAGTTATGCATCAAGGTTAGTTGGACTGAAGCTAAGGGAGAGAGGGAAGTTCTTGTGTTGCTGTGAGGTGGTAGGTCTTCTCCTTGGCCTCTGCTCAGGGGGGCTTACTGGCTTCTGGGAGGGAGCTGCCATGAAAAACTGGGAAAGAAGCAGTTTTGGTAGAGCCAGGAGTGATGTGTGTGCCCTGATTGGCTGGAGGGATTAGTTGTGGGACTCAGTGAGTTTTGTGGTGGTACTTTGCAGGTGGCTGGGTGTTGTGGTGATGCTACTGGAGAAGACCATCAGCCCTCCTCTGGGAGTTGGGAGCACTGTGGTGGTGCTGCAGGGCCCTGGAGATCTGCTCCAGGGGCTTGTGGTGAGGAGAGGGAGCCTGTCCTTCAGGGTGGTGAAACATTTAGGATTGCTGCTGAAGGATGGAGTGCTCAGCATGTTCTTTGTTCAGCAGGGTTGTGTTGATGACCTGTTACCCTCCCACAGTAGTGTTTCCTCCCTCTCATTCACAGATGGAGCTTTATGCTTATTAGTGCTCCTTATGGAAAGAGTTTGTTGGCCCTAGAGGTTCTTGGGAGAGGTGGCTCAAGTTTGTAACCTCTGATGCAAGGGAGGGCCTTAGGTGTTTGAATTTACATGTGGCTGCTAAAAACTTCGCTTCCATCAGAAATAAGCTAGAAAATGTAAATATGTTCCACTGATGAATCTTTATAAATACAATCCTCTGTTTTGCATTCTATGTAACCAAATGAAATGACAGCTATAAAGTGATATATTTTGAGAATTAAAATATCCTGATAATGGGATAAGATCAGCTGGGAGCATAGTACCTTTATAACCTGAAAAAAATTTTTTTTGCCTTAAGGATTAAGCTTATGATAAAAACTTACAAAATCACCTAAGACTGGGAAGTCCAACACCCCCTGATGTGCAGGAAGATGTGAGTTCCAGCTACTGAAAGAATCTTAGTGCCACTTAAGTCAGTTCCTGATACTTGCTTTTGCATGGCCAGTACAGATTATGTATCTTGGTGGCCAGATTCTGCTGTCACTCAAGCTGGTGAAAAGCCATATTACCACTACCCCTTCCAGAAGAGGTCTTGAGAGTTCAGAGCTGCCATTATTCTGCATGTTCCTTTTTCATCCAGGAGACTGTCTTGCCAACATGCATGCGCACACACATGCAGAGCTGTTCCTCCTTTTCCCACATGCCCATGTAAGTGGAAATCAGCAGGAGCACCAGGTCCAGGGAGCAGAGATGTGTCTGTAAAACTTGCTCATGAAATCCCAAACCATGGAGGAATGCTGGGTTAATTCTTCATCTGAGTATCAGCTGAAAGTAATGTATACCCCAAATTAATGTAGACAATTCCTAGTCTGGTCTGCAGGCCCTCTGTATTTTTGAATTCTTTTTTACTAAAACTCAATAAAAACATGGGGGTGGAAGGTGCTGCTGGGAATTTGCATTTTGTTCTGCTTAAGTGCTGTATTTCTCAGCAGTCTTCAAGTTTCTCAGCATGAAGATATTGTTACATCAGAACTACTGTGGGTTTAACACAATTCTCAATTTGCAGGCAAATGGATGTATTGTGTTGGGACTTATCCACAGAGGACTGTGAAACTACAAATTACAACCCAGCTGCATTCTCTTATCTGGATTTTTTTCCCTCCCCCATGTGCCTGTGAGTCCTTCCCTGTGCACAAGGTGCAAGGAGAGATTTGAGTGAGAAAAAGACACAGGCCCAAAGGCAAAAGGGACCCTGACAGTGCAGGAGATCCTGCCTATGGCTGTGGATGCTGCATTTGGATGGGATGGGGTGGCTGGTGCCTTTTCCGAGCTGGATGGAGCTACAGTGTTTTCCATTAGCAGAGGATGTGATGCCTCTGGATTCAGTGTTTGTGTGATCGCCTGGCGACTTTGTTTCTGTAACTCTCCCTAGAATACAGAGGCAGCCAGGGTAATAGTCAGCATATCCACTGAAGGTTTCTCCACCAAGGAGGAAGAAGGGGGCTACCCTTTCTCTCAGATTACTAAATATGGCCGTAAAATGGGATCCACTCATTTAACTTCCTCAGCTGTTCCTCATCCTCATTTCTCCTCCTTGAAGTGAATGATAAACCCCCAACAGGTCCCTATGGGAGAGGCAGGAGGCATGTACACTGTGCAGTACTTTGGGACAAAGCTCTACCACTTCCTGCTAGCCTCAGCCAGGTTATGTACCAGAGTCCTGTGCCTGCAATTGTGGACACCCAGCTTGGAGACAGCCCTGGAACAAAGTGAGTCTATCTGGTCCTGCACCCCAGATAGCCGGGACAAGCTCTTGGCCTTTGTTCTTCAAAGCAAAGGGCTGTATTACCTGATTTTAGTGACACTCTGGACACCTGCTAGCCAGTAATAGGGTGAAAACTCAATGACCCCACGATAACATTGTTATGTTTATTTGCTTCCTTTCAAATGGCTGTGGATGTGCAGGATGCTGACAAATGGGACCTGTACTCATGCATTTAGTTGACCAGGAAATAAATATATCAGAGTGACAGTACCTCTTTGGACTCTTTTGAGACTTGGGAGTTGCTGGCCATTCTGTTTGTTGGCTCAGTTTAAGCAGCAGAAATGTCCATGTGTTCTGTCAAAGTACTTTACTTGTGACAGGCAAAGTGCTGCCCTGAACTGGAAAACCATTCAGAGCAAATAAATGCATTAGTTCAATGCAGAGTGTCTTATATTTAATACACACCACTTCCTAATCACTTTACTGAACATCTGGATTGCCTTGAAATGAAACCAGTGCTGGCGTCATCTTCAATTTGGACATGGGATCCATTTCTAAAGCCTTTTTCCAGGAGAGTGTCTCTTGGATCTCAGTATCATTTAGGTTGGGTCCTACAGGTCTAATCTAGAGTAAATAAAATTAAGGGTTGCTTCAGTACTGAAGGAGGACAGAAAGTAGTACGCAGGAGTCAGCTGAGCCCTTCGGTACTTGCAGTCCAAATTGTAGAGTCATATTAAAAAGTGCAGATGTTACTAACGAGTGGGGATTTTGAAACAGGGTCTGTGCTTCTTTCTCTTAGGGAATTACTCAGTACAGGTGTGTTCTTGCAGAATAAACGAGAATAATTAATTGTGACTGTTAACGTGGTGTACAAGAGACTGAAATTAAACCCATTGTGTTGGTAAAAGACGTGAAAGAACACACAGCGTGCAAAGACACTGGCTGCTCTGTGTGAGCGAGTGAAAAGCGAGAGCAAAGGGGATGACATAATGAACGAGAGATGCATTCGCATCGCTGCAAGTTGAGCTCGGCTGAATAACAGCAAGAACTATTTGCAACATCTTTTTGTCAACATCTGTTTGTCTTTGAGTTCATGAAAGTGGAACAAATCTCATTAATTTTTTTTTTCTTGTGTTGAAATTTTGCACGTTTGTTTCTGTTATTTTGGCAGCCAAAATGATGCTGGAATATTTCACCTTCTTTTTCCAAGTTTTTGAGCTGAGTTGCTCAGTTGAGGTTTGTCACATAAATCATGAGGTTTTACTTCTGCTGCTAGCCAAATCATAATCCTTATATCATAAGCCTTTTGTTGTTTATTTTTTTTTTCCTTAAAGCTCCAGCTTCTGGAATCATGAGAATGCATGAAAATCTCTACTTCTGTTTTCTGTCATGTGTTTGTTTTTCCTTGAGTTTCTAGCACCGAGAACTGTGGAGAAACTTTTGGGTGTCATCTGAAAGATGAAAAAACAGAATTCATTAAATTTCTTTTCTTTTTTTTTATACCAGTTAGATAATTTTTGGAAACTATGACTCATGATTTTGAATGTTTAGATTTGGCAACGCTGTAGTTCTCCGTGCCGCTCCCCCGTGACCAGAGGTTGGAAGAAGCCATGCGGGGCTTGTCTCCACGGACAAGTTGCAGCACAGAGAGCCGGGGTGTGAAATCACAGTGCCCTAGTTACGTTGCACAGATTCCCCACGCGGATGCAAAGTGTGCAGTACCTGCCCTTTGGAAGCGTTCTCAGGGCATGCCTGTATGTGTGTAACGTACGGCGTGCAGTTTGGAGGCCCTAGAGCTGAGAGCAATGCATTCCAGCTCATGGACTGGAGGAAGAACGGCCATTTCATGCTTCAAACAGCAGTTATTGGCATGGGCAGAGCTCCAAGGTGATGCTGCTGTGTGGATGTTGAGCCCCTTCTGGCTGTGCCTTGCCATGTGGTTGTGGTGGGTGAGATGCCTTCTGGGTGCTCTGAGCGATGCTGAGCCTCCTCCCGTGCTGAGGGCTGGTTTTTGTAGCACTTGTCACCTGTATCTCAAGGGGGAGCTGGAAGGCGGGTCCATTCTCTGAGCCTGTTGGAGGGGAAGAGGGTGAGGGTCTGTGGCTCTGGAGCTGGCATTTCTGCTCAGTGGAGAGGCAGGTGTGCTTGGCAGTACCCAAGGGCCATGTAGGGAAAGCAATAACACCTTGTGACCTCTGGGGGACCTTCCGGGGCTTGGGTGACTTGGTTTAACTGGCCTGTGGGTTCCCCATCTATAGTGGCTGATTGCCATGAGCATGTCTCAGCTCCTTGGAGCTACAGGTTAGGCATTAGTGAGATGGGGGAAATCTTGGATGCTCAGTAAGAAACAAGTTGGACAAGCTTGAGGAAGCTGTTTCAAGTCCCTTCTGGCTGTCCGCATAGAGAGAAAACAGAAAAAGAGCCATTGGGGTAGACCCAGTAAGGGGGACAAGGGGGAAAATACCCACTTAGGAATGATTCAGCCGATGATCAAGGAAGAGCTGTGCTAGCTGTGGGATATTCTGCATCCAAGGTCAAGTTCTAGCACCTGGCCAGGAGGAGCAGCTGCTGGGGTAACATCCAGGAGACCCAGCTGGTGCTGCTAGAGCAGGTCCTCTGGACAGGCCAGGCGGGAGGGAAGGAGCTGCTGCTCTGCCATGTGGGGAAGCCAGGATGCTGCAGGGCCCACCAGGGCAGAGGGCGGCTGGGAGCGGGCTGAGGTCTCTGCCCCTCAGGAAGCTGTAAGGGATTTGTGTGTTTTCCAAGGCAGCAGAGACAGGATGCTGAGGGGTGGGAGAGAGACAGATTTCCTTCTGCTGTGAATAGGCTGGGGGTGGGGGATGGTGGCTCCGGTTTAACCCTTGCCCATTCCTTTCATCTCCAAAATGAAATGATGTCTGAGGAAACCCTTCCAAGAAACTGCAGAAATTAGAGGCACAAAAAGTACAGGGTTGTTGGCACCAGGGTGATGCTGTGAGTTTTATTATTCCAGTTCTCTCACCCCCAGGCGTGTCTCCCTGGCTCTGGTATTGCTTTTTACTTTGAAGTTTGTTTGTTCAGTGGCATTGCTATGACCAAAATGAACACCGGCGATGCCAAGGGAGAGGCTTATGGGACATTACCTTGCGTCAGATAGAAGCAGCTCATGGGAGACAGTTGCAGGGTTGAGTGCTGTAACAAATTTCCCTCAGAAGCCTGAAAAAGACAGGATTTCATCTGTCTCTTACATCAAGAGAGGGGAAAAAAATTTTAGGAGTAACTCCTGAAACAGGTCCCACTCTTGTTCAACAGTGAAGGCTTTTCTGCATCTATTTCAAAGTCATTAACAGGACGACCTAGAGGAAAACCCAACTACCAACAACTCCCACCACCCAATCCAAGCCCTTAGAAATGCTGCGGAAACACGACCTGCGTGAAGATCTTTAGGGCGTGAGTAAGTAAAGACATCTGGGAGAGGTACCTGGTACAAGGGAAGCCAGGGAAAACTACTTTGTTTACTGCACCGGAGTCTCCCAGAGCAGTGGAGAGTCCGCATGGCTGAAAGTTGGCAGCCAGGCTGCAGGTGTGGTGAAAGAGACGTGTTTTCTAAACACACTAAATACTTATTGCTCTGGCCTTTTGTAGATAAAGATCAGCTTTGACTTTAAAAGAAATTATAGCAAAAGTGCTTGTATCTGGGAGGATGAATACCTGCTTCCAGGTTGGGCTTTGTAGAATTGAACTTCATAAACAAATTATTTGATGTGATTAACCAAGTCAGAGGGTTGGTGGAAATGTGCCTCCGACTCTCACAGTATCAGGGTGGAAGCTGTAATGAGTTAGTCAGAGAATTACTCTGTGTAGGAATAAACAGACAGAAAGTTCTTGAGTGTGAGGCTTCCCATTGAAATAATTTCTTCTCTCTGAAAAATCCACAGCAGAAATAACAGCCCTCCTGAAAGTCTGAAATTTTGCTGAGATTCAAAACACTGTCTTTACTCTGCAGACATTTGATGTGCAAAGATGGCAGAGAGCAGTTGTGAACCACGAAGAGCCAAAGAATTTGCAGCAAAACATCTGGTCTCTAGGCCGACCAGATAAAGAAAGCTTTCAGTAGCTCTGATAATGTTTCTGCCCTATGGTTGTGCTAATTTCACTAGGAAAAACAGTCCTTCTACTGACCTCATTCAGTTTTACAAAGTTTGAAAGTTGGAATACAGAGATATAGGCCTACTTGCCCCTATGGCGAATGTGACTTTAAAAAAAACCAAAACCAACTTAAAAATAAAACAAAAATCCTGAATGTGTTGATTATGATGTAGGCAAAAAATACCCAAAACAAAATGGAAAACATTTAAAATCTGAAATGGAGTGGATGGCAAGGCAAACTAAACTTCTTAGAGCCTGCTCCAAGAGATGAAAACATTTCCTTGTGCCAAGCATGCTCTGTGTGTGAGCTGAGTTTGCTCAGCCTCAAGCTTATGACAGTAGCTTTTGCTGCTTTTGACAAAACAAATAATGCAAAGGGGAAGATGATTATCTATCAGGAAAAATTACCTTTTTTGTTGTTGTTTTTTTTTTTTTTTCCTTCCAACTGGGATATCAGGTCCCTGCCTGGTATCAGTGTTCATTCACAAGCCATTTCACCCAGGATGAAAATCCTACCACAGCTGGGGTGTGCAAGGGTTGAATGAAATACTGGTTTTTTGCTGTTTGGAAATTGTTTGCTTGGGATAAAATTGTATGTTTAGGGGTGATTTGGCCCCCCCAAGTGGGATTGCCTATGCTTTGGTGCTCCCAGCAGCTGACAAGGAAGCAACGATGGGCGAACATGAAATATTATGTTGTTGCCTAAAAGCAGAAGGGTAGAGGAGAGCCTTGAAGGCAGATTTCTGCCTGCAGTGCTCTTGGTTTTCTCTGCATGGTCTGTGGCAGACAAACCTGCACTTGCTCTGTGTGTCCTCCAGAAGCTGGGTAGCATGGTGCTGAGGTCTCAGCAGCCAGCTATCGTTGTGTGGCCCCCGTGAGCTGACAGCATGGGCAGAGGCAATGCTATGTAGAAATGCTCTGGAGGTGGGTGTGGGGGAGATGAATGGGGGAGACGTGGCTGGGGACACCCCCTCAGCACAGCTCACAGGCTGTGCAGAGAGTGCAACAGGTGCGTGGGACCATCATCCAGGTGACATCCCTCCCTCCGATAAGCATTGCCCGTCCCATCCGCACCAGCCTCCGCTCCCAGGCTCGAACCAAAGTTCCTGCCCCATCCGACTGCTCCAATTAGTGCTGTGGTTTGTTTTTCTTTATTAAGAAGTTTGCTTGAGACCTGCCTGTTTTTGAGTCCTGCTCCCTTTAATCTGTCCCTACCATCACTGAGGTTAACTGAGTTTCCTGCCCAGCAGCTCCTTTGGCAAATTAGAGAGAACCAGCAGGACACTGCCAATAAGCTTTCCACTGTATAGATTTTGTCCGGCAGAGCCCAAATAAATTAGGTCATGCTGCCATATGTAATCCATGCACTTGAGGTTTGACCTAGCTCCTGTGAAAACTAGTGGGCAGGGATGTCTCTGGAAGCTGGACTGGAGCTGTGGCTGAGACAGCTGAATTTTGAAAGAGCTGGGGTGGAGCTGTGCCCTTCATTTTTGTGGACCGGTTTCATTTGTACAGGAAGAATATTGATGTCTTCCTGCAGGAGCTTTTGTCTCTGCTGGAGTGTGTCTCAAATAACATTGCCAAGATACCTTGGGGCTGGGCTAGGTAACTATTTTGTGATTAGATGCTGAAATAAAATAAGTTAATCATTTTACAAGTTCAGAAGAAAATACATTTATTTCATCTGAAAGTTCTTCACAATGGCTATGCATAACTCTGTCATCTTCTGCATGACGCTAGCCTAAGGTCTCATGATTTCCCACCAAATGACTTTCTAGGTTCCTGTGGCCCTGGCGATGCAAAGTCACCTGTCTAGGAGGAGGCAGGATAATTCTGCTTGACTCTTTTGGGCAGTCGGATGTCAACCCTGCAAGTGGTGGTGATGGGCCAATGCAGCTGCCACCATATCACAATTCATACTCGCTCCACAGAAAAGAAGATTAGTGCACCAACAGGGGAGACTCCTCTTTTGAAAAGAGGCTTTAAATGATGTCAAGAACCACCACAATGATATGGTTTTTACATAAATAATAATTAATTACATGTAAATCAGACTTTTCCCCACCCCTTCCATTAGTATCGTCTTTGCTAAGCTCTCTGTCTTGTTTCTGTCCACTCACTTTGACTAGTTGAATGGCAGCAGACATCATTTGCAATGCTAACGTCAGATACGGGTCAAAATGGACAAGGAAAACACAACCCAGGGTTTTATCAATGCAATAACAACCAATTCTGTCTAGAGATGGCAGTGTACTGGGGTTTAACCTCTTCGCTGCCACATAGCAAGAACCACCAGGAATTTCCTTTTCTGGTCTCCTCTTCTGCTATTTCTAACTTATTTTCAGCCCTTTCCTTCTCCTGGCCACTTTCTTTTTTTCCCCTCTCTCCCCTTTCTGGTGTTTACTAGAGCATCTGGTAGTGTTTCTCTCCCAAGACACGGGAGACTGCTGTTTTCATAGATATGTAACTAGAGTAAAAGCTTTAATCTTTGTTGATGTTGGACTTCTGGATTAAAAAAGAGTCATAATAGTGGAAAAATTAAGATGAAATAATATTTCAGCATAGTACACTTTTGAGACAGCATCAACAGAAAATTCTTCACAGGGAAAGCTGCAATTACTCTCCTTCACAGGAGATGCTTAACTCATGGGCAGAGCAGGGCAGGGAGTGAGGAGACCATCTCGCTGAGGTGAGACTGGTTGTCCCACTAGAAGCTGAAAGCGTGGCATGTCCTCATGGAGATTTCTGTGTATGCTCCACAGCAGAAGTTTGAGCAGTCCCAGAAATGCCAAGATGTGAGAAACCCATTTTCATCCAACACTGCCTTCCAGGAAGGGCAGGGAAGGAGCTGGTCTGACCTTCAGCAGAGTCAGACTATGTATGACCTGGGTTTTGAAGCCCCTATGGAGTAAAGGCTGTCCTGGGAGTCGGAGGAGGAGATGGTGTTCTCAATTTGGTCTCTTGCTCTAGAGAAGCACATTGGTTTTCTGTGGAAGCTTCAAAGATGCTGAGACGGGGTTAATTAGAAGTTGTCAAGATACAGTGAGAAGCGGTGCTGACATCAGAGAGATGTAGAAAGCGTTACAGAAATCTGCTAGCAAAAGGCAGGTAGGTGTCTGTTATCTGCAGAAGTGAAGGCAGGCCTATGGTGCTTACAGCAAACATTTGTGTTTGTTTGTTTTTGCCTTCCCTGGGGCCTAGGCACTGTCCCAAACCTGCAGCAGAGTCAGCTATGCTGGAAGCAGACATGCAAAATCCGAATGGCTGATTGTTTCATAGCAAGAACATATTCAGTTGCTAATATTGTAAATGCTTCATGGTAAATTTTTATAGCAATAGCATTTTATGTAATTCACAGATTTTAAACAAAATGCCTCATTTCAGGTGTTATATACTTCAATTTCCATGCCTGCCCTACTGCTAGGTAAGGTGTAAACCTGACTGGAACCTCTCCAGACTTCTTGGGAGAAAATATTTGTTGAAAACCCTCACTTTGGGAAGGCAGCGAACCGATGAAAGGGAGCTTAGCCTGCAACTTTGTTAAAGGCTGTAATGAACCAGGCTAATAAATTACCTAATGTCACCTCAGAACTGGTCCGTGGCCGCCTGTCACACAGCAGCACATCAAGCCAGAGACGCACAGTCGGTCTCCCTAACCTTTGTACCTCCTCCCGCTAACCAGGGAACTAGTCCTGAAAAAGACCAGGCCTGCAAAGTTCTGCAAACCAAACAGTAAAATATTAATAAGCTGAAGAGGAGCTGAGAGGTGTCAGCGAGGCTCCATCGCAGCGCAGCCATCGGGGGAGAGTGCTGCTGGCCTCCGCACAAAGGGAATGGCAAACAGGGCTTCTGCGTGGAAAATTTCACCCAACCATTTTTTTTTTTGCACGCAAAAATGCAGATTCAGCAGCACCAAAACGGTTTGTGCACACATGCCAAACTTGTCATTTATAAAAACTCAAAAAAGCTCTGACAAATGCTGAAGCTGTTAGTTTTGACACTTCTGACATGAAACACTTTGATTTTTCATTTTGAAACTACTTTGTGTTCAAAATGTCCTTTAATTTTATTTTCAAGCAAGGGGGTGTGTGTCTTTTTTCTTATTCCCCCAAAAAATCAAAATTGAAATGAAATCTTTGGATTGACTCAAAATGAAATTGTTCTTGGATTTTTGGTTTCACCATTTTTTTTCTTAGATGTTTGTGTTTGGCTTTGAGTCATTTTTTTTTCCCCAAAATTTGCCAATTGGTTTATCAAGAGCTGCAGCAAACATCAGCCCCTTCGAAGGGGAACAGCTGGCAGAATAGAATATTTTTTTCGTGGCTGTCAGTTGCAGAAAAAAAGGAGCCTTGCTTTTGCTTTCCAGGAGATTGAGTTCATTTTCTATCTGACTGGGATAAATAATAAACAGGATTTTTTTTTTTTTTTTTTTTGCTGTTAAGGATTTTGTTACGTTATCTGTTTAAACATTCCGTTATGTTTTAGTAATGTGAATAATGATTATTCCTGTGCTTCTGAGCTCTCCCTCTTGGCTCAGGCACCGGAGGTTCAGGAGACACCTGGCATTGTTGACAGAGCGCTGAACTTGAACGCCTCTCACTGTGACAGGGCAAGCCCAAATATTTTGGGAAGAGTCCTTGTTATGTTACGACAGGGGTTGGTAGCACTGATGCTGGGGATGGGTTTTGCTCCAGTACTGGGCTGATGACTGCTTTATTACTGGAGGAACAGCGTGAACTTTGGCAGGCGGGTTGCTGTGAGGAAGGAGGATTGGACTTGGGCATTTCTTGTTTGTATGATGTGCTAAAGGTCTTCTAAAAGGTGGTGGGTCTCAAAAGAGGCCAGGAATAGGGAGACCCTGAAAGATGTTTTCCTGTGGGTGAGAAAGTGAAAAAATAAAGTTCTTTTGCAAGAGAATACAAATGTTTAGTGTAGTCCCTATCTGTAGACAAATACCTGGGGAAGAGCTTGTATTAAAATACCTTTTAAATTGTATTTTCCATCCCTGAAGGCGTTGTTTGCTTCCTGCAGCGTACATCTTCCTTCTTTTATTGGCCTCCTCTCCAGCCCTCTCCTGAAGTCAGGCTGCATCTTGGTAGTGCTTTGTGCATCTTCAGTACTGCACGAGTGTCCAGCTTGTGGTGTTTAATTGGTCATAGACTTTCAACAAGATTGGATGTCTTGTGGTGTTTGCCAATTCACGTACAGCATGTAATTATATTCAGGAAGCAATAGGAATTAAATTACATTAATTTCCATGAATATTCATTTAAGAATCTCTACCAAATTCAGGCAGATTAATAGTCCAACGCAAATACAATGGCTATTCATTGCCCCCACAGGAAAAGGAAATATATATTGGCTGGCAGCTCAGGACAAATGGAAATGTGCTATAGAAAAGTTATCTCTGGGTGGCTTCTGATACAGCAGCAGTTGGAGGGACACCACGAGTACAGAGGATTAGCGTGGGTATGGACGTGGGGACCCTTTCCCATCCGCTGAGGAACCCAGAGGAGTCTGGTGTGAATCCGAAACTCCTGTCTCTGCGCTACCAATACAAATCCAAAGCTACTCCGACTGCAGCGGAGCTCACAACAGAGTAAAACGCAGTTTATTTTGCGCCTGACTCCCGCTGCCCTGTGCATGAAGCCAGCCTCCAGCCCGTTCTCCCTGGATCACGCTGCTATGGGGCAGAACGACAATTTGTCTTCCTCCGGAGCAGCAGTAAGCGGGCTGTGCTGCTCACTGCCTCCTCTGCGCGGCCAGCCTGGCACCAGCCCTCGGCGTGGCTACAGGCCAGCCCCGTCCTGCCCGGCACCGGGGCTCGGTTCTGCTCCGGCTCGGCCTCTCAGCGCAGGCCAGGACACGGCTTCCATTGTGACCAGGAGAATCAAGAAATCCTGACAACAAAAGCAGACAAGGGGTGCGAATGCATTGGCGAAGCAGGCGTTGGAGTTTGCGATGCTGAAACAAAAACCCAACTTCTTTTTTTTTCATAGAGATGATATAAAACAATACTTAGTTTTTAAAATTATCTACATCTGGTTGTAGTCCTCATTTGGGAGGATGTATTTATATATTTCCTTTTGTCAGACAAGCCAACTTGAGACCTTAGCTGTGCCACATTAATTCTATCGTTTTGTGGGACTTCCCCAATTGGAGAACGGATCCTGCTTCCCCTAAAGCTGATGCAAGCGTTGCCAATAGCATTGGGCTCAGCCTTTAAGCGGGATGTTTATGCTTTTTAAAATTCCCCCTCATTGCCAAGTCAACCCTTCCCATCCTTAAAGTTATCTGAGCAAAAGAAACGTCTGGCATTTTTCATCTTGCACGCGTAGTGTGTGATGGGCAGAGCTGCATCTTCTGCTTTTCTGGAGGGCATCTACTGCCAAACTGATCTGATTTGCCCCGACTTTACACACAAAATGAGGGAATGCAGAGAGCAGCAATCACTGGCTTCCCCAGAACGGGCTTTGCTGCGAGATCCAGTATGAGGGTACCCGCAAGTTTGCCTGCGGAGCACCCTGAGAACATTGGGCTTATTTGAAACAAAGTCAGAAAATCACAAAACCAGGCTGTGAAACCAACATACATTTCTCTTTAATATGCCCACCAACTTTTTTGGGCAGTACATGGTATATATCCCAACTTTTCATGCCTGATGTAAAAGGTAGAATAATAGGCAAGTACCCGCATGGGCTTTGCACCTACACAGGAGCGCAAAGTGTCCCCGGAACCAGCCGTGCAGCCTGGTGATGTGCTCTGCAAAGCCTCATAAACCTGTGACTAAAGCGGAAAGGACTCCAAGGCCTGGCTCCTGGGACATCGGAGGTGTGGCATTACAGTAGGTTGGAAAACATCCTGACTTTAAAACAAGTAACACCTATAATTATGGAGGCGTCATCACCTTCATAATTTTTTTTTTTTTTTTTTTTTAGCTAACAAGCTGTAGTTGTAGCTTGTGTACACCCTTGCCAAAATCTGCCAAGCATTTGCTCTTGGGATGGTTGTGCTGGTGGTGGGAATATCAGGCATCTTTCTCCAGGCACTTGTAAAACAATACAGCAGTAAACAATTCAAGTACAATTAGCAGCTACATTGGCGGAGGGGGAGGGAGAAGTCCCACCGCTGGTATTGTCTGTGGAATTAATCATGTTTTACAGAGTTGATGTACTGGTTTAGATTTGCGAAGTTAAAAACAGGAGACAAGTTTCCAATAAACAAAGCTTATTCCAGGATGAAATGTAAAACAAATATTTTTTAGAACACGAAGGGGGAGGAGGGGAGCGTTTAAAAAAATGTTCTAATAGGTTCATCTCCTCCTTCTTCCTACTGAACGAAAAAATCTAAACAACAGAAGCTTAAGATGAGGGTAAAGCATTTCTTTTTACAGCTGGCGGTCCCTGGCAGTCGCACACATCCCGGTGTCACCCGCGGGACATTTGGGGGGGGGGGGGGGGCCGGCGCTCCCCCAACGGTCCGCGCAGGTGACTCCGAAAGCACGGCGCAACCACCACCTCCGCAAATGTTTATTCGCAGCGATCCCCCCCCCTCTTAATTATTTAAAATATAACGAATTAGGCATCAGTCCCTCGCCATTACTGTAATTGAGGGTGTTAATTGCCGCCGGAGCGGTTCCCCGCCGATGCCGCGCTATTGCCGAGAGGTGGCGCCGCGCTCCCGGCCCTGCTCGCCGGGGCCCTTCGGGGAGGCCGGGCCGGGGGGGGGCACACACGGGCCGGGGAGGGACGGGACGGGACGGGACGGGACGGGGGACGGGCTGGGCCCGGTGCGGGGCTGCACGGTTGTTCCTCCGCCCCTCCCCGCGGGAGCGGTTCGTGGCGCAGTATCACTGTTGAGGGGGGTTTAAAATCAGGTTCTTCCCCTCCCCGCCCCGCCGGGAGCTTTGTGTCCGTCCTGCGGGAAGCTAGAGGCGATCGCCAAAAACAACAACAAAAAAACCCAAAACAAAAACAAAACAAAGAGAAGGGAAGAAAATGGGGTTCTCGCAGGTCCCCGCGGGAGGAAGAAAAGAGGTTTTCACCCCACTCCCCACAACAAAGTCGGTCGCTCAGTAACTCCGCGGCCGGTCGCTAACTCCTGCCTTGCAGCGCCGGGCGCGGGGGGGCTCTGGCCCCGCGGGGCGCCCGCCGACGGCCACCACCCCGCTCCCGGCCCCGGCCCCGGCTCCTCTCGCCGCCGCGCTCCCGCCGGCAGGTCCCAGGATCCCGGGGGAAGAGCAGGATGTCGCCCGGCAGGACCCGCTCCCTCCCGCGCAACCTCCGCGCTCCCCGGCCGCCGCCGAGGGAGCCCCCGCGGCCGCCGGTTGTTCCTTCTCCGGGTCGAGGCCGCCAGTGATGTGAAACTTTCCGGGGCCGAGCGGCGGGGCTGCGGGGAACCGGGCGGTCCCGGCTCTCACCCCCCCCCCCCCCCCCCCCCCCGCCCCGTTCGACCTCTCCCCGCGGGCGCGGCCACCGGCCCCTCCACGGGAGCCCCGACAGCGCGGCCGGGAGCGCAGCCGCTCCGCGGAGCCGCTCCGCGCACCCACCGGGATGAGGACCCGCGGCCCTGGGCTGCGGCCGCCCCCGCGGAGCGGCGCCGCGCTCAGCCCTGGCCCTCGGGTCGGTCACTCCCGCTCAGCGGCCGGTGCGCGCCGCTGCGCACCCGCGCAGTGTTTCTAAGCAGTGTTTGCGCCAACACAGGCGTGCGCTGCGAGGGGGAGCGCAGGCAGCGCCTGCCTCGCCGCTCCACTCAGGTAAGGCGGGCTCCGCGGGCATCCGCGGAAGACTGGGTGAAGTCTCCCGCGTCCCCCCACAGCTACGCGGGCCCGACAGCCCCCCCAACCCCCCCGCCGCATGCCGGGGCCGCGGGGGGCGGCCACGGAAAAGTTGCTCGGGGGGGCGCGGCACTGCCCTCCGCCGACGGGGCGGCCCCGGCCCGCCTGCCCCCGCGCTGAACTCGCCCCGGCGGCGCGCAGGGGCGCGCAGCGCTGCTCCGCGCTCACTTTCGCTTCCCCGCGGGGCTGCCCCGCCTCCCCCGGCCCGCCCCCCCACCCCCCCCGCCGCCGTCCTCCGCGGAGCTCCGCGCCGGCGGAGCTTCCACCCCTCGCCCCCTCCCCTCCGCGCCGTCCCTCTCCCCGCGCTTTTATTTATTTTTTTTTTTATTATTATTTTTCCCTTGCACCGAGCCTTGTTTACCCAGCAGGTGGATGTGACGTCAGAGACTGACAACAGCAAAAAATAACAACATCTCCCTCCGCGGGGGTGTCGCGGGCCGCCCCCGGCCCGCCCGCGCGGGCGGCGGCGCGGAGCTGCGCGGGGCGGGGAGGGGGGGCGGCGGGGCGGCGGCGCGGGGCGGGGGCGCGGCGGGGCGGCGTGCGGGGCCCCGCGGGCGCGGCGCCGAGCGGAGGGCTCTATTGTTATTTACCGAGCGGCGGAGCACGCCGCCGCGCCGCCCGGGCTCGGCGTGCCGGAGGGACGGGAGGGAGGGGACGGGACGGAGAGGCAGCCCCGCGCCGCTCCGCGCCGGGGCCGCGCCGTGCTGGGCAGCGGCAGGCCGAGTCCTGCGGGTGAGTCCGGCGCCCCCCCGACACTTTCCCCGCTCCTCCGGGGCTGTTGCACTTTTCCCCCCGCCGGGCCCACGTGCCCGCCCCCCCCCCTCCCACCCCCCTCCGCGACCGGCGCGGTAGCGGCGTGGGGGGGGTGGGGGACACACACGCAGCGGTGCGCGGGTGCGGACCCCCCCCTCCCCCCGGGCTGCGGAGCTGCCCGCACCCCCTACCCGCCCACTTTGAAAACTTCCCCCCCCCCCGCCCCGCGCGCACCCTCCGCGGAGAGTGGGATGCGGCGCCTCCTGCCCCCCTCCCCTTCCCCCCCCCCCCCGCGCTCTTTCCTCGTTTGTTCCGCCGGGTCCCCCCGCGCCGCCGCGCAAGGGGCGCGCACGCCCCAACTTCAGCACTCGGGGCAAGAAGTTGCGGCGGGTCCGCGCCCCCTCCCCCGACCCCCCACCACCCCCGCGCCGGGCCCGGCTGACCCTTTCCGCCGGCACCTGTTGCAGCTTTCCGCCCGCGCAGCCTCTTCCGCAGGCGCGGAACTCTGCTCCGCGCATCCTCCCCCACCCCGTCTCCCTGCGCCCATCCCCCCCCCCCCCCCTTTTTTTTTTTGAGACGAAGTGTTTGAATAAACATCCGCGCCTCCCCATCCCGGCGCAACTTCTCGCTGCGCGGGTGCGGACCGCGCATCCCTCACGTGTGTGTGCGTGTGTGTGTGTGCGCGCGTGCCCTCCGCGTGCGGAGCCTCGGGACGGAGCCGCGGTTCGCTGCGCGCCGCGGAGCCGGGGGCGGCCGCCGGCGCCCGGTAAGTAGGGCTGCGCCGCGCTGCGCCCCTCGCACCTGCCGCTCCGCGCAGCTCCGCGCAACCCGCTCCCCCCGGGCAGCGGGAAGGTGCGCGCTGCAGGCGGCGTCCGAGCGGCGTGTCCGCGCCTCTCTCCTCCTTCCCCCCGCCCCGCGAGTTGTGTGGTTTTTGTCCCCCCCCCCCCCCCCCCGAAAAAAAACCCCGAAGTAAAGCCCAGCGGCGGGGCGCGGGCAGGGCTGCGCGGGGCGCAGCGGCAGCCCCCCGCCCCCCCCCCCCCCTCGCGTCGCGCAACTATTAATTAATTATCCGGCGGCCCCGGCGCGGAGAGCATCGCCCGGCTGGCTGCGGAGCGCCTCGATTTTAGCGAGTCTTCCTCCTGCCGCTTCGCTGTAATGATTTTAATTGCGTGTTTTTTTGCTTTGAGTGAACTAAACCGAGTGAGATTACTTTTATTTTTTTTTTCTTTTTTTCCCCTCTCCTTTCCCCCCCAAGGCTGGCGGCAGCCGCGCTCAGCCCTCCCCTACCTCCCCGAGGTCTCTGCCGCCTGCCAGCGCTCTCAGAGCCGCTTCTCTAGAGAAGCTGGAGCCCAACTTCTGTGCTCAGAAGTTTAAGGTTTCATTTTTAGTAACTGTTCTTTGAGTGAGTAATGTACGTGTACTGCTTGTAGCGTGTCTACGCAGTGTAGCTTGCTGATTTCTAGGGTGCTGGATGGTTCTAAATATTAAAACAATTCTCTGAACTGTGTTTCCTTTCCATATAGTTTTTCTAAACTTGCGTTTTACCTGCTTTGATCAAATGTTGATGTCACTAATGACAGCTTCTTTAATTAGACAAAGTTTCAAGAATGTCGTCGAAGAAAGTTGCTGCTTGTGCTGTTAATCCATGGTTTGCTTTAATATTTTGTCGGAGGGGGAATAGGCATTTCACTCGATTTAGTAGTATTTTTACAGTTTCTGTTACTGCTGAGAAGCTCCTACTTTCTGTAAGTTTGAGAGAGCCTGAAATAATTCAAGTTCTCAGAGAAGCAAGTGTAGGCAAGGAGGTACCGTGCATCTTTGCAACCCGATTTGGGGGAAGAACGGGAAATCAGGGCTACTGGTTTCAATTTCTCTCCTCTGAATCTTTTCCCCTGCACATTTTATTTGAACTATCTCACAACCATATTGAATGGACCAGGGCACTGGGGGAGGAAGCTCTGCACTAGTTACCATTCAAAAGGTGTCGGCTAAAATCTCATTGCAAAAAGGTATTGTAGCTTTAACATCTTGCATTGGCAGCATTCTTCCCCCTTAGTCTTTGGATTAGTCATTGTATGAGAGACAGAAAAAAAAAATCACTTTTTTTTTTTTTTTTCTGGAAAAAGTAAAGTAAACAGCCTCCAACAAGTGAACCTTGACAACCCAGATTAAGGAAGGCAGGAGAGATCAAACAAAGCTGCTGCTGGGCTGTTGTCAGGAGCTGCCTCACTGAAAGCTCTGGACTATTCGATCAGGCAGCAAGGCTATATGTTCACTTATGCAGAAATGGACCATTACAAATGCTGATTTTTTGTTGTGAAACCAAAGGATAACTTTGAGAAAAATAACTATTTCAAACAAGGCTTTCTGTTGTTTATGATTTTGATCGCAAAGTTAGGTTTTTGTGCATGGGCTGGGTTTTGGGTTTGGTTTTTTTTTTTTTTTTATTTTGACTGATAGTGGTTTGGAGTGCATTGTATACACTTTCAGAGAGACTTAGGATTTGATTTTATTTGTGCTGTCTAGAGCTGCAGAGAAGAAGGCGTTTCAATAGTGTAATGTTGAAAACCGTAAAAGTTCTGTGGAATTCAGCTTTTATTTCTGGATCTCTGAATTGTAAGGAAACATGGATTTTTTTTTTTTTTTCTCTCTCTCTGTGTAAATGCTGTGCTGATGTGTAATAGAGGAGTTTGGTGGTGATTAAGCGTTGTATGTTGTATGACTGCGTTCCTAGAGTTTAGAAGACGGCTAATATCTTTGCTTCAAACCTATTACCAACCAGTCAGGATGGCACCTTATTTTTGATACGCCAGGATTTTTGCAAAACTGTGTGTAACTTGTCTTCATGGCTGTATTAGAGAGACTCTGTTACTGTGTGGTTTTTTAGTAGAAATAGTAGTAAAGAGTATGAACATGATACTTGATTTTACTTCAATAAACATTTAGGATTTAACTATTAATCAAACTTAACCAGTGGGAGTTAGGTTATTTTTGTTGCTTGACAGTTTCATGTTTGTATTCAAACACTTCACTGCAAACTCTACGGGTATGCCCCCTCTTTTATTTCTTTAAAGTATTCCAAAACAATGGAAATACCTATTTAAAAAAAAATCTGAGGGAAAGGCTGTTACCCTAATGTATATTAATCAGGAGGCAGACCAAGTGCACATCTACTGAAGAATTAAGAAATCCAAAACCTTTTTGCATAAGTATTTCTTTAATTAGCAGTGCAGATCACACAATAAGTACTTTATACTTTTTATAAGGTAAGGTTTCATAACCATCCTGCATAACTTATTATAAAGCCTGTAGATTTTTATGGTATATACTTTAATTAGACAATAAAAAGTATGTGTGTTAAACATGCACATGTATGCTATTAAGCCGTTTGGGTAATGTGTAATGTTTTTTAACATCTATAAACATTTTCTGCTTAAATCGGTTCCACCGGTAATCGTAATGCAGCTAGTTTTTGTACTGCTAGGAGAAGGAGCAGGAAAGTTGAGCAGAGAATTATGTATTGGACGTTATTGCACAGCATGTGCTGCAATATGCTTTTCTCTTGGAGTGGATCACCTTTTTTTAAGAGCTAAAATTTGCATTATCATCCTTGGTATGATATACTGTAAACATTTGTAACTCCAGAATTATTCCTGTTTCATGGCATTGTAAAAATTAGGAAAAAGGCTGGTAGTAAAAAGGCAAATTTATGGAATGCAGCTTAACGTTTAGTATTCGTGCTGCTTGTGGTCATTTATATTGAGAGATTGAACTGGATAATGTAATTCCTTTTATGAAATATCTGTTGAGCATGTATTTGTATATCAAATGAAATAACACATGCACACACATATGTAGGATATGTATGTAAAATATAGTTATTTCTGCAAGGCTGTCCGGTTATTTATAGGGCATAATGATACTTCTGTCATCCTAAATTTTCTCCGAGAAGCTTTAATAAATTTAAATAGATTATATGCTGTCAGAAAATAGTATAAATTTTGTTTACGATTCACTTGCTTTAAGGTACTTATACTAAAGAAGCTCATTTAACCCCAAGACTGAGGAGCATTAAGTGGTGAGAGGAGTCTGCTGAAGAGCTGCTACTGCCCTTTGCTCTTGTGATAATCTTAAATTACTACAATTTAATTGCAACTTCAAGGCACTGAGCTGAAATATTTTTATGCGTGTGAGACAGGGCTGAGGAGGGTGTAGTGAGGTTTTCGCAGGTAGCTGGATTTCTCTGCGGAGGCGCAGCATTTGTTCAGGCCTTTCCTGCCTTTCGGAGTGCATCCAGCCCAGCATCGTGTGCGTGCATGGCCAGGGTGCCCCGGAGGGAGCTTTGCCGGGGGGCTTCCACCTCGGTGGGAGCAGGATTGGGCCCTGCAGTAGTCAGGCAGCTTGGGTGCACGAGCGTTTTGTTTGCTGTTCGTATCTAAGCTTACGTTTGAATGAAATAGCGCATTGTAATTATTCCTCAAATGAGCCTTGCTATCCACTTGCTTCCCGGAGCTTTTCCCTGCGTGTCTGCGCTGGGGAGGCAGGGTGGGAAGGGGCTGGTGGCTGGAGACAAGGACCAGGGGGTGGTTGGCAGTGCGGGGGGCATGGGTGGCACCCTGCTCTGAAAACACAGCCCGCCGGCTCATGGCTATGGCACGGCCCCCACGTCCCTGAAGGCGAGTTTGGGGTGCCGTCGGCCGCCCTGGCTGTGCAGAGCCCGATCCAGAGCACACTGGCATCAGCCAGGGCTTCTGCTGATGTCGCTGCCTTTGGGTTTGGCTTTTGGTCTGTGTCACTAACTCGTATCGCTGAAACTTTTACTTTTTCTTCCCCACCCCCCCCCACGTATAGTAGCATGTTTTCACACCCGGTGAGCGGTTCAGCAGAGATATGATGTGGAATAGGAGCCAGAAAGCATTTGCTAAGTGGAATTTATAAACGTTGTGCACTAGAGATCAGCAGCATCTTTGCGACTGTTCTTAGAGGTCCTGGCAACCAAACTTTACAGAAATGCTTAGAAAGGTATGGCCGGGCTCGGAGTCCCTGACTTCATGCCTTTGAGGACACGCGTAAGTGCTTGGCCGTGCTAAAGCACAGCGGTGTTTGAATCGTGAGTTTGATTGTTTTTCTGTTGGCCAAATCCTTGTAAAATGTCTCGTTGCAATAAGAAACAAAAAAGATCTTGTGTTTGCTAGAACTGCTTGCTTTTGCGCTGACAAAAATGCGGCTCGCAGCCTGCTGCTCTCACAAACTACCGTGCCGTCTGTTTCCCACAGCTCGCGGTGTGTTGGGAATTGCAGCTACCGTAGGTAACAAGGTGATGCCAGGGTATATAGGGGGGAAAGAAGTAGGATGAAATAAATCATGCAGTCGTTAGAGGAAAAACTTAATTGTGGGAACTCTGTAGTCTTTTAATTTAAAAAGAAAATAATTATATTTCGGGCTGTAGAAGAATCAGCTGTTCTATTTTTAGTTGATCAGATATTTGTTGGTTGGGATGTCTGGAGTGTTTTAACATGTGCTCTTTTTTCTTACTTCAGCACTGGAGCTACCAAGTCAGAGAAGCTGCGGGCTCTGTTCGCGTGCAGTCTTCTTTGCAAACATGCTCTAGGGTTTTGTCTTTCTATTCTCCTGGCACCGATCTCTTCCATGCATGCAAGCGAACAGGCTTATGTCTAATGGCTGTTTGTATGTGGCAAGTGTCCAGAATAATCTTGATAACTTTTTGTTCAGCGCCATCCTGAAAATGAAGATGGTATTCTATGGAAAATGAGCGAAGAGAAGAGCATGGACAAAATCAATTTCTCTCCAAGAAGCATCTGGTACCTGAAGAGGACTAAATAATTTTTCTCCTCTCGTTGACCCTCCCTGTGCTGTTTTTAAAACATCTCCATTTTAGTGCCTTGAAATTGCAATTAAGTTGTAGTAATTTAAGATTATTGCGAGAGTGCAAAGGGCAGTAGAAGCTCTTTAGAAGTCTCATCTCAACACTTAATGCTACCCAGTCAGGGGGTTAAATGAGTTTCCTCGATGTGAGTACTTAAAGTAACTAAATCGTAAACAAAATTTATGCTATATTCTGACAACTAATAATCTATTTAAATTACATTAAAGTATGTGTGTGAAAATTTAATTAAAGACAGAAATACTGTCAAGCCCTGTAAATATCTTGACAGATCTACTGAAATGGAACCTATATCGTAAAATATTTACATATATCTGATAGGGTACAGTGTTTCTGGGAGTGCTATTCTGAAACTCATTGCGGGTTTTTTTCCTCCCCAGTTTCCTGTTCAATTGCAATGGTCTCGGAAAGCAACACAAATAAATACCCAGAATGTTTTATTCGGATGATTCTCCAGTGTATTGTTTATTGCTAATCGCTCTCTCTGTACAATACTTGTCACTGTTGTGTTTTTATTAGAAGTGCCTATTTCCTCAGAAAGTTCGTTTAGCACTGCTGTTAATTCAGAGGCGTGCTGAGAGTGCAGGCTCCTTCTGCAGCGGGATGATGTGTAGTATTTGCAGTGTGGCAGCGCTGGATGTGCAATCTGTAAGTCAACCTTCTTCTGAATGTCTGGCCCAGAGCACGGTGCTGCAGGGTCTCTTGCACTGTTGTGACCGTTGATTTAATTGATTTTTCTGGTAGAAAGAGCTCATGACCTTTTTTTTTTCCAAATTCTTGCAATATATATGGAAGCATTTTCCGGAGTGCTGGTATGTGCACTCGCTGCGCAGGACCCTTCTTGCTGGTGTGACCGCAGTGCATCTCCTTTGTGGTACGTGGTCCAGACTCCTTTCAAGATGAGGAACGTTTTGCCCTGGATAACACTGGGTCTGACTGAAACTTCAGCTGGAATTTGGTCCTTCTTAAAACCCATCCACTGCGGTTCTGCATGTGGCTAGAGGCGGGAGATTTTCGGGGAAGGTGCGGGATGAGCTGTGCTTGTTCATCACCTGGTCATGGCTGGGGCAAACTCCTAGCTCTCCTTGGCTGGGGTGTACACCCCTGGAGCCACAGGGTTGCAGGAGGAGGAGGGTGAGGATTTGGGCATGGAGTGAAGGGTGGGGTGGGAGCATGGTGCTGGGGAGCCCGGGCTGGGCTGGGCACTCGGGTGCTGAGCACCGCCAGCCCGACAGAAGGTGGCACAGTTCGGCAGGTTGGCTGGAGCCTCTAATGGCATCGTTAGTTTTCCCCTCTTCACCAGACATTTCCTTTCATGTTGGATCTGAGTTTTAGCTGTACTTCCCGATCAGTCTTGTCATCTTGTTGCTAACAATTAGGGTCAAGTGTCTTTCCTTGGGCTCTCCGCAGTCTTCGTGGTGGTGTCCCTCCCCCAGCTCCTAGCCTAAGCTGTTTGTTCATTAATTAGTAGATCGGGCATATTAACACATCAGTAAACTGGAGTAGTCAGACTTCCCAAGGCATCTCGGGAAACCCTCTCCGGTTTTATGTGACCGGACGTGCACTATTGCTGATTTAGATAGCGGAGCCGATGATGCCAAAGTGTTGTTAAGAGAGAGATAAATAGAGAGAGCCCAGCAGTAAGCAGAATGTCATGTCTCTATTAAAAAGCTTGTGATAAAGGAAGATAAAATGGTGAGGGGGGATTGCTGGTGTGTTCAGAGCTGCTGCTAAACATCTGATCACAAAAATCGATGCCGAATTCCCCTTCCTGCAAAACACTTGCCCGCAGAATTAATGTCTGAGCCTGGGTTTGATTGCAGCAAGCGGTGGAGCCCTGAAAGGACTTTTGTTCTTGCCAAAAAGGCGGCTGGGGGTTCTCTGGGATTCGGGAGCTGTCTGAGCCGGGATTCAAACATCCCTCCCCGGTTCCCTTTGAAGTGGCTGCCCGTCTTCTGCAGCGACACGGTCTTCCCGGGATGCTGATGAAGTTGTTCCAGGCTCGCGCCAGGGCTTGTTGCTCTGTGCTGTCTTGTACCTTGATTTCCCTGACGCCGTGGCCACCTGCATTTCTGTTGGCTCCTGTCTGGAGGTTATTCATGGCAGAATAAAAACGATGCAGGTTTTTGTATATTTGAGTTGTCTTCTCGGCCGGGTGCAGGGGTTGTACTGCAGAAGTGAAAAATGTAACAGATTATAAAGAAATGAGTGGTCGCAGCAGACGAGAGGGGAGCGATATTAATTTTACTGGTTCTGTAATGAAACATGCAATAACGTTAAATCATTGCAGCCTTGTTTGCTGAAAGGATGTTAATTGTTCCGTTAAGAAGGATTAAGTAATTAACTGATACTTCTTTAGGAACCAGTGTCAGTTTTAAAAAGCATCTTCCTAGTGTTGCACAGGGAATGCGAAGCTTACGTTTCTTTCTGCTACTGGAGAGCTGGAAGGTGAGCATGAGTGGGACACCTCTTCCCAAGAAACTTCTGGGAATGCCAAGGGAGCAGAAGTAATGTTTTTTTCTTGCAACAAAAATGTGCTGTTCTAATAGTCTTTTGATTGCAAGGTTGTCTTTTATGACTCTTGTCAGCTGGGCTCGTTGCAAGCCTTGTTTCAGGAGTAGTCTGTTTGGGATTAAGAAGTTAAAACCTTGAAGCGTTCGTCCTGGTGCTTGCATTTTTATATTTTTATTAATAATAGCTTTTATGTTGTAATAGTAAGCTTGCAGACAGTGAGTCATGAATTCTATCTTCCATGAACCTCGTGACAAATTTTTGTTAGCTGGTCAGGCAGCTCACTTAGCTCGTCCAGCCCAGTTCCCACGTTTTATACTTGAGCTGGAAAGAAAAATTCCATGAAAATCAGTGGTGTAAATCCTGCTTTCCTTCTCTAGCAGAAATCCCCTTAAAAGCAGTGGCAGTGCAGGGGGCCATGGAGCATCATGGAGCAGCTCCTGGCGTTGGGCTCTTTGGAGGACGTTGAAGCCGGATTTGGGGCAGGATGCGGCCGGCAAGGCTTTTGACGTTGGCTGATGCTCAGTGAGGTCAAAAGTGCGTTTTGGAGAGGGTGTGCATGCAGATGGAGGAGCAGGTGGGCAGAGGAGAACAATGACAATATTTTTCACTGTTTCATTTTTGAAGGATCACATTGAAGCCCCTGGACGGTGCGAGGCGCAGGGGCTGGGGAAGCATCTGTGTTAGCGCTTCTGCATCCTGTGCTCCCGAGCTCGCTGCCTTTCTTCCAGGGCTTGATCTGTTTTTTTGCCTCAACGGAGATCGCAGAATTTGGCATCAACCTCATCGAATTGCTGCCGTTTCTCATATAAGGGCCCCGACTTGTAATATTGCAGTTAGTGATACTGAAACTATACCCAAACCAAAATTTTCTCTGAGTGATATGAATTCTGCTGGGCAAATAGCATAATACAGTGGCACCAATTGCATTAGTATTGATACTTTCTGCTTTCGTAACTGCTCTACTTCTCAAATAGGGCTCCTTCAGACAGTATCATGCAAACTCTGTTGATCAGTGTACTGTAAATTACTCCTCCCCCTTGAGTGAATGTCATAAATAGGTGTATTTCTGGGTGTAGTATATAAAATAGCCAGATTTTGCTTTGGTTATGTGGCCTAAGCTCCAGGTACCTCTGTTGAAATCACAGGAGCTTACTTGGGTGGACTGAGTTTAAAAAACCATAAATTTAAAAAAATCAGTTTGGCTCAGAGAATAAAATCTTCATGCATGTAACATATAATAAGAATCTATCTGGATGTTTGTACGGAACATCATAGCCTATATCTACCTTGGCAGATTTAAAGGAGAGATTTTTCTCAGTAAGTTTTTTAGTAGTAATAATGTATTAACAACTTCAGTAATTTATTTTAATCAGAGAGTTTTGTTAGTTTTAAATGATCTGCCTGTGCATCGATGTTCAGATAATGTAGGTTAGGTTTGTAAAGCTCCTGAGTTGTATGTTTGTAAATGTGAAAATGTATGTTTCAGTGTAAATTACTTGATACTTATAAGGCTTTGAAAGAGGAATGTCCAAAGTATGCAGCATAATTATTGTTTGTACAAGTATTTTAGAGTTATTCTCCGGCTAACCCATCTGAGTTTTCTGGAGGCCAGTAGTGTAAAGAAAGGTGGTCTTATTCAGGAAACCTTTCTGATCTGTCATTTCAGTTACAGGATTTAACTGAGAATGGCAGAAACTCATCTTGGTATATTTTAGCTGATGTCGTACTGTGTACATTTGTTCTGATTTTTTTTTTTTTCTTCACTGCTATAAAAGCAGTATCTACAGCACTTAAAAATACTGTTTCATAAAAGTTGAAATGGAACATTGCCTGTGAATTAAACTAAAATATCTTAAGCCTATCCAGCATATTCCTAGCGTTAAACAGTCAGAGAAGACTAGATAGTTCCTATTTATTTTTCAGATTGGCTGGAATATGGTCTTTCTGGAAAAGGGACGTCGGACGGTTGAAGGGGAAATCTGATTTTTCAGTGAATGCTTTATATTTGCTGAGGAATTCTGATTGTGCAGAGGTGTGTTGCATGGAAATGGAAATTTATAACTAGGATTTTTAGGGATTGTGATAGATGCCATTAAATAGAAGCACACTCATAGAGAGGTAAACTAGTAAATCTGAACAAACTGAAAAATAGCTATAGGCGTCTGTCTCTGTTATCAAACTTGCTGCATAAGCCAGAGTTTATGCACTGTGATAATGCTAATGACCAGCAGAGCCAATGATGCATGACTGGAGGAAATCAGTGGTATAATCGGAGAAAGTTATCAGGTTTTTGTCATTAAATATTAGTGATAAATAATACACTTCATTTTGAGTAGATAGGACGTATTTAATTCTGATGTGGAGAGTTTCAATTTAATAAGGGGCATTGCTGAGTAAAATGATAATCTTTTGTAATTTAAAAGGAAAAATAAAAATGCATTTGTTTCAGCATAATCTCCTGGCAGACGCCGTCCACTGCTGTTTGTCTTCACTGGTGTCTGATAGTGAGGAATATCTTCGCAGCTATTTGAGATGGCTGTTTATAGCAGGGTGTTTTATCTAAGTTACTAGTTCCTGCAACACAGAACTAATTACATGAGACCAGAATCAAAGGGGATCTGTTTAGTGTAGGCTAAGTATCTTCTTTCATTTTCTGCTTAAAAGTGTGAATATTGTAGCAAATCTAAACTGTGTGCTCCATGCATTGGCTCCCCTAGAAAACAATTCGCCTGTCCAGGCAGTAACACAAGGGAAGGGACGAGGACAAAAGATACAGATTAATTAGATCTCATTTTGTAAGTTATCTTTTAAGTCAGTGGGAGAACAAGGAAGAGAAGTATAGCTTAAACTGAAGTAAGAGGGATATTAATAGTCTCTATAAAGGACAGTTTGCACCAGGAAAAAAAAAAAATCTGGTTGGCTTTTTTTAGCGAAACAGGCTAACACCCAGTGTAAATCTGTGTCATTAACTGAGGCAGTGCGTGATTTTTAGAGCGTCGCTTTTCCTCTTGTGAGCCTTTGCCTGCGGAGGCTTGTCCCCTGGGCTAGAAGCAGATGCAGTACAGGATCTACCTTGGGGAGACGTCGCTTGCCAGCTGCAGGACCTCTGCCTGGGTCAGCCCACCGCCCCGTTTAAGCAGATACCACCAGTTTTGCCCAACGAGTGGCTTTGTAACGTGGCCAGGATCTTCCCACCGCCCCTCGGAGTCGTGCTCGAACGCAGAATCTCAGCTCGAGTTTCCAGAATTAGATGGCACAGTGAGTAAACACAGCGTACTTGCCAGTTCTCACATCCTCTTTTGCAGCGAGTATTGCAGCAAATCCTGCAGGTTTGACTCATCTCCGAAGTTCTTCACTGATTTGAAGCAGATCTTGTCTGCCTTATAAGAAAGAGCTGGAAGTCTGGCTGCAGCTCCTGAGCACACAGTCCTTCTGTACGTGAGTGCAGTATGCTTGAGTTGGCCTCTGCATAAACTTGGGCAGCTCTGAGTAACTTTAGCTGGAGTTATGTGCCTGTATCTAAGGGTAAAATTTGGCCTGCAGTCATCCTTTATTGAAAGCTTTATGGAAATACTTTTGTTCTCACTACACACAAATATTTACATTCTGGTGGGAAGATTTTTTTTCCCCTTCATTTCTTTGTTGTTCTTTTTTCCTGCTCTATGCTATAAGCACGAGGAGGGGGTGGAAGATATTATGCATAATGCCCTGTCAGTTTAGAAATAATATTCAGGTTTTCAACTTGTATTTCTCATAGGTCCAAAAGAAAAAAAAATAATCTGCCAGTATTGAAAACACTGTCTACTCGTCTGATTGCAGTGAGCCGTCCAGGGTAGGACGGGGATTCTGCTTAATGCTGTGGGTAAATTAGAACGGGAAGGGCCTACAGAGCAGAAAACTTTTCTGGGTAAATAGAAGTAGTGTCAGGTGCAGCCCCCATTTTAAGAACAGCATGTCTTAATGTTTCTGTTCATCGTCATTGAATCACCTCCGCATGTCAACCTCTGCCTGGTGGATGCTCTCAGCAGATTGAGGAGGAGGACACATTGCTCTGCAAGTGCATTACAATGGTCCACACGTGTGCCGTGACTCAAGCGTGCTCACAACTTCATGACACGTATTGAATGAGAATTGTTTCCTTGGAAAGCCTTTATCTCCTTTGCTTTTTTCTGAGATGAAAGCTGACACTGCTTTCATAGACTATTTGACAGTGTGCTTGGTGCTGTATAGAATGAGGGCTTGGTTCGCGTTGGAGCTAAGTAGATTCAGGAGGCAGCTGCTGTGGTGACAGATCTGCCTGCTTGTCCCTGGATGCTTCCCATCGTGTCCTCTGCGCCTTCAGCTGGCTCCGCCTGACCACGAGGTGAGACCATGCAGGAAGCTAGACCAGCAGAAAACTTAACTTAAGCAAGAAAAAGTGTTTTCTGCCAGTTGAGCATCCTCACTGGGCTCTTTGGAGGTCAGAGGAGGGACCGAGGGGGTCAGGGCCACCACCTTGATAGACCTCTGGTTTCTTTTGGTGGCTTCACTGCAATGTGAAACCTGGGCAGAAGGCTTTGTGTGTGGACCTGCTCTTCTCCCCCTGGGCAGAGGAGTCCTCCTTGCCCAGGTACCCTCAGGCATGCTCCCAGCAGTGCCTGCTGATGAGACCACCCCGCCAAAGCTAATGCAAGTACAGGTTTTCATTTAATTGTAATTTAATGGTGCTCCCTAAGTGCCAGGTACTAAAGTCGTTAACGTGCACGTACTGAAAAGCCTGGCATCATGTTCTCTTTGGGCTTTCTTCTTCCCTGTTAGCAGTAGATGATGAGCTGGTCCAGAGGCTGGATATCTTTGATAAGGGCACTGAGAGATATCCAGGTTACTAGTTGCTTTGTTGCTTGTTTTTGTACTACTTATCTGTGTGATAAGCAAATACAGCTGCACATAAAATTTGGATAAAACTGCGTCCAGCCTGCTAGCTAACTTTTGAGTTAAAGAACAGCAGTTGATAAGAAAATAGATGGCCAGAGCTCAGCCGCATCACACGGGTTTACACCAAAAAGGGTCTGACCCGTAGCCTCTGTTCACTCAGCACTGTGTGAGATGTACACGTTGGGTACGTTGTGGTGCGAAGGCAGCCGGGCAGCGCGGCTGCTGGCGTTTGTCCGTGCAGGGACAGCCATGCGCAGAGCCGCTGGCTCCGTCTGCGGCCGGGCCGCCTGCGAACCCAGGTGTTGGCATGGATGGTCGTTAGCGTGGCGTGGGGCTCGCTCAGGCTTATATTGGGGGTTTGAGTAAAGTTTTAAATACGGTTTATGCTTTTATTGCTTCTGAAATGGGTGCAGGTGCATGTTAGCAGGAAGTGAAACTGGAGGAGCCCTGAGGGAGCCTCGCTCGAGCTGTGCCAGGCAGGTACAGCCTACGAGTGTTATCACCTTACTGATAATCTGGCATGGTGTCGGCATTCACACGTGTCACGGGGATCATGGGGGTGAAGTCATGCCGCAGTTTGGCAGGGACCTAATTGCTCTACCAGGTGATACGGGCAGGCTGTGTGCTTGGGGCTGGTCTCCATGCCCATGCTGGGGCATCTTCTCGCTTGGCTGTCCCCACGCATCGAGGGAGGGGACCAGGAGAGTGCTTTGAGGGGGTTAGCACCACAGAGCGGCATTGTGGGGTGTCCCTGACTTTATCCAAGCCTTGCTGCGTAACCGGCATCTCCTGATGAGGTGGGGTGAGGCTGGTCCGTGCCCCATGTGTTTTCCTTCAGAGCCAATGGATAATTTTGAGGAAGGCTGAAAACGGAAATGTTGGTGATGTGAGGACAGACTGGGTGGCTGCTGGATGGGGCTGCACCCACGCAGCTGTGCTGGAGGAGTCTGGCTGCGGCGTGCCTGGGGAAGCGAGACCCAGACAAGACCAGCACCCGGCTGCCCACCCTGGGGCCTCCCTGGTGTTGCAAAGTTGTCTGCGTTCTTCAGCTGACGGCCTGTCAACTACCCGTTTTTTGCATTGTCTTGTTGAGGAATTTGAATGTGCAGTCTGTGAAGTGAGGCATCAAAGCGTTAACCCTCACTTTTAATTATTACCTTTAGTTTTGGAAAGGAGTAGCAGTCAGAATAAAATACTTTGTAAGAATAAAATGCTTATCGTTCACCTTTTCCTCCTCCTTGGTTTGTGCCTAGCTTGAGTTGCCAGGTCTCCCCAGGGATGTGTGATGTGCAGGCAAGCAGAACCGCAGTCCTGGACCGCTCCTGTCCTCACCCTGTCTCTTCACCGAGTGCTGAGGTTTCATATTCTGCATGTGCAATTATACATACTCCTAAATATTGCTCACCTCGTGTTAGGGTTATTCACTGTTTATTCTTAGGTGTCAACACCACACCTGATTGGAGCTTTAACTGCTCTCCATGCTCCTACATTTTTCCCTCTCCTCCAGGACCAGTTGGAGGGTTTGTTGAAGGGAAGGCCCAAGGCAGCACAGTGCTACCTGGGTATGGTCTGTCCTGCTTTCCAGGCTGCACACACAGCGAGTGCCTGGAAAAATGTCCCTACAAGTCATTACAAATTAAGCATCGCAGACAGAAGCAGAGATGAAGCTCTGTGAGGAGATCTGTGACTTGATCCAAGAATTATGTGATGTGCAAAGATGGAGAGAAAAGCAAACTTCTCATCCAAGACGTGGAGGCTGTGGTGCTCCTGCCCCAGGGTGCTCCGGTGCAGCCGTCTGAAGGCTGCTGAGATCTCCACCGTCCCACCCGTGCTCCAGCCAGTGCCTGTCGCTGTAGTGACACAGCCAGGAAACCCCATGCAAGCCCTGGTTGTCGTTGAAGTTGCCTGTGGTTGCTGGCAGCTGAAGCTGGTGCTATAAAGCAGTGAATTTCCCAGTAACTAGCTAGCAAGAAAATACTGTGGATCTGCATGTATTCCCCACACCGGGATATGCCATGTTTGTTACCATGAAGGTAAGTGAGGTAGACCCCATTTTCTCCAGTATGGCGGAACACTTTTTATGAGTGCACTCAATTTTACTCCATTTTTCACAGCAGGCCAGCAGCAGAACCTCTGAAGGTGTAGCTGTGATGACAGCTAGTGCTGCAAGGACACCACAGAGCTTGTGGGTTAGAGGAGTTTTGATAGGTGACTTAGAGCTCTGCTGTGCCATGATGGCAGCAGGTCTCTGCCCACCCACCCCGTGTACTGTGATGGTGTGACTGCATCGTGGTGGAGAGTTACTTCGTGATAACCCATCAATGAATGAAGTGCTCTCTGGAGACCCTGAGCACCCTGCCTCTCAGTCCTTGGGGACTCTGTGTGCACTGTATGCCACTGAGTATGTCTGTTACATGAGTGGGAACGTGCAGGAGGAGGCTGAGACTTCTGAATGGCAAAAATTAGTCTGAGGAGGAGAAATTAATAGGAGAAGGCAAATGCAGAAATCCTGCATTCACACGGCTCGTTATCCAAACCTGCCGTCATGGCAAAGAAATGGGAGGAACCTCCACTGGCAGCTGGGATGTTCGATGCTAACAGTGTAGGCTACATCTTCCAGCCTGCTCTGAAAAAAAAATAAATTAGGCAGTGGTTGATTACCTCTTGGTTTTAAATAAGTGTAGTATTGAGCGCAAATTAAAAACAACCTTGAAACTGTGCAGATTCATAAAACTGTACACTGGGATTTTAAAAATTACCTCCATTGGAATCCTGGAAGCATCTGTTACATAATTAATGCACTTAAAAATATATTCTATTTATGATTAATCCAGGACTGTAGTGTGTGCTAGTTAAATGTCTGGATCCCAGGGTGCAATGCGAGGAAAGAAATGCAGTTGTAATCTATTTGACGGTTATAGGAAAGGACATTTGCTACAAATAAATACATTTTCCTTAGTCTTTTTATTTGTCAGGGCCAAGCTTATGTCTGTTGTGCTGAGTTTGTTGACTGGTAAATGTTTTGAGATTTATGCTGATAATTCTGTAGATCTACTGGAAAAAATAACTCAAGAATAATTAGGGAGATTGACCATACAGTAATGTACCACATGTGTGACAGCATTACTGGGTTGATGATCTTGGGTATGGTATATGCAATTAAAAGTGCTAAGGCTCAGTACCGTGAAGCTTTTCAAACACTCTGAGATACACAAATGCTTTAGGGGATGCATGTTTCCCAAAGGATAACTTGCCAAAGTTACTGGATGCCTTGGGTCTCCTCTCCAGAGAAGTATTTCAGGCTGAGACCTCCTGGGTGAGAGTGGTGGAGTAGGCACAGCAAGCACAAGTACAACTTGACAAACCTCATCCTGCACAGATTTTTTTTTTTTTTTTTTTAATCAGGAGGCTCTATAGCCTTATTTTTTTGGAGGCTTTTGAGTTGGCATTCAGCCACCAGGTCCTAGGACAGTTTGAGGCATCGCATTTCCGCTGACAGATTTTTCTCTCTGTCCTCTGTTTCTGTTCCCTTTTTTTTGTGTCCCCTTTCATCTGACCCCTGTCTTGTCAGGTTGGTGCAGGATCACGTCGTGTAAAACCCTATTCTTTTTCCATCTTATTTTCGTTACTGTTTTGTAAGAGTCTGCAAGCTGCTATGATTGTCAGTCGTCCTGTTGTATTCCAGGGTGGCGGTCCCATGTTGTGGTGGGCTGTGGGGGGCTGTGAGTCCTGTATTTTCCAGCCCGTCTCTGGCTGGCTGAGCATCCCGGCTGCAGCGGCAAGAGCTGCATGGTGCCGTGGAAACCTATAAATATGCACCTTTCCAAATGATTATTTTTTTAAGTGAACAATGGTCATGTGAGTTGGCTCAGGGAGCATTTTGAGATTGAGTACTGCAGGTCCCATGGCACCTGGTCTATCCTGTATTGCTGCTGGGTTATTAGAAAGGTTACCCATATTGTAACCATATGTGCTCTTCGATGTACCTGCCTGCCTTGCTGTCAGCGGCGTGCCAAGGCACGGCACAGTGTGGAGGCTGGCACCTCTACCTGTTGGGCTCTGCCTTAGTGCTCTAGACCTGCAGTGGAGACAAGATAGGGGTGGGGAGGGGAAAACAGTTGTCTCCCACTTGCCTTTGATGTCTCCATGCCGGGCCGTGTGGTCTTTTGGCACTGTACCTGGTACGGATGCTGGGGGCATCATTGCAGATTGCCCGTTGCAGAGACGTGCAGCGTGTACAGCAGCCTGACTCTGCTCCGGCGCCTGCTCCCCGAGGCTGTCTGCATACTGGAAGCAAGTTACTAATGAACTCAGCTTTCCACTTACTATCGGTTGTCTTAAATTGTTTCTGCACTTCAGAGTCCCTGACGTCCCTTCAAAATGTAATGAGGGAGGAATGAGCCTGGTTTTGTGAAAGACGGGAGACGCTGTAGCCTGTCTCGAGAAAACTCTTGCCCATGGACTGTGCTCTTGGCTCTTCCTTGCCATTAATCTCGATGGAAACATTACTTCTGACTTCTCTCACTGTATAATGCAAGCCCTTGTTACCTTTGCTGTATAAAAGCGTACTCAGCATGGGCTTTTCCTGTAGTCCTGAAGAGAGATGGATGTTGAGATACGTGTGTGCCAGACTGTATTTCTAGCAAATTTGGACTAAAAAAAAAAATTGATTACTATTGCTAACTTAATTTTCTGCAAACTAAAGAGCCCCAAAGAGAAACCCACTTCAAAAGCTCTTTGTTTCTTTTTTTTTTTTTTAAAACAAAGGATATGTTCTAGCTGTATTTCAGTGGTCTAGGGTTTCAGCCACTTTCTTTGATACCGATTTGTGTGAAAGCAGTTGTGTCAGACAGAAGGAAATGATAAAATCTATGAATTAAGGCAAAGGATGAGAAGGGCAGTGGGTAGCATGAAATGGAGATGTGTTCGGATCTTATGAGCAGACCCCAGTTCCTCTGCTCATTACGGGCCAGGTCGGTGATGTTTGGCAAGTTTAATGGATTGGGGTGGGTGGCTGATAAAAACAAAGAATAAGATTTTAGGGAAAAGCAGAATCTTGTGACTACAGTAGTGCAAGTTTATTTTTAGAACTTGATTGCATTTGAGTCGCTAGCATTAGAAAAACTTTTTAGCTCACATTATACTGTGATTTTCTTTATTTTATTTTTAAAGTGGAAATTTTGCAAGCTGACGTTTTGCAGCATGCGTAGTACGATTTGGCTGACAGCATTGTCTGGCAAAAGAAATAACCAAATTATTATTCAGTCATGGGTTTTTAACAGCCGCAAAGCAAGTGGATGTTAACTAAATGATGCAATTTATTCCCTTCCTGCTTATTGCCAGCTTGCCTATTACAGAGAGACTGCCAGCTTTAAATAAGTGGTACCCAGATGGTAGTCGCATGACGCCCACTTGGTTACAGAGCCTAAGCAGGGAATAACTCGGCAGCCACTACAAGCTGTGGGTCAATTGAGGGGGAATGCCTGTTGCTTCACAGTTTTGCATATGTAAATCTGTTAATGTTATGTCAGTATTGTGCGGTCTAAACACAAGCATTGCCTTTCTCTGGGGCCCAGATGAACTTGGATCGCCGCCCAGTTAATGAGGAGCCGAGTGCGGAGCGGCAGTCGGAGGCTGCCGCCGCCGTTTGCTTCCTCGGCGTGAACTCGCCGCATCCCGGATGCTCTTCCCCGGCACCGCTGCCTGGGGCCGGCCAGGCCAGCCAGAGCGATGGGGCGAATGGCCCCTCTATTTTTAGCCCCGGCACGGAAGAGGGTTGGCTTGGCCCGGCTGACGTTTTCTTTCTGTCTGCCACACTTCTGCGCTCGCCTTCATCGACTGCAGATGTGGCGCGCAGCCGCCTCCGAGAAGTCATGAACTGTGTCGTCTGCGCCCTTTAACAGCCAACATCTGCTGTGGCTGCCTGATGGAAGCGGCATGGAAACAATTTTGGGGAGAGCGCTGAAGTTTGGCCCTACAGACGATTACTTTATATTAATTGCATCGAGATAGTTACCGTACGAGTCGGGTTTGAAGCCGATCCCCTCCCCTTTTTATTATTGTTTTAAAAGCAGTAGTTAAAATTGTTTGACATGGGAATGCTTTTTATTGTTGATCATTTCTGGTTCTGAAAAGTTTATTACAATGGGTGAAAACAACAACCAAAAAAACCCATAAAAAGCTGGGGCTGTAATGTGCTTAAAGGCTAAAAAAGTACCAATAGTGTTGATTTAACCAAAGAAAATGTTCCTGGAGGTATTGTAAATTTTATGTGCCAGATGAAAAGCATTAAGTGTGTTATTTTTCACGAAGGAAAAACATTCTGATTTTAACCATTTTGTAAATTATATTAATGCCGTAATACGGCTTAAAAAGTCTTGGGCCTGTTCCAGGAGCGCTCGCCCCGTGAGCAGGTCCCACAGGGATGCGGGTCAGGGGCCCTGCCTGGAACAGGGTTGGGTGCAGCGGCTTGACAGGCAGAAATCTCTCTTTTTGGGTAAAGTGCTCTGTTGTTGCTTTATTTTTCCTTTTCTTCTTTTTTGGAAGTTGCAAGTGAGCATTTTAAATGCAGCAAGAGTAAAACTGAGGGAGAAAATAAGCTGCTTTGGAATGTAGCAGAAAGCTGAGATGCTTCAGTATTTTATCTTTATTTTGCTAATTATTTGTCATGGAGATCTGAGTTGATTCCCTGAGATTTCTTTTAAGCCTCTTAAGAGTAATTTTTTTGGCTAATGGTAATTTTCCTCTGCTTGATGTTCCCCGGCCAGAGTGTTGCGGTGCTGCTTGCTGGCATGGCTGGAGAAATAAGCTCTGGGTTCAGAATGTGGACTGGCAAGGGGAAAAAGTGATGAGGAAAACCAGAGGCCCTGTAAGTGCCATAGGGATTGTGTGGACGGTTTATAACTTGGAGGCAAGTCTGTCATCCCCCATCGCTTGGGCTGGGATGGGAATTTGTCCAGCAATTGCCCTTTTTGATGGAAAATTAGTTAGCAGTTGTTGAAGGGCCTGTAGCAAATTCTTACACAATAAAGGTAAATCAAGCTAGGCATTGGTTTATATGTGATTTTTTTCAGTTCCCTATATTAGCGTGAGAACTATAGCTTACCCTACTGAAAACTTAATTAGGCAAACAGAATGCTATGTTAGCAGACACTTACAAACCCAATGTGCTCAGGACTAGATTCAAATAAGTTAATAAGAGTTATATTAGGTGTTTCTAATGGTACTTTCCATTTTTAAAAATAAATGCTGTCTTTGGTAATAAGCCACCCATACCTTTTTGTGTAATAGTTTAATTGAAAGGCTTGATTGTGTCCATTTAGTCACAGAGGATCCCTTCTGCTGTGCGGTATGTTAACGCAAGTCTCTTTGTACCCCTTATATTTGGATGTGTGATGTAAAGCCCCTATAGGAGAAAACAAATGAGAGAAGGAAATAGTCTGTGTGGAGTACACTCAGAAGAGCCAACAGACATGAGCAGAATGAATCTTCAGAGTTAGTGTGGGTGTAGGGGTGCATGCATGTTTGTATGTAATGCATTTAAAGTGCCAGTAGCTTATGCCTTTTGAAGGCTTAAGATCATAGCTGTCATATTAGCTATACCATTTCCAAAAATAATGCCAGGAACAGACTGATACTGATTGTTTTAAAAAGCATCATTATTCTGTGATACTTTTTTGGGGCTTCTAACATCCCCACTTAAAACAGGTGTTTCCATGCAGTGTTCCTCAAAAATTGATTGCTGAAAGGATTTTGATTCCAAACTGAAGGTATTTTCTTAGGGTTTTTTTCCTCCTAGAAGACAGAATGACAAGGGGAGAAGGGAGGAACCTTCTTATTTTCTTTCTTCTTCATTTCAGCAAATAGATTTTTGGACAAAGGACATTAACATAAAGCCTGCAAATTTAAGCTGGCAGTCAGAAGTTTGGGACTTTGTTACTCCATAACTAATGCTCCACCATTTCCTCCATGTCTGCGTGCTTCTGTCTACAAAGTGGGAATAAAAGTTGCCATGTTAAGAGGCTGCTAAAGGATTTAAATAATGCTTGTGAAGTGCTGAGGTCATCTCATATAGGATGTTTTGATAACAGAAAGAATCAGTGTCTTCAACCAGTCTCAGCCTCAACATGCCTGCTCTGTTGGTGTGATGCAGTGGGTCTGTGGTGTTTCTTAACAGTGATTTTTGTACTGTTGTAACTGAAAATGCCTGGGTTTGTGCCACCAAGCAGAATTGCCAATGGTTGCAGACTTTAAAACATTTCTTGAACATCAGTAAAGCAGCACTTATTTGTTATGACATTGGTACAGATCATGGCATGTGTACTGCCTTGAAACTTATTCTAGGCTAATGTTACATGTGGCGGACCAGTAAATGTGTGTGTCTGTGCTGGGTATGGCAACCTTTATTTGGCAAAGAGAGCAGAGCCTGGTTACCTGATAAGGATAGTCTTGCCAGAAAATAAGTGCTACAGCAGTGTGCAAAAAAAAAAGAAAAAGAAGTGCATAAAAAATGCTGTTTGTCATCATTTTATGCCCATCCCTAAACAATGAAAGCCTTCAGTGCGTAGTGCTCAGAGTAGAGCTTGAGAGGTCCTTTCGAAGCAGAGACGTTTGGGGGATTCCCTGAGAGAAGATCAGATAAGATAGTAAGTGGAGGATTGAGGCGGAAAAGTGGTTTGGAATTGCAAATGAGTGGTTTGCCCATAAGTGCTTTGGGTTGGCTGTGGTGTTTTCTGATAATATATGTATATATATATATATATTTTTTTTTTATTCCAGAGATCTTGAGTAATTTTTTACCCGTCTTAAAGCTCTCTCAAAAGAGTCCTGATTTTTCAAAGGCTGAGGATGGTTGTTCACTCCAGAGCTCTGCAGGCTGATGTGAAATCACTGCTCGTTCTCTCAAGGCTCCTGATCTTGGTCTCTGATAGAGCTTCTTGCTTTCAAATGCTTTAGCATAATTCGTTGCTTTCTTGAACATTGTAGGAGGTTGAATAAATATGATTTCTACAGTATGTATGTATACATAGATATATGTATGTATATATAAAGCAATGAAACTTGGACATGCTGGGTGTTAAGCAGCTCGCCAAAAGCAACAGGAGGAACCAATGTCAGAACAGGACTTAAATTTATCTGTTGCTCACTGGTGATCCCACAGCTGGGCAGGATCCAGCTGAGCAAACTGTGATGTGGTGACTGTTCTGTCTCTTCCCACACAATGTACTTATATTGTAAAATATATATTAAAATATTTAGGGAGTTGAACATGTTTCATGTAATGAGTGGAGGATGGTAGCTTTTAGTGCATCACTCGGATCAAGCCCTTTAGACCTTGGGCAGCTCCTTCCTGATGTGAAATGTAAAGCCTTCACCTAGGAGAAAAAAAAGACTTTAGAAGTTTAATAAGTCTACCAACAGCTGGCTGCAAAGAGAGGTAAGTGGGTTTTGGGGGGTTTTGTTGTTCTTATCTATTTGTTTGGCTTGAAAGAAGCAGGAGCAGAGTGGCTGGATGGCACGGGCACGTGTCCATCCCTACCACTGACAGCACGTGTGATGGCAGGCCCAGGCAGGTCCCCAGCTGTGTGAAACCTGCATGGGCTCTGTGGGGCTGGCTGCCTCGGAGGACATGGTAGGTCACCGTAGCAAAGGTGGTTGAAGCTGCATAAAATGCCCTGTTGATGCTCAGGTCTGTGGGAGCCTCGTCTGATCATTCTGGCATGTTGCCATGTTCAGCTTGTCTCTGAGTTGTGGTCCGTAGTCTGGTCCTGTGTGTCCTTGCACCTTTGCTGCTCTGTTTTTACAGAAGAAATCATTTGAGCAAAGTTTGGGCTATGCTTTCTGCCCCAGATGGGAATAGAGTGGTTTTACAGACAGCACCAGTATCCAGCTGGGGTGCTTGTCCTGCATCCCCAAATCACCTTCAACGCCTACTGTCCTCTTTCTAGTGGCCTAAAACCTACAGCTTCACTTCATCCATGAGGCAGACATGCTGTCTCAAAGCACTGGCACTCTCAAGGCTGAAGATACTGTTGGCATAACACAAGTATAATTACTGTCAGTATAATCAACAAGGATTACTGAATTGATTTCTCTTTTTTTTTTTTTTTTCCTTCAGATGTTTAAGAAACCCCAAACTTGTATAAGAGTACATAACTTGGTAGAGTTCCCCATTGCTGGAGGCATCCTTCTGAGCTAGAGCTTGGCTTCCCCTGGAAGATGTAGGATCTTGCATGCAGTCAGTCTAGATTATGGGTAGATTGGGGATGTTGGTTGATGAGAAGCATAACATGACCTGGCAGCAATGTGCGTTTGCAGCCCAGGAACCCAGCTGTACCCTGGGCTGCATCAAGAGAAGCGTGGCCAGCAGGTCGAGGGAGGGGATTCTCCCCCTCTGCTCTGCTCTCATGAGACCCCCCCTTCAGTGCTGTGTCCAGCTCTGGGGGCACCAACATCAGAAGGACACGGACCTGCTCGAGCGGGTCCAGAGGAAGCCACAAAGATGACCAGGGGGCTGGGACACCTCCCCTGTGAGGACAGGCTGAGAGAGAGTTGGGAGTGTTCAGCCTGGAGAAGAGAAGGCTCCGGGGAGACATTACAGTACTTAAAGGGGGCTACAGGAAGGCTGGGGAGGGACTCTTAATCAGGGGTATAGGGATAGGATGAGGGGTAACTGTTAAACTGAAAGAGGATAGGTTTAGATTAGATTAGATATAAGGAAGGAATTCTTCCCTGTGAGGGTGGTGAGGCCCTGGCACAGGTTGCCCAGAGAAGCTGTGGCTGCCCCCTCCCTGGAAGGGTTCAAGGCCAGGTTGGACGGGGCTTTGAACAACCTGGTCCAGTGGAAGGTGTCCCTGCCCATGGCAGGGGGGTGGGAACTAGAGGATCTTCAAGGTCCCTTCTAACACAAACCATTCTGTGATTTGGGTGAGGGTGAAAATGGCTTTAATCTTTTTGGCTAGAGTCTAAAATGAAGGTATAACCTTTTTAATACACATGGCAGAGAAACACGTTTCTTACAGTTGTAGCTTTGGTTTTTGTTCTGTGTTCTCTTTCAAATGAGCATCCCTTTCTTTTTTCTTTTTTTCTTTCTTTTTTTTTTTTTTTTTTTAAACATGCATATGCCTCCTTTTGGAAATTCTTGTTTCCACCCAGGCACCTGCATTTTAAGTCTCTATCATGCAGATTGATTTTTCTCTTTAGACGTGTGCCATGCTGACAGGCCTAAGGCTAGAACATACTTTTTATCTGTGAAGGCTTTCTCTTGCACTTTCACTTTGAGTAGGTGATACTTTGAGGTGAAAGCAAGGGGCTGTGCCATGCTGTTGAGAGCCAAGACCTGGGCTGCTGCTCTGGGTTGAAAGTCAGACTGTTCAGGATTCAGAAGTACTAAAAGGTTTGCATGTCTGAATGAAGGGAAGAGAGGTGGGGATTCGGAAGAGGCCTGCTTGAAGAGAGATGAGCTTAATTTCTGCATTTACTTCCATTTATTGAAATGCACAGAATCTCAAGAAAAAGGTTGAATTTTGGGGTTTGTGTCCTCATAGTCTGTGTTCTGACTTTTTCTTTATGCTGGGCTAGTATACAAACAGAGGTCCTGAACATCACAGGAATCCAGATGAGAAGAGCCTAAAAATCATTGGTTATGCACGTACTGAAGTTGCATCAAAAGTTCTTTTAGAGAAATGTGGCCTTTTTATTGAATCCTTGTGGCACAGGCACTATGTCTTGCCATCTTCTGGACTGCCCCAGGAGCATGTTCGTTAACTCCCACTGTCTTCTGCATTAGCATTGGCTTCTGTGCTCCATTTAGATTTTCTTTAAAGCATTACATAAACAACTATCGTGTAAATACGGGCGTTTGTAATGGTGCTTTTAAATTAAAAAGACTCTTGGATTCATGCAAGTAGACACATGCTTGCACAAAATAACTTCTGGCTTCCCCCTAACACACTTTTCAGAATAATTTAAAGGAAGAAAAGATTTGCAAACAGTTGTAAAAGAGCCATAAAAAACTGTCAAATACCAGACCTTCAGCTAATTGTAAACTGTTTTGCTCTTGGAAGTGATACAACATTGATCTCATAGCTGCTTCATTAAGAAGGTGCTTCTCTGTAGTGCAGGAGCTGCTTGCTCAGGTAGCCGTGAGCAAAAATAGCAAGAGATGTTGGGCTTCTGCTATGAATGCCCAGTATATACTAGAATAGCTCCAGGCAACTGAAGTATTCTGTACCAAAAAGGAAGACAAGCATTGCAGGGAGCTGAACAGGAAAAAGCTGCAGAGCTGAAAACTTCTTTTTCTCTCCTCCTAACTGCTGCTGCACCTTAGAAAAGGCACATCTCCAGCCCTTTGTGGCAGAGTCTCGGGTACAGCATGGAGGAGGAGTGTTTTGGAAGGACCCACTGGCACAAGAGGATACAGGTATGGGTAGTGAGTGTGGTAGTGCCTGTAGGCTTGCTGTCAGACTGTCTGTCCTTATGGAGTATGTTCTCATCTTCAATTTTCAAAGGGAGACATGTGAAAAAAATCTTTCCTGGACAGAGAATTGGCTGACATCCCCAGCCAGCTGGTTAGTTGCATCTTTTTTTCAGTGTACCAAGGAAGACAAGCACTCATGGGTCAACTTTTAATGGTTGGGATTAAAAAAAAGAATTAATAAATCAGTAGTCCATTAGATTAGGTCAGTAGAAAAAATTTTCTCTGAACTCAGCTCTGATTCTGCAGTTGGGCAATGTTTTGCTTGAAGAACGTGCCTAGCTCTTTGAATTGTGTCCTTCCAATGCTGCAAATTGGGGTGTCTGCTTCAGAGAAATTAGGAACCTACTGGGTATCATCTCTAGTGTTTTCATTCTCAGTCTCTCTCTGTTAACCAGTTTCTAAAGCTCTATCATTAAATCTCTTTAAGAATGGAAATTCTTGCCTTTGTGTGTTGGTTGAGCTAATGAATGGTTGCCTGTTATCTGCTCCATCCATGACTGAGTCGGGCTGTCAGAGACACAGAGCTGAAGTCAAAGGGACTTTATTTCAGCCTTCTCTACCTCCTCCGGGTTAGCCATGGAGTGGATTCTCTTCCCATCTGTTCCTGAACCAGAAATGTCCTTTTTAACAAGAGGGAGGAGTGGGGATTTTATGTGGCCCAGCCATTTCATCCTTGATTTCCCAATTTCCTTCCCCTGCAGCAATGCCATGCTGATCCCTTGCCTCCAGCCATGGGTACAGGACTTGGCCGCTTTTGCAATGATTCTTCCAGCTGCTGAACAAGGGAAGGGAAACCAAAGTGTCATTGCTCACCGCTGGTGAATTTGGGCATCACCCGTATGTGCCCAGAAGTAATGGCAAGTAGGGAGTGAGTTGCCAAACCTTAGTCAGGGTTGTTTTGCTGATTATTTAATACCTACTAGGTGCTGAATTCCTGGCTGAGAGACATTATAGGGTGGCAGAGTCTTCCCGAGAGTGAATTGCTTTGGCTGGTCAGAAGTGGATGTCAGGACAGCTTTCAGGAAAACCAGTTAATGTCAGTTTTGAGTAGGCATGAGCCAGACTGCAGGGCTCTGGGTTTTGGGGTGTGCCAGCACTCTGGTAGCCTGTTTAGCTGGGAAGGATGAGCACAGACAGGGACCTAGGAGAGGATAGGGTGGACAGGAGGTGGCCTACAGCGCTACCATTGCAATGCGCAGCAAATGGTCCAGGAATAGGGCAACACTTAATAATTCAAGAAGTTCCTGGACACAAATGAAACAATACCAAATGAAAAAAAACCCCAAATAACCCAGCCCTGAAAATCATCTGTGTGCCCAGATTCATACCATGTACCATAGCCCATGCAATGGTTTGGTGGTCTGATGTACTGCTGTCCTTGCTAGCTTAGGTGTGACATACTTTTCTGATCTTATTCACGTTTCTCATCAGAAGCATGTCAGAGAGTCATTGAACCATCCAGTAGATTTTGGTCTGGCTGACTGTAATAATTCCCAACTTTGTATTTTATGTATGGTATGCTTAAATGGTTTTGAAAGCGTTAGGAAAGGAAGAAGGGACTATACGCTGTACAGCTTGGTCAAAGAATCCCCTGGTGAGTGATTCCCCCATGACTCTGCAGGTGGCAAGACCAGTTGCTGGCCTCTGCTTGATGTCTCGCAGTCCTGCCCTTTCCTGACTCAACTGGTGCTAAAAGTGAGTTGTCTCAGATCTTCTTGTCTCATTTATCATCTTTTTTTTTTTTGTGTGTGTGTGTCTTCCAGTGCTTTCCCCCTCCTGAGGACCACTGTGTGTGCAGCTGCTAAGCACTGCTCTGATTTGGGACTGCTTTCGCATCCCTTCATGGCTTTGTTCTGCCTTCCGGAGACAAATACAAAATTTATCCCTGCTTTCCCAGCCCTCCTCAGTTTTGCCCCATTTTAACCACCTTCCTGTACCCTAGAGTCATCAGTACCTCTTCACTGCATCAGTGCAGCAAAGCTCAAATAGTCCCTGTCTCCCAGCAGCACTTTGCTACTTGTTTTCCAATTACTGCACTCTTGGGTACGAGGGGGACTGTCTCAGTGAGAGAGTACATCTTATTTTTGTATATGAGCTCCCTGGCATGGGCTCTCATCTGCTTTTATTGCACCCAGCAGTCTCCCAGGCACTGGCTGCTGTTGTAACAGGGCACTGGGGTCTATAACGCATTGTCCCCCGCAGGGTAGTAGGAGAATATGAGATTTTCATGGGCGGACAGAGGTACAGGGAGATGCGCAACTTGGCAGAAGGTCCATAAAGGAGTGGAAGACTGAGTGTGGACCTCTCGATGAAGTCTCCAGCTGGTGGCTGAACTCCAGGACTGTTTTTCCCCACAGTGGCAGCCTTAGTTGGTTGGTCTCCAGATGCTGCCGCAATATGAATATTCAGTGCTAATAAAATATGCACAATGCCGTAAGCCTTGCCAGGGTGAGGATCTTGAGGGCTCAATGAACTTTGTAACAGCATTACTCAGTTGTAGGGGCACGACTGATGCAGCAATTGATTTCTCAGTTCAGGATTCACCTTCTTTTGAGCAGAGTTCATCCCTGTTTGCTTTTCATAATAGCGTTATTACACCTCGCTGGCAGCAGGACAAGGGAGAAGCGTCTGTGCAGCTTTTTCATTCCTCGTGTACTCCTGTGCAATAATCAATGGTGGTGAACATCGGTCTGTCAGGCTTGAATTTTGCATATCTGTTACGTTACCAGCTGACTATCCTGGTATTAATACTAATGTAAAAGACTCCTGTTTTGACTCAGAATTTTCCAACAGCTACAGAACAAAGGCCCAATGAGTTTCAATATTAAAGAAAAAAGCAAAGGGGAAAACAAACAAAGAAACAAAAAAAGCAAAGCTATGGTGCAGTAGCAAGAATACAGAAAAAAATGCATCTTTAAACTTCTTTTTTCTCCTGATCTACTTTCTGTATGACTCACGAGCCAGGCTCTAAAATGGCCTCCAAACATGCATGCATAATTTTGCACATCCAAGTGTCTGCATATGCAGTGCTCTTAAATATCCCCAAGGCGTTGGCTTTGCTGCTGGGGCGGAGTGGGGAAGGGGCGAAGGAGTTCATCCCTAGAAGGTCCCTAACTTGTGTTATCATCACCTCCCTGATGGCCTTACCCCAGCGTTCGGGTGCGCACCAGTCAACCACCAGCGTCCATGCAACCTGCTCTTCTCTGCAGGTTCATGCTTGGCTGGTTAGCTTGGAGAACATCTGTCTTTTTGGGGTGGGGGTGTTAGGGGTGGCTTTTTTGTTCCTATCCTCCTATGAAAGACATAGCCTGTGAAAGAAGTCATGGGCTCTCTGAGTACCAGCTATATTCCAGGAACTAGCTGGACAAGGGAGGCTGAGGGAGACCCAGACTTTGAAAAAAGGTATGCATAAAGGTATAGAAATGAGACTGAGACCGCCTTTGGGCCTATGGTGTTGCTCTTTCATCATAGGGTGGTTGGACCTGCTGCCCCCGCTCATGGAATCAACAGTCAAATAGGCCAAAAATTAAATCAGCTTACCTGTTTTTTTTCTTTCAGTGATTCCTGACAGAACCCCTTTTAAAGCAGGCATCTCAACTGTGCTTCTCAGTTTTTGTAAAATAATGAAGAGCTCTTGAATGAAAAGCCAACACGTGGATGTGCTTGCAGGTGTTGGAGCAGGGTTTTCACCCTGCAGGAGGGGATGTACAAACTGTTTTCAGCTGAAAGCAACGGAGGCCAGTTAACAGCCAGAGTCATGGGTGGCTCTTCTAACGGCTTATGAAAATAAACCCCAATTTTAGGGGTTTAATGTGTAGATGACATCTCCTTTTCTGAAAGTGGCCTGTGAGCAGTGATACTCGGCACGTGTTTTGGTTGCTTACTGTCGGTCGGGGTAGGGTGAGCATACCTGACATAGCAGAAAGGTGTTGATTTGATTAAAATCTGTCTCTATTGTCTAGTAGAAGCCTTGAATCCCCCTTTTACCCTTTCTGCAAGCAGAAAGAAGTGCAATTTTCATTCAGCATAGATGTTTCCCTTTCATCCCTGAAGCTAATTTTTTTTTTTTTTTCCTGCAGCAGTTTTGGTGAAATTATGTATCGCTTGTGATAATTCATTTTAAAAATTCCTGAGCTGTGTGGCGTACTTTCATGAAAATTCATTTAGATAAAATTAGATATTATTGTTTAATGAGGTGGCATTTCAATTTAGACCTTGCATCATGCATATACCAAGAGTTTTTTATGGAATAGTTAGGTTCATTTGAGTAATAAAGGCTGAATCATGGGGGCTTTAATTCTTAATCGCTGTGAGGATTGTTATCTGTGGGATGTGAGCTGTCTTAGTGGTATTCAATCAAGTGTCCACTTAGCCGTGACCAGAAGTAATTGCTCCCAAGTGGGTTGCACAATGACCTGTTAATACTTGCTTTGACCCTCTGACCTTGTCTGCCCCATTGTTTAGGATTTTATAGCAAGCGAGTCTGCATTTCTGTGGGGTCAAGTAGATATCTGAGGTCAAACATTTTCTGATTACTTCGTAGTGTACACTGTAAGTCTGCGGAGTTGTTGCATAGCAATAGTCACCGCTTCAGAGCAGGGCGCGAAGGGTTGGGAAATTGTCTTCCTGAATGCATGTAAACAGTTTAATATTTTACTGAAAGAAGTTCATCTTGTAAATTAGGTATGAATAATACATTTGTAATTACTACTCATGTCTTTAAACACTTGTGTCTTAATTGGCTTGGGTATTTTTTTAATGTATTTGCATTTTGTCAGGGAAGTTAATTTTAACTTGCAGAGATGGAAGGCAAGTTGCATGGACTGGGAATGGCTTCATCCTGCATCCCTTCAGTGCCTGGGCTTGTGTCAGTGCTTCTAGATATGTTCAAGTGGGGATTGCTTCATCCCTGCCTCGGACTGCTACCATAGACTATTTTATGTGCTTCTCACAGCCTTCCAGAATTAATATGACCTACTTGTTGATGACTGCGACCCATGGGCAGTTGGGATGTCCTGTATTAATTTATTGGCTGCATTTAAATGTTGCTGAAAGTGTCATCGTATTGTGCAGTAATTTGCAGGGGGACTTGCTGTGCTGTGTAGTTGAAATGGGGTATTTTCTTAGCAGTGTATCTGGCAAAATAGCGCTGTTGTACAAACAAAGCCTTGGTATTATTTGTAGCGCTACTCCTTCTTTTTATGTTGTGTTTACCGAGTTCACTAGCCAAAACACTTCTACGCACTCTTCAGCCTCGTAGGTCAGCTTTGCTCTAAAATAACATATATGCCCATCTCTCAGCATCAGATTCTAGGGAAAATATTTTGATCGTTGTTCCCTGAGTGGGGCTGGTGGGATGACACAAAGCAGTTGGATCGCGATACAGTTTGGGGACAAACACAGTTAGCGTTCCTGTGAGAGAAGCAGACTATAGTCAACTGAGTAAGCAAGAAACGAGTGTTAGAGAGAAAACTATATAGCATATGTGGGGGAGAAAAACAAAACAGTGACTCTGTTTCCACTGCCAGAATATTTAAAAACAAACAAACAAGAAAGCAAAGCAAAGCACGCCTTGCAATGAAGGGAACCTGTGGATTTTTCTTACTATGCGTGAGACTGTGTGTGGATCTCCTCTTGCCAGAGCGTCCTTGGGGAGGTTGAACTGTCCATTCTCTGAGACCGTGTCGTGGTCAGTGCAGGACCTCATAGGGCCATAGGTGAGTTGGCCACAGAGGCCCTCAAGAGTTCCTTATTGATTTGAATCTTCATCCTTTAAAACTGCAGGAAAACTCTGGCCTCTTGTGCCAAATTGTCTCTGAAGCCTTCTCTGTTGTAAGGGTTCGGGCACGGCAGATGTTGGTGTTCCATCACCCAGCACAGTCCCGTTGTCCTCCGTGGGCTGACGATGTTCTCGGTGCAGGTCCCGGTGTGGGTGTGCGGTCTCGTTTCTCTCTCTGGGATCTGGAGGCACTCCTGACCTAAACCAACCCTGGACATTATGGCTGTATTCTCTGGACCATCCATCTCGGCCTCCCCAGAGGCTCGGCTTAGGGGAGAGTGTCTCCTTGAATCTCCTCGTCCTCTCTGGAAAATGTAAGGTTGGAAGACAGTGTGGGAGATGAAGGGATTTTCACCTCATGTTGCTCCAGGTCTGGTTGCTTCATCAGGTGGAGCAATCCCTTCTTCTGGGGGCCTGCAGAGACCCCCGGTAAGGTGGACCAGGAATCAGGAGCTTTAGCCTCTCCCTGTGCTGCAGAGCAAGAAGGGTGGTGAGACTTGGGGGGGCAGGCGCCAGAAATGCAGAAGTTCTTATCAGGTACATATTTTAGGGTTGATGGTAATGAAACAAATGTATCATCGTTCTCAGCAATTAGTCAGGACTGGGGCATTTCTCATAAGGACCCCATGACTAACGTTACTGTGGGAAATCCAGAGGGCTTTGTGAACTTGATTTTGAGGTTTTCACTGTCTTTGTTGAGATAGATACAGTTTTCACAAGAAAATGGTGTGCTTTTTACTCCCCTTTCTAAAAAAAAAACTGTGTAGCTTGAAGAACTGAGTACACAGCATCTCTGATGTGATACTCATTGCTTCTTAGCAAGCCCTGGTGCTCTGCGTCCCTTCTCTGCTGGTGATGTCTGCAGCAGAGCACTACGAGGAACTTGCTTTTGGTGGAAGGATCTTGTGCTGAGTCCAGAATAAACAGAATATTTCTTAACTTCCGAAAGGAATGTGAGCGGATGCCACGGAAATGAAAGATCCCATTTAACACGGATACTGCAACCTTGATCTTTTTTTTTTTTTTTTTTTTTTGTCCCTTAAATTGAAATGTGGGAAAACATCTAAGATGTTGTGGAGGGTTTTTGGAAAGCCTGCATTTCCCACACGCTCGGGTCTGTGCAATGCCTTTTGTAGGTGGTGTGTGGTTTGTGTCAATCATCAGTCAGGTGGTAATGGTGATAGAGCCGCGTTCAGCCTCTGAACCCGATGCCGAGCACATTGATCTTTGCAAACACGTTTATACAGGCTGGGGGAACTGCAGGCTTGTAGCCACAGTTTTCATCCATCTCCAGAGTTAACTTCTGTAGCTCAGGAGAAGGCAGAATACCACTTCTGCAGCAGCCTCAGACATTGCTGTGATGAGCCCTTCCTGTGCCTTGATAGCAATTTAGCCATTTCATCTTTTCCCCAGCAGACTTAAGCAGCAGCACAGATTGGCTGTTATAATTAATTTTGTGCAGGAAGCAAGAGCTCAATGTTCCAGCATCTCCTGGTTTTCACTCTGGTTGAAGAGGGCACTCCTTGTACCTGCTATTCTTCCAGTTACAATTCTTTCAAGGAAAACACAACACTTTTTGCGGGACTGGATATGGATTTGGTGATGAAGTTTTAGGGGATCAGTGTAGCATCCGCACTGGATGCAGATTGGGGCAGTTGTTGATCCAAGTGAACAAAAGGATTAAAAAAAAAAAAGACCGTCGTCGGGGCAATTTGTGCCTGTGGCCTTTTGAGCTCTTCCTGTTATGACTGGTTGCATATTGCTGCTTTTCTGAATCCACTACCAAGAGCGCATCATAAGAAAGTGAAACTCCCATGTCAGCATCTGATAATTGTGCCGTACGCTCTCAGGGCCATATGCCTTCTCTCATTAGTTTGTTTTTTGAAAAGGGTTTTTTTCAGAAATCCTACGTATCTATTAGCATGGTCCTAGGACGCCTTGTAGAGCTGCTCCTGCCAAGCACTGAACAGCCCTAAGAGTTGTTAAAACTTTAAACGAGAAGCAGAGGCGCTCAGCAATTCTCAGAAGTGCTCGGCACCTTCCTGGATAGAGCAATTTAAAAAAGAAAAAAAAAAAAGAAAAAAAAAAACACACAACAAAAAACATGAGATGTAGTTATGCAAATTATGACCTTTAAATGCATTTTATATTTGGATTGAAGTTGCTAACGCATTCTTTCCAAGTTCTGTTTTTCCAGTGCGATTCTGCTTTGGGTGCTTCTCTTTGTATTGGTGGAGCAGAGCGGTGCCGGCCGTGCGGAGGGAGCGCGGGACATGATGACTCGGAAAAGCAGCCACCGCGCTCCGGGATGGGCAGCGCATCGGTTAGCAAGGAGCCTAAATAGGTGGATTTTAATTTCTCTGGAGGGTCTGAGCATGTTAACTAGATGGCAGATCCCTCATTAGCTAGATGGATTAAAATTTGTATCATGGCTGATGCCTATCCTGACTAATACGTGTAAGTAACAGCTTGTTCTACTAGAGCTATTGGATGTGGCTTGGGTGGAGGAGAGGAATTGGCTTCTGCGGAGGATATTTGCAGAAAGTCACATTTCCACCATATGTTAGCTGGAGTCTCGTTGGATGCAGGTTTTGGATGGAGTCCTCTGTGTTGCTGTAATCTGGTTTGTCCTTTTTCTACCACTAGTTCTGAATCATACCAACTATTTGGGCTCTTCAGCGTGTTTCCTGAAGGACAGTGGGAACATTTCTGCTGGCTCAGCTGCCTTTCACCTCTTACTTCATCTCGATGAAGGAGTAAGCTCTGGAGGACTGAAGGAGAAATTCTGTGTCAGTCAGGAGTGAGAAGGGCTGTAAAAAGATCTGAAAATTCTGCCAAATTTTAAAAAAAAAAAAAAGGTACCATGAACCTCATCAATCCTGATTTAGGTCTGGCTTGTGACAAATCATTATGTAGGAAGGGAAATATCCCTTTAATTTTTAATAGCTTTGCAGTGAAGTTTTATTAGGCAATAATCTGGTTCCTGAGTGGATAAAAGATAAGGGTGAGGGCCAAGTAATTTTTTCCCCTCCCGTGTAGTTGGGAAAGGGAGAGAGGGGTCATGGCGAAGATGGCTGCCTTCTGAAGCTCAAAGCAGCATCCTTCTTTGTGCCACAAGCATACCGAATGCTTCCAAATGGATATTTACAACATAAATATGTTCAGGATGTGGGTAGCGAGAGAAGTGTGGGAATAGACGCGAAGGTGCATGGGAGTGGGGATGCGAAGGGGGAGGTGTGAAGAGAGCCAGGAGAGTGTGATGCACATTTTGCAGATAACTTCTCTTTGGGTACCTCCTTCCAAAGCCTGGGTGCAGACTTTTCTGCTCCTACCAGTGTGTCCTGGGGCTTTATGTTCACTGCAAAGAGGTTCTCCAACCCATCTCTGCTAACGTCACCAATTTCTTATTTCCAGAACAGTTTATTTTTGGGGAACATCAACTGATAATAAGCCTGGATTGGTCAAGTAGCTTCGTTTGTAGTTTGGTTGGTGGTGGTTGGCGTTTCTTACAGTATTTCCCAGGCACCGAGTGCAATAGACATTTCACTGCCACTTAATAAAGCAATGTAGGGCACTCCTCAATAATACAATCCTTATGCCAGCCCAGTTGCTAAACCCACGAGCCCCTCAGGCAGTAGTAGACAACTACATTTGGCGTTGCTGCTTGTTTTACTGTTGTCTCGGATGACTAGGCAGCATTTCTGCGATTTTAAGGCAGCGTGTTATTGCAGTATCTGGGATGAAATTACCACTTACAGATGTATAGGTGACAATCTGACTCCCTTCAGCTGTTGAGCATCGGTGATTTGGGGAGGCTTGTGGTGCAGGGCACCTTTGGCGCACTGTACCGAGTACCAGAAATAAGCATCTGGCCCTCTCTTGTAATTTTTTTTTTCCTTCTTTTTCGAACATCTGCTCGCCTGATTGTTTTCTGTTTTTTTTTGGTTTTTTTTTTTTTTTTTTCCCTTTTCTGTGGCTCTTTTAATTTGTGGTGAATGTGTATTTAATGTAAGTAAGATGTTAGCTTCTGTCTAGTTTTTCAGCGAGCATTCCAGTAATTACTGGAGTACCTTTGAATGCTACAGCAGCTATTTCTAAGTTAAGGAATCACATTTTCCAAGCATTTATAACTGAATTCACATGGGTAAAACTTGGCATTCAGATTGCCGGCCCACATATCTTATTTTGTCTTGATCCTTTAAGTTAGCATATCAGCTTTGTGTTTGATTAAAATGGTAAAAATGGCTTCTCGGTGTTTTGGGTGGGCTTGTAGTAATGTTGTTTTATGAAATTGTTTTAATTTAAAAAAAAATTATATTGGTTTGGGCCCTGAAATTATTTCTTTGTAGTTACTACTGTGGGCTGGTGTCTTTTTAATTTTTTTTTTTTTTCTCCCTCTGTCCTCCTTATCCCTTATTACTGTGAAGCAGTCACTATTATTTTAGTATTACTTGTTGGTACATCTCTGAGGAGCTTCTCAGAATGTGATTTGATCCTTTCTCTGCTGATGTCAGGCAGTCTCTTCATGCCAAAGGATGCTGGCTAAGTCCATGCTTCCCCCTGTGCCTTCAGAGATCTTAACTTGGCTTTTCCAAATGCTCCTGGAGAGTGATGCACCCAGTTCCTGTTGATTTTTGAAAATTAAAAAACAACAGCCATGATTTTAAATTCGCCTTATCTTTTCATCCCAAATAGTAGCGTTACATCCGCAGGGTTGCGATGACCTGTGGATCGACTGCACTGGCAGCAGTGCTTTGCTTTGCATTATTTGAATACTCGGTGGTTTTGAGGATGTCCCAACGCTGTAATCACAGCTCCAGCCCCGTGGCTGCTCTGCAGCATTAAGTGACTTTTGCTTCTTTTTTTTTTTTTTTTTCTTTTCAAGCTATGAAGTCTGGTCCAGAGGAAATGTGATTTTTGTATTTCCCTGCTCAGAGAGGTATTTTTTTAATTTTTGGAACTGTTTTCTGGCACTTACAAGGTGAAAGGTAACAAGGGGAAAAAAAAAGAAAAAAAGAAAAAAAAAAAGGAAGAGATCTGAAATTTGACCTCCAAATACACTTAGTAGATCTGCTGATAATTACAGAGCTTTTCTTTGGAGGAAATAGGTACAATGTGTGGTTTGGTTCTATGGGCAGGTATGCTAAATGGCAAATGAGTTGAACAATAAAAACTAAATTGATGGATCTGATAGAACTAAGTACTTAAGTAAATTACATTATTTAGTAACACGAATTTTGTGAAAAAGCCTCAGTCTTCCAATAAAAGTCTGAGAATACAGCTAGACATAATTAACTACCAGTATTAACTTATGTCATTGTTATCAGCAATAGTTTTACTCACATTTTAATATTTGGGCTTCTTTACTTCTTTGTGGTAAATGTCCCTTTAATAGGACATGTAAAATGACATTTCACATGCTTTAATTATATATATTCAGGAGAGAAACTTAGCTAAACTTGGAGGATAGATGCTGGACTTCGCCTTGAACTCAGGTTTTATTTGTGTGTTATAGAAAGCTGATATTTATGGGCTCAGCAGTTCTTGGTATTCGTGTTTCTGACTTGCACTCCGCACAGCACTTGCCCTGGGCTGCAGATCTGGGTGCGTGAGTGCGGAGGAGCACCCATTTCTTGCCTAGGGTCACGTGTGGTCGATGCAGGGAAGGACTGTCCTGTGAGATGTCTGTAAGGCTGCCTGGGGTGAACACGGGCAGAAAATGACCCAAAACGCCCTTCCCGCTCCTCCGCACGTGCCCGTGGGTGTGCGATGGGGTGGGCTGCCCCGTGCAGTGCCATCCCCTCACCCCCACGCCAGGACCTGCGGGGAGAGCATCCAGACAGGACTGTGGATTTTGGCTCAGCGGCGTTTCAAGAATCGCTTAAACTTGAGGAATTCATAACTTTGGAATTCAGCAAATTTGCACAACTCTGTGCATCTGTCGCTCCGTCAGCACGTGCCTGCTTTCTGCTTTCTTTACTCTGTCCATCTCGGACTAAATATCTTGTGATTAAAGACCCAACTCGTTGGCTTGTACTCGTGAGCATCTTAGCAGCAGCCCTGCAAAACCTGCCGTGGCGCGGGGAGCGTGCCGGTGAGGGAACAGCAGTGCTGGACAAGCTCTGGCCGGGCCGGGGCGGCTGCTCTGTGGTTTGTTGTGTCTGGTTTGGTTCCTACTTTTCAAGTTGCAGTTGCGTTTGGTCATTCGAAGCTTATTTTCCTAGTCTGGCCAAGCCAGCAGGATCCCCCTGCGCTGCAGGGGAACATAAAACATCAGCCTTTAAGCTGGAGTGCTCAGTAGATAAGGATTTTAAGACTCTTGCATCATGCGCTGTGTCTTATGGGCTTACTTAGTATACTCCATTTGATTTAATTTAGATATTGAATAAGGAGAAACACTTTAATAGTCAGAAAAAGTACTGTACGTTGTAGCGCCTCTTCTTTCCCTGTTGCCTTAAAGACAAGATGGCTGGAAGGGCTGATTTAGGCTGCAATTATGTTTGTTTAATTGTAGGAAGTAACAGGGTGTTTTCAAACTGCTTAAAAACTGTGTTACGCCTTATCTGTACTATGAAGTGTTTCAAAAAGCCAACAAGAATTCATTGGGCTTTTGTCTTATCTCTTCTTTTCTGTGACTAAACGCAAAGAATAACTTTTCAACCTTTGCAAAGATTAGGAAATGTGCAAAATTAGCGTGTTATGTCAGTCGGGTGGTTTGGGGAGGGGATGAAGAGTCAGTGGGTGGCTCTGCCAGTGGTCTCCCCCTTCTGTTCCCCATTGTATAAATAGAAATAAAAAATTGTAACTGAGTTGCTACAAATGTTAGCTTTCATGCTGCTAGGTAGCCATTTATCTTGCTAAAAGGTTTGGTTTGCTGCTTGTTTGTATTGGCAGGATTGAGGATGGCTGGGGAGCAGAGGTGCTGTTGGATGGCGTTCCTGGGAGATAAGGAAAACCTTGGGGATGCGGTTTGCTCAGCGTGGGGCGGCAGTGCTGCCTGCCTGGGGGGTCAGCCTCGGTGGCTGTGCTGCTGTCACCGCCTCGCAGGAGGCTATGACAAGTGCCTGCTATCTGTGCACAATATAGATTAGAAGGATAAGAAATAGCAAACCTGCCATGGAAGATTTTACTGTAGCAGTGACTGGGGAGCTGGCAGGAGAAGTGAAATATTTGCAAGTTGTAAAGGGAGTGGGTTCAGGAGTTTTGAGGTGGAATTGGGATTGTTTGCAGAGATCCCTCGTCTGGCTGAGATGCACACGCTGGATTTTGCTGTTGTAACAGTCTTGTGCACCTTTTACTGAATACCACAAAAAGTGCATTTGGATTATAATAAATTTGCATTTATTAATTATAAATCTGCATTTATTATTCTATATATTATATATTTACATATTATATAATATATATTTGAATGTATTTAGTATTTATAGATGACCTTTCATTTGAGAATATTAATCATTGCATTGAGTCTGCACCACCCTGTAGTAATCACGGTTGGGTATTCTCTCTCAGTTGGTGAGAGCCCAGAGGATCTTCAGAGTGGGTGAAAATCCTCCCAGACGTAGGTTTAAAAAAAGAAAGGAGAGAAGAAGAAAAAAAAAAAAGGCAAAAGAAAAGCAGGCCTCCCAAAAGCTGTGGTGGAACCCGGTATTAGCAAATGCTTCTAGGAAGTTTGACTGAGAGCCATATGGCAATGTGGGGAGTATTATCCATTGCTCCAAAAGTTGGTCTCTGAATCAGCCTATTGACTTCAACAGCACTTAATCATGTGTTTTAGTTCTTCTTTGAAAAGGCTTGCATTCCTGAATCATGTCCTCCGATTTTAACCACTAGACGGTACTTTGTTTTGTGGTAGCAGACAAGTTCAGTCATATTTCTGTGACTAAGTTTGCAAGTTTTGACTGCATCACTGGTGAAGTATGCTGATGAATATTCCCCTTCTTATCAAAATCCAAACATTTGCTGCTGTCCTTGTATTTTAGGGTGAAACTGAGTGTCTTCCTGGGATGGAGTTGGTGGGATGCTGCAGGATACTCTGATTTTGTACGTTCATCTGCAGAGTGTTGTGGATGCTGTGATGGAAACAAACGGGTGAAACCAGTGATCTCAAAATACTGCCCTTACTTCTGCTTTTAAAAGCCCTGAGTGTTGGTGGTGATCAAACCCGTATATTAAAACGAGAACCAGTCGTGCAGGTCCAAATTTGGATTGCCTTTGGATGCTGAAGTATATCCTGGCGCCTCACACGTGGCTCTTCTGTGCCAGGGGTAATTTGGACTCTGGTGAAAGAAAATGGTGGGTTTGTGCATCTTTTTGGGGTGTACTAGTTTGTGTCTGTTGCATCCACAAGTCCCTGTGCCCGGGTGTTATCGCACAGGTAGAGTTGCCAGGTACCAGCCGTGGGTTGCAGGACGTGGGTGCCAGAGGGTCTGGGGGGCTCCATTCACAACTGCCCCAGCACCAGAAACGCAGGGGACCTGCGTTTCCCTCCCCGCTGAGGGACTTCCTAGGGATTTCTGCTCCAATCTGTCCCTTATTAAAAGGAAACTCCAGGCAACCCCCAGTGCCGCTACCTGGTTTGGCACAGAGAGGGGAAAAAATCCTGTCCCACCCTGTTCCCCGGGAGGGGGGGGTATGGGCTTCGCTTTCATCCCTTAGAATCATTATATTTCAGCAGAATTTTTTGTCTCACCTTTCTGTGTTTTTACAGCTAAAGCAATTTTTACTTCCCAACTTTCAACATCTGGAATTCGGTTGCAGTTTATTAAAAAAAAAAATTCAAAATCCACAGTCTGGATGAAACACCAATGCCTTTGTATTTGGCCACAATTTTTAGCTTTAATTTTCTATCCTTGGCAAATGCCAGAAGTCCCAAGTAGTTGCATGTTCAGTAGCTGCTGTTTTCTGCTGCGTCTTAGTCTTAATCATTTTTTTTTTGATTATTTTTCCTGTTAGACACTTTTCTAATTGGGGATAATACCAAAATGATTAATCAAATTAAGCATGAGAGCAAAGTGGCTGATGCACAAAGCTGTGTATAGCTGCTGTCTTCTGCAGCGAGGTTGTCTCCCTGTAGCTGAAGTTGCTTAATGAGCCTCTTAGGCTCTATTTTTTTTTTTTTTTTTTTTTTAATAAGGTAGTGTGTAGATCCCATTGACTTCAATTGTTGATTGGGATGCCTGACAGCCGGGAAATTAAGCCCCTTCTTTGTGACTGAGTTTAAGGCCAGATTTTCAAGGATTTTCAAATGCTTAGCACCCATAATTGGTGCTAGATTTTTTTTTTTTTTTTTGGAAAAAGTTCAATTCTCATTTGGACATCTAAATCAGGGTGAGAGATTATGATACTTGTAGCGACTGGTGTTACTGGGATATGATGAAGTTTTTTGAAGAACCTGGCACCTAATGAGCTAGTTACTTTACTGTCCAATAAGAGTTTTGTTCTTCTGCATTTCTGTTTTGTTTGCAGACACTGAGCATTTCTGCAAATTCTGGTCTTGGAGGAGAAACTTCCTACTTCTGCCTCATTTTTCCTGTGTTTTCAGTAGTGATTGTGGGGGGAAGGGGGAGCAAAACGAGTTGAGTAAATTAGGCAACTGTTGGAAAAAAGGGGGACATGCAAAATCAAGTGTTCTACTTGCGTAATCTGTTTAACACCAGTGAGCCACAGAGCCTTGTGGGACACAGGAATAAAAGGAACATCTGTGCAGGCCACATGGCATGCTCCGGAGGAGCCCTCCATCCCAAGCAGCTCTGCTCTATTTGCAAATAAAAGCTCTAACCAACATCAAAAAGTTGAGGTGGATCCCAGCTGAAAGGGAGAACAAATGTTACTACTCGGTGCAGTGAAGTTCCCCTTGCTAGCAGCCTTCGTGATCTTTTTAAGGATGCTTTGGGCATATGTTTCTAATGGCAATTTGTTTTAAAAAAAAAAAAGGAAGAAAAGGAAAATAATAAAAAAGGAAAAAAAGGTTATTTATTTTAGAAAAATTATGTCTGCATTGAAAGATTTTAGGAAATTGCTGAGCATCTCAAGCTACAATCAAATACAGGTATGTGAAAGGTATGTGTAGAAATAAGAATAGGGATGGTATGTTTTTGTGGTGGTGGCGTGGTGGGGATTTTTTTTTTTGTTTGATGTTCTTTTTGGGAGGTTTTGTTTGTTTGCTTGTTTGTTTTTTCACCTGGATGTAGAAGATCCCAAGGCTTTCCAGGCTGATCTTACTCTTATTTTGCTGCTTGTGGTAGTTGGTAAACAGCTCCATCCTTAGGCAGGGCCCTGGGGAGTTGCAGCTGCTCTGGCCCTGCTCCCCCAGGACTCTTGCTGGAGGGGAGGATAAACAACACAGCAGTACATTTTATTTCCACTTACAACCTGTTAGAGTGCAGTTAATTCTTACAAGGACGCATCTAGTTTGGGGCTTTGCATTTTCCAGACAGGCTGTATTGTTTTTAACAGAGTCATGTATCAGCAAGCTGGGTAGTCTGTATCAAGAAGGCACGTATTTTTTAATATGTAAATAGGAAAGGATGGTGTTTCATCTTTATTCCAATGTACCCAGGGTGGCAATAACGCTTTTTAAATCCCTGTGAAACAGACTGTATATGGCAAAATTAATGTCTCAACTCTCCAAGTATTTTCTCTAAAATATTTGAATTTTTGCATTTATTATGGCGCTTGTTTAAAATAGCGAACGATATCAGCCGTGCATTCAAAGCTTAATTGGTGGAACACAGATTTATTCTAATTTAAAACAGTCACTTAAAAACAGTTTTGTATATATGTATACATAGGCACAACTTTTCATACAGTTGTCTGTTTTGGAGCGGTCTCTTAGGCACTGATGTACAAGTTGAACCTGTTTTCTTTTGTGCAACATGGCTTTGAGAAATCATTAGTTAAAACAGTATTCTGTAGTTTCATTGCAGTCAGTAAACAGCCTAATGTGAGTGATGCATAAGACGATTGAAGTTCTGCCTTTGATCAGGCTTTGAAATACATTGTGCCAAATACAGTCCCAAGGTGTATGTGTGTGTATATGTATGTGTGTATATATATATATGTTGGTGAAAGCTGCTTTAATGAAAATCTGGCCAAGTAACAGAATAACGTGTCCATCAGCAATTGCCACTACAGGATAGTGATAGAAGAGCAGCAGCAGAACTGCAGGCATGTGCTCATCTCTGTCACACCCGCCCCGGGCAGGACATGGAGATGCTTTGGGTTGTTTTCCTCTTTTTGCAGTCACATTTGTCATTTCTCTTTATTTCCTCAGCCCCTTTCTGTCTAGTCCCACTCCTTGCCATCATTTCGTAAGCACTTTTCCTCTGCCACCCATCTTCTCCTTGAAACTGGGTTCCGTTGTGATGCCACATCTGGTAGCAGTGGGGTGTTCTGCAGCATACTGCAGTGGCTTGGCTGGGGGTTTGCTCTGGGACAAGCCAGACCCCAGGGTGGAGGTGTATGAAGAGGGCTGGAAGCGTCAGGGAAAGGTGAGGGTGGTAGGGCTGACCTCGTGCTGATGAGATGAAGTCCGTAGTGGTCTGTCAGATCAACTCAGCTGTGCGCCTCTGCCTTTGAGATTTAAATAGTGAAATATTAAAACTTGTCTTTTGAATCTGTTCAATATTACAAAGATTAATTTTTGTTGGGGGCAGATTAATAGGTTTCCTATTCTGATTAATACAGTGATAATAAAAACGTTGTGATTGCTAGAATTAATGAAGCCCAGATTCCTGTTTCAAGGTTTGATTGACTTTGTACTTCAGTTATGCTAAAACTCCTGCATCTCATTGCCCCTTACTTAGCTGTAGCCTTCGGAGAATCTGTGTGGGAGCAGGCCAGTGCAGGAGAAGGTCTGTGTTGGAGGTCACAATAAATAGTCCATTGGGGGAGAAGTTTTATTGGAGTGCTCAAGAGTTTTTGCTCATGTTGCAGCGTTACTAGAGTTTCTCTGTCTTTAACCCAGCAAGCTATTTTTATGGAAGTTGTAGGAGAGGAGTGTCCAACTCAAATGTGTGGGCGCGTCATTAAAAGCTTCAATTTGTCAATGCCAGATCGAACTCAAGTGTGTGGGTAGATCATTAAAGACTTCAGTTTATCAGAACTGATCTATTATCTGTTCCTCTCCCTCCCCCACCCTTCCCCTCAGCACTATCTGTGGTTTCCCCAGGCTCTCCAAGCATCGAGGTCCATGGAAGTGCCTGAACTGCCTCTGGGCCACGCCAGGCTCCCTCCTGGCACGGCCCAGCCTGGAGCTGGCTGTGTGCCGGCGAGCCAGCTGGCTGTGGGAGCCAGCTGATCGAATGGTTTTGGAGGCCTCCACTGGTGCAAGCCCTAGACGTAATGCCGTGAGAATTCATGTCTTTGGGAGCTTGCTGCTCCCGTTAATCCCAAGGGATTCAAAAGAAGCAGGTGGGGCTGGGCACCGAAAGTACAGGGTGATCACGTAAGCCTTGTTCCCTTGGGAAACCCGGCTGAAGAAATGTTTTGTGGAGTATTTTGGAGAGGTCAGTTTTTGGTGGTGTAAGAAACATCCGTTTTTCCAGGTGCACAGTCAGAGTTCAGGCCAGGCTGGGGTGGGTTGACTTTACCTGCTTCCAACACTGTTTCTTGTTCCTTGTATAGAAGGTTTTCCAGCTTTCAAATCTGCTTGTTGGCACAAAGATGCCAAGATATTCCTTATGCTTGAGGAGGGATCTGAAAAAGAAGAGTGATCTGGAGGTGAGGACAGCACTTCTGTAGCCCTTGTCTGCTGCAGACCAAATATATTATTTAGACAAGTCATTTTGCCTCAAAAGTGTCAAAAGAACGTGCAGTCTTTTGAGCAATCATTAGCTAGAATGAGCCTCAATTCCTCATCTTCTAAACGGGGCTAATGATACTTTCCCACTCTACAGACGTATCATGGATAAAGATTACTAAGCAGTCGAATACTGTGGTGCAGCAGGTCAGCTGGAGAAATCTTGCCCCAACACGTGTAGATGCAGCTTTCTGCTCAGCTACATACCCATTTGCATATCTGTCATCAAGTGCAGCAATAAAGCAAGCCTCGGATGTGTGTTTCTGACACTGCTCAGTTGCTTCTCTCAAGTGCTCTGCTCCTCATGAATAAAATACAACTGATGCAAAATGCAGGTCACTTTTGGTTTGCAGGTATTTCAGAGTCTCTGTGAAAGAAGTCATGTTTAGCATAAATGCTGTTTAAAAACCCTTTTTGGATATATTTTTATTGTGTAGCACAGTTTTATAATAGGGTCGCAAAATCCCTGTATTTAGATTTCTGAACTCTTGTGATCTTCCTTGACCCGTTGTGTTGTATTCAGCAAAGAATGGGAGAAAGCCCCAGGGCCAGAGAAGTACCTGTTTTTTGTCTTACGAAATTTCATGCAGTTGTTGCTAAGACAGAAGCTTCCAGATGTTCCTCAGGAAGGCTGCAGTGGGCTGCCAAAGGAATTAACTCCGCAAAGTTAATTTGGAGATGGCAGTTCTTGCCGCTGCCAAAGCGCTGGTAGATGTGGAAAGGCTGGGAGCAGCTGCTGCCTTGGGGATGCTGTGGAGGGAAAGGACTGGGGAATGAAGAGGTCAGAAGCACTACACATGATTTTTGCTTTGGTACTTTTTTTTCTACCCTGGTTCTTCAGGGCAGTTTCATCTGTTGTAAAGTTTGTTTTCTCCTCTGGGGTTTATTGCCACAGGTCCCTGTTGAGTTGTGGTCCAGGGAGCAGAGGCTCTCCTGGGCGTCGGTGCATCCGTTAAGGAGCAAGTGCCCTTCCCCAGTTTGGGCAGGCACCGGAGCTGCCGCTTAAATCCTGTGTGTTTTCATGGGCATGATGCAGAGCAGCCCCGAGAACACCTCTGTTCGTATTTCTGAATATGAGTTTTTACTCAGTGTGGACACTTTGTCATTGAAGAAATTCTACATTTATTTTAAAATACCCTTATTAGTAAAATGGATGTTTCGTTTGTGCAGCGAGCAGCTTCCTCTGAGCTAAGCTTAAACTCAATCTGTGTTACTAATAGCTGGGGAAAAAAGCATACTAATTGGTATTTCTTAACTGATGTTTGCGAATTTTGCCTTTTCACCCTGAACATCAAATAGTTTTTATATGTGTTTTTCCTTATCTCAGAGGAAAGATTATTACTAACAAGAGATTCTACGTTTTGTTAAGGTTTTATCAGGATGCAGTGAGTGAAGGCAGAGAGTAAATATTTCAGAAATTCAGAGACTGTTATATTTTGATAATGAAAGTAGGTTAAAGTATCTGGATTTTGTGCACAGTGCAGTGTTTTCGAGCACAATATGGATTTGGATGGTGACACATTTTGGTATTTAAAAGGCATATAAGCTTGCCTGTTGGAGGAGCACATTGCAAATGTGAAATAAGTGTGTCTTTAAAAACCTTTCTTAATATTGTAATGTTCAGATTTATTTAAAGCCAAATAAAGTCTGCTGTGTGATAATGTTTGATACGTAGAAATAGTCCCATAATGCTTCCCCCACCTCCAGCATTTGTAACCACATTTTATTTTCAAAGGAAAATGGTAGGCTTTGATATGATTCTAACTGAGTGAAGTTTTAAAACATGTTTTTGTCTTTCAGTCTCCTGAGAACATTTTTTCTGAGTGACTCCGGCTTCCAGACACATTTGCCATGATAAGGGTTTCGATCCTTTCCCATATTTGCCCTGAGTCATGAGTGGATATGTGTGATGCCTGCAAGTAAAACTGGTGAGTTGTCAAACCTGAGTTTGCAGTAACTCTCCCTTATTCATTCTTACAATCTCTCTTTCCCTCACCCTTTTTTTTGCCTTCTTAATATGGTGGGCTTTTGGGTTTCTTTTTTGTATTGTCTGTGCTTAAAAGCAAGTCACCACTTGTTGTAATGAAATAGAAGTGATACCAAACATTAGCAATACAGAAAAAATACTCCCTTCCTTCCTTTCTTCTCTCCATTCCCTCAAATTCTGTGAGCTACGAGGTCTTTGGTGGTGACACGAGTTCAGTGATGCAGGCGAAGCTACTGCCCGAAACTGAAGCCTTGCAGATAGACAGGGTCTAAACATGCTTATGTGGGCAATTTGTGTCATGATTAAATATGAATATGAAGAGGTCTCTTCTCCATCATGTTTCGCATGATGGACTCTCAAAGGAGCCATTGCCAACAAATAATTAGCTCCACCATTTGCTGCACTTGCATCCCAGTGACAAAATGGTGTCACTGGTACACAGGAGAGCTGGCTCGTCGCGTGCGCTTGCCCTCTTCACTGTGACTTCGGTGCTGCCACGCACAGCCCGTGCAAAGCCTTCAACAGCCAGTTTTGGCCAGGATGGTGTGGGGTGACCCCTTCTCTGTTAACTAGCAGTTGCCATTTCCCCGTGGCGTTACCCAGCTGAGAAACCTGTTGGCGCCTTTTGTGCCAAACAAGTGGCAGTTGTGCCTTCCCTGGCTGTCCCCATCCCCCAGCAGCCTGGCATGGAGAGCCTTCTCGTGTCCTCTCCTCTTACCCACCTGCTCCTGGTTGCCTCTCGTATTTATTAAGTGGGGCGAGAGGAGGGGCAATATTTCTTCATTAATCAGAAGACCAAGAGGTTGGGAAAACAGGAATCATCTGATTTTACAGGAAAATTAGAAAGTCTATGTATCTTTCAAAACTAGGAAATCTGCATAATTAAATTGTGTAGGAAATGGGAGCACAAATTGTTTTTTAAACGAAATTCAGGTTTCTATTATATATTTAATACCCCTCTGTGTGTTAGAAAGTGCATTTCAATTCAAAGATTATAAAACCCAAGAAATTCACACATCAGTGAATTGTGATTTTTTTTTTTTTTTTAAAGTTTCCATTTTTTTCTTTTTTTCCAGAGGTAGCATAATTACCATGTCATTTAGCAAAGATTATAATAGCTGTTCAGTTTTTACCGACTGGTGTAGTAAACAGTTGAATAAACCCATATGGCAGCTCAAAGTGTGCATGCAGGAGAGAGATTCTTACCATTTCCTTCATGTCTGAATTACCAACCTCCCTGATACAACTGAGATCCCCAAACAGCGACCAGTTCCAGACTTCTCCAGCGATGCAGAAATTTCTCACCGCTCTGTCACATATGAATCAATTGATTTTTAATCACGGTGGTTAGCTAATTAATTATTTCTTTGTGCCTATGAAGTATGCATGGAAAACTTGTGGTTATATGCAAGGTACATGCCTCTATTTAAAGCAGTCTGTGCATTTGCTTAATGCTTCTTTAATAACTGTAAATAATGCCTGGGGTCCAAATCTTACTATGCAAGTCACTGTTAAAGATTGAGGCCCTTCTAAGGCTGGCCTAGGTTAAGTGCAGCATCGCCACGTATTGTGATAGCCCTGTGGCACTGCCTGTAATGAGACTTTGTGTCTGGTCTCAACGGTGCCAAATGGAAGGACTGGGGTGCTTTGAAGCATCCTTTTGAAATACCAGGTTGAGTTACGGAGGTATGGAGCTGTGGCCGACTGACATCTGGAGTAAAGACAAAGTGTTTGAGTAGTGTGCCCTCTGGATAGCTTCAGTATTAAAAAATAAAAACGAAAAGAAGGATTGTTAACTCTCTCTAAATGCTGGCTTGAACGAAGAAAAAGACTTGTGCTATTCCTCCTAAAATTCACTTACTTCCAGTTATCTTAAAATTTTCATGTCACGTAATAGCTTTAAAATACCTTGTGAATGCATTAGACTCTCTAGGTGCCTAGAAAATATTGCAAAATAATAATATGAAATGACCAAGCATTGAGCAGTCCCGCTGGAAAGGAGCAGTTGGCCAAAACTGGTGCTTGTGTTCATCTTAACCCTGATGTACGACCAGCCCTCCACCATAATTCTATCAAGAGATGGTAAGTTGCCTAGCAATGTGCTGACTGCAGAGGGTACGTGTTGAGCTAATTCAGTTTTTGTTCTCGTTTTCCTTGAGAGTTCAGCTTAAAGGAGTGATCCTTTCTCCGGCTGCAGCAAGAGCCACTTCTCGGCGGTCTCTCTTGTTCCCCACTCGAGTGTCCCTGGTGATGTCAGGAATTCATTCACTGCTGTACGCGTTTTAGAAGTTTCCAGCTTATTGAGTAACCAAATGTGGTTTCTGCTGATTGTGTTGGCTGAATACGTAGGGCCTTTCGAAGAGGCAAGGGTTTTATTTAAAGCACAGCATTTAGTTGTATACCATTTTATGGCAGGCAAAGGTCATCTAGGGTAAGCAGCCAGAACAGTGAATTGCCTCATTGCAGCACCTAGGAAAATGAGACAGAAAGATACGGTAAAAGGTTTTAACAAATTGCTCATAGTTATAAATTTTTAAAGTCGAGGAACTAGTGCTGTGTACGTTTTTAAATTGGAGATAACCAGGCTTGTACGATAAATTGAGTTAAGAACAGAACAAATCAAAATAATGGGGTGGTACTAAAAACCTGGTGGTGCAGCGAGTTGCCAGCACAGCGTGCTGCTGGCGGGGCTCGGCGCTGCGCACACCGACTGATGCGGAGCTGGAGACCTGCTGTATCCTCGCACGGCCAGAGGCATTAACAACAAGCTTCATGGTGACCTTTTCTTGCGGGGTGCCCCGCTCATGCCGCAGTGCTCTCCTCTGCTGGGTGGGCTCCTGGTTACACAGAAGGCTTTATCTGCCCATGATACTTCTTGTGATGGCCAGGGAGCAGAAGACGAAGGGGTTTGTCCGCAGCTGTGGAGCGGGAGTGGGTTCCCCCAGGTCAGTGGGTTGTGCTACCCCAGACACGTGTTGGTGGGATGGGGGGAGTGGGGCAGAGCTCCGGGAGCTGAGTCCAGCGTCCTCTGGCAGGGCTGCGCAGTGGGAGAGGTGGCAGCAGCCCCGAGATGGCACGTCTGTCTTTGCAGGATCTCCCTTGCTCCTTAAAGCATCAGTGGCTACAGAAAGACTTTGTTTTTCTGAAACTTTTCTGTCCGTGGAACTTTCTCTGTGGCAGGGGGGGAGGAGAGAAGTAATTTTAACAATTTAATATACTACATAATATGTTTTATAAGCTGGTGTGAATGCTCCTAAGTATTTTGGTCTTTTTTCATAACACAATGAACCTAATATTGGTAAAAATACAGATCTTAGCTGCCACCATAAAGAGAGGCTAGATTTAATAAACAGTTATGAATGTTGGCAGCTGCCTATCAGATTGTATAACATCGGCTATAGCACATGAAGACAGTGTCAACTTACATTTTATCTCAGAAGTATTTTCAAAGCATTTATTTTGCTTTCTCTTGAGTCCTTAACCTAATTCAAGTTATATAATTGGCGGAATATTTTTCCACACCGCTAATTGGCTGGGTGCCAGCGTGGAAACCATTGTCTGACTTGATGATGATCAGGAATTAACATGACATTTGCGTGGTGGTAATGGAATACATTAGTAATGTAATTCATGACTGTAAGAAAGAGACCATCATCTCCCACCTCTGATCAGCAGGAGGGGCTGGGAGGATGATGAAATGCTCCCAGCAGGCACCTCACAGCAGTGGCTGGCCAATCTCGATGTCAAATTTAGTTTTAAATTCTTGAGACAAAGCTGTAATGCTTACCAATTAATTACTACAAATGTCAATTAAAAATCTACCAAATAATGCAGTAAGATTAAATTTCAATTAAAAAAATTACATTTAACAAGGAAGATACAACATTATTTTAATGAATTCTGCTGAAGGTGACAGTGTATCTAGATATATTTATACCGTGTAGGTGGATCTAAATTCATTGGATGATGTTAACCATGTTACTCCGTGTACATATTAGTTTTGAAAATTATTTCCACTTTGCCTATGTCCTGGAGGAGATGGGGCATCAAGGCGCATTTCTCATCACCAGGAGAAAGGGGAATTTCACGCCTTCTAAGTACAAAAATCTTCTCACACCTAAAATGAGGGCTTTATTGTAGACTTTTATCCTGGCCAAATTAGCTGTATTTTTCATTGCTTTATATTTATGAAAACAAATACAGAAATTTTGTTGCAGTAGTAGAACAAGTCCTGACTTTGCTATGACTATAATGATTGCTTGGGACAGATTTTCAAGTAATCTGCTTTATCATACAAATAATACCCATTATTCCGATAAATCACTTAACGGGAAAAGATTTTGCCATGTGAAGGTGGTGAACTGTAAGTCCTGAGCAGAGCTTTTACTGCAAGGTTTCACCCTGGCTTGGTAGAGTTTTTGAATGAATGATTAAAATCCCTTAGTCAATACTTCAGATGCTTTAAGATGTATTTTGAGCTAGGAGTGGCACAGCAGAGATGTCACATAGTGTGATGAACTTCTGAGTTTGCATGGATCGCAAGCGTATGGACGACAAACTCTTGTAAAACACTGGCACCTCATCAAATGCAGAGCGTTAACGGCGCAAAGCGAGTTTTGTAGCTGGAGTTTTGTATTGCAGTAACTGTGTTTTTATTGAACAAGGCAGTTCTGAACGCTGCTGGAGATGGAGAAGCTGGTCCTTTGGGAAGGCGTGAGAGCCCGCACTCGCTGGTGTGGCACAGGGGCAGAGCTGGGGTGTGCAAGCGGCTGTCCTCCTGGCGTGAGAGCATTTGTGAGCCAAGGCCTCTAAGTATGATCTGAATAATACTTTCTGAGCTTCCTTGAATTTTTTTCCATAAGCTTTTATTATGTTTTCACACTATCATGTCTAAAATAGGTAAGAGGGAAGACATAAATGAAGAAACAGATTTTATGTGTCAAGCCAGCACTGAGAAAAGTCCCTCTCAGGGACCAGAGGCTCCTTTTCCTTGGCACTGCTGTGTCTGGAGCCATTGAATTTTAGCAGGTTTTAACTTAAAATAAAATATAAAAAAAAGTGCAGTGTGCACGCAGAAAATCAGAAAAGCCAAACAGCTACTCATGACAGGTTAAAGTAAGGGTATGCTCTTCAGTAGACAGGCTTTGCTGGTCCCTTGGTTGCTGTTCAGGCTTTGCCCATTGGTGGGTGAATGCAACGAGCGTGATCTCCGTGTCACTGCTGCTATACAGATATCTTTTGAGTATTGGTAACAGCTTCACAGGATCATTCCTGCTTCGTGCTATTATCTGATAAAACTATCACCAGCAGGAGATGGGAGACAGCCTTTTTTTCCATAAGGGCCTCAGGAAATGGATGCTGTAGAAGTGTAAGAGCAGCTGAAACATTTTCTCACCAGTCCTCTCAGACAGCAAGGTGGTGGAGAGAAAGGTAGAGCAAGGCAGGCTCATTTCCTCACCAGCAGCCATAAAGCTTTAAGCAAGGAGGCAGGGAGGGACGAGTGGGAGCACATAATGTATTTCTGTCAGGAGATAATGGCGTGAGGATGTTGTGGGTTCAGGGCACCCACTGGTCAAACAATTGGCAGCTGGAGCTGCTGCTCTTAAAACCTCTCTTCCCAGGGGCTTTCAGCTCTACTCAAGACCAGTCACTTTGTGATTTGAGCCCTGGGATGAAGCTTTTGCTCTGGTTGTTTGGGAAGTGGTGTATGTGGTACGGCAGGAACTGAGCACCTTCTGTATCCCAAGTTCTGCTGTGTTGGGGTGTCCCGTGTGGAGCTTGTGCCCATCCTGAGCACTTGGGGTGGTGTCTGGTCTCCTCCTCCTGGGTTCTTACAGGTAAAGATTTCTGCCTTTGGTAGGGAAGTGCTTTTCTCTTTCTGTAAGACTTGGCCAAACATCTTGAGGGAAAGAGTGTCTTTGACTTTGGGGGAAATATTTATATCTCTTTGGGTTGGTTGTATTTTTCCTTAGTGTAGGGCTATGTCAGCTATATTACACTGAGGGAACACTTGAGCTGGGGGAGGAAACTTTAATAAGCTGCCCTCGTATTGCCAGTTTATTCCCAGCTTTCATCCACTGATTTACATCCCATCTGAAGTAAAAATACCCAGACTTCAGTAGTTTGTTTACCTTTGCTTATATCACTCTGGGGCGACCCGAGGAGATGTAAAAACTGTTCTCACTCTGACATTTGCATGAGCTGTGAGGTAGGGTGAGAGGAGACAGACGCTGCGCAAAGTGAAAAGGCAACAGGGTTTATTAAGTCTTCATCGTACCGTGGTTTATAATATTTAGACAAAAGCAAACATCTCCAGGGAGGGCTTATGAAATGAGAGACTGGAGAAAGCTCTCTGAGCTGATGGCAGATCCTGTCCTCTTCGGGCAGTGTGGGATGGTGGGATGCTGGCCGCGTGGAGGGGGCTGCGAGGGCTGTCGTGTGGAGCGTGCGTTCAGGGGGGTCCTGAAGAGCTGCTTCGGGAGGAGGACGTGGACTTAATGTACTTGTGTAGGACAAAGTCATTATATTGTCATTGTGATAATGCTCCTGGGGGAAATAGCCTGAAATATTCTTTGTCTTCATTAATACTCCTTCACGGCAGAGCCTTAAGAGATCATTCTCACTTTCAGATATACAAGGAAACCGAATACAGAGTTGTTTGTCATGAAAATCCCATTTATATACAGCGGCTGTAAAATCCCAGATGCTGAGCATAGAGGGAGGCTGCTCTGTCATCAGCCAGTCGAGGGGAGAGTTGACTATAAAACCGAGCTGTAATTCCCTCTTGACAGGGGTGTGGTGGTTGTGTCTTCAAACAACTTCAAGACTCTGCCATGCCAAGCCTTTATGGATTTTGTTCTCACAAGCTAGGTAATAGATAAGTCTAAGCAAGGATCGATCTGTCTATCTATGTATCTATGAAAAGAAGACCTTTACTCTAGGAAAATATCCATCATTGCTTTTTACAGCGTGGTTCAGGACTGTACTGCAGAGTGTCTGAAGTGCTTGGGGTCCTTTTGTTGCGAAGGAGATGCCGCGGGCGTGGGGCTACTCTTGACATCTCACAAGCATTCAATATCTCCTTGACTCCGGGGCAGCAGGATGTGACCCTCGCAGAAAGACAGATGACGTTTGGGGGCTTGATGCTTATTGTTTTCAGCAGAGCTCTACTGGAACCAATAAAGTTGCTGCCGCTGCTGCTCAGAGCAAAAGTGACTACAGCTGAACAAGAGACACAAAATTATCAATTAAAAAAGCCAACACCAAGCCTATTATTTTACTCTTGAAAAAACATCCTGTTTCCCAGTCTTTTTTTTCCCACATGGAGTGAATCTTTGGGATATTAATGTTCCGCTGTCATGTTTGTTTAACATATTTTTTTGACAATGCCTTTTTAGGGTCAAAGCCTGAAGTTCTTCTCCATGTGTTTCAGCTAGGCAAAACTCCCAGTGTCTCAGTGGGGCCTCTTCCAAAATAAGTGAAGACTAATTCTTCTTAACTTAATTGGGAATTTCATCTGAATAAACAGAGGAAAGGTCCAGGCTTTGTTTTTTTAAAATACCATAAAATGGTGTCTTGCTGAACAGCCAAGTCGCTGCGGGTGGGCTGGTTCTCTCCTGCAAATTTGGTGGCCAGGGCCCTCCATGATGGCTCGGTGCTCACCTGATGCCCTGGACCACTATGACCCCACGGTCCTCTGCCTTCCTGCCCCCGTGACCCCACCGTCCCCTGCCTCATCCCTCGCTTTGCCCCGACCACCGCAAGCACTTGGGCATGGCTCGGCAAGCTAAAGACAGTGTCGTTTACGGAGATTTGGCCTTAACCTGGAATTTCCATGTTTTTGTGGGTTTAAGTCAAACCTTAATACTACTTCAGTGTAATGTTTTCGTGGTTTAATGTTCTTACAGTTTTTTACAGTGTTTCTTTTAAATTCTGTCACTGAAGTGTATGAGAGTTGACAAGTGTAAATATGTAGTTAGACAATTTCAAAAGTGTATTATTTACTGATCGACCATAATGGCTCCAAAGGAGCCATTATACTCAATCATATCATGTCACTCTGTGGCACTTATTATGATGGTAATATGGATATGCATATTATTTTTTTTAAAGCATGAGAAGCGTTATTGTGCATGTGTAAAAGCTGTTTTTAATTGTCAGTAATGTTCTGAGCTTTTTTTGACATCAAGAATTTAAACCACCTATGGCTACCAGCCTGCAAATTGCAATAGCAAAAATCCATGTCTATAGGAGGATGGAAAAAGCTACACTTGATATTTACAGCAATGTGACTATGCATCTCCTTAATATGGCTCTTTTATAGCTTTATTAGATCCGAGGACAACCTAGAACCCTAACCTGAGAGCTTGGCAGGTAAAAGCTTTCCATTTTATCTCTGCAGCTTTCATCTGCTCCTGTAAGCTCTTTCCCTGACTTCCTAATTGTGTTTGCGACATTAGCAAATGGCTGGTCTGAAAATACCATGCAGTGCAAGTCATGTTAATTCAGCAATCTTTTTTTTTTTAAGGTTTCACAGAAGATGTCTTTTTGTAGCGCTGGGGTAGAGAAAGAAGGAGAGAAGGCAGAATGAGAACATTGAACCATATAAAATAAAAGAAAGAGACAAGCAGAGAGCTGGGAGTGCTAAATATGCTTCAGCCTTTCGGTAGAGCTGGTTTCAGTAGAGAAAGAGGTAAGAGAGCATAAGCAGTAGCTTGCTTGCTAGAAAATGTCTTTTGTGGAGAAGATGGGAGGAGAGTTTGAGTTTTAATGACTAGAGGTGAGGAGCTAAGGTGCGAATCTGGCATGGGGTACGGCAAATCGATTGTGGAGCAGTAATTAGAGAGAGGAGGAGGAATCAGAAGTGTTTCTTAACTTAGAAACAAGGATGTGACTGGCTGCTGGCTGTTGCTACTCAGAGGTAGGTAAAGAAGAAAGGAATCTGTTGGGCAAAGTCCTTTCCGCAGAAGACACAACCAAGGTGAAATCCAGTTTGTGGTTGTTGAAGAGAGATGTGGAAGAGGAAAACCCAATGCTGACAAAGAGCTCTCCACCAGTCAGCAGGACAGTGGTGCATCTGTGGGAGCTACAGGGCTGGTCCCGGGCCAGAGTCCTTCCTGTGTATGTCAGAGGGAGAAGGTCTCCCTGGCAAGGGGCTGGGGCAGGAGAAAGCAAGAAGGTCATTGCTATTTGTGTTTTTATTTTGGTTGCAAAGGGTCAAAGCAGATGACTGCTTTGTCTTTTCTGTTCAGACTTTAGGACTAGCTCTGCTTTGTTGCTCTGTTATCAGAGGAGTTATTTACCCTGCTCTGAATGAAATTGGGGTAATTGCTGAATTACGATTTTTTCCCGCTTATTGTAAAGAACATTCTGTTGGAAATGCATTTTGCTTTAAATATGGAAGATTAACCATAAGATGCTAGAATGAGCCGATTTTGAGCAGTTCAGGAGTTGAAGGGACACATACATGTAGTTTTGCAGATCTTGCACTGGTAACAGTCAGATTTCCTTGCAACAGTTTTTAAATGAATAAAAGTAACAAGTGTTTTTTAGCCAATTTTGCATTAATTACAACTTGTCTCTCTTTCTGAAATTGCATTATAACTATTTGTTCTCTTTTGAAATACTGAACCAAAATCATAAGAGCAAGTAAATACACTCTTACTATTTCTGTTCTTGACCTACATAAACAATTGTATCTTCAGGCTCAGGGTTGAGTCTTGTATTTGTGAAAAAGTTAGGGCAAGTTAAGTTTAATTATTTCTTTTGAGATACTTCCTCTTTAGAGAAGTTACTTGTTGAAGTCTCATCACCCAAAATATGAAATATCGGTGCTATTTCTGCTGGGATCATTAGTTTAATATTCCAAATAAATTGAATAACTGCTCATTTGTATAAGAGGATGGGATTTATGAAGCTACAGTGCATTTGTACACACACACACACTAGCACACAACACTTGTTGATGATTCAGAGAAGGAGTAGAGTAATTCAGCTCTTGGACTGCCTCACGTGTGATTGGCTTCCTTTCTGGGGGACTTATTTTAGGGAAAAATCAATGTCAACTGAAAAACATTCCATTCTGAAAAGACAAAAATTCCCCTACTTGTGAAAATGTGTCTTGGCAGCTGATTTAACTTATGATACAAGATTTAACACTTTTCACTAAACATGAATATTTACCATGGCAACAGCTACGTTACGGGCCACATGTTGGAGACTTGCATGTTGTTGCAGAAACTTGTAGCTTGCCACATTTAGCCGAGTCCTTGTTGCCACCGGCAGAAGGAGCCCACTCCTGCAGCTGTTTCGGGCAGGGACCTCCCAACAGGGTCGGTGGGCATCCTGCCTGCCTCCAGCAAGGTACAGCTCATCACTCCGTCAGGCGTTTGCTGGTGATCGGCACTGCCGTCCTACGTATAGACAAAACACTTGACGACAGAATAACCCAATAAAAAGGATGCGTTTGCCTCCGATTTGCCTTTCCAGTGGCGGGGTGGGAAGAACTTTCTAAAAGCCTCGCTTCTCCAGACTCTTTGTCCCCCCGGCATCCCTCCCCATCACCCCCCCAAGGCATAGGCAGATCAAACCCATTTTGCCAGGTGCAGTAACAGGTCTGCCTGTCCTCTGGCTGGTCTGCCCTCTGCTGTCCCCCCCTGCTCCTGTCTCAACTCCTTGTCACCTTTCATTTGTGGTGTAGTGGCTTTTCCGGCGACGTTAATTGAATCACACTCATCAGGGACTTAATAAAAGCGTGATGGCCAGGAAGGAGCCCTGGCAGATGGCAGCCCCGGTTGACAAGCGGGATGCGTGGCTGGGGCTGTGCTGGTGCACTGGAGGCTCTTCTGCAGGGGCAGAAAGTTTGTGGCTTTGGAGTTGTGAGAAGAGCAAGTTAACGTGAGCAAAGTAAAAGATGGCTTCAGATGATTAGGTTGCAGTTAAGTGTTGGGTTTTTTGTTTTTTTTTTTTTGAAACAGACCTAGATAATAATTCAATAAAACTGTAAATCCTAGCTACAAAGGACTAGGTGTGAAACAGTAAGAGGAATTAACTTTGTAGGTAATCACAAACATGTGCAGGTACCTTGAGTAGGAGCAGTTTTATTTTGTTTAATTTTACAAGTTAGGAAGACTATCAATTCTCTTGCTTTAGGACAAAGCTAACAAAGGGTTCAGCAGAAACCCCTTTTCCCAGAGGTAATAACCCTCAAGTCAAAAGTTTCTTGCCCCTTTCTCTAAAATGTCTGGTCTTGGCCATCATTAAGGAAAAAGCTTTGGTCTCGAGGGGCACAGACCTTTCCTCTTCTGGGCACTGATAGGAGCTCTGCCCTTTTTCTTTCATTTATACCCCAATTTAAATGAAACCAGCTATGCAAAGCAGAAGCTGGTGCAGTGATGGGCTGGGGATACTTGTCCCTCTCCATCAGCATTGGGCTGTGGTGGCACAGTGGAGTGTGGCTGCTGCCTGGCCAGTGTGGCTGGTATGATGGTCCCCTGGCCCAGCTGCTGCTCTCGGCTGTAAGGCTGGTTTAAATCTTGGCCTTTACTCCGTGTGAATTTGCCAGGCTGCGCTGATCCAGAACTTAAATAATTTGCTTCTCTTCTTAGCATCGTGTCTTTTAAAGGTGTTATATTTGTTTCCATTTTGCATTAAATTAAAATTAAATGGTTCTCCTTTGAGATTTAATAGTGTACAAATATATCTATTTTTAAATCCTTTTAGCCTATGTATATGTGACTAAGAAATAAGCAACAGAGTAGGGGCCTCTGATTTTTGTTTTTCTTGAATCAAATACCCTATTGGGATTTCAATTATTAAGTGAATGTTACACTTGTTTGTTACTAAGGTGACTATGGTGTCAAGGTTATGTGGATGTTGTAGTATTATAAATGCAAAGATAATGCAAAAAAGAAAAATAGTTGTGTTGGCTAAAATCATCCTATTCCTATAGCATAAAGTTGCTCACTGTCCTACATTTCAATTCTCGTTCTATTAAATTACCTGTTTAATAATTTGAATCCAGTGTTATTTTTATATTATATTGCAAATGTGTGACTGTGAGGTTATTTTTAAGATATATTTATTAAGGGAATGAATACAATAAGACAAGTCATTGCAGCCCACATACAGTTCCTTGACTTCTCATTTTATGATGTTTCAATTGCATATGATTACTGAATGTAAGTTTTAACTTTTATGGGGGTTCATTAGAGATGCAGCTGTGTAGAGAGAAATTCAATAGAATTTGATTTTTTTTTTTTTTTTAAGCTCTAAAAGTGTAGTGAGATGGAGCAACTTGATGGAGCATAATTTTGAGCTTCCTACTTCGAGCCTAGGTGCACATTTGTGGGGTCTTCAAGGGCTTAGCTGGGATGTAGTGGAAATTTGCTGATGAATGGGGGAGGAGGGGCACTAGTATGAGGTCTGTGTGTTCAGGGTGCAGGAGAGCAGAGCATCTCAAATCAAAGGCATTTGCCTTTTTTTCTGGGTAGGACACAGAGAAAATTTGGTTGGGGCCAGGACTAGCATGAAATGTTTTTTGCTGCCGTGTGAATCAGCATTCTGGTGGAGAAATATGGTTTCAGTGAATCTGTGGTGTTCTCTTCTAATAGAGAATCTAAGTAAAATGAACTCCCCAAAAGCCAATATTGAAAACAATCTTAGTGAGCAAGTGCTGAGAAACAAATTTTGGGGCACGTTTAAAGGAATAGATGTAGTAAATGAGTAAATCTACCCTGCGGTTAAATGCTGCAGTGCTTTATGTGAATACTAAACAGGAACATATCCCATCAAGTATAGTTTAGTTGCGTAATTTATAAGCATAATGTGTTTGTTTTTAATGTATAGGAATGTAAACAACTGTAAATGAACAATCATGTCTCTTAGTAGAAGGAACCCCATATTCAAAACTAATTGTGACATTAGCTGTTTGGAGAAAACTTGTTTCACGATACAGACTATTTCTTTCCAAACATCAACTTCTCATAAGGTTGCAAACCAAGATCCAAAGCAAAGACATCCTTCTCCAGGCGTAAAAAGGGCAAACGTTTTTGTCCTCAAATTTTACTCAGTGATTCTCAGCCTTTGTTGTGCTGGTGTGTTACTCTGCAGCCCTTCCTGCTATCCCAGGAAGTCCAGGGCAAACATCTCCTCTGTTGCAGGAGTGTCTCCAGTAGCTCCAGCAGCATGCAGATATTATCTTAGCAGCATCTTTTTCTCTTTGTTTTCCTTCCTCATGGGAAGGGGGAAGATTGAATGGTAACTCCTGGGGTGTGATCTTGCCAGGATGAAACCCACTGAATGACAAGGGAAGCAGAAGAAGTGGGTGGGGGAGAGTATATTTCTGCTTTTGGTTTTAATTGGCAGCTTTTTGTTTGGGCTGAGATCTTTGAACCCATGCGCAAAGTTCAGGCACGTGGAGCCCTCCTAGGAGATGGCTTTGCCTGCGTGGTGGCTGTGGTGGTGTGGGGCATGTGCCTGGGAGGAAGGATCACAGATGGCTTGAATACAAGACTTCAGAAATCCCTTTTCTGTTGATTAAAGCTGCTGCTGTGCCTAGTGTCCTTGCTTACTTTAAGTATTTACTGCTGATGGCTTCTCTGAGTAGGGACAAGCCTTGTGGGGTGGAAGAGCTGGATTTGCCCTGCCTCAGACTGCGAACTGTCACCTTATTGGGAGTCTGGTCCTCACTTGTGGGGAGCAAAGAGGAGGGAAGGGCGGTGGCACCGCATCAGAGCAGAACACGGGTGGGTTGGTTTCATTCTGCCCTTAGAACATCATCCCCAGAAAAATGGTATTCCTGGGCTGTGCCACCTCCCACAACAAGGAAAAACAGATGAAAAGCAATGAAGCACACAATTACATAATGAAAAACAATAAAATGCATCTTCTAATATGTACTACTAGTGACCATATGACTTTATTATAAAACTAAACATGGTTACATTTCCAGGTATTGTGCTGTGTGATAAACTTCAGGAAAAAGTGAAGAACAACTTAGGAGAAGACTTCTTGTTTAATATAAACCTCAGACTTTGAAGTGACACATAGCAGGGAATAAATGTCCATCATCTATCAAATGAGGTTTGAATGGTTTAGGTCACACTAGACAAACACTTCTCACCCTAAAACCTTCTTTTCATCTTCATTCATCAACAACACCTTAAGCTTGTGCCCCTCTTTTTCTTTTCCACTCTCTCAAAAAATAATAATCTACTTGATGCTTACAAATCACTTCTAGCTGGCATTTATTAGGCGAGTTATAAGCTATGGCTGATGCTGCTCCCATTGGTGCTGCCTCTTGTGCAGGGAGAAAAGGGGGTTGGAAGTTTGTGAAGAGGCTGAGGAGGGAGAAGTGCTGCAGAAATGGTGGTTGTAGACATGGGAGGCGGTGAGCAGAAAGAGGTGAGAGAGGTAAGAGGAAGATACAGCTGGCAACGAAGATTCCTGTATGGCAGATCCCTTTCTTGAACTGCACTGTGCAGTTTGTGTAGTCCGTGGCTTGTTTCTCGCCAGGGTTTGTGCTTGTGGGGTGTAGAGCTGTGTGAGGCAGTGCAACCCAAACCCTGTGGATGGGAGTGAATGCATCCTCAGAGAGTGTTGTTGCTGTATGTATAAATCCCAACAGCCAGGTTTGGAACTTTAAAGTGGAAAGGCAAACAGAAAGGCAAACCTCCATGGCCAGGCTGGAGAGGTTTGTTCTCTTCTGCAGATCCCCTGAGGTGACCTGGGCTGCCCTGGTGGTTGGTCAGACCCAGAAGCTCATCTTTAATTTGCTTTCTTAGTTTTCAGGCTAACCTGCATCATCATGCCTTGTAATTTCTTCCTGCTGCCTCCTCCGTGGCTGTACCATGCATGAACCATTCAGTCCTCATTTCCTGGTAGGAAACTACCTCTTGTACGCTAATCCTTGTCCAATAACTCCTAATTTTTACCCTTTTTCCAATTTATAGGACTGCTCTTGGATTAACTTCCCTACGGTACAGTTTTTCCCCTTGCATCGCTTGCTTGTTGCTTCCTCACCAGTTCTTCTTTTTTCTTTTAAAGATACTTTCCTGGCTCCATCCCCAACTGCCTGGAAGTGATTTGTTCGGCAGCGCAGTCCCCTGGTTTTCAAAGGCCACAGACTGTTTTCCCTCGTTTTCTGCCTTCCTTCCTTCTTTCTGTCATTCTGGGAAACAGTCTGACAGACATGGCTTCTTCACAACCACCAATTAATGTTAATCTGTGTGACTGCAACAGGCTTGGGTAACAGCAAAGATCTGTTTGAAGGTAGAATTCTGTGTGAGTGGAAATTTCTGTAAATCTGGCACGGAGAACTTGTTGGGAGGGCTCAGACAGCCCTAGGGGAGAGAAGTCAGTGTTTTAATGGCAATGTAAAAGTTGCTTTTTCCCCACCTCTGTTTTAAACATTGCTTTGTCTTGTTCTAATATGGAATTTGGATGATGCCACCATCCACGGCGATGTGGCCCAGCGTTGGGGACCACAGGGGGTCTGTCACCCAGCCTGTCGCTGGCATTTTGGAATCGCTGCCCCAAGCTCAGTACCCCCTCGAGGTATTTTCAAGAGGACTTTGGGTGTCATTACCCTTTGAAATTTGGCAGAGCGATGTAAATCCTGAGGGTACGGTGGGCAGTGGGGTGGGCTCCCCACACATTGCTGTGTGGCGGGGAGCTCCGACTGGGCGGGGGGGAACCAACAAACCTGCAGCCTCATTAACGGAGGAAGGAGGATTCACCCGTTTGTGGGAACTGGTCACACATCATGGAGTATCACGAGGTAAGCCAATTTCCTACCCCAATACCTTCCTCTTTTCCACTTCTCTCCTTCACAGTTTGAAAACCATAAATCACTTATTTGAAATGTATTTAAGGAGAAGAATATTTTCCCCTGCATTCCCACTTAATGCTTTGTAGCGAGTACAGTTGGGATCATTCATGTGCTAAAGCAAAAGAAATATTCTTTGATACTGTGTCTTCATTTCAGGCAGTTTCCTCTTTTCCTCAGTTCTTAGATGCTGCTCATTCTGCCACAAAAAGAAAATGCAAAACAGGATATTTTAATATTATTAATAATGAATGTTTACATAATTAGCTCAATTACTTTGTTCACTTTGACATTTTGTCATCGTGGACCTGTCTTCCTCTCTCTTTTAAAGTACGTTAGCAGTGATGGGAAGCTCAGGGGTGGTGTTGCAATCCTGGTTGTGCTGAGCATCCCCCCGTAAGGACGAAGGCTTCTCCCCACCTCGGGCAGACTTACCAACATGTGTCCTTGCCCTTTGCTCTTAGGGACACTTCTTCGAACCTCATTAAAATACACGTTTTACCCTAAAAAAACCCCATTTTGCATGTAAAACAAAGAACATGCCTTTTCCATGTGGCCCTTAATGTTTGTACGAGATTGGGTCATTCACTGGTCTAGAAGTTCTCCTTTGTGAATCAACACTATGTTGTAAGGGTGAGTTATTCATCAACCTGTAATTGCTGTTGTCTGACAATTATTTTACAGATTTTGGGTGTATGTAGTTAGGGAAAATGCTGTAGTTAGGAAAAAAGATGGTTTTTGGCCAAAAAGAAAAAGAGAGTGGAGGTTCTGGTGATATTGGAAAGAAACTAAGAGGGTTTTGTTGTCGGTGGTTTTTCTCAAGATGTGAGGACAACTGTGTTAAACAGCAGGGTTCCTCTGAATGATGGAGAAGCTGAAGGAATGGCTCATTTTCCTGTTATGTCACTGCTTTGGCTTTCTCATTCGTGTTCCTCTGTTTCTTCAGAAAGGCCCTGCAGCCTGCAGATAACAGAAATTAAATTAGTATTGATATAACATTAGACACTCCTATTAATATTGACAGTCTGTCGATACTGTTGTGCTACTTTTGTAATACGGGATGTTAACGGATAATACTTTAAATAAAAACACACTAATCTTATAATCACTGAACATGTAGCGGGGTCTCGACTCGGCTCACTCCTCCTCTGAGCTCTCCCATCCTCGCATGTCAGCCCTGCCTGCCAGCCTGCGAGGGTTGGGCACGTCACTCCCTCCGGGCTTGAGCCTGCGAATGGGGAGATGAGGTGGGGTAGAGCTGATGGCTGCAAGGGGCAAGGCAGGAGTAGTGATGGGAACCTCCCCAGGGCTGCAGTGGTGGTGAGGCCAGTCCTTGAAGGCGGGGGTGTCCACTGCACCCATCTCTGGGAAGCTCTTTGGGGCTGGGGGTGGATGCAGACCTGGCTGCGGGGTTGGTCCCAAAATGGTGGGGTTTTAGTCCTGTGGTTGCTCGTGGTATTTGAAGGGGTACTGCTTGCCTTTGCTGCATGTGTCCTCAAAGTTTGGTGTGGGAAGCAGCACAAGGACAATTTCAATCCCAATGCAAGGCAATAAGCCACCAAGTCCTTGTTGGCCCGTGCTGACAGAGTGTGCACGGGGTGAGAACACGCGAGGTCAGAGCACTGCCCTTAATCCACTGTGCTTGTCTCGATACTTAGCATGTGTTAGCAGCTCCACATTTCTTATGAACTTTTTTCCTTGTAAGTCTATCATGAAAATCACCATGTTCATCAGAGCTAAAGTTATTTGTTAAATGGTGTAAAAAATACGCATTAAACAATAATGATTACTTTGGTAAACACAGATGTCTTTGTATTACGCAGTGGGTTTTGTACATGAATTTGTACATGTCTGTGAAACAGAATTTGCCATCTACCTTGAAAAATGGGAAACACAATACATGTTAATTGCTTCTCCCTTAGCCCCCCGCTCCACCTGCTGTGCTGCTGCAATCTGTTGATGTAGTGCTGAAATCTGCGGCGCACGAGGATGGGCTCGGCTGTGAGCAGGTTGGCACTTGCAGATGTGTGCCCGTTGTAGGAGGTAGCAGGCAACAGTCTTAACTTCTGCCTCTTTGTTTTCTAACTAGGAGGATATTTTTAAAAGGGGGAGGGAAAAACCTTTATCTTGCTGAAAACCATCTAGTGATGATCAGTTAGTTATTCACCGCATTATTAATGCTTATTTGGACGTTGCTTGGACTGCTGGATTAAACAGCTTTCCTGTTATGTATTGAATAAATGAAATACATGTCACAACAGCAGTGCTATGATGCTGACAACCATCCTTGGCTGTGCATCTCATTAGAAAGATATACATTTTTCTTTGTTGTGTGTCTGTGAATGACAGAAGTTGACAAACATCTTTTAAGAAGTTGCTGTTGGGAGAAAGTTACATTTATGGCACAGAAACCAAGAAGAAACTGCTTGTTATGAAGGTAAATACTTATTTCCTACACTTGCATTTTATAAATCACCTTCCTCTGCCATAGTAATTACTTTTTACTTTATTATTGTATATACGTTGAAGGAGATCCTCATCTGGATCACTTACTCTTAGAAGGAAATCCCGGAGGGTTCAAATTTCAGTTTGTATTGAAACTTGAACTTAAAACAGGATTAAAATCCTTGTATTTCACAGTTTTAAAGACTGAATTGATTCTGTGATTGCACCAATCTCCCAGGGGACAGTTGAATTTTTCTGTAATTTTTTTGGGGGGGAAAAGAGTTACTAACTTTGACAGGAAAGATACTCGGGAAGAGAAGTACCAGGTAGGGGCTTGGCGTGCTGTCTGCTGAACAGTGATGCTGTACTTTAAAATACCCATCTTCCAGATGCACGATGTGTTTGCATAATTTATATCAGCCTGCATTTTTGTAGGTTGCTGGTATTGGCCTGATCTAGTGCTTGCCTAACTTCAGAGCAGGAGCAGTGACTCTGCCTGTGGTAACGGTGTGTGTGAGTTCAAGGATCTTTGGGCCATTTTTTGGGAGAACTGAGGAGCAATAAAAAGTCAGGATTATTTTTTTAAAAGAATGCTTTCCAAAGTTAAAAATGAAGATACTCACCATCCTGGCTAAAATGGCTTCTGCCTCTTCACAATGAATCAGAAGACATTGCATATTCAGCTGCGTTTGCGTGACTCCCCGGATTTCATAGGCATTGTAGGGGTGCCAAGTCAGTGCCATGTTGACCCACAGAAACTTGAGAACACAGTTGAGAAACCAGTGGGAAGAGGCAAGTGTGGACTTGCGTGAGGGAGAAGAGGAGGGGAGGAAGGAGGCTGGAATCTCCTTCTCCTACCGTCCCTCCACCTCCAATGTGCGGTAGCGCGATGGTTGCGCAGCCCTCTCCTGAAAACACCTGTACCTGGTGCAAGGAAACTTTGCTGTTGCGGGGGTGGGTCAGTGATGCGTGGTTTAGTGGTTGTTTTTTTTTTTCTTTTCTTTTTTTCATCTAGACCCATTCAGCTTTCAGCATCCCAAAACAGAGAACACAATCTCTGCAAGAAATCATCATTTGGACAAAAGTCTGTATTCAAGGAGTTCTCAGCTTACACTCACCCTTGTGTCTGAAATTGTTTTACTTCTGTTACAAGTAACACCTAAAATTGCCACTTAACCTTGCAGGCACTTTGTTAAGTCTGTATTTTTGATTGCAGCAGCTGGGGTGGAGTTTCCTTTGGGGATTCAAGGAGTAGGAAGTGTTGTTTGTAGTTTTTTGTTGGGTTTTTTGCTGACTGGTGCTAATGTGTAGGTGGGGATGTGCTGCTGTTTTTGTAATACTTTTATTGTTTATGGAATTGTTAGTTAATTGATGGTAACAATGCCTGGAGCCTGGGAGAGGTATTCTTTTATGTTTGCTCAGATCAGAACAAGTAAATAATTTTATAACTTAAAAAGAGATTCACAATTATTCTCCTTAGTTTTATTTACCTTGCAGCTTTGCATCTACTATTTCCATACGTTGTTATCCAGTTTCCCAAATGAATTTGTATTATTTCTAACAAAACAACAGATGAGAAGAATGATGATTTTTTTTTTTTTTAGGATGCAGTAGAGTGTAGCTGGAGCCCCTCCATGGACCTAGGACCTCAGGAGCAGGTGCTGCACCTGAACTTGCTCCCACCTAGTCTGTATGGATGTGGCGAGGTCCCAAGCTGGCAGTGTCCCTTTTTCACTTACAGTAACTTTCACGTGCAGTCTCGAAGGCAGTAGGGTGTCTGATGGATGAAAATGTATCTTTGAACTCCTGTTAATTGCTTCATGATTTACTCAGACTAAAACCTACTTGGTAACTTTGTCTTCTACTTCTATCCAGTGAAATAAAATTCAAACCAGCCCACAAACTAGAGAATGTTTTTTATTTATATGCGGTGTAGTTCCATCTGGTCCACGTTAAGGACCCCAAAAATATATGTGATTAGCTTTATAGTTCACTGCTAAAGGTAGCAAAGCTGGCTTTTAACATTTTTCAAATTTTCAGCTAGCATCTCAAAACATTTGCTGGCATTTCCTGAGTATGATTACCAACCAAAGATTTTCCTGGTTGTCTTTTCACTTTTTAAAGTATGTTGCATAGTTTTCCTGCTTAAAATATCACTGAAGCCTCTGCTGTTCTCTTTATAACTCTTATGCAAACTATCCATCTCTGTCAAGACTGGTCAGTCTCAAATCCCAAAGCTCAGTGTTAGGAAACGTCAGATAACATATACTATTAAAGTAGTAAAATTTATGGCTATCACCGACACTGAGCTCATGCTCAATAAAATGAAATGCCATGCATTAGAAATAATACGAAAGGTGGGCTGTGCTGCTTCACAACAGTTAAGGAGAGGGTTTAATGTATTTGCCAAAAGCCAGCTCAGAAATGCCCGCTGAGTGCACAAGGAAGTCTTTAACATCATCAACGTACCCCAGTTTAAAATTCAGGTGTTTGCTAATCAAAGTTCCGTGTTCCCACTAAATGAGTTGTTAAGACCTTGGAGAGAAGAAAAAATGCCTTTTTCTAATGCATTTAAGCCAGGTTGTCTCCTTTTGCAGTTCTTCTGCAACAACTGCATGTTTGTGTCGAGTTACTCCGCACAGGAAGACACCTCGGTGCTCCCAGCAGGTTTTGGTGCAGCCTCAGCACCATCGCAGTCCCCCAAAAAGATCAAGAGCCCCAAATTGACGCACTTCCACAATTTTTTTGCCGGTGCCATATTTACTCTTGGGATATTTGGAGCTGAAGTGGAGAACTGGTGCCAGCTTGGCTGCAGCTTGTTCCAAACGGCACCATGGCACAAGGCTCTGTGGCTGCCCATTTGTGAATTGCAATTTTAATAACAATTTTAGTGGCCGCAAGTTTTTCTTTCAGTGCTTAGTTCTCCTTTGCCTACTTACTCGGCAAACCCGTGCTGTCAGCTGACACTAAAGGCCTAGAAAACCACCCTGTTTTCAGCAGAGATGCAGGGTATTACCTTAATCCTCTACCTGTTTTCTGCACCTTAATGCTGCTGAAGGAGAGAAGATGTAAGCATGAGGTGTGGACTTTACCCTCCATCCCCTTGCATTAGTAGAAAATGCTCCCAGCATTTACCACACAGCATCCAGCTTCTGTAACAGCCTGGGAGAGTATTTTCCATGTGCAGTTATCCCTGTGCATAGTAGTAATTCAGGGAATTTTCCTAAAAGTGCAGTATTTAGATCTCGAGGAGGCTGCCTCTTAACCTCGAGTATGTCCAACAGTGCTAGCAAGAAGTGCCAAGGATTTTCAGGAGTTGAGCTGAAGGTGTTGTTTGAAGTTAACCATATTTTATTTTCTCAGACCCTTTCTTGGGACTTAATTTATATAGCGCTGTGATGGGCACGTATAAACATTGTGATCAGGTTACAGTATGAATGAAATAGGTAGACTCGTTTTCTTTTTCTTTGCTCACAATAAAAATGTAAGAAATTCAGTTGCTTACCCCATAAAATGCACATTTCTGTTACGGATTAGTCTTATTTTAATGAGGCTGTTACTTATACAGTAGTACATTAGCAAAGTGTCCTTTGATTTTTATGTAGTGAATGTTTACGCTTTGTATTTGGAGAGGCCCGACCGTTATTCCCTCTGCCAGTTCTTAAGGTGGGGGATTTGGGTCAAAAAGCTGTTGGTACAAGATTGGGACATTTCTGGGTTACACACAGGTGCCAGTAAGTCGGGGAGCGGGTGCGTGCTCGGCCGTGCGGGAACCCCAGTAGCTGCATCTGAGCTGTGCCACAGCAGCGAGGTAGGGGCTGTCCCCAAGGCGCTGGGTGCAGGGGCCGAATCCTGCACAGAGCCAGGGTGCAAAGAGATTTATAAGTTGCTGGCACCCTTTTATTGGACATTCTCTGGAAGAAAGCAGGCGGCAGAGGTGAAGTGAAGCAGAAAGCCTGGCGGCGGGATGAAGACATCCTCTGTCCATCTCTGCCTGTGAAGCTGAACTGAAGTCTTCCTGCGCTGCTTAAAATTGTAATTTTGGATAAAAGGCTGTGTAATAACTTGAGAAATGTGCGAGAAGATCTCATGTTAATACTGTATAAACCTTCTTTAACGTCAGGAAGCTTAAAATCAAATTTGGCAGAGCTTACAAGGGCAGTGAATGTGGAGCCACTTGACTCCGGTAACCAAGAGAATTGGATGATAAACCTGCACTGTTTTGATATTTTTACAATGCTATCTGAATTCTTGAAAGTATTTACTTCCTTGTGAACATGTGTAAAAATATATATTTGGCTTTACCTACATGTTAAAAATTTCAATCTCATGTTCTGTGCAAAGATTTTTCCTATTTCTTTGGGGAAACCAAATGAGGAGAGTATTACAGTGCAATTTAGGTTCTCTGGGTTTCAGGTTTTTAAAAAAAGAGGTAATAAGGTAGGTTAATTGTGGAACTAGGAGGCTCCACTGACTCATCTTCTGAATAAAGAAATTCAGATGTGTTGTGACCTCAAGAAAGTGAATTTTTAGAGCAGTTGAAGTTAGAAATCCAGGATAAATTCGGATATTTGAAAGTCATGGTAACAACCATTTGTAAGAGTGTATCATGCTCTATAGTAAGATTGCATAAGGGCACAGGATGAAGCATCTGATTTTTTTTATTTTTTTCCCTTTTGGCATTCTGTTTGTGACAATTACATGACTCTCTATTAACTATGTGTGGAAGAAAGCAGTGTTATGAAATGAGGAGAGATTTCCTTCATCTGTTACTCTGTAGGTAATTTTTGTGCTTTTTCCAGTATTTAAGTACCTCTTAACTGCTTGCTGTCCATCTGTATACCATTCATAGTACTGTAAACTAGTATATGTAGCATGACCTTGTAACTTGCTTTGTTTGTGCATCTGCCAGTACAATATGTTGTCTTTCCTTAAAATGCAAATATGCTCCACGCAGTACAGAGCTCCTCAGTCAATAAATAAATGGAGGTAAAAAACTGTACCTAATACCCATTTAATTTAAATTCATTTTATAAACATAAAGACGCCTTTTAAGAGAAGCTTTAATTCAGACTAGCACCTTGATTTGTGGTTGCCATGGAGAATCAAATCTGTCATTTGACAAGAAAAGTCACCCATTTATGACAGCACTTTATCTTGTCTCTCCAGGGGAAGAAAATGTCAAAAGTGAGAGCAGAAAAAAATAAAGCCTTGAAACACCAGAATTTCTTGATTTCATTTTTATTATTCAGCTATCATATCCTTTCTGATAATAGCAAGTTGGTGAAAATAAATAATGTTCCTACAGTAAAATCAAATATTTCCTATTGGAATGGACAAGGCTCTTTGTGATTGTCAGTGCTGTGAAGTCTGGCAAGAAATAGTGTTATTAGATAAACCCACAGTGCCCAAATCCCATTTTCTTTTCATTACAGTGTCAAAATAATTATACCTGTGTAATTTGGGTAAGAAATTGGTAGAATAAGTAAAATGGTCCATTGGAAGAGATTGCTTTAAGCTTGTGTTCATTATAGGGTGGGGTTTTTACATACTGAAGAAAAAGATAAAAAAATTTGTATAATTTAATTTGAATAAAAATGTCTGGTTACTCTTTCATGTTCTTTACAACCAGAGGAGAGGGCAAGTGCTGTGTTCTGTTGGGTTTTTACATCCATGCATCTTTTGTAAGAGTTAAAAGAGGCAGGAGTTTTAACACTTTTTGATTCTCAGGTGGAAATCTCTGAAGAGTTTCAAAGACATTAGATAAAATTTATTATTATCTGAAATTTTTTTGAAGTGTTTTTGTTTTGTAGGATTAAGAAATGGTAAGAATCAGGTGTTTTCAGGAATATAATTAGCTATCACAAGTGTTTACGCATGTACATTTAATCCATATAGACACTAAGTTGCCCCCAGGGGAGAAACACTTACTGTAGCATTGCATTACTTTTTACATAAATCTAAAAAGTGCCGTTGAAATAACGAGACTAAAATAATCCACTCTGCGCCTCTTTCTTGAGACGGCGTTTGTGCCTTTCACAGTATTGCAGGGTTTGATGTGGTTCAGAAGTAATCTCGTATCAATGAGATAGCATTATAATAGAAAGTCCTTTAGTGGTTTAGTGTAAATATTGGGCTGGTAGGGGAGCTGCTTGCTGGAGCGGTTGTGCCTGCAAGAGATTACAAAAAGGGAGAGAAAGGAAAGGGTCGGAGGCTCTTTTTTTTTTTCTTCTTGAAATTGGCTGGCGGTGCTGGATCCATAGCCAAAGCTAGTTGGGATCTGCTGTGAGAAAACAGGCAGCACAATAGTTCCCTATTCCTGCCTTCATGCGGAGTCTGAAGCCAAATCCTGCTCTCAGATACTTATGTGTAACTCTGCTTGCCTTCACCAGGCACTACCATGCCTGTCCGGTGGAAGTAAGTGATGTGTTGTATCCTGGGGCTCTTTAAAAATGTGTGTTGTTGCAAATGTCACCTTAGTGGGGAAATAGTTGCAATTTAGATTTTTTTGTTTTTAAATAAATTTTACTTTGTTTTTTTAACATGCATTAACATCATGTCATAGGATGTGTTTTATCGTGGGCTACCAGAATGTGATAACTTAGGGTTTTTTTGTGAGACCATCTGGAATAAAAGAGGGTGAATTAAAGATGCTCTCTGGGGTTATGGAATCTTAAAGATATTAAAGGGTTTGATTTCCATAATGTCTGCCTCTCCTTTTGCCCAACTGTTGATATAATCTGCTTTAAAATTGATTTGCTGTCATCATGTAATCAAAGCCTTAATTGCATCATCATTGACTTCAGCATTTTTTGCTGATAGATTTGTGCGACTGATGGTGAAAATGTTGTGAAAAAAGAAGCAAGTGTTTGAAATAATTTTGCTGGATGTGCTGTCTCTTGCATATGGACAAGAATTTTCACAAGTACCTAAGTAATCCACGAGTCCCTGAATTTTAGTGAGATGTGAAAATGTTTTCCTCTCGACACCACAAACCGTTTAACTTGCTGAAGTCAAGACTATTCGAAGGAGTAATAAAGGATTGATATTTAGAATGGCCTTGTCAAAACTATCTTCTAAAGTGTTTAGTCCACTTCAAATTATAACTTTCTCCAAGTTGTTCTTAAAAAAATAATTAAAAAAAGGAATGGTGGGGGTAAAACTGCTTGTTTGCTGTGAGGTTGTTCCCCAAAGCACTGAATTACCTCCCATAAGCTCTGTCCGAGGGAGGACTGAATAGAGTTTAAATATTTTTGTAAAACAAAAAATTGTAATTAACTTGTCTCTCTAGTTTCCGACGGATGCCGTCTGAAATGGCTGATATCCTGTCCTGAAAATCACAGATGGAAACTTCATCTCAGCACAGTGCTACGGCAATAATGAAATGAAAGTAGCAGAGTCTCATTTACATTTCAGAAATAGTTCTCTCTAGTTTCCTGTTCAATCTACCAGATTTTCTTATGTACCTGATGTTGGTTGTTAGCCACATTTAAAGGGCAGCGCTTTAGGTTTGACCCTTGGAGAATTGTGAGTATGTAGGTGATGCTCTTCCGTTACCGAGGGATGCTGTTCGCTGCAGCGAGTCCCGGTACAGCAATAACTGAAGCAGCAGCGACTGTTTGATGCTGTTTCGACAAAGGTTAACTCCTTCCTTTTGGCTTTCGCAGTTCTCTTTAGTCAGAGCAACTGCAGCGCAAGCTTTTCTCAATTGATTTTTTTTTCTGATTTATTTGAATTGCATTTTTGTTTTAATAACCTGTTCCAGAAACGTACTCGACTCTCAAAGTCTGTGATATAAAATGGCAACACTCGTGTGTTGTTTCTGTAAGGGGGAAGTCAAAGTAAACGCATACTTTGTAAAAGTGAATCACATGCTTTGAAAAAGAGAATATATACTGGGTGCTAATAAGACTCTGTATTGACTGTAAATGCCTTTTATGGGAGTCTTTGAAAGAGAAGAAAGTGCAAATTACTGGAGAGGATGGAAAATGCCATAGATCAGGGTAAAAATGTGATGCTTGGCAGTTTCTGTATATTAGTGCAGCCCCTTCCCCAGCACAATAAATACCATTTAAGTGTTTAGCAAAACTGCGATACGCCACTTCTTTTGAACAACACCTGTGACTTTCTCTAAAATGAAGAGGGACAGAAATGGAGCTGCTGGGTGTGCGGTAAGTCTTCTGAGAGCACCCATTGATCTCACCAAGTCTCTTCAGCTGCCCGAGCAAACCCAGACGGGCACATAATGGACAAGAATGATAGCACAGCTCGTCGCCGTATAAAGAGTTCTTCTCTTTTAATGTGTGGATGCATATGTATGTGAGCATGTATTTTTAACAGATCTGCAGTGTCTCCATGCGGGCGGCGTGCAGGAGTTGTCGCTAGCGAGGGGAAGCCAGGGCAGCCGTGTGGCACTCTGCTGAGCGTGGAGGGTCCTGCCGCGGTGCGGTGGGGGAGGACGAGTCCCACAGTGCCTCAGCATCCTCCTCGTGCGGTGGCATGTGGGGTGCCGTGGCCTCGGTAGCACCCTGTATGACCCCCCCAGTGTAAAGGGGAAAGTTGTTCTGGCAGAAAGATTTCTGGCGGGCATTGAGATTTTTGTGATGGTGATGCCACTGGTTGGCTACCTTAGCAGCAGGTACCTCAAGGTATCTGCTGCCAGGTACCCGTGGGTACGCCCAAGGAGCAGTGGGAGCTCCTGGTTTCTCACGGTGTCACGCATTGCTTTGAAGTCATTGGAGTCGTCAAGGCACTTTGAGTTGTTTGAGGATACTAGAGTGCTCCTTGGGGTCCCACCACGTGGGAACCTCAACTTATGGCTGTTGGAGTGATCTTCTCTTCAGAATTTGGGGTTGATGCCTCTACCCTTCCCTGCCATCAGCAGCTCCCAGTGTCACCCATCAGTGTGGTGCAGCTGGTTATGCTGTTAGTTCTGGTGGTGGTGACTTGCGGTGTGCATCTCTTGTTGGCCAAAGTTGCGTCATGTTGTCTCCTTACTGCACTCTCTGATTATAGCTGCTTCTTGATGATGTTTCAGTTCTCCCTTCTTAAAGATAGAGTAAAAAAATCTCAAGAAATGACATATACTAAAAACAGGTGTATGTGAAAACAACCTTCAAGATGGTATAGTCTGGCACATGAGATTTGGGACATGAGAGAGTTTAGGTGGCACAGACTACCTGAACTGAGCCTCTGGACTGTTACACATTGTGAAACTGTCTTGACATGATCATGTAGTTTTGGGGGTTTTTTTGTTTTATTTTTTTCTTCCTGAAGAGCCTTGTTTGGGCTTTGGCACGTCATCCAAACTCAAGTGCTCCAAGCTTGCCCTGTGGTTCCCTGTTCCTCATTTCTGCATGCCCACCAAGAGACACCTGGGGCCAGTTTTGCAGAAGTGATCTGGGGTTTGCAACCACAGCTGAGGCCAATTGGGGCTTGTCCGTAGCACATGGGGTTGTTAGTATCCATAAAGACTGTGAGTCATGGTGGGCTCAGATTGGTGCCTCGAGTTATTGGGTAACTCAAACCAGCAGCTACCAAGTAGCCTCCCTTTGACTTTGCTTCCCACCAGTGAAATGGTTGTGATGCTGCCCAATGTCTCTGCAAGTGAGGTGAGGAGACTTTCATTAATGTCACAAACCCTGATACTGTAATGAGGGAACTGGAGACATGTTCAAGAGGAGCTTGGCAATTCTGTATTCAACCTCAGGTTTGGATAGTATGTGCTAAACAATTAGTGTGTACTACTGGGAGTACAGATTATATAAGGATAAAATGAAATGCTTAATAACTGCACATTAGACGGGAGTCCCATAGTAAAAATACAATTGTGTAAGTGAAGACTTGATTGTAATGCTTGTTCCAAAGGTGTAAATCAGGATTGCATGTTGATGTTGCCAACTTTGTTGCTTAGTTTTTGCAACCTTAACGTTATTTTAATATAGCTTTGGATGCAATTCTATAAAGGATGTACAGCAATATGTTAACATGCTGTGCCATCCTACATTTAGGGCTTGTAATAAGTCTTTTTTTTTTTAATTGTCTTTGCCAAAAAAAATAGTGACTTTTGAGCACTGAAGTATGTGTTCATATTGCTGCATTTTTATTTGATTCTGGATCCTCTAAGCTCTTCTGATAAGGCAGGGCACAGGGCTGTTGCTCTGCTCCCTTTGTATCTGGGAGAAGCAGTCGGGGTAGTCTATGCACTTCACTGAGATCCCTGGTCAGGGCAGGGTACATGGTGGTGGTGGTGGGAAGGGCCGGAGGTAGAAGAGCAAGCACACAAGACGTTGTAACCACTTAAATCAGACTCTTGCAGCTAAAATATAAATATTTGCTGGGGGTGGGGGAAGATATACCAGGATTAGATATTTTTGCCTAGATGTTATAGGTCTGTTTTTTGAGGGGGAGCCTTGTGAAGCTTTATTTTTTTATTGCCTAAGGGAAACAGCAATTCTCATGCTATGCAAAAAGTTTCTGATGGTAGGGATTTTTCAGTAACTGGAATGATTGCATGCATGGAAGAGGTTTGGGGTTTTTTTTCTGTGTTGTCCTTTCTCCTATTGATGGGCATAGCTGCACTGGTCTCATGCAAACTGAAGTGAAGATGGAGAGAAGTATAGAGTTCATTTCTCCTGTTTCAGTGTCCAAATATGCTGGTTCAAGTGGACCCACAGCTGACAAAATTGATCACATTAGCAGTTTGTGTGCCTGGCTTTCAGGATGATGGGAGATTGGTGTTCTCATTACTGATGTTTTCACCAGCACTCTGCACAACTTGGGACCGTGTGTTTCAACTCCCTCTGCCTAAATTTCACCATATATAAAATTAGATAACCTTGACTGACTTTACAGGTTTTGCAACTATTATGTATGCATTCAGGTGTTCCCGGAGCACCAGCCTGTGGCCCTGCTTCCCTCCTTCCCCCTCTGCCAGCTGGATGTGATCTGTTCCTGAGGATTGGGCAATCCTGATCTTAGTTTTCTTAATTAATTGATTAGTGGTCCTGATAGAACAGGTCAGAGCCCTCACTGTCGGTGTCTGGGGAGGTGTTTCCAAGGGTGGTTTACGGGGATGTTTGCTTCCATAGGAGGTCACTGACCTCCTCGGATGGGGCAGTGTTTCCCTCGCACCCTGGGACGTGCCCACTCAGGGCTGCCTGCACTTCTGCTCTCGCAACCTCTGGGCCTCAGGGTTTCTCATGCTCCTCTCCATGTGAGGCTGAATTTAATTATCAGGGATAAGGTCCTCCAGAGCAGACCTTTAAAAGTCCTATATAAAGATGCTGCTCTTAAGTAATTCAATATTTCAACTGCTCTGTGCTGGATTGATTGATTGATTAATGGAGGAGTTCATTTAATTAATCTAGGGCTTCACTAAGTCACATGTGTTACAGTAAATACTGCGATGGTGGCGATAAGGGGGGCGGTTGGGAGCCGCAGCTCCTCGCTTGCCTCTCTCATCCCTTTGGCTTTACAGCGAAGCTACGGGTGCAAAGTCACCATGAATGACTGGGTGCCTGTGCTGGGGCTCGCGCTAGATGAATCTCGTTGGTTTGCTATCTATAGGCTGCTAAATATATTTCGGGTGGCAGGCAGACGTGATACTTTGTCACTTCCTACAAGTATGCATGTGGAGCGAGACGGTTTTTCCCCCCCTAGCCCCAGCACACGCCCGAGTGGTTTGCCTCAAATTTTGGATTCTATAATGTTGGTCTGTCATTGCATATTGACAGGGACAATATGCGCCGTTCTGGAGCTGGGTCCCTCCGCCGAGTGCCTCTTTATGTTTTGTTTGCACTTTTCTGGCCAAGTTTGGTCCTTGGAGGGGAGCCCAGGGACTTCCCTGTCCTGGGGGCTGGTGGACATGTGCATGTGTGTGCTGTTGTGGTGCACGTGCACCCCTGTATGTGTGCAGCATCCTGGAGAGCTGTGATACTGGCTACAGAATACCCCAAACCTGCAGATTTCAGCCCAAAGCCTTGTGTTTTGGCCACAGAAGGGCTGTGCGTGGAGCTGTGAAGCCTGGTCTGCAGGCTGATGGAGGTTTTATTGCTCCTTCCCTCACCCTCATTGCTCTTAGCGTTAACAGAGGGAAGTTGTATTTTCCCCTGAGGGTTTTCTGTGTTGGCTCTGAATACGCGAGGTGTTTGGGGTCGGGGCTGTTGCGGGGAGTGGTGCAAGAACTCCTCCGGGGCTTTGGTGCTCCCATAACCCGGTCCAGCTCTCGTGGAGAAGTGTTACTCTTGTGCAGAAAGATGTCTTCAGTGGATTCGGATGGGAAGGGGATGAATGAAAGAGATGTGATCCTGGCACCCTAGGATTTGGTACAAATGTTCCCAAATCTGTCATTGTACAATAAACAGACATAAAGGAGACATGACTGACCTGCCACAAACCCTTGGCAGGGACGGGAACTTGAAGCTGCGTCTCGTGGGCTGTATCCCAGTGCCTGAGCTGGGGGCTGTGTTGCTGTACTGGAGAGGTGATAGTCAGTGTCTCCAGGATCGGTCATTGCTGTCACATTTCCAGATTTCCCTGTCCAGGCTTTGTAGAAGTAGATGTGGAAACACATTAATAGACACACATATGATGCACGTGCAATAATCCATGCTACTTTTGAATGAAGGCTGTCAAAAGCCCAAATGCTGGACAGCCTCACGACTGGGTTTGCTTCTACATAACCAACACGTGGGCAGTTGCACAGCAGCTGAGTGCACTTTTTTTTTCCTCTCTCTATTCTTTTTGAAAAAGAAATGAAGCCTTGATTCGTGGACAAGCAGTTTAGTGCTGCTGTCATAGGTCGGCGGTTTGTTGTGTGGTTAGCTTGGTTCTCAGACCTGTGTGTTGAAAGGTAATGGGGTTCATCTCGAAGAGAGCTTTTTCTCGGCAGGATGTCTAACTATGTGTTGCCTCTGTTTTCTCACTTGCTAGTCTTACAGAATTTAGTCACGGTAGAATATTTGATGAATAGCCTTTGATAAAAGGCTTTTTTTCTTTCTTTTTTTCTTTTGATTTTGGTCACTGTTGTAATACTGTGAAATGCTGATGGAAAGCCAAGTGAAAATGATCGCTAAACGCTAATGCGATGGGCGATACGTTAACCTGTAGGAGTGTCATGTTGCTCGTGCCGCCAGCGGAATTTCATACATGCCGAGAAGGATGGTGCCGCCGGCTGGTGGGGTTCGGGTGGGATTGCTGGTACCTGGCTGGGCAGCGTGTGTGCGGGTGGGCCCCTTCCCACCCGTTCATGGCTGCTGCTGCTTCCCAGCCTTGGTCGTAGCACAGGAGGGAGCCTCTTGACACTCTCTTTACCTCCAGCCCCCAGTGAGCGTGGGATGGAAATCCTGCCCGGTTTTGATGCTATCTCTCCTTCCAGCCAGGCTGTACAGGAGCTAGCACTAGCAGGGGTTTTTAAGCTATTGGATTTGGAGTGGCTGCATTGTTCATCTGATTAAATTGTATTTAATTAGCTTTGTGTTTCATCCTTTTGTTTCAGTGTGAAGATTATGGGGGGGGATGGGGGGAGGAAGATAAAAATTGTCTAAATGAAGCTTCATCATTTAAAACACATATAAAAACTCTGTGAGATGCCTTTTATTCCCCCGTCCTTTATCTTCCCTCACAAGCTTTCTGAGAATGAGTAGTGCATGTTGAGGTTTATCTTTGCTTTTATGTGCAGTAGCCACATGCTTAACATCGAGCACGTTTGAGTTGCATTTCATAGGGCTTTCGCAATCCCTTTATAAAGGGACTGATCTGCTAACATCACCCTCTTTAGATCTAGCAGGCAGGATGTTCCTCCATACAATGAAGTGCTCACAGTCTCTCTTGCCAGACCAGTAAGTGAATGATTTCAAGCCTGGTGGGCAATACTTGTGTCCATGCGTAACACAGACAGACCACAGTAGTAGGCAGCTGCATGTAATTTTGAACTCCACTCATTGAACTGTAATAAAACAATATAAGCACTGCTTGGGGGAAAGATTGGATGCAGTTATCCTTACACAGGGCTCGGGCATATGAAAGCAGCGCTGGCTGACAAGAGGATTTTGAGATTTGATTTTGATTGAATTGCAGAATTGAACAGGCCAGGAATGTCAGTGGAAGGCTAAATGCCTGTAGTGCCATAAAGTTTTATTCATGTGAGGCTTTCCAATATAAAGTAGATGGATTATTGGAGAAGGTGTCAAGGGACATGAAATAGAAGTGCCCAAAACATAAAATGTCGGTATAAGGATAAAATTACTTCTTGCTTAGTACATAATTAGCTCACAAAAATGTTTTGGGTAGTTGTTTGTTTATTGTTCAATCTTTTTAAAGCTAATTCATTACGCATTATAAAATAATAGTCTTTGTTTTTTACTTCAGGTCTCTCTAGCTGGATTTCATATTGCTTTTAAGAACAGGTTTATATTTTTTCTTTAAATTAGAAAAGAAGGAATCTTATTTTAAAAAAAGGGGGGGGGAAGGAAAAGTCCACAGGATAGAAAGGAAAAGGAAAAAAAAAAAGGAAAAGTCCACAGGATATGAACACTCAGCAGACACTGAAAACTATTATGCTCAAAAACAAGAGCGGGATGTGTATTCACATACCACAACACACTGACTTATTTCATAGCTCAGTAATGCATACGTAATTAGAGTCAAATTTGCATAGGACAGCTGATATCCAAATTTGTATGGCATTAGAGACAGCTTCACTCGTTTGCAGTGAGCTATGAACAGTAAATAAAGTTGCACAGAAGACTGGATGCGGGTTAGCAGAAGTGTGCTGCCTTTTTGTGCCTAAATTCTTTATCCGTTTACAGTCCTCTGTCTCAGTTAACGTTTTTCCTAAACATACTCTAAATCACATATATTATGACTGCAGGAAAATAATCATAGCTTTATGCTACATCCATTCACTTAGAATTATAAAATAAACAGTAAAATGGCCTTCTTATTACAAGCCCTTTTTTCTGTTTTAAATTGTGTTTTTTGGAAAAGGACTTGTTCTGTTAATCTCACTTTAACCAAGAACATGAATACCTTTCTATATGTGTATTTTATAGGGAGGTAGTGTGCGGTGCTTACAAGACTGTCAAATTGGGATCTCAAATTACCATAAAATATAAACTTATGAAATCGTATTTAAAGGTGTATTTAAAGAACAGCATATATTTATATTCTCTGAACTAGTTGCCTGTGAGCTGTATGTTCTTCCATTTCAGTTCCTCCTGATTGAGCTCACATATATATTTAGGTAGTATTTATATGTGATTGTCTCTTTTTTTTTTTTTTTAATTTTTTTAAGTCTAAAGGAAACATCCAAATGGTTGTTACTGTGTGGATTTTAATTACTGTTTTTGAAATCTTCTATTGAGAGTCTGGATTTGCAAATCCTTCAGGAAAGGAATGCCATGGTCAGTGTTGGTGGTAACTTTCCAGGGATTTGTTAAACTTTTATTTACCACATGGTCTATGTATCATTCCTTCATGGTATTTTGGGTTATTTTGTTATTATTTAGGTTTGCTGAAAGTAAATGTGCTGAGGATTTGCCTAATTGAATAGCAGTTTATTTCTGATGAGTTTCTTTGAAGGAAAAGGATAAAAAAGCTCTCTTTTCCCCCCTACCCCCCAATTCATACTGGCTATAGTCCTTGAATTATGTGTGGTAGAGATGCTGTAGTCAATAGAGCGACTTTTCTTTTCTTCCTCCCCCTCCCTTTCCCCCCTCTAGCTTCATTTTTTTTTTTTTTTTATAGGGTTTCACAGCAGACTGTAATGCAAGGAGTTGGTTTCGGGGGGGGGGGGCTGTGTGTGGGTATCGTGGGATCCTGGCAGTGAGGATGGGGTGAGGATGCTGAGGTCTTTTTGGAGCTGATGCAAAAGTCGGGAAACTGCTTCCTGTCCCCCCATCCCTCTTCCCCCATAAGGGCGTTAACCCTTATCCAACTCTCAGTCCTTAGTTAGAAGTAACTCTGAGCAAACTCTGGCGTTTCTTCAGAAGGAGGAAAGAATCGTGTGGCCCCACGAGTTCAGGTTTTTTACTTGTGGGCTCTCTGGTTGATTTTACTGAAATGGCAGCTCCTTCGCTGGCAAGCGCAGGCTGTGGATGGGGCTGCTGGGGCTCACGTTGCCCCGTGCAGCAAAGCCGAAATATTTACAGAGTCACACGGCAGCAGAGAACCAAGAACTTTGAACCTGAGATACTAAACCAGCTTTTTTTTAAATACCTCCCAAGTTTTAGTAGCTTCTTAAGAAAGAAGTGGGGTTTCTTTCTCTTCTGTTCCCTTTTTTAATTTTATTGACTGTACTAATTATGTCCTGCTTAATATTTAGGCAGCTTTAAGTTACTTAGAACTGCAGGTTAAATAGGCAGGACAAAATGGGTGAGTTTTAGACAGTTTTTTTTAATACTACTTTAAAATTCTGTAATGTTTAATTTAAAAATCTTTTTAAAATACAGTTTTAAAGTGGTAATACTGAAACCTGTGAGAAATGTATTGTGTTTTAAAAGATTAAATACAAAACAATAAAACACGTTTTTCTGTTGACATTTTAAAGCAAATTAGCCCGAAGGCCTAACTGAAGTTAGCTCTTTCAGTTATGTTAAAGTATGTGAAAATTGATAAGTGGTAGCTACTAATGATCTCTTCCACAGATGAAGAGTTTGGTTTCAGTTTTCATTGGGATGGGGCTGAACAGTTAGTTTCAGTAATTCCTTTGGTGATTCAGTAAAAAATGAGTGTAGTATGGAGCTGAAAAGAGGAGCCTTATTCTCCTTTTCCAATCTGGGAATAAAACAAAAGTGTGAGAGGATGAGATCTAGTACTGCTGAGATCCTTTTCTTACAACAGATCATGTTTAGTAAGTGTTTTACATGCATAAATGCATAAACTTATTATGTATCCAGCATATTTAAGTAACTTTCATTTAATAAATAAAAATATGTTTTCATTTTGTTGCAATTCCACTTTTCAACCAAATGAAGATCAATACAAATAACACAATTACCAACTATAAAAATAGTCGTCATTTCTAACAGTCATAACTTAAAACTCAGGATACAAATGAATGTGAAAATAACCTATTGTTTGTCAGGGAGAAAAATTAAGCTTAATGAAAAGGTTATATTTTATTAAGTTGCTAACCAATTAGAATCAATCTTTCTTTAAGAAAATAAATATAAAAGTACAAATGTAAAACAAGATTAAAATCAATGATTTAAACCATGTTTCCTGCCTTCTGATATAAACCATGATTAAAATCAGTGATTCAGATCGCTTTGATTTAAATCAAGCTCATGCTTGGGGTGGATTAGCTTGTGGTCACCAACGTCATCTCTCTGAAGATAAAGGCAGCGAGTCCAGAGTGCCTCCTGGGTCACTCGGTCTCAGCTGCATACAAGAGAGATCCATGCTCAACTAAATGGGCAGGATTCCCATTATCTCTCCTTGCAGCCCTTGACTCCTTTCTGAGAGGATCCATCTGAGTTTGAGGGCTTGTGACAGGTAAGGTGGAGCTGAGTCCCCTTCTGGCATGGCTTTAGCTCATCCATTATGGAAACCGATGAGCTAAAGGAGCTGAGACCCGTTCCCCCTGTGCATCACATACCTGTCCTGTGCAGGCAGATCCCTGCCATTTTCTGGCATCCCTCCTTGCTCCTGGAGGGATTTACTCCCTGTTGCCAGTTCTGCTCAGCTGTCCCCAGCGGCTCAGTTCTCTGTGTCCTTCAAGCCTGTTTGAGGACCTGGCACAGGCACACTTGCATTAGCTCTCAGAAGGTATTTTTGGCAAATCAGTTCTCCTGGGTAAAGAACAAGTATTAATGCTTCTTTTATTCTTTCCTCAAAAGCCTCCCGTCCCCTTCCAGGAGGAGCAAGGCCGTGTCCCTTGCAGTGAGCTCTTTTTCTTGCATGGGAGCCATGGCCATGCTCTCGTTCAGACCGTGGTGAAGCCCTGCCCTTCCCTCTTTTCCCCCTGCCCTGTTTCCTTCTGGACATCCTGCAGGAGAGGTAGGCAGAGAGTGAGCTCGGCTACACAAAACTGTTAGCAAGAGCAAAACAGGCGTTTTTTGGCCAGAACCTTTTGGCACAGGGTCGGTGGTGGGGATTGGTAGAGCCCTGCCTCAGTGGCTGGTGGAGAGGAGCTCATCTCCTAACAGTGTAGATCACATCATCTCTTGACAGGGTCTGAATGTTAGAGAAACCCAACATAAACCTCGATATGTTTTGGGTCAGAGATGTCAAGTAGAGCAGATTGCATTCAAGTTGGACATAAATTATTTAAAATGCCCATAAAGATGGGTCAACGGTCCTTGCATCAGCAGAAGTCGGTTTAAGTTTGTATGCTGTAATTGTTTCCATATGATGGCCTTTTTGAACACACAGAGTGGAAATCCTTCACAACATGCAGAAGTTGAGAGAAACACGTGGAATTTACTGTAATAATGTTTCTAGTTGGAAGTTCTCAAAATAATTAGCTTGATTTAGCTCTCTCATTTCTGCCTGTATTCCAGACTATGTCCAAGCCTTTTATGGAGCATAAATAGTTCCTTCGAGTAGTGTTGGCAGGCGAATACTCATGCTGTAAGAGTAAGGCAGACGGAGACCTTCCACCAGCGCTGGATGAAGTCAGCTCTCCTGAAGGAGGCAGATGTTTTGGCAGAAGAAAGTGCCATGTGTTTCTCGAGTCAACCATCGTAAATTTTCAAGCAGTTGGTTCTTAAACAGAAAGGTTGGATTTTTTTCTTCTATGTAGGGATAACTAGTTGTGGACTGGTTGTATTAGTTAATGGTATTTAGACCATATGACTTACTAAGCTGCACAGTTATGAGTGAATGAAGTTAACATCAGTATGTGTATTTTAACGCAGTCAAGTTTCCTCAGCAGGTTTTCCCAGGCTTAATCCATGCTAATTTATTCTTCTTACATTCTGACTGTAGTGACTATCTTGAGACAAATCAGATGAACAAGGTCAGATCTTTAGCTGGTATAAACTGACACAGTTCCTTAATTCTCCTGCAGTTGGTGGAGCTGTGCTGATTTATGCCAGCTGGGAGGTGAGGCTGGGGTGTCTGCTCAGACACTTAGCTTAACCTGGTACTAGCTGGTAACTAAGTCTGAAAAAAACACATATGTTCATACTTGTAGTATGGTACAACAAGAAAGTATACAGGGAAGTAGTCAGAAATGGGATGGAGGGGGGCAGGTGTGTGTAGGACAGAATCTGTATGGACTGTAGGATGCAGCAATGTAGGACTGAGTCCCAGGGAAGAGTAATTTATAGAGCTGTGATTTGTAACTGCTGGAAATACTGGTGCAGCCATTAAGTTCATTCATTCATCCACAGGTGATATTTCAGATTTGCTTTGGAAAGTGTAATATTTCCTTACATTGAGAATGAATGCTGCTTGAGGTTTTCCTGTATGTGTGAATGGACATGTAAAGCAAATACGTACACCAAACACAAAACAGAGATGTATGGAGCAGGTCATAAAAGAGGGCATAAGAGAGCAATCTTGCCTTATCAGGGTGTGAACCCATACGACCTGTGTTTTGGGATGTCTTCCCTCAGTGAAGGAGATGTCTGGTTGCATTGTGCTGTGGGCTTCCCATTCTTTAAGCAGGCGGTGGTACCTATTGGCCATCTCTGAAGACCACCCTCCAGTGGTGCCTAGTTGGGCTCTCGGAGCCTGGAGACTCTTCTGACTTTCTGGCTTGGCTGGTATTCGTTGATTAATTCTTGAACATGTTGGTTCTTTCCTTGTAAATTGATCTGTGTGGTTCGGTATTAGCAAGGAGTTACTGTGCACTGTTGGGATCTTCTTATTGTGACATCTGTTATCTCCTTGGTTTTTTGATTGGTTTTTAGGGTTTGTTTGGCTGATGTACAGTTTGAAATGAAGCTGGGCAGTGTTGGGCAGACTGTTCTGAGTTTTCAGCTCTGGTGAGATGTGAAATATGTCAGCCTCATCAGAGCAATAATTTTATTGTGGTTGCTTTGGGAGGCAGGCCACTAGCTAATTCATGTGCACGGTGAAGGATGGGGTGGGTGCGTGTGGGTAGTAAGTGATTTTTGGCATTTGCTCTTTGCTTTTGAAGTGCACAGAGCCCATTTTGGTTCCAAGTTCAGAAATAATACACCTAAGAATAAATAACCACACTAAAACCAGAGAACATTTGAAGAAAATGAAGGTGGCAAACCACACCAGGTAAGCTTTGCAAAAGGCAATGCAGAAGTTCTAGTGCTGCTCTTTAATATTCAAGATTTTATCTTGAAGAGTTATCTTTAGAAAAATAAACGTTCTCTTGGAATCAGCAATACAAAACCTGTGATACGGGCTGCAAAATGCTTATTCCTCTGGAGAGGCTGTAGAGAAAAGGGTGATGATCATCTGAGCAGCATGAGACCCCCACAGCGTATGTAGGTCTGATGTCAGTTCATTTGCTGAAACAAGCTGAAAACTTTGCAGCAAAGGAAAGCCCTGTCTGGAATAAGATCTTTTTTTTTTTTTAAATAATAATAAAAAAAAATCAAACTTCCCCTTTGTGATTTATGATCCCTCTAACAATGCCACTTTCTCAAAGCCATGCATCATACACAAACAATGGGCCACATAGAAAAGCGTGCTCCCCAGAGTATTACCAAGCATGTAATTTTGTCTTTAAATTCTTCGGAGTGAATTGTAAGAACATGACTTCATAGGAACCTTTGAGACATTACAGCTTTTAATAATGCTTTGCTGCTACATGTAATACTTCATTTTTACTTTTATTAATTAAATTGCTCCTTGCATGTGTGTGCAGTGGGGAGGGGATCCCGTGCATCCCGGCACACCCAGGTGGGCTGTGGCTGCCAAGGGCTTTTCTCCCCTCCTGAAGGCGAGGGGGCTATGCTCTGCTTTGGTCTGATGGAGGTTCATGAGGGTTTTCCTGCAGTTTTTGGCTCCTGGACGAGCGCACCCTTGCACCCTGTCCCTCCAGCCTTGGTGCCCGCGGGTGCCGGCTGGTGTGCCCACGAGGGGGTGCGCACGAGAGGCAGCTCCTTTTCTTCTTCTCCATCATCAGCTCGTTTGAAATACTGTGGGGTGTGCAACGTTCCCACCCCTCGCAGGGCTCACGTGCATGGACTGAGTTAGCTCCCGCTTGTGCTCTCCTGCCTGGGATTGCTATCCCCTCGCATCTTTGATTTTTTCCAAATTTATATATATGTTTTTGTAAGTTTTCAGGAAAATTGAGGTCAAACTTATTTCATCCTGTAATCCCTTCGCCACCCTCCCCACCCCCTGTACACATTTTTTTTTAAGCAGACACATCTTGCATTATGTAAAACATAGGTGAAGAAACATCTTTAGTAAATCTGAGTTGCCTTTCTGTCTGCAGCAGCAGGGTTTGGATCTGGCTGCTTATCTAATAAAGGGTGGAAGCTGCACTTTTTACAGCTTTTTGTAGCACAGTTTGTGGGCTTGCCCATAATAATACAATTATGAAGGTTAACAGGAAAAAACTGGGTCCAGGAGTGATTCCAGGCAGCTGGCAATGCCGACGAATTGGAAGCGCACCACCAATGAAAACTGCAGTGAAAAGCAAATTAAACCTCATATCTGCCATCTCACTCGCTTTTCTCTGCTTTCCTGTTTGGACTTGAAAGGTGATTGGAGCCAAGGCAGTGACAGTTGACGGAAGTGCTGCAAGGAGAGAGTATTTATTTACAGTGAATCGTGGTGATGCTTGTTCAGGATGCGGTTTCACGCAGGATGTTCTGTCCCCACCCCCGGTTTGATCATTTCTCCAAAAAAAAAAAAAAAAGGGGCAAAAAAAAAAAAATCCTCCTTGATTGTTTGAGGCCGCAGCTAATGCTTGGAGAAACGTTGTGCAGCATGCCTGTACTTGGAGCGTGTGGTAATGTGCTCTCAGAGGAAGTTCCTGTATTGGGCACAGAGGCAGCTTGGGACTAACTCCTGCCCAGATGTGTCCAAACCCAGTGTTGGCCCTACACATTTAATCAGGGAAGTGGGCTGGGCTGGGTCTCTGCACCGCAAGCGATACCTAACGTGGGCCACCCGCTTCATTGCCAGCAGTACTGGCTGCTGACGCTGCTGTGAATTTATTTTTTTGGGGAGGGAGGAGGGAGCAGAAGTCATCCCCCTCTGTAAGTTTTCATATATCAAATAAATGTTAACATGCAATTCAGTTTGCAGAAGGTTGCTGGGGTTTGCGATTTGTTCAGCATTTGGATGGGGAGTTTTCCCCCTGCTCTTTTTCTGCTGTAATCAAGACTTTAACCCTGCAGCAGGTGAAATAACACTTCAGAAGGCCCCTGTGGGTGAATTCCTCATCAGTAAATAACAAACACCATGCTGGTCCAAGCACACCAAGGGCCTCTTACCATCTCAGCATGGGAGGAGAGTCGGGCGATGCCCGGCTCGCTGGCAGCAGGCAGCTCCCTGGGGATGTCGGGTCGGGTTGGGTGCTCGCTGCGGCTCATCCCAGGCTGTGCAGAACCAGCTGACGAAGCTGCTGGCCAGCTTTACAGCCCTCATACCTCTCGCTCCCATATCAGCCCCAGCCACCGATTGGTTTTGTACAGCTCCTGACAGGCAGGCAGAGATAGTAACTTCTGTTACTACCAGACGGGGCCGGTGATTAGATAGGGAGAGTTTCTCTATCTCGTTTTTTTCCAGATAGAGTACAGGGCTTAGGGACGTGCTGTAGCGTATACGTTTTCCTTCACGGGCACTGAGCGGGGAAGCTGTTGGAAACTTGAGGGACTGGGGGGAGGAGTGAATATGCGGGTTTTATTTATTTACTTTGACATTTTCTTTTAAACTATTTTTAAGAAGTACATTTTTACCAGTTTTTCTGTCTGGAAGAAGGAATCTAATGGGTTTTTTTTCCACTCACAGCTTTTAATTACATCATTGCCATCATCGGGCCCTTTCTACAACTCCCACATTGTTCAGCAGACACAGTGAAATGTTTTTAGGAACCTATAAAAGCCAGTAATTTGCATCCAGAGGCCATGGTTGTAGTCGGCATTCAGGCAAGCGAAGCAACTGCCTGGATAACTTTATGGCCGGTACATGTGCTGCATTGTGTAGTGCGCTGCCGTGCTGCAGCCGGAGAGGAGCGAGAGCGTGGCTGCTGCATGCCTGTGCCTCCCGCACAGATTGCATTGCGTGTACCATTTAATTAAGTAATGAAGTTGTTAGGGCTGGTAGCCGGGAATCGAGCTCCCCAAAGGTCCATTGTGCCAGGGAGCCGAGCCGGAGCCAGCCGCCCGCTGCCTGCCGCCGAGCCTGCCTCCTTCCCCGGCTCTGCGCTGGCTTTTCTCAGCTCTCTCCCCAGCTTTTGCACCACAGGGGCACAATTTGTGCCTCCTTTCGGTGTTGGCCTCCCCTTAGTGCCTTGGTGCTTGGAGTTGAATTTTAAGATCAGTTGTATCGTTCTTGGTGTGGGATGCAGCCTCGCAGAGTCATGTGAAAGTTCTTGCTGCAGGTGATCACTGGCTTGGCATGGGGCATCAAGGGCTCCCATCCACAGCTTTCAGAAACCATCAGTTTCTGAGGCTAACGAGGGCCTCATGTTGCAGAAATATTTTAAGGTTTAGGATGAGACTTGGAAAATTGCCAAAGAGATTTTTTTCATATCTGTTTGAGTTTGGGCAGTCAAAACATCTTAAGTAGCTCTGAAAATGTCACTGTGGAAGATCCTGCTCGTCGCTGGTCTACTTGAATAAAAAAGGCTAAGATGCTCCAGAAAGGAGAAAACATTCTCTCTTTTTAAAGATGATAGTATGGGGTATTTGTTGTGTAAAAATTGCAAGTAATTTCTTAGCAAGAAAGAAAGAGCTGCCTGTAGTCAGCAGGCTGTGAAGCTGTGAGATACAGGACCTCAGAGCATTCAGGATCCAGGAGAGAGTTCTTTAAAAAGTAGCTAAAAAATCCAAAATATTCACCTCACTAAAAAGAAAAAAGAGCAAAAGGAAGTTTTAGTTGAATTGGGTCCGATTTTTGGGGAGGGGGGGAGGCTACTAGTTCTCACTAGGCTGAATGAAACTTGGACTTCTCATCCGTACAGGATTTGCATGCGTTTTTATTTTAATGTCACGTGTGTGTATCTTTCAGACCGCCAGTCTCTTCAGTCAGGAGCACAGCATTGGGTTTTTTTCATTATTGCTTTGTACACTTGTGCTTCCCGACCACCATATATTCTGCCCATTTGAAAGCATAAAGTGCCGCTCCGCTCCTTGAGTGGGAAATAACAGTAAGGATGGTGCGGGGTGTGCGGGATGCATCTGCCTCCCACATGGGTCTTCTATTCCCAAGATTTCCCAGATTCGACTATTTCTGCTCCTTAAGTTATATCAACATCAACAAAGAAATAAAGCCAGGTCCTTACTTTTAGTACAGACACCATGAACAGGCTATTCAGTGTGTGCTCGGCTCCCAGCAGGCACGTTTCTGCCAGACAGAGGACTTTTTCATTCCCTGTTTTCTTCCTCCATCTGAATAGGCTCTGGCTGGGGGTGAGATGTCTGTTGTCAGACGAGAGGGACCAAATATGCAGTGGGCTTGGGCTCTTCAGTGCTTGCTGATACTCGCGTGACGTGGGTAAGAGAAGATGGTTTGGTGAGGGTGGGGGGAAATGTTTGTCTCAAGGAGGGTTGACCCATCCCTTCAATGGGCACCCCGAATTTAGGGAGATGCAGTGCCATGGGCACATCTGCCTCATGGGGCTGCCGGGAGAAGATGCTCCCTTGGGAAGAAGGGAGATGGGAGAGACAGTATTCCCTCTGGCCTCAGAAAGTTGTCTGGGAATCAGAAATGTGCAGGGCTTGTACGTAATCCAGCCACGTCGTGCCGAAACATGCTTCTTGAAACGGGGCCGGGGTGAACCGCAGTGACTGACAGTGCCTTCTCCTGCCCAGAGCCTGAATCAAACTGCTTTTCATGGCCTCAAGTATTTGCCGAAGTGGTTCCCAGCCAAGACAGGAAACTATTTGACTTAGGGTGCTAGAGAGCTCCTCTCATGGTATTTACAGATAAAAGGGGAGGAGTTGAAAACCTTAGTCCATATTCAGCCCAATCTGATAACCTCCAGGGATTTTATTAGTTCAAAGAAATTTTGGATAGCAAACTTGTGTGCTTAACTGGAGCTGAAGCTCTAACCCTTGGAGGCATCCAATCCTTAGTAAAACCTTAAAATAACAAATGCTGCTTGTAACTTTAATGCTTTAAACCACTAGGCCATTCTAGAAGTTAATGCTTAGGTAAGAATAAGTCACTTTAAAATTAAGTGTCTATCCTGAGCATTGATGGCACAGAAACTGATTTTGTTCAACAAACTTCAGTCTGTGAGGTGCTAAAAATAAGAAAGGTGAATTATATTCAATAACTAGATGGGCAGAATGTGGCTTATAGGATAAGGTTAGCAAAGCAATAGTAAAATGTCTGTTTTCTAAGATACTTTACTGGGTTATCACATAGTTTGTTGCTGTGTCCTCTTGTTGGCTGAAGATCACTAAGACCTCTCTGCAAGCGATGGTTGTGTTGTAGATGGAAACGTCTAAAGCGTTCAAGGAAAGCAGACCCTGTGCAGTTCCTCCGCCCTGGTGTCAGGTCGGAGCTGCTCCTTGGACAACTTGTGTCTGCTGAGCAGAGCCATCTCCCACCCTTTCGAATCAGATGGAAACTTCCGCATGCCCTGCTCCTTTCTGCTTCCTCCTAGCTCTTAACTTTCTCCTTTTCCCTTGTTTTTTTTATTTCGTCACCACCACCACTGGCTGTTAAAGACCTTGGGCAAGGTATGGGCTCTGTTGGAGGCAGTAAAGAGGGGCTGGTAGGACCATGAATGCATTGCCAGGTTTCCAGCTTTTTTGTCTGGAAACTCTGTTCCTTTCTTTGCAAGCCTAGAGCTACCTTCCGCTTCAATCAGGCAGATTCACTTGCTGATTAAAAAGCATTGTTAATTTAGAAGGAAGGCCACATTCTTTCTCAACACCATCATTAATTAAAGACTAGGAAATTGCCAATTCACCCAACATTCACATCCTTACCAGCCTATGCTCACATAATTTGTTGCCCAAATATCTTAATGCCCAAGTACATGCTGAGGCCCGTACACAAAACCTTAACTCCAATCTCATATATTTTTCCTATGCATAATTAAGATGATTGCCTCTTAAAACCTTGAGTATTTTTGGTAAAACACCTTTGTTTTTCTGAGGCTGGGTTTTTAGATTGTGCCCAAACATGGGCACTGACTGTGGCCGCAGCTTTATGAAACTATGTATAATCCTGTGTGTACGGGTGTGAATCATAACCCCCAGATGAAAATAGCTCCTTCAGAGCCCTGTCTCTGGGAGAAGAAAAAAAACCCATGATACCTAACAGTCCTTTAAGTCTCACAATTATAAACTGTTGCAGGTTGAACATAATAAGAAAACAGAGTTCTGTGTCGGTAAGGGTAATGTAACTATGCAAAACCCACTTACAGCTTAGACACATCATTCATGAGTTACACCATGGCTCCTAACTCATGGCAACGACGAGTGTCTGGCAATCCCCACCATCTGGTGAACTCTGATGTGTATTTGAACAGCACAGTGTGTTAGTGTGCCTATATACAAGACATATTCGCACACAACATATAGTGGCAGGGGAAAGAGAGAGAAATTATGTTTCAGCTGTGAATGACTTATATTTACTCAAGCAGCAAAGAAATAGCTGATAGCTCACGAGTGATCAAAGCTCATGGTGAGTTATAGAGGTCTTTCCTCACCAGTGAGGAAGATATAGCACATTTCAACCTGCTGTATATCCTTTTAGTCCAACACACACATTTTAATGCTTATTTTTATTTTGGTTTAGAGGCCTTTATACTTTGCCCAGCAAGTGGGTTTTTTTTTTATTATTATTTTTTTTTTGTGCTCTTCTGCCTCTTCTCTGTCTGCTGCTGATGCCAGAGACAGAGCAGATTGGGAAGCCTTTGAACACATTACTGGTTGAACTCGGATGAGATTTTTGTATTGCTTGGTTGCAGGCTCCTGTGATGAGCATAAGGAATTTAGTTTTGATTGACATGATGTACTCTTAAAGCAAAAGTGATCTATCAGCATTCAGGCACCCACAACTTGTTTTTTCTTTCATGACAGAGAATAGTTATGTTGCAGTTGTGCTACAGCAATGAAGGTTGAATTGCAGTTTCCCTTTGAATCCTCTGATGGAGGAGGTAGAGAAGAGTGAGTCAAAACGGGGCCATTTTAGGTCACTCCTAACAAGCCAGGCTTGAGGATCTTCTCAGTTTCTGTTGCTCTGACTGTTTTGTGTTCAGCCAGATCTCCCTCTGGTACACCAGCATTGTCATTCCAGTAGAGAATATTTGTACGGATGACACAAACCTTATTATCTTTGGCTTCGGTCGCTTTAAAATGAGTTTTTACAGTTAACACACCCGTGATCTTATACCACAAAGAGAACTGGTTTGGAGAAAAGATATGATATATCCTGAGACAGAGTCTGAATGTGAGACATCCTCCCTCTCTCCTCCTTGTGCTCATTGCTAAATGTGAAACCTCTTCAAAATAAGTTGCTCTCCAAATGAGTTATTATTTGGCCTATGGTCAGTGTAGAAGACACGTGAGCATCCTCTGGGAGAAAATATAATTTTATAAATTAACCTTTGAACTTGGGAGAGCTGGATTGTGTTTTTTATCTGGCTGCTTTGTAGGGTGCTGGGCAGGTTATTTGGCCTGTCTTTTCCGGGTCTGGGAAGTGGGTGCAGTGCTCCTTACCACCACCACTGCCTTGTAAGAGTACAGACTTCTGTCTGGGGGCCTGGGACATCAGTGTGTCAAGAGCCATCAGAATAAAACTATTTGTTACTAGAGATTTTATTACTATTTGTAAACATTTGAACCTGCACATAACCTTTGAGGGAGAGAGGAGAGATTCACACAAGGATTAAAGCAGTTTAAGGAAACTGCACAAAATGCCGAAGCTTTTTAAGAGTCGTACGTTGCTGAGGCGTGGTGCTGAGCATCCTTATAAGTCACCTGTGCCGCCTTACTCCACCTAGCAAAGCCTTCTGAATAGATTATTAGTGGATAAATGTTGTTGTAGTTCCCGTGTGAAGTTTGTACGGTTCGTAATGGCTGTTTAAGGGAGATTCAGCAATTAGCTGGTGAGAAATTGGAAAGACCCCTTATCCCCAGGGTGGGCTTTCCTCATCTGTGGTCATTGTGGCAGGTCTGTTTGGGGAGCCTGTCATTCTGCTTCCCGTGCCCTGCCTGGCGAGGAGGATAACCGAGGGAACGGGCTGGCCTCAGTCGCAAGCTTTATGGCTTCACAAGTACAGAAGTAGTATTTTGGATGAATTGTAGATTAATTTTTTTTTTTTCCTGGAAATGTAGGTATATGGGGTACTGACCATACCTGCCAGGCTCTAAAGCTCAAAATCAATGATTAAATAATTTGTAATTAATGTAGTGAGCAGGAAAAGAAACATCTGAAGATGGTAATTTTCAGGAAGTGCTTTTAAGACCCCCAGTATTACATTTTCCATGTATTTGGGCAGGTCTTGCAAGTTGTAGGAGGAGGAAAAAAAAAGTTGTGTTTTCATAGGCAGCGCATGCCTCTCTGCTGGGCACGTCCTTGGTTATCCAAGTCTCCTTTGAATCATTCTGAACATGTTAATTCAATATCCCCCTCTTTGTCGTTCTGCTCCTGCGTTTTTTCTTCCCAGGTTCCACTCCTGGCACTCTGCAGCTTCCCATTTCTATTTCAGTGTTTCAGGCACTGCTCAGAAACAGATGGATGGCTAGATTTCAACCCCACCTCCCAACATACACACAGTCCACATCTCGCGCTGCATTCATGAGCACATACAAGCAACAGGGTGCTTGGTGTTTGCTTTTCAATAAGTTCATCCTGAAATCAGAGCTTCCCCATTTAGGTCGGGTGTTCTATCATGAGGAATTCTGCCTCCCTTCAAAAAAAAAAAAAAAAAAAAAAAAAAGGGGGGGGGGGCAAAAAAGGGGTATTAATGTGTTTGAATGAGAGGAGTGGGGGCACACGCGCTTTTCGGAAATGCGCTGGTTCCCAATGCCTGTTTTGATGACTTTGAGCAGATTTTGTTTGCAGGTATGCCTGGTACTGTGTGATCGCCCGGGGAGCGATGCGATACGATGAACAAAACCTCAGCTCTACATTTGCTTTTCCTCCTTTGCTTTGCGGCGCCTGGGTTTTGATGTCTTGCTTCTCAGAAGGCTTGACGGTAGTAATAACGGAAACAGCAAAAAATGTCAGCTTGACTACTGTCTGCGTGTCGGCACTAGTCCAGGGAGTTTCAAAGGGATGTTTTATTGATTCTGTAATTGCACAGTAGAATGGACAAACTGAACTGTACCTCAGGGCAAGGAAAGCCCCTGTCTGAACGGCATCTGTTGGATGTATGCGCTGCTGTAATTTGGGCAGGGAGTGCTTGCTGGGCGGTTTGAACCAGGGGACTGAAATCTTGGCTTAACCCTTTCATTGTAGGTGATGGAAACTCCGGTTTCGCCTTCTGATCAGAGCCCGGGAGAGAGATCCGTGTTGGGGGGTCCCTTTCAGCACTGAAGCGATTCTTTGGGGCTTCGCTGGGATTTACGCCAGTGCTGCTTTTAAAGGGAAATGTGGCCCATGATCTCTTCTCTGGTGTTATCTCTCCAAGTATTCCCCTCCTCTGGAATCCTGAGCTCACAGTATTATAACTTGCAGCATTGCCTCACTTGCAAAATCCACTTCTTAACCGAAAAACTGGTCTTAATCTCTTATGAAATAGGTCTGTGTTATAATGCTCGTGCCTGGAAGCTGGTAACTTCCTCTAGCACGAGCTGATTACTTTCCAAAACCGAAGGAGTGGACTGAGCTGTTTTGCTAAAACAATTGCAAATTAAATTTGTAAACTTTTGCTGTTGCCATATTTTTTTCGCTGGCATGCTGTCTGTGTGCTGTGTCTTTAATTTGGTGAGAGCACAAATCAATTAGGCTAACCTACGGAATTCAAAAACTGTGGGGGGAAAAGATAAAATACGCTGTCTTGACTTGATACGTGGGTGCCCAAGGTTTCCGTACCAACTATTCTCTCTTATTTCTTCTAGCCACCTAGAGCTGGGTATCATGCAAAGAGCAGTGCTTCATCCCCAGGGCAGAGCTCACAAAAACAAGGGGTAGAAAGGCAGCGCAGGAGGAAACCCTGTCCAGCCTGCCTCCCTCGGAAGGACTGTAAGTTTGGCTTCTGGGTTTCACAGTTTCAGAATTAAAGAAAAGAAGGAGCTGGAGCAATGCAGGGATGGGGATGGGGATGTGCCAGGGATGGGGATGTGCTGGGGCTGGGGACAGTGGCAGCACACCCAGGAGCGCCCAGCTGGAGCTGATGTTCTGAGGCTTCCAGCTGTTTGTGAACCAAACCCTGATCTTGGAGTTTCCACTGCTCTTAGTTATGGCCATGATTATTAGGTCATTGTCTTCCCAAAGTTGAATAGACAGATGGGTCTGAGTTTAGAGGGTGAGGTGCTGTTTATTTTTAGAAGTTGTGCAAACCTTTAATGTGTTGTTTTGAAATCTTGATTTTAAATGCAGTGCTCTTTCAAAGCAACTTGCTAGGAAAAACCTACCTGCAGTGCAGTTCTGTCCTGTACTGGATTTTAGTAGATTTTACAAGAAAGTACTGTATTAAATGAAAGAAGATGTGCACTTTATGGTATTTTTTTGTTGATGCTGCTGAACTTTTTTATCTGGAGCCTTGCATGTTGTAATAACACTCATAGACTTAGGCACTTAATTAATATCAAGGATGTGGAGCACTCTGCCAGTTCCGCAGAATGAGAAGTGAAGCTCATCTACAGTAATGTGCATTGCAGAAATCAACTGGGGAAGATCCTGCCTCTGGGATCTGCTCAGTTCCCTTCTGGTGGTTCAGAGGAGTGTAAATTGTATACTAGCAGCAACAGCTGTATTTTGGGGCTTTTGCCAGAGGAACAGCAGCTTTATTCTGCATTGGGAAGAGAATGCCAGAGATCTGTTGATTAGCAGGGGAGGGGAGCACTGCCCAGCGCAGCTGATACAGGGGTCTCAATACATAATTAATCACAAGTATGCTTTGATCAAGTCTAAAACTCAGTCCTGTGAAAGGAGCAGTGACATCTTGATTTGTCATATTTGATAGTACGAATTTTAATACATAGGTGAAAGATAGCTCATCTTTATGTAATTTTATATTAAATTCACAGCCAAGGTATCAAAAGTCTCTAAGATCGGTAGAGCTGCGATTAGTCTGGACCCACCATGGTATAAGGTGAGGGGCCAGCGAGTGCAGGTAGCATTGCTGCAAGGCTTGTTCTACATCAACCTCCTAATTTGGAGGCAGGTTTAATAAGAACCAAATGGAAATTAAAATATCAGACTGTGAACTAATAGTTTAACGTTTGGCTGAGTCTTTATCACCTTCCTCCCCCAACTCTAACTTTTGTCAGATTGCTCATAATTTCAGTCTCAGTGATCTGACTCTCTGTTGTCTTTTTTATAAGAATGGTGAGGTGAGTGTGACTGAAAATACAGAATGTGCACTAATATTTCCTGTGCCACATCAGATCACCAAAATGACTAAAGAACATCCTGAACACTAAAATTCTCAGCATGTATTTTCTGTCAACACTAACGCTGAGGTGGAATTGCCCCAGCCAATTAGACATGGGAAAAACACTGACTTACTGACCCAGAAAAAAGCTGTACTTCCTAATTTTTGAAGCGTCTCTGCTCTGGCTGGCAAGGAAAGGTGACCAGAGTCGGGATCTGCAGTAGCACAGTGCTTGGAAATCCCCAAAAGGCTCCAGGCACATTGATGAACATGTTAGGAGAACCGGTGCAGAATCCTAAGGGTAGTAGCCATGGGAAGCAGGCATTTTGCCAAAGCTCTGCCGAGGATCTCTCTGCCTTGCTGATAGAAATCATTCATGCTTTTTGGCAATGACTGTTGCAATAGTATCTGTAGCTGGTTTTGTGATGCCCTGAGTCCATTGATGACTGCTTACAAAAAATAAAAAATGTAAAAGGTTTGTGGAGTTTATCACGTAATCGCTTGCTGGGTACTTAGTAGCTGCTCAGTAATGTTTTCGAGATCATCCTAGTCCTACCTTCAGAAAGGTCTTCGATGGAGACATAGTTCTCTGGAGTTGTTTTAATTAACTGTGGGCTCCTGATAGCCTACAATACCTCTGAAAATTGTGCTTGGATGCCCAGAAGGGTTTTGTCGGGAGGAGAGCTGCTGCTTTGCTCCCTAGGGCAGGAGCTGGCTGCAGGCAGAGAGCCAGTGGAGGCTGCGTGGCGTGCAGAGGGCATCGTGAGCTTGGGCGAGCTAAAGTGTGCCGGAGTCCTGTGAAAAGGACACCCTCTTCAGTTCCCCAATTCTCAGATATTTTCCCTTCTTTATTCCCTTCTCCCTCAGGACCAGCGCTGCCAGGCAGCCGGTGGTGTGTGCCAGAGGGCTGGTGTGTATTGGTGCGAGGGGTGTTTGGGTGCTCCAAGCTGTCCTGGGTGACTGAAGAGTGAAACTCTGTGTAGCATCCTTGTTGCAGGGCATGAGCATCTCCCTTGCTGCACTGGGAGCACTGATGATTAGGTAGATTGCCAGGCAACTGGAAAGGTGCCAGCTGCCTTTGTGGGCAGCATCACCAAAACCAGCAGAAAGTAATCTGTTCTGGGCCAGGCACCGAGGGCAGTGCTGGACCCTGCCCGTGGGACAGCCTCAGGTCAGTGTCTCGATGCCCAGACCTTAGGTAGCTGTTGGAGTTTGCTGCTTTTTTGTTTAGCTGCCCTTTTTTTTTTTTAAATTTTTTTTTAAAAAATTTTTTTAAGACCCACATTAATTTAATTATTTCTCTTCCTGGAAATTTCTGTCCAGGATTTGATTGTAAGATCTGGGTGTCTGGAAGATTAATTTCTCCTTTTGGGCTGCAGATGAACCATTACTATTTTATAATTATCGACAGTGGTTGTAAGGAGCGAGGAAGGATGCAGTAAAATACAGCAATGCTGACAGAGTAGAAATACTGCATCTTCTTGCTGTTTGATATTTTGATAGAAACTCTTTATCACTTTAAAAACTGGCTGTGTATCAATATGATATGTTAAAAACAGAAGTAGGAAACTGCAGGCTTTTAATTTGTGCCATTTGAACCCTCTTACCTTGGATGAATGTGGCGTGTAAATTATAGTTCCCATGAGGTAAAAATCAGTCAAATGCTACTTAACCTTTACTCTGCCATGTTTCGTGTTCCATTTGTGCTTAAGAGAATATGTGCATATGCTTTCATCTCGCTACCATGCGAAATCATCCTTAAGGTTCCTGTAATGACACAAAATGTCTTTAAATTCGGATTAAGGTGAGCAAAACTGCTGCCGCCTTAGAGATCTTACAGCTGAAGTGGTTTCAGAAATTCTGTTTGCTCTTCAAAGGTGAGGAGCTGGAAGATGTTGTTTTTCGTTCAGCACAGCCTCAGCAGTTGCTGCCATTGACAGTGTACCTGGTGGATAAGTTAATATCGGGGTTTCTATGATAACGGGTTTATTTGCATGGTTATGCTTGTGCTGGTTAGATTTGTGCTGAGTATTCATGTCTCAGTGTGCTATTTTTCCAAATCTGGTCTCCTGCAAAATACAGGTGTGCTTTTTTTTTTTAGTTGTTTCAGGAAAAAATATTCACCTATTCAAGTTGTTTAATCTAGCAAGCAACTTCTCTCCATGATAATTTCCTAGTGAAAGAATGAGAAATTTGTCAGTTTTGGTGCTTGACATGCAGAATACCTGACCCAGAACCCACTAAATTTCCTAGAAAAACTTTTCTTCTAACTTATGTGTTTGGATCAGGTTTATGGTTCTCAATGAAGCTTGTGCCTAAGACTGCAGTTACATAATTTATTCAGTGATATTAATGAGAGTCTGAAAAATGTACCTTGGCACTATTTAGAGAGACTTTAACGCCTCTACTTTCAGAAGAGCAAGTTTTTCATGATAAAAAGCAGAAAAGAAATTCAAGATGTTTTCCCAGTGAACATTTTCATTTGAAAAGAACCACAACGACCCACCAATGAAAGAAGAAAATTGGGGAAATGAAAAATAATATTTTTCAAAATAGCAGACTTCAGGGTCTGTACAATATTTGCATTCTGTTAATTCAAGGGTTCCTGCAAAATAATAAAAAAAGTTATCTCTTCATTGGTGAGCTGTAGTGATTGCAGTGGAAACAGATGTGCTGCTGCGCTGGGAACGCGGCTCACAGCAGACTGCCTCCAGCCAAACAGTAGCTGCAGCAAGAGACGGGTGTTGCACTCTCACCCCCAACACCCCTCGTTCTGCTCACCTACCTACAGTGGAGACTTCAAACTCTAATTGGGTAGTTAAAAATAATATTTTTAGATCAGGCTTTTTCCTTTTTTTTTTTAAAAAAAAAAGGGAGAAAGGAAATTAAATTCTCTCTAACATTACATGGTTGGAACAGCAACAGTGAAGGGAAATGCACAAGTTGGCGTGGTTTGTAATGCTTAAGTTGGCTGCACTGGATATCTTATACATTTAATTATATCCATTTGATACTGTGTAGAAATATTATTAAATTTCACACTTAACAGGGACAAACAAATCTAAAAAATCTATTACATATGTTCAGTGTGGCAAAATAAGAGCTCGTGGAGGAAGTTTTTGCTTTAAACAAGCTTAGTTTTAATCATAATGATTCATGTATACAGAATCAAATCCTATGCGTTTATTTTAATTCCTTTTTTGCTCATTCATAAGGCAGAGTTCCTGCTGATGTCCACGACTGGGAATCTGCAGGTGTTCAACTGAGTAGACGATGAGTAAAAATGGAGGAAAGGCAATGAGAATTGCCCTTTTTTGTGTGTGTGTAAGTGTGCTTTGAATAAATAAAAAATGCTTTAAACTGCCTAGAAGCAGGGAGTGAGAACAGTGTGCTGGGTTGCATTTCTTCTCCAAAGCCTTTGTATGCTTTGGAGAGTTTTTGCAAACAGTCCTGCTGGTGTATTTTGTGTATTTTATCCCTAATATGGAGTGAGAGGGTTGATCAAACTGCACAATCCTTCAGGCCAGAAAGTTTTTGTTGTGGCCAAAAAAAAAAAAGGAGGGAGGGGAAGAAGGAAGGGACTCGGAAAGCCTGGAGTATAGTTGTATAACCCTCGGGGAACGGTACTGAGATGAGTATTCTTATTTGTAGAGCTGAGAAGAAAAGTGAAAATTAAATGTAAATAGTTTAGAACAGCTTTGATTTAAGGAGATTTAACTAAATGTGAGCTCCATTTAAAAAGAAAAAAGGCAAAATAAAAAATGCTTGTAAAGTGTGTCTTTTCAGGGTTTGTGTTAGAAGCAAAAGCCTAGCTGACTCCATGCGGTCGTCAGATGTGTAAATAATGAAACTACAAAGTATTACTTTCACTTGTGGACAGTCCCTAATTTTCCCCCAACCTCTCCAAAAGCCTAAACAAGAACAGAAAGAAGTTTCAAATGTGAAAAAATGAAACTTGGTATTTACTGGTGCTTCAAATATGAAAACAGAGAGCAATACGGGGAAGTAGCTGGCTCTGGGGAATGGTGCGGGACAGAGTTGTCCCTTCCCAGAGCAGCAGCTCAGACAATCCTCTTCTAACAGTGAGGATAAACCCCTGCCATTGCCGACCACGTTGGTACCTTCACTGCTCAGTCCAAGTCCTGTTCTGCACAGACTGGCACAGCTCAGGGAGCATCTGATGGTGCTGTCATCAGTGATCTTAATAAAGGACTTGGTAGTTATGGAAAATCCTTAACTGTGGGGAAGAAGGCAGGAGCTGACTGAGGGATGGGTACCCAGAAGGTGCCACGAGCATCGGGACACCTGGAGATCCAGTCTGGGACTGTCAGTCTGTGTCTTTCTGCATTGCTAATAACATTTGCAAATGGAAAAATCACTCACAAAACCTTTACAGTGAACCACTTGCAGGCACTGGTAACAGCAGGGAGCTACTGGGGGTGATGGGCTTTTGAAGGGGGTACTGTGCTAGGAGAAAGGTGGTCTTAAAAATGCAGTGAACTGGGAACCAAGTGCTCTTGGTTCCCCGTAAAACTGAGTTTGAGAGTTTACTGAAGGTTTTTAAGAACCTTTCATTGGGGATGATGTGAGAGCATAAAGCATTTTTGGGTGAAGAACTGTCAATGGATTTTTTGGAAGAAGCTATAGAAGGAAAAATATTCTTGATTTTTAGTTGTCACATGTCTGAAAATAACCCTGCAGTGGAACAACTACATTAAGCACAGATCAGTGATGACGTGAACAACTTTACTCATTATTTTTCTCCTGTAAGCGCTTTGTTCCACGTTGTTTGGAGTGCCGTTTCGTCTGCGCTTGTCCATATGCGCAGACTGAATAGTAGTGAAGTTGGGATATCATTTGACCTTCTGATCTGTATAATCACCAACAGGGACACAGTGCAATATTCGTATGACATGGCTTTAGGTGGTTTAGCAACGTAAAAGAGGCTGGTAACATGAGCTCACTGTATTTTTCAAATATGCTTATTTTCTCTAGCAGTTTCCTAAGTATTACGCATAAGCCAGCTATGCAGCTGGACTGGAAATGCCTTCTGGAGCTTTGCAGTTGACTGTGGATTTTGTACCTTAGAAAGCTGAGAGACTGTATTCTGAATAACGCACCCCCTACGAAGGGATAAGTGTGCTCTAACATTTAAAGAGCCTTTCGATGGCTCAAAGAGAAAGGTTGTGGTGACAAAATTCCAAGTTCTGTGGCCAGGGCAGTACCCCTCAGCAGAGGTATGTAACCACGTATGTACAGTAAATGCAATGATCTTTGAGCGTCTTGGTTATTTTGGGAAAATGTTCAGACAATACATCAGTCTAGTTTTGAAACAGCTTCAAACATTTTACCACTGAAACCTCTAAAGCAAATGTTACAGAACATGCAGCTTGTCTGTTTATCTTCTCTAAGACTATGTGAAGTCATATGTGAAAAGCGATAAGAATCACAGTATCTCCTTTGGTTGCTCAACATGAGAAGCTGATGAAGAGACAGTCATCTAGAAGACATTCTTCAGAATAGCTGCAGAACATAGAGGTTTGCTAGTCTGTTTCTGTAGAGAAATGAAGGTGGGGTTGTAACCCAGGTAGGTAGGCAAGGTCTGTCTTTCTAACCTGGCCTAGTAAAAGTTGAGGGCTTTGGTTCGGCTTGGCCATCAAACCCCCATTTGCAGGATTCCTGGAGTTTGATTGCTATCTTGTGCAGGTGTCTGTGCTGCTGTTCCTTTGATACCGTGGCTGTCCAGGGGTCAGGCGGGTTGTGTCCCTCACTGCGTGTCTGGCCGTGGTGACTGGGAGAGCTCACTGGTCCTGAGAGCGTTCACACTGGTGCTCCTCCGCCCCGTAGCTCAGCGGGCATGTCAAATCAAACATGCATAAATAAAATGTACCAAAAGGTAAAGAAAAGTTGATTTCTACTCCTTACGTGGTTCCCAAGGCAGACGAGAGCCCCTGTACCAGTAAGGGTGTTTTTATGGATGAAGTGGGCTCTGCACAAACCCCATGGCAGAGCCTGGCAATAGACCAATATGTTATTCTCAGTCGATGCTGTTCCACCAGAGAACATCATCTTTTCTGGGGAGCTACAAGGGTCTAGTGAATTCAAGTGGGAAAAGATCCCACCTTTTTTTGTTTTTCCTACCCCTTACAGAGTCATAAAGCATCTTTTTGTATATGAACTCACTTCACTCCTCCTGTGAAGGTACGAATACCAAGGATGAGGATAAGACTGAAGTGGAAAAGAAGAGCATGTAAATCATTCTTCATAACAGAAATACAGAAAACAAATGTTCTCGAGTGCTTGAGTGTGAACTAAACTGAGGACAGAATTTAGGCATAAAGCTGTACTCTCCTTCCTGAGGCAGGGAGAGCCTCAGGGAATGAGGTTTCTCCATCCCAGGAGGTGCCTTGAGAAGCTCTGTGGTCCTGTGAGCATTGCAGAGCCCCGGCTGTGTGTGGAGCAAAGGGCCTCTCATCGTTCCAGGGATCTAAGGCCAGGCCTGAGCCTGGCATTTAAATTCTCTTTGCCTGATGTAATGAGAAGTGGCTTATTCCCCTTATTATGTGTTTTAAATAATAATTTGAAATAGCTAGGCTATTCATTACTGGGCTTACTTTTTTTCTGACACTTTGAAAGAGGTGGCATATAAAATATTTTAATATCAACAACAGTGTTGCTTTTTATAATAATAATTATTATTTATTATGCTAAATAAAACAGTTGAACCCATTTCAAATCTACTTCTGCGCTACACAATCCGTATTCATGCTCTTGGAGAAGTTGAAACCCCAGCTCATTCTGGTGTGCATAAGTAGGATGGATAGACGGGCGGTTGTACAGAACAATGTTATGGAGGGGTGACTGTCAGCCCTGGCTGCGGGAGCTGATAGAGTTTTGTGTACCGTAGAGGTGGGGAAGAGGCATTTGCAGGACTTCAGGTTGCTGCTCGGCTGCTCCCTTTCCTGGCAGGGACAAAAGGGCAGTGATGGAGCTGAGGTTCTTCAAGGAGACCCTTAAATCATGGGGTAATGTGAGGGGTGTGGGATGTACACAGGCAGCAGGGAAAATATGCAACAAAGTGGGTGTAGTGAAACAGATAATCCTTGCAGGAGCATCCAGGTGACTGTGAGCCTTTTCCTTATGGCTTAACCAGCACTATGGTGTGCTAAAGCCAATGGGAAGTGCTTGCATGGAGATTTTTTGTTAGGTGGTTTTTTTTTTTTTCTGGAACTATTTCCCTGGTGTTTATGATCTGACAGCAGTAATGAGTCACTGTATCAAAGTCGCGGCCAGGAAAGAGAAAAAAAAATTGTATATACCGAATGCTGAATGTCGTGGACTGATGCTGCATATGGCAACACAAATAAAAGTGCTGTGTTGTTAATGGTGTGAAATTTGGCTCTGTACCTGTATTTGCAGAACATACATGCTTTTAAAAATCTTAACAAGAAAGATGATCTATTATTATTTCATTTGTAGGAGTAAAACGAGGGGGGAAAAAAAAAGATTCTCTTGGTCTTATCCACATGTGTTGAATTTTGTAGTAACCTCCAAAATGATGGGTTGGGGAAAGATGAATGTTTTTCAGTTTCTGAAGTTCTTAAGTATTGCCTTAGACCTATGATTTACAAGTAGGAGATGTCTTTACTTTTTGTTGGCACGGCTGTGAATGTGGTCACTTTTTTTTTTCCCCCCACTTCTCTGACTTGTTGACAACCAGCTGGCAAAAATGGATTCAAAATTGGAACAAATACTCCCAGGTGTTACAAGCTTCTCTGATGCCTTTGTCCGTATTTAATCTAATCTTAAATTAAATGGATACTATTGATTAGATTCCTTTCAAACGTGTATGGGTTACTCAATGTGTGGCTAAATGTTATTCTTCTCTTGTGAGAGTGGAGCATAAAAGGTGAAAGTATACAGTTAATTTGCCTGCAGTTTCTTGAAAATTGTATGCTGGATTTCTGTGAACGCACTGTATGGAACAATATTTTAAGCAAATTATTGTTATTTACTGTGGATTTTGCCTGAATATTTAAAGTCAACAATTATGCTTCCTTTCGGTACTTAATGGCTTTTTATTTTTAGAAACCTGGCCAATTCTTTCTCTGAGTTGGTGGCCCTACTACTTATCTTCAGAAAGCATTAAGTAGTGCACAGAGTGTAACTTTGTAGTGCTGTTATTTTACTGCATCAATGACTATATACATTAAGTATAAAGTGTTGATAAGTTTGTTGGGAACATTAGTAGCAAGTGGCAGAGTCTACGCCACCGGTGTGAGTCCGTTGCAGGATAGTTGCTGTAGCTGGATGGGTGGATGGTGGCTTACGGGAGCAATGTGGGTGGTGTTGGCTCCCTCCTTTGTGTCTGCAGCCCATGGGGTAGGTACTGCTCTCCGGGAACAGCAAGGTTTCCAGCTGCGGCACCAGCCAGCCTTGCAAACAATATGTTACAAACCCTGGTGAAGGTAGCGATGTCCCCCCCTGCCCTCCCCACAAATGCACAAAGAAAATCCTGGGCTCTTTGCAGGCGTGCTGCTTTCTTGGGGCCCCTTTTCCTTCGCATTTTAATTGAATAAGTGCCACCAGTTGGATGGTCCTTGAGCGATGGAGCGTTGCGTATTGTGCTAAGAAAACAGAAAGGCTGGTGCAGATGGGGTCCTTGTGTTTTCCTCTGCTTGCCACTATTATGTGATTTATTTTTTTTTTGTTTCCAATTCCAGTCATCTTTGGATCTGCATGGCACGTGCCTGCCCCACATATGTGTGAGCCGCAGTGGTGAGTGTCTCTGGTTAAACATCACCACAACCTCCTTGAGGTCAGTGTTGGCCTCTGTTGGGTACTGCCCCACCAAATTAAATTCCCTGAAAAAGCCATGCGAGTGGCTGTATTTCCATGTTGCTATCAGGGTGAGAATCTCTCGCCCATTTTCAAGACAAAAGATGAGAGATAGATGGTTATTAAGTAGGTGTGTGCATTATAATGGATGATTTATCTGCTTAGTATAGACCATCCCCATGGTCACTTAACTGCTGGTTCATTTAGACTTTTGTTAAATACATTAATTGGAGGAGGGAATGTCCTTGATTCATTTCATTGGATTAGACAGGCAAACCTTGAGTTAGTCTTGTCTTTATTTCTTGATTACAGTTATATAATTAAAATCGCAGTTTCCTTCCTGCAAAGAGTTCCTTTCAACGTGAGCTCTCTTCTCCTGATATGCAGAAAACTGTGTTTATGGTGAACTGCAAAATAAGATTCGTTAAGTGAAATCTTTTCTACTTGGAGACTTGATCCGTATGTCGGAATCCGGTTTTCAAAGTAAGGAGTGGAATGTCGGATGGTCCAGGAGTCTTTAAAAAAGCTCAAGGTGTGTTGCAAATCAACAAGTAAGAAATAAGTGCTGTCTTGAAAGACCTTGGGTTTCAGTTCCCTTTTGAAGGGTAAAACAGTATATGCAAGGTTGAAAAAATGTCAGAGCAGTCACCTATATCAGCAAGTAAATTGAAAACCAGTGGTGATAAGATATTCAAAGAAGCATGGAAGGTCCTGTCCTGGGCATAATGTAATTCATCTGACCTGTCAGTCAGGTTCACCGGGCAGTTTCAGTCACGATGTGGGACTAGCTAAACAGAGAACAAAGTTTTCTGTGAGAACGAGACCTTCACTTGAATTCTTCAGCAAAGCCTGGCAAGTGTTACAAGCATCAGTGTTTCTCCGGGCTGCTTCTGCAGAAAACAAGAGATGGTTCCTGAAGGTTGGAGTCTGGGTTGAGAAGGAGCTTGGACGGGGTCCTCTGGAGTTTACTTCTGTAGAGGTTTCTTGTGCAAGATACCTACAGCTCCTCAAGGGCTATGAACACTGCTTTTATTTCTTTCTTTAGTTGTGTTTAAGAAGCTCCAGGGCCCTGGAGGAGCAAGCTGGGTCAATGTAGTTCTTCTGTTCCTGCAAGACAGTGCAAGATACAATAAAATATTTGAAGCTTGAGGCTGGGGGGTCAATCCAGAGAACACCGTGGAGCTGGCTGTGCTCCCCACCCTGCACCTTCTCCCAGTACAACCCCTCTTGGTCTGGTCTATATTTGGGTTCCTCAAGTAAAGAGGAGAAAAAAATGGCCCTTCAAAGGGGTGATGTTAAACTATTAGTGCTGGGAAATTTATAAACAATTGACTTTTCTGGGGGCTAGAGGTAGTTCTCAGCAGGGTTTCCTTAGCTGCATGTGCATGTTTTTAATCAATGTCCGTGGAAATCATCTACAGCTTTGCACTACAGGTCAGGCTGTCGCACCAGGTTGAATGAAAGTCTGTCTTCCCACTTTTTGAAAGTGCCTAAATGTAAGCAAGAGGTCCCTGTAACCCTTATTAAGGATAAAAATCCAGCCCATGTTTTCCTGTGGAGGCACATTTCTAACCACTTTATTAGTAACTTAAAGCTGTTTGTCTTGAAATCTTCCTGTTTTGTCCAGTAGTGACTGTTAGCTCACTTTGTATTTTTCCAGACAAGGCGTTTGTAGGAGGTTTAGAGCAGAACAGGTAGTTTGATCGATTCTCCCCTGCTTTCATACACTGTTAGTCTTATGTAAGTTTGAAAAAAGGAAAGAATTTAAGAAGGAAAAAAAGAACAAAATGGGATTGAAGCATTCCCCCCCCCCTCTTTTTTTTCCCCTCGTGGTTTAGGTGAAAGGCTTTCAAAGAGTAATTCCTCACTGTCTGTCCACCATTCTTACAGACCTATAGGAGATGTGTCCTACCTACATGCTCTACCCATCAGTAGTGCATGTTGCAAGAGTGTAAGATTCCTCCCCTGCAGCCGAGTGCTGCTCCCAGGTAGACAGCAGCAAGCTTTGCTGATGTCAGAATATTGAATTTCTCTATTATTTCACCCCCTCCTTCTCTTCTCTCCTGTCTTGCCTCCGTCCTTTTATCCCAGCTTCGCGATTGCTTATTGCCAAGCCTTGGGACAGTGAGATCCCTAGGAGGTAAGGGTTAATGTTGTTTGTTTGTAGAAGAAGGGTGGGGAGTGCTGCAGCTAGGCTGAGATGAAAGGTACCACCGGGAAGTGGTTTTCTTGGCTGAGGAAGGTAGAAATGCTTTTAGCTTTGTGACCCAGTTGACTGGCTCCAAGCTCCACGCTGCTGCGAGGTAGCGAGCCCAAGGGCAAGGGCTTATTCTGTGGTTTTTGGTGTGGAAGTGTTTCCCAGGAGCTAGCGTATAATTTTCACTCAAAGGCTTATCTCCGTTGTTCACACGAAGAAAGTCCTTTTGTTCTGGCCCCTCGTCAACAGTCCTTGTCTGAAGTTTCCCTGCAGTGCTCGGCCAGGGCTGCTTGTTTCTGTGGGCCTCTGGCCGGCAATGCAAAACTTGCATGATTTGAAGTCTCTCTCCAAATAAGAGTAATTATTTTTGTCTAGGTAAGCACCATGCAATGTCACGTACTCCTTTGGGCCAAGGCATTGTTTTTCTCCCTGGGACTCTGCAAAATTCCAGTACTGAATGTGTTTTCACTGCACAGGACTTGGTGTGAACACAAAATGGGTGAGATACCACCTCAAACACTAATTTGGGGTTTTTTGGAAGTACAGGGATTGAACTGGGACGTCTCTTGATTTGACTGTGTGCAGTCAGGCCTGACTGTAGCTCTCCCATCCAGCCTTTACCAGAGCAGGCATTTAATCCAGGATACATCTACAATCATTCATAGCACCTCTGCTGGTTTTGGTGGAAACTTTCCTTCCTCCAGGTCATTCTGTTAGCAACCTACTTGGTCTTTGTGCTCTGCTGGAGGTACCTTGGCCAGCCAAGGAGTGGAGTGATGCTCACCAGGATGATGGCTAAAAGTAGGTGAAGTTTTGTAGTCACGGTTAACAGGAAACGGTGGAGACTGTAACAAACCAAGAACGAAAGCAGGAGTGGGTGTTTGGATATCTTGAGAGATGGTTTCCCTTTGGTGGGATGAGGGGGTGGGGAATACACCAGGCAGAAAAAGGTTCAGCGATTGAGAGATAAACTTTCCAGAGTGGCAGCTGCATGAATTTGGGGCACTGTAGCTCTGGCTGGTGTAGAAGAGCTGATGTGATGGTGCTGTGGGTTCATTCAATGCAGTTCTTTGGTGTCCTTTGTGCAACTAGTTTTCATCAACGTCGAAGGGCAATTGGGCCTCTCTTTTAGGTAATACCATTATGGTTTCTGAAACGATGTTTTTGTGTGTTATGGGTGCTTAAGGAGTCTCACATTTATTTTACACCACAGGGATTCAGAGAGCTGGTTGCCAAAATACAGCAACCTGCTGGAATCCAGGTCTTTCTGAAAAATGTCCAAACCTGTATTCGCTTCCATGGGGGACAACCTCACTTGTGTTGGAAGGGATAATAATCCTAAAGTGTGTGTTGGAAAATGAGGAGTGATTGGTTTGGAAACCTAAATAAATCTCATTATTGGATTGGTTACACAAATGTGAAGTGATAGGTAAGAGAAAGGAGCATCCCTTCAGGTGGTTTGCAGCTTTCTTGAGCTAAGTCTACATTGCTCAGCAATGCATGGCAAAAGCAGTGGGTCTGCGGAGGGAAGCAGCTGGTGCCATAGACCTGACATCCACCCCCTGAACTTTCCAGGGGTTTTATGCAGGCCCAGGCTTGATCCAGTCCTGTCCTGTGGATTGAGAGCCTGGTAGCTGCAGGGTCTCAAAGGGATGCTCGCTCTAGTTTCATTGGAGGGGAATCCGGTTGAAGTTTGCTGAGACTGCTGTGTGATGTGAATTCAAGTGCCTTAAGCCTAATGCACTTTGTCCCAAAAGCACTCTCTGGATTTGAACTGAAATGGTAAAGGCACCTTTGGAGCCTGTCAGTGCAGGCAGGCTCCAGTCGCTTTTCACGTGTGAATATTCCAGCATATGAGCTGGTTTAAATGACACCTTTGTTCTGAGTGAACTCTTAAACTTCCCATGTTTATGCTTTAATCGTTTTTAGAAAATTCCTAAATGGTAGAAGAGCTATTTCTATTTGTGGCGTGCTGGTTTCCAAGCCATACAGGGTACGGAGATGAGTTTCCTAAATTCTTTCCAATACCAGAGTTTGTTCCTCGCTTTTTCTTTGCTAGTGTAAATGTTCTTCTCTGAGATCTTTGATGACATAATATGTACTTACACTTCAGAAAGAATCACTTTCATGAAAAGTTAAAAAAAATAAATATTATAATCAGTGAAGCATCATAAATAACTTTTATGTCTAAATCAAGCTATTAAAAGCTTTTTTATTTTTAAGTAGATAGGGGAATAAAATAGCTGCATAGTTCATAAAGTGGTATACTATTACTGCCTGCTGTGCCCATGAATTATGCCAGCTTTTTACACTTGTGAAGTAAAAAGCGGATTAGAACCGTGATCAATGTATTATCCTATATTTCTTATTGTGCATTATATTTCCTTTTTGAGAACCTTTGTAGACTAAATGGCTACTAATGACATAATTACAATTGTTTGTCACCACCATAATGTGTGATTTCCTATCTCATCATGAAGATGTAAGTTAGATAAAGGAGGAGTTTTGGCAGGAAGACAAAGTGCAGTGATTTATTAAAGACCAGATGTGGTTGTTAAAAGCTTTTCTGCAGAAGGCTCAATTGAGTGATGTGAAATAGGAACGAAAGCTCCGAACACCACAGTCAGTGGTTCTTGGTGTGAGTGACACAGTTGCTCATAGGAGCGTGACAAATTAGCGGCGTGTTTTATTGTTGTGTACAAATTTACTTTGAATTTAAACAGCATAAAAAGTTCAAAATTGCTTATGCCATTAAGGTGGATGTTTAAAGGAAATGATTATGCTGGAACAGAGTGGATGACTTGAAAACCTTGAATTCCATGAAAACAGCTCAAGATCACATTAAGTCAAAGAATCTCAGGTTTTTGAAAGAAGAGGGGTTACTGAGGCGATTGACAACAACAAAAGCAAGTGTGGTGGAATATTAATAAGCCTTGTGTTGATGCAGGCAAAACATCAGTGTAAATCAGCATAACTCCATCAAAGTCAACCTGAGGACTGGGTTGACTGTATCTCCCCACAGAGGCTGGTCTTCACGCGTCCTTCCAGAATGGGTGGATGCTCCGAAGGAAGGCGGAGTGTGCGTAGAGCAGCTGCCAAGCGTGGCCTTAACGTCGTGCGCTGGCTGGGGGGAAGTAAGGGGCAAAGCCTAAGAAAGGGCAATTAAGGAGGAAATAATTTGTTCTTCAGCTCTGAACTTTTGCACTAAGCAGCTCGGGTGTGTTTGCAGAGGAGCTGTGGCCAGCCCCTGTCCCACGGGAACGTTGTTACAATGCTTTTCCCGGTCCTTATGCAGCGCTGTCTCTGCTTTTTTCATTTTCATCTCTTGTTGTGCAGTCGCCTGTGGCTATGGCTGCTTTCCACCGCCGCGTCGGCAGCGTGCAGACCTCCCGCTGACACAGGTCCTCCGCGGGACCTCGCGCTTGCAGGAGCTGTTTCAGACTGCTTGCACCGTTGTTTCAGACTTGGGGCCAAGTGCTGTCTCTGATTAATTGTCTGTACTAGTTTATTATGTGTTTGGAGGCATGGCTGATTTTGGTCTACTTGCAACTGAAATTGTAATGTACGTCTATTTGTATGTTAGATATACTGTTAATTATTGATAGTGATTAACATTGATAATTGTGAAGAGCTCAATATTGATGGGGGACTTCTGAAGGTGGAAGAACACCTTTCCTTGTCTTTTCCTCCCAGCCATTAGTCTGATCTAAACTTGCAGAAGTCAAGATATTGAGGCTGGGAGATGGAATGATAGCTTCACTACCTCTTTTGCCCTTGTTTATTTTAGGGGGTCTTTACACTTACTTTGTCTTCTTGTGTCTTGCTTAGACATGTCTTGTGTCTGTCTTGCTAGACATGGCAGGTGGTTGATAGGTGGTGGGGAGGAAACAAGAGAAATGTTCAGAGAAAGAGCTTCTGATAAGCATCTGAAAGGCTTATATACGTGTCTTGTGGTCTGGGAATTCTGCTGAAATTTCATGAAATTGGTTTTATTTGAAGAGTCGCATGCAGCTCTTGGTTAGGCACTTTCCTGGTTTTGCACTTACTGTGATGCTGGTTTCCACTGAAGCTGGTACAGCACAGGAAGTTTGGAAAGAATATTAAAATAGAATAAAACATAATGCAGCCTATTCGTGAATCTCTCATCAGATTTTGGCCTAAGATTTTTGAATATTTTTTTAAATCACTATTTTATCTGAACTGGTAAGCCCATCCCCTATTATGAATAGAGTTTAAGCTAACTTTGTATTTCCTGTCTTCCTGTTTAATACAGACCTTTATCATTGCTAGCAGGCTAGGAAAAATACTATTGTCTCAAAGTCTGGGATAACCAAAAGTCCGGTTTGGATACATTCAATTTAATGACTTTAAAGCAGCATTTTTCAAATGAATTTTTGTTTTCTTCTGTCTTTTGTGTTTGGTTTTTTTCCCTGTTCCCAACACAATCAGAATGTTGTTGCTTTCCAAATGAAATGCCTTTTTTCTTTTTTTCTACCCCCCCCCCCCCCCCTCCCCCCGCATCCTCTTGTAAGTCTCTCTTGCTTTCCTCTCCCACAAAAATACATCGGACTGCTACAAGCATCACAGATTCATGGTCAAAACTCTATGCTTGGCACTTCAGTGATAGAAAGCAAGCTGAAATACCAGTTCTGGATTGCCTTGCACTGTTGAGCAATAGCAGGCAAAGTGATTAGTGTGGAGAGTACAACTAGTATTTCTTCATTACCTGTGAGACTTCAGCCTCCTTGACTCTGGTTATCCTCAGGTGAGTGAGGAGTCAGAACAACCGATTTAAAGACATGGAGGTCAAGGCAGCATTGTGTAAGGTCTCTGGTGGCTTCTTGTATTCCCATGGGTGTCTTGGGTGTTGAAGTATCTTCTAGCACAGTCAGCTGGAGGCATCTCAGTCCTTGGATTCAAAAGGGCAGGAGTCAAACAAACCTGCCTTTCTTAGTCAGGTTCACCAGAAAATGCCTTTTGGAAGGGATGGAGATCTTAGTAGAATGAGAGAAGTTCCTTTTGACATGAAAAGTAGCAGAAAGAGGTCAGTGGTATTTGGGAAGCTCTCAGTGAGCAAAAGGAATGAGGTGTCCACAAGAAAGTGGATTGTCTTTTTTTTGGATATAGCTGTCCTGTAGTCAGCAAGGCATTGCCCCTTGCCAGAGGTGGAGAGGGTCCACCTGAAGAGATGCAACTAGAAACTCATGCCTCACTCGTGTAGAGGAGACAGCTGTTGGACCACTGCATGTTGCTGGAAAAGCACAAGAGGCTGTGATGCTTCTCTAAGCAGAGGGACCACGGATGAGTAATGTCGGAAGAGGTGTGGTCCTCTCTTTGGGCAGGACAAAGGGAACTGATCGTTCTGGTAGCTCCAGCAGGAATTTCCTAATGGAACAGAAGTGCTCACTCTTGTTAGTGCCATGTATTATCTGGGATGGGTGGATGATGGGTTTGGGTAGGATATTCCAGACCTCCTAGACAAACCTCAAATCTCAGAAATTTCAGTAATCTTGTAAAAAAAAAAAAACAAAACCCAAAAAAACCAAAAAAAACCACCAAAACAAAACCCAAACCAAAAAAACCCACTACACCAAAAAACACAAAGTTTTTTGACTGCTTGCACTCCTTCCAGTGAAAAGAGTTACAGAAATTTCACCTTACGTATTTCACCTGGCATGAGAAGAGATGGTAAGAAAATGCTGCAAGTGGGAGGAGTGGGACCATCGCAGCTGGAAACAGAGCATTACAGACACTACTGAAATGTTTAACCCTAAATAATAGCTGCACAGAATTAATAAAGTTGGGTGAGAGTTACTTTTTTGGGCAAAATTTCCCTGAGAAAGGTCATCTGTAGTATTCTCACTGCTTGTTTTTACTTGGTTTGGTGTCCACTTCTGTGAAATTGGTAACATGCTTTGTGTGTAGAGCTTCTCAGCTGCTCTGAAGTGATTCTTTATAATTTGTATTCATTGTTAATTTTAGTAACTGCGCTGAGATTTGAATTACGCTAATCAACTTTTCTTGTAATTTGTATAATTTACATACTGTACACACACTGCAAATGCAGGACTCTGATGCAAAACAAAGTTTAATTAGTGTAACAGGGCTACATCAGCTTTCCCAGTGATTGATTCCTGATCATGGAAGATCTGTAGCAACAGATCGGAGCACTAAAATGTCCAGTGTTAGCATAGGCTCCTGATGGGCTTGAGACGAGTATAACCAGGACAATTATTTGTAATCAGCACTGTTAGTCCATCAGTTGATATGCACAAGTCAAATATTTGGGGAAGGCACAAGGAGGCACTGCGAAGTTTATGGATGTCTTGGTTTCTCTGGTTGCTTATTTGGCTTCCCACTGATAGATGGGATTGAGGGATGCTTCTCCTTGAGCACGGTGTTCATCATCTGCTCTGGTCCTCCCGTCCCATCTCCTCCAGTGTATCCCATCTGTAAGATGTTTCTCTTGCTCTGTGGAACCGAGTTCCCCTCCTGAAGGACCCATGGCCGTTGATGTTCAATGATCTGGCTGTGAACAGTGTACTGTGTTGGAGACAAAAATTATCAGATTTCAAACTCTAAAGCATTGAGTTATTTGTGGTTCCTGCCTTTTAACCTAAAAGCACTCACTTAGTACTTGTGATTTTACTTTCTTAGTTTTAAAAGTGTATTTCTTTCTCTGGTTGTCTTACGGAAAGACCTCTGCAGTGAAATGAAGAGGAGACAGACTGCTTACATAAAAGCAACAAAACTGTTCATTTGACAAAATTCTGACAGATCTAGAAAACAGAAAACTTGGGGCAAGAACAAAATAATTTTGCCTTTCTTGGTTGAGTGTGCTTCAGTTCTTGCAATCTTGGATGACATCTGCAACAAATGAAAATCTGGTGAGCTTTACATTGAGTTATGAAATATTTTTTTTTTTTTTTAAAAAAGAGTATTGATCCTTTAGAGCAAATAAGTTTTTCTTAAAAAAGAAGTCTTTAGCTGAATTAACAGATGCAAAACTGGTGAGAGAATAATGAGTCTGAGAAAATACTTGAGCTGGGATGAGAATGGCTGTCAGTCCAAACCATACCTGGCTGTTAGACTCTCATTTCTACAGCTAGTTTGCTGCTAACTAGTAAGTCTCATCTCTGCTTGCTTTAACCTTGTTCAGTAGTTGTCCAGCGGAGCTCCAGGAGATTATCTCCAAGTGTAAAGCTCAGCCTGCTCATAAATCTTTGTGGACCCGGGGCTCTATTTTTCTATCTGCTCAGGCACCATGGGTCTTCTCCTTGGGAATGCTCTCACCGTGTTGGTTATGACTGGGGAGCGCTACTCTGTCATCCTTTCAGGGCTGTTAATAGCAGGGATAGGTTTTAATGTCAATTTTTGTAGGCATTATGTTAATACCATTGTTATCTAATTAGCATCCGTTGTACCTTCATATATGACATTGGATGGGCAAGTATAAATGAAATGGACTCTGAACGTTTTATGAGGTGTTACTGTGAAACTACTTCACTCATCATTACTTAAAAGCCAGAGATTTGGCCTTAGGTATTACATCATGTGAAAACCAGTAGACAAAAATGGTGATCAATTTTTTATTATAATAAAGTTTTAATACGAGGCATTTTTAGATATGTGTCATGAATATATGAGTCATGTATTTCACACCAAACCAAACCTATTATGATTATATTTCTACTTCAAGGGGTTTTCGGTATTTAAATACTAAATTTAATTCTATGGTTAAAAATGATTCATATTCAAATCTATTTTTATGCTTTATAATTAAATAAGAAAATATTGCTTGTACCTACACTTTTACTATTCTGGGTCGTATTATAATTATTTCTTTAATTTGACCCATAAAAACAGTCCATTTCTTCATTAGTAAATTACAAGGATATCGCAACAGAAAAATGAGTTTTGAAGGTGTCTTACCATATCTAATGGGAATTTCAGTTTGGGATTTTCTCATTTCTTTCATTTGTTCCTTTTGTAAAACATGAAGATACTTTCTAGGTAAATTAATCCCTTCAAAGGAGCAAAATAACTTCCTTTTCGGAAAGTGTTATTAGACACTTATTCTTTATAATCTTAAATACCACTTGTGTTAGGCTGAACAATGCATGAAAAAATTACACTAGTTTAAAAAAAAAAAAAGAGAAAGAAAAAAAAAAAAAGAATGATTACCAACCAAAGCCTAGTATATTACAATTATGTGATCATGGAAAAGTGAGGTTTCTACTGGGAAAAACGTGATCTAGATTCCCATGAAATTTCTAAGTTTAAGTATTTTTGTAAATTAGGTTGTTCCTAGTTAAACAGGTGGCTTTAAAGGCTGGTTTCACTGTTGTTTTAATCATAGTTTAGTTACCATGGAGAAATATGCAAGTTAGCATTTATACACAGAAGTGAAATTTATGCTGCATAGATAATAGCCTAAATTTAGCATGACTTAAGTTTACCACTTCCTTAAGAAAAAAGATATACATGTTTTATTATTATACTATCACGCTATCAAGAAGTTAATTTCTTTAAAATATTTTAAGATTTAAAAGTCAAATTTTTTTGTCCTGAAATGAACACTGTTTTCTCATTTTTTGAGCTCTAGCTTGAATTTATCTTTTTTCCCCCCTCATTTTTGGTTGATTTCTCAATTTTTAGTTTTAGATGAGTTCAGTGCATGGTGTAGAGCCGGTTTTAATTGTGCAACCGGCATGCCGCAGTTCAGCGAAGGACTTTGCAGGAGGGAAATCTTTGTTGTACAGTTTATTGAGGCATTTCAGCTGTTTGACCCAGAGTTTATCAGAATGGAGGTTTTTGTTACTGAACTGAAACAATACTGGGAGAGGGAAGAAAGTGACGAGAAATCATAACATTGTGTCTTAGAGAATAGAGCCTGTCCTGGCTTAGCCGAGCCTTGTGAGCAAGTGGTGATGCTGAGTGTCTTTGGCTGACCTGGAGAGCTTTTTCCTCTCACTCAGCCGCCCTTCCTAATTTAACATTTATTTTTTTTCCCCTGTATTTTTAACAGCCCTGTCTATAGGACCTCGTGGTGGAGCTAAGTTTTCAAGGACAAATGTAGTAAGAGTAGCATGATCCAACAGGAGGTCCCCCAGCACACCGAGTGCAGCAGATCCCTTTCAACACCAGCTGTTCTCACAGATATAGATTGCTGCAGTGAAATTTTCTTAATATAATTCAGGAAGCTCTAGAGAATTCTCCAAAACAACTGTGCCAACAAGGAAAATGTTGAATTTTTCATCAGCTGCCCAACACCGAGAGTTAGTGGGCAATCCGTTCATTCATGACCAGATGTTCAGTGTAGTAACGCTCTGCAGTTAACTTGAACCTTGTGGCCTGTTTACTGTCGGTTGCAAGGACATTGGCAGCAGCCCGGCGCCGGAGGATTGCGGCCTGGGAAGGTGTGAGATCTGCTTGCGTGTCCGTGGCTGCCTGGTTTTCCACCAGTGACCAGACAAGGTAGGGAGTGATGGAGGAGGGAGACGATGCAGCATCAATCATCGCAGGGGCCTGGTGAGAAGCATCTTTATTTTGCAGCTCTGTTATCAGAGAAGAGCTGACAAATTTTTATCTTTCCTTCTCTGAAAGGAAAGATTAGCTTTTCCTTTCCGTGCGCAGGGGGCTAATGCTTAATGTTGTGTGTCGTAACTTTTTCTTTAACCCTTTTTTTGTGGGAAAACTATAGGAAGGCAGGTGACTGCTAACTGTGCACAGCTCTGTGTGTGTGCATCGAGGTGGGTAAGGTCAGGATGGTGGTAACTCCACGTCAGCCCCATCTTGAGCTCAGCTGAAGCACGAGAGTTGACTCCTGAGTAGACTCGTCCGTTCCCTCAAGCTCATGGTTTCTTTCATAAAGATGCATTTATGCCTTATGCCATTTCAGTGTGTTGTGTTAGGCACTAGTACACAGAAAAAAATAGTATTGAGTAGGAGTTCTGGAATAAACAGTGTGATTTTCTACTTTGAAAAGGATTCTTCCTTTAAATGATTAACTGTGTTTGATTCTGGGTATGCCAGCTGGCTAGAAGAGGGAAGGCAGGATTTGATAATGTTTAGTTTTTTCTTAGATGTTACAAGAATCTTAATTCCTTCCTTCATTGTATTTCAAAATAATGTAACTATTGATTTCAAAGTGGAATCGTCGATGAAACTGCTATTATCTTACGCAGTCACAATAGCCACACTTTCTCAGGTTTCTTTTATGAGCAAGGGGAAAAATCCCTTTTCTGTAAATGCAATAGTTCAGGCTTTTAACTTTCAGGCATACTCTCAAGGAGGAAAAATCGCTCATATACATGTTTTTGAAAATGATAGCACTTCTAATACTGCGTGCAGCAGACAGACCAGATGGGTATGCCACTACCTGCACTTACCCAGGAGAAACAGTTGTTTCCCAGCTCTGCACAAGTACTTGTGTGAGTAAATGCACACCCGCCTTGCGTAACAGTGGTGTGACCATCACCAGCCGTGGCAGGACACCCATCTAACTGTCACCTTCGTTAGAGCTGAGCCCTCCCAGTAATTATGTTTGCTTTGGCACAGCTTTCTGGCTCTAACTTGTCAAGTTGCAGTGAAACCCTCCCTTTGCATTTCCTGCTCAGGGAGAGGAACCTTGTTGCGTATTGTGTTCAGCCCTGGAAATTCATCTTTATTGTGCTTATGAAGTTGAGCTTGACCTGTCTTCTTAAAGGGCAGGGGAAAGTTTTGCAAACAAGCCCCCAGGCTTGCCCACTTAGAAACAGCAACAAGAAAATAACCTAAACAATGAACTAGAGGATTAAAATGAGGGTAAATAACAGTTCATTTCTCTCTCTGTCTCTTTTTTTTTTTTTTTAAAAAAAGGAAGGATAGCAGAATAATAGTCTTGTTTCCATTGATGATAACTTGCTGATAGAAAAATGAGAACAAGTTTACAGTAGCTTTGACATTAGTTACCTTTATTCAGCATGCTCCAGCTGCATTGAGCCCTCAGGAAGCCTTCACCATGCACACAGTTTGTTCTTGGGTGTGAAAGCAAACAGTATTTGAGTTGGCAGTAACTTCCCTTTTAGAGAAGTTTGCTGCCTCGGCAAGAAACCGCAGCGTGAGCTTTCTGCTGTTGAATGTTTCCACTGGCAGGATGGCCTTTTTCCACATTTCCTTGGTTTAAGGAAACAGATTTTGAACTTTTTTTTTTTAAGACAAAATGCCAACATTTAACAGCTGGAGTTAGCATATAATTTATGGTTTTCACTTTATGCTTTTTCGGATGTATAAAAATTAAAAATCTGCAATTATTCTAAGTTATGCAAGTTATTGCAAAGGAGTGATTAAGAAGTCGAACCTCTGTTATGAGGATTTCAAGAAAGTCATTGTTATCTAAAAGTTATTTTTAATTACTCTAATGACTTTTAATTGTTATGTTATTACAGCTACCATATAGGTGATATTTAAGGAAGCCCTTTGTTTCCCCCCTTTGATTAGCAAGGAGTTTGTGCACTTTATATATATATATATATATTTTAAATTTTTTTTTAATTGCTGTTGTATGCAAGCTTGTTAATCCTGCCTCTCCTTTGCGAGCCTTCCCACTGCAGCAGCTCCTTTTGAAATATCGACACAGGTAGAGCAGACAGAGGCTTCAAAGCTGCACCTTGCCAAGTTGCTACTTGCTAGGAAAAAGGGCTCTTAAATCTGGCAATAAAGACTTCCAGATGCTGAACGGACCCGGATTCACCTCCATTTGCTCCCGTTTGGGATGGCCTCTTTTCTTCCCAGCTGAAATTCAGTGTACGCTGCTCAAACTTTAAAATGCCTCGTATTGGCTACAAATTTCAGATTCCCAACTTCAGCAGCTAGAATTAGAAACAGATCATATGCAGGAAATTAATGCAGTCAGCCAATAAATTATGGAGCAACAGTTGCCATAAGTACTGTGGTATTTGTATTCTGTCAGTTCAGGGATACTTGTTGTGTTTTGCTAAACATCACTCAGCTAACATCTGTATAAACAGTGAGAATACAGCACAGACCTTGAAGAAGCAAATCAGCCCAAAGGAGGCTTTGCTGAAGGAGTTTGCCTGGTTTCACAAGCTAGAAAAGAGGGGAGGGGGGAAGGAGAGGGGGAAACGAGAAAGTAAATACATTATGTACAATGCTGTTCATATTAAAATCACTTAATTTGTATTTTAGATTTAGGGGCAAAAACATGTTGTAATGATGAACAGCAGCATTTGAGAAATGTATATTTTTTATTTTCGGAGACAGTAGCCGTTTGTCATTTTTATCTGTGCGACTTGTAGACTTGATTGGATTTATTATGTATGCTGCATGTTTATGGCGTTTTTATTGTATGCTGTTAATTTGTTGTAACTGCTGCCACTTTCTTGCCAAGGACCCCTTGAAAGCAAGTATGTGTCAACAGTTACCTTCCAGTTTAATAAACTTAATGCTACTTCTCTTAAGTTTGGTAGAGGCCATGGGTGCACTGTGTTCATGGTGAGCTTTTTAACTCTGTCGTAGCTGAAGAAAGTTGATGCAACTCAGGCACAGTCCTGCAGCATGTGTGTTTGAAGTTAAAACACTGTCTTTCATTATCTTTATGTTTTAATATGATAAAGCAATGGTAGTCTACAGTTATGGTCACTGTAGTCTATGCCAAAGAGAGAAAAAGGAAGAAATATCTCATGCTTGTCTTGAGCAAGCAGGTCAATTGGCTTTTAAAATCAAATATGAAAGGACTTTTAAATATGATGCTAACGGTGAAAAATTAGATGATAACCTTTTTATATTTTTGAAACCCAGAAACATTGATAAGTTATCCAAACAGGATTAAAATGTAGTTATTGGTAATAAAGCTGAACATATTTATATGATGACGATTAAGCAAGATAAGACTTCATTTTTCTGGGAAAGATGCAAAGACAAAAATAATCCTGAGAAAAAAATAATGTGCTGTGGATATATATTTAAGGCACAACTGGAGGTAGAATTAAAACAGTGGATTAAAGGTGCTTTGTGGTAAAATAGTGGGTAAAGTTGATACATTTCATTTTTATTCTGTTTAATTTATTTGACATTATGATTGCCTGCCGATGAATCTCACTGATGATGCCTATTCGGTGAGGTCAGCTGTGTTATTAACTTTCTCAATAATGAGGTGGAAACATGCATGGGAGAATGAGCCAAGGGATCTTCAGACTGTATGGAAACTGCTATACACTACTTCTTTTGTTGTGACATGGGAGTGTGGTTCTCAAGCCTATGCTATAGAGCAGTGTGTGGTGTGTAACCTCGAGAAGGGGTGCTCTTGGTGAGGTATGGGGTACTTCTCGCCATGAGCACTGTGATGTGGTAGGACCAGGTTTGTAAGATGGCTGAATTCTAACATCCATGAAAGTCGTCATAAACTAGAATAAATCACGCTGGAAGACAGTGCAGTCTTAGTGTGTACGGCTGCAATGTCTCTTCAAAATTTGCAGATCGTATCTTGTCCTGCAAGAGCCCTGCATTGAAATCCTCCTCTCCTGGAAAGGTCATGCAGGTTTTGCTTTTGGCGTTGATGAAACCTGCCTGTTTTCGTGTCTAAAGACTGGTATGCTCAACAGTACCATACAAGGCAAACTGAGATTTTGTTCAACTTGTTTCATATGTGATATGAACTGGGTTTTGTTAGCTCTGCCCATGTTTTATCTCAGTGTTATTGTATTCACCTCCCGTTCCACCTTGCCCATCACCGGGTACATATTTCATATTGTAATGGTTGCCCATATGCATACTTGGAAATAGCACCTGCTTTTTCCAGAGTCACAGTACTATCGAGGGAGATACCTGATTTGTAATGCTGGTTATATTAAAAGCTGATGTAACGCTGATGGGCTATATAGTGCAGATTCAGAAAGAGAAAAAACCCTAATTGAGTGATTTTGATACACGTTAAAAATATCCTATATTGCTAATATGTGCATTTGCACTAGCACACGTGTGTGTGCATGCATGCCCTCTGCCATACTTTTACTAAGTTTTCTGCACTCGTATATGAAGGGTGGAATTTCACCTGTAACAATGTAGGAGACTGACGTTTTTTTCTCCTTTCTTGCTTTTTTTGGTCCATTTCCTTTAGCAATAGTTGTAGTTCTGATAATTATAGGCAGTCTTCTTGAGCACTATTCAATAAAAGATGTGTTCTGCATTTATAGTGTGGTGTGCTTCGATGAATCGGGGTGCAGACAGAAACACAATTCGTTGACTAAACAGATTACAAGAAATAGTTTATCTGAAGAGGGGATGTTCCTGGTGGGATGAGAGGACCTGAATCTGCTCAGCTTTAAAACATTGGGCTGTAATGTCTCCCTCTGCCCTGGTACGTACAGAAGAGTTAGGGCCTGACTTTGTACTTTGCTGGTTTGTATTGCAGTAGAAAAAAATACTTGTACAGTGCTGCGATTGCTTCCCCAGTTAAGTTATATTTTATGTGTAGGTGACTTGCTACATACCTGGCTTCTTCCACGTGTAATTTCATGATTTGGGTTGGCAGGAATGCACCTTTTGAGTCTTTAGAAACGTCAAGTTGCATAGGGTCCAGTCCGGAGCCCATTGGGTGGAGGGAGCTGAAGCACCACCTTGCACTGGGTGAGCTAGCGATCAAACCCACACAGTTTAAAATGGGTTTTTGCTCTTGGCTTGATCCTGCGAATCTGCGAAGGGATGCTTCCTCCTCCTGAGCTCTGTCTGGGCATTTGGGGTCCCTGTGCATCAGTGGTGCGGGTGCCTGCTCATGGCGATCATCTCTCCATTCCCCTGGTGCCAGACTCTACCAGGGGCTAATTCTCTGCTTCATGAGATGTTACACTGCCAAACCCAACCCAGAACAGATAAACTGAGAAAATAGGTCTCATGTAAAACATACAACTAACAAACATTGTTTGTTTAGTGCTTCCCCACCCTCATGTTTAATTGTATAAATTAAATGTCGCGTCAGTCTGCCTGAGGTGTTGGCATCCTATTCAAATTTCAATTACCACCATTAAAGTATATTTACGCAGCGCACAAATATAGGGAGAGCGTATTTATAGCAATCTTTTATTGCTAGTTACGTCCTAGAAAAATAACACTGAAGTGCTGAATCGCTAAGTTTAAGCAAGTTTTAAGTTGAAGGAAAATTTCTTTTCTCAGGTGGTACAAGTCCTAGGCGGAATGAAACAGCAATGAATTGTATCACCGCTCAGCTCATGTCTGTGTGGCTGTACAGCAGTAATAATATATTGTTACTGGAACGACCTAAATAATTAATTGTAAGAAAACAACATAGTTAAGGCTCAGGAGGGGAGCAAAGGGGAGAGGTGCAAGACTGAATTTTCTCACTGCCTGAAAACACCATTTGCAATGATTTAGCAAAACTCTCTTTAGCTACTGCTAGGAAGAATATAATTGAACGGAGGCTGAAACTATAATTCTGAAAGAATAAGCTTTTCTGTGTATCAAACACTTCATACAGTAAAACAATGCTATACCTGATGAATAATTAAAGCAGTAAAAAAAAAAAGTATCCATGTATAATTGAATTATATGTGTGAAGCATTTTTACCCTTATGAAAGAAAAAAATGTTAGGAATGACTTTTGTTTTCATCTCCATTCATTATAAGAGAAGCTCTTTCTGTAAAATATGAAGTGTTGTCGAGCTCCGTGAACTTCTTGGTCGCTTTCTGGGATTGTCCTACATGACCCTTAAAGTGTTGGTGATAGATTCAAGTATGGTGGTGTTTTGTTTTCATTTTTTTCTTCTTTTTTTTAATCTAAAGCAATGGATAAAAATCTTTAAGAAGAGGAGAGAGTGCAGATGGACTGCTTCCTTGTGTATACAAGACAGGGTTTGTGAGAGAAGATTAAAAGATTTCAGTATTTCGTATAATGAGAAAATAGTGTTAATTTTTAAATTTATGTGAGTGTAGGTGAAGTTTTAGTAGTATTACAGTCGCTCTAAAGTATTCTTTTCTTCCTTACTCTCTTATGTGAATGTGTTATAAATAAGATTTTCTAAGTCTTGCTAAGATAGAAGCTTTTCCAGCTTGCCTCTTCAAGGACAATGAATGTCTTGCCTCCACCATCCAATGACCTCACGATGCTCTTGAGGCTCTTGCACCAGCAGTGCAAGTGCATCTGGACCCAGAGGTAGGTGTTGACATTATCTCCAGCATCTTGGACTTGTGATTACTGTGACCAGTGTGTTTGTGTCGGACTTGTGGGGAGCTCAGGTTCACCAGCATGGTGGTTTTATGGGTGTCCTGCAGATATCGGGTGTTTCTTTCTCTCGCAACAGGAGCATCAGCTGGGAAGGGTCTTTCAACTCATCCAATCCCAGCCCTTTGTTGTGCTCTTGCATCCAGCGCTGCTGCACCTTGATGGCTTTCCCTGTCCAAGTAAGAGGTTGGCAGCTGCTCTGCTCAACCAAGAGCCAAGACTTTCTAGCCTGCTGAATCGTTCAGATGTGTATGCTTCACAGAAAGCACTCTTTTCTTTCGTTATTCTATTTTTCTTTTTCCCCAGTTCAGTCAAATGTTGGGTTTTGTTTCTCACCTCCACATAATAAAATCAAAACTATTAGTAATAGAAGAACCTGTAGAAAGGAGAGGTTTTTCCTCCTGTCTGCCACTTCACGCTTGGGTGTGAAAGGAACCAGGATCACATTTCTCCTGGCAGGTGCTTTGCTGGGGTCCTGAGTGCGGGGAGCGAGGAAGGGGAGGGTGTGTGAGGGTGAGGAGGGGGCACCCTGGATGTGGCTCGGTCACATTGATGAAATCTGTGGTGGTGCTGCATCAGTTCATGGGGCAGGGAGGTCACTAGCTGCAGCTGGGTAATGAGCCCTGCTGGTACCCCACTGCGACATCCAAGGGTGCCCTAAACAAGGACTCTTGTGAAACAGGTAAGGAAACTGCTGAAAAAACGTCGTTGTGGATTATTTTTAGCCCATCTTCTCACGAGTGTGTATATCCCAATGTGAGTCTTGTCCTCTGCAGCAGAGGAATGAGCGCTATGAAGTGGGTTGCATCTGGTTAAGAAGAAATAGGTTAACGTTCTCCTAAGGGCTTCTTTGGGTGCCTTATTCCTTTGAAAATGCTTTTCTAAATTTCTTTGAATTAAGGGTGGGAGGAGATTTGTTTAGCCTTGATACTCCTTGGTAGTTGTCGTGCAAGACTTCATTTTTGTTTGGGATGTTTTAATAGTTCCTGGTGTATGTAGTGGTTACTGCAATGGAAATCTCTAGTGCAAAGGCAGAGCTACTTAAAAATACCTTCAGCCAGCAGGTCCTTGCTCGCAATGAAGATTATTTCAGAATAGTGTCTGGGTTTTCTTGTTAAAAGGTTACTGAAGATACGGTCCATAAGAATAAGTGTAGGAAAATCTTAAATATGGCATTACAGACTGGATACCTTTGCTTCTAAATCACTTGGGTTTGGTATGTGGATGCTTTGTTAATCTGTCTGTGCAAACAGATTTACATTGCATTTGAGATTATTTCAAACCGTAAACTGTTTAGGTCACCCTAATGTAAAAACAGCAGTAGTAGAAATCCAAGCTGGAAGCAGGGATTAATCCTGCTGCTTGCTAAGTCAGGGAAGGTCTTGGTAGAACCAGTGAAGGTTTCTGGTTTGGTTTTGGGCTTCAGTCAAGAATGTGTTTTTATTTTCTATAGGCCCAAGTACATGGTCTGAATGTGTTCTGTATTTAGGATCGTTTTTGCAATTTAATGCTAATAATATTTACAATATGTAGGAGTATTATTGGTATTTAATGCTCATAATATTTACAATATTTACATTGTTCCTCTGAGTTTATATTTAGCTTTGCGTGTGGGTCTTTAACTTCTCCTTTACGTCATTGCATGCTCAGATGGCTTCATCTAGAGACAAAGTAATCAGAGCATTTAAAGTGATTGAAAATTTTTGAACATCTTCTCAGTGGTGCTGCTGGTTTTCATTGTCCAAGAGCCATGCAACCCTTCATTCCATGTTGATGTACCTGACAAGTTGAAGGGGAATTTCTGAAAACAGTTTTCAAGGATATTTTATTCTTGAGCTGTAAGCAAACATTGACATCAAAGTCTCAGGCTTTTCTAGCTGAGGTGTTAAAGATCTCTACAAAGTTCTGTACTGTTTCTGGAAGATGTTGCTAACTTTCTTTAATTAGTTTTTAGCATTCTCTGGTCCTGCTATTTGGGCAGTGTAGCTGAAGGTCAGTCCATACACTTTCTAGATAGCACAACAGGCACATTTGGGAGCTTTCCACCCCTTTCTTTTTTTTTTATTAGGAGAACAGCTCACTAAGCAGACGTATGTTTTAATGATAGCAAACTAAATTTACACATTGTACAGTGGTGTTTTGCTACATTAATTACCTTGTCAAATGTAATAGGTATTTACCACATCAAATCACCTTCATATTACATGGAGGCATAACTTGCTAAATTATTTTAAAAAAAACCAAACAAACAAAATCCCAAAAGCCCAAGGGCAACATCACCACAAACCTGTCTCTTTCTCTTCTAAAATAAAACACTTTTGTGTATGAAGGCAGGAGCCTCACTAACCTCAGCCAGCATCTGCTTTGGGTTATGGCAAAATCTCCTCCATGCCCCCCAGCGCGATGTTTGTTCTGGGGCTGGTCACTTGGTACCACTGGGAAAACTAAAAAGCAGAAGAGTTTGGTCAGGGAGGAGAGAGCCTATCGATATTTTGACTCTTTAAATGTGTTTGGTGTCTTTTGTCTGGTGGTGACAGAATAAGGATGAAAAGAGGTGGCAAATTGAGGGGATGCCTCTTGAAGAGGCATCAAGAAGATGATTCTTTTGCCAGTATCTCGTCCTCTTACTCACCTCACAAACACACACTTTAGTCCTTTTTTCTGCAGGGTATCTCTGTCAGATTTCACAAGACCAGTAATCACCAGTTCCCTTCTTCACAGCTTCCTTATTCAGATAAAGCAAACTGTCCTGCTCTTCTGTCTCGTTGACATCTTGCAGTTGTACTTTGCCTCCTTCACTGGGCTGTGATCTGGCAGTTGGTGCCTGGAAGGACAAGCAGAGGGTGGCAAGTGATTCCTGATTGTTTGAATCAGTGCAGTGAAACCATTACTTATTTTATTTTACCTAGTGATTTATGCCTAGCCTGAAGCTAGTCTTTTGAGTGAATTCATACGTAGATTTTTGCCCAGTCTAGGCCACGCTGGAAGAAGCACTTCTTCCATGTGACCAACCGTAGTACGTACATGGAGGAAGAAAAATAGTAAACCTTGGTTATGCTTTCTTATCCAATAGTTAGCTAAATGGCATTTCTGATAAAACTCTGCAATAAATTTGTGAAACTAGTTTAGTGCTTTTATGTGCAGAGAGCATGTGTCACAGAGGTTCCCACAGGGACCAGTAGCTGAGTGATGCAAGTCCTTGTCTTTTCTTGCCATAGCAGAAAAAGGAGGTGGGGGAAAGGAGGGGAAAGGCTGCTTTAAAGTGTAGTTGTGAGGGAGTAGAGAGACATGGAAGGTTGAACTAGTGGGAACCGAGAGGACCTTTCCTAAACCATGTGTTTACTTTGATCCCAATTAATTATGGTCCTGACACTCTTTTTACCAACCCATACAATGTCACCAGTTTTAAAGACCTAAGTCCAGTCTTCCCACGTGTTTCATAAAGTTCAGTTAACAGCTCCCTTTGCAGATGTTATAATGCTTAAGATCCTCCTCACTTTGCCTTCTTTGAGACCTAAGGAGGGTCTTCAAGGTGGGTCAAGCTGGCCACAGAGAGCCCCTGCCCATGGCCCAGGGTGCCATGTTGTGCCGATCCAGCCATCTTGTGTGGAAGCTTTGCCAGAGCACCAGGATCGGGGAGGTTTGTGACCTGAATCTGTCCTGAGGGCCGTTCCTTGTCCTGACAGAGGGTGAGTCTCTCCTCTGTTCATGCTCTTGTAGGGAACGGCATCCTTTGTGCCTCACCTACTTCTGAGTCATCTTCAGCAGCAGAGAGAGATGGCAGGGGAAGGAGAGGACTTCCTTGCCGGTGCTCCTGGCTGCCCAGGCTGGCCTCGGACCCTCACCGCCGCTTCTCACTAGCCTTGGGGTGGACCCCTGCCGTCTGCAGTGGGACCCATCGAGATTGCAGGGCTGCTGCCATCCTCCAGCTGCAGTCCCGGGGGGACAGCAGCAGGGCTCCTGCCTCCTTTTCTGAAGTTGTGGGTGAGATTTTTTTTTTTGTAATTCTTTGGTGGTTGCTGCTTCCTCTTGCCCAAGATTTCTTAGCCAGCGCTCAGGGAGAACTTGCCTTAAACAAGAAGTGTAACCGAATCCATTGCAAATTAGCAGTTAAACTGACAGAAGGACGTTGGAGTTTTTAGTTGTTGCGTTTTAAAGTTGGCCAAGTCATGCTGTGGATATAAAAGGATCATTCTTCACACTCCGGCATGCTGGGCGAGGAGGCTACCGCAGTGTGTCCACACAACGTGGTTGAACATGGCATAATCTGGTTTGAAATAAACTTGATGACTCTCTTCTCCTCCTGTCTGAATTAATATTGAGGGTTTATGAGAACAGAGTGCAAAGTGCATTGAGTCTTCATTTTTCCAACAGCTGGCACATAGAGATGCTGTTGTTCAGGAGAAGGCCACTCACCAATCCATCGCCAGCCATGTGGAAAATGTTAGCGGTGCCGTATCTTGGATACAGTACCTCTATTTTGCAAAGAGATGAACACTGTTAAGTGTATCTTTTTGTGGGAGCTGAGCCTCCGTTTATGATTGTGGGATTTCTTCTTTTTTTTTTTTTTTTTGATCTTTTCTTTCCTGCTGGGTGCTGACTGAGGTATTTCTGGGGTAGGTGCCAGGGTTGTTCTCTTGCTAATGATTCATGTGCCCTTCGCATGTTGCGCTGCAAAATGACATGTAACAGCGTGTACCCAGTATTTACGTTACATCAGTTTGGCTCTCCAAACACGCGCTTTCGCTTTCATCTCGGAAGTTGTGCCGCTCCAATAGATTTGTGGCGCTGCAGTTGGTAAAAGCTATTCGAACATTAATTTCTGGAATATCTGGGGCCACGAGCAAAGTGCCCGGTGCTCTGCTGCGTCATGGTTTCTAAAAGTAGCACGTGCTGCTGGGGGATCTGCAGTGCTTTGCAAAGGAACCCTGGTGCCGGACGGGTGGGATGTGTGGGTGCTTGGCTCTGAGCGTGATGGGCATGACCTGCTGCTCTGTGATGCTGCACAGCAGTCCCTTTGCTGTGAAAAAGGGGTGATGAACCATAACTACGTGAGAACAGTAGGCATCAGCCACCATGTAAATGAAACGCCTCCTAAACAGAGATGGTTATCTGTGCAAGTCAGCGATAAGCATGCTGATGAGGAGCCAGGAGAGTGAAGACAGGGGGAGGAGGCAGAGCCCCAGCCCCGTGCAGATGGGCTGAGAGGTTCAGCCCTGCGCCCCGCTCAGGTCTGTGCTGTGGGATCCCCCCAACTGTACAGTGCCAATACATTCCTAATATAGCTGTGGCTTTTCCAGCGCAGATACGGCATAGGAGGGGAGACCACCGATCGAATTCCTGTAGACCACTAGAGAGCTATTAACCGGTAATGGCTTTCAAACTGTCCTGGGGTGGTGGTGGAGCGCGTGTCTCCTTCACCTTTGTGTATAACACTTTCGAGTTTATTACGTTTTTCTAAATGACTCAGTAGCGTGTGCTAGGCTTTGGGTGGCCCACTTGAAACACTCTTAGAAGGGTTTGCTTTTCAGAAAGAGCTAAGTGTTATCCTTAGAGATTCAGGCTCTTTTACAGGGTAGTAACGTATCTTCAGTTTATATCTTTAACATACGACACATGCCGGTAGGTCCATTGGCCTCTTTGTAGATTGCAATTCTGCACTGCTGCATAGGCTTTTGAAAATTACAGAACTGTACATATAGTATAGATATGAAGCTGAAGTACACTCCATAGTCTGTGCTGGATCAGGACATAAAGCAAGGAATAAATGTTGATTCTGTAAAAAACTGTTCAACTTTTTTACTTTTTTTTTTTTCTTTTTACATTCAGATCATCCAGTGATATGTAGAGTTCATGTTGAGGAATCAGTTCTAACAATAAAATCTAGAAAAAGCAGACACTTTTTTCCAACCTGTGATTTCTCTGGTACAAGTTTCCGTTCTAGAAAATGTTATTTCTTCTAAGAGAAAGAAAAGAAAATACCTTCCGAGCTACCCTTTGTCCACAGAATTTATGCCGTGACTGGTTCAGACAGTAAAACTCCATGAAGATGTATATGTTGTTTGAGAAGTACTATTAAAAATTAATCCAATTTTCTATTCTTCTGGTGTAAATAAATGACAAAAAAACAAGCTTGAAACCAAAATGGCCACTTTCTGGGTTTTATGCAGAATAAAAGGCTGTTTATCCTTTCTGCTTTATTTTAAGCTGCGGTTTTACTATTCAAGAAACAAATTCTAATCAGCCACCGTATCAGACAAATGGGAGCTTTAGTGAGTGGTTCATATGTTGGAAGGGAGCACTAAGATTCTCATTATAGTGCATGTCTGAATAATTAGTAGGACCACTCTGCACTTTTTTTTGGCAATAAGAAGAAACTTGCTTTTCACTGCAGCGACAGGCTGACAGGAGCATCTAGCAGTTCGGTCATTAGTGTGTGCCTGCCATCAATGTCATGTTACGGTGTCAAATTAGTTAGTGCCCCCTCCGGAGCCAAGCTGGACCTGCAAATTATCCTCCTACATCCCAGGAAACCATGTTTGCTAAACCTCAGATCAAATGGGAACAAATGATTAACATGGCTCATAAATTAACTAGTTTACAGGCTTATAACTTTTTACAAGTAGATAATAAAGACAGAAGTTTTAGGACTGTGGTGTGCTTAGTTCAAAGCTGTGATGCTTTGGGGTTTTTTTCTCTTTGCCTATTTGTTGTGGATAGATTTGCTTTTCTCTTGGGGGGGGGGGGGGGGGGGGGGGCGGAATTGTATACAGCCGAGGAAATAATGTTTAGAAAATCTAGTGTCCTAAAGGAAGAAAATGTAAATCCACTGAAAACAATATAATTAAGTTTGTTATCTCATTGCCCGATAAGTCGCTGACAATAGTCTTTCTTCTTGTAGTGGCAGTTGTTCGTTAATGAGTTCACCAATTAAGTTTGAAAGATTACAGCCTTTGCCAAGAGGATTTATCTGTTAAAAGCATTATATATTTTTGTGATACATTCTTACCATATTGTAAGCCTCTTTGTTAAAGAGGTATAAGACTACCTCTTAAACACATTAAATCCTATTATAGGCCCAAAAATAATTTTACAATCTGTTTACACATTAGCATCTACAAAACTGTAACAAATCTGTCCAGAGATGTCTGTTTTGAGAATAGGATGCTAACAGATAGTGCACTCTCTTGAAGCTGCATTGCCCTTGTGAAACGAGTGCTTTTTTGCTACAGAATAATTGTTTTATAATGTTTTATGACTATGCAAATAATATTCTTTTTATATCTCCCCCTTTTAAATCTCTCCTCAGCTGAGTTTTTCAACCAATGCAGAAATAGTACAGAATTTTTAGTGCTCTTTTACAGCTTTTGGATCTAAAATAAACTAAAAAGAGTAAGTTTTTTGCTTTCTGTATATCTAAGTCTCATTCACCGACAGGCAAGCTACTGCTACCTTTCTTTTGTACCTTCAAGGGGGTGAGTAAGCCTTGATATCAGAGATCAAATCAGCATTTTGGAAAGGGCCTAGCATGCAAAAACATGCAAAATATAGCTATTCATAAGAAAACGGCTGAAAATGCCAGAGGTTATGCTCAGTTTATCTGTCAGCAAATTTAACTTAAAGTAGGTGGTAGTCAATTTAGTAAATACTTTACTAATATTGTAACTGTAAAGAATCATGAATGCAGCCTCAGCATCCTGACCCATGCACGTTTTAATGACTTTGCTAGGGAAACACACGCTGTATTGCAGATTAGCAATAACGTTTAAAATGCAAGTAATTTCTGCAAGAAGGTTTGCTTTGTACACAGTCATATTGAAAAAAAGGAGAGAAAATTGCGCTCTTTGGTTAATCCTGGGAAAGAAAACTTTTTTTGTTGTTGGTTATATATCCAGTGCATTTGTGCAAATCCTGTTCTGAGTAATACTCATGTACATCTGTTAACTTTATCAGGGATACTACTATGACATTAATTTTTCTGAAGTTTCAGTGCCTGTTTGCTACGTCCTCCCCTTCACCATCCAGTGTGCTCATTAGTCTTTTACGTGCAACTGAAGAAAGGGGCAAGAGTGATTTCACACATCAGAGTTGCTTTAAAGTTCGTTAATCTGAATTCCCTGTTGCCACACGCCTGCAGACCCACTCCTAGCACAACACCCTCTCCCTCCAGCGGATGCCCCAGCCTCCAGCACCAGAGCAGCACAGGCAGGGCAGCAGCACCTTGTTGGTTTTGGTTTTTTTTTTTTAAGCCCAATATTTCCCTGCCATTTTGCCTTTCCCTGTGAAGTTGGGGCCCTAGGTAGCACATTCCCCCTGGACAGTTTCCCAACCCCTCTTAGGAAACGGTGAGGCCAAGGCGAGGATATTTGCTAATATGATTAACCAAACACATTCTCTGCGTCCCCAGTTCAATCTTGCCTTAATGATTCTCATCATTTTCTTAAATATAACGTGGCTGCTGTGAGCTGATAGCTCATAGCTGCGCACTTTAATAGATGTGATATATCGCCAAAGCATTACGCCAGATGCCCAGCAGCCCTGTATCAGTGGGGCTGCCCCAGATCTGGTAGCGGGGGCTCTGGTCCACATCACCTTGGAAAAATTAAACCTCTGAGGTTCTAGAAGCAGAGTTAAAGTTGGGACTTTGTATTTAACCAGCCACCTTATTGTGGTTTTGGATATTACAGCATTGGAAATAAGACCACCCACTACCTCACACATGCTGTGTATGCTGCTGCCCTGCACATGGCATTTAGAGAAATAATGAAATTATACCTGTGGGATAGTGCTACTCGGTGCCTGTTTAACAGGACAAAATTACACATCCAGTTGTGAAAAAAGAAGTGTAAATTGAATATACTATGAATTGCTTAATTGTTGAGAAAAACGTAGGAGGTTTTGTCGTGGCTTTGGCCGTTGTCAGAATCAAACTTATGGTACTTCTTGAATAATTTAGTGCTTTCTTTTCCCCCCCTTAGTGCAGTTGGTACCTTGTGAGAAACACTGCTGGATGTTTCTGTGTGTTTTTGATAACTGGAGGTTGATCTGGAGCGCAGTGGGGTTATGCCCATCACATGGGTGGCTGTTGAGCTGTGTCCCAGACAGCCCTACTCAGTCTGCAATTTCTGAGGATGCTGCTGTAGTCCCAAATCAGACTTTCCCATCAGTTCCAAACCCCCTTAACTTCTTCTGTCTTTGCTCCCTTCCTTACCTTCACCCAACCACATAATTGCTTTATATTGCTTTAACACACCAATCTGTGAAACTGCTCCATTTTCTCGGTTATTGGGCTATTTTCCTTGTTCTTTTGCGATAGAAATCCTTAGAGATTGTGTCTTTTGCACAATAGCAGATTTATGTTTAAGGAGACTGCCAGTCCTTGGAGAATGGGAAGTCTCATGTCTTTATCCTCAGATGATGATACTGAAGAGAGGATTTCTAGTACCAGTAGGCTTGGATGTAGGCATGTGAAAATGATGCCAAAAGCCTATTTGATCTAAATACATGTATTCACAAGTGGGGGGAAAAAAATGCTGATTCTGATATTGAGCACTGCAGTCTGCTTTGTGTTCTAACCTAAGTGTAGCAAGCTGGCTTAAATCGTCAAATATTTTTGAACTCTGCATGGAGGCGGCTGTTGTCTTACAGAGTGAAGGGAAAGCTGACATGTACTGGCATGCTCAGAGCAGACTTTATAGCACTGAATAAGGATCACATCGTATTTAAATCACAACAGGACAAACCACCCAACCTTGCCTACCCTTGGGAGTGGGGAACACCCCTGGCACTTCCTTTTGGGGTGGGAAAGCTCCCTTCCAGATACGTCCCAGGTACTGATAAGGAACTTGGAAGCTTTAGTTAAACTGAGTTAATCAGGTTTGTTTTCATTTTTACGGTACATGTTGATGTGTTTGCAGTGACACCCTCTACTATTTTTTCTTTCCGTGCTGTTTAAAAATAAAACCCAAGAAAACAATGTCCTGTTTGCAGTGAACAGGAGCTTTAGGGTACAGCATGGAAAATGAGTTAGAATTTCTGTCTTGAGAAAAGCATACAAATTTTGTGCTGTGAATTTTTTGATTCTGAATGATCAGGTTCTGTTTTTATTAAAGCAAAATACATATATTGTACAAGAGTAAGTGTTATGTTTATAAACACTTCCCTGGCTCTGCAAGCTCTTGTTCACCTCACAAAAAAACCTGTTCGTGCTGCAATAAAAATACATACATTTAATTCTTAAGCAGCGAGTTAGTGCATTTTACTTTTAATTTACAAAGAAAGTTTGGATTAACAGAAACCTGTGGTTCCTTTCAAGGCAGCTGCATGAATTTATACAGAAAATACAAATGGGCACAAGGAATAAACTCCTTAAGCCTGGAAAGGGCTCTGCTCAGGATCCCTATATTGGGATACCTCATTCAGAGATGTTACAGTGTGAGCACTGAATTTTCCTGTGCCTTTTGGTTTCCTTGGACCAGTTTCACCTCTGCTTTTGGGAAGTTAAAGATACAGCAAATGTGTCCGAAACTTCTTTGAGGGCAATGATCCAGGTTTGAGACTGCAGGCAGGCATGCTTGCTAGTTATGTAATGGATAATTAATCCACTTGTTTGAAAATAGTATCTCTATGTGAACATCCATGGGAAGGGTTAAGGGCAATTCAGTAAGGTTTCAGGTTTGATGGCCTTCGTGCTGGTGTGGGCTCGGCAGCCCTGTGCAGAAGGCTTCATTTCTGCTGGTGTTGACACAGCTCGTGCAGGTCAGGATCAGAGCTGGCCATGACCCAGCTGCTATTTCAGGGGTAGGGTGAGGGAAGGGCACGTTCTGGACTGAGCCCTCTCCCCTCCCCGTGCTCCCCAGCTGTGTTTGGCTAGGGTGGCAGCAAAGGTGCAGGTGGGCATGAAGGGGATGCTTTGTGCCATCGGAAAGCGGTGTGGTGTCCCCAGGCAGTGGGTGGGATCCAAGGTGGCTGAGCAGCCCCTGGCCAGCTCCCTGTGCTGACGGTTACGCATTTTCCAAAGAGCTGGTGGCAAACCTTCAGCTGCTGGCAAGCTCGCGTGCTGCCTTCACCACTAGCTTTGGTCTGACCACAGGCATGAAGAAAATGGAGGTCGAGGATGAGCCAACAGCTGGAGAAACCTTGGGTAATCCTTCTGTAACCATGGGCAGGAGTATGCTGCCCATGATTTGTGAATTCATCTGCTATGAAAACATCCTTGGTGTGACTGTACCTATATTAATGCAGGGATGCGCTTTCTAAGCCAAAGAGTTAGTGTGACTTTTGATGGGCTCAACTGAATGAGTACAAAGGTTATGAAGAAGCAAACCCTCTGCTAAATTGAACATCTCGACTGAATAATCTTTCAGTGGGCACGCAGGACTTGGACAGCCAGCAGCAAGGGAGCCCGTACCAAAAATTTCAGGCTAACTTACTTTGGGTTAGCTGGTATGACAAAATGATGAATGCTGAGGTTTTGCGATGCAGCAATTGCACGAATGTTGAAATGTTAATTGTGTGGGCTCAGCTGCCTCAGGCTGGACATGCCGTCCCTCGTACGCGGCTGCCCTAGCAGCTGCCGACCGAGGGACGGGAGCTTGGCAAAGGTAGTGTGGCTGCCGGGGAGGAGCTGAAGTATGTGCTCAAGGCTGTGTTGCTCCCTGGTAAAAATTGTTTCTAGCTTTCTTTTCTGTTCTTAGTGTGCTAATGTACCCCAGGGCGATCTGTCATTGTTCTACTTGTTTGTGGGCATGACACTCTGCCTTCATGTGCAACGTGAAGAAGCAGTATTACACCGTCCTGTGTGTTTTGAATCAAGCACCTTGACTTTGCAGGTGAATACACGGGGCCATTCAGTGGTGCTGGGAGCGAGAGCTTCCCTTCCCCATCTCTGCAGTGGGAATAGCGTTTTGAACAGAGGTTAGAGGTCATCTGTGTAAAAGCAAATGCAATTTAACGTCAGCTACATGGGATAGTGTTACATGCACTTTTCAGTAGTCTACTGACGATTCCCAGTTTTGAAAATCAAGTCCTGCATAATTTGCCCAAAGAGATGGAGGAGTGGAAGCAGGCTTCAGGCCTCCTGATTTCTCTGCCTTTCCTTCAACCACAAGATCGTGTTTCCCACCAATTCCACACATACAAATCCATGGGTTTGAACACACAAAGTTGGAGACGCAAATTTAGATGCTGTCTTGAGGCACCTTTGGTCCTTTCTTCTGTTGTTTCCCACATTTGGGGCCTTAGGGGAGGTATGATGAGATCTGATTAGCCACAAGTCTGTTAATTATAACTCCTAAATTAGAGCATCAGTGCAGAAGCATCACTTTCTGATTTGGATTAAAAAGCCCTTCATCTCAACAAAGCACAGTCAGTGCAGATTATAGCAGAGTGCACTGAAATATGTTAGATCAAAGCGATGCGTTTCATGTGTGATGCCAAAATGGCTAATGAATTACTTGAGCCTAAGATTTATTACCCAGTACTTACTTATGCTCTTGCAACTTACTACCCAAAGCTATGAATTTATGTGTAAACTCACCTCCTATTTTACCTTTCTGTTCCACCAAAAGGCTGACCTGTATGAGGTATCTAACCCTAAATTTAGTGCAGTCTGGTGTGGTCCTTCCTATGGCTATTAAACTCTGAACTTGGTAGAAGTTCACTTGCAGGGGTGGAACTGGACTTGGAGGCTTCGAACCAGAGAGCTTGTAGTTCCCTGGCTGTGTCTAGTGCTGCCATCCCGACGTGTGTTCACAAAGGAGGGTAAAAAGTAACGTCTCGCTCTCCTCTTTTCTCCCTCTGCTCTGTCCTCCTTCAGCCGCTCTCCCTTTTGGCTCCCTATGTCAAGGGCCTCTCCCAAGATACCTCCAGTTCATTTTTGCTTGTCAAAAGGTCTCCATGTGCCCCCAGGATAACGGGAAGGTGTTGAGGAGCATCGCGCAGAGCTTGCTGAACAGCTTCTGACTATCTCTCTGCTTTTGACAAGACGTTTTGGGGGCTGCAGGCCTATGACATGCACTAAGCTGTGGATGGGGTATTTTTTTTGCTGCTTTTGTGGCTCCTGTGCCAAGGTTATATTGGGTATGAACAAATCCAGGCTTCTGGAAAATGTTTAGGCTGTAGATTTAAGGGCAGAAGATGTTGAGAGATTACACCTGGTTTGTCATGAAGCCATGAAAGAGAGAGGGCCATCCAACAACTGAGATATCAGCACTTCCTCTCATGTCCAGATTTCTATATACCAGGACTCACTAGCCAGTGTTATGGCTTTGTACGTAACAGAGGTTTCCACAGCGGTCTTCAGTGGCAAATTGTCTAAAAACAGGGTAAGGCAAAGCACTTGTATCTACTGGGGTGGAATTCTGACACAAGTAGGTGAAATGGCCTGGCTGTATACAAAGATACAGGAACAACTATTTTTGCCTTCAGGACTTGTTGGGCAGAAAATAACTTGGTCCTACCAAAACTAGGACATCTGGTGCATAAAAGTGTGTAGTGTTTTGTAATGAATTGGAAATGGCATTACTTCAATATATATAATAACATGGAGATAGTGCAGTATGGTGTGAGGAACTTGTGTAGAATATATAAAATGTCATGGTTTTCACATACATTGTGGAAAAGAGAAAATAACTTCAAGTGTAAAGGATATGGAAATTCAGTGAATAAACATCAGTGCATTCGAGGATTTTTCATGCAACAAGCTAGATTTATCTTTCACAGAAAAAAATCTATAAACATCAATGACTGCAGTTACATGAGTAAGTCTGGGTGTGCAAGAAAGCCTATTTTTCAATAGATCTCCATTTCCTTAAATTTAAACAATCGAACATTAGAAGATCTAAGATCTGATTCATTTCTCGTTTGTATCAGTTTCATCCAGGACACCTCCTGAGATTTGAAAAAAGCTGTGCTGTTTAACACCTGGGTAAGCGAAAACCAGGTTCATTTTCCTGTTTGAGATCAACAACATTTCAACAGCATGTTTCTTAACAGGCAAAATGAACTACAACTATTGAAACAGTCAGTTCACTTTGGGCAATAATTTACCAGGGCTGTGCAACTTGTAAACATATTGAGAAATTGCCCTTCCAGATTTAACTAGGGGGGCGGGTTGGAAGTACGAAGGAAATCCAATGTTTCTTGAAAAGATAGGATTTTTCTTTCTTTCTTTTTGAGCAGAAAAGCTCTCATGAAATGCAGGTGCAGCTTTAACTTACATCTAGGCAATGAATGACTCAACAAAGAATATTATCTCCTAATTCAGAAGCAGATGTGATGATCTTACCTTGCCCATTGCATGGGAGAATACATGGAAACCTGGAAGTGCAAGACCACCTTCATGGAATATCACATATTCCAGTATTTTTGTTAGCGCATGTGTTCACAAACTACGTCCACATGGTATAATACCCCAGAGACATATAGTATAACATGATGCAGTTTACTTCTAAGTCAGGCCTCTGTATGGCCTAAAAGCTTTGTAAGAATTTAGCAGCAATATCAAGAAAAACCAATATAAGTGGTCCATTAATGAATAGGTCCTTGAGTGTCAGGAAGCAGACGTTGTTGGAAACTTGGGTAATATTACTGTTGGGTTTTATTAATTAAATATAGCTATTAATATGACCTTGGATTTAAACACAATGACCTCTTTTGTGAGTATGATTAGCAGATGTTTACCATAATTCTTCACTCTGTGAAAAATGCTTGTTGCACCCAATAAAAACAACCATATTTACTTTGCTAAATCAAATATTTGGAACTTGGGTCTTACTTTATATATCATGGCTCCAGTGTCTTAGACTTTCCAAGTTTAAGGTTGAGAGCCCTTGGAGTAACATATGTGGTAGATCTCGGAGTACAATGACCTATTGTATTAGTGAGCACTTTTTTCCCCCTCTTTGGCATTGTATCTTCTACAGTGAAACCAGTGTGCTCTACCAGCCTCTGGATTTTATTTTTACAGAAGTGTGGGGAGAACATTTTTGAATCCACAAGGTTTTCTGTATTTTATCCGTTACTTGCGGGCAACTTCCTTTCCAGTAGAACTGCAGCAATGGAAGCAGGAAACACAATTCCAGTTCTTAAAATAAAGCTGGAAGTTATTTTCCTGTTCAATAGCATCTCACCTAATTTTAGACTTTAAAAAGGCTGTTTCCCAATAATTTTCCTTTTCTCCTACCAAATTCAGAATTTAGAAGTGATAAGTCCCATTAACAATCCAGATCATCCCTGCCAAATGCCACCTGCTGCCCTCAAACTGCAGCAGGTATTTTATATATATATATGAGCGTTGTTTCCTAGCTGCTGGGGTCAGTTTTAGTAGCGGGTCTGCTGCCTGCTTGTCTGCAGTGCCGAAAGGAAATAGCAAGGGAACAAAACTATGCTTTTCTTGGGAAACCACTCCCTTTGGAATGGAGAGATATGGCTTGCCACTTTTATTTTGTTTCCCCCTCCAAAGTAAGCAACAACATTGCAAGGATCAGAGCCAGCAAGAAAAGAATATTATTTAAAAGGCGTCATCTATCTAGCCTGGTGTATTTCAGGAAAAGGAGTCTCCTGCTTCATATTTTAAGGAGTGTAATAAAAATAGCAATCGGTTTAAGAAAGGGGCTGACGGACCGGAGAAAGTGACAGCAGCAGCACGGGGAAATAGTACTCCATTTATCTGAGCAAGCTAGCACATTGATAACACTCCTCTCCACAGTAGGTGCTAGCAAATCAGAGACAATTTGTATCGCCAGTGTGGCAGGTTACTTACATGGTAACAAGTCTCCCCGACATTATTGCAGATCATCATTAGCCAGCTACTGCTGTTTGTTTGCCGTTACCTGCTAAATGATGTTCGTGAGTCATGTTGTATCATTTATGTATCTTGCCCAGTTTAGGGACCTACTGCTTCTGAGAAGACACTCAGCCTGGGATCTCTTCCCTTGCTTCGTTTTACATGGGGGAAAAAAATGACTGGTTGCTGCTTCCCTCTTGCTTAACGTAAGCAAAATGAAGGTTTGTAGCATACGTTTAACAGGCTGTGATGAGTAGCACCAGTGGGCATACGCAGCAAAAAGGGATAGAAGCAATAAGGAAGAAGGATGGGCTGCTCTGCTCGATCCTCAGATCTGGTGTTGGCAGGGGTGTGGGTGTGTAAGGATCCAGATAAGGATTAACGGCTCTAGGTGGGATATCCTGCTTTCTGAAGATCTTTAATCAGTTGCACTGGCATCCTATAAGCACATTTCTTACTTGATTATCTTTCTCGGCGTGTTTCGGTTTCCTTTTCCTTTGTTCAGTGATATTTGTAATTACTGTCTGTTTATTAAAATGTGAGATACTTTTCCGCTCACAACCTGAAGGCTCTTTTTTTATTTTTGCCAGTTTTTAAAGTTTTATTTCGTGATTTTTCTAGCCTTGTTTTCTTTCAGTAGGATATTTCAGCCCTTTACTGAAAATATGGGGTCAGATCGTCACTTTACAAGTCTTTAGAAGCCAATTGCAACATCTCCATTGAAGCCAGTTCATCTCTTGATTTGTAGTTGACAGTATGCCCCATTATATCCATCCTAAATAGTTGCAGGTTAGGTCACTCAAGAGGGAAGGCTATAATTTCGTATGAAAGCACAGTTTAGTGAAACTATGATATCAGCACAACTATTATAAAACATGAAGTGCTTTGTCTTCTCCCTTATAAAATGTGTAATTTCTACCCATTATCAGTATTATTACAAGAGTCCTTGCAGTAAACTTGTCTTTTGATAGGCAGAAACTTGTCTTCGCTAGGAACGAATACAGTGAAGTGTAACTTCTCTTTTAAAGGAAAATAAATAACATGAGTGAAGTTTACTAGAACACAATAAAGCCGTTTCCAGGAAAGCTGCTGCAGAGGCAGGTAGGACATGCTCAAGATTTATACTTGGGGTGAACATGTGCAAGTACCGTAATGATGCTGTAGAGAACATTGGACTAAAATATTTGATCAACAGATATGTCTAAAGAAGATACATGGTTTGGTTTTCTTACTAGCTTTCAGGTTACAGTAAGGCAGTTAAATGAAAGTTCCTTTACACCTATGCACAAATAAATCATCGTGGCTGGGAGAAGGTCAGCTCTAGCACAGCTACTTCTTTCCTAGACAGAGCAAATTTTGACTGCCCACCAATCTGGTGGATTGGTCAGTTTGTGGATTCAGGGACGAGCACCAGGAGAAGGGAGAAGCTGAGAAACGAAAGGTTGGTCTCAACAACATTGTACAACTCACTATGCAGCTGCTACCATGAGAAGGGTTTTAAAACCAAAGCATGGGTTATCCTGGCTAGGTGTGCAATTGTTTTGAACTAATTCAGTCAAGATTCAGGAGATTATAGTGAAATAAAGAAAAAAAAAAAAGGTGGGGGGGAAGATCAATAGAAAGGGTGGAGTAGCTGCTGTGATTAAGAAAAAAGATTACTGTTGATTTATTGATTTGGTCTTTAGCTTGCCATCTAAATCAGGGTGTTGGGGTTTTTTCATTAATGTTACTAATATTTATACTTTAGTACTATGTGCTAATTACAGTAGGTTGTAATTAAGTCTTCAGGCCTGAAAATATTTGGCCCCATGTAGCACAAAGGCTTCGCATTGCACATTACTGGAAAGAGAAACTTAAGTCTGAAAATCTGGTGCAGAGCACAGAAAAAGGCCTGTTCTCTTTTCAGTGCAAGAAGCAGTTTTTGTGGTTGCCCTTCCTGGGAACATCAGAGAAAGATGGTTGTAGAAGCCTGTTGCCTAAGCTTTTGAGTTTTGAGGAATGTCACCCTGGCCAAGCCCATCTTCTCCTGCATCTAGTGAGAAATGTTCTTTAAGCTCACATTGAATCTCTCCTTTTCCCTGCAGAGGACACAGTTTTGGGGCATTTCTGTCTTCAGGCAGCATTTAGCGGTGCTGGTGTCTGTTTGCTGGGTCTGGGACTCCTCCAAGTTAGCACGACACCTTGGTGTAGGGTCTTACTCTGCAACGAGCAGCACAAATTATAGAAGCTCTCAAGGTCTTCCCTTCGGTTTGAGCTGAGAACGGGATAGTTGAAGACTTATTTTTTTTCTGTGTAGAGGGAAACATGAGAACTCATTGTTGTGAAGCGGCAGAACTGAGTCACCGAGGGTTTAGTCAAAGAAGAAACACATCTCATCAGTGTAAACCAGAATAAAAAACGTGCTTTCTTCATTACTCATTATACCACAACGAGAATCAAAATCACTCAAAAATTGTTGTAACAGCTATATGTTGCTTAGATAAAATAGTCTGGAAAAGATAGATTTTTGTGGGAATCGCTTCTGATTTATGCAATGCAATATGCGAAGCCAACTTGCTGTGATTTTTTCCAGTTATGTGCAATTATGTTAGATTTAATCAAAGAATTTTGAATTACTTGCACCATTCCATAGCGCTTGCATGGTACCTCTGGGTGTCACTGAACAAGTTGTGGCCATTTAAGTCTACTGCTCTTGCAAGCCACACAGTGGGAAAATAAATCTTAAAATTCCTGGATGCTTAACTTGTAGAGCTGCACAATGTTCTGAGTTGTTTGCATAAATCCTATTTTTTAAGACAAATTTTAAGCAATTCTATTTTGATTTTACAGTGTAAAAAGATTTGCTGTATGGTTTACTGGGGGGTGGGGGGCTGAGTTTAACCTATTGTGTCAAACCCAGTCCTTCAACTTCCTCTCCTGCTTCCATATGGGTAGCCAATGTGGTCGAGAATTGGTCTTGAAATCAGTGTGGTATAACACATCGCAGCACATACTGCCCTGCTTCAAAAAACGTGCTGTGCTGCCCCGCCCGCCAGCCCGTGGGACAGAGCTGCATCACCCTTATGGTCCACAAGTGATGGAGACACCAGACTTTGGCTGGTTGGGATCACAGGGACAAGTTGATACGTGTGTTGGCTGTCAGCTCTTCAGAGCAGCTGAAGCTTTGAGGATGGGTGTGAGCACAGGGGAGTAGTTTGGTAGCCACGTCTTCATCCGTGAACCCCACCTTGCTGGCCTCTGCAATGGGATTTTTCACCCATGGAGCTGCAGCAAGTGTGTTGCCCCTCTTTTTTTCTCTGTTCGGTCACTCACAAGCTGCACTTCAATAATATTAGAGGGAGGGATTTATGAGTTTCTCCTGTTTAAGAAGGTTTAATTGGTTCCTGTAACATAGCACATTTTAAATATAGGAAAAGCACAGAATGGCTCCTGAGGAAAACAGCCAGCTCAAAGGGAAGTGCCCTTCTTGGTGTGAACCTGTGGGTAGGGCAACAAGTATAACATGAAAAGATCTTGGCCAGTTCTTTCTGCAAAAGGCAAAACCATGTTGCCTGCATTGGTCTGTGCTGGGGTCAGCCCTGGCAAGCCCTCCAACGTTGTGTTGGTGCAATGGCCAAAGCTCTTTTAGCAGACCGGGCATCGGGGACTGAGGAAGTTTCGCAGCCTCTGAGTGGTCAAATTATAGAAACACATTTTATGCTGTTTTTTGGAAAGACCCTCGGTGCACCATCAGTTCAACACATTTGGACTTCAAATTTAGTTAATCTTGCAATGGTTGTGAGAGAAATGGACTCCTTTTAGTGCATCCATGTCTTAAAAAGGACAATAATTGATATGTAACCATACAAAATAAATAGCTATCTAAAATGAGCTTCCCCCTTTCCTCCCAGTAAAAGCAATAGAGCCTATAAAATTTATTATTTTTGTCAATCTTTGCCTGCTGTCTTCCAGCTGCTGAAAAAGTGGCTTTGCATTCGCAGAGCTTGGTGCACAAATAAAGGAGTAACTAAAAGGGCTTGCTGACGCAAGCATCGCGAGGTATGCGCAACATGTGAGTGGGAAACCGGTCACATCGGCAAACAAAGCGATGTGCCGCCTTGAGTGTCCCAGGCAAACCTGGGAGGGATGGAAAGCAGTAGTGATTTTTTTTTCTTTTTTAATGTGAATGTTTTTAAAACATTGCTGGCTGTTAGTGTCAACAAAGAAGTACAGAGGAAGAAAAGCAGAAATATATGCGTGACTGAAAAGGTGCATCAGAATACAGTAATTATATAAGCTTTATTTTTGTTGCCTTTGATGCCAGTGTAAGTACATGAAAACTAATGCACTGCAGAGGACAGGTTTGTGGTTGAAATACACTTGATAGATTTTGACAAATTAAACAGTTGTAAAGATGTTTGGAAGTTTTCCAGATCTTTACTGTTATTTATGTCACTGAACTAAAAAAATCAGTGGTTAATTTGCAGTTCTTATAATTTTTATGATACTTATGTTGTTGTAAATTTAGCAGCGTGCGGCATCAACTCAGCGGGATACATTTTATGTTGTCAGCTACCTTTTGACATCATAATAGATTTCAGTTGCCAAAGCTTCAGGGAAAGAGAGAGAATAAAATGTAACAGCATGCTGCGCGGGCGCTTGGATCAAACCCAGGTAGGAGAGGAGCCGGTCTGCGGGGCAGCTGCTGAAGCCAGGCTTGGTCCTTGGGGGACGGTGGGGATGCTCTGGAGTCCTCATGCCCATGGCAATAAATGTGTTTTAAGTGGTAAGGATGGATAAGATGCTGATAGGATTGGGCTCTGTGGTATCGTTGACGGACCTTTGAAGTCTGGGCAGCTGGTTATGTCTGATAAGGGCGGCAGTGCTGAGCTCCTCTGGTCTTGTCCCACCACATGGACCTTCTCCTGACCTTGCATCCCAAGAACGCCCGGCATGGGCTGTGGCTACAGGGCAGCAGGTTGAGATCTGGTCTTCCAGATGTTGTCTGGCTAATGGGTGTCTCAGCGTGCAACCTGGTTTTGGTTACTCCCAAATTATTTCTGCTAGTGACTTTTTCCGTAAGTGGTGGTCCACAGTATGCTTCCTTGTAAATACAAGGTAGAAGGAGGCCACTGACATGCCACGGTCAGATGTGGGGAGCAGCCTTTATCCTGCAGGACGGTGTTGATCAAAAAGAGAAAGCCGAAACAGGACTTTTACAGAGTGCCTCCGATACCTGAATTCATACATTTTTCAGGCTTTTTTAATAGACACTTTTTGCAATATTTTTCTTTTAATAGAGACTCTATTCTCTCTATTTATAGACACTTTTCTTCTATTGTCTCCTATCCTGAGAGAGGCAGAGACATCTTAAGTTTAGGTGGCTTAAAGAAAAGGTGTAGTTGTTTCCCTCTTGGGAGGCTTATTTTAGTGGGTTAAAAATGATGTTTTTAATCTGAGGAGTGAGACCTGTCTCTGGGAACATGTGACACATGAAATGGACTTTTTACAAAGCGTAGCCATGCCCTTCCCATCTTTCGCTTCTTTCAACATTTGCCCTTTGCCTCCTAAGCCTGAAAATGGAAGAATTTATTAACGGTTGTTTCCTCAGTGTTTGTGGCATTAGCCACGTTTCTCAAGGGCGTTTCATGTGCTCTTTCCACTCTAACGGGATTGTCCATTGAGTTCAGCTCTGGCACGTTGGGGATCCATTTGCACAGATAGCTGATTAAGCTGAACCTTCCTCATCCGTAGGTAATCCCAAAAGACGCAAATTGTTAGCGTGAGATTGGTTTTCTAACATTTTTGGGTTTATAATTAAGCGCTTTGTAGTTGTCCTCCACTTCCCTCCTCATTGGAATCTTTAGCCATGCTGACTCCAGCTCTCCCATACCCTTTTTCTTTCTTGATCATCTTTTTCTTTTCTTTTCTTTTCTTTTTCCCTGGAGGTAGTTTTATGTCTGACTCTTTCTCTGGGTATCGCTTCAAAGCTGCACAACTTGGAGTAGATTTTGGGGACAAAGAAAATTCCTGAAAAGAGCATTGCGCTGCTGCTTGTTTTTTCCTGGGTCTTGTTCACCAAGATCACAGTGGCCAACGCTGGAGTGAGCGTGGACACAGCTCTGGGGAAAAGGCATGCATTTACTCTTGACTTACTTTTACTGTCCCTGTCTTCTGGCAAAGGAGAGATTGGAGACAGGAGGACTGAGGGGGTTTCGTTTGCAAATTGATAGTAAATACGATGACGAGGCGATGGTGAGCACCAAGGAGCTGAGCAGGAGCATGGTATTTGCTCAGGCAGCCCTGGCCCCGCACAGACGCCTGCACCACGTTCCTTTGGTGGTCTTCAGGTGGAAGATGCTGCTCTTGTGTGTTGGAAGAACAAGATCAAATTTCCATTTTGCTTCGCAGCAGCAGACTAGTATGTTAGTCTGTGTTCGCTGGCTAGACTTATTCTGGCTAATGTTTGCCAGATTCTTCTATTACATATTAAAATAAGATCTTATGAGTGGGTTTTATTTTTGTGCGTGTTTCAAAAAACTAGGCCAGCCCTAACAAGCACATTTTCGTGTTTTTGTTTTTGCATTTTGTCATTTTACATATTGAAAAATGGAATGCAGAAAAAAAAAAAGCTTGCTAACATCAAAAAGAAATAAAGCTTTGCATTATTCTGCATAAGTGTTAAAATCTGAATGATAGTTTGTATATACAGACTTCGTTTTTTATGGTGTTTCCTTTCCCCACCCAAAGATCACAGATGCTACGATAAAAATTAATGCCCTTTTAGTAAATGCTTTTCTATTCTGAACTTGGTCTAAAGAGGGTCACACAGTGCTTTTGTTACCAATAAATGTGGCAAGATCTAGGTAAAAATAATAGGCAGACATTAATTTGTCGAGGTAGGACCTTCTAAAAGAAAATGCAGAGCATTTCTCCCTCCTTAAATCCAGCTATTTCAATATCATAAAGTTTTTATTTTAACCATCAGGAGAGTAGCCCTGTTTGAAGAATTCAGCGTTAAAAAATGTCTTTGTAAATTGAGATTTTAGGACTACCTATTTGGAGGACGTTCTGTATGATAAATGACCCTTGTAAGACAAAAAAAAAAGTAATTTTGCATGTCTGCTTCCTAGGATGTGTGATAATAATAAATGAACATTTTATATATCATTATATATATATCATGGCAGAACAAAAATCAGAAGATATATTATTCATTATTCTTGTTACTTTATATTTAAAAGGCAAAGGTTTTTGCTTCTTTGCCAAAACAACGGCTACAGAATATATTTGTAATAATCGGCACAAATATGAAGGGTGGAAAAGGTGGAGAGATCTTCGAGATCGTTAGCACTGAAGAAAATAGAGATGCCTTTAATTGTATTCATTTGAACATTAATACATTAATGCTGAGATTTAAGTACCGTTACTATTAAAAATTAAACTGGAGGGGCAGTGTGCAGATCATATGCTTTAGTGTAAGTTGTCAGGTGCAGTGTTTGCATATTTGGCCTGCCATTCCAGCACTAAAATGGATGGTTGAGACCGGATTTGGCTTTCCGAGGGACACTACTTTTACGCCACCCCCCTGGTTTAATTTCTGGCAGTAGCATTCCTTTTCACGGATGCATTTGTGCCACCTGAGCAAAAGCTGCACTGATTAAAATCAGAGGAGGATAAGGAGTAACTTGTTTGCTGTCCTGAAGTCCTCTTGTTCTTCTCCCTGTCCTCCCCCCCTGCGTGTCCACACCTATTTTGCAATATGCAACCCCCTCCGAGCACTGCCTGCGGAACTCGAGTAGCTCTGGCATGTAGATTTCCCAGTGGGAGAACTTGTGTGGATGGTAATTTTAATGAGACCTGATTTAAGCAGTAGAATAGATCCATAAAACTAATACAAGCAGACTTTCAAGAGCTCTACTATTTGTCAGGGCAGTGAATTTTAGAGGTGCATCCATTGGCTTGGTAAAGAATATTATAATCTCGAAAATTTAACCTGTATTAATTCAGAGTGTTTCTATGCAAAGTACTATTGAGAAGTTCTCGAATCCAGGGCAGGCCAAATATAGACTTATTTATTTTTGAGGCTCAACTTTCGTCCAAAAATCATGCTGGAACCACAGGACCTGAAAGCTGTGCTCTATATGAATGAATGCAAAGTCTGTACAAGTGCACACAGCTGTGCCTCTAAGCTGTGACAGACCCTTAGCTTTGCTTTTTTTCCCCTTCATGTAAGGCCACCACTTGGTCCACGCGTATTTCAACCTCTCCCTTGTTGTCACACCCAGTTATATATGGCAGTAACACGGTTTTCTTCTGTCCTGTGGACACAGGCGTTACACCCATCACAGAACCTGAATCCCACTTCAAGTAATACACTTGGTCCGTGGCTTTTATTTTTCATCCCGAAGCTCAGGAGTGTCTCTTGCTGTTGTTGGAAATTGTGTAGTTCTGCTTGGCCTTATTAAACTGTTTTCTTTCCCTCGCTCTCCTCCCCAGCCCCTTCCCTCTGTCCTGTTTGTTGTTTTTTTTCCCCAACTAGCTTTTTTCACCGCAGCTGTCTCAAATGGCAGGGAGAAAGAGAGCAGGTGGGGGCAAACTCAGGGCAGGAGCTCGAGGTGGGAATGGAAAGAGCTGGAGCATGTTGGCGGAGACTGGGGAGACCCAGCAAGCCGCAGAGAACAAGGAGGAAAGAGGGCAAAAGAGCATTGCAGGGGGAGAAATAGTGGAGAAAGCAAGGAGGGAGGGATGGAGGCACAGGGCAAGGAGAGGGAGGCCAGGGATTCAGCGTGCAGGCTGAGCAGGGGGATGCTCTGCGCTGCAGGAGGGGGACCCCAACTCTCCCACCCCCTTCCTGGGCAACCCACCGACTGCACAAACACCAACAGAAAGGAGGTGGCTTCTGCCAGAGCCAGCGGTAGTGGTGACATGCATTTAAACGGGGAAAAAGTTTATTTGCTTTTTCTCGCAGGATATGCTAAGTGATTTTGCAGTTTGAGTGGAGTGGCATTATTGCACTTAGCTCTGCATTTATTAAATAAATTTGTTCTCCAACTCAAGTGTTAAGTGTGTATTATGAAACCTCAGAGCCAATCTTAGTGGTTGCAGTGTGCAAATATTTTTAAAATTATGTAATTAAACAGGGCTTGGGCTGCAATGTCCACTGGAGTGATTTATTAATTGAATGGTTTGATTAAATTTAATGTTATTTTAGTTTATACAGAAAGGCTTGGTATCTGTTTCACAGATAGGGACATCTTGTGGGGCTGTCAGGGATGGTTCAGAGGTCCTTAGGAAGAATCTTTAGCACCCAATTAAATATTAACCAAGAAGATGTGACTCGTTCTTTGTCCCTGAAACTGTGTTTTGACATCTAAGGCTGGTGATAAAAATTTGCTCGGCAGAATCACTTGCAATGCACTCTATTTATCACTAGATTATTTCTAAATTAATCATCCTAAAAATCTTTCCATTCTAATTGTGCTGGGGCTCAGTGCTGTATGATGTGTGTAAATAAAAAATGCCCTTTTAATGTCATGTTAGCTGTATCTAGCCGCTGTTGCAGCCAAACTGTATCTGTTTCGGTAGAATGTCATTTTAAAGGTATTGTGGTTACTGAGCGGCAGCTGTGATTGAAAAGTATGTAAACTAATCTTTAGTTGCTCGTGTCATTTTTATATTCTTATGTCAGAACACAAGAAGGCTGCTTTAAATTTGTCTTTCACTGTGTATTAATTTTCAAGTCTAATTTTTCTTGGGTTAAAGCATATACTGCGTTCTCTACTACACATTACCATTCAGTGCCAAAGTAAATGGCTACTTGTGAAAAAGTACAAAATTAGTTCCTTCTTGATTACTGTAAAATACATATTTATTTTCATAGGGAGAGTTTTTATTACCAGTGCATAAAGTACAATTATCCTGCATGGTATCGGTCACTTAGAAGACGACGTAATCAAGCACTGTATATTTATTACTGTGAAGAGCAGTAAGTTTTAGAGCTGTGCATTGCCTTCCCCAAAACAAGAAGGAAGGTACAAGGGGTTTTGGTTTTTTGTGGGTTTTTTTTTTCTTTTTCTTCTGAGCTTGCCCTATGTGTTGTTCCTGCTCTTTTAAATGCAGACCATTTAAAATTAAATCCTCAGTTAATATGTCTGCATAAGAACTTCTTTGTCTCTTGATGCCCAACCATTGAAAATTAAATGTGGTTGTGGATAAGTATTTATTCATACCATACCTCACACCTGATCTTGTGTCAGTATGACATCATCTTTGCCACAAAGATTTCTAGTGGTTTAAAAATGTTCCGTTGTGAAATAAGTGGGAGAGGTAGAAAAGGGGCAAGGAAGGCAACAAAAATAAACTACTAGTGGGATTTGATGTTTTGCCAATTAAAAACAAAATTTAAAAAATCATATTCTGAGGTCCACATGCTGCCTTTGATCCGTACACAGGACTTCCATTTGTGCCGGTGGCTGTTCAGCCTGCGGAGGGAAGGCTGTATATGACTTAATTTGTATGTTGTGGGAAGTACATTTTCCTAGCATGTGGTCTAGCTTACTTGAAGAATCTGAAATGCGTTATAAATGTAAATGCTGTGTTTAAGTAAAACTTCATTATGTTTTGGTGGTTTCCAAAAATGCACAGGATTTGACCTTAAAGTGTTATTTCAAGGTGTTATGATGTATGAGCTAGACTTTGTAGTCTTCTAAATTAAATCTTTGAACATGTTATTATTGTATTTTGGCATCGGCAAGATGTAGTTCTCAGCTATTTTCTGTCACAGCCTTCATTTTTCTAACAAGAGTAACGAGACAGGGCCAGATTCTTCTGTAAGAGGCGTGCGCGGGATGGGGATTACCCTGCGTTAACCGTGGTGTAACCGAGGACGGGTCTGCCGTTCCCATCCAAGTCCAAGGTCGCGATGACTCCCCGTGCGCGGCTCACCATCAGGATGCAGTCGGTGCTCCCGCAGAAACGTGGGCGCAGCCACCACCCACCACCGCTCCCATTGACCACTGCAGACCCCACGTAGGATGTGGTGAAGGGTTTAGCGTTTGGATCCAAATCTGGTTCATATATAAAAAGGGTTGTGTTTCTGTTTGGAAAATATGAGCCCTTTTTACGTAGCCCAGGTGCGGATTAGCTCTCTAAACCATTCGCCCATTCCTGTGTTTGTGGGAGACCTGTTTTCAATTCTTACAAAGAGGCCGTACAAGTCAAGCCGTAGAAACAGCAGAAGCAATCCAAAAATGGATTTAAAAAAAAAAAAAAAAAAATATTAACAAAGTGTTTGTGATCTCAGGTTGGTAGTCTGGATGTAGGAGCAGACATAACCACTATGCATACGCTTATTTCCAAAGAAAACAGTCGCAGAACATTTCCACCGATGCCATGAGTGCTCAGGGCTTGTATTTCTCCTTCCCTATGTAAGAACTGTACTTTCCCGCTACAGGAGAGCGAGAAGCGCTGCCGGCCACGGGGCACCGTCCACGCCGTGACGTGCATCCCCCCGGGCAGCTCCCAGGCATGGGGCAGGTGCCAGCCAGCCAGACACAGCCACGGGCAGAGGCAGGGTTTGGGCTGGGGTATGTTGTTGCAGAAAAGTCGATTAAGAATAAGAGCTCTGAGTCAGCGCCCGGGGCTGTGGCCGTCGGTCGCCGGAGAGAGACCGTCTTTGAAGTGTTGTTTTTGGTACTGGTTTCATGTCGCGCGCTCGCAGTATGAATCACGATGGTTACGCGGGTGATTTTCCCTCAAGAATGAAGCCAACCCCAAACATTGTCGGGACCGCCCTTTTGGTCACTTGGCATGGCTGTCTTTCTGTCTGTCCGTCCCCGGGGTGGTCTCCCGCTGTGTGCTTGGGGTGGGAGGGGAGAGCAGCCGTGCAGCCCACGCATGTTGGAGGCTTGTCCTCCGTCCGTGGCCAGGAGCTCCCCATTTTCTGCCTCCATGAACAGGCTGGCTCCTGGATGGAGGGCAGCCTGAAATAATTGGCGCAAATAGTCAGAAATCCTAGATGGAAAAGACACGCAGGGTATCCCACTTCTGCATAATTCCTTCCCTGCATCCCGAACAGGGCGATGCTTAGAAATGCATCCAACCTCGAGTTCAAAACGGATCGCTTACCCGTGTTTCTTGAACAGCTAATTTTGCTGGCACATTATTATTCACCCTCTGCTATTTTCACACTGTGACACAAAACTAGAGAGAAGATGAGATTGAAATTTTGACCGGTACGTTATCCTGATACCTGAGACGCCGTGTCGATATGAGAGTGTCTTTACCACAAGGACTTTCTTGGTGGTTTTAGAGATCCCAGTGTGAATAAGTAGAAAAAGCAGAACTAATAGCTCAAGAAGCAAAAATATTTTTTTCTTAAAGAAATTGATTAACATGCAAATATGTACTGTATGCATATTAAATATCATTTCAAAATGTGATGGGCAGGAAGCATAAGTGATGCCATTTGGTTTTGTGGCATCAGTGTGGGTTGATTAAGGGGGTGGGGATAAATTTTGGGGATTATTGATATAGCATGAGTAGAGCCAGATGGTTGTATTACACATCTTTTGTGTTCTTGTTTGCTTCTTAAAGCAGTTGCAGAATTTTGCCCTGGGCAAAATTTACTCTTTGCTTCTATGTTCCCCTGTGAATTTACTTTTGACAAAGTACTTCACAAAGAGGGGAAACGCTGTGCTTTGTGCCCGCAAACTCATCTCTTCCCTTCGCGTTTGTGAAGCCAAGAGCCCTCTACTTAAGAAATATTTTGTAACTTGTGAAATAAATTAGCAGTAGGTGCAAGTTCAGTGCATGTGTGTGTTGTGTATTGCAACCCCTTGGTATGTGATAGTGATTTAGAGAGCATGTAGTTTTTTAAATTTTCCTTGCAGTGTTTTGGAGAAGAAGAAATGGCAACCAGATCATTTTAATGCACTACTTATGTAGTATTCTTCCATTAAATAAATGTTGTCTTAAAGATTAATGAGCTAATTTTTCCACTACTTTTTTTTTTAAAGTTTTGAGAATGTGGTGTACCTGATTCATGTGATCAAAAACACATACTTTGTGGTATTCAGGTTGAGTGGGAGAAGGTTGTGCTAGGTAGGTGGTTCTTCACTGGGTGTTTGTGACATTTGTTGGAACTGCTTATCACCGGAACCTCCAAAATTTACATGTATTTGTTATTTCCCTTTGAAAGCAAATTTTTATTTCCCATAAAAAGACGAGTTTTTGTAAAGGCTTTGTAGGAAAGAATTTATGTCTTACTTGTGCCTCACACCAGTTTTTGTGGGTGTAACTCCATTGACTCAGCTGAGGTTACTCCTAATTTACATCACTGTAGTCCCCTGGATGATGAGGTCCCTCTACATCTAGTAATTGTAGTGGAAACAGTCGTGCTTGTAAATATGTTTTGTCCTCTGCCTTTGTCCCCGTGTGAAACGGTCTGCTTGCAGGAGGCGAGCGGTCTCGCCTCACTCGTGGCTGCAGGACTTTTATTGGGGACCAATTTATGCAGCTGCTGACTCAGTGGCCCCACGCCAGCATCCCCCCTCTGGGCAAAGCTGACCCCCATGTTTTGCCCACGCTGTGAGCAGCAGCTTCGGGCCCTTTTTTCGGAGCTGGTAACGATGAGAAAATGGGGAATGGGCAGCTCTGACCCTATTGAAATCTCTGACTAGTTTAGTTGCAAGACTGAGGCCGAAGCAACTTACTCCTCATAATGATGCCATTGTGCTCATCCTATCTGATCGGTTCTTGAAATGTTTTAGTAAGTCTATCTTACAACATTATAAGAAGATAATCAGCTGCCTTAGAAGGTCCCCATCTGGAGTATAGAGTTCTTTTACTGAAAGATGTTTTGCCTTTCCGAGATAGCTCTCGCATTTCATCATCTGTTGTGCAGAGATGAAGTGCATATGAAAAGTCAGTGACTCTGAATCCATCTGTTGTTATTATTTTCCACTGATAATTGGCTTGAACAATGAAATGTCTGTGTCTGTAGCCTTTGAAACTGTACACCCTGTTTATTTTCTGGAGGTCTTGCTCCACTCTCAGCACCTCCCCCTCCCCCCCTTTTTTTTGTTTTGTTTTATTTTTGGGTTTTTTTTTGTTTCATTTTTTTCTCAAGCTCATAACTAGTGGAGCTTGCATGAAGATGACATCTTTGACTCTGTGCATCAGTATGTGTCACTCAGCATCTAAAGCTTGCCTGCCAATTTTTGTCAGGGTCCTATGTCTGTTCTGTGTGAGTGTAGAGTAGGCTTACAGCAGGAAGGCTGGCAGATCCAGAGTTCATAGATATCCTACCTGAAATGTAGTATTTATTTCGTTTTCTCTATTAAAATATTAATTTAGAGCCCAGTATCTAATACGTATGGAATTAGATACTACCTGTAATTGTATAATATATTCAGTTGCATCCAGTTTTGCACGATGCAGGGTATTAATATTGGATTCCACTAACAGCAGTTCCATTAGCTTGCTCAACCAGTATGAGATATATATGAGCAGGGAGGCATAACTACCAGCCAGAACTGCCAAAACAGTCATTAGAAGCTCCATTGGGATGGACAAAGGCTTTTACACAGTGATATACTGATTAAATTTTGTTCTATGGTTTATTTGCATCAAGGTTAGATCACTATCATCTGTGTGAACCGTATTATCTGACACCTTATTTGGAAGGTCATTTCAATGCAAAAATGGTGAGTGATACAGGGGCTCTAAAATTTCTTGCAGGATTCTTTCGTGGAGGATTTTTATCCTGTTAGGCTTGACTAGCTCGTGTTAGCAATTTTATTGTGCTTTAACGTGGTGAGTTTATCCAAGGAAAAGTAAAAACTCCCTCCATACTGTACGAGTGCTCAGTGGAACTGAACACACTTGATCCGCATTAAAACTGTGAGTTATATCCAGTATCCTTTGAAATAATCTGTGGCACATGCTTGAGAATCCAGTAAATATGTGTTGCATCTTTTAAAGCCCGAATCTTCCTGTGTCTGCCTTCGTGTAAGTGCTCTTTCAGAATGAAATTCCGGTGCCGGACGCAGTCGTGTCGTCCATGTTACGCTGTAGTCTGGAGCACAAGAGAGTAAGGCAGCGGAGTATAATCATATTTGTGTTTCAATGGCAATCATTTAATACTGCAAGTTATTAAAAAATAATTAAATTACCAAAACCAACATGTAGCTTGGACTTACAATAAGAGGTCAATGTGATTTGACTCCTTAAGTTAGGAAGGGACACCGGTGAATTCCAATTGCTTTAAAATTGTGCTGCTTCATTCTATTTCTGGAATGGGAGGATAAACGAGACTGAAAAATAATTTATTTCTCTAGAAGCAAGAGTAAATCACAGTATGTAATTATGTATATTCGATTATAATAATAAATGCTTAGAGGTGCTTGGTGGTTATCACAGTCTCTAATTTAGTTGTTTTTTGAAGTAAATATAGTTTGGAGGGGTCGTTTTATGAGAGTAATATTTTGAAAATAATGTTTTTAAGGGAAACTTCAGAAATTTCTTCCTTTTCCCCAAATAAACTAGTAAATAGGTGTGTATTACGCAGTGATTCAGAACAGCTAAAATAGGTCTGTGTGTGGAATGTCTTTTATATAGTAAACAAAACAGGGACAGTACAAGCAAATTCAGATTTAATCTGTCAACTCAACCAAAAGTCTGTATTAATTTTAAAACCTCGTTAAGAAAAGACTGGGCCAGGAATGTATTGGATTTCAGTGCAGTTAATGAAAATGAATTTTACAGGTGGTGTTTGGTTGTGTTTCTTCTGCTCTGGTGAGGTGGGTGGCTGAGCCAAAGCGGGCATAGCACACGATTCAGCTCTTTGCCAGAGGAATGCTTAGATTAGAAATGAACGTTTGGCGTTGAGTTGTTGGTGCTGTTGTTATTTACTATTATGTGAGCAAAGCGTTTAACGCTATGATTTGATTTGATTTTGTAGCTCCTATCCCCTTAAACAAGCTGTGTAGCTTGTCAGAGACCAGGACAGGTAGCATGCACAGCAGGCGTCTGATTTGAGCCAGTTACTCATTTGCTGAGTGTTTGTGTTTATGCAAAGGGGCCTCTTCCTGCATATTTAATCTACAGTAAGGCAGTGGCTTTTGTTGTGTTTAGACCACATACCTTCAGTCCTTCCTTACACTGCAGCCAGTGTTGAAGCACAGAAAGGCTGGATAGTCAAAAGTGCTTTAGTGTTTTCAAACTCTCAACTTTCTGCAGTTGGTTGGGAATTACTGTACAGCTCTAAGCCTTTTTCTTCCTCATTAATGGGTAAGTTTGCACTCCGGTAGAATAAGATACTTTTGTTTCTGTTCCATTTTATAAATGCACAAAATGTTTGTTTGTTTGTTTTGTTTTTAATTGTCCAAACCTCCTTAAGCAAACCTGGTCCGCTGAGGGAGTTTGTTGCAGGGAATTAGATCAAGAATACAGGTGTTTCTGGAATATACTTCTGAATAAAGTACTAAATGCCGTATTGCAATAGGCAGGTATTTGCGGGGCGGGGGGGAATGAGTTCGGTGTTATTATTCTTTGTACTAACAAATCCTGTTTTGTAACTATCCTGAAGATAATGCTTCCATTGTTAGCTAAAAGCTTTCAAACAGTGTGCAACGCAGAACTGCAAAAGCAGCAGCAAAAAAAAAAAAAAGAAGGAGGGGAAAAAAACCCCCCACCAACCCTCTGGTCTTTATTGTTTCCTTCGCAAGGGTCCTCACTAGAATGTCTGCGCCGTAATAGGAAGGTTTTTCTTATGTGGAAATTGAATCGTCTCTTCATTGATATTAATAGCACACTAGAGATGTTAGCCATGATGCAGAGTACCAGAACTGTGGAGTAGGAAACCTGATATTGCAGGGGGAAAAAATGACAGTCCTATTGCTCCTCAGTGTGGGAGACATCCCTCCCTGAGAGCAGAGTTTGCATAATGGCATCCTGGCTTAACTATTTACTTATAGGTATTTTAATCCTGGGCTCTTTCTTTTAGTATAGGCATAATTACTGTTGCTCGCTCTTGCACTTATTAACTGCGCAGCTCGGTTTCTGATTCAGTCTGGACAAATTTGTTTTTAAAATGACTTTCGAGAAAATCTGTGCGGTGTGCCTGCACAATGTATATACTGTATATGTAATGTATGCTGTATTAGGAGAACCTCAGAGTCCAACGAGAGGGAATTGGTATCAAAAATTAAAGAAAAGATGACAAAGGGCATGTCTTCAAAGCAGACGGTTGTAGTACAGACAGTGTTTGGAGAAATGTGGAAAATGTGCAGCGAGGCCAGAAGTAGTAGTTTTGGTTACCAATTAACTATTTCCTTCTTTTGAGTAACTCCTCTCAAACAGAAGAGTGTGCTGTTCCACCACATGTTGGAAAGTGTGAGAATCTGAATAAAATTTCATCAACCTTATTAAAATATGTAGGGACTTTGGTCTTCTTGGGTACAAATCAGCCTACAGACTCAGAGGCATTTATTAACAATAAGACTGCTGAGGGTTTTTAATAACAAAATTACAAATACCATATCTAATTGTAAGTGTATTACTTTTATGCACCAGTTAAAAAAAAAAAACTTTTTATGAGGAAAAGTACCTCAGTCAAAGCACCTTGTGTGATTAGTGCTATTGTATTCTTAAATTTTGATTGATAGAGATAATAGTTTTCACTTAAAAATACAGACAGGTACTTTAACTTTCCATGACAATAGCTATTTGCATTTCTTTTATCTTTTTGTTTAACATTTGTGGGGGTTGGGACGGATTTGATTATTAACTCTTATTGCACACCGAGGTAAATGCTAAAACAAAGCTTTTGTTAAAGCTTCAAAGGTAAAACAGCAAATATTGTTTTTAGGCTTCAATATTTAAAGGCTGTTAAAGGATACCTCGAAAATATTTTCACATGACCATGACCACGAGTATCACTTGCTCGTCAGGTAAGAGAGAGGAGCCCCGGCCGCCGGCGCTGCCCGCGCTGAGGGGAGGCTGAGGGGAGGCTGAGGGGAGGCGGGCGGCCGCGGGGGCGGCGGCTGGCGCGGCCTGAGGGCCCCGGCGGAGGGCGGGAGGGCGCCGGGGCCGCGCTGCCGGGGAAGCGGCCCCAGAGCAGCGGGCAGGTCACGGCGGGAGCGGAGAGGGGTGTGGAAACTGGCGGCTGAGGAGAACCGTCAGCCCTGCCCGAGGCCCTCGCCTTGCCAGGCAGAGCTGCCCGAGCGTTGTGGGAGTCCTGGGAAGAAGTAACGGGTCTGGCGTGCTTGGCTCCGCAGAGGGGCCAGGTAGCGATCCCGCAAGCCCCTGCTCCGCGGTGCTCGGGGAAGGGAGATGCCTCTCCTCACTTCTCTGAGGCGAGGTCAAGTTTCGAGAGGAGAGTTGTAGCGCAGACATAAAATGGTTAAGGCTGGCATTGAGGCACGGAGAGTTATTTTAAGAAACGGGGAAGATCTGGCGAGTACAAAACAGGCGGCAGCGTTTGATCTCCTGGCTCTCAGCGTCAGTGAGATGGCCTCTCATCATTTGATTGGGCATTTGACAGGTTTGATACTTTCTGGGAACGTGTTATGGTCTTTACGTCTGATGAATTCAAGGAGGGCCAGCTCTGTTATGCAAAGTAATTCGTGTGAGGCAAATAACCAATCCATCATTAAAAGATGCAAGACTTACAATCGCAGTTCAAATTCTGTATTGGAAGCGAGCTGTTCTTAACTTGTCTGTTAACTGCACCCATATTTCCTATAAGAGCTATTAAAAAGCGGGGGAGGAATGGATTGTGATTAGTTTCGTAGCGTTGGCTTACATCGAGTGATTCTTTTCCAAGGTTACAGTGGACTTGAAAGGTAATATTATTTTGAAAGAGAAAATGTGCTGTGCATAGCTTTGTCCTCGTGCTGTTATTTGTTTTTATTTTATTTTATTTCTGTTTAGAATAAATAATAAGCACCAGCCAGAGATTCTGAACAGCCTGCTAATGACTGAAAATGAAAATACAGTATGATTTGCTCCCTCCTTCCACCGAGAAGCAGCAAGGTAGCAAGCATTAATATCCCTGTGTTTTGGCCTGTACCAAATCCATTTCCCCCTCTTCAAAGCGAGGTGGAAGAGGTGCACTTAGTCTCTCACAGTTTTACTGTTCACCTGCATTTCACTTTCTGAGGAGGTGATAATGACTCCTGGTATAGAAAATCTGCTGTACTGTGCTTCCTGAGATTTATATATGCTGCATGATAAAAAGTAGCCACTTTGACAATGGTCAGAAAAAATATTTCTCCCTCAGATTATTTAAAATATTTAGTTTAATACATTTTTTTTTTAGATTGATGGATGCCTCTTTAAAAATAAAATAGGTACAACAAAACTGAAGAGACAACTTGTGACCATCCTCAGGGCAGTTCTACATTTGCTTCGTGTGTGTTAGTGGAAGTAACCCAAGCGAGAGTACTGGGTGAGCAAAGTAACCTGCATGCAGGATTGGGCCCGCAAGCCTGCCTGGTACCAGATGTTGCTCTTCACGATCAGCGTACATCCTGTATTGTCAGGATTAGCAGAGTACCAAATGAAAAGCATTTTTTTTTTTTTCTCTTACAAATGTACAGTTGACAAAATCATTGACTGCATCTTTTCCCGCACAGGACAAGAAACTAGTAATTATGAGAATAGTAGGACATATTTCATATTTCAGCCTGTGTGCAGTTGAATGTGACTCAGGGAGTTCTGAAGGGGAAGAAACAGCTGCATTAGATGGTTATGGTTCACTTTATTTAGAAGAAATTACTGCACAGAAGTGCTTATTTTGATGATCAAGTTTTGATATTTTAAAGCTTTCAGGAAGCCTTGTAGTAAATATTTTAATCAGACACATTAAATACATTTCAGCTGATCTTATACAAGAAAAATGAAATCAAATTTCAGAAACCGTTTTTTGTTGTGCTGTCGGCTATGTGTGTTTTCTCTCCCTCTTTTTTCTTTTTTTTTTTTTTAATAAAAGTGTGCTTTCTAGGTAGTGAGGGGGAGATTCCTTTGCTACTTTAGGTTTCCAGTAATGAATTGTAGGCTTCTCAAGGCTGGAACACTGGCAGAAAAATGTACATGCGTAATTCTAAGCAGGGGAGCAGCTCAACTGGTGTTCTACTTTCCTGTGTAAAATTACTCACAGCCAGTTTGTGTGGGATCAAGGCCTCTGTTAATCTATTTTTGGCAATACCCAAAGCTCTTCTCATTTAGATATTAGTAAAAATGTTACTGTTTTAAGTAGACTTTCATTCTGCTGTGCTCTCTATTTCTGCATATTCTTTATATTGCTGGTTAAATTTGGCTTTGCACTAATCACTTGGAGTTAGGGCTCCATCCTGCAGCCTCCCCGAAATGACCTTCCTGCCCTCAAGGAGGAGACCGCTAAATCAAATAAGTGTTGTGGGATCAAGAGAGTCACAAGGTCCAACCTGACAGCAGGTATAATGGCAAAGACTCTGATCTTTTTGTCTGGTCCCTTGGTACCAGGTAAACAGGCAGGACCTGATCCAGAGCAATAAGGGGGCTTTCTATTTAAATTCAACTGAAAAGGTTATGGCACTGGCTCAGGTCATGATCTTTTTAAGATTATTACCAGGTGCCTTTCCAAAATCCTGCTGAAAACCACTATTTTCAAAAGTATCTTTGCATCTAAGGATTTCAAAATGTGTTGCAAAAGCGTTTACCCATCTTGCTGGTGGGTAAACTGAGGCACTTGGCGAGCAAACCTCACGTTTTCAGGAATATCTGGTAAAACCTCAGCAGGACACATAGCTTTGCAAGGACCGTTCCCTGTGTGGGATGCCAGCTGAGCCCAGGGGACGGTGTTGTGGGCGCTTGGAGACCTTCCCTCCGCTCATGAGGCATCCACTGCTGCTCACAAAATGGATTTTTGTTTGTGCTTTGGTTTTTATTTTAATCATCTCCTTGGGGGAAAGCATGAGTGTAGTGAAGTGTCTTGCTTTGGTAGGATGGGATTTTTTCTTTGTTTGCTCCACACGCACACTTAAAGTGTTGATGGTACTTTGCGTTTATCTTAAGGACAGCATGATGGAAGGAATGTGTGTTGCCTACATCAGTTCGCTCACCCATATAAACATTTTCAGGAGAGAAGTTTGTATTTGTGTTTCTACATTTTGAGATACTCAACTTTGGACTGTTAATGAGAAATTTTCACAGGTGGGGACAGCTGTCTCTGCTGCTCATTTTAACTTCAGTGGTACGTTACCCGAATTTCTGAAAGCCAGGTAGCATATAGCAAGACTTAGATAACCAGAAATGAAAGCAAGCTGGATTTCAATCAGGGAGTAATTTGTGAGAAGAGCTGCAGTCCTCCTCAGCCCTCTGCTTGTGTTGCCCTTGGTAGACCCCGTTGGACCTCCCACCAGCTAACGGTGGGCCAGTGTTACTGGGTTTCCTTGGAGCATGTTCAGTTCATATATGACAAATGTGCTTAGAAACCGTTACCTGACTTTTGCAGCACTGCCGAAAGAGATATTGTATGCACATTTTATGCAAAGATGTAATTTTCAGCAGTTTCCTTAAAAAGTACATTTTAAGATGGTTCATTTGCTATCGTGAAGACTCAGGGTAGAAATGAAGTCTGCTTGCAAAATACTGCCAAAATAAGGATCTGACTGCCAAATACCCAGAAAATTTATAAAACAGATAAATATGAAAAGAGGTTTAAAGTGTCAAATCCAAGATAACCCCTGCAGCAAAGCAGGATAAAAGCCTTTATTGTTGCTAATCTAAGAGCACATCGTATGTCAGAGGTCATGTATTTTACATAAAAGATGTATTGTTTTACATACTCTCAGGAAGGTGAGACCTGACCTATTATGATGGAGTAGTGTTATGTCCTTTACAGTGCACAATCAGGAATGTCTTACAGACGTACCCCAGCAAAGTACATAGGGCTTCCTATACAGCAAACATGTACAAATTTTGGCCCCTGATCTTCCGGTACCGCATTACAAGAACTGTGAAAAGCTTCTCACTCAAAACATAAAAAATAAACATAAAATAAAATGCCAGTGAGCAACAGATAAAACCAATATTCATTTCCCCTCAAGGTAACCTTTTTTTTTTTTTTTTCCCTGGCTAAAAATAATTGGGTTTCAATGGTAAAGAAGTAATGCCTCATTCTCATTGTGAAAAAATTTTTCCTTTCAAAATAAATGGCAAATGAGTACATTTTCTCTTGAAAGAACTTAATGAAGATTCTGATTTTTCCCAGAGGTTGGTATTTTACTGCTTTAGTAAAAAGCTTCACCTACTGATGTAAATAGCATAACTTACCATTTGATGAGTTTCACAAACACCCCCAAAACGCCACATCACTGTGTGAATTTTATGAAATGGAGTTTCACGTAGCTCTTACACATCCACATGTCACTGACTTTCCGTTTCGTATGATGTCATCTGTGTCACCAAAGTATTGCATATTTCTTTCTGTCTTTATTATATATTATTCTGCACCCCTGCAGCAGAAGATCAACATTTCAGTGAAAATATGTTACAATTTTACTCTATTAAGGTATTTGGTCAATTGATGTGGAATTAATTCTGAATGCTGTTAGTGGTTTGAGTTAGTAACTTGATCTAAATTAATAAACAAATGTTTTTCTTTTCTCTTGTACCATATGTTGATCCCAATTACATGAACAGAAAGTGGCAGATTGTCATGTTTCTTAAAAGATTACATACTCTTTTGCATAAGAGAGAGTACACAAGATGCAGTAATATACAGGGTAAAAAAAACCTACACGTGCTGTTTTCTCCCTCCTACTTTTTATAAAGATACACTTTAATTATTTCTCTTTTTAATACCCACTGCTCTTACCACCTTGGCATACTTGGTGTGCTCTTAGTAATGCTTTAACGAGAAGATATCCCAAGACAGTAAACAACTTTTTGAATTAGGAAGATGCAGCTAGTTTAAAAATCTCATCTAGGACTGTGTCTCTATGGAAAAGGATGAGAAAAAAGAAAGGATCCAGAAGCTAAAATAGCAGTGGTTACAAATGGTCTTAAAATGCCTTAAGTGAGGAGAACCCATTCAGACAATAGTCAGATTTCTGAAACAAAGGATTGAACTCATCTATTATTCAAACTGAAAATAGATTGATAGACATCAAGATTAAGAAAGTTTATGCTAGAGAACAAAGATGTCTCATCTCCATGGGGTTTTTTTAATTTTTTTTTTTCTCCCAAAGACCAAGTTGTTCGTGCTGAACTGAAGAGCCTCACACTGGCTGGTACTGATAAGCAGCAGTCCTGTGACTTGATTGTTTTTATTAACTCTCTCTGAAAGTCATTCACCATTAAACATGATTAGATTAATTTGTTGCTTTATTTATGTTTGTACTTGCAAACGTGGTGCCAATGAAAATGCTTTGGGTGTTGTTGCCGGTACTGACCCAGCAGTCACGCATGTTACCTTCTTTCTCTGCAGGGTAAGAAGAGTGACCTTTTTGGGTGGCTGTAACTGAAGATTGCTTTACAGGAGCAACTGAAGAAGGTAAATACAAATACTGTTTTTCACACAGTTTCTGAAGCATGTCTGCAGGAAGGATCTGATCCTGCAAACCCCGGGAGCATGCCTTTGTTGCACAAGTAAAGGCTCTTCTGGTAACTTTGATAAAGATTGCAGCATTGGGCTTGGAGCTAAGCTTTTGGAGCTACCACTGTGCCTTAAACCTGTGTTTTGCCTGAGAAGCCAATGGTTTAGGTGTCCAGTTGCATTTTAGGAACAAGGCCACAAAGATGCACTTTTTGGCTTTCAGCCATGTTCTGAGAAGGCTCTTTGGTAACTGGACAGAGCCTGTGTACGAATGAGAAGATCCTGCTCTGGCTGCTTTTGGTGGCCACGTGGCCAGGTCCATGGCCCAGCATCTATGGGTGCTGGGCTGGGAGCTGCAGTGGCACAGCCCCATGCAGGGTCCTGTTACCAGGGCAAATCCCTGGGGAATGATCCAGTCAGCTTCAGCGCTGCTTCGTCCCAGGCTGAGATGCTCCTGGGTTTACAGCAGCGCGTCGAGCAGAGCAGAATTTAGCTGTTAATTTGATTGCTTATTATCACTGCAAAAATTAAAACACATGCTTTTTAGTCTTTTGGAGTGTAACGGAAAGAAATATCACTCTCTGCAAAATGATTTTTATTTAAAGCAACGTGAAAGTCCCTTGCTTCTAAATTAACTCCTTGCCTCTCTTCTGGTCCAAAGTTTCAAGTTGGAAAGGAATATTAACATCACAAAAGTGGTGATTCACAAAATTAACTTGCAGAAGAGAAGAGTAACGCAGATCAGTGTTTGGTACTGAAGGGTGTCATCTGACTGAGGTTCATATGGCTGCTTTATAATCACCTTCTTTCAGAAATTAATAGTCGGTTAAGCACCATAGCAACAAGCAACACTGATGTAAGCGTTGAGCAGTGGCTGCTGTTCGCTGTGATGTCAGTGCTCGTTAGTGCTGTTCTCTTGACCTTGTTTGAATATAAAATGGTGATTTCATTTTAAACTTAGAATTTTACAGAATGACTAAATGCATCGGAGTGAATTAGAGCTATTTTTATTTTTAATTTTATTAAAATGTACTTCAAGGGGAAAAAAAATGTCCCTGTTCTCTTCTGTTTTAAATTAAAATAGATCTGAGGACGATGTGGGGTTTTTTCAGTTCTTTGTTGCCAAAAATATCTATTTAGTGAGGATGAAATTCATGAAGTTCAAGTGAATATTGCAATCCTTGGCCATGTCAATGGTATATGTCAGCTGTATGATATATACTACTTCAAGATTTGAATATTACTGAGTTTTTTATGGTGGAGCCCATGAGGTATTAGGTGCATTTCAGCTGTTGAAGATGAAGCAGATCCTGCAGTTTAAGAAGATGGTGGCTCCTTGCGCTGCAGTGGTGTTCTCCCTTTGAGTTTTTGTGAAGAGAAAAGAATTTAAGTCCCGGGTGCATCAGAGGGCCTCAGAAGGAATGGGATTCATGTGGAGCCATGACTCATGCGTGGTCCTGATGCTGTGAGACCCAGGAAAATTAGGAATTTTGGTTGTGATGAATGCAAAATGCTACCTTTAGATTCACCTGACGTTTGTAGGCCATGTTTCCGCAAGCAGACATATTTTGTATTGCTAGCATCAGGACACCATGCCTGCCAGACATGCCCTCTGGTGTGCACCCTTCAGCAGTAATCAGTTTGGGTGATTTGTAGAATATATCACTGGAAAAGACCGTTAGATTTTTCAGTCTGACCTCCTGAGTATTGTATGTTATTGAGTCTTACCCCACACCCATGGGCAGACCTGGTAAGTAGGGTTCAGACAAACTCTGTCTCCTAGAAGCTGATCCAGGCTCAGTGGGAAGACACTGAGGACTGGAGAACCACGGGTCAGCTACAGTGTGTGCAAGCAGGATGCATATTCAAGCATGTGTTTTCAAACTGCACACCAAAATTCATAACTTGATGAAAATTAAGGTGTTCAGTGTGTCCTTTAATGTTAGGACTTGTTTCTGTGAGGAGGTTTGGCTCTGTCCCACTTCTACTGCAGCGAGGGGTGCCATTTTCAACAAAAAGCTATTTGCTTCAGGATTGGTCCATAATCTTGCAACATGATTCATAAAATAAAGCCATAATGAATGATATGTGGTCCAAGAAACTGGATGTCAAATTTCAACTGGGCGAGAATTGAAACTGCCGAGATAATAAACCATGAGAATAGGAGATAGTAATGGAAGTAGTGATAGAGTCCTAATTAGAGCAGTGCCACTGAAACAGGGAAGGTTAAGGGTTTGGTTGATTGAGTTTGAGCTCAATTGCTTGATAGCTTAATTTCAGGTGAAATCCCATCTTCTGAGTTAGCGGTTAAGCTGCTCAGTGCAGTTACAGAGCAGGACTCTGTACTCCTTGAGGAGCGGCCGCGTGGCCCCGGGCGTCCCAGCACTGCGTGTGAGCCTGGCCTCAGGCAGGCGGAGTGGGATACAGCACAGAGCTGGTAAAATAGATTTTTATACTGCATGTTTTGTTTGCTTTCTTTTTTTCTGAGAGCTCCAAAGAGCTGTGAACAGAGGCGCAAATAACAGAATAGATACACCAAGGGGCTTTGATGGTTAAACCTTCAGAATTAAGATGTTTACATTCTCCTTTATTTAGCACTGTTAGGCATAATGCCTAATTGTATGCCAGTTTTTCCTCAAAGTAAGAATTTGAATTGAAATGTTTGATTTGGGGAGAAGGGAGGGGAAATGTATTTTTACAGAATTACGGACAATAGTGTTAGTTTTCCAGGAGCAGTCATTTGTTTAAATGTATGTAAAAGCATTTCCAATAATCAAACACCATTCAGTGAGCATTGTAAATCAGGGATAGCTTGCATGCTGAAAAATGGAAAAGTACAAAACATGCTACTAAAGTTGTACATTACTGATAACAAAAGACATATGCAGACTTTTAAGACAGCAAAGCTAGAATCCTTTAGAAAACCTTTAAGAGGAAAAAAATCAACGCAAAGTATTTAGCAAAGTTGCGCTTACTTTAAAATTTCAAATCTTAATGCTTGTCAGAGTTAAATGCTGATTAAATATTGATAATAAAACAGGAGCTGCCTGGTGTAACTCGGAACTGAATGAGATGATCAACAGATAAATCTGGCTTTGAGCTTTAACTTTTTCGTATATGTATATTGTCTCCTCCCTTCCCTTCAAGCCAGGAGAAAGGTCAGAAGGACTTTTTTTCCTAAGCTCGATACAAAAAATAGATTGTGTAGTTTGTCTATGTGGAAAAAGCTGTTCTGGGACAAAAAAAAAAAAATAATTCCCAGCAGCCCCACCACTTTGTTTCATCAGGAAGAGACATAACTCTCAAACTGGGTTTGCACGTTGCTGTGCTTTGTCTTTGCTGGCCATAGCAGGAGGAGCTCCAGGCAAAAGTCAAAGCCCTGAAACAAACTTTCAGAGAAGTTGCTGTTTATGAAGAGCTCAGCAGTGTGTGCAGTTTCTCCTTAGCACTCTTCCTTGCTAGTGACTTTCCAGAAGATGTGCTGGTGACATCCTTACTCCTGTTTTCTGTACCAGCTGGGTGGCAGCGGTGCTTGCACGTCAGGCAGTGGGAAGTTAGTAGGATGATGGTTTCCTTACTGAGTTTGGCACCTTGACTTTTCTTGGTTTTGACCTGATGGTCTTAAAGCATACTACAGAGCAGAAATAGCCATCATTCTTAAAAAATGCAGTGTGTGGCTGCTTCTGAATATGGGTCCTGCAACTTGGGTGCATTCATACGAAAGTCTGTAATGGAGCAGACAACCTGGTTCTTGGATGTTTTCTCCAATGTTTTCTCTGCAACAGACCCAAATTACATAGAGCTGTACTGGAAGCATTTTGCATGAGTGCTTGTATCACCCTCAGCAGAAGATAGGCATCTGGGAGACCCGCGTTGATGCCTGCTGCTCACTTGCTGGGGGGGTGGTAGTCGTGTAGCTGGAGCAATTAGTGTCTGTCAGGCCACATCTAAGACGTGATTTACTTTCAGATTGTTGGGAGAGGTTGTAATACCTTTAAATTACTCAAAGGGTACAGCACGGTGCATTGTGTTTCTGTACTCCGTAGTAATAGAAATGACAGTATTACCTGTGTGTTCTGGGGAAAACCCTAAAAAGGTTGTGGGGGAGCCTTTGGAAACACAAATGTCTTGAAGACTTTACCTACTTGAATGAAAAGTTGAGTCCAGAGTTGGGTGAAGCTGTGATTTTTCTGAAGCAGTTAGGTCAAGAAGATACAGAAAATAGATTAAGACATTTTGGAATAATTTAAAAAGTATCTGAGCAAATCTCATTAACATGGACCACTAGCATGCTGTATTGAAGACTTCAAAGATCTGTCAGAGGAGTTCTTTCTGTGCTATTGTCTGCCAGCATTAGCAATCTCAAGAGAACATGTTCCTTTTGTTTGCTTTTGGCCCATTTAGCTTTTCTTCTTTTTCTTTTTCTTCTTAATGTTCCTTAATATATTATAAATCTTCAAGTGGGTTGGTAGAAAAATATGTTTCTCAACTTCAAGATAGTCAGTAGCAGGTTTTGATCCTCTTATCTGACGCTTTTGGACCAAATCCTTCTAGTCTTCATGAAGACTGCTAAAGCGAGCAAGATTTGGCCAGTATTTTGCATAATCCTGCAGTGTTTCTTCCATTAGCTTAGGTAGATGCTCGATACGATCTTCAGTAAAATGCAAGTGCTGATTTGTATTACTTAACATGCGTTCAAAGTACCATCATCTGTTTCGAATCTGTGAAGAACATGAAGCACGAGGCTGAGTGGTTCATGCACACCTCTAGATTTGGAAACGACTAGCCTAATCTATACCCACAGATCAAACACCACTGCATGTATTGAAAGTGGCCCAACATGTAAAGGTTGTAACTTCAGATTCAGCAGCCATAAAGGGTGCGCTGATGTTCACCAGTTGCTGAAGAGTGCTGTGAGGTCCATTGAACTAAGCTGTCATCAAAGGAGGCCCAGCCTTCCTCATCTAATAAGTTTCATGCAAAAATGTCTGTATTGGCAAGTGCCATCATGGAGCTCAGGGCTGCAGCATCCTGTCACGGGCAGGTGCTTGAATTCCTCCTAACCACCCTTCTGTGTACGAGGAAATTTAAGCTATGTGCATCCCAGAAGGGAGATGCGACATCCCATGCTAGGCACTAATGTGTCTGTGAGGGATTTTTGTGGTTGCTGCAGTGCTGGGCAGTGCTGTTGAAGCTGCTTGGACTCGTTGTCCTGAGCGCTTTGGAAAAGGGTGCTGTAAAAGCTCTGTTCAGAAAGTTGGAGCCTGTGCTTGTGCCATCAGTGGTCCACGAACAGCCTCTCCTCTCTCAGACTGATTGTAGCTTTGCTATGGACTATGTTCAACAGGTCCATCACTGTGTTCATCTTTCAACTTGGCTTAACTACAGATACACCAGGGAAACAGCTCATAATACACCATGCAGTGCAGACTATGCAATTTCCAGCCTGGTTCTTCAAGACCGAGCTGGATAATACATTGGGATTTTACTTTATCATAGCTTGGGCAAGGAAAGAATTGGGAATGGCATGGGTAGGAACAGCATCATTCCTCGTTCCTCCAGGCCCTAGATGTGGGCTGCAGGTCAGATAGCCTGAACTCACGCACCATCTCAAACACAAAAAGTAATGTGATGGAAAGATCCAGTTTTGAGCTTTTCTTCTGAAGCAGACAAGTAACTCTGAATTAAGAGTTTTGCTGAAACTTGCCCTTGTGCAATTTATGCTGCTGGGCCAGTGGGTGCAACGGTGATTGCCGCTTGCTAGTGCAAACAGGCTGATAGGCTTTAATATGCATCACTGCTGTCTGTGAGCATCTCACAGCCGTGCCTGCTTCTTGACACAAGGGCAAGAGCCACTTGTAGATTTGCTTGAAACCTGCCTTTAGAAAATGCGTGTTGCAAAGATGGTGCACTCTCCTGTGTTATAAAATCTGGAGATGTGAGAAAATGACACCAGAAATAGATTCTTATTGCATATTTCATATTTTATTTGGTCATCTCTTAGGTCATTGCCTGTTGCCTTCTACCACACCAGAAGTATATCTTCCAGCATACTTAAGTTATTGTCCTACAGCGGTAGCAACCGTATTTTACAGTGGCAGTGTTACAAGACCAGTGATGTCAGTGGGCATTACAGGAGGCCACCCTTTTTATTTGGTAGCTCATACTAAAGCCAAAGCATTTAAAAAAAAAAAAAAAAAAAAAAAAAAAGAGAGAGAGAGAAAGAAAGTTAGTTAATTTTTGGCCCTGATTGCCTGCCCATATTTCTCATTGCAACATGTGAAAGCATTTTTCACTGCTGCTAATGGCAGGAACTTCAGACGCCACCTCTGAGATGTTTAATTGCTAAGTGTTTCTCCCCGTGCAATCTGTGAATTTTAATTTGGGGCTCTCCCACCTCTGCTGGCTGTATACTTTTCAGTGTGTTTCAGCATAATACTGCTTAATAGTCAAAAGGGTAATTTCTGGCTCTGAGCTCACTGTTTATTTTTTTAGTAGAGTAGCACAAACATTTGGACATTCGTAACTAAGACTCTGACGTCATTTCCATTGCAAACCATTAATATCAGTAGTTTATAATACGGCTTTTCAAAATAGATTTTTTGAAATATGATTATCTCTTTCTGTTTTGTTTTAAAGAATAGAATTGTTATTCCATTTTAAAAAAAATACATTTGCATCTTTGGAGTAATAGGTCTACTTTCTTCTCCTGTCATACCCTTTCTGTTATTTTTGATAGCTCCCGTGTTTATCCCTATTAGTTGTAATACAAGTGTTTCGTTTAATCCTCTGACATGTTAAGGGTTAGTGGATCCCACTGATGGAAGGAAACGTCTATGGAAGGGCACAGCATTTCCTGCTACTGGGGCACTTCCACCAATGGAACAGTGGTACGCAGTCATGACATTAATAATTGTCTGTAAAGATCTTAGAAATAGCAAGTGCTACATTTAAAAGCCAACAACATCATAAATCAATAATATAGGCAATGAGACCATTTCCTTTTTTTGGGGGGAGGGCAATTTTTTAACCTCTTTCTAATTGGAAAAATGTCACGCAGTTATTTTTAGTTTGTGTTTGCTTTATCACTGTCCTCCTCCTCCATTTTATTCCAATGATTGGGAAAGATAATTTTCATTGGGAAAATTTTGCTTTTAAAGCTTTATTGAATGCAAATTGAACATTGTTAAAAATGTTATTATTGGAAAAGAATAATAGAAAAACTATTTCTGAAAAAGTGCAAATTCTTTTGCATCTTTATTGCTTTTTAAGATCTGATGTCCAGCAAAGAAAAAAGTGTGCTTTTATTGTTTGTTTCCTTGCGTTTTAAGGAGGGAGAGATGATTGCTTTTGGTGCTACTTGCTTAGAGCGTTTAAAGCTCTGAGCTCAGTTTTGGAGAACGTTAAAATAAGCCCACAGGAGGTCTTGTAAAAGTTGTAAGAAATTGTAAGTGTGTCTGCTGAGTCAATTATATGAGACAAATTGCCAGGGTAAGGCTGCAAGGTTCCAAACTTGTTATTTACTCTCTGCTATCTTTAAAACAATTCATTTCTGCCTTTGATTTCACAGCAGATAAATATATGTTCTGGAGGGGGAAAAAAGTATTAATTAGACAAATATTATTTAAAACTGGAAGAATTATTTGTATTCATGTATTTAAAAGGAGAATCTGGCCTGTCCTTCTTTTGAAAGTTGAATAACTGGAAGAATATAGTTTAAAAATGCAGGCTTTGGCTTTTTAAAATTTCTCCTCAATGAGACTCAAGTGCATGAGGCAATATTTTTTTAGATAAATTGAAGTTTAATATTGAAGTTATTCTTTTAAAAGAAGTTACACATCTTGAATTTGAGAGCATTCATGACTTTTTCAGTTTATTAACCCTGTCATAACTTTCAGAAAATTATGTGAAGAACAGTGCGAATCCAGCATGTGCATAGTGTATAGTGTGTGCTTGCTAATTCAAAGTTTGTGTAGTTAGCGTGTCGTATGTTCATGATATGCAGGCCAGCTGGAGCGTTACTGCTCTGTAAGCTGCCATGGTTAACTCAGTTTGAAATACATCCAGGTCAGCTGTAGAATCTTCTAGATACTTGATAAGGTCAAAAATTCCAGTAAAGTCCTTTTCCTCCTTTCCCAGCACAGTTAGGATAGAAAGCTCAGAGAGGAGCTGAGTGAATAGTTGGGCTTTACTGGCTGTGTTTGAAACTCATGTTAAACTCCTACAGTGAGTCCCAGCCAGGCAGGACAAGGCGGCATTGTGGTGCCATGCATCCTTGTGTCACTTTTACTTCACCACCTCAGGAGCCTGTCTTTGAAATCGCCCTACCAGAAGCTACTGGAGAGGAAGGTATTTAGTTACAAGGGCTCTGAGCACCCTCAGCAAGTTTGAGACCACCGTTCAGAAGAAACATCCATTCTTGCTCTCATATCTAAAGCATAGGTGGTGTTGGATTAGCACTAGGCACTTCAGGATCCCCGACCACTGCAGGTGTGGGATGAAAAGTTCCTGTGCGGCACAGTTGTGCCCAGTGATAGCAAACATGGTGGGGACTGTCTGCGGTGTCTTGTGTGTTGCTATGTCAGCAGATTTGGGTTGTCACTGGTCCCACAGGTGTTTAGTGTGGGCCATGAGATTAGGTCTGTCCAACCCGGACATCTGATGGACTGTCGTAGGGGCGCAAACTTTCTGGTCGGTATGTTGCTTGGGAATATTGGCAGTTGGTAGGTTTTTGTTGAGATGTTGGGTTTTTGTAGAATATTAGGAAAAGCTGTTTGCCCCTTAAAGTAAATCTGTGTTTTCCCAGTGCCTTCCCTCTGTTTCCTGCTGTCTTCTCTCAGTGAGCAGTGGCCTGCTGCAGGTACCACCATACCAGTTGGCTGCATGCAGCCAAGGGAAGCCCTGAGCACTCCCTGTGTGCTCTGCCATCACAAGGCCATGTACCCTCAGTTCCCTACTTGCATCTCCTCTCCTATGTGTCTCTCTTCCCTCTTTGCAAGAGTAGGGCTGTTATCAACTTTATTATGAGATACCAGGTATCTGCAGAGCGTAGACCCCAGAGAACCTCTTCACGTGGCCAGGGCAGTACCTGACCTGTCCCAAATCATCTGCTTCCCTGCTGCTGTCATTCCTGAGGCAGCATGTAGTTGGCCAGGCATGGAGCCCCCCCAAGAACAAGTGGGACCTTGCCCATCTGCAGAGGGGATCTGCTCCTAAAAGGAGAAGGAGCATGGCGTTAGGGGTCTTCATCACGCTCAGCCCCAGTGCCTTCACCAAGCGCAGTGGAGGGTGAGCCGCTGGTGATGCGGGAGGAGGTTGTGTGGGAACCTGTGATGTTGGTGGGACAAGAGGTTCTTCCCCCAAGAGGAGGGGGAGAAAGGGGTCCAAACAAGCTTTGTGGACATTTAAGGAGACCTTTTCTTTAAAAACAAGCCTAAAGGAGCTTCCCCAGATTTTGTCCTCTGACATTGCCATCTCGTCTGGTCAGTGCCCATGAAGACCGATCTGTGGCATCATCTGGGTAAGACCTTAGTATATCTCTGCAGGAGAACTAGAGTTTATCATAGTTTTATATTGGGTTTCCCTCAGCCTGTAACTGGATGCATTAATAGTGACATGATCCCAGTGTGACCTGGACTTTAATGGGTTTGAACTTGGAACTGTTCAAACATTAAGAAAAAGCCCTCACTCCCTGCATGTATTCAGCAGCTGCTTTTTTATATGCAGAACCCAGAGCTGCAGAGGTTCAATGGCAGTGTATTTTCAACTTTCAGATGAAAAAGACTAAATAACTGCCAGAAAAACTGGGCTATTTCTCTCCTGATGCAGATGTGTGACTGCCAGGACATGCATATATCAAAAAGACAATGTGCCTTGGAGCAGTTTAAAACCTACTGCTTTGTTTTGTTTTCCTCGAGGCAAACAAAATGTCAACCCCTTCAATCTTAGGAGAGGGTTTTTGCTGTTAATGTGTGCTCTGCGCAGAGCCTGAGCCTGCGAGTCAGGATTTGGGGTTCGTTTTCTACCTCTGCAGCTGACTCACTCTGTGGCATGGGTACTGTTTGTTCTGGACACAGCTTTCTTGTTTTTTCTTCACTTTGTACATTGCCAGCTGTGCATGATGTACCATCCAGAATACGGTCTTTATCCTATGTCAAACCTTATCTGTGACATCAAGGCTGTGATTTGATTTTCCCATCTGCAAAGAGAGCCAGATTTGCCCCTCGCCCTCCAGAGGGACATTACAGGTTAGGTTGTCTGGCTGCTGCGTGTTGAGGCAGCTCAGAAAGGTACGGGTTGTTCATTTCTTTAAAAAAACCAAAACAAAACAAAACAAAAAAACAAACAGAAAAAGCCCTCAAAACAACAACAAAACAAACTCTGCAAGGCCTCCTTTTTCTGCAGTTTTGGAAAGTGTGTCCCATTCCTTTCCTGTGCAGCCACATACCTTTACCAAGTTTTTGCTTGAAAGAAATTCCATTTAGAAAGTTATCAGCTTCCTGCAAATGGGTGGGCATAAGGGAAGGCCCAGTACCCGCTTGGTGTGTTTCGCATGGAGCTCTGCCCTAATGATGGAGAAGTCAGTCACCTGCCACCATGGAATGATGATAGAGTGACTGGAGTAAAGATGTCCCTTTGGAGAGCTGTTGACAGATTTACTGACCACTAGGTCAGACTAGATTGCCCTTTCTTTTTGGTATTAAGAATTACTATGCATTGAGTTTACTTATTAAATTGTTAGCAAGTTGTTGTGTTGTAACGTGTCCCCGTAATGTCAGCGAAGTCGCCCTGCCTTACCCTGCTCCCTCCTCCCAAAAGCCAGTGCAGACCTCTGCTTTGGGATATCCATCTCCAGTTCTTTCATAGAGTCATAACAGCATTATGTTTTATGTATAATACTTTTCTTTTACTAGGGATGTAAATCTTTGGTCTATAGACCTGTGGTTCAGAGTTTTTCTTTAAAACATTAATGAGCATTTTAGTTTTGGGGGGAAAAAATTTACAAGTAATGATGATATTGTGTAAAAATGTAGCCGCTAAAGCATACGTTCTGTTGGTTTGACTTGTCTTATAGGAACATCATTTTTGCACATCACTATTAACAATGCAAACACCCTGAAATGCTAATAGCACTAGTAAGCTTTTAATTCCATGGAATTTATTGCTTGCTGTATTTCCATGAATTTATAACGCTTTGATTCTTAAGAGCCCCATTTAATCAGTTTTGCCTGGCACAGAACATAATAAACAACTTGCTGGTGCTAAAGTGCCACATGGGGGAGGCTGCTAACAAGAAAGTTAAATGCTTCTGCCACTAGCAGTTTCTTCGCTGTATTTTTCATGAGCTGTTACTACCAGTAATGTACTTTGCTAGCTTTAGAGCAGTGGTTAAACACAGTGACAAACCAAACAGCACTCCAGCGCTGTAAACACCCAAAGCAATACCATTTTTGTTCAGAGCTACAGTTTAAACCAAGCTTGAGGCTCAGTATCATTTTATGGTGATCAGTGATCTTTTTTTTTTTTTTTTTCCCCCTAAAGGCCTCGTTTTTCTTGATATCTTAATATAGGACCTTTAGGAGTAACTAGTGAGTGGTATTGATCAAGAAAAACTGTGAGGGGAGAGAGAGACAAAAGAATTGAAATACCTTAAAAAACACTTCCTGCTTGTTTGTGCTGCTTGACCATAAAAGTACAAAAAGACTGCCTTAGTAGAAAAATACCAGATTATCAAGTGCTTTAAAGCAGAAAATGTCATTTGAGTCTCAAAACTGCACCAACTTTATATAATTACCCTTTTAATTATCCCCAGTGGCCCATGAAATTTGTAAAATAGAGCATTGAGAGTTTGATTTACTTACATGTTGCACTTTAGTGTTACGCTCTTAATGAATATTGTTTAGTACTAATGTCAAGCAGAGATTGCTGAGTGCTATAGAGAGGAGCATGCTGCAAAGCTGGGTATTCAGAGGGGAATTGTGGAAACTCCACCTTAAATGAAGAGTATGTCTGTCTGTAAAGCAATATACTATAATTTTTGTTGCCTGAATGGAAACTGTATTGATTCTGTCCTCTGTGTGCAAAGTAGTTTACTATATTTTCTTTATTTAACCATGTCAGAGAAATAACCATTTTTAGGGCATTTATTTGGTTCTGTGTCAGCGTCTTCTTTGTTACGGAGAATAGTTGTGTTCTTCCTCTGAAGGACCAGAACATGGAAGTAAGTTTTTTAATTTTCTCTTAGGACCTAACTGCTTTAGGTTATGGTAATGGAAATAAAAGGAATCAATATTTGATGTGGGGTTTCTGTGGGGTATCCAAATACCATTTATTGCCAAGAAATTGCTAGAATAAGCTTGGGGGAAATGTAATCCAAAGTGTGGTCTAAAAATCCAGCTAAATTTAACAGGCATCTTCAAAAGTGAATGGAAACATCAGTGAACAGTAACAGTAAAAAGAAATAAAGCAGAGTCTGAAGGGTTAGATAATAGGATGTAATAGCTGGTGACCTCTAAATTATTGGTATAAATCTGCATGAGGTGGAGACTCAGCAGAAAGTATTTGCATTTGAAAATAGTCATAAAATGCTTTCAAGTGATGGCCTGGTCTTCAGGATCCATCCGCTGACAAGTTGGGGAGATTTGATACTGTGGGTGAATGACTCTCAGAAGGATGGACTGCCTTCCTCTTGCCTCATGTGCCGCTTTTTCTTTTCACCTTTTGAATTTAGCAAGTGTTAAGAACAGCAAACAAGCACTGGTAGGGGAGGTTGGACCAGTGGTACAACTACTTTGGCATGTCTAATAATGTACATGACCAGATGCCTCCAGAGAAAGTGGAAAAAGCCTGATGTTTTACTTTCCTTCCAAAGTTTTTATTCATGTTTTCCTGCATTCACTGCTGTAACGGTCTTGGTGTTCCTCTTATCTAGCTATGCGCTGCTTTCATTATCCTGCTGAACTCATGAGATCTTAGCATGGCTTCAAATTCATAGACCAATTTGTATAGTGTTGAGTTAAAACCCAACGCTTAATATGTTTTTCCAGTTTGTGAATATTCCTGTACATTTGTGATCTATATTGTTGATATATAAATACTGTGGTTGAAGGAGAGAAACAGCAGAAAAACAATTATTTTGCAACTTTCATGTAGTTCAGAGAAAATTTGAGTTTGAATCCTGGCTGTAAATGAATGGCAAAAATCTATTTACATCCCAAGGACCAAGATTTTTATAATACAAATTTTTCTTAAAAGAGTTAAGTGTTTGGCTTACAGCTGAAATTTGGAAAAGCAAAGTTGTGTTAATTGTTTACGGAAACAAACTTTAGGGAACTGATTTCTGGAATTATGAAATTTGAATTTATTTATATTTGAAAATACCTTGTTTAAAAGTAGCTCAAGGGAACAACCTCTGAAGAGGCTAATTGAGCATTTTTGTACAATGCTGAGCACAATGGGGCTCCTTTTTTGTTTGTCCTGAGGCCCTGCAATAATAAACAAAATTACTACTAATAATTGGGAGCCTTGATTTGAAGTCATGCTGACTGCAGGACGCAGGCAGTGTCAGTTTGCAGTAAGTGCATCAAGGCTGACCTTGAACTTGTATCTGCTGATAACAGCAGTGCAATAGCCCAGTTGTATCTGAGAGCGTGTCGTAGTGCTCAGCGCTGCTGGTCAGCTTTGTCGGTGATTCTTCTCTCCTTGTCTCGTGGCCCTTCTGTGGCCAAAGTCTGGACGAGCCAGGCTCTCCTGATGCAGAGAGTCATCTCGGTTAGCAGCACAGCAGATCCCCCAGCTGCTCTTTGTGCCAGGAAAGCCGTGCCGAATTTTGTAGGGGAATACGAGAAGATAAATTCGTTGTAACAGAAGTGATTATTTTGGCTCCATTTTATTTCATGTGGTATGTTTTCTGTCTCCTCTACCACTGTGCATGGGTGTGTCACTCCATTCCGTTTGTACAGCTTCTTAAATGTGTGTGGTATCATATCACGCTCTGGTCTTAATACACCAGCAATGGTAGAAGAGAGTGTATTTGTCTGGTTATTTGCTATTGGAAGGGTTGGAAATTTGCCTGAAAGACAAACTGTGTGGCAGGAGATTACAAGACTTTTAGTTTCCAAATCTGATTTTTTCCCCTGCGAATTTTTCTTGCTCGCTCAAAGACAAGATCCGTCTTGAACAGTCCTCGACTGAGGTGGTGCTCATAGCCACGCTGGAAAACGTCCTGTGGCTTGCAAGAGCAGCTGCTTGGAAGGAGGAGAGTTTTTCAGGAGCAATTAGGGTGCTTTCAGTTCTCACCCCATCTCACTTCATGCTCACACACAAGTGTTGGTGGGTCATGTTGACAGCATGGTCTTGGCACCAGGCATTTAACGAAGGTACTAATTAGTCATGATGCTTCTCCACCACAACGGATGGTTGCAGGTTGCCATCACAAATGTTGCATCGAAGAGATCATCTCTGTATTTCATTTTGTGTCTAAGTGTCAAAATTTGGGTAAGAGTTCATGACACTTTTGGAGGCATTGGACTGCTCTTCTTGATGGTTCTAAAAAATAAATAAATGCCGGGAAAGTAGAAAAAGGCCAAACACCAATATGTTAACTCTCTGTTGTCCAGTGTATTAACTCAGTATTGTCCTTCCCCAGTAGTCTGGCATCACAGATGTGGACAGAAATGTGAACTCTCACCTCAGAAGTAACTAAGAATAAGTGAAATTTCTGAAAGGCAGTTTTTACTCCTTTCTAAAATTGGAAGCATGAAGTGGAAGGTTAATAAGAAGAGAACCCTCTGAACCTTGCGGTTAGACTCGCATTTAGCCACCCAGCAGAGGAGGGGTGAGGGAGCCAAGCCAAAACCATCACAGAGAGTCCAATCAGATCACTGTAGGCATTCTTGTTTTGAAAGTTAGTAGGAAATGGTTTTCTTAGGAAAAAATGGATTTGATGTTCTTTTTTTTTTTTTTACTTCAGGAGCCAGTTTTCTGATCTCCAGTAAAGATGATGAACTTGTACTGGCCTTGAATTTCACGTCTCTATTTCACTATTTTTCATGAGCTGCAGTTTGTACGTTTGTTGGCAAATTACATGTTTTTGCAATCCTGCATGCCTCTTGCCTTTTAGGAAAGAAGGAAGAAAGGAGGAAGCTGTGTTGCGTTTAAATGTTCTTTAGATCCCTTTGCATGTGCTTTTGCAGATTGTTGACCGCTCTTGCTTTGTTTTATGTGTTTGTAGCATTTTTTCTTACACTTTGTGCAATCATTAACATTAATGGGGATTTGTGAGTGTAACAAGAGGAGAACATACCCCAGAGTGTATTACTTAATTTCCCTTTGAAGTGGAAGGAAGTTGTCCAATTGGCCATATGCTGTGATTTGCCGTCCTTATGAGTATTTTTTGAGTCCTTGTAGAGTAGGTTAATCTCTCCTAGGGAGCCTACGATTAATCACATTGGATTGTGTGTGGCATAGATAGATAGATGCCACCTTTAAAAGTGCCACTAAGTTTGTGAGGCACCTTTTCTAAGCCAGGAGCAAGAGGTGCACAATACAAATGTACAAGAACCGTTTGCCTCTGCAAAAATTGTGCACTCACATGATTAGTGAGGCATGGTATTAAATTATTTGAGCTTTGTGCATAAATATATACCGAGAGAAGCCTTGTTACTGGGGATTTTGAGCATAGTTTCCTTCCTTATGGGCCAAATACTCCACTGTAGATCAGGCTAAGAGTATTTTGGTGGAGCTCTGCCCAGGCGTAGCAGCTGAAGAGCTGGTCCTCCTTGCGTGCGTGTTGCACTGTCCCACACCCAGAGAAATGCCTCCTCATGTTTTATGGGTGGACTTTGCAGCTTGATTGAAAATAGAAACACAGTAAACAGCAACTGTGTCTCAGAAATATCCCCAGCAACACAAACTGTCGCTATTTCAGCTTCTTTCCAAGGCCCCTTCTTGGGGGGCTGATCTGCAGCTATATTACAAGCACTGTAACATAAGCTGCAGCACCAACCCTGGAAAATCTTGTAGTACAGCTAACAAATATCTGCAAAACCTTGTTTGTATGTATGTGTGCTTATGTTTAAGATGCAAACTTGTATTTGAGTGTGCTCGGCTCCCTGCAGTATATAGCTGCAGAGCTATTTCTAAGATCTTGGAAGAGATAGGTTTGTAGTCTGATATTTTTTTTTTACTGTGTTTTTCGCACCCTGATGTTTATTAACATCTTCCCTGATGTCCAGTTACAAGGGATGGATGCATAAAAGTTTACATGAAAATACATTTCTCTGTAAGTGCTCTCTCCCTGTGATTCCTTTGCAGCTTTAAACCAAAACCAGTTCCATCCTGTTTCATCCTTTACCCCTCAGACCTGGTAGAGAGGAGGGATGTTTTGCTTTTGTGTAAAATCCACCTTGTCCTTTCCATTTTTCACTCTGGTTTGCTTGTTGATTTGAAGTAGTGGGTGTGACCAGCTGTTAGAGTCCTGTTGGGAGCCCACTGCCAGGGGGAGCATCCTGGCTCATCTTCAGGATAACTGGAGGCACAGCCCTGACTCCTTCTTTTTATTCCTGCTTTTTCCCTCTGAACACACCAGCACATCCGAAAGTCTCCTTGTTGACCACTAGTGACTGGAAGCACTGAAACGTGAACTTAGAGTCAAGGGCAATGATTTCCTTTTCTGCTTCACTCTGCCTGAGCTGGGACCTGTAGCCAGGCTCTCTAGACGTGGTTCAGTGCATTCGGGGACATGCTGGACGTGAAGGATTTGCCTATTTGCTAAAAGAGCTGCTTGCAGCAGCCAGCAGCGCTTTGGGGTAGTTGCATTTTCCTCAGCAAAGAGTGAAAAGAGGGCAGATGGGAATATGGAGGGCATCTTATGCGTTAGACTGAGCTAAGAAAGATGGGAGGGCTGAGCTGTGACTGATTCTTTGTCCCTTGGGCCATCTCTGGGAGAGCAGTTCACCTCCATCTTCTTGCTCCCATCCCTTTTTCTTAACGGTTTTGCGATGCTCTGTGAGTTTGGAGACACACCTGCAAGCCAGCTGTCTTGCAAGGGCTTCATGGCGGACAGGAATTTTGTCAGGAGTTTATGTCCTTTCTCATCCAACTTAGAGCTAGCTAATGAGGGGCTGTAATAATTGTTTCAAAGCAGTTTTGGAAGAGAAGCTCTGTTGTAATGAGTTTAGTTTTGCTGCACAGCCACCCTCTGACCTGCCTTGGTTTTTCTACTTTAATTCTGTCCCCTGCCACAGCTGTAGTCTGTAATGCAGATCTTCACATCCTTAACCAAGGTGTTTAAAACTGATGAGCAGTTTTGGAGCACCTAACTTAGGGACAGTGAGATTCAAGGATCAGTAGATGGATTTTGGGCAAAGCCCTTGTTCTTCATAGCAGATTTGGCTAGTTGGGTTTGCTTTGGTTTGGTTTGCAAAGGTGACAGGGAATATCTTGATCTCCCTTTTTAAGGGCCTTTGTCCTGCTTTTAAAAGACAAATGTACCCAGATACTGCAGTAAAAACAGGCCCTACCCAGGATGATTTGTCTGATTGCTTTCCCTGGTGGAGCTTTTCTCCTCTGCAATGCAAATAATATGTTTGCAACATTGGATATCTTAGCTTGAATATGTGATGTTTCCAAAAAATGGTTTGATACCATGTCTGCTGGTCAGCCAAAACTCGTCAAAAAACAGTTTGAACATAATGATGAGTAAATTGAGCTGAAAGACTGTTTCTTGTCTCTTCTCTTACCTCATCCCAGTAAGGTCCATAGGCTGATGCAGTGCCTTGCTGGAGCTCCAGCAGGTCCTCGGGTAGATCGGGAGGAAAATGTGGGATTTGCACTAAACCACCTGAGAAGGAATTATTGCCAGTACGCCTAACAGCCACATTTAACCTTTGGTACGTCATCGTAACACACAACGTCTTAGGAGTGTTAATTATTATTTCTGGTACCCTAAGCAGAGAGTGCGTACTGTCATCTGTTGTGGAAACAAATCAAAAGACAGTCCTTTCCCTAACCAGCGTAAAAGGAAATATGTTTTCTGCTTAATTTCTGCTTAAAAGGGAAATGATTTTGAAGGACTCCTTTTTTTTCTATTGTTACATTTTATTTCTCTTCATCCTCCTTCCCTAGAATGTTCTGTGTATCTAAGTCCATCAAAATAATGGTAGCTGGGAAGGAAGGAGTAAGGTCAGGTGTAAGTTCCGAGTGCATATTTTCAGCTGCCCTCCTCAAAGCATTCTGTTTTCTTCAACACTGAGTCTGTTCTCTGTGAATCAGACCTTTTGTAGATGGAGGAACCTCTCTGAAATGTCCAAGGTTGAGAAGGTTTTTATGTGTGAATATGGGTGTATGCCACTGCACATGTCCATTAAAACTGTGACTTTTGTGATTATTATTAACATTTTGTCTTTCATGACTATTTTACACTAGTTCTCTCCAGCGATTTCTTTCTAAAAGAGTTCTGTTGCAAACCATTCATGTTGGTGGGCTCGGCCACTGCTTCCTTGTGGTGCAGAGAAGGGAAGAGGGTATGACTTTGCAGAAACATAGGGTTACCTCCAACCACAGAAATCAGGCTGTAAAAATGATGGATATCTCTCTTCTGTCATCCATAGATCTGATGGTTTTGTATAACTTATGAATTAAACATTTGGGAGTTGTATATGTATTTTTTTCCCTTTAACAGTCACCAAAACCGAGGCAGATAAGCCATTGAATAATTTTCAGTCATCCAGTAACGTTGCAGCAAGTTCTGGGAGCAGATCCCTGGAATGTCTCTCTTAAGAGAAATGGCAGAATTGCCATTAGCGTTAGTGAGATCAAGGTGGCACCCCGTGCTATGCCTTAACCATGAGACTTTAACCTTCAACTCCACACAGAACAGACAGGACCTTTACCGCAGAGGTCTCATCGGAAAGATCCTGCCAAAGTAAACAGCGTGACACTTAATTTATCTACCTCAGAAACATGAAGGGCTCAGTCGACCTGATGGGATCTGTGGTTCCAGGGAGTCTAGGTATTTAAAACCTGATGCTCAGCCTGCTAAGCCATCCCCTGCAGCTTTCCTTAGTGCATAAGATATGAAAAAATCTCCTGTCCTGCAAAACAGATATTAAATTGGATACTCTTTCACCTTGCCACGATAAGAAACGCGGCAGAGAGAGGCAGGAAAATGGAATGCTGCTTAGAAAGAAAATATATTTGAATCTAACATAAAAATTGGTGAGATAGGAGGATTTTCAGTGCTCGTAGCAATACCCTCCCCAATGAGTTGCTGAAAATTCAACTCTCCCTGTAGTTTTTGCACTGGATTGTGAATAAAAATGGTTGTGATTGATGAAGCGTTTGGTGCCTCACTGTAAGTTGGTCAAGAGGGACTTCTAAATCACCCAAATGAAATATTGCATTATCATGAACAGTAATATGTAACTGTTAAGTATGCCGTTGCTTATCATAAGCTCAAGCTACTTTGGAGCTCTACCCAGTGAGAAATCTTTGCAAGCATTGGAGCAGAGAGACTCTGCGCGGCCCGGCAGCACCACGGGGCTGTGCCCGTCCCTTCCTGGGTGGGACACGCCGAATTTGAAAGGACTGAGGTGTTGCCCGCATCCTCGCGGGGAGTGGGCACGTCAGCTGAGGCAGGAGGGGTTGCTTTCAGGTTTTGTGTTTTAGAGAGGCTGGAAGGAGGAAAAGGCAGTATGTCTTTGTTTGCTGAAGGGTATGGACCCATTAGTCAGATGTGGAAAGCTTTAGGGAAAAATTACTCCCTCGTGCATGGGGCTTGTTACATAGTTTTATTGAATATTGGGGGGGGGGGGGGGGGTGGGGTGTTGCATAAAGTTTTTTACTGTTTACTGTTCTGTGCATAGGATAATATCCGAGAAAAAGAAGTTGACGTTTCATGGGAAACCAGCAAAATAGCGTTAAAAAAAAAAAGTCATTTCTACTTTTCTTTACTGACACAAAGAAAGAGGCTGCTGTTGTTGCTATTTAAAAAAAAAAACAAAAAGACTTTAGAGTGACCCACACATCCTGTTGAAAAGCCCTGTTTTTCCCAATACAATTAAATGCCAACCCAGTTGGACTCAAGTTTTCTGTGTCCAGAACTTTCCACTAAGACCTTGCAGCTGTTTCTCAGAAAAGGATTAGAGAAATAGAAGCTGCCTGGCTGTGTAAGAACATACTTTCTTACTAAGTAACTACTTACTAACTCCTCTCTAACGCGGCCTTAGGATTTTCCATGTTTTGGGGCTAAAATGTGGAAACGGTGAGGGAGGTGACACTGAAGTTGGGGATTTTGCCTTGGACATACATACACGACTTGATCTCAAATTGGTTGAGCTTTGGATTGGTCTCCAAAAACATCCCGAAGTGGACTAAACCATCTAGTTCCTCTGTAGTGGACAAAAAAATGTATGCAACCCCTGCCATGAGACAGGTGACTGCTCAGGCAGTCATGGTTCATTTCTCTCTGGCCCTCTTGTCCCTGTCTGCTCATTTTCCTGCTTCCTGAGCTGGCGATGTCTCCTCTCTATTCAAATCAGGTGGCTTCCTCTACCCCTGCCCGCCAGCTGGGGGTCAGAGAGGAGAGGAGGAGGAAGGCAGCAGGTGGGGAATGGTGCCACTCACCTACTTCCCACTGAAGTCTTTTACCTGATTGTTTTCACCTCTGTGCTCCAACACGTGGGAGCTCCATGGCATCTCGAAGAAGTAGTGATCAGGGTTGTTCACCACGGTAGATCAGCAGTGTTCCCTGTCTCTGTTTTCAGGAGTATCTTGGAAGTTTTAGATTAATCTTTTTGCCAGAATTTGGCCTGTGGCAGAATTCTCAGCAAGGAATAGTTCAGTACAAATCGTTAAAATTCAGCAAATTTAATAGTGACTGAAAACGAGGTAATTAATATGGGACATGGTATTGGGTGGTGCTAGTGGTCACACCTGTAGGATACTGTATGTGCGCACACGTGCACAGCACCGGGAGGCTCTGTACAAGTACCATGTATCATATTTTAAAATACTAATGTTCTAACCAGTGTGAAGTTAGAGAAAAGCCTTCCATGTGTGTCAGGGGCTTGGATCCTGTTGGGGTGAAGTAATATTGAATAGGAGTCAGAGGAAGACTAAGGAGAAGCTCTTCCCTTGCACTCACGTGGGATGTGCTTTGCTGCTCCCTCCCTCCCAAGAGTGAAGTCCTTTGACTTGGCTCCATGCCGCCTCTAAGGTTCGGAAGAAATTCCTCCTGCTCCTGCCGGTTTCATTGCACGGTCAGGTCAGAAGGTTGATCTTCAGTGGTAGAGGAGGGGGAATTTTGTCGACACTAGCAAAAGCTGCTGTGCAAACTTGCATCTGCGGGCATTGGTTTTGCAGCCGGTGTTTTTGTGCCAGCGCAGCGAGGCTCAGCAGCGTGGTGGCCTCTGCGTGGCCGTGGCCAAGGAGCCTCCATCTGACAGTGTGCAGTATTTACAGCACGGAGCAGTCGATCCCCCCCGTCAACAGGAATCTTAACTCATGCACCTAAACTGAAACAGTCATTAAACTTTTATCTGAATAGGAAAGCTTCACGTTTTCTTGACAGAACAGATTCTGTGGCTACTAATTTATGGCTGCAATTTAAGAAACAGACGTCTGTCTGACATGTGCCATGTAGTTCAGTAGGTCACCAGTGACATCATACTTAAAATCGTTATCTTTGCAAAATGTGCATTTTGTGTAAAAGCTTTTATTTATAGTCAGTCATTAAAATTGAGATCTGATATTTACTTTTCCTCTGATTAGGTTAAAGAGTGAATATGAACAAAAAGTACCCTCCTGTTGCCACCAAGCAGTTTACAAACTGTGCTATTCACATGCAGCCTTTTTAAAGGAATTACATTAAACCATTATGGGCTTAAATGGTATGTGTTAGTTAATACATTTGTGTTTTCACTGCTAAAGCTGGACTCAGCACCAATTCATGTCCAAGGGGTGTATTTTATTTCTTCCTGGTTCTTTACAGGTTCTTGTCCTCATCACAGAGCGGGTAAAGCCTGTGTGTTTTGTGCTAGAAGTGTTAGACTTGCAGAGAAGTGCTGCATTACCGGATTATGAGACTTTTGGAGGGGTTGGTGGGTTGCCTTCGTTGGTCTGAGGTTACAGTAGCAGGAGGACTGAGGCAGTCTGGGTTCTTGTCCATGTGTGAGCATTTTGCTGGGCCAAATTCTGAATCGTCCTGTTGCCCAGCCCCTGACATAATGTGTGTTCTACCCAAGACAGGGGGACTGCTAACGCAGTAACGTGCTTCTCTGTAGAGCATGAGCGCTGCCGTAAGCCACGTGAGGTCCCCAAAGGACGCGCACTAAGCTGCGCAGTAGGGTGTCATCACCAAATCACCTGTGATCCACTGAGCCTTAAAACTTACTGGCCTTGTCTTACGGGGCAACACAGACCTAGAGCCAGAGACAACAGCCCTCATCAAGGCTCAAGTTCTTGGGGTGTCCATGAACTCTTCTCCGACGTTCTCTCATCCTCCCCTCCTGCCATCTTACCTCTGACGTCAAATGGCCCTACCTGCAGCCACACTGAATATAACGTTCTGTGAGTGCTTAAAAATAGTGAACGTGAGTGCTGGTAACTTTTCTACACCCGGTTTCTCGGTGGAAGTGCCAAAGTGGTACAGGGTTCCCCCAGCCCAGCACAACGGGCTCGGCAGGACCTGAGCCCCCTCCGTGGGGAGCCCAGGGGCTTCTCCCTGGGCTGCAGAATGCTGCCGTTCCTTGGGAAGGTTCATGAGGGGAGAGAAGAACCCTTCAAAAGCGAGTGGCTGTTTAATAACTGTAATGAAGATGATTTTTGATCAAAAAATATATATTACCAGTTGGCTGAACTGCACAGTGTACTTTTTTAATATTAGATAGGGCTGGGTTGGTTTTTTTGCCCAGATCTTACTGCTAAGATCACTGTCCCATTTCAATTTTTATTGAAACAAATAAACCCAATAAAAACACTTATGCTGAGAGCTGAAGCTCCACAATAAAAAAAAATAAAAATTACTCTGTATTGAATTTATTGATTTATTTATTTACTCCAACTGGAAAATTGAGTATTGTGTTAATGTATTTTATAAGAATCACAGTGCTCGATGAAATGGCTAATTTATTTTAGCGTATACATAAATAGCTAGCAATTTTCAGTGAGACAGCCTAATGAAAATGATGCTATGAAATTGTCTATACTATGAGGAGTGATGGAGTCAAGTTATTATTGGTTGAGTGCTACGACGTAGTGAACTGGCCATCATGTCTTTGAACTTTTGAACTGCTACTTGGTTGTGTGATTTATTGATTTTGATATCAGCATGTTAAGTTAACTTTTTATTTTTGTTGGGGGGGTTGCACATGCGGCATAGATGAATAACGTGCTGTATAGTTGTATAGATGTTTAGGTTCAACAAGACGGTTGAAAAATTTAAAGCATGTTAACGGAGCAGGCTTACGCCATGTGGAAAGCCAGAGAGAGATGCTTGTAGGTACCATTAGATGTCAACACTGATGTTCTGATTGCTGTGGATTAGCCGAGTACGAGCGCATTTGGCAGGGTAAGTGTGCATCATATTTGTCGGAGAAGCGTTGCCTTTGTTCTAAATTAAGCGTGTGATCTCATAGCAACTTTGTTTGCCTATCTACCTTAAACCTCTCCTCGCGGTGTATCTTATCACACCGGTGCCTGGTACAGACAGAGAGCATCAGCGATCTCTTTTGTCAGCCCTTTCCAGAGGAGCGCTCCATTTTGCCGGCCATGGAGCGGCGGAGGATGCTAACTGGTGGTGCAAACAGCTCAACAGCTTGTGTTGGACTGTTGCACCAGAGAGCTGCCCCGATCTGCTGTCACCAAGACGTGCAAACTTCTTTCATCTTAGAGCCGTAATTCCCTTGCAGGCTGGCTGCTAGTGCTGAGCCTCGGCACGCAGCGCTCGCCAGCAGCTGCCTCATCCCTCGGTGTGAGGAGATGCTACACTTGTTGTTCTTGGTAATTTGCTTAGGACGTGGAATCGAGGTACTAAAATAATATTGTTCGACTTAAAGCATTTTCCTACCGCAGAACTTTTCTTTCGACTGTGCTGGTAGGGGAGCCTTTGCATGGCGACTGCTCTGAGCTCTGTTTCTGATTAAACCGAATAACTTGACACCTGCATTTTACAATTTGCTTAAAGTGCTTTATCCTGTAAAACTAGCGATCTCAAAGCTTTAAAGCCAGCAGACTTGCGGGGCTTTGCACAACTTAGCTCATCCCACCAGTTCGCTGTGATTGTGTAAAACGCAACTGGACTTTTCTAATCTACTTGCCCCCTGCTCTCAAAATCGCAATTTTAACACCTACCCTCCCCAGCCCCGCTCACCCCCTCCTTCTGCCGTCGGTCTCAAAAATGCATGTGAGCATTACTGTATTATTTTTTTTTTTTTCAATGATTAAACTGACATGTCTTTATTTGGATGTTAAAGGCGCTCCCCCTTCTTTTCCCACTGTGACCCAAAACATTTTCAGTGAGCAACTGGGAAGCTGGTACCACTTGCCTCTCCTCCCCTTTTTCTCCCCCCTCTTTTTTTTTTTTTTTTTAATTGTTAAAAAAGATGGCCTGTTTAAGCCACAAAAGAAAACTAGTGGGAAAAGGCTAAAAACAGGACTGACACCAACACTATTAGCTGGGAAAAAAAAAAAAAATTTCCATTTCATTGCAACTATGTTATTGTTTACTTTGCCATACACATCCTAATATGGTTACCTCCCTGTCAAAGCGGCCGAGCCGGGCTGAGGGGCCCCCTCGGGGAGACGCTTCCAACTGCTGCTCAGACAATAAGAAACAAACGGCGCAACTCCACAAAAGGGCTGCCCGGAAAATAAGTGTCAAATAAATCCTGCAGAACTCTTCCTTCCCGGCACCCGGCCCCCCCCGTATGTAACCTGCGCGGTGCCCGGCGGGGCTGGGGGCGGCGGGGCGCGCTGGGCTGCCCGGCTCTGCCCGCGGATCATCCCGCGAGTGGGGAAGGGGACGGGGGGTGGGGGGGTGGGGTGGGGCGGGGGGGGGGGTGGGGGACAGCGCGGAGGAGACGGGGTGGGGGGGGGGTGGCCCGCGGCGGGACGGCTCCGCGCCCGCGCAGCGCCGCGCGGTGCCAGGTGCCGCCCGGCGGAGCCCCCCGGGCCGCCCCGCTGCGCGGCGGCGGCGGCTCCCGCGGCGGTGCCGGTTGTTATCTGCAGCGCCAGAACAAAGGTAGGTTGTTCAACTCCGCGCTCCGGGGGAGGGACAAGTTATTTTTGGAGGGTTGTCTTCCCAGTGCATGACTGGTTGACCTAAAAGGAGAAGGGGAAAAAAAAAAAAAAAAAAACCAGCCAAAAAAAAAACCACCACCCAACCAAACCACCACCAAACCCCTCGGTGGAGTCGAGGAATGAGCGGGCGTGCAGGGGAGCAGCTTTATGGAGCGTAGTTTTATTTTTATGCAACTTAAAGAAGCCGGATCCCCCTCCCCCCTCCCTCCCCCCTGTAAAATGCCCTGCTATTTCTAGAAAATCTGCGTTGCTAAAATACTTTAATCTGTGTGCTCTATTTTATTCTTTTAAATATTGATTTATTTTTTTTTTTGCATTTCTGATTTTATGTGCACATATTCCTCTTAGCAGCTATGAATTTCTATGAATTCTAAATAAGCTTTTCTAGGGATGAAACGTGAGGGGTATTTTTACACGAGGATTTCAACTTTTTGGTTGACATAATCTGAAGGTACCGCAGCCTTTTCTGCAACTGTCCAAGTGCTTCCGTGCACTGCGAGGAGTTATCACATTTCTTAAACCATCCCTTTATGTCATCTTTTTTGCTTTTTTCTTTTCTTTTTTTTTTTTTAAAGCCTGTATGTTATTCAGCTTCAGTGGATGCTTTTCTTTTCCTGCAAACTGAAATGCTCTTTGGTTTTGCTGTGCTTCTCTGTTTGTTTGGAAAATGTAGGAAAATATTAATACAGAGCAGTAAAAAAGAAACAGTGGTGCGCCTTCTGTTCAGGGGAGTCGGCAAACCTGTCCACTTTTATGCCGGGAAGTACAGAGAGCAAATCCATAATTCAGTGCAAGAGCAAATGAATTCACAGTGATAGATATGATGGGTATTATGTAACTTAATAAGAAATACATTTTTGATCGTAGGAGCGGACACTGCGCTTGTAGGTATAAATACCAAATCTAGGTAAGTCTGTGGAAGAGCACTTTTCTTCCAGCCTGTATTACGCAGCATTGTCTTCAATCCCTTATTCTTACAGGATTTCAGAAGGGAAGCAGCTTCTTCCTAAATTGAGTATCATTCAAAAAATCTTTTAAATACCTGTTGTGTACTTGGTTGCTTAATTGGTTCTCCCTCTTCCCGACTCTGCTGCCTGCCTTCTCAGTTATTATGGGATCTCTAGATTATTTTTTTTTTTTAGGAAGCCTGAGGTCCAGAGCGAACCTGGATAGCTCAGCTGTGCTTCTCTTCTTTTTTTTTTTTTTTTTTTTTTTTCTTCTCCTTAAAATATTATTTCTTACATACTCCTGGAGATTTCTTTTCTCTGCCTTTTTATTTATTTTTCTGGTGAGCTGTGCGGCCTGACCTGTGCTAATCAGAAACTCTTTTTAAAATGTAAGACCAAGTCAGATAATGTAAATAAACTTTTGTGTCCACAAACTTTTATCCTATAAAACTGGGATTTATTTTTTGTAAAAAAATACATTGCAACTCACTAGTGGTAAACACAGATAAATGTGTTTTGTAAAATCAAAGGGTGTCTTTTTAAACACATTTCTAGTTTTTGCTTTTTGGGCCATGTAGGGGATGATAGGAATTAGTAGCCTTTAATTAGACGTGGAGATATTCACATTTTACAGGGATTTATGTTAGAACATGGAATGGCGGGTGGCTTGTTTCCTCATTATGAATACTCCCTGCACATAATGAGGTTCATCATTAGTTGATGGAGTGAATTTGCCCTAGCTCTACCTTGAAAGGCACATAATTTACATACTACTTCAGAGCTTAGGCTTTAATGGATTCCTCGATGAATAAAATGAAAAGCTACTTTCTTTAAATTTTTGAACAGTGTTTTGATAATACGGATTTAATAAGACATTCAATTTCCTTGTTAAGTATATTTGAAAGTGCATTCCCAATTTTAGCCCAAAATATACTTCCCCATGTCGCTTCCTATAATATTGGGTAATACGCAGTCAAATATATCAGTGTAAACATTTTGGGGGACACAGAGGGATTGTTCTACTCTGCGTGTGCAAGGTGGCACTGGGTCCTCTGGCCTGGTTCCCTTAGGGTTCCTACCAACCCCAAGCGTGCTAGAGCTCACCTGTACCGGTAAAATACCACGGAGTGGGCTTGCTCCCCTGTTAAAGCTCACTCTGCCTGAAGAGTGTTTTAACTGTATATTTACTGTGTACATTTGTAGTGATGGATCTATGGAAATGTGTCGCTGGCTGTCAGGCTGACAGTGACAAACCCGCTGGTCCCACCTCCCTATTTATTTTAATGAGACGAGAACAGCAAAAACTTCTCTGGTGCAGTTCCACCTCTGAAACTGCTGCGAAGATATGATTAGATTAGAGTAAATTGAATTGTAGACTGCCTAATGTGTTATCATGTCATCAGCTTACTCCAGCCCTGGTCCACGGGGTAGAGTTAGCAAGACATCTCCTTCTTCTTCTTCTTGCTCCCTTCTCGCCCTCTCCACACGTGGGTGGGGGCTGCGGTGCTGTGCCCGTCCCGCGCGTGGGGCAGGCTGGGCACGGCCAGCACCTCTCCCCTCTGACACTTGCCAGTGTGGTGGAGGAGTCGGAGAGGCAGAAAATAAGGAAGCGAAGGCTTGTTTTGATAGAATGTTTTATTACCTGAAAACGATGAGCATATATTAACATTAATAGAATAGTCTGTGTCATTCTTTTTTAAGCAATTTACCTCCGCTGCAGACCTGTCTGCTTCAAAATCTTTCTCTGTTCTAAAACATATATTTGTTTAGGGAGTTTTCATTGAAGTGTACATGACAATTACAGCTGTTCATTAACAAAATTGGGTATTTGTTTTAAACTTTAACCAATCACTTTGATATGCTAATTATGGTGTAATTTAATTTGAGCCCTGTAATGATGATGCCGTTATTATGGACATAAATGATGCAGTTAAGCTGAGAGTAATCTCATTTGCATACTGTACATGCCAGTAAATTAAGCCCTTTCTTCGACTGCTTCAGCTTTAATTTTCCACTTCTTTTCACACAGCGCCTTTTCAGCCAGTCTCTTATAAGCCCACTTTGTAATAGTGCTGATGACTGTTTGATGTGGAGAGTTGCTGCACCACAATAATGCAAGACACAAGATGTAACATTTAAAGGATTCATTATCTTACTGAGTGTTGCTTTAAGAAGCTGGGATTAACAAGGATGGAAGTGTCCTCTCCGTGGAGCTGCGTGGGTCTTCCCAGAAACAAATGCAATCTTTATTTTTCTGCCTTTTTTCTTGGTGTACCCTAATAGTGGAAGGGATTCAGTAAGGCCTCATGGTGTTTCTCAGGAACGAGCCAAAACACCATCGTAGTCGTGTAGTGCAACATAGAGGGTTTGACCTTCTCTGTAGCATATTCTGTGATGCTCCACTGTTGCAGAAAAGTTCTTGGATCCATTTACAATATTATAGAGATGGGAGATACCAGGTTGTTTCTCAGATTGGGTATGTGGGCTCCGAATCTATCTGCATAACGTACAGCGACTCAGAATTGAAGTCTGCATTGTTGGGTTTTTTTCATTCTCTTTAATCCTTGGTTTCTCCTTTTGTGGACCCTACATGAGTTGAACTTCATATCTGGTTAATTTTGAATTTAATTTTAAAAAATGGTGTTCATACATTGTTACGCCTGGCCATGCTAGTGAAAACCTGGGTTTCAAAAGAATGAAAGTCCCCAACACCAAGCAAAAATGAACTGCATAAGTGCTGACTTATACGGTTAATCTTTTCCAATTTACCATGTTGTCATTGAGCTGAAGTATTCTCATAACACTGTGGCATACAAAGAAATCATGTGAAATAAACAGGGCTCTTTTTATAGCTGCTTACTATTATGGTTAGATATTTTCATAGTTTAATACCTCTGGAAGTAAAGCCTGTCTCAAGTTTTTAGCAGCAGTTGGCCTCTCAGAAAGCCATTGTTGTGTGGGTAACCAAGTTAACTAAAGATCATTATTAAAACCTTGCAATCCTTTCCTTACACAGGGTCCCATGACCAAAAATAGCTTGTGCAGTTGCCCACAAGCATGCAAGTTAATAACTTCCTGGGTGAATAGTGTAAAAACTGCCGATTTCCAAAGCACGCACGCCACCCCTGCCTCCACCCCTTTACAGTACGCAGCAAACAAATGGGAGGGTCCACTGTTTACCAACTGTCCAGCATTTAACGAGACTTCAGTTTTTATGGTTCTCGCCTACACTTGGTCTCAGTTCTGCATTTCTCACATGCCATTTTGTTTTCCAGCAGCTGTTCTATGGTAGCCTGACCATGCAGGCGTGCTGGCTGTGGCCGTGCTGCAGCAAGGTGCTGCCTGATGGCGATCTAACTGCCCTGCTGAATTTGTACCTCCCATTTCTGGGTCAGTAATCATTCCCAACAAGCCTACTGCTCTGGCCACCAACTATGCTGGCATGTAGGATTTCAGTTCTCCTTGTATACCTCTTCTACGCATGACCAGTGCAAGGAAGAGCATCCACAGAGACAGGTACAAGTACAGAGTGTGGTGTGGGTCTTGGCTTTCACAGAGCCTTTGCTTTTTACCCATAACACAAGAGTTGAGATGGTGGTGTATGCCAGCCAGTTCTTCAGGGTGGACTACATCAGAGTGCAGTGTCAAATCTTGGGGCCCACCTCTGAAGCAAAATGTGCCCAGAAAAGGAAAGGCTTCCCTAGTTCTCTGAGGCTGTTGGCCTAGACATGGGGTTTGTACATGAGTGCCAGTGGGAGACAAAACCCAGCAGCCGGTCCCTTGCCCTTTGTGCTCAGAGCCCAGAGCTACTCAGGTTGCTGATGAAACCGGCTACAAGCTGACTCCACCCAGGGGCACAGGGAGAGACAGGGTTTCTCACAACACCGGGCAATCCAGACCAAGCTCTCCCCAGGAACTCCAGAAGGTCAGAAATACTCTAGTATAATGTTAGAAAATTTCAGCCTTTAAAGCTCATGTAAAAAGATTTCTCTACTTCATCTATTTTAGCAGTATCGCTGTGGTTCAACCCTTTCTCTTTCTTCTAAAGATAATGTATGTGTTGCTTTGGGATGTCATAGGCTACAAAGGAGGTGGTGTGTCTTCAGCTTTTGTAGGAATGAGTATGCTGAGCATCTCTCTCTTGGGTCACAGAGAGATTTCTGGCCAAGCAGACAGGTGACAGTAGGATGGACTGAGAGGTGGGGTAAGGGAGTCTCTTTTGGTGCTTTTTAGTGCTTCATGGATGTAGCGATGACACAGTGTGTGCAGAAACTTCAGTGATAATCTTCTTGGGAGATAAAAATATTTCTTCCAAGTGATTTCAATACCTTGCCCTTAAAGAAGATGTGTTGTAAGAGTTGTCTTCACAAAGGAGGTTTCAGGCATAGTTTGTTGTCCTCCTTTGTCCTGACAAAGCACATATCCTTCCTCCCCTCCCAGGACCTTTGAGTTTATTCTGGATAAAGAAACTTGTTTATGAAGAAGATTTTCCCTGTATCATTCTCCCTCTTTAATCTTTAATTTTTAGTAAGTTTCTTCTTCCGCAGTTCCCAACATACGAACCTTTTCACCCAATCAGGTGGGAAATTAAAAGCAATACCAGTTCAGATGATGTACTGTGCAGCCCTCTTTGAGCGTTTCTGTGTAATTCAGGATTGCTGAATGTGAAGTTTTTCACATTGGTAATGATAGTTCTCTGCAGAAAGTTATTTCGGGGAGTTTGGAGCTTCATGGGAGATGGATTTCTCCTTTTACAGCTTTGTTTACAAACAGCTTTGTTCTTACCCTTTTCCAGCAAAATGAGTGTTTCTTCACAGAAATACTTATGGTTGAGAGCAAAGCCACTGAACCTCTCTCTAGAATTATAACTGCACAGATTAAAGAGTAATTTATCATATGCTAATATACTTACCCCATCAAAGTCATGGGCGTCAAGACACAGAAACAAAAATAGACCTCTGATCTCTATCTCTGTAATGCTTTTCAGCATAGAGTCTCTTATTGGTATCAAGAGAAAAAGCTCTAGGAATTTGTGATTGTATTTACCAATAGCTGAGGATAACAGTTGTCTGTCACTGAAATTACCCAAGTGCCAAGCTGCTGCCCTTCCAAGTCTGACTGAACCAAGTTGACTGCAAATTTCAGAGTGTGAAGAGTCCCTGTTCTCGTGCTTGTCAGTTTGTTCCTATTTGTTCCATCTTTTCATGGCTGTAGATGGTGGACAGGTATCTGTGATGAGAAACCCTGAGAAGTACCCATAGATGCTTCGCTTTTCCAGTATGAGAGACCCTCCTAGCAGTTCCTGGTGGCAGGCGGCTAGCTCACCTGGAGAGCATCCTGAAAAGGGTGATGTTTTGGAACTACGGGTGAGTCTGCCTGTTGCTACTGGTCCTGAGCGTACACAAAATAAAACAGTACAAGTGAAGTAGCTGTTAGGGTTTCTTTAATCTGTAAGCTTTTAGTTCTCCTGGCTGCACATATCCTCTTCCAGCAGCAGTTTTTCCTGTGACTGGAGAATATGAATGTCTGTCTAAACTGACTGAGTGGACAAAGCAACGTGATGAAAGCGTACTGAACAAACATGCTTCAAGCAGAAGAGTGAAGTCTATCAAGCCAAGCTGTTAGTAAGAGGACTTGGGATAAACCACATGCTCACCCCCTTCCTTTGCTCCTGTTATCCCTGTACCACCTGAGGATTTACATGGAGCAGCATTGTAGGTATGCACACACAATGCGGTCACCAGCTTCTCCCTGCGACCTATGCCTGCTTCAGGTGCGAGTCTTCAGCTCTGGTTGTGTTGAATTTGGCTTCGTGTTGGCTTCTCCTCCAAATAAAACACTTACCCTGAGGATGGCCTTTCAAAAGACCATGTTCTTTTTTCCAAAGAACTGCAAATTCTTGAGCTGGGCTGCTTATGTAGTTTCCTGAGACCATCACTTTGAGGAAGCTGACTGAAACAAATGCTGCTTTCAGGTGCGTGGCCTAAATCAAAAGCAGCTCTGTTTGAGTTCTCTGAAGTTGGTCAGGGTTTCACCATTATTAACAACCATATGGTCCCAGGCAATGGTCTTCTGTTTTGCACGGGGGAAGGGCAGTGTCTGCTGGCCCTGTACTCTTCTGCTGCAGGGATACAGCATGCAAAAGCCAGCCACAAGCAAGGAGGGTTCCTTGATACAGCTCCAACAAATGCGTGCTTGGTGGCCAAGGCCAGAGGTGTCAGAGATGGGACAACCAGTCTTGTCCTCCTTGCACAGATGCCTGTGCAGTAGAGACCGACCTGGAGGCAGTCTGCCAGCTGGGAACGCTTGCCTGTTTCTTTGCAAACAGAATTTACCCTTGGACTTTAGGAGGAGCAAGAAGGCTATGTATGAAAAGTTTCCTGGGCTTCATGCTGAGGTAGGGCTTGCAGTGTATGTTCAGCAAAGCTTAGAGACCCGTAGTTCAGCTCTTCCAGCTGTGGGATATTTCTTGTGTTCATTGGTGTCTGCTTTTGCAAAGGCAAGATTGAATCTGGGTGGGTGTGCTACAGGCTGGTTGAAGGAAACCAATACGAAGGAATGAGCCGTCTTTCCCAGTGAACAGGGAGTTTTACATTGCTTTTACAATGAAACAAATATAAAAAGGAAGAATGAAATGATAATAAGCTAAATTGGTGCCAAATGTATGGGATTCCATGTGTGTGCAGTAAAGGGAAACCTAGCTCCTGCAGTTTTCCCTTGGAAAATGACTCGTTCTGTGTTTAGAACCCATGTGCAGGATGACCATATAAATGTGGTTAAACGGCATAGGATTCTGATCAAAGGGGCAATTACGAGTAATAAAATAGGAAATATAATTATTGCTACCATTTCAGATCTTATAGCCAGGGAGAATCTTAGCAGCTAGATGGAGAAAAAGCCTTAACATTAAGAGAAGAAAAGAAGAAAACCCCCAGATTTCAGCTTGTTGGGCTCTATAGAAAAAGAGAGTTGAAAAATAAAGATATATTTCCTAGAATCTCTGAATTCCCAAATAAATAATAATTAGAGGAGTTGCGAACAACCTAATTGGTGGCTGAGCTGAATCACAGCAGAAACTGAATTACCAACTTCTGCACAGGAAAATTTACCAAAGTTGGAGCTGTAGCTGGGTTATTTTCACCAAATGTCCAGCACATATGCTGCGCTTGCTTTTATTGTTCACCGTTATGGTGTCATGTCTCGCTAGATTGTGCTTTGCTACACACCTCCACCCCCTAACAAACTGGCCCTATATATGCATGTAGGCAGAATATAGGGAATTAAGCTGTGTGACAGTGAACTTCTGGGGTTTTTTATATGCTTGACAAATGTTTTTTAAACATGGTATAAATACATTGTACAGTAGAATTGAAGTGTTTGAGGGGCATATTTTACTCCCAAAAGAAATGTGTGTATTTTGGCTTCATATTCCTCTGTATTTCCCCCCCCCCCAAAAGAAATATTTAATATTTTAACGACACCTATGTTTAGATAATACAGGTTTGGACAGTATTCTCCTCTGTATGTTACAGAGTTCCTACCGACACGCCTGGACAAACCTCACCACCTAAAACCCTTAGGCCAGATTTTGGCATTCGGTGTCCTCAGAGGGAGGGATTGTAGCTGTTAATCCTGTAATAGTCAGATTCTTCAAGGTAGCATCTTCTGTCCTCCCACGGGTTAGATTCTCAGTTTTACCTGACTGCATGAATATTTCTTTTCAAAGGCAACGTAAACCCTTCTGCAGGCTCCACTCATCCTCGCTTCCCCTCGCTGGGTCTTGCCCGGGCACTTCTCTTGTTCTTCGACCTTTTTGCCATAGCCATCTTCTTCCTTTCTGATTCCTTGGAGAAAATTCCTTATTTGTAAGGGTCTATCCCTCCTAAACCCATTCCCTATGCTCTGCTCGCCTTGCTACAGACGCCTCTCCAGAGGAAAGGTGAGCCGGGCTGATCCCATCGCTCTTCAAGATCACGAGGTCATGCATTCGGTCCCCTTGCAGAAATGCCAAAGCCTATCTAGAGTCAGACGTGTAAATGTTGTGCTCAAAAATAATAATTAAAAAACCAATCTGGTGGCTGAGTTCTCTGGAGGAATGGGAACGTCAGCGGGCGTTGGCTCTCACCTGTTTTGTTACGGCATTGTGTTTTCAGTGGCTGTTTATAAGCTCCAGATACTTGGGCTGAAAACATCTTCCTCACCTTGTTCCCCTCCCGTGGGTGGGCGAGTGACTCAGAGGCACGGCAAGGGACACGGGCACCTTACCCTAGCTCCCCCCTTGACTTTTCCAGTTACGTTAGCTAGGTCACTTGGAACCAGTAAATGCTTCAATACACATTTGGCCCCATCACACCCATCCACGTGTTAAACTCGCCAGTGAATGGGGGCTTTAGCCTCCCTGCGCCCTACAAGCTCCAGTAGTAACACATCTACTTTATAGAGCTGTTGTAAGCCCTAATTAACTCACAGTTGTGGAGAAACTTGGTATCTTTCAGATATATGGGCCCTAAGAAATGTGAGCTTTTGTTTTTCATCTGCAGGGTAGAAGCTTTCCTTCCCCCCATGCAGCTGAAGCTCCGGCCACGTTTCAGCGTGGCATCGCACCTGAAGTCTGTGGGCTTTGTAACGCACTCGGGTGAACTGCGCTCACACGAGAGGCTTTGAACACCCCCTCCAGAAAAATGCAGGAAAAACATTTTGTTTCATTAGTATTTGGGGTGGAAATATGCTGTAGATTAATCCTCTTTGGAAAGAGATTAAGAAATGTTCTCTCCTCCTCCCTCCTCATGTAAGAGTAGGTAATGTTTATTCTTTCTTTATTAACTACAGACGTCAGAGAAAAAGGACTGTTGCCCTTTGATTTTATTTACAAGGCAAAAGTGAAAACTTGTTTGATCATATCATGGCTGTTTAGCTTCAGCGTAAGAGTGGAAGGGAACCTGTTTCCAGGTCCTATCATGTCTAAATATAATTTTTCTTCTATTTAGTTATCTCTGAATTTTAAATGCAACATTCTTGGCCTTACTTATTTGTCAGGTTGAGTGAAATTGCTTCATGCTCTGCTTACAGAAATAAGCTATTTAAAATGAAATTGTCTCTGAGAACTAAGGAATTTTTGTGGCTGTCGACTTTGGAGTCCTGATTTTTGTAGAAATGATCCACTCTGGAGCAAAAGCCGTTCTAAAAACTTGCTTTGCCTTTCAGTGAGTCAAGAGGAGGATGGGGCTTGATGGCCTCTTGTTAACTGTCGTGTTCTTGGGCAAGACAGGTTTTTTCCTTGTTTCTTGCAGACCTCTCCTAATAAGGTGTAACTTGCTAGAAACAGAGGATTACTCACATGAGTTTTGCTGCATGCAGCCAACATGCTCACCTGAGCCAGCCGTGCTCAAAATTGCCCATGATGCTCAGTTGTGAGAGCAAAGACCTCCAGCAGCCGTACACCCTGCTGTAGTGATGCCAGTTGTGTAACACTCATTTTTCAGGGATCTCTTTGAAAATGTTATTTAACAGTATATATGAGTAGTTTTCAGCTGCCTGATGATTGCCGCTAAGAGAGTAGTATGTCAGTTCTGGGTTTATTTGGTGATCTTTTTGCTGCCGGGTTTTACTCACTGTTTTGCCATACGAAGCTGTTTCTGTATATACCATCGCTTAAATCTTACATGTGGCTATGTGAGCACAGCAAACTGAAGAGCCCGTTCTGGTGCTGAACAACAGGGATACTTCGAAGGAAAAAACACCAGCAGGGGCATGGTGTCCCCGGGCAGATGGGGTGGAGAGCTGACCTTATATCTGGGAGATGCTGTGTGCATTCCTGTGCATTTTGGTACACAGGTTCAGCTTTCCTGGCACCACAACAGTTCCTCTCTCCCACTTACCTGCACGTTTTCCCTGGCAGGTTCCCTGCATTTACTGTCCTAGAGGTAGGTTCAGAGGAGAACACAAAAGCTAGCCGTTTTGGAAACTTCGCAGTTTATACTTGGCACCTATCAAACCCTGAAACCGCACTGTGCCTAACTTGAAAGGCTGGAGGCTTTGCCCGTTTCTAACGGTTCAGTTTTTGCCAGCGGCACTTTCTGCTCTTAAGTATTGATCTCTTTTACACCTTAAAGAACTTAAAACTGGTTAGGAAGCTTTAATTCAGTGCAGTGATCATTTGCCTTACTTAAATATATGATGTAAAGAGTAGATGATGATCTAAAGTTGACAGGAAAG